>NC_086335.1:25982222-27347479 GCF_032445375.1 Bacillus rossius redtenbacheri | reverse complement strand
GGGCCAATGAGAAACGCCCGACCAAAGCTTTATCGAATCACAGGCTGCTACGTTGGGACGTCTCACAAGACAGTAGCCAATGAGTGGGTGACATTTTGACCGAGTGTACGTAGGTAGAACTATGGAGTTCATCCTAGAGGTCATTGAACCCGCGAATTTTTCCGGTCCCTAGTAATCACGCAGCTTTTTTTTTTTTTTTTTTTTTTAACCCCCGGGCGAGAATCCGAACGCGCTTCCGTGTCTTGTATCGCAAAATTCGGTGTTCGTAACCGGCCCACTGGCCTCGCTCGGGTCTGCGTGACCTTGATGGCCGAGGGCGGGAGGGGGACCACCGCGGGAGTCGCGTGCGAGCCCCGCCCTTGTCGCGTCGCGCGGCGGGTTCCTCGCGGACAACACGAACAACTGCCCGACCCACGTGCCTCCTCCTCTGCGCCATCGGCGGCTCGCGGCGGTCCAGCGTTTCGATCCCAGGTGGAGTCGCGCCCGCCATTTCGCACACCGAGAATAATAGGGCCACATCTAAAAAAAAAACTACATTTTACAGGAGAGTGAATAATTGAATGTTTATTCTTAGCCTCAGCAATCAGGAAGTTCATAGTGTCGGCAATGTTTCTATGGCACAAGTCAAAATATGGCCATGGTGTATTCCAACCCACCCTCAGTTGTACGAATAATAAGACCGCATGTCAACATGTGGCTGTATTATTCTGGTTTCTGTTTTACAAATCTAAAATGTAATAAGGACATATCTCATCTCAGGTGAATATTTATTGTACTACATATATGGCCTTGTTATACCGAATAGATATAGCCATAGACATTACAAATATACAAAAATGTAAAAAAAAAAAGAATGTTTTTGAGATGTGGCCCTATTATTCTCGGTGTGCGATTTGTCCGCGCACCCGAACAAAGGTTTGATTGTCTCAAAAACAGTAATATCGTTCATGGCCAAATAGATGTGTATGGATGATTCAACAAATATTTTGGTATTAGGAAAAATTTGGCTGAACCGACAAAACGGTTTTGTTTTCAACTCAACTATATATTTTAAATCGGGGTGCTACATATCAAAATTTAATATTGTCAAACAAATATTTTGTGTCATCAAGTAAACATTGGTCCTGCCACTTACAATCATATTTGGTGACGGACATCGCTGTGATCTGGTGGTGTTTCGTCCGGGAACTTCCGTTTCCCTCTCCTGTTCTTCAGCCGCTGCTATTTTCTTATTGTGAGATTATGAACACTGAAATAAATATCTTTTGACTTTTCAGTGATGGACCACTTTCGAAAGCTCACACATTTTTTGAGCAAGTCATAACATTTATGCCATTTGATTGTTAGGCTACGGCCACACGAGCGTGTTTTCACGCAGAGATTCTACGTGAAAACACGCCAGAAATATGATCCGCAGCAAGGAGAATGAGACCGGCCAGACGCAGCGTGAATTCCCGCCGGGGAGAGGACAGATAGGCGCGTCTTCAAGGTCGCCCGCAAGAAAATGCACCGCGGCCAATTGGTTGGCGTGATTTCACGCAGCGTTTCAGTCGAAGCCCGGCCACACGTGCGGGAATTCTCGCCGCGCTCTGTTCTGAAATACTAACGACTGTAGTCGATATGTTACGACTTCCGGAAAATGTTCATGTAGTTTTTTTTTCATACCCCAAGACCTTAAAACCATGTTCAACTCAAAAGCGCGGCGCGCGTGCGCGCGCGTGTGTGTGTGTGTGTGTGTGTGTATATATATATATATATATATATATATATATATATATATACAGTTTAGTTATTTTATGAACATTTTTCGGCACATTCTTCAGCACTTTTTGATATATTTTCTTTCACCATAGATAAAAGTATTTCAAATGAGTTAACGGACATTCTGAAGTACTCAAAAAACTTGTCTGGATTTTCTTTTAGTTTATTATGAAAGAGCACAAATTTTCCTTTCGTTGATGTGTTTCACTCAATATGGGATGGACCCAGTATTTTCTTGAATGCTTCCGCCGACGACGACGACTACGAAACAACAGCACAGCACTTAAAACCACAGCAGCGTTCTTGCTTAATCTATACTAATATTATAAAAATGAAGAGTTTGTTTTTTTGTTTGTTTTAACGCGCTAATCTCAGGAATCACTGGTCCGATTTGAAAAATTATTTCAGTGTTGGATAGTACATTTATCGAGGAAGGCTATAGATTATGTTATATTATCAATAACATTAGATATCCTTACTAAAAGTACAATTTAGAATCAAATGCTTTGGAGGGGGTTAGATACAACATGCAGTACACGTACGAAGTGTGAGTTGACAATGCCGCAGGCGCTAGAAGTTTATTTCCTATTGCCTATTAACATTGTTGCCACGCACTAGATGGCTTATCATTCTTAATTTTCCCATACAAGTAAAAAACACCCTGTGATATTAACAACGAAGCTATCAGTACCCTCACAAGAGTTCAATTAGTATTTAAATACTTTATATCACTTTAAATCGCAAACCTAAACTATTGTTTTTTTTACAATTACATTACGTTACAATTCTGACAAGGACTTATACATATATATATATATAAGCGAAATACCACTCACTGACTCACTCATCACGAGATCTCTAAAACTATACACCCGATTGACTTGAAATTTAGCATAGTTACTCATTTTGTGAAGTACACGCTCACTAAAAACGGATTCTGCGGAAATCCGATCCCAAGGGGAGTTTCGGGGGCGTAATATATCAAAATTTCCAGTTTTTGGTAGGAAATCACCATGGCAACGGCTGTTGCTTTGTTGATGCTTCATTCGTCTCTATGGCAAGACTATTTCATTGTTAGTGCAGTTCTCATCACCGTTGAAATTTTGCGGGTACTTTAAATATCAAAAATTGCCCTTTTTTTCAAGTATATATATTTTACAGACTTGAAACTTCACAGTAATGTTCCTTATGTTACGCAGGATGACATTTTCCGAATATTAGATCCCATAGGTGGTTAAAACCAGGCAACAGTGGGTACTTTGTCTGCATGAGAACAGGATTTAGCATTTTTCATGTCTTCTGCGTCTCCATGGCAACGGGCATCGCGCGGCAGTGGCGTACCCACAAGGAGGGGCATGTATAATGAGCGGCGCAAGAGTGATCTGCCTGTAGACTGCCGTAGCGAAGTACGTGTACATCAGTTTTATGTTGCGTGCACGAGTCGGGAAACCATCGGATTTATACAGCATTGTAATAAATTTTCACTGAATTTTTTATTATTTACCATTACTGTAAATGGGAGATGTGGCTTAATTTTTCTCCATTAGTATAGCCGTGCGAAGACGGGTCGGGCAGCTAGTGAATTCATAATCAAGCCTGCACAGCATAGATGGGTGCCAGTTCACAATACAACGCTCACATGTGGCCGGGTAGCGGATTCATTCTGCGTGAAATCACGCGCTAGGCTTCAGCGTGAAAACACGCACGTGTGGCCATCGGTCGCTCAGGATCTCACGCTGCGTGAAAACACGCTGTAACAGCAGCGTGAAAACACGCAAGTGTGGCCGTAGCCTTACGCTGTTTGAATGGATCTTTCTATGAGGATGAGTAATTTGAAAAAAGAATTACGGATATACGTCATTGCCGGTTTTCATTGTATGTCTTTGGATGGCAACTGTGTTTGTCTGTGCCTTCGTCGGTGTGTTTTCCAGAATATGTGTTTTGTATCATCGTTAGATTAGTTTTTTGTCGCTGTGTTGCTCAATGTATTGGGTGTGTCTTTACCGCTCTTATTAAGCTTGACCTGTACGTATGAAAGAATGGACTACGTAATAAAATCTTTCCATTTAATTTTTACCCACTTTTCGACGCCCTAATATGTTGAAATTATGCATACATATAAAAAATACCTCTGACAATACAATATTAAAATAACATAAGACCTTAGTGATAAAGGGGTGGCAAAGGGTAAAAAACATAATTTAGAGCTATGGGTAATAACCATGCTTTTTGTGTATCCGTGAGGTCGGGACATGGTGGGAATTTGCTCCAGGTTCGACTGTGCCCCTAGGTGAGAAGTGCGGTAAAGACTAAAAATTTTGAAAATCTTACTAACCAATTCTCTTTCAATTTGGAGTGTTTCCAATCTAAATGATAGGGTTATGGTGGAAAGTATGCTCGGGTTTCAACTTTATCCTCCCTTGGAGGGGAGAGGAGTTGATAACCCTAAATTTCTAAAATTAAATATATATTTGGTTTGGAGTGGCGTATGTAATATAAAGAATATCCCTGCCGAGTTTCAAGCCTGTAGACATATACTTGAAAGACGGTCAACAGCTTTCATCTTACCTAGAACTCACAAATAAATATTAGTCGTCCTTAAAATTATATTTTCAAAACCATTAACTTTTGTTTATTAATTTCATTATAATTTTTAACTGGCTAGCTAAAACCATTATTTTCTTAATTTTTATTAATTATTTAATGATTGCAGTTCTGTGGTAGTGATGTAGTGTTAATGTGCTGTGGTAAACAATGAAGTACAAAATGGGTAGTGACAGCTGTATCAAACATAGCGCTTTTTTAAGACTAAAAATAATAAAATTCACTTATTGTTTAAAAAAACTAAAAAAGGGCTTTTAACTTTTAATGAACTAAAAATTAAAAAAATCCATAATTCATATTTTTGTCTAACAGCATAATAATAAACCATAACTCTGTATAACTAAAACTATTAGGTGCTTAAAATCATTTGTCTTAAATTTTCTATCACAATTTTTAGGAAGTAATCATTGCGAAAATTAATATATGAAATATATTAATAATATGAACTTTAATTTTTTAATGAGGTGCTTGATACTACGTGTCTAAAAATTTTATCAGTTATAACAGAATGGTTTAAAATTAATAAATTTTCTAGCACTAATTATAGGATATAGAATTAACATAAATTTTAGGATATAGACTTTACCAAAATTTTTGGATACAGGCATTATGAAAATTATAAAATCGATGACCCTGCGCTGTTAGTTACAGAGAGTTGTGTTTTATTATTCGGCTGTTGGACAAAAAACTAAATTTCAAATTTTTATTTTTAATTCATTCAACGGTAAAAGCGTTGTTTTTTTATTTTGTTTTTTTAAACTAAAAGCTTATTTATGTTCTTTTTACAACTGACTCGTCGTTGTTAGATCACGGTGTTTGTTGGTACCGAGATATTTTCTCAAACTAATATTATATTCCACGGAATTCTCAGTGCTATGTTTTCTTTGACATTTCACATTGGCTGATTTTGGTTCGTTAGTCTGTGTGTTTGTATATGTATCATTCTTGTCCATTATTGTTGTTTCTCTGTGACATACAGTAAAAACCAGCCAAGTGATATGCCCAAAAAATGATTTTAATCACATTAAATTTTTACCGTGTTTTATTGACTCTTATCGTATCCTGACAAAATAGAATGTATCCCACACTTTGAGTTAATTCATGAGAAAAAATGTTAAAATCTAGTTACATGTATTCTGAGTTTGACACGATTGGGAATATTTCTCATTTAAAACTTAACAGTTTTTGCAAATGCTCCAAATTAACATAGCTTACATGCCTCCTTGTGATTGGCTGGTTTTACATAAACCAACCATAGCTAGAAATCTGGCCGAACGCGATTAGTGCAGCAGCGGTAGTATGTGAATGGCAATACAGGATAATAATGTAATGTCCAGCTTTAATAAAGAGTAAAGAAAAAAAATAACAATAGGTTAAGAGTCTTCTTCTTAAACTGTGGTACAATGGTAGCTGCATCAAAAAGATAACACTGTCATTTTTATACGTACATCACCGGAGAAAACTGGTTAATATTTATACAGAGTTCTTCGTATATTTGAAAGCAAAAAATGTTCTTACTGTATCATTAAATAAATCGAATTAATACCTATGTTGATTTAACATTTTAAATCTAAAGTACGCAGCAAAAAAATACTTTCCTGACTTTTAAGTGTGCGTTTACTTTGTTTCCAACAGAACACGGAACTCGGAAGTAGGAATCAGTTTTATAATACATCAGTAATAGGTCCGTTTCTTTGAGGTACCTCCGTCTTCAAAAACTTCCTGTATGATCTGCAATATCTATAACACAGCAAATCACAACGCAAATACTTGACTTCGGCAGGTCTCATGTTGGCGTTCCGTGCAATCGGCGTCATTGCTTCCTGACTGCGACGTAAGCCGTGTCCGGGAACGCCTTTTTCTGGTCGTGTCACGGGTGGGAGGGCGGACAAACATTCCTCCTCCCCGCTGCTGACATGGTTCTTCCCTGACGTCAGTTGGCAGCACTTGGAGGTCACGGGGGGAGCCTAGTATTCACTGCAATGCAGTCAGGAGCCCTAACAGTCCTGAACACAACCAAAGTTCGCCACATTAATGCAAGTTCTTCGTCGGAATTTTTTAAAAAAATTTTGCAAGAATTTATAATGTTTTACGATTTGAGAGAAATTCATATATTGCCAACATGTTCGTAACAATTTTTTATTTTTATTTTTGTTTCCATCACCTAGACGGGAACTAACCTGAAATCTTAAAAAAAAAAATGGGTGCGTGTACATACGAAAGCGCGTTAGAAAATTGCATACAAATAATTAATATAAATAAAACAATACAAGGATTGGAGTGATATAAATACAGTTGGTAAAGTATAAATTCAATCTTTTTTTAAGGTACTAGCCTAATACAAACATGTGTAGCAAATTAATTATTTAATTGAGTACAATAATCGAGACACATTTTAATTAATAATGAAAATCAACAAATATTCTGAATTTTTATATTGATTTAATATTTATACTATTTAATAAATAATAATGTAATAATTAATTATTTATAATTCTATCTCGTAACTTTTTAAAAGGGAATTTTTCATTAAATAGAGTTCAGTCATGTTGAGCTGTGCTTGACTGATGGGAGGTTTCTACGAGTAAACACCTCGGCCTTTGATTTTGTTGTGTTTATTTTTACTCACTAAGTAGCACACAACTGTTGCATTTCAGTAAGTGCAGCTTGCTGTTGGTTGGTGGCTAGTTGTAGGTTGTGTGACCCACTATACAGCACTGTGTCGTTTGCATAGCAGTCCAGTTATACAATGCATATCGCTGACATTAATATTAAATATCCCTTGGCGAATGTGCTGCCTTGTAGCAGCGTTCCATTTATTGGATTTAATATTCGGATTAAGAACCTTCTTTGGACACTCTAAATGTAACTTATCTTTCTACTGCTTTAAATGTGTGTACACACTCGTGAGACAATTTGTTGTTACAGTTTAATTATAATCTTGAATGTGTAAAAAGTTACATGAGCGCACGTTTTATAAAACACTTTTGTTATAATAGGTACTATGTTCGTGGAAAAGATATAATACAAGTACAATAGAAACATTAAGTGGTTGCTTAATTGACTGCGATTACAGCAAACATGATAGGATTTGCGCCTGGTTTGTATTTTTTGAAATTTGAACTTTGTAAGACGCCGGACTTGAAGGTAGTTTGGTTTAATTAAACGAAACACACTTCCACTTAAAATTTTGAAAAAGCAGGGTTCAAGTTAAGCTAGTTTAAAACAGTCATTCCTACTTGAAATCAAACAGCAGGAGTGGTGGTTTAAACCATAATGAACTAAAGTATAAAATTATGAATGTTATTATATAAAACCTCAAAAATTACAATGCAACCTACCAAACCAAACGTTAGCTTACTGGGCAAAATTCATGTGAGGTGAAACTAAATTTTTTAATTTATTTATGCAAATTTTGTGAAACCACGCACTGTAAGAACATAAAGTTAGAGGCTGAAACAATATATGAAATATTTTATCGACGTACATTTTACCAACAAACAAATAACGTATTCTTAATAAATTCATAAGTTGTCACAAAACCAATTCTTCGTCCACTTCGTGGCCTGATTATCAAATAAAATCTTTGGTAGGGTTAATTATGGCAAAATATTTGGTAGTAAAAAATTTTTTTATTCCATTATGTAATACATGTAGCTATTTTTTTGAAGCCAGATGTATGCGGCACGCGATTCGTAGAACCAGGAATTTTTCGCGGGTTCATTGGGTAGCAAAGCAGGTTCGAAACACATGATAGGCTTTACGATCATGATTGAGACTTCAGGGCTCGGGGCTGTCACAAACGAGGAGAACAGGTATTTAATAGAAATGAATGTGTTCCTTCATGTCTACAAATGAGCACTCTTAAAAGGGTTGAATAAGTACAGGCTTTTCGGGTACACATTTTCAATTTACTCTTTTCTATATCTGAATAATTTAACCAAAATAATTTTACGTATTTTTTTTTAATTCAGTACGTTATCATTAGAGCTGCAGATCTGTAGTGAAATCTTCCAAAAAAAAAAAAGCAAGTCTTTCGAAAACATATGGAATCACTGATAATATCAAAATGCACAATGGCAGTTCGTTGTTATCGCGCTCGCTGGCGGAGAATCGTTCCTGCGCGCCAGCTCGGTGAATTGGGGGTGTGAAGGAGGTGGGCGGAGGAGAAAAAAAAATCTTCTCCGTTCGTGACGTGTGAATTGAATATCTCACTCTCCCCCGCTCCGCACAACAATACTTTAAAAAAACCTCCCGCCGGCGGCAACTTCAAAGGGACTGTTAACCTCCCCCCCCCCCGGGGTCGCCTCCCCCTCCCGGCCCACACCTCACCTGGTAGGTCGGCCGCAACACCCCCACCGGACTGCCGGGTGTTCCACAGACCGTCCCGGCGTCGACCCCCGCCGCGGTCACTCCCGCGACCCGCGCCGGTAGACGTGGCGTTTAAACTGGTATTTACCAGGAGATTCTTCTGGAAACCAGTAGCCAAGACATCGTTTCTTACACCTATACATAGAGACCGGAAAAATTCGCGGGTTCAATGACCTCTAGGATGAAATCTATAATTCTACGTACACTCGGTCAAATGCCACCCACTCATTATCTGCTGTCTTGTCAGACGTTCCAGCGTAGCAGCCTGTGATTCGATAAAGCTTTGGTTGGGTGTTTCTCATTGGCCCAGAGTCACCCAGGTGAGTTGTGAGCCAATGGCAGAGGCAGCAGTGAGGTATAACTATTTGTATTTTAGCCTATCGCGAAATGAATTCGCGAATTTTTCCTGTCTCTAACTATACACCTTAATAATTTGCGGATTCATTTCGTGTTATGCTAAAATTCAAATAATTACACCTCAGTGTTGCTTCTGCCATTGGTTCACTGTTAATCTGGAGGAATGAGGGCCGATTAGAGACCCCCACTCATAGAAGTGTCGAATCACAGGCCACCCAGTCGAGACGACTCACAAGTCAGCAGCTAATGAACAGTTGGCATTTGTCCGAGCGTGTGGTGGATATTGGAGTCTATCCGGAAGGTCATTGAACCCGCGAATTTTTCCGGTCTCTACGTTATACCACAATAAATATATAGCAAATGTCTACAACACATGGCCATAGTTATTTATGCGTAATTGAAATACGTTTTACGACACAAAACCGAGTATTTCTTATGAAATTTGTCTCATTATTTTATTTTTTTTAAATTGAAATTCATTTATGCGTTACTAACTTCTATTAAAAAATATTAATTTTATTAGAATACTTCTATGGTTTTGAAAAATCGGAAATACCAAACCACGAATCTAAAATTTAAAAAATAAAACAGGGTGGTTGAGGTTGGTGTGACTATCACTGTATATATGTTTTTTTGTGTGAATTCGATTCAAGCTACAAAGACGGATGCGAGTCAGGGTTTTGCTACGTCCATTGTCACCATACTCGATGCGTTATCATTGGGTTGGGCCGATGCAGAAGACTACAGCGCTCGTATTTCGTCTCGCGTGCTCACCACTTTGGTCCACCTGGGTTGAATCCGTTGCGTTTTGCTGGGCTGCTTTCTTTCTCAATCGATAGAGCAAACATTTCTCTGCGTCGGAAAGTCTAGTGGACGGTCAGAAATGGGTTTCACTCGTTGCTTATTCGATTTCGTCACTTTTTGTTTTGGAATTATTGTTGTGCACGAATTATTAAAGTATTTTTTTTTTGTTTTACAAATCGTGTTTGCCACTGTAATGTGAATAACATTTCGTTGGGGGAAAATCTACCAAGTAATTTCGTTGCCAGCTTGCTTGCGACTGAACGGTAGACGCATCTACTACGCATTTAAGCGTTTGCGCCAGCTTTTGCGTTGCCGTCTGAGCGGACTTTACAATGGTATAGTTTTTATGAGCCTCGAGTGTACAGTTTGGCCGTAGTGGGAGTTTCGAAGTATAATATTTTCGTGTCACCAAGATTATGTAATGACACCTGTATGAAACATAAGACGTTCATTGAATTTACGTCATATATTAAAATGTTTTATCTTATAAGACAAAGAAATGAATATTACAATAGCAACTAATCCAAAAATTTCTGAAAAAAAAAATTCCTTCGTGGAAAAAGTTTTTAATGTTATGTTCCAAAATATAAATATACAATAACACGAAGCAATGCTATACTTGTTTTTATTTTGTTTGGATGTTTTCGAGACTTATTTCCGAATATCGATTTTAATTTTCACAGTCATTAAACTATAATAAAACGTAGTGTTGCATTATAAAACCAAAACATTTGTTAATTTTATGGACGGTTTTATATTATTCATAAAAAATTGTAAGACATTTTGAGGTCATCTTAAATACAGACTAACTATTTTACGGTTTTAGCTTTAGTTATTCGGTACACATCCAACCTAAAGTCAAATTTTTCCCACACTTCGGGTACCAAGTTCGAAGTAATGGAAACAATAGTCTCTTCAATCCTGTGTCTGAACTCTGGCAGATCATTATGTAGCGGCGGAACGTAGACACAATCTTTTAAAAGGATCCAAAGGAAAAAAAGAAGTATGGCGTTGTGTAATGTGAAAAGAGCTCGGTCGTCTCGACCATTGCGACCAATCCAACGGTCAGGGACTTCGACTTTCAACCACTCTCGCACAAAGAGATTCCAATGGGGAGAGGCTACATCCTGTTGCCAAATAAAGTTTACAGGTTCACCCTCTACTAATTGGAGAAAGAGCTAATCATTCAACATATCCAGATAAAAAGCGAGAAAAAACAAAGCAGTACTCACGCATGCGCTTGTCTAAAACTGAAATACTCTTTGTGACCTTGAATCAACATTCTACAACGCTTAAAGTTTATTCTATTAAAATTTACAAGGACATTCTTTTATGGACATACTGTACAATATTTTATTTAATATTACTTGGCATTTCGTGACAAATTGTATAAGACACTACGTTTTTCGTCTGTCTTTAGGTAAAAGTAATGAGAACTTTGTTATGTCCATACTGAAAGGAACAAAATATGTTATAATAAAAGTAAAACTTAAAAAACATATAAAAATAATACAATTGAAATAGCATATTGGTTTTAAATACCTCATTTTGGTATTATAAAATGCTCTTGCTTTGTAAATTTATTTATGCTCAAAAAAAATGAATTCATCAAAACAAAATACCAAAAATTTATTTTTCATGTAAATAAAACCACAGTAAATAAATAAAATTATGTTTTGGAATAAAATTAGGCTGTTTTTTAACAACACAAAACACGGCTGACACGTTATTCCAACAATAAATTAAAAAGGAAACAGATGAAACACTTTTCTCTTTAAGTGATATTTAAAGAAGTTATGTCCATTGCAAACTAATTTACAAAAAAAAATTGAATAACAATTAAAAACATTTGAAACCTGTAAAAACGGCTTATAAAGTTCGAAAATCTTTCAACTGTAAATTATAGTTTTAATTTTTATTAAACTCATTTATTTCATACTTTTTTTTATTTTTTATTGAATTATATGAAATATTTAATAAAATTAACAAATGCTTTTCTTTTAAAATGCAATACTTTGAAAACTTTTTTTCCTGAAAGTAATTCATGAGTTTAAAATAGTTTAACGTAAATAAACTGACTAGTAGGCAAATACAGTATATATATATTGTATTACAAACGATTTGTTAGGGTAATTACGCATCATCGAGGGATCGTAGTAAAATAAGCAGAAACGTAGTATGATGGAAATGTGTGCTTTCAAATTCTGAATATATATTAAATAGTTAAGGTATTTTTCTTATAGTGGTGTATCAACCTAACAACCATTTATCTACACATGAAAGAATTCTGTTGTAAGAAAAATTACCAGCCTTTTGTTGCTTAAATCTAAGTTGATTTTAATATTAATTATATAAATAAAAAACATTTGTAAATGGTTTTAGTTTTATTTTCTTATAGAGAATAATCAACCAGGTGTTTTTGATGTAGTTTTGAAAAACTCTGTGTAAGTTATATGTATTCGAATGTTAATTTTGTTTTAAAAAAAGTCAATTAAATAGTTTCAAATAAAAATTAATAATATAGGAAATATTACTATTTAATTTTTCTATTAACATTGTACACACTATTTATTTTGAACATTTTACTATACATTTTATAAGTTGTCTTTTATTTAAATTAAGCAGTGTACATATACCTGCCTCCAACTATAATTTACTTATTCCTTGTCAGCAAGATACATAAAGTAACATGAAATTCTACAATAACTGAACTGAGAACTATTGTATCATTAAAATAATGTTGAGTAGTGTCCGCAGGCTTGCTGACGTACTACTGAGTGTCTCTGCAAAGCCATTCTGTGTTAAGGCGACATTTAACCTAGTCATAGTCGAATTCAAATATTTGTGTTACCTTAGGCTATAGAGGAGGAAATATCATGCGGGAAATAAAAACGGGGATTTTTTTGTGTTTGTATGTGTATTTGCTAATAACTAATATAGACAGTACCCATATGTTGGTGCGTATATTTGCGAACACACCGATGCCTCGAGCACCATGAGTTCCTTATAGCAGTGGGACGTAATGAAACAAACACTTCATTCTCCTTTCCAATGGTTACAAAATGTTTTCTTTAACTCCATAGCCTCTTTTTATACCAGGCTTTTATTAGCTTGACCTGTAGGTATGAATGGACTATACTTACATTAAAATCTTTCCATTCAATTTTTATCCAATTTTCTACGTCCGAATATGTTGAATTTTGCATACATATAAAGAACTTCTGACAATACAATATTTTGATAACTTGAGACCTTAGTGTTAAGGTGGAGTGGGGGTGTCAGAGGGTCAAATAACCACTTTTTTCGAGCTATGGGTAATAACCATACTCTTTGTGTATCCAAGAGGTCGGGAATTGTGGGAATTTGCCCAAAGGTGGAGGGGGTGAAAGACCCAAACGTTTTTCGAAAATTTAAAAATTCAATGCTTTTTTGATTAGGAGTACTTCTGATCCATAATGTAACGTTATTGTCGAAAATGTGCCCTGTCAAACGGAATTTGGGGGGGGGGGGGGGTGAGGGGCGTAAAGCCCGTTATTGTCTTGTTGATGTTCTGCCCCCTTCAAAAGTGTTCAAAATTTAGGTTATATTACCTTTTTAATGTTTTTCTAATATTCAATGGGCAAGCAAGTTTACCTTGAGTATCGAAACCTTCATTCGTAAATAGAGGAGTGCATGCAGTGAGGATTTGGGACCAGATGGGACCGGCATCAAATATTTTTTAATGGAATCATATTCAATTGTCTTGATTCAGGAGCCATAATAAGGAATAAGGCTTTCTTATTTTATTTATTTTTTGGAATTTTTTGAAGAATGACTACTTATTTTAGCCGTTATAATGTTGCAACTTCTTGATAAGTTTTACATAGTTTTTCATTTCATAGTTCATAGAACCGAAAACCGTCATAAAATAAAAGTTATGTATTTATCTTATTTTTATTGACAAAATAATTTACTTCTTTAATTTTGCACAAATCAAGTCCAAACTGATACTTAATATATATTAATGGACGATCTTGATCGATATCTTTAATGGGCTAAAACTGAACAAAGGGTTAAAAGATAATAAAGATAGATTTATATCTAGTTAGTTAATAATAAAATCTTTTATCAAAATACATTTTTATATGACCATCCGTAACTTCAGGGGACGGAAGATTAAACAGTATTTATAACTCCCTTAGTATGAACTCTTTGAAACCCGTGCAAATTATTTGTAAACTTATAAAAATTATTGGAAATTTTTGCTTGAAACAATTCTTCATGAGACGAACCCTTGCTACATTGGGTTGACAAAGAGGAGGTTTAAGTACAAACAAATTTTTAGCTCCCTCAGTACACACACAAAAATCCTTTAAAATTGTTTGTTAAATTATAGATATCATTAGAAACTTCTATTTAGGTCTCTTGTTTATACTTTTAACAATTTCAGCTAAAGGGATAAAGCAGGGGTTAAAAAAACAATTGACATTTTATTTTGTAAATGATTAAATCTGATTTCATTTATTGTAATTTTTTTAAACCATATTTAAAACTTTCATATAAAACAATTTTTTCGTAAGATGAACCATTACTAACACAAGTTGTAAAAACAGTGATTTAAATAAAAAATAACGTATTTTCAGTATGATGTTAACTATCAAACTAATTTTTCTATTTTTTAAATTAAAAATAGTGTTCTTACCTTTTTTCTAAAATAAATTTGGTACTTACAACAAACCATTACTACAACGGGCGGAAATAACGGATGTTATAAGACAAAAAATTAATCAAAAAGCTTGTTAGTAATTCAACAATAAAATCGGTTAAAATTTATTAAATCCTTAACATTGCAACAATATTTAGGTTGAAACATTCTTGATGAACATAACAATTACTACTGTATTAAGAAAGAACGGTTTGAGAAAAAAATTCCAAACATTCTTACTTCATAAAATATCAAATTCGTTTGAACTTATTGTAAACTTTCTAAACCTTAACTGAAACCTTGGTCCAATCCGATTATCATAAGTCCACTTATTAGTGCAAGGAATATAATATAGAGTTTGACTGTGAAAATAAATCATAACTACCTTAGTAGGTAGGCATAGTAAGGAATTTTTTTAATGTATTTAACATTTGATTGATATAATTAAAAACATTCGAAAAAATTTTCGCTGCATGGGATGTGAAAAAATTTTAAATCGATAATTATGTATAGGATATTGTGTAAATTAAGTTCTTGTATTGTTCCAGAAGTTATCAGAACTATCTAGAACGTACCCCACGCCAATTAGTATCCCTCCTCAAAGGAAATTTTATTATTTCGCAAAAGAAAAAGTTAGGGTATGATAGGTCATTTACGTAAATAATACGTAGAGAGGTTGTTAAAGTATTAACATTGTCGAAAAAATTCGTTAAAATAATTTTACAAGAAAAAATATATATATTTTTAAATATTGTAGCTGAATATTAAAATTTTATATTGCACCATAATACAATTGTTCATTGTAAGTAATCTTTTGAATGTCATTTAGTTGGTCGTACGTGTCCTCTTTTTTTTTTTTTTTTTTTAGTTCATCTGGTAACCCATTTAATCCTTTTGTGAACAGTGTACCACGGTACACATTTCTTCTCCATATTTGTCATTCTGTGGGCGCATAATTTTTCCTTCTCTTCTTTCTCTGCCGGCTCTCCCACCTACTTTCACCGGGGCTGCGTCGGGAATGGATGTGTAAGCGATATGTCATACACCTGTAGCGCTACCCAACACCGCCGCAGCCAGGTAATAAACTTGCGTCCAGGGCCGTATTTCATCGCCCGGACAGCTGAGGATTCAAACGCTAGATACGGCATGTGGCACGCGGTTCGTTTATAACAACAATTTTTTTTTTTGCCCCATACAAGACCTAGGTCTTTCGTATGACTGGTTGTACATGAGAAAAGTGCTTTCGAAAGTAAAACATAGGCCAGAGAATTATGTACGCCCAATTTTGCGTTAAATTGCCCTTCCCCACATTTAAGGAATATTACGCAATTCCGTACGACTACAAGAATGACACGTCCAACATGAATGTACAGCCGCGTATTTAGTATAATCCCAACTAGTAAAGAACGGACATAATATTTCTTATTTTTTCCAGCCTTTTATACAAATGGGTATTTATAGATATATTTTATGTAATTTGTATCTGCATATGTGTATATACGTATTAATTTTATCTTTGGGATAAACATTAACTTATGAACAATTTAAAATGAAAAGAATTAAAATATAATTTAATTTTTTTTAAATTTATTTGGTGGATACAGTTTTACTTTAATTCACATGAGAAAATTTGATTTTCCTTTAAAAGAAGTTTTATCTTCTGGAAGAAATCTTATTAGAAAACGTAACTGACTTTGTAATTAGTCTCGAACTTCTCCTTTGAGTTTCGTAAAATCAAATTGCCACAAATAATTTTTTTTTGCACTTGCACTCATTAACTCGTTAAGCGAACCGACTATCCGAATAAAAGATAAATCGTTCAGTTTGATAATCGCCACACTTACGATCGTGTTAAAAAAATATATTAGCAGAATTATTTCATTTCAGTCAATTGGTAAAAATTGGTGACTGTATGACTCAAACTAAATAATTCGTTAATTATTTATTCGAAGTTTTTTAATTGAAACCAATAATGAGCTTTTTTTTTTTATTTTTCGAGATTTTATACTGGCACACATAACAAACACAATCCAGGAAAACAACCAGGAAGGACTCTGTTACAGTAAAAGCCCATGATTACGCTTGAACACTTAGGTAAATTATTTATGTGTGGACCGTAATCCCAGTCCAGGCTATCCATAACTCAAGTTCATTAAAGTCTCCACAACAGCACGAATGGTCCAATCTGTTTACAGCGGTTCCTGCAGGGCTGTAACGTTTCATTGTGACTGAAAAATTCGTTTGCTAAGGGAACATTAGGAGAAATAAAAAGACTAATTGAAATAATATTCTTTAAAGAAATCAAAGCCTTAGCCCAATTAAATATGTTGTTGGAAAGTTCAGAATTATAATTCGATTTCTTAATATTTGGCAATTTAACTTAACAAATTAGAGAGGCCGTTTGCCAACCTATAGTTCCACATTTTTTTGTCAAAGTGTAGGAAGCTTATATGTAATGACTGTTTTTTTTATTAAATAAAAAACTTGAGTAGTATAGGAAAGTATGTCCGGGGACAGGCTTCAGGCTGTGGAGCCGAGAGCCGGCTCCGCCATCTTGGATTGTGACGTCACGGCGGCCATCTTGGATGGTCGTGACCTTGAACTTTGACCTTGACCTTCAATTTTATCCTCAAAAATCGCCAAAATCCGCCAAAATTTGGCAAAATTTGCCCAAAATTCCTCAAAAATCGCCAAAATTTCCATTTCTGTGGAAAAAAGTTCCGCCAAAAAATCTCAAAAAATTCCACAAATTAAAAATTTCTCTTTTCGAGGGAAAAATTTCCCGTTTCAAGGAAAAATTCCCGTTTTTAGTCCTTAAAAATCCCAGCGGCTGAAAATTCCTGAAACTGGCTTAAGCATCCTTAACTCAAGCCTCAGTTAAGCCATTTCTAGGAATAAGGCTACCATGACCGCCATCTTGGATTATGTCGTCACCGTTGCAATTTTCGTTACGGTCGCCATCTTTAACTTTTTTATTATCCAATTATAATTAAAAAAAAAAATTATTAAAAAAATTCAAATAATAAAAATTTAATAAAAATATTTAAAAAGCATACTTTTTCGACACGTAGCTCGGAGTCCTCGGTTCGAACCCGACGAATGCAAAAAAATAAAAATGACGACCGATCCTTCCCTCGTGGTGGGTGCTGGCAGATTGACTCCCACCACTTTTTATCATCATCTAGTATGACGTCATGTCCGCCATCTTGTCTTTGATGCTGGAAGCCATCATCAATGTATCGTCGGCGAGAGTGCGCTGACGCCATGTTAGTTTAGTTCTTATCCGCTAGAGTGCAGTAATCATTTATTACTGTGACACCTGCCATCTTGAAATTTGGCCGCCATCTTGAAAATCCGTAATTATTTAGCTAGAAATTCGGGAAAAGTTCCAAAATTCATTAAATAAATTTTTAATCTATATACTGATTGATTAGATCGACTTAGGTCCTTGGTTCGATCCCTGGCCGATACAAAACAACTTTAATATTCTTAAAAAATACTAAAAAAGTGTTAGGTTTGAGAAAATAAAAACACCACAAGTTCTTTTAAAAAAAATTTATTACATAAATTCAATACACTACTACAAGTACAAAAAAAAACACTGACAAATTACTAAAGTTTTGTGGATTTCTCGATTCAAACAGTCTTCTTATTGTATGGACTAAGTCCTTTACATGACTTGAAATGTCTATTTAGTCTGTCAGGTCGACATATTGGTACACCACAATTTTCACACTAAGACGAATTATCGACTTCATTAAAAGGACAGTGATATATTTCATGTTGTTTTGCACTTCGAATAGTTGCTAATGTTTTGTTACAAAATATACAGC
Source organism: Bacillus rossius redtenbacheri (assembly GCF_032445375.1). NCBI lineage: Eukaryota > Metazoa > Arthropoda > Insecta > Phasmatodea > Bacillidae > Bacillus > Bacillus rossius. The sequence continues at coordinate 27,329,065 of NC_086335.1, read as the reverse complement.
TTGATTCTGATGAATGTACACCTAGTCTATTACAATTCCTGAGGTGTAGTTTTAATCTTCCATAGTGTATAAACTTGCTTAAACACCTGTTGCATTGATATTTAATGCATTCAGAGTTACTACTACAATTGTGTATTACATAATCACGTAATTTCAAGTTTTTGATCTTCTCGCAGTATGTGCAGTCGGGTGATGGAACACCGTTGGATGCTCCTTCCTTCATCAATGCCACTGGAACTGTTGACAACCATTGTAACACTGCTGACATGTTAACTTCTGAAGCTGTTGAGGTCTGCTCTGCGGAAGATGTTGCACGCGTCGAAATCTCCTGCTGTGCTGAGAGAGCAGGTGTAGCTGTAGACGTCGTTGTCATCGTGCTCTGCACTGATGATGGTAGACCTTCGATCCAGGTTGGTGTTGATACTGGTAATGATGCCATCGAGTTCTCAAGAATAGCTAGATACTGGTCTATTATGTTATACAAGTCTAACTATCCGAGCCGTTCATCACCGCAGTCAGAGACAGACTGAAGTACATATCACCTGGGGTCTCACTTATATAGTCTCATTTGCTTGTTCAACACATGAGTCAAATCAATAACCATGTTCATTATACTTCTCGGAGCATTTTTTATAATGATGATGTAAGCTATCGAGACGTGAAATTAGTTTATTGCACTTATTGCACTGAAATTGTATTCTTTGAGCATTATTCTGACAGCTGCTTCTTTCATGTCGGCGCGCATTTGAAGTTCTAGTAAATGATGCACCACAATATTTGCATTGACGCGATGTACGCTCTTCATTAATTGATGTCTGGAATGCAGATGATGAAATGTCAGCTGATAGTGAAACAGCACGTATCTTTGTCTCCTCTGCAGCAGGTATCGGGATCTCCACAGCTGTCGACACCTCAGCCATTGAGCTCTCCGCTGCCGTGGTCTCCTCTGCAAATGGTATCGGAATCTCCGACTCCATCATCATTGCTGCCATCGAGGTCCCCGCTGCTGTCGGTAAACTTTCTATTCCGGTCGACATAACTAAATCTCACGAAACTTACTGGAGAGAGCACGTCCGTACTGCACCGCGGCCAGAGGTGAACTGCGGGTCCAGTCGTCTGAACCTCGCTTATATACCCGTGGTCCTCTGGTATACTACATGAGTCAAAATATTGTCTGTATTTAAATTTTTTTATTAGGTACCTAAAAATTGTAGAAATAAAAACACACGAGTTCAAGTTTTACACATTTATTTATAAAAAGTACACAAATACATATTAGGTTAAGGAATTAAGCATTTTCACAAGCAAAGTCTTTAATGCCGCATGAACTGACTCGTCGACTCCGGTTCCAACTGGTTCGTTGACTCCGGATCCAACTGGTTCGCCGGTCACGCGATCAGGAACACAGGTTTCCAGCTGGTCATCTTATGCGACGTCGACAACTCCGACAAGACAGGGTCGGTGACGTCTGTGACCACGTCTACGCCTGGGCTTAGGCTCAGTGCTAGTTGAGACAGATTCACTGCCTGAACTGCGACGACGAGATGCACGCCGTTTGGAAATCTGCGTAGAAGCATCACAGGTCACAACAGGTTGCAACACGTCCATGTTTGGTGTTGCACATGCAGACGAGGCGACTACCTCAGCGATGCTAGTAGGAAGGATTGTGTGTGGTCTCATGTGATAGACGGCGCAGTTTCCAGGTTCGCAACAATCTACCAGCTGCTGAGTCGGTTCGTAGGACACAGGAAAGTGCGCAAACCGACAATGCTGAGCGCCTCCATCGCAGGTTTCTGTATATGTACGTAGATACCCGGAATCCCAGTAGCTGTACTCGACACTGCTGAAGCTAGGTCTTGCGCACACGTACACGTTAGCAGGATGAAACGTAAACATCTTCTTGCAGGCCGAACGTCAACTGAAGGCACGTACGGATGTAGACCATTTATATATGCAGGCTCCTACTAACACTGTGTGTGCCATTTCTGCATTAACTGCGAGTTTGTACAGGCACAGACACGATCAAACTTGTCACATGACTGCACGTCATATATTGCACTAAGCTTGCGCAGGGAAGGACAGCCGTAGTCGGTCTGTAGGTCTACAATTACAACTGACGCATCACACAACTTGCTCAGCCATTTCTTCTGTTCAGGTCCGACGACGTAGATTATTTCGTTTTGCAGTAGTAAATCTTCAATAGTGTTTTTCACTTGGTGGTACGGAATTTTTCCTTCGTCCCACTCTAGTCCATGATAATATTTACATATCCATTCATTCGACCGTTTACTTTTTTCGTCTAGTAGTTTCCACGGATACGGAGGTCGGAAAGTGCGTGTTCGAGTCCGGCCGTCGTGAGTGACGCCAATTTCCTTGAGCACGAATCCGTTTTGGCTCTGGAAACCTTGCAGGTTGCAGTACATCTTGTCGCTAGCAATGCTCGGTCGTAACTAAATTATCATAGAAAACGAAACGGTATTTATGTCAGAATTTTCACAAGTTTGTCTCGACAATTGTACGATGCAAGCCGATCGTGAAGTATCAGACAAAAAGCATAGGTGTTTGGCGGAATATTTTCGCTAGTCGTTATCTCGATCCTACAGTCGATGATGTTTGAATTTATACGATCATCCTGTTTGGAAACGTCAAACACCATTAACGGTGCCTTGTTCTTGAAACTGTCGGGACTCAGTATCGGTGACTGTATCCGCCCGTAGTAAGCTTGCTGAAACTTGGCATACATTTGATATGCTAGAAGAAATCTTCCACTTTCAAAATCCATGTTCATGTCAACGTACGGATAACTTTCGCTGTTTAAAAATATTTTTACATTACGTATTTGACAGTTATCGAATACGGAGCGACATACTCCTGCATTGAGCTGTCTTCCGGTCTGAAGTCCGACGATGATGTATCTTGGTTTTTCCGTAGCGAAGCTGGACTTTACTATCCAATTGATACGCTGACTATGAGGCAAGCCAGGATAAGTTTCCAGGCTCCAGGATCGGAATGGCACATCGAAGTTCTTGCCATTTTCTATGTTCTTCAACATCTTGACTCGCTCAACGGTGCTCACTTGGATGTGGGGCAGCATCCACTCGATAGACTTAAGTGTTAGCGAGACATCTTGAGGGTTTTCAGCAGCGGCGACAATTGCATTAATGTGCGTGTTGGCTAGAAGCAGTACGAGCTCTTGTTTCGAATTAATGATTATATGCTTGTAGTCCTCAGCGAATCCGAGAAGCATGGACAGAGGAACACAAACTTTGAACTTCCCTTCGGCATAAACCGGAAGCTTATATTCATCCTCGAGAGCCCAACCGGCCATCTTTGCAGCAGACAGTTCATTTGGCGTGAGCGAAAAGTAATTTTTCATAGCAGATGTTATGCCTACATCTCTCGTCTGGTCTACCTCGACACCATTGAGTACATAAGTAATGCGCTCGATTAGGTGAAGAATACCATTGCAGGATATTGATGTCGTTGTCGGGTGCGTACCATCCGCTTTTGTAAGCGTGCCTCTTATACGTAGAAATGACTGCGAAGGTAAAGTACAAATATCTTGGTGCTGTACAGCAATGCGTACTTCCGATGGTAGTGCGTACGGTGCGAACAGGAAAGGCTGGTACTCGTGCAATTCCATTTTCGTAATGCTGTCATCAAAAATGACCGGATCTTCCACATTGAGGATTTCGTCTTCCATATTTATTCGGCACTTGTCCAATACTAAGGAGATACTTTATGTTGTCAGGTGTTAATGCACCGATGTCTGGTAGAGAACTGTTCTTATTCACGACAATACGATTTATTTTATAACTGTTCGGTGTTACGAACTTTATGCCCATCGCTTCAAGTGCAGACGTAATGTAATTTCTTCGTCTTGAAAATTCACCAATCGTCCTCGCTGGTCAACGATTCGGACGACGACTTCGTGTGCGCACTTTACGACGACTGGAACGTAAATGATACTTTGCGGTACTTCTACCAGTTTATATCCTGGCGGGACCATCGGCGAAAACTCGTGCAGCATGTTGCTTAGTCTTCCGTTGAGATACGTTCCACTTGCCAAATTACAGTTTATTCTTATGACATTCACAGGCAAAATGTTTACTGCGCGCGTAGATTCGTACGTTCTTCCTGTACCATACACCTTTGATTCGAATCCGAGCATCGTACCTATGGTCCCAGGTTTCGTAAAGTCGACATTTTCACTGCATGTTAGAATGCTTTTTTGAATGTTTGGATTTCCACGCAGTTGAAAGTCTACATCCTGTGGTAACATATCCCTGATGTAATTTGCAATGTCGTCTATTTCGTAAGAGCCAACAGGTAACCGTATTTCATGAGCGGTCCCATCGCTTTTCAGGAAGCATATCTTGCAGTTTTCCTCGTCGATGTTCGGTATGGCATTATACGTTTGAAAATCTACGAGTCCGATACACCATTCTCCGTCTAAATCCAGAGGCGGGAAATGAACCGCCCGCAGCTCAGATGCGTGACCTGTCAAGATAAGTGTTATCGACATGACTAATAAATTATCGTCACTGCACAACCTTTAAGTAGCAATTTTTATTGGTCAGCTAATTTTTGTTTGTTAAAAAGCGAAGACACAAGTGTCCGCAGTTTGTTTGATTAGGCCTCTGTTCCGTTTCGTAATTGTAAAACAACGTAGTGGTCCGACCCAGGTACTGTCGCAGTTCGGGCGGAGGCCGTAAATTTCCAAAACTATCGTAGTACTCGGCCATGTTTCCAGTCTTTACATAGGCCACCCAGTGCGTGCCGCGACCCGCCGACGTGTCTAAATTAATGATGGCACGTTCGTGCGTTTTTGGCTTGCTGGGCAAAGTGTCTCGCATAAACACGCCACGGAAGTTTGGTATTTTAAGTTTGCGTGCGTACTTTATTAAATCTACGTTGGTGAGCGGTCGTTTCGGTAGGGAACTTAGGATTTTCTCTTTACTCGTTTCTTTTTCATGCCTCGGCCTGATTTGTGCGGCCGTAAGTACAGTCCTGCGCCGTTTTTTTTACCGATGGCAATGGCTTCCATGCTGGCATTATGTCGCTGTGCTTCTTTTAACTGCTTGCGTTCATTCTTCGAAGTGTTGACTGCCCGCACTATACCGCTCGTTGCACCGATGAGGCCGCCGAGAACACCCAATGCAGGCAAAAGCAAAGGAAGAAATCCTCCTATAATCTTCTTGTCGAGAGTCTGTAATTTTTGCTTGGCTTTTTGCACGCCTGCACCAGTCTTGCGTTTGGTCTTGCGCGAGTTAGTCTTTGACTTGATGGAGCCGGCTCGACGAGCGCCCAGTCCTAATTTCGTCTTTGCCTTCATGATTTTGGAAACGCCCCACGCTGCGATTTTCTCTCCCAGTCCCGCGTTCGAAGATTTACTTATATCTTCGGCTTCCTGTGCCAATGTCTCGTCGGCCCGGTGCCTGGATTCCAGATCCTTGCTTAATGAATATGCGATATCGTGCTGCTTGCACTGTTCGTCCAGAGAATTAATGCCCACGTCACCGCGAGCTAACCTTTTCGCTAGTTTAGTCCCGGGGCCGCAGAATCTGTAGCCGGGAATGTGTAGCTCGAATGGACGATTGTTTATCAGCGAGTTTACGAGTCCTGCACCGATGTGTTTTTTGTTCTTACCTCTTCGAGTCATTACGCACAACTGACCAGAAAGTATAAATACGCATTTCTTATACAATTACTTTAGTACAATGCAGGTCGTCAAGCAAGACGTGTGTTTGCCCGTGCGCATTACGCAAGACGATGTATTTAGTGCGCGTGAATCACGACATGGCTTACTGTTGCCTTCTGCCGTACGATGCATAATGGCGGGTCCGTCCAACTGTGGCAAGACGTGTGTTTTTTTGAGTTTACTGGAGGAGCCAAATGGTCTTCGGTTCGAGAACGTCTACTTGTATTCCAAGTCGTTGCAACAGCCAAAGTACCGGCGCTTGGCCGCTGTTCTTCGCTCGGTGGATGGTCTGGAGTATTTTCCGTTTAGCGATAATACCGATGTTGTACCCCCAAGCGAAGCAAAAGCCAATTCCGTGTTTGTTTTCGACGATGTAATGTGCGAGAAACAAGGCATAATACAAGAGTACTTTTCCATGGGCAGACACGCCAAGGTAGACTGTGTTTACCTGTGTCAGACGTACAGTCGTATTCCAAAACATCTCCTACGAGACAACGCAAATGTCATAGTTTTGTTTCGCATGGACGAACTTAATTTACGCCACGCTTATGATGATCACGTAAACACCGACATGACATTCCAGGAATTCAAAGACATGTGCTTCTTGTGTTGGAAAGAAGAACACGGATTCCTAGTTATAGTCAAAGACTGGCCTCTATATAAGGGCAGGTACAGACGAGGTTTCGATCAGTTTATCGCCAAACATGAGTCATAGCATTTCGAAATTCGGCCGTAGCAGTCGAGACTTAGGTACTGCTCTCAAGTCTCATGACGACGTTATCCGCAAATACATTTCGCTTATGGCTCAAAAAGTAGACGGGGTGAAAAAGGAATTTCTTGAGTACCTCGTAGCCATAGACCAGCGCGTGGAAGCTTCGGATTCTCGCATTCGCGACATGATCGAAGTATCGAATGCACAAAGACGTGACGAACTGAGGACTTTTCAAAGTAGTCTGAAAGCATCACTATCTCAATCGTCAACAAATTCAGATTTTACAGAAAACATAATAAGTGGTTCCTCGGTGCTAAAGAAATAGACTTTCTACCAGGAAACATCGTGCGCGTAGCAGAGTTCAAAACGCGCGGGACTCCGGGTCTGTACGAATTGCTGTTTCGCAGAGAACCTAAAGGATATTCTCACAACGACTTACAAGAGTACAAAAAACTGCTAGAGCTAACCAATGCACATTTTCGCGATAACGATCCAGATAGTGGTGTATATAAAGATGTAGATCATGAAAAAATGGACATTCTCGCTAATCTCTTCAGTGAACTAACAATACACGGAGAAGGTTTAAAAAAGCTAGAAAGTGGTCAGATATTTGACTATGTATATTGGGACGACCCTAATGAATTAGTTGATCGCCTTAGAATTCTACATGCTTCGCTTAGTGTAGGAAACTATTCGCACATCAACGAAATAGTCTCCATACTTGAAGAACTGAAGGAAGCCGGCTACATACAATGAGTCGAACCGGAATCGCTCGCGAACTTCATGCTCCTGCTAGACGAAAATACCTTCGTCGCAAAGTCATAGTTCGTGGAATTGATGATTTATTCCAGGCGGACCTTGTTGAGATGATACCGTATTCCCGATTGAATAAAGGTTTCAAGTACATGTTGACAGTCATCGATGTTTATAGCAAGTTCGCTTGGGCTAGACCTGTAAAATCAAAGACTGCAACTGACGTAACCAAGGCCATGAACAATATTTTGCGTGATGGACGTGTACCGTCGCACCTGCAAACGGACCTCGGGAAAGAATTCTACAATGCAACCTTCAAGGCTTTTATGAAGAAGTATAGCATCAAACACTACTCTACATTTAGTAACGTCAAGGCCTCCGTTATCGAAAGGTTTGACAGAACTTTGCGTTCCAAGATGTGGCGACAGTTCACGGCTAACGGAAATTACAAGTGGCTTGACATCTTGTCGAAACTAATAAGCGAGTATAATTCCACGGTGCATTCTACCACGAAAATGAAGCCAAAGGACGTAACGGACAATCGCCTGCTTCAAACAGTGTTTTCCAACACGAAGAAGAAAGATCCACGAAAGCGTAAAGCTAACGTCGGTGACATTGTGCGAATCTCCAAGCAGAAAGGTATCTTCGAGAAAGGTTTCACTGCAAACTGGAGTCCCGAACTTTTCCGTGTGACACATGTTCGTGAATCAGAGCCTAGGACCTACTACCTCGAAGATTTGGACCACAAACCTATCCATGGAGGCTTCTATGCCGAAGAGATTCAGCCAACGTTGTATCCCGATATGTACTTGGTGGAGAAGATTATAAAACGAAGAAATGGACGGTCCTACGTCAAGTGGTGGGGCTTTCCACCTCGCTTTAATTCGTGGTTGGCAGATGCAGATGTCGAGAAATCCACAAAACTTTAGTAATTTGTCTGTGTATTTTTTTGTACTTGTAGTAGTGTATTGAATTTATGTAATAAATTTTTTTTAAAAGAACTTGTGGTGTTTTTATTTTCTCAAACCTAACACTTTTTTAGTATTTTTTAAGAATATTAAAGTTGTTTTGTATCGGCCAGGGAACGAACCAAGGACCTAAGTCGATCTAATCAATCAGTATATAGATTACAAATTTATTTAATGAATTTTGGAACTTTTCCCGAATTTCTAGCTAAATAATTACGGATTTTCAAGATGGCGGCCAAATTTCAAGATGGCAGGTGTCACAGTAATAAATGATTACTGCACTCTAGCGGATAAGAACTAAACTAACATGGCGTCAGCGCACTCTCGCCGACGATACATTGATGATGGCTTCCAGCATCAAAGACAAGATGGCGGACATGACGTCATACTAGATGATGATAAAAAGTGGTGGGAGTCAGTCTGCCAGCACCCACCATGGGGGAAGGATCGGTCGTCATTTTTATTTTTTTGCATTCGTCGGGTTCGAACCGAGGACTCCGAGCTCCGTGTCGAAAAAGTATGCTTTTTAAATATTTTTATTAAATTTTTATTATTTGAATTTTTTTAATAAATTTTAATTTTTTTTATTATAATTGGATAATAAAAAAGTTAAAGATGGCGACCGTAATGAAAATTGCAACGGTGACGACATAATCCAAGATGGCGGTCATGGTATCCTTATTCCTAGAAATGGCTTAACTGAGGCTTGAGTTAAGGATGCTTAAGCCAGTTTCAGGAATTTTCAGCCGCTGGGATTTTTAAGGACTAAAAACGGGAATTTTTCCCTCGAAACGGGAAATTTTTCCCTCGAAAAGAGAAATTTTTAATTTGTGGAATTTTTTGAGATTTTTTGGCGGAACTTTTTTCCACAGAAATGGAAATTTTGGCGATTTTTGAGGAATTTTGGGAAAATTTTGCCCAATTTTGGCGGATTTTGGCGATTTTTGAGGATAAAATTCAAGGTCAAGGTCAAAGATCAAGGTCACGACCATCCAAGATGGCCGCCGTGACGTCACAATCCAAGATGGCGGAGCCGGCTCTCGGCTCCACAGCCTGAAGCCTGTCCCCGGACATACTTTCCTATACTACTAACTTGTCTGCTAAAATTTTACCTATAAATTATTTCTGTAGCAATTGAAATAACATAAATTATAAATATTGCTTGTAATGTTTCGTGGCCTTATGTATTTATAAGAGTGGGGGAAGAATTCCGGCTAGAATAGATGAATTAATTAATTAGATTTTTATTTTATAACTAACACTAACAATATTTCTTAAATAGTAATTTAAATATCTGTCCATAAAGTCATCACACTTTTATAATCCCACCACATGACCACATGCGGTTCTCTTTGCTATTCAACATTTACCGCGCACCTCAGTCTAAACACGCTGATTCGCCGCACTCGACCGTTGTGTGGTGACACCGTGCTGTGATTCCGATCTTCGTGCCGAAGCCCGTCTCTCGTCGCCCACTATCACTCGCCAAGGAGTCACTCAACCTCTTCACTTTCCTGTAGTAAGCAGCAAGGCCCCACATTCATACTTCAGGGTTCGACCCATGGTAAGTACCCAACAGAAGTTTCGCGACATCAAAACCGACATGGCAATCGAAGCTGCGAGGACAATAGCGTCCTAGTTACGCCACTTCACGTGACGGGGTCTGAGGACCTGCCGAATTGGTCGAGAGAGACAGAGAGGCACTAAGACTATTGAAGATGGTGTTGGGAGGTGGGAAGGGAGCAGAGATTGGTTGTCAGAAATCGGCCGTGCTAATGGGGGTTCGATGTACCTGTTTTTCCCCCCTGCTCCTGGAAAGAGGGGCATGTCCCTAGGGATCTCACTGGGTGGTACGTTGTGCTGTCTGGCCGGCCTCGTCTCCAGTGGCTTCGTAACAGTATTGACTAAAACTTTTTTTTTGTTTGGAGCTACATTCATTGAAATTATAATGTGCTCTATTATTCGGTATGACTTTTTCAGACGTATTAAAGGGCGTATAACAGGTGTTGTTAATCGCACTTAAAGATGGCTGTAAAAAGGTATGCCAAAATTTCAGGAGCATCATTATTTCCACAGATGTGGCGTTAAGTTAAAAATCCAAACAGTAGTCGCAGAAATGACTTATTGTAGGACAAAATGTTAGTCTTGCTCTGCCCCATGTTTGGCACGGAAATGTATTCGTTTATTTATCTTAATGCCATTGAAGGATCCTACAATGAAAAATGTTTTGTAATTGGAACTGAAATAGTCATTGAAATATTTGTGAAGTTTTAAATTTATATGAAAAAAACTCTATCTTTACAAAAAAAAATACGCAGTAATCCTGGGTTTCTATTCTTGAGCGGGCATTTATGCTCTTTGTTGTTCCAGTATCTACACTAATTAAAGTTATTTGCAAATGTTTCTCTGAATAACTTTTCGATATAAATTGCACACAATATTAAGCATAATAGAATAAAATAATGTCGAATTGTTTAAAAATCTGTTATCTTTTCTGCGGTATAAAAAATGTTTTCTTGCGTCAAACATAAATCAAAATTTAAAACTATTTTCTAATTTTTGTAAACACCAAAAAATATTCAGTATTGATAAACAAACGTATTTCACTAATGCAAAAATAATCATAGCAATGTGTTGTAAAAATTTACAATATTTTTGAAGTCATACTTTTTTAGGGGCATAGTTGGGAGTGACATTTTAGCTTTAGGCTGCTCGTGCGCTTTTGCAAACGGAAGTACTTGAGAACGGAAGTACCTACTTGCGAACGGAAATACTTGCAAACGTAAGACATACATCTTTAGGGGCACTATATCGTAAAGAATGTGAATCGATATCATTTATCCGTATATATTGCTTTCGTGAAAATCACACGATATATACAGCCTATATGTATGAGACAAAACTTTTTGATTGTAAAACTATCCCGTAATACTTTTTTTTATCATTTCGAGTCCAAACCAGAAATAATGGTAACCTAAATAGTGCGCTAGAGAGTTGACATTGAAATTAAGTTTATCCAGTGGTTATCATTTAACGCAAAGAGATAGCGCAGTAATCATTGTACTGTAGACAACAAATAAATTAAATGCTTCAATAATTCGACGCCATATTTAATAAAAGAATTTTGTGATGAAATTTTTTAAATTAATTATTAAATGTTTAATCAGCTCAAAGCTCAATAAATTATATTTGTTCATAGGAAGTATTTACAGTTTGAATAAAATCGTTTGATAAACAACAAAAATAACAGTATTTACTTAGTGTTGCTGTATGTGTTTTAAACATTTTCAGGTTAATTTTTTAGTAATACCATAGAAAAAAAACTTCTTACGCGTATACACAAGTACACATACCTTTATTTTTCTAGTATTTCAAACTAGCAGATCGATTCATTTGAATCAATTCCGTGTAATGATTTGTTCAAAATATTCGGCAATTTCCCTTTTTTAGTTCTGTTCACCGATAACGGTATGCGGTACTTCTCAAGAGTCGCAACTCGTTGATACATTCAAGCATTCGTTACGTCTAGGCTGCGAAACCTTTACGCCTGGCTGGTTATCGTAATCTGGTAGAATCGGATAGCTGTAATTACAGATGTCTAGCTGTACACTGACTGTTAACAAAGTATATGCGAGCGAACGCATTTCAAAGTTCTCACAGATAAATTTAATTTTAAAAAATACCTAGTCAATAAGTTAATAATAATTGTAACGCGATTCTTGGTGAGTTGTCAACCACCACTCCCACCCCTATTCAAGTTACCGCTAATCTTCGATTAGCTGCTATCGTTTGCTCTTATGAATACGCGCACGCTGCGATTACTACTTGCTCTGACTCACGACGTCACGAGTCATTCTACGAACGAATCAAGACTAACCGGTTCACACCTCTCGTTCTCCCTGCGCTTTATGTTCTCCCGAATCGTGTTCAGCTTTCGAGTAATCGACTCTCAAAAGAAACGATTCTTTACATAGCGAACCAATCAAACGATTTCGTTCGCTCGAAGATTTGTTCGTTTTGAACGAATTGCACACGAACAACAACACATCACTATTACAATCTATTTGCTCGGCTACATGTTTTAAAAAAAAAAAATTTAAAAGGTAAAAAAAAAGTGAGCGAATCTTTCAGTACTAGCCCTTGATATGTCAACATATAACCTCGGTTAGGAGCGAGTTCGCGTGTTTTCATGTTGCAAATAAACTTACATTACGAAACTCGAACACGAAATTTAACTTAGAATTCCTTATAATAATGCCAAGAAATATTTATTTTATGAAGAAGTGGTAAGGTTTGTTCTGGTGCACGCCAATCAGCGTCACCTTATTGAGCTGATTCAACATTTAATATTTAAAAGTAAAATTTCAACCATGAAATTATACATGGCGTCGAATACATTTAGGCTGACGATTTCTTGTTCCTCTGGAGTACGAAGAACGCTGCGCTTACTCTACATTTCAACGTTAACTTAGAATTGTCAAAATTGTATTGTGGGTTTCTTAAGTTGAATTATTTATTTATGTGTCTATAGTTTATGACATAGAACTTTAAAAGAAAATTTTACTGCCATAAAGTTTCATTTGGCACACCAATGAGTTTTTGTAAGTCCATTAAAGCGCCGAGCCAAGTCGGTGATCATATCCGCTAATGTATGTGCTGGTCCGGCCTCTGTCAGACCGAGCATGCTCGACTCGCCGTCGGATGGCAGTTCCCTCCGAGCCGAGCCCCGGACCGAGCATATCCGCTAGTGAGTGGCAGGTCCCAACATGCTCGCCCCGAGCCCACAGCGAGTGTGCTGTCTGTTGTCGCATCATCATGTCTTTTAATGACAATAAAGTTTTTGGGAAGAGATCATTAATTTATATCGCACTCTTCGACCAGTGTGCAGTGGCGTAGCCAGGATTTGTGTATGGGGGGTGTTAAGAAGCATGCCCCCCCCCGTATTAAAGCGTGCGGTGGAGGGGTCCTCCCCCGGGAAAATTTGGATTTTAAGGTGTAAAATAGTGCTATTTGAGCTGTTTTCGGTACTTAAATTTAAATATTGTAATGGTAAAAATTTTATTAATTTTAATATGAAATTGTTTTGAGTTATGAATAAGAAATTTATTTAAAGATTTGTTGATAAAAGGGGGGGGGGGGTTGATCCCCTGACCACCCCTCCTGGCTACGCCCCTGCTAGTGTGGGATATAAAGAGTAAGGAATATATCAATAGGCATATCGAACGAGAGTACTACGAACAGCCAATAAAAAAAAAGCCAGAGAAATGTTTTCAGACGCCGACGTCGACTTAGTGAAGAAAATAATTTGACAATTTACATGCAAGCTTTCGTCGTGAACTGCGGAAAATTGAAGCATCCAAACAACATATAATCCGCCAAACAGCGCAATGCTACTTGCAGCCATTATGCATGTACAGCACCGACTGTCTTTATAGAGGAAGAGACGAGCATGCTCGTGTAGTGTGTGGTAGCGGCCATGCGCCGAGAATGCTCGGCGAGCATATCCTCTAGTGCATGGGGCGCTTAATGTTTATGAAAGTGATGGTCGATGGTGCAACACGTTGGTCCGCAAAATTTCGGTGTGACGTTATTTTCCGTTCATCGACCCCCGTTCCAGCTTCGCGGGATGGTTCCTACCAACTGCCGCATGCCGGGAGATTTTCCCCGCGCGTGTCCCGCGGAGGCGATGCCCTCCCCAGAGGCTGTCCTCGCGCGGATAGAGGAGTTCGCCGTCGCCCGCGGCCGCGCAAGGAAATTTCCACCCCGCCAGGCGGCGGAGAGCGTAATTAAATCACAGTGGGATTGCGCGCGACCGCGAGGTAATGAGAGGTGTTTAAGGCGTCATCGGGGCCCCGGTGGCGTCTTAATAACGCGGCGCGAAGGCATTGTGTTCGGCGGGCGAACAATGGCGAAGACATGGGGCCTCCCGAACAGCCCTGAGGCGCGCGGATGTGCGTGGCGAGTTTCAGGGTGTTCGGCGGTCCTCAACCTCCCGACACTCACACGGTCCGCGATACGTTGTTTCACATGCTTTCATTTAACCATCGTTTTTAATATTACACGCATTAATGTACAGTTTCATAACACCTAACATATTATCCTTGAAATATTTGTGCAACGGGAGTGCATGACTTGATGATGTACAAAAGCTTACATCTAGTCAACACTTAACATCATCTACATTGCCCCAGAGTATTCATATCTTTAAATGTCATCGGATTTTCAATTAATCTTACCTCTTTCAATCACGTTTATTAATTTTATATTAAGGGTCTCCTATTCATAAAAACTAATTCAAAAAGAAAAAAAATAGTTTGTTTGTAAATTCTTTATTTTCCTTTTACCTTTTAATTATGGCGGTAGGGGATATGTCATTTATGTTAATATATATTACTGTGTAGGCAAAATATTTCCCTTAAAATGAGCTTTATAATTTTTTTTACCAAAATATGAGGAAAAAGGTATTTTACAGGATGTCAATAATTAATTGTTATATTTTGAGCAGTTTCAATGTTCAGCTAAGGTTGTGTTGGTGTAGCTAAGCTTGGGTACATAAACAATCTGTTTCTTTCTTCTGTTTTTTATATTTGATTCTGATCGGTAAAACATACGCACCACGTTTTTGTAGGCACCTTTAAAATTGCTATCACGTCATCCTTTCGCACCTGACTTCCCTTTGTATGTCCATGCAGCTGGATATTCATAGGAAAATCTTCGGACTATGACTTCCGGGTTATGTGTTCCGTTGTAAACAGGCTGGAAGCAACGAAGGAGATATCATTTTCTTGTGAGCTCATTTAAAAAATATTAATTAAAATAACACAATAACCTGTAAATTTACTTAGTTCCCTGGATCACTTGTAACCAACTATTTTCATTAATTCAGCGGGGAAATATTAAACATCCCATATTGGCCCTCCTGATATTGACGTTATGTACGAAATGCAGATGAAATGTGGTGGAATCGGAAAACCGCTGCAAAAATTCACGTGCACATGCGTCACAACCGGTCAGTCTGAGGACTGGTTAATTAATGTGGAGCAACAGCAAGGCGGAGTGAGTAAACGTGTTGCTTCAAGAACGACAACGCTTGCATAAGCTCAGTAGGCGAGTTCCAGTTAGAAATTTAAATATATATATTGTTCGTTTATATTAGCTGGTTAAAAGTAAAAAAAAATACCTTTAATTTACGAAGAACGCTGGTGACAAATTATCCAAAAATCTTCGTAAATTTGCAAGCACATAGTTCACTAACTTTTAAACATGAATTAACAAGAATAATCTTGGTGTAAAAGCTAATCATCTAATAACTGGCTAAGACTACTGCAAAATAAATACACATATATGTATCTTCTACTTGTGTGTAAATCGTGTATATAATGAACACAGAAACAGGAAGTCGAAATAATGCCTAGTTTCTGCAAAGATCAAGTTATCTGAAATTACGGAGAATTCTTCGTTTACTTTAGGTGAATTATTCGCTGTAAAGTCCGTAAATTTACTATAATTTCTAACATTGTACGCTGCTGGAAATTCAGAAGTTTTGCAAAATTTTCGGCGAAGAATGAATATCAAAAGAAAGAAATGTTCTTCATAGTTCAATCAACACTGTATATTATTAGAAACTACGTTATATTCTAAATTTTCATTCATGTGCTCTTTACAAACAATGAGTTTTTCAAAGCGTTAATACGCTTTTTAAGGTTCTGTTGGTGCTCTAAGAGATTTCTTCTGAGTTCAACTCCAAGGCAAGTAAACCTTTGTCCCATAAATCAATGTCAATAGATGTTAATTGACGATTATTCCTTGATAATTTGTAAATAGTAACTGTTCTCCATTAACCATACAAAAATATTTTTAATGGTTTAAATCATAATTTTGGTCATACGCCATCCAGGTTCAAATTGTATGTCACAGAGGAGACCTAACAACAACAACAACAACAAAAAAAAAATACACAAAGCCAAAGAAAACGAACTAAAATTAGACAATTAATTCCATCGAAGGATTCAGTCAGAACAATATCACGAAAACACATCACACACAATTCCACACAGAATACTTTGTGCTGTCTATACATTTAACATTTGACATCAGCTCAATTTGGCTTGTTTGTTTTGTTATTATGTAATTATCTTTCTTCGTCCGTTCTTCAGGCCTTCTCTGTGACAAACTGTGTAAACGTATGTCCAAAATAATAATTCAAATAATTCTTCCCCAGTTAAGAATCATTCATAAACCGTAAAAACTATTCTTAACTGTATGTGATTAAAATCTCCATAATCAGCAGCGAGACCCTAGATATTACTCAAATTTTGGCTCAGTGATTTCGTTATAATTATGAGAAAAACGATATTATTCGTTTCAAAAGTGTTCATAGCTTGATTCGAATGCCGACGGTTTAACGAGTTAAGACCTAGGTGTTGTGGATGTAGATTATAGGACTATTGTCCTACTCATAATTTATATCAACGGTTGGTTTTCCAGTGGTTGCGATCCCAAATGAAGGAGCAGGCACCAGATACGTGTTAACCTCCCCATTTAACTCGTACAAATGCATGCTAACGTTTACTGAACCGTCGCAGGACATTGAACGACGCTTAGGTAACTAAATCTAAATCTAAATGTAATGCAAAGGGGCATATAATTGTGGCGAAAAATTCTGATCGTTCATTAGACTTTAATAAGGTATGCCCGTGTAAGCAATTATTTCATCGTAATTGGCGGCCGTTTGCAAGAAAAGCCAATGCCCTATTTTGCCGTTTGCTTCTGCGCTGGATGGCTCAGATTGGTGTTCTGACAGTAGACATGAACTCAGCCAACCACGAAACACAATTAATGCTGTAGTGTTTTAACAAGCAGCAGATCAGTAAACCTTTCCGCAAAAAAATTCACATCTCTACTAACGCATTACACCTATGTAACAAGGATCAACTGATCTTTTCCAACTCCTTGGATTGAGCGAAATTTTTGAGCTCTGATTTTACAACCAAATTGCTTGGGTGTATTGATCTCTGATGTACAAACACATGAAGCTTTTGTTCGTAAATTAATTAGACTTCCAAAATTACCTAGGAGAACCTACTTTTTAAGTCTCTATTAAACAATTTTTTTTACTGTTAGGTAAATGAGGATAAATTTATGCAACACGTTCTTATATGAGAAGTTAGAGGTAATGTAAAAAATATTTATATTCAGCTTAACGGAAGCAATCATGGAAATGGAAATCTACCCATATTTAACCCATGTGGCAGAATCTGCACGGAGAATGGATCTGACACTCGTTGGAGGTAGCTGGAGTGCCGTAGGAACAGACCTATCATTCAGAGTGCGCGAGAAGGGATTCGTGTGTCTGGAGCCGTGGCGGAGTGGTTATGAAAAAGTGGAAACTCCCTGAGGAAAACGGCAACGTCGACAAAGTTTTGACACTTTCGCCCAACCCCGAGCGTGAACCCGCAGGGAAATGTAACTTGAATCTGTGTGAGGCGAGTTATTTGACCACAACGCCATAATGGCCGCCGACCACAATCTCAGTACGGTCTCACATGCCGTTTTGATTTTTTTTTAAATTTCCTTGTATATAATATAATTTAATGGAAAAACTTAAATATTGCCTACCTTGCATTTATTCTTCTAGCAAAAATATTTTCAATGTATTTTCACTAAATGTAATTTAGTGGGTGGAAAAAATAAATCACGTGAATGTTTGTAATTATCATCACTTCAAAGAATTTTTACATTATTTTATTATATTACACATTGTAATTATGTAATGTAAATTTTTTTTTACGAAACTACAGATGTACCATTAGGGTCCAAATGAGTTAAAATAGTATGAATATAGCCCTTTAAATACAGCAATGATAAAAATTAGAATAATGTGACCGAGTCTTTCAGTACTCGCCAATGATTTGTAAACAGCTAATCACGGTAACGACCAAATTAATGTATTCTCAAATTACAAATAAATACGTTATTTTAAACTCGGATGAGAAAACTAACGTAGAATTATTTAAAATACTCCCAAATTGATAAAAATGCATAAAAAATTGGTTGTCTGTAAAGTCGGTTTACGGACGATAGTTTAACGTGACGTCATAACAAAACATTGATGAAATGATTGCATATTTCTATGAATAAAATTGAATAATTTTTATTGAATTATCACTATTATGTATAGATACAAAGAAGGAGTGAAATGAAATATACATTTTAATTGATAAATTTACTTTTATTTGCACTCATTAATTCAAATATGTTTATTACATTTACGAACAGATTATTTTAACTATAACTTTTTTACATGTTTGCTATTTAACTTCTTCCAATCTGTGTTATTCTGTTAAGGATAGGACGATGATAGGAAAATTAGGAAACGAATGGAAGTGTTTCAAGTTTAATTTGCCACGAAAAAGTCAAATCGATGGTTGTTCCAATCGAGTGGAAGATAGATAGATGCGGCGCAAGCTTAAAATGAGCGTAACGGGACAAAGCGTAAGGGGACCATGTGCGTAACGGGACAATGAGTCATTCTTTTTCGCGCGTGCAGCCGGCGTTCATCTATTTATTAGACGTTGTCACGTCAAAAGAATTCATTTTAGGGAAAACATTACAAATATTTCCCCATTATTATGAATAGCTATAATTCTGTCTAACAAGATGGTTATATTGATTTTCCAGGGCTAGCGGAACAGGAGTACTGAAAGCGTAGCATTTAAACGCCTAACCGCTGAACGTATGACATTTCTCCCTAGACCGGTATTATCACAGCCATAGGTTATACTTCTTTAGGACCGTTGAGCGTGAAATTTTAGTACGCACGAGAAATGCAATGAAATAACCGCACAAATCACAACGCAAAATCAACAGGTTGAAAGTCCAGTGCACATGCATGCAGAAACTGCTATAGCCAAAAGACGAAGTCATCAAGATGGCGGACCAACGTGAGGCAACAAATTAAATTATTAACTTTCGCGAAAATCGCGGGATGTTTTAAGCAACCGGTGTACCATAGTAAACTTTATGGTAGTGAAACAATTCTGGAATTCAGTTTGTAATCTTAATTATTTATAACAAGACACGCATAATTGCCACTTTAAGATTACCGTTGACAATATCAGCCAGTAATATATATATAGTGTTGGAATAATAATGACGTCAATGATATCTGACATTTTGTTGATTCTTTCAACCATTACGAACGCTGCGCTATATTTTAATTATGTTTCAAGTTAAAAGTTGACATCAAATAGATATACTAATAAAAATTATCCTGAAATATGTGAAACAATATTATAACACTAAGTATATACCTATATGTGTATTGGTTTTTTACTAACCGACAAAAATCTGTTTGTAAATACTACCTACAAACAAACTTTAACCTAACGGAACTGATTAAATGTTTCAGATTTAACAGTAAAAATTTAACCCAAATAATATTTTAGTCAAGATATATATGCTAACAATTAGTAGTGTATCTACTGTATGAAGAAAGCTGTGCTTTCTCTACATTTCAATATATACTAAAGATGTTTAAAACTGCAATCAGAATTTTTTTAAAGTTTATAACATAAAGTTTAAAGAAAAGTTGTACTGTTATTATATATATTTGGATGAATCATGCAGGTACCTCATTTTTTTCGAGATTTCTGAGACTTCCATAGATAGCAACACTGTGTTTACGCATTTCCGCTCAAATCAACTTCCGTTCTGTTCACGTATACCGAGATCTAAGATGTTACACGTCAAATAAAAAATCTAGCCATGTGTGGGTCTGGGCCTTAACGCTGTGAGAAGAATGGCCGCCTACTTCCGCGCCGCGGACTCCATCACCAGACGTCGCGGTCGGCGCCAGCTCGCGGAAGCTAGCGCCGACGCGAGTCCGGGAGATAATCACCGCAATCACAAGCGGAGAGTGCGCGCGCGGCGAACAGAAGGCGACGCGTTCCAAATCGCCCGCCAGCTGAAGTAAAATATGAACTGCCACGATGAATAAGCATTTGCGTCGCAGGCCGTTCCCCCCCGCGTGCGGAACGGCACGTGGAAAAAGAAGAAAAAGAAGACGTGATCACAGGAAATGAATTCCCGAAGAGGCACACGGAGGAACAGGTGGAGCCAAGATGTAGACCTCCGGAGGCTAATCACAACCAAACAAAGAAAGGGGGTTGTCTTGTAAAGTCGGTTAACGGACGATAATTTTACGTGATAACGTCATACAATGATGAAAAATTGCATACTTTTTAATTTTAAAATATTATTTACAGATTTTGCCAATTTAATTTAAATAATTTTTTGACGTGACAACGTCTAATAAATCGATGAACGCCGGCTGCACGCACGAAAAAGAGTCCCGATACGCACCTTGTCCAGTTACGCTGTGTCCCGTTACGCTCATTGTACGCTTGTGCTGCATATATCTCTCTTCCACTCGATTGGAACAACCATCGATTTGACTGTTTCGAGGCACATTAAACTTGAAAAACTCCCATTCATTTCCTACTTTTCCTATCATCGTCCTATCCTTAACAGAATAACACAGATTGGAAGAAGTTAAATAGCAAACATGTAAAAAATTTATAGTTAAAATAATTTCTTCATTACAGTAATAAACATGTTTGAATTAATGAGTGTAAATAAATGTAAATTTATCAATTAAATTGTAGATTTCATTTCATCAATGTTTTGTTATGACGTTGTCACGTTAAACTATCATCCCTAAACCGACTTTACACACAACCAATTTTTTAAATATAATCACGAACAATTAGTTAAAATGCCCGCCTTAACCTGTTTGATATTATAGAAGATTTCCTCGCACGGTGGTTGGTCGGTTCTTGCACGCTCGGCTCAGGCAGAACGTGACAATGAGTCATGCTTTTTCGTGCGTGGAGCCGGCGTTCATCGATTTATAAGACGTTGTCACGTCAAAAAAAATTCTGGGTAGGCTGTAGTCCAACGTTCGTCGGCCCCTGTCGGCGGCCACAACTACTGAGAAGTTCCCTCGCTCCGTCGAGTCGCTCAGTGTGTGCACTCACACGTCATTTTACAGACTTGGCGAACGACGAAATAGTTGCGCTACAAATAAAAAAAAATTGGTTGTCTGTAAAGTCGGTTTACGGACGATAGTTTAACGTGACAACGTCATAACAAAACATTGATGAAATGATTGCATACTTTTATGAATAAAATTGAATAATTTTTTTAATAATAAAAGAATAAATACTTGCAATTATGCAAGTAATCAGATTTTTCAAACGCAAGAATAATTTACCTTTATTGCCGAAATTGTTGTTGTAATAAGCAATGAAAACCACATAAACTTTTTCACTTCACTTTATAAACAGTCGACGAAACAGTTCACGTGTAGATGACGTGATTAATTTTAAAAAACTGGCGTTTTCACGTCAAAAGTGTCCCCTTAGACACGACACCGTGCCAGTAGCACTAGAGAGAGAGCCGCACTTATAATCCTGCCTCACTTACACAAATACACCCCTCACTAAAAGGTCCCTTTAACTATTAATTTGAAAATTACGGTTACTAAGAACGAAATGCAAAACTTTCTAATAGAAGGAAAGAGAAATGAAATTATATTACTTAAAAAAATATATGATCCACGGACAATTAACCTACGAGTTAAGCGATAATTTATTCTAATGTGCTTTATGTTCGTTATATTTACGGATATTATTAATAAATGTAACCTGTTTTTAAAATTTTAATGTTAGAGAAATTTTTTTAGTTTAACAAATAATATCCTAAAGATAAGATATTTATGATTAATTCTTCATACAAACGAATAATTCAAAAACGATTAACCTCATGATTTAAAACGATCAGTTCGTTTTCTAGGGTTAAAAGTAAATTTTCACCTTTTAAGTCGTAAAACTATTAAATAAAGGCATACTCTATGTAAAAAAAGTTTGTTAAGTAATTAATCCCACATATCCGACTATGTTGGCCCCCGTTGACTCGTGTGTCCCGATTGAAAATATGCTGATTTGGCCCGAACATGTAAAGCTCGGCGTGGTGACAAAGAAGCGCTTAAGTTCATATGACCACCTACAAAAGAGCCCAGTCGCCTCTACTTACAAGGCAGCGAGCGTGTACACGTGCAACCACGGGACTTTAAGATATGGATTTTAGTTGACTTTTGGAATGTGAGTGAGGCTTAGAATAGATCATTGCCAGATGCTGAAGGTACTCAAGGTAGGCAAGGAACGTAGTCTCATAATTTTGTGGTCTCAAAAATGGATCGCGCAAATAATGTTGACTAGTTTCCTGCAAAAAAAAAATATGTTTTTCAAACATTGTAATAGATTGTTATATTTTTAAGTCTTATTATTTTTCGTTTTGTTTACATTTATATTTTGTGTGCGATGTATTTTGCAGTAAATTTTTTGCACATATGTGTTACACTCATTATCTGCTATTCGTAATTAATCAGGAAAAATATTTCAATTGAAATGATGGCTTGACGTATTGCGCGTCGTGGTGACTATCCAGTCGTTTGTGCCTTATGATGGGAACACATTTCAGTTCCAGAGACGTTGCAACTGTTTTGCTTGAGGAAGCCTACTGTGTGGTGGTCATTGTGTGACTGGAATATCTGTTTTATTTCCTCGGTGGGATCACCTGTGGCGTTGCATATTGTTGTTGTGTTGTGCAAAATTTTTGTTTATCTATAGCCTATTTACTTGTCTTGTCCTAACTGTCTCGTCGTTATCAGCGCAGTGTTCGTCTGTGCCATGATATTGTTCTAATTCCTTCCACGGAAAAATTTTGTGGGGTCCATTTCCCCTTTTTTCATTTGCTAACGGTTGATTTTGTCTGGTTTTTAGGTGTGTTTGAGTTTTCAGTTTTCTTTGTTCATTCCTCGGCGTTTTTCTTTGACATACGGGGTAAACTAGCAATTACGTACGTGCAAAATAATGTTTTCATGTGTAATATCTTAGTTGTCGGCATACGCCATTTGTTAGGAATAATTTATTAAAGGGAACGGAAGTCGCATGGAACGGAAATGTGTAACCCGGTGCTGCCAAACCAATGTTCACAAAGCCAAAGGGAAAATTTATACTATCAACATTTGAATGATTTTTAACAAGCTGATTAGTGTTTTTTTTTTTACAAAAATGTTTGTCAAAATTCAAGTCAAAAGGCGAGGATTTGTATTTTTTAAGCCGTTTCAATCAACAGTTTAAGATTTTGCTCTGCAAATCGAATGATTGAAAAGCGGACGTAGTTGCTCAGGCAACGAATTCTAGCGGTGGGTGCGGAAACAACTCGTGATTCACGTCAATAAATGTATTCGAATACACAATTTGCATATGTTTTTATCCCGCCTGGCATTATTTTAAAGGATTCTATGTTTGAAATTCTAGTCCATGCTTCGTAATATAAGTGTAATTGAGTGAAATGAATTTTCTCGTTTCCAAGGTTGAATTTTACACGTCTCTGGCGAGTACTGAAATATTCGACCAAGTGTTTTTTTTTTTTTTTTTACTAATCAATCTACACCATTACAAGAATCGTTTCTTGTCGAACATGTGAAATGTTTAGACTGGAAAAATTCGCGTGTGATTCGTCACGAATGGGAAGTCTGTGATTCAATGCTTCCGTGACTGAGGGTATCGTATTGCTAGAGACCGGAAAAAATTCGCGGGTTCAATGACCTTCAGGATGGACTCCAGTATCCACTGCAGACTCGGGCAAATGCCAACAGTTCATTGGCTGCTGACTCGTGAGTCGTCTCGACTGGGTGGCCTGTGATTCGACACTTCTATGAGTGAGGGTCTCTAATTGGCCCTCAGTCCTCCAGATTAACAGTGAACCAATGGCAGAAGCAGCTCTAAAGTGTAATTATTTGAAATTTAGCATAACACGGTATGAACCCGCGATATTTTTTCAGGTCCTTTACTTATTGGCCCGCAGTCCTCCAGGTCAACGGTGAAGCAGCACGAAGGTGTAATTATTCGATGAAGAAACGAATTCGGGAGATTCCCCCCTTTTTATTTGTCGTGCGGGGGGTGGGGGGGATGGGGAACGTCCGGGCGGGAGACGAGCCTCGATCCCGTCCTCGCAAAGTGGGGCAGGGGCCTCGTTGACATTCGGAGCGGGCCCGTGGGGGGGGGGGGGGGGGGTGTGCTGCCTCGCGGGTGTGACGCCACCTCCCGCCGGGGTCAGCACTGACCTTTGCGCGTCCCTCGCGCGGGCGCCACTTTTACGCAACGAAACAACCTGGCGCGCCGCCGGCCGGTGTCTTCCCTCGCGCGCTGAATACCGAGGCGTGCTCGTGTGTGAGCCACGCGACTCGAGACAATTCCTCCTCGCGGGAAACACACTGCAGCAGCTTTCTACAGCACACGCGGCTGTGGTCAATTACTTACTACGCGGAATACAACATTTCTTTTCGAACTATACGAATATCCGCGCACGGATTTCATATTCCACTACTGGAAAGCTTTTAATGGAACTGCTCACCAATAACTTTAACAATTGGCGGTAATATTTTGTAGTGCTACAGTTGTTTACTTGTACATTTACAAATATATGTACGTTAACATAAATCTTTCCGTCCATTTACAAAAAAAAAATTGCAGGATGCGCTGACAACAAATTTTTTTAGACAACGAAAAGATTTCAAATAAAATGTGAATAGAAAAATTAAATTTAGAGTGTTAACAAAATTAACCACAGTAAAAAATAATTTCAAGGAGAATCAAAAGGTTTCGTCTTATTCTGCATTAAGGACATTTTTACCAACAAAATTTGTTTTGTGTAAAAAAATATGAGAAGAATGTTCTTTATTGATTGTTTTTGATAAAGGAAATCAGAATAATCCGATGATTCGGGTAAACAACATATATAGGAAAGCCAAAAGGTAAATAAAATATTGTACCAATATTAAAGACAATGGTTTTTTTTCTGTAAATGTTTGAAAAATTGTTGTTTTTATCTGAAGTTAACATCTTGTTACGAACGCGAGAGACCAGCCTACGCGCCATGTTCGGAGCCGGCTGGCGGCCCTGCCAGGCCACTGGCGTCACGCGCAGTGCCTCGTGCCGTCCACTGACGATAGGCATGCCACGCGCGCCTGGCCGGATTACAAGGGACCTCGCTACCCTCTCCCACTCTGTAACTCGCGCATCGTCCAGCCTCGTCGCTGTTTATCTATCGCTGAGCGGCCTTGGGAATTCCGCAGGCCACCGCACGGAGTAGCGAGAATAAACATGACTTTCTCGATGTTTCGGGCTTCGGGTCAGCCTGGGATGACCCGACTCGCCACAGCTGCTCTCATCGGTTCGAAAATGGCGCCCCCCTGTGGTACTTAAGCAGCGACGCGTGCCTCCACGAAAGTTTGGTGACAGAGTTCCGCGACAGTTCCTCGAGAGTTCCGAGAGTTCAGAGAGTTCAGAGAGCTCCGCAAGTGACAGGAAGCGCGACCTCAACGAAGAGGTTGAGAGACCCCCTCGATAGTGGCGCGACGCGGAGTGACGGGATCGAGAGTATGTGACTGAGTGGCGCGAGACTGTGTGTGTGGACAGGCGCGAGCTTAGAGGCAAACCACTGCTGAAAATAGCTCCAGTGAGGAGTGCGAACTGTGGAAATCGATTGACTTGCAAATAAAAATTTTTTTAAGTGATAGTGATTGTTAGTCGGACAGTTTTAAGTACAATTATTTATTAGTAAGATAAATATTATAAATAAATAAAACTGTAATAAAACCTAATTAGGATATCCATTACTAAACTATTTCTCCCAAAAATATTAATTCGTAATAATATTTTAGAGCCTTTTACCGTACATACAATAGTGTTGTTTGCGTACAGTTTCTAATATGCATGTCCACTTGGGATCACCACAGAATGGACCAATAGCACAAAATTTAACTTTATGTGCTATGTTTGTTCTTGCCATTAGCTCTTCAATTATACAGTTCAAACTAATATTTAGATTTGTCTCATTATTAATAACAATATATTCAGTGGTGATATTTTATTACTCAGTTTATAGTGAGTTCGCGCGGCATGTTTGCATACAGATCGTGACATGAAACGCAAATTTAAACACTGGTATGTAAACGGGGTTTGATAAACTGTAACTTAAAATTTAGCATATAAATTTTTCGGTTGTAAAACTAAATATGCCTCTAATATTAATTTTTTTGGCAGGGGGGAGGAGAGGTAGTTGTTGAAAAGTTTTCATTTAGGGGGGGGGGGGTGGTGTTTATAATCACATTTTCTGGGTCCGGGTGAAGGCATGCCCACTTTCATCCCTGAGAGTGATGTCGGGTCTCACTGTCACGGCCATTATCTACCGTGCCTGAGAATACTTACCTGGTTCGCTCAACCAATCGACATCAAGAATAGTAGTACACACACAAAATAAGTTATTTAATGTGTAAGCTAATTTTATGGATACAATTATTCTGTAAACGTGAATTTAAAAACAAGTAATAAATAAAGCTAATTTTATCTTAATCCACAGTAAACAAATTTTAAATACACAAGATAAACAAAATACTAGTTATGGTTAACAATGTAGGCTTTTATAAGAAATTATATAAAAACAATACAAATTTTAATAAAATCAATCGTATATTTTGATTTGAAGAATAAAGAATTAATTAATGGCAATGTTTTAAGACGTAAAAAATGTTTTCTATTCTTAAAAGGGATAAAAATGTTGCATGGTTATTTTTTTTTTCATTTTATGCTTGAGTCTAATATAAGGTGCAAGTAGTAATACTTATATTTATTACATACCTATTATTTATTTTGAAAATAAATTTGAACGAAATAATTACAACTAATCATAACGATAGGTAGGAAAACGCATCACTTTATATTACATTTTAACAAATTGTTTGATATTTAAATTATTTATTTATGTTTTAAAATTTTAGACAGTTTTTCGACCAATTTTAAGGAATACATTCTTATCAAGTGAAAATTTGGTATTTATTGCATATCATGATTTATATGTGGCTAAAAAGAGTGACAATGTTTTCATTTAACCAAATTGGTGTTAATTAAGAACAAACTTAAAATGATTTAATAACACATTTAATTGAAATCAGTAAGCAAAAAAAAAAAACATAAATTATAAACTTGACTACAATTATGAAAATGATTCAAACGTAGATAAATAATATTTGTTATTTTTGCACTTTTTCAGATACATAATTATAATGTGTTTTATCTTTTAAACGACTTTGAAAATATTTATTTTAGTCTTAATTAAAAAAAATTCTATTTGTAAAGATTGTCACGTTTTCCATGTTGTTTCCCCTGACGTTACAGATGTGTTGAACGTGATTGGTTTGAAAATATTTTATTCGCGTCGCGTCCATCGCGTCTCGTCCGTCGCGTGGTTGTGATCCCAGCACAGCAGAACTCAGACTTTTTGGGTTTAAAGGTCATGCAAGATGATAATTCGTGATTAGGCTAGAATTTTTTCTAAATTTTGTATATTCTAAAAAACCTTTAAAAATTGTCTGAAAATCGCGAGGATTGTGACAACCGTGAACTGACAACGAAGTATTCCAAAAGTTTTCCTTGCGTATCACTTACCATGCTATGCTGGGGGAGATTTCAAGGTGATTTTTTTTTTAATTCTGGAGGGTTTAATTAAACTCCGATTTTTACAAAACCATGCTGAACACAAGCAAGACTTTTAAAAATTATTAATTTCATATCTTATTATTTTAAACCACATTCCTGCAACAATTACTAGAATAAATTAGGCGCAACTAATATGTTATTATTATTTTGACATATATTTTAAAATTTATTTTATTTTTTACTTTTAATTGGAAGCGATCTCCATAAATACGGAAATTCGCAGCTATTAATATAAGAAATACTGGTGAAGAAATTAACATTATTTTACCATCAGAAAATGAAATCAAATTAACTGTGAAAAGATTTGAACTACTACTTATTTTGAGTCCGGTGTTTTAATTCTAAAACAATGTTATGGACGGACGTACTCTATAACTGAGTGTTAAAAACACAACACAGAAATGGGGAAAACGATGCGTAACAACCTAATAGGTACTATCTTATGATGTATGCTTAGATAGCAAAGACAGTCTGTTTTGTGCCTGATGGGATAAGATGTCAATTTCCAAAACGACACAATTGTTATGTCGTATTAAGCCTAATGTTTTCGTTTGTGCTGTAATCATTGTGTTATTGTTTTGTTGTCAAGATTATCTGTTTATTATCATCGTTGTGTTTATATGTTTGTCACTGTATTGTAAAAGTTTGTCATTTGTCTTTATTTCATGTTCGTTTTGCAAACGTCACGTTGCTGTCAGCCCACTTTGTTCCTCTGTGGTTTTTATTTTAATTATCCTTACTAAATTCCTTTCACGTAATACTCTATGTGGTCTAGATCTTTAACGTTTGACATCAGCTGATTTTGAGTTTCTCCTCCGTGTGTTAATGTTTTAATTTTTGTAGTTCATTATTAAAGTTTTTCTGTGACATCCACTGCAACACAAAAAAAAGGCGTATGTCCATAAATGTGTTTGAAATTATTCTTCCCCATTGAAAGTATCATTCAAAGAACTTAGTGGTCTCTAGCTTTCGCCACATAGTACTGTGCATTAACTTCAATCAGCAGCCTCCCTGATGCGAGTTTAGCATGCCACCAACTAAGATAGGAACAAAAAAAAATACTATTGGCCATTCTGTGTGAGATGCTGAGGCTTTCCTTTTCTCGTGGGAACACTTTCTGAGCACAAGGCGCCACTTTCTTACTCGACCGGGTCACCTCGACTTTACGTTTCCTCATCTCCCGACGTCTGGAGTTCGCGTGTCGACAACAAATGCACGAAACGACTTCAAACCACGCATGCAATCGCAGAAACCTGAAAACAGCTTCAATGTTTGGAAATTACGCCGGTCACGGGAACTTCGTCCCAAAAAATCGGGGTCTCGCTCGTTCGGGAAAGAATTTCTGCCACGTCGCTAGACGTCGTTTTAGACTTTTTATCAGTCACGAGGGTTTATTGTTAGAAATTCGTGAATAGTTTGTGTTATCTTTATCAACCTGATAAACGGTTTGGGTGAACTAACATTAAAATTGTTTAATGTTGCTAATAAAACTACAATATTATAGGCTACTATCTAAAATGTGAGTGCTGTATAGAGTCACTCAGAGACACCAGTTTTTACTAGGACGCTATTTACTTTTCGATGCATGAACATGAAGGCCTAGTAGAAATTGTACGTTTCGAGAACATTAATCCCCATAATACGTAAATTATCTTTCCACCAAAAACTCTACTTATCGGGTCGATTAACTGAATGTTAATTAATGGTTAATTTTATTAAAATAGGTCACATCTTTTATATATATACATATATATGAGTAACAAATATCTTAGCAAGTGTGAAACTACTCATCTGAACGTAAATTTTTTTCCCCTACTACTCACGCTGCACTTTGCCTATTTCCCTCGGTAACCGACAGTTGTCGTCCTGATATCGCAACAGCCGGTACTGCCAGCGTGTGCACATTCAGTTCGCATCGAGATGACGACAACACAGCAATAAAAAAAATTTCAAAGCAGTCATGAGGACGGCCGATAGAAGTGAAAACTTTAAACTATAAACAAACAGTTTGTTTGTTTGGATATCCAAATTAATTGTTTGATCTTAAATTAAAACTTTTAAATCTAAGTTTCAATTATTAATATTAATAATATAATTAAGAAAATAAAAATATATATTTGACATAAGAAATACTAGCTTTGTAAAATTTAATTGTGTAACATGAGAAATTTTTTTTTTATAAAAATCAGAGACTTTTTCGCAATATTTAGGAAAAAATATTATCACACAACAAATTTGTTTTATCACGTTAGTAAAATAACTCCTAAAATACTATAAAATACGCTTTTGCATAGCAATTGTAGGTTTAAAAAAGTTAATAATGATGTTCTTAATTTTTAGGTTATAGGTATTGCTACAAAGACTCAGTTTTCTTCGTTAATAAAACTATATATCTATATGAGAATATTAATATATTTTATACTCACTTTTTACTGCACAGTAATCGTATAGTTATAATTAAAAATAAAATTGAACAAAAACACAATTTGAACACTGAAAGGAACAGATATACCTAGTGTTATCGTTAACACGTCACGTGACCATGTCTATGACGACTTACATGAATTTACTCCCTATACAAACCTTCCCATAGAAGTTTTCACTCAAAAAAAAAAATTTGATTTTCGTTTCAAAAAGCGTGAGTCAATTACAGCAGCTCAGAGTGATTTACGTCTACGTCGCGGCAGTGAGACCTCGTGCCGCCTCAAGAACATTCGACGGCGACGCCAGCAGTTTGAGGAACTGGTGGTTTTGCGGCATGTGGTTAAGACCTTGTGCTTTCAGCAACTCGTCACAACTACGAACGTCCTGAGACACGGATCGGCCGTCAAGTGGGGCTTACGGATCGCGTGTTGCGCCACTGGCATCCAAGGTCATCGGATCTCATCGTTTGTGTTTCTTTTTTTTTCTCTCCTCGCGGGAGTTTGCTTGAGACACCGCCCCGCCTGCCTTTCCTCCCAGCGACTGCGGGCGAACAGGTACGACGCATTGCAACAGCCGTGGCGGAAGCAACAACTGAAATTGAACGAGTTTTACTGCCGTTTTGACGCCCGGTGCACTTTTTCTATCAATTGAATATAAAATTCCAATAAAATTTGCAGATATTTGTAAATTTTGTACATTTAAATGAAAACCACTGTATCACTACAAAATAGCGTTATCAGAAATGTTTGGTTCTGATTCTTACCCGGTCATTGACGCTCTGTATTGTCTCCCACTACCTCCAATAGATGAAATTATTTGTTAACCTTTCCCGCAATAACTTTCCAGTTATCAACTGCGCATATTAAGCAGCATACAAAGCAAAAAAAAAAAGTCAAATTATAGAAAATTTGCTATTTCTTTCTATGGTTTAAAAATAATGCATTAATGTTTCATCAATAAAAATATATAACTTGGTGCAAATTTTCGTGAGAAATGCCTAGTAAAATTTAGGAAAGAGTATTTCATGTTTGAAAAATAACCATAGCCATTGTTGTGCAAACTTACAATATATTTATTGTAGTATTACAAACTATTTCTTGGTAACTGTTTTCCAAAAGAATCATTTTTAAAGGTACGGAGAATGATTTTCTGTGTAGAGGGCATATTGAACATTAGTGAAACATTTCGTATACTTTTTTTTATACCTTTATTGAAACAGAACAAAGTTGTTTTATCTTTAGACATGTAATTTTTATAGCCTTGTGAAACATTACTTATCATTTATAAACAAAACTGTGTAAAACACCGAGCCGTTATTTTAATTTTTGTTATTAGGATAGTTTTTTGGTAAGAGCCAAGGAGACAGTTAGTACAGCATGAATTACATCCAGGTCTTACCCGGGATTCGAACCCAGAGCCCCAGCACCGTAGCCCAGTTCGTTGCTGACTACGCTAAGGAGGCCAACCCCACTGCGCCAACATGCTTGGTTCGTGCTTGGTAAGGTTGAGCAGTATAGCGTCGTTGATTCAGTAGACCACGACGTGTTTGTTTCTACTTCACATGATGCCTGATTACTTAATCCGGCTGGCACAGCAGTAATTAACTAAAAGTAAAAAATGTATCCATTGATTTACCCGAAAAGATTTTGCCTATTTATTTTTTTTTACATTACTCTGCAAACGGCCTTTAGAATCACGATAACGTACGAGGATCATGAAAAAAATTACTTCCGAGCATTTAACTGGAGTTCGAACACATGTGCTGAAGTTTATATCCTGCTGTAATCTCTGGTGTTACGTGTCGTACAAATGCCTTAAATAAAACGAATGGATTATTTCTCTGTAGGCAGGTCCCCAACAGAATGCAGACCACGAAATTTTTATCACTGGTTACAGGATTGTACTTCATGTAGTATTTATATTAACGTAACGAAGTTATTTAAAATTAAATTTTTATTTGAAATAAATGCAACTTTCAAACGCATGTAATTCATTAGAGTGCGTTAGTATAAAAATATAATAATGTATGTAATGGTAATTTTTTTAATTTGTTAAACATTAAAGTTTTTTTATAAAGCGTTGAATAAAATCGCACATTAATATAGATATTCTAGGGGAATAATCTGAAAGTTTTTGCTTACTTACCTTGTGAAACAAAGCGCGCGTGTAAATAGGCCAATAGGTATAACAATGAATAGAACACGGTTTTATTTTGTAGCCGTCATCGAAGTCATAAGAGACGGAAGTGGGTTTAATAAGTCACACAGATCAGTGATGGAAGTGCATTAACCAGGGAAGCGGGAGTACTTCGAGAAAACCCACTGTTTTGATGCAACGTCTGCCGACGTTCCGCTTGTGAAATCGGATAGAATTCACTTCACTGAAAATCTAACCTGAATTTCTTTGCAGGAAGGCGATTGATGAGAACACTTACCGTTGCAGCCTCCCAAAAAATTCCAAATTCTTCGCTTCCCACGTATCCCGAGTGAAGGCCAATGTTCTGCACAAAGCCTACCTCCTCGGCGCAGCCTTGTGAATTGTCGAGTGGAAATAACAGGTGAAGGAATCGCTGTAAGTTAGTTTAAGATATTTTACGAGGTGTTGCTTTAGTTGGTTGAGCAGTGCTGGAAAGCATTTACTTGCATTGGGAGGCACGCGTTTTCTCAACACACTATATTTTATCCCATCTTTGACTCCTACGTCTTGTTATGTAATGCACGAGCTAGCAGCGGAACAAATCCTGAATAAAGAATTCATTCCATGTGACCAAATAAAAACTCATTTTTGAAACAATTATAGTTTTCAGGAAAATAAATAAAATTTTAATCTCTAATCAGTTACTGGATCTTGAACTCTATTATATTATGGTAAGAAACGAATAATATATATTAATATCATTTCGATGATGTGAGTTGTAGGTACTATAAAAATATTTGCAAAGTAGAAAACTTTAATAATTTATCATACCATGTTCTTAAATGCTTAAAAAAAGAATTTGCAAAATATAATCCATGTTTAAAAAAACATCGAAAAAGTAATGTACACAATTATTCCTCCGCACATTCTTGCTCACAAAATAAATATTTTGAAACTAACTATTCGCCAAAACATTGTGTTAAAATACTGAAAGCAAAACCTGTCACATTTACTAAGATTTTTCTGTAAAACTATTAAAAGTTGCCTAAACCTTATTAATATTATTTATGTGACAGACATATGTTCAGATAACCTTTAGATTTATATATTTCAACGGAGTCTGTTATTCAGTTGAGACTGTAGTTATATTTTTATTAACAAGAAAATATTTTGGCTATTTGTTTAATAGAAATTATTCAAAAAATTAAAATATTTGTTCTATATGTGGTCTGCTCGACGAACCTTTCGTGTTATAAGATAGTGGGGTATCTTAATTTGCATTGAAAAATGTGTTCTTTTTTTCCAGGAAGAAACTTAAATAGATCATGAATACACTTTTGTTAATTCCAAGCAAATTGTTTTAAGCGGAAATAAATGTCAAATTTTACATACACAGTAAATAAAACGTTGATTTTTATTATCATCTATAGTTTTCTGCTGAGTTTTTCATCAACCATTAATTGATTAGTAAAGCCTGTGAACAGTATCCAGTCAAAATGATAAATATTTTTAATAGATTAACTTTTGCTTGTTTGTTGTTTTTGCTATAAATGACACGCTGAAGTACTCCATCGTTTACAGAGCTTTACGCAGAGGGAAGAGACTTCATTTAGGAAAATTAAGTTTTTTTCTTTGTGAATATTTGGTGGACAGCAATTTTCCTTTTATTTTGGTCAAAGGTAAATTATGCAAGATTTTGTCTAGCTTAAATAAAACAATAGATTGTATTTTAAAGCATAAAATGTTTTTTTCATGACCTGAGGGTACAGAATGATTTTTTCTGGAGCGTCCAGTGGTGTAGATAGTAATAAACGTCTTATTTTAAACATCAATCCCGTGAACTTACACAGGAAACACAGGGTGTTTTTAATGGTAATGTATTTTTTTAAATCGCAACAATAAAGTACACTTTTCTGGTTTTGAAAGTTAAGTGTACCAACTTTCTCAAGCTCTCAGTACATCGTACCTGCTGTGCGCTAGTTTGATAATGGAAGAATGTAAAGGTTTTTCTCCAAAAAAGTGTAATGTGTATTAGAGGCAAAAAAAATCATATCAAATTTAAAACTTTTGATTTTATTTAAAAACATTTCCTATAACAAAATTTACTGGCCAAATCAGTCTGAAAGTTTATGAAATCCAATTTACAAGTATAACTAAGTTGTAAAAAATATTTTGTTTCCTAAACATAAACTAAAAAAAACTAGAGTTAATGTATTTTACAACATTTATACATTTTACAAAATCTTCAATTAGACTAAGAGTAAAAATATGTTTATCAAAAATACGACATTGCAAAAAATTCTTTCATAAATAATAAATGTCTTTAAAAATACATGTTTGTACAATTATAAGCATGACAATATTCTTCAAGCAAAAATGTTACTAAAATTAATTATCAACATATCGCTAAGCCAATGCTCGCTTTAAAAACTGACTTAAAAAAACAAAGTTAAATATTGAAATACAACTAAATGTTTCGACGTCAACAAACACGTTCATCATTCTGGAAACGAAAAGGATATTGACCACTTACTATTTAAATTCTATGTAACAATAATCATTACAAAAATAACATTTAAAACAATAACTTTACTGTCTTTATTTCAAGTAACTTGAAGTTTTTATGTTTTTTTATAAGTATAAAAACGTAAGCACATATTTTGTATCACAACCTCTTACACCGTGATATTTACCTTTACTTAATTATAAAAAAGGCACTAAAATATCGTCACATTTTTTTTTATATTTTAAATAATGTCTAGTTAACTTTCCAATTGACTTTTAAATTTTTATTTATAATTTTAATTAATAAGCAGAAAATCTATACTGTGACCGTTTATTCAACGATGTATAAGTTGATTTTTTACTCATTTAAATTTAATGCTTTATAAAATTAAATAATTTAATAAATAATTACTTAAAAGATAAATTTAATATACGATATCTTTAAATAATTACAAGTTTATGATCAAATATGTAGAAAAAATTTAGAGTTCAACATAGTTTTAATAAACAATTATTTTAATGTATTCCATTTTTTAAATATTTTTATTTGAAGGAAGGATATGGGGCTTATTTAACACAACTTAAATACCATTCACTAGAAATTGTGGAACTTGCATGTACGTTTTGATTCACATTACAAATGAAGCAACTGCCAACTAAAGAATATATTTCTCTTTTCATAATTTAAAACATTTCACTATGCTTTAAGGCACACAAAAAAATTCTTAAGCAATAAACAATTTCATAACCATTATGGAGACAAGGATATTGAAAGTTTATTTCATAAATATAAATGAAAATGAAAGAAGGATTTTTGTAAAAAATACGCAATAAATAGTCGAATGTTGAAAGTCCGATGGGAGAAAACAAATGTTATATTAGCGAAGCAATTGGTCTACCATATAATAAAAATTTCACTGGTTGATATGAAAAAGTATGTCACATGCTATCCGTCATATTGAGAAATGAATTTTAGAGTGATATTTTTGACAAATATGAAAGAAATTACTTATTGGTCATGGTTAAACTAAAAAGATTCAATCAAAATCATTTCGTGAATTCCTAATGGATAACTATTAATATTATATCAGGTGTACTACGAAGATTTTGAATAGTGTTTTAGATATATCTTTAGGTACTTAATTTATAGGTGTTCGATAAGTTTTGCAAGTAGCTTGAGGTGACATTTTTTGTAAAAAATTATATTTTATTAATTTAATTTTAAATAGCTTTGGATATTTGTTTTTTTACTGTTTTTCATCACATTAGTAGTCAATTTTATGCATTTATTTGTTTCGATAATTTTTTTTATATTTCGCATAAGGATAACCTTATAATAACTAACCTATAAATTTATATCAAAAGTTTAATAAAAATTTAAAATAATATTTTTTAAGGGTTTCCTATATGTAAAACTATAAACTGTTCTAGCGTTGGTATGAACCTATTTTTTTCCATCAAAACCCCTTTTCATACATCACACATGGCAGTTTTTAGCTCATTCCTAATATCTATGGAGGGGTAAGCATGATTGAAAAGCGCCTATAGCCAATATTATAAATAACGTTTGTCGTGATGTTGGCCCTTCTTGAGTAAACGATATAGTATACCGTTTTTGGTGCCTGACATTGAGTCAATTATGTTTGGTTATTATTCGACCTTATTTTTCTCACAAACTTTAACTGTTTGTAAAGTAAAAAAAACATTCAGTAATAAATTTTTCACATAATTATCGTTATTTGCCCCCCTAGTTATGCACAAGTGATGGCCAAAAAACAAAAGAATTATTTTTTCCCCTCAAAGTTCTAATACTTCAAGACCAACAAAAAAAGTTCAATATTGTTTGCAGCATGAGTTTTTACAAGCAAATGTTTCACTAAATTTGAAGCGCTTTTTTCAGTAATTAATATAATATGGGTTTTAACTATGTACTAAGAAAAATATTACCTTAATTATAACTTAGAAAATTTCAATTAATTTTTTTTAAATGTTCTACATATTTTAGTTAAATGAGATCAAAAGCTTTAATGACACTCACATTGTTTCAATCACCATCACGAATATTATTATTTACAACGTTGATATTTTCTGTTTATATTTTATTGACAGTATTTCTGCTGGACGTATTATTAGAACCAAATATCTCACATGCAACAAACTAATAAAATAATTAAAAAATAACACGCAAAACTGGGCGAGTTAGTTGCATCAACTATTCAAAACACATGATTAAGCGCGTTTATCCCAGCTAAACGCAATCAACAACAGCAGACGAGTTGTGCAAGCTCGTACCAGCCGAGCAAGATCTAAGCATATGTAACAACCCGGAAATAGTAAGTGAATGTTTTATCAAATAAGCCAACTATTTATACTAGTAAATAGCTATTTACATTAATGATTTTGAAATCTCAACGATAAAGCATCAAAAATTGAAAATCAACATTGGTTATCATATTTTCAGTAACCCCATTAGTTAGAAATCATAATTACGCCCTTGTATTTTTCGCGAATTGATTTAAAACCTAGGTGGGAATTTAAACACTGTAGCATCGTCTGTGTTTCATGATGTAAACGGGTCCTGAATTCCCTTTTAAAATAAGTCAAAGGCTTGTCTTGCAGACGGCCGGCAATTGCAAAGGAGAAACAGCTAGCATGGGCATACCATACTGCAGTATGTTTGGCGTTCAGATTTTGTCGCGACAAATGCCTGAACATACTCATAATATTTTATTTATTACTGGAAAAATGCCTCCTTGAAAATTGTGTTATTTTTGTAGTAAATGTAAATACTAGCAACCATATTTTCAGTATTATTTTTGTTGGTGTAAGTATATCAAAACTCTTAAAAAATATTACAGGTAGTTTCCTTTTCTTTCTTATGAAAAAATCTAAAAAATAAATAGAATGTTTCATATTCTCTGATGTAGTCCGTAATGAAGGTTTATCTAGTTTATATTTGTAGATATAACATTTTTCGAGAAAAATGAGTTTAAGAAATAACTGACCCTACATGTACTTTTTCGATTATCTCATGAACAGTTCAAAGTCAGGCGCCAAAAACAATATATATCGTATTCTTATGACAGGCCAACATCACGACAAACCTAATTTAAAATATTATCTGTACTAATTTCTAATTTCTGTATTAGTAAATTTCCCATGCTTGCCTTGCTGTACCCTTCATGATACCCTAAAATTGAAAACTGTCAAAGCGTATTTTATTTTATCATTAAAGAAGTGTAAATGGTACGATATTAGTAATAAGCCCAAGTATAATTGTAGCACAAGAGCAAAAAATGCCCATAAACTCTAGAGCTAAAGACATGTCACATGCTATTAAAAGCAGAATTCAATACGATAACTTTTTAAACGGCTACGGCATAGCACCCGTGAATATTAATACAATATTTGTTGATGCCACATACA
The DNA here is from genome assembly GCF_032445375.1 of Bacillus rossius redtenbacheri. Taxonomy (NCBI): domain Eukaryota; kingdom Metazoa; phylum Arthropoda; class Insecta; order Phasmatodea; family Bacillidae; genus Bacillus; species Bacillus rossius. The sequence goes on along the minus strand of NC_086335.1, from coordinate 27,290,815 downwards.
TTTACTTATGTAATTCTTGAAATCTATTTAAATTAAGATCATATAATGAGCAAATACGTGTCTTGACACAGATATTTATTTACGGTATTTTGTAAGCAAAACAAGTGATAAATCAAACATTTTTCTTCGAACGGAAATAGTGTTAAGTCCTAAACATTGGGAAACAAATATGTGAATGCTGTAGCTGAAGAGGACGAACAGATTGCCAACAAATTACTCTTGTGGCTTGGTGAGAAGGGAGGATGACACATGACTCCTCCGATACCACATGTGCTCTGTATTTGCGTTTAACACAGCCCAAGTCTCATCTAGGTTAAAAGTAAATGTCCGTATCAAAACAATAACAAAGCCTTGTATTTATTTTTTTTCTGTGATGCAATATTTTGCCATGGTAATCGATTTAAGTACTTGTATTAAATAAATTGTTTATCACAGGTTTGAGACGTACTTTGACTGCAAGTACCAAGAGGAACCTCTTCATCGCTATGCGAGCGTTCGCTGACGTCTTACGTGGCACACAGGCTATGAAAGTTGTGGCGAGGGTTTGCCGGATGGGGTGCTTCTCGTATGTTCAGTGTTTACGGTAGCAGCTGCGTTGACGGGAAGCCTACAACTCACGTAGTTTCGGTTCCCTGCAAGAATTTCCGAAGATTTCCGAAGTTTTGCGTTTTTATACTAACGCCACTTCAGCCGCTAAATCAGAAGTTTCCAATGAAAACAAGCATGTTGTGACTGACCTGACCTAAACACACCCTTCGATTTTTTTTTTGGTTTCAAATTTTTCGAGAGAAATCCGAAGTTGCAAGAACGTGGTGGGGAACCGAAACTACGTGAGTTGTGGGCTTACCCTGCGTTGACAGCAGGGGTTGTTGCGTCGTGCTGGTCCGCGGAACCGAACGAGGACCGAGAAGGTTCGGTCGCCGGGGGGAGGCTACCCCGACTGCGGCACCTCGGCGGGCCTCTTGCTGGTGAGGTCGAGCGGGGTCGCTGCCCTCTGCGGGTCGTCGCCCTCGCTCTTGCGCCGCACCGACAGGTCGATGGGCTCGTCCTGTTCGACAGCAACCCCCGCCAGCGCCGGGCTGCGCAGCGCCGGCGGCGCCAGGAGGCGGCTGAGCGGCGCGAAGGCGGCGCGCGGCGGCGGCGGGCCGGGGGCGGGGTGCGGCGGCTGCGGCGGCGGCGGGATCGCCGTGAGGGTGACGGTCGCCGACAGCCGCCGCTGCGGGCCGCCGAGGTCCTTGTCGCTGAACGGGGAGGAGGAGGAGCGGCCGGGGGAGGGGCGGTGCGGCGGGAGGACGAAGGCGCCCGAAGAGTCCTCCTCCGAGTCGGCCGGCGAACACGAGGACGCGTGCCAGCCGCCCTTGGGCGACGGCGTGGCTGACAGTCGGCTATCGTGCGTCACGTGGTGGTGGTGGTGGTGGTTGTGGTAGTGGTTCAGGCCGCCGTACGACGCCCCTCCCCCGTCTGGTTGCTGGCCCATCTGCTCCTGCAGCAGGCAGTGTATCTTGAACCAGTTGGAGCGGCGGCCGTAGCGGGAGCCGCTCTTGGACATGCCCACCAGCAGGCACTTGCGCAGCCGACACGCCTTGCACGACGTGCGGTTCTTCTTGTTGATCACGCACTCGCCGTTGTTCTTGCACTCCGTGATCGAGCCCAGGTTGTTGTACGTCCGCCCGAAGAACGACTGCAACACAGCAGGGAAACACATGGTTATCACACCTCCCAATACCCAGTGTTAAAAAAAAAAAAAAAGTGTAATAAACTTCATGATTTCACGTAAATAAGTAATATTATGTTGCATACTGCAAAGCTCAAAGATTTAAAAAAATCAATTTCGTTTCTACTCGTTGCTGTAAACTTGTAATTTATAATTAAGACGTTGAGAAATATATGTGGATAAATATCGAAAAAAAATTTTTAAAAATATATTCATAGTCACACATGCCAAGATTATTTACTTCACAGAATAATTCATACTACACCCGCAAAATGTGTACACAAAATGTTTGAGGATATTTACCTTTCATATTAAACAATATGTGACTAAAATAATTTATAGCAAGTATTTTATATACAACACTTTTTTAATGAAAGCTTTATAATAATTTTATGACAATCCTAAAATATTATATTGGGCTTACAAATGTTTTGTATGCATACATTTATTATAAATGATTCTTAAATCACGCACTACATCTGCAAAAAATAACAGCTCAAAATTGCAAAACTCTTGAAAAAGGTTAATAATAATAAATAAATATTTTATATTATTACTTTGATCAAATTGTTGCATTTCACTTTATATTGTTTGTAATAACGATTACCCTTTCTTTCACTCAATTTTCTCACGTAGTACATAATGGTACTGAATTTATCTTCACCATAAAAATTCGTTGTTTTAACACATTTCTTAGTTTAACGCAAAATATTTTTTTTCGTAACGTTTTAATTCTAAAACCATATATTGTTTTAGGCTAATTTGTAATTTTTATGATTATTTGATAACCATTTTTAATCTATAAAAAGTAGTGATTTAATAAATAAGCAAACACTTTCAATACATTTGGCAGGGCTGACATCTGATTTTCTTTCTATTCGCTATCTAAGTAACAGCTCACACGATATTATTCTGCAAGAGTATTTTTTATAGGCAAATTATTTTTTTGTTTCATCATTGTTAAGTTATGAAATTAATAAGGTTTAATAAATATTATCTTTTAACTTCATAAACTGATAATTATTTATCAAAGTTACATGTATTACTGAATCTTTTATATTTAACTTTACGATACCCGGAGTACTTTTAAGTAAAAATTTTAATATTGCTCTATAAACGTAGAAAAAACTTCATGTTGAGTATTTTCAATTAATGTAATAATGTATTAATTAATGAATAGTTGAACTAGAATTTTCTGTATCGTGGGCGACATCGGGTGCCACCCATATAGAGTTGGGCAGTTTCTCGAAGTTTTTGCGGATAAGGCAAAAATATAACACCTCATCGTCGAAGACGTTATAGTCGCAGCATTACATACATACCTTTGCATCTATTATTGTATGTACAAAAGTATGTTTCATATAAGTAACCCAATTCGAGTAACAATTTCTGTTTTGTTAAACTAACAACTTGGCTCGTTTCTCAATTAAATTTTGGGGTTGATGGTACCGTATTTAGCTATACGGTTATTATTCTTGTCATTACTATTCGTTTGCAGTCGAAAAGGGACAAGAGAACTTGGCAAAAAATTACCTCACTTTCGGAGTGGTTAAGAAAACTATGTTCAAATTGAGACTTTCGAAATACATCACAGCTCATTTTTGCGTAAAGTTTTAAGTTTTCCTTTTCTCCTTTATCACATTTGTTTTATCTGTTCTTCTGATCATTTGCATGATCGATAATTATGGTTGAGTAGATACTTTTGCTTAATCTCTGCACAAGTTTCTGTCACTTGCACAGAATCTTCCTTAGAGTAACATTAATTTTTTTTTTCTTTCGTAGTTAGTGAATGTCAAGAATATGTGTTATTGATAACACTGTGCAGACACCTCCCCGGTTAGGAGACCATTCCACCTATTAATTTCGTGAGGGCACGCATGCTTAAAACTACTATTATGATAGTAAACTCATTTATTATTTTTTTTAATTCCGCTAGAAAATATGCACGAACGATCGGGACCGGGGGTTCACAGCCACGACGGCACCAAGGGAGGCCGAGAGAGAGACAGGGAGAGCCAGGGAGAGACAGGGAGAGCCAGGGAGAGACAGGGAGAGCCAGGGAGAGACAGGGAGAGCCAGGGAGAGACAGGGAGAGGTCGTGGGAACGGGCCTGTCCGAGGCGGGCACGCCCAAACTACTGTCGGTCCCCGCCCCTCCCGGCCCACATAGCGGCCAGCGCTCGCTGCGGCCGCTTTCCCAAGCTCTCCCCCCACCACGCGACCCTCTCCCCCCGCAGAGCGCGTCTGCCGCGACCGCACATGAATCACCCGCGCTGCGTATAGGTGCGCGCGCATAGCAGGTGTGTCGCCAGACCCGCTGCTATGGCTCGGTCACCCGCCAACTTCATTTCTTTCCGTATTTATCGTTTTTTTTTTTTACTTTCAAATCATTATTTATAGAGACCTGTAAAATTCGCGGATTCATTTCGCGATAGGATGGAGTCCAAATACTTTTGACATTATTTTGCTTCAGTGATTGGGTCACAGTTTTATCTGTAGGACTCAGTGCCAATGAAAAATATTTAGCAGAAGAATTAGCGAATCGCGATCATTCCAGTCAACAGGTGTTACGAGTCGGTAACCAATCAGCAGATGTAATTTGCACGAGTGCATAGAGGATCATGGAGTTTATTCTTTAGGGATTTGAAATCGCGAATTTTACAGGTCTCCAGTTATTTATGAAAGTTCAACCAAATACCTCCCTTGCAATTTTTCATTGTACCACAAATATATTAGTTGGTTACGACTTACATGAAAGACGGATGTTAAATCGTTTAAAACTTTTTTATGAAAGGATTCAAAAACATTTTCAGCCCGTATTATTTGTACAAGCGACCGTTCTCGTTAATTGACAATAAGAAAAAAAAAGTTATATTAAATAATAATTTATTTTTACTACTTTTATATACACACATCAAAATTAATATTTAATTTTTAGTATTGACGCCTTCCATGAATTTGCAAAAGAACTGGCTAACTATAGTAGCGCTAAATATTGTGTCGTTTTCAAACACTCGGGGTATATGAGTTTGCCACCCGCTGGTTTGACATACATTATACATGGCACGCTCGAAATCGGACCTTAAACTCTGCGTCCCTGCCCACAAGACGCGGCGCTATCCCACCTCCTCCATTGTTTCTGCAGCGTGCTACTGGATCAGGCACCCCGCAGAACTGCGAGACTCAGAAACATTCTCCCAGTTCAAACGGGATCGTTATCACAACGCCGAAATACCACAACGCCGAACGTACAATAACGCCGAATACCATAACGCCGAATGCCAAATTGACCGCAACACCGACCGCTAGAAAACTGCTGTGTACCACAACGCCGAAATACAGTAACGCCGAAAAATGTACCACAACCTAACCTAGCCTAGGCTAGCCTAACCTAGCCTAACCTAACCTTACCTCACCTAACCTAACCATTGTGGCAGTCCTGCAATGACATTTTTCGGCGTTAATGTATTTCGGCGTTGTGGTAATTCGGCGTTGTGGTACACAGCAGTTTTCTAGCTGTCGGCGTTGTAGTCAATTTGGCATTCGGCGTTATGGTTTTCGGCGTTATTGTACGTTCGGCTTTGTGGTATTTCGGCGTTGTGGTGCGTCCCCGTTCAAACGCGAGGTAGCGAGGCCCGACTGGTGACCCACCCGCTTCCCCGCGATTGCGATCTCTTTCCATCGAACACTGCTCATCCTTTAACTGGTTTACCTCCAAGCTGCCCTCCCACTACGCATGCCACTTTCCGTCAAACACCTCGTAAAGAACCTGCACCAGGACGATTACTTTTTTTGACCACTTCACTGCGAACAAACCCTGGTACTTTCTTTTTGATTTATGCTACAGAAGCACATGCTTTCATTTCACATGGATTCTCATTTAAAGAAATTTTCTAGGAGCCAGCACAGTATTAAACATTTTTTTGGGTGCATTTCCAAAGCTCCTGTTACGAAGCCCTTCGCATGTTTAGCACATTACTGCCAGAATTAGACAGCCACTTAAAAAATTTTAAGTAGCCAGTGGTAGGGGCGGTTGAGGGTAAATTGAATTTTGTGTTAAATATCCATGGAGCGTGGGCTTTTATTTTAAAAACGTGATTTTTTTCCGTGATATTTAAATGAAAAATACAATTTTATCGCCAACAAAGTTCATTTTCAAACGAACACGCCATTGAATACGCGTAGATCACGCTTACAGTTATGGCCTCAGTAATATTGACAATCTATAGAAATTTTATTTTTGAATTTTGAAGTTTAAAAATGTTGCATTTTAAGTAACACGTTCAGTATCGGTCCCCTGGGCCTAAGTTTCCCTCGGCCGCCCTGGTTGGCAGTAAAACCAACAGAGTGGTTTTGAGCGCAGCTGATGAGTAGAGACTTGAAAAATTTGCGGATTAATTTCGTGCTATGGTAAAATTCAAATAATTATACCTTAGTGCTGCTTTTGCCATTGGTTCACTGTTAATCTGGAGTAATGAGGGCCAATTAGAGACCCTCGCTGATAGAAGGGTCGAATCACAGGCCACCCAGTCGAGACGAATCACAAGTAGAGACCCGTGAAATTCGCGGGTTCAATGACCTCCAGGATAGACTCCAATATCCTCTACACACTCGGGCAAATGCCACCTGTACATTGGCTGCTGACTTGTGAGTCGTCTCGACCGGGTGGCCCTTGATTCGACACTTCTATGAGTGAGGGTCTCTAATTGGCCCTCAGTCCTCCAGATTAACAGTGAACCAATGACAGAAGCAACACTAAGGTATAATTATTTGAATTTTAGCATAACACGAAATGAACCCGCGAATTTTACGGGTCTCTACTCACATGTCAGCAGCCAATTAACACATGGAATTTGTCCGAGTGTGTATAGGATATTGGAGTATATCCTGTAGGTCATTGAACCCGCGAATATTTCCGGTCTCTACTGATGAGTAACTAGCCCGTGCCAAGTCGTAATAGTGTGTTTCCGTAAGGCTCAGCCGCTGTTTGGCTCTGCCAATCTGTTTCGAACAACGGGATTATGTTGTACTATTGTGAACAACTCGCAAGACATTTGGATTGCCCTATACAAAGGTGTGGCAATTCCAGCCATTATAAGACAACCTCTTTATATTCTAAGTGCCATATCTTGCTTAGAATAACATAATGATAATAGCCTTTACAATTGCATATATCTGTCCCAGAAAATGTATAGCTTTGTAGTGTATTTCATTTAATTTTTTATATCGCTTCAAACAAGCATATAAATTGAGAATTGGTTATTTTAGTTATGATACCTACTATCCAGTCTCTAAAATGGTATTACTCTGGATGTTGCTGCAGTATGTACTTATATATCTTTGTATATCTATCAAAATAGTCGTTGGACTATTATGTAGTATAGTAATGTTGTTATAATGAGAAATACAGAAATAAGTACATTTACTTTGTTGATATTTAGTATTATTTACTTTATAATCTCAGTACTAAACTCCCAAATATCGGACACAATTATATGGTTTTTACTAGATTCTATTTTCTTTAACAAATAAAAAAAACCAATAAACTCCACAACAATAAAAGCGCACAATGCATTTTAATACAATATTATTTTGATTAGAATTACAAGTATTAAAAATAATATAATATATACTTGTTATTTAGAAAACAATACTTACCATGTTAATATTAACAAGGAAATATTGATTCCCTAGCGAAAAAATTACGCTAGTTCTCTGTATTTCAAAATTTCATAAGTTGTTTAAAATTGTTCATTTATTAATTATAATAGAGTTAGGCACTTTATATTAGTTCCTAAAGTAGTATATAATAGTTCCTCCGGAAATTGGGTCCGGGGTGAGGTGCGAGGTGCGAAGGCCCCATCTCTGACGTCACATCCATCTCTGACGTCACGGCAGCCATCTTGGATGAGCGTAACGGGACACAGCGTAACGGGACAAGTAGGACATTGACCTTTGACCCTCAAAATTTGCCAGAATTGGGCAAAAATTGCCCAAAATTCCTCAAAATTCACCAAAATTTATATTTCTTAGGAAAAAATTCCGCCAAAAAATCTCAAAAAATTACACAATTCAAAAATTAGGATTACGAAAAACTCAAAAGTCGTTTTGTCCTAGAAAGAACCCAAATTCCTAAAAACGGCTTAAGCATCCATGTCTACAACCTCCGGTAAGCCATTTCTAGGAATAAGGATACCATGACCGCCATATTAGATGATGACGTCACCGTTGCAATTTCCGTTACGACCGCCATCTTTAAAGTATTTATTTATAATCCAATTTTAACGAAAAAAAATTTAAAATGTATAAAAACATTCAAATAATAAAATTTAATAAATTTTTTATATAAAAACAAACATTTACGACACGGAGCTCAGAGTCCACGGTTCGAAACCGGTGAGGGCAAAAAAATAAAAATGACGACCGATCCTTCCCCCCGTGGTGGCTGCTGGCATACTGACTCCCACCACTTTTTTTGAAAATCATATATATCGTCACCTAGTATGACGTCATGTCCGCCATCTTGTCTTCGATGCTGGAAGCCATCATCATTGTATCGTCGGCTAGAGCGCGCTGACGCCATGTTAGTTTAATTCTTACCCACTAGAGTGCAGTAATCATTTATTACCGAGGTGCCCCCGCCGTCTTGAAATTTTGGCGCCATCTTGGAAATCCGTAAATTTAATGCTATAGATGCGGGAAATATTTCAAAATTCATTAAATAAATTGGCAATAAATATACTGATTGATTCGATCGATTCATGTCTTTGGTTTGATCCATGGATGATGCAATAATGTTTAATTTTATATAAAAATTAATAATTTCAATAAGCCATGATCAACATTCGTAAAGAGACTTTAAATCCTCTACTACCATCATCCTATCAGAAATCAAGACCACCATATTGGAAATTCGTAATTGTAAAGCTAGAGATTCGGGAAAAAGTTCAAAATTCATTAAATAAATTTGTAATCTATATACTGATTAATTAGATCGACTAAAGTCCCTGGTTCGATCCCTGCCCGATACAAAACAACTTTAATTTTAAAAAAGTACCAGAAAAGTGTAAGGTTCGACAAATAAAACACCACAAAGTCTTTTAAAAACATAATATTTATTACACAATCTCTATCCTACTACTACAGAATCACTTGCGAAGCCAGCAATCTTATAAAAATTTAGCCCTGCATTGACGTACAACGACTACTTCTTAGCTCCAACAGCTCCAAGTGCTCCAAATGGCTCCAACAGCTCCAAAGGGCTCCAAATGCTCCAAACGGCCTCCAAATGGCTCCAACTGCCTCCAAATACGTAACACAGCTCCAAATGGCTCCATATGCTCCAAACGGCTTCCAAATGCTTGACAGCTCCAAATGCCTCAAATGGCTCCAAATGCTTAAGACAGCTCCAAATGCACCAAACGGCCTCCAAATGCTTGACAGCTCCAACAGCTCCAAATGCTCTAAATGGCTCCAACAGCTCCAAATTCTCCAAATGCTTGACAGCTCCAAATGCTTTAAAAGGGTCCAAATGCTCCAACAGCCCAAAAAAAGGCTCCAAATGCTCCAACAGCCTCCAAATGCTCCAACAACCTACAAATGCTTCAAAAGGCTCCCAATGCTTCAAAAGGCTCCAAATGTTTTAAAAGGCTGCAAATGCTCTAAATGACTCCAATAGGCTCCAAATGCTTCAAAAGGCTCCAAATGCTCCAAATGACTCCAAAAGGCTCCAAATGCTTCAAAAGGCTCCAAATGTCCTAACACCCTCCAAATGCTTCAACAGCCTTCAAATGCTCCAAAGGCTCCAATTGCTCCAAATGGCTTCAACAGCTCCAAAAGGCTCCAAATGCTTCAAAAGACTCCAAATGACTCCAATAGGCTCCAAATGATTCAAAAGGCTCTAAATGATTCAAAAGCTCCAAATGCTCCAAATGACTCCAAAGGCACCAAATGCTTTAAAAGGCCCCAAATGGCTCTAAATGCTTCAAACGGCCTCCAAATGGCTCCAAGAGCTCCAACAGCCTCCAAATGCTTAACACAGCTCCAAATGGCACCAAATGCTCCAAACGGCCTCCAAATGCTTGACAGCTCCAATGTCTCCAGCAGCTCCAAATGCTCAAAATGCTTGACAGTTCCAAATGCTTAAAAGGCTCCAAAAAACTCCAAAAGGCTCCAAATGCTTCAAAAGGCTCCAAATGCTCCAACAGCTCCAAAAAAGGGCTCAAAATGCTCCAAATGCTTGACAGCTCCAAATCCTCCAAAGGTTCGAAATGCTCCAAATGGCTCCAACAGCTCCAAAAGGCTCCAAATGCTTCAAAAGGCTCCAAATGCTCCAACAGCTCCATCTTCACTTGGTTCCAACTGATTCCAATTACTTTTCTTTTCGAACTTGGCATGATTACTGACATGTCTTTATTAGAATACATTTTGACTGGCAGTGGTAACGTTTTTTTACACCTTTAAGTTATAAGTTTTATTTAGAAATCAGATTTCGATAAATGGTAGATACCATCTGGAAAGAAAATATATTAATTTATCTTCAAGTTTATACACATAAATTTAATTTAAGCCATTATTGTATGTAGCCAGATTCCCTCAGTTCTTTGAGTATGAATGATATTTCTTTAATGCTCGAATAGTTTCCGGCACAAAGCGATCCATGTAGTAGTCGTAGCCTGTCAACCAATATGTTAGGATCTTTCCATGAGGTATAATCAATCTCTTCTGCTGCGTTCATCATCCTTGCATGTTTATAATAAATATTATTATCTCTGGTGTCTATCGTTTTAACACCAACCGCAAGGTCACTTTCGTCATCGTGCCAGTGATTATCACAAGATTGATCAGGATAATTTATTTTATTACGACGTTTCCATTGTTTAGGTCTCAAGCCACCATCACAGTCTTCCCTCTTACATGCTTTTGGTGCTTCAGCCTTAGATGTGTCAGATCAGTCTTCAATCATGTCAGCATCACAAACTTTATCAGGATAATTTATTTTATTACATCGTTTCCATCGTTTTGGTCTCAGACCACCATCACAGTCTTCGATCTTGCCTGCTTTAGGTGCTTCAGTACAGTACTCAATCATGTCAGCCTCAGATGTGTCACCACAATCTTCAATCATGCTAGCTTCAGATGATTCATCAAAGTCTTGGACCTTGTAAGCTTCAGGTGGTTCTCCATCTTTCACATTATTCATGGGGACGACTAGATATTGGAGTAAATATCTTTTCATTTCTAATGTGATTACAACTTACTTCGTTTGTTTTAAATTTTAAATTATTATCTTGATCTAGATCAGTAATTTTAGCATTAGCTTTTTCGCCTTCCTTCCTCTTCCACGATGTTGTAGCCCAGTCTTCGCTATCTTTATTCATCTTAATTGTACATGTCTTGTAATGTCTATCCAAGTAATATCTTCTACCAAAGGATTTCTGACAGTGACTGCAATGAAATGGTTTTTTACAAGGACCCAAATAACACTCGCTTCTCTCATGTCGTTTAGCATTCTTTCTCAAGGTAAACACCTTGCTACAGTATCTACAGTGATGAAGTATTGATACAGCAACAAATCCCGAATCAGGATTCATATTAGTTACTGGGACTAATGCCAGTTGCAAAATAAGAGTTTTAAATTAGATATATTTCTTAAATAGAATTTTTTTAAATTATTTCATCAGCGAGAATTAATTTATCTCATTCAAAGGTACTTGTTGCAAGTAGTTCTGCTTTTCAACAACAGATGTCGCCACATGTTACTTGCAGGTAAATAATATTTAGTTCTTTTATGCGGGATGCGGGATGCTCACTAACGATCGCAAAAGAAGGATGGCTTCGCTAGACTCCAAGGAGAAGGAAGTTCGTCCTTCATGTTAGTGCTTCTTAGATTTCTCAGAGATTATTTGACTGAGTAATGATATTTTTTTTAATTTCCACATGATAAAAATATATACGAGTGTTGATTAAGTAGCAGAAATTCACTAATTACATGTAACCTTGAATAAAATGACATGCCTCATTAAGTAAAAAAATCCTTAATGCAAAGATCAACTTCTCATCTGTAACTAGAAGCACTCGGAGAAAACCATAAGATGTCAAGTCAGAAATAATCAGAAGCACTCGGAGAAAACCATCAGATGACTAGTCAGGAATAATCAGAAGCACTCGGAGAAAACCATCAAAATATTGTCAAGAATAATCAGGAGCACACGGAGAAAACCATCATAATATTGGCAAGAATCGTCAGTAGAACACGGAGAAAACCACCATAACATTGACAAGAATAATCAGAAGCACACGGAGAAAAACGACACACGTTTTCTTTGATATCATAAAATTACAGGAAAAAATATTTAAAAATAAAAATAAATTAATAACAAATTTAAAAAAATAAAAAAAATACATAAAATTCTGGCTTGTATTAGAACTCTATCTTTGCTCAACAATGATAAGTTAACAAGCCAGAATTTTATGTATTTTTTTTATTTTTTTAAATTTTTTATTAATTTATTTTTTATTTTTAAATATTTTTTCCTGTAATTTTATGATATCAATGAAAACGTGTGTCGTTTTTCTCCGTGTGCTTCTGATTATTCTTGTCAATGTTATGGTGGTTTTCTCCGTGTGCTTCTAACGATTCTTGCCAATATTATGATGGTTTTCTCCGTGTGCTCCTGATTATTCTTGACAATATTTTGATGGTTTTCTCCGAGTGCTTCTGATTATTCCTGACTAGACATCTGATGGTTTTCTCCGAGTGCTTCTGATTATTCCTGACTTGACATCTTATGATTTTCTCCGAGTGCTTCTGATTATTCCTGACTAGTCATCTGATGGTTTTCTCCGAGTGCTTCTGATTATTTCTGACTTGACATCTTATGGTTTTCTCCGAGTGCTTCTGGTTACAGATGAGAAGTTGATCTTTGCATGAAGGATTTTTTTACTTAATGAGGCATGTCATTTTATTCAAGGTTACATGTAATTAGTGAATTTCTGCTACTTAATCAACACTCGTATATATTTTTATCATGTGGAAATTAAAAAAAATATCATTACTCAGTCAAATAATCTCTGAGAAATCTAAGAAGCACTAACATGAAGGACGAACTTCCTTCTCCTTGGAGTCTAGCGAAGCCATCCTTCTTTTGCGATCGTTAGTGAGCATCCCGCATCCCGCATAAAAGAACTAAATATTATTTACCTGCAAGTAACATGTGGCGACATCTGTTGTTGAAAAGCAGAACTACTTGCAACAAGTACCTTTGAATGATATAAATTAATTCTCGCTGATGAAATAATTTAAAAAAATTCTATTTAAGTAATATATCTAATTTAAAACTCTTAGTTTGCAACTGGCATTAGTCCCAGTAACTAATATGAATCCTGATTCGGGATTTTTTGCTGTATCAAAACGTCATCACTGTAGATACTGTAGCAAGGTGTTTACCTTGAGAAAGAATGCTAAACGACATGAGAGAAGCGAGTGTTATTTGGGTCCTTGTAAAAAACCATTTCATTGCAGTCACTGTCAGAAATCCTTTGGTAGAAGATATTACTTGGATAGACATTACAAGACATGTACAATTAAGATGAATAAAGATAGCGAAGACTGGGCTACAACATCGTGGAAGAGGAACAAATGCGAAAAAGCTAATGCTAAAATTACTGATCTAGGTCAAGATAATAATTTAAAATTTAAAACAAACGAAGTAAGTTGTAACCACATTAAAAATGAAAAGATATTAACGCCAATATCTAGTCGTCTCCATGAATAATGTGAAAGATGGAGAACCACCTGAAGCTTACAAGGTCGAAGACTTTGATGAATCTTCTGAAGCTGGCATGATTGAAGATTGTAGTGACACATCTGAGGCTGACATGATTGAGTACTGTACTGAAGCACCTAAAGCAGGCAAGATCGAAGACTGTGATGGCGGTCTGAGACCAAAACGATGGAAACGATGTAATAAAATAAATTATCCTGATAAAGTTTGTGATGCTGACATGATTGAAGACTGTGCTAACACATCTAAGGCTGAAGCACCAAAAGCATGCAAGAGCGAAGACTGTGATGGTGGCTTGAGACCTAATCGATGGAAACGTCGTAATAAAATAAATTATCCTGATCAAGCTTGTAATAATCACTGGCAAGATAACGAAAGTGACCTTGTGGTTGGTGTTAAAACGATAGACACCAGAGATAATATTTATTATAAACATGCAAGGATGATGAAGGCAGCAGAAGAGATTGATTATACCTCATGGGAAGATCCTAACATATTGGTTAACAGGCTACGACTACTACATGGATCGCTTTGTGCAGGAAACTATTCGCACATTAAAGAAATATCCTTCATACTCAAAGAACTGAGGGAAGCTGGCTACATACAATAATGGATTAAATTAAATGTATGTGTATAAACTTGAAGATAAATTAATATATTTTCTTTCCAGATGGAAGCTATCATTTATCGAAATCTGATTTCTAAATACAACTTATAACTTAAAGGTGTAAAAAACGTTACCACTGTCAGTCAAAATGTATACTGATAAAGACATGTTAGTAATCATGCCAAGTCCGATAAAAGTAATAGGAATCAGTTGGAACCAATTGAAGATGGAGCTCTTGGAGCAATTGGAGCCTTTTGAAGCATTTGGAGTCTTTTGGAGCTGTTGGAGCCATTTGGAGCATTTGGAGCCTTTTGAAGCATTTGGAGCCTTTTGGAGTCCTTTTGAAGCATTTGGAGCTGTCAAGCATTTGGAGGACTTTTGGAGCATATGGAGCCATTTGGAGCCTTTTAAAGCATTTGGAGCCTTTTGGAGTCATTTGGATCATTTTGAGCCTTTTGAAGCATTTGGATTTTTTGAAGAATTTGGAGCCTTTTGGAGCTGTTGGAGCCATTTGGAGCATTTGGAGCCTTTGGAGCATTTAAAGGCTGTTAGAGCATTTGGAGGCTGTTGGAGCATTTGGAGCCTTTAGAAGCATTTGGAGCCTTTTGGAGTCATTTGGAGCATTTTGAGCCTTTTGAAGCATTTGGAACTGTCAAGCATTTGGAGCATTTGGAGCTGCTGGAGACATTTGGAGCTGTCAAGCATTTGGAGGCTGTTTGGAGCATTTGGAGCTATTTGGAGCTGTGTTAAGCATTTGGAGGCTGTTGGAGCTGTTGGAGCCATTTGGAGGCCGTTTGGAGCATTTGGAGCCATTTGGATCCTTTTTAAGCATTTGGAGCGTTTTGGAGTCATTTGGAGCATTTGGAGCTATTTGAAGCATTTGGAGCATTTTGAAGCATTTGGAGCCTATTTGAGTCATTTGGAGCATTTGGAACTGTTGGAGCTGTCAAGCATTTGGAGGCCATTTGGAGCATATGGAGCCATTTGGAGCCATGTTACGCATTTGGAGGCTGTTGAAGCTATTTGGAGGCCGTTTGGAGCATTTGGAGCCCTTTGGAGCTGTTGGAGCTATTTGGAGCATTTGGAGCTGTTGGAGCTAAGAAGTTCTCGTTGCACGTCAATGCAGGGCTAAATGTTTATAAGATTGCTGGCTTCGCAAGTGATTCTGTAGTAGTAGGATAGAGATTGTGTAATAAATATTATGTTTGTAAAATACTTTGTGGTGTTTTATTTCTCGAACCTTACACTTTTCTGGTACTTTTTTAAAATTAAAGTTGTTTTGTATCGGGCAGGTATCGAACCAGGGACTTTAGTCGATCTAATCAATCAGTATATAGATTACAAATTTATTTAATGAATTTTGAACTTTTTCCCGAATCTCTAGCATTACAATTACGAATTTCCAATATGGTGGTCTTGATGTCTGATAGGATGATGGTAGTAGAGGATTTAAAGTCTCTTTACGAATGTTGATCATGGCTTATTGAAATTATAATTATTTTTTATATAAAATTAAATATTATTGCATCATCCAGGGATCAAACCAAAGACATGAATTGATCGAATCAATCAGTATATTTATTGCCAATTTATTTAATGAGTTTTGAAATATTTCCCGCATCTCTAGCATTAAATTTACGGATTTCCAAGATGGCGCCAAAATTTCAAGACGGCTGGGGCACCTCGGTAATAAATGATTACTGCACTCTAGTGGGTAAGAATTAAACTAACATGGCGTCAGCGCGCTCTAGCCGACGATACAATGATGATGGCTTCCAGCATCGAAGACAAGATGGCGGACATGACATCATACTAGGTGACGATATATATGCTTTTGAAAAAAAGTGGTGGGAGTCAGTATGCCAGCAGCCACCGCGGGGGGAAGAATCGGTCGTCATTTTTATTTTTTTGCCCTCACCGGGTTCGAACCGTGGACTCCGAGCTCCGTGTCGTAAATGTTTGTTTTTTTATAAAAACTTTATTAAATTTTATTATTTGAATTTTTTTATAAATTTTAAATTTTTTTTCGTTAAAATCGGATAATAAATAAAGATTTTAAAGATGGCGGTCGTAACGGAAATTGCAACGGTGACGTCATCATCCAATATGGCGGTCATGGTATCCTTATTCCTTGAAATGGCTTACCGGAGGCTGTTGACAAGGATGCTTAAGCCGTTTTTAGGAATTTGGGTTCTTTCTAGGACAAAACGACTTTTGAGTTTTTCGAAATCCTAATTTTTGGATTGTGGAATTTTTTGAGTTTTTTTGGCGTAATTTTTTTCCTAAGAAATATAAATTTTGGTGAATTTTGAGGAATTTTGGGCAATTTTTGCCCAATTCTGGCAAAATTTGAGGGTCAAAGGTCAATGTCCTTCTTGTCCCGTTACGCTGTGTCCCGTTACGCTCATCCAAGATGGCCGCCGTGACGTCAGAGATGGACTTGACGTCAGAGATGTGGCTTGGCTCCTCGCACCTCGCCCCGGACCCAGTTTCCGGTGGAGCTATTATATACTACTTCCTAACTCTCTGAGTTCAAGCAAAAAGAATTATGAAAATTTATAGGTCAGTCGTTTAGAGATAGAGGTCCCTTAAATCTCAGATCATTACCTCTGGATTTAGCTATTAACTATTTCAGACTAAATTGCTGATCAAGGCTTGATGGTTAATCTATCTAGAATAAAGCAGTCAAAATAGTTGTAGGGGAGACCGGGGCTAGTTGGCACACTTTTTAATAAAACATTTATATAATTTTTTCAATGTTGTTAATGTGAAATTTTTTTATGGCAGTTCAAGTATCTACATTTCAGCAATATATTTGAGCCACAACAATCGCAGTTTGAAAGTCATAAAATGGTTTATTTAATAATGAACTGTCCCACTGCTTGTGTGCCAACTTGCCCCTGGAACGGGGTAAGATGGCACACACGTAGGGGCATGTTGGCACACATTACAAAATTGAGCATATATGTGTATATATGTGCCTATATGTATAGGCTACATATATCTACATATATACAGGGATATATAGAATAATTTTACAACTAATTACTTTTTTGCATGTATCTTTATTTTATTTCATTACTAAATTTTATCGATTGCCTTCAAGTTTTTTTAACAGATATCACAAATTTATGGAAATACAATCATAGATAATATTACGAATGTGTTGCTTATTTAAGCTAAATATATAACATACATTAGCGCGCATATATATATAAGTATACATATATATATATATATATATATATATATATATATATATCCAATTTCCGTATTTTTTAATGCTAATAATACAAAATCTTAAAATCTTAGCAATTTTACCTACAGTATTTTTCTCTGTATAGCCTATCATACAGTAAAATGTTAATAGAATGCCAATTCTGATCATGAAAATATTTATACTAAATTTTAACTGGTTGATCCAACATGAGCCAAAGTCTTCTAACATTTCTTACAGTTGTGGCACAAAAATTGCACGCTATTATCCGAACAATCTTCGTGGGCCCACATTTTGCAACCGACGCACTGCACCCACTGTTCACCGGGCCGGCTTTTGGAATATGGTCCTAAACAAAGAAGACATAATGTATCCTCCCTACTGGCTCTGCTGTTTGCTGTGTTGACACATATGTTTTTCTTTTTCTTGCATAACATTTTCACCTTAGACTTGCGTGGATTCTGAACTGTATCTTTCGAACTTCCAAACAAGTTTTTCTTAGCTCCTTTCTTCTTATCAATATCTGATTTCTTTTTAGCTAATTCATTTCTTATTGGAGTATCTGTCAACACTTCACTCTTCCTTTTCCTATTATTTACCCGGTTATTTTTCCTTGGACCAGCTTTGGGAAATGGTCTCACCATTTCTGGGCTTATGTTGCACGTAGAATCAACTACAATTTCCTTATCTTGTGATGCGATTTCGTGTAAGCCCCTGCTCGTTACGTCCATTGACGTTTCCTGATCAGCTTCTTCCTCAGTTTGTTGTACAATCAGCATATTTGAAGGGCCTGCTTCCATGATTACAGGTTCATTTGGTCTACATTGAACAGTGTTGTCTGAATTAGGCAATTCTCCACTGTCAACATCATTTTCGTCAGGTGCTGGGCGGTCTGTTACGTAACAACCAAGATAATCTGTATCATTAAAGACATCAGGGTTGAAAGGTGATACCCCACTTACTCTGAAACCAGATAAAATATTTCTCGGCGTAACCGCACTAGAAAAAGCAGCATTTACAACTTCAGGTATGTCATAAATAGTCATTGTTTTCCCAGGATGGTTCACCAGCCAAGAATCACAGGCACTGTTCACAAATTTCTTTAAAGGGCCAAATACACTCCGGTCTAATGGTTGCAGTTTATGGCTGCAGTGTGGAGGGAAAGAAAGGACAGTGACCCCCTTATCTTTAAGGTAGTCCAATGCTTCAATTGAAAGATGTGAGTCGTGATTGTCAAGTAGCAACAGACATGGGTTTTCTTTGGAACACTTAACATTTGTTACGAAGTGATGTGCAAATTTGACGAAATTTGCTTCCTTCATCCAGCCGGTAGCATTTGCATCTCCAGAACTACCTGTAGGCGCTCCTTTCAGAAAATATTCACGAAAATTGACGCGAGGGAAAACAAAATATGGTGGCACATGATTTCCTGTCGCAGATACTGCAACAGCTACAGTAACTAGAGTTCCTCTTTCGGCAGAAGTAATTTTACCTACTTGCTTAAAACCTTTCCGTGCAACTACTCTGTCTGGTCTTTGCACTGTAGTGATACCAGTCTCGTCCATGTTCCACACATCTCCAGGCCCAATTTTCAATCTATTCATAACGTCTTTCAAATTGTCGAAAAATGCTTTCACATTAGTGCGATTGAAACACGTAGCCCTTGAAAGACTGGTCGCTTCAGGTGTTCTTATAGAAAGTGTAGGATGCCGTTTTAAAAATGCAGAAAACCAATCCGCACCTGCCATTTCACAGTCAGCCCAAGAAGAAGGAAACCTTACCTTAAGTCTCACTGCATATTCAAATGCGAATTTCCTGACTTCCTTTGGTGACAATCCATAATAAATATCAGCTGCTTTCTTCAAATAATCAGCAAACTCATTCTCTTGTTCGTTTGTAAAAACCTGAAAAAAACAACCACAAGCCATTAAGCATCTTTAAATTCCTAATTGATATATTTATTCAGGTCGACAACATAACATTTTTTTTAAAAAGCCCTTACCTGTCTCAGTTTCTTGTAGCCAATTGTAAGAGGTGGGGTATCTTGTGGAGCAATAAGTTTTTCTTCAGTTACTTTGCTACAATATCGAGCCAAAGAGCGAAATGGAATTCCAAAATCCTTTGCTACGCTTCTGATGGACTTCCCTTCGAGTTTAACTTTCTTTACTGCTGTTAAAACAACGTCTTGGGAAGTCTGGCATCTATTACTTGTTCTTTTGTAGGTGCGCCTAAAATAAAAAATGATATCCAATTAATAAAACTATAATATTTTGTTGTCTTTCCTACTTGTAATAATGTATGTAATGGTTTGAATTTCAAAAAAATATGCTATTTCATTCCAGTGCTAGCTTATACCTTTTACTCATAACAATGCGTTTCGTTTTGGAAGATCTAGAATCGCGAGAAAGTGTCCGGGGCATGTTGGCACATGTGCCAACATGCCCCGCCATCTATGTGCCAACTAGCCCCACAGCAACTTTTAAAACTTACTTGAGTGAACGAAAGAATTGGAATATATTTACATTATTTTAGTAATTGCTTCTTAAAACTAGCACGTTATAATGTTATACACAAATATTGTTTTAAAAATATATAATTTATTATAAAAGTTATATCCAAGTCTTTGTAAGACAAAATTTTTACTCACCAAACGTAGAAGTAAAGAAAATGGTCTCCTGTTTGTAATAGTGAAGACTCGCGGCGGAAAACAACAGGATCTAGGGACCTGGTCTGTGTGATCCTACATACAAGAGCGTTATGCTATCTGTCGGTAATTATTCGAACTATTAGCACTGTGCCAACTTACCCCTGTAGCCAACTAGCCCCGGTCTCCCCTATAGTTGAAAAAATCCCAATGAATATATGAAAATTGCTATGGCCAATTACAAAATCATCCACTTATTTTTATATAATTGAATATCTAAGAAGTAACAATTCTGCCACACAGGTTTAATTTCAGGAATTCTTTGAGGCTCTTTTGTATTTAAAATTAAATAGTATTCAACTCAGATATGTGCCTACAATATCCGCTAGGCCATCAAATGCGCCTAGTCAAATTATATCCATAATTCCTCCATAATGGTAGCAGAGCCCCTTTTTTTTAAATTTCTACCTCATGGTTCTCTATCAAATAATTTTAAAACAATTCCAGCCAATAACATGAGTGTACATACTTTTGAATAGTGCACCAAACAAACTGACAACCAATTATGTTACTTAAATTAACTGGAGGCTAAAAAGATTTTACATATCATAGCCAGCACAATATCATCTCTATCATAAAAATTACTGCAATTTTGATAGTAACAATGAACACATAGTTGTTAAAATACACAGATAAAAGATTGCAAAACATGAAACTAAAAGAAAATGCATAGATATTCAGTTCCAAATAGGTAGATATTACAAGTCTGTGCAGTTTAAAATAAAATTAACTGATCTATGGAGTTGAAATAAAATATTTAAAGTAAAGTTTCAGTAAGCATCTGTACCTATGTGATAGTACAAAAAATTGTCCTGAATGACATTGAATATTTTGTTCGCGATGCCTAGGAGAAAGCAAGCAATGAGGATGAAAAATGCGCACGCGTCATATACCCGCTCGCCTCTATGCGAAAGATTTGGACCATAAGTGTACATTTTTCTTTTCGTCGTGATCCGTTCTATTCAGGGAAATTTAAGTTCTACCTTATAATTTTGCTGCACGCGACAGCTAATAATGTCTTGATTGCCAATCCTCAAGTAAGGTGGAATTTCTTAATCACAATTTTCTTTCTATTTTCTTCCTAAATGTAAGGTTCGACAATATCCGTTTTTGCCATCCCAAACACATAAAAATGAACATTCACGCTCAGTTAATAAATTTTCCATCACATAAGAAAGTGAGAAATTTCTTAAATCTTGTTCGATGTGAGACCCTGCAACAAAATTTTACGTTGTTTTCAATTAATGATTGGATTTTGAAAAATCTGCACGCCATTTCTTGATGTAAGGGGGGAAAATTAAAAGTAATTTTTCTAATATAGTTGTGAAGTCCTGTATCTCATAATGGAATGAAAATTGTTGGAACAAGTAATGAACAACAAAATCTCATATAGAATATATACGTAGACACTACACAGCAATTACCTCAGCATTTTAAATTGAATTGTATAATATTGTTTTAAAATAATATTTGGACTATAAATAGTAAGTATTTATATACCAAGTTAAGGAAGGTTTCGTCAATAGCTTTATTTTATTTAAAATTACTCAAATAACGGAGTAAACTAATCTTTTACTTTCTTAAACACGTATTAATATAATACTTTTAAAAACATTTTACAAATACAAAATTTTAGTAGCAAGAACGAACAGTAATATTTGGCTTTCACACGACGAAATTTTCGTACAAAATACAAGAAGCTTGTTTTCACATAAATGTGAAAGATCTTTTTATTTAATTATTCATGTTTTGTTGGTACCAATTAAAATGTTTGTACACGTGGGCACAGAACTAAAGTACACTTGCGTAAATATCAGCGAGTAGCTTGTCCCTTGTCTTGTTCCACAGTCGCGACTGAGATCTCAAGCATCCAGTCAAAACACTCACTCGACGAAAGGCCGGCTCGGAGTGGCAAACGACTGCAGGAGCCAGGACTACCAACGTACGCACAATAATTCATCGCGATGTGGTAGTGTCATGCTGGGTAATTGGCCGGGCCGGGCGGGCGAAGCGAACAGCTGCGGGTGAAGGTGTGAGGAAGTTCTTATTCAGAAAGAGAAAAGGGAAAACTTTTTCAACATCACATCGGTCTCCCGGGGCATCCTTGGTTCCATTGTGGCGGGGTCGGGCCACTTCACGATTCACGCTCCGAGTCGATGTTTGAGCACGCATTAAAACTGACGCTCAATTATTCGCAAAGTGTTGCCTTTATAATCTTGTCAGTGATGTTCGAAGATTGATTGAGTGCTTCGTTCGCTCATTATGAAGTTTCATGTTCAATGAAAAATTTATTTTTCAGCATACTAAAATTAATACGTCATCATAGAAGGAAAAAAGCTTTATAATGTTCAAGGTTTTCTAGCCTGCATTTGACGTATATGATTCTTGTTTTAATTTACAATTTTGGTAATGCACTTTCTTACCTATATGACACGTCAATGTATCGTGTAGCTAGAACTTATATATATATATATATATATATATAACTTTTTATCTGTTTTACTGTACCGGAAACGAAACATCCCCCCCCCCCCCTCTTATGTCATGGGTCCGTTTAAATCACGATTATTTATCAATGGAACATCTAGAATAATTATCAGGCTTTAATACTACTTCCCATAAACTATGATTTCAAAATGACATTTTTTAAATTGGGTTTTTACATGCCTTTTAAATCAAACATAGTTTCAAGAATTATAGTTTTCAAGTTTTAAATAATATATTTAAAAATAAATTGAAGTAATTTTGAATGAAAATGAAAATAAAAACATTTTGTTTAGTACCTATCTTAATAACTTTTTATAAATTTCTATAAATATACATATCTAAGTAAATACATAAAAGTAATTTTTTTAAGTAAAATGGTACAGGTACTTGTTAAAACACCGTTTATCAGCCAGAAAGACAAAAAAAAATTTTTAATTCGAAGTTTTTATTTGATGTATTTTTAATAAACGCTCCGTAAACTTTTCCTTCATTTAAATATATATATCACATATACATATATATATATACACATATATATTATTACATACCTGCTTATTTTGTGGGAATAAGAAAAATTAATTATTGCGAGTTAAAAAAATCTAAAGTTTACTATAGTTAGCATTATTCTTAAAAAGCGCTAACGTGTGTGGAATTACACGACAAATTAATACATTAACTTCTTATTTTTACGAACACTTAATTTAACAATACTCAAAAAGTTAAGAAGCCTAGCGTGCGCTTTGCCTTAAAGTAGGCTTAACACAACCAACAGGTTTGTGTGCTTTTAACCAACTCACGAGCAAAACACCTTGAAGTTCAAGGATATCGAAAGGTGAACTGCGAAATAACTTCATACTTTAAAGAGTGAGTATTTACAAGAAAGCCGCAAAAACTTATATTTATCTGACCTTTGAATATTTATGAAGTTACAGCCAAATCATAGTATTTTAAATGCGAAAGAGATTTTTGTCTTGCTTTAACGGAGCAACGTATCGACATAATTTATTGCATAGAGATACATAGTTTATGGGCCGAAGAGTGACTTTGGCTACTTTTTATCCTGGAAAAAAACACATTTCTTACGGAATATATCTTACCTCTTCATGCCAAAATGACTGAACCACGTGCAATACAAATAGTGAATTTTCCTCTATGTCCGCCACACGGTCATATAGTAAGTTCTAGCAACTTCTTATCCTTCTTTTTGGCGAGACCCGTCTGCTCCTGGGTTAGCGAACTAACGTCACTAATAACAGTTAAGTTTTGAATTTCCTCACTACCTGACGTTGCCTTGAATTTGCAACGCGCTATCGTCTTGTCTAAGGGTTACCTGCCTTCCCACAAACTGGAAATATGGTTGGAGTCCCGGTTTTGCTGCTGCGTAACCTTGATGCACCGAGATTGTGCAACGGTACCAGACTGTTCATCGCAGAGCTGGAGAGAAACATTCTCACCGGAGCAGCTAGAGGAGAGAGCGTGTTGATTACCCGTATCCCAAAAGTTCCCAACACTTTGCCATTAAAATTTAAGAGTTTGTCATTTCCGCTAAAGTTACCATTAATGACATTATATCCCAGTGTCAAACATTGAAATTGGCAAGAATTCATTTGGGCACTCCATGCTTCTCGCATGTTAGTAGTTAAAGAGTGTTGAGTGCCCAAACTTAAACATGGTAGATCATATAATGGTGTCTGCAGAAACATGTTGTATTAAATGGAGAGTGGGAAACATTAAAAATTCCGAAACTCTACCATGACAATAATGCACAAAAATGCATTCAAAATCACTCTCATCTAGTTTTTTTTTATATATAATTCATTTTCCCTCTTTATTGAAAGCCCTCTGGGTCCAATACTGAAGTCCACCCAGACGAAGTCGCAGGCAAAATCTATACTAATATTATAAAGCTGAAGAGTTTGTTTGTTTGTTTGAACGCGCTAACCTCAGGAACCACTGGTCCGATTTGAAAAATTATTTCAGTGTTGGATAGTACATTTATCGAGGAAGGCTATAGGCTATATTATATTATCAAGACCATTAGGTATCCTTACTAAAAGTCCAATTTAGAATCAAATGCGTTGGAGGGGGTTAATAAAACGTGCAGTACACGTACGAAGTGTGTATTGACAATGCTGCAGGCGCTAGAAATTTATTTCCTATTGCCTATTAACATTGTTGCCAAGCACTATATGCCTTATCATTCTTAATTTTCCCATATAAGTAAAAAACACCCGTGTGATATTAACAACAAAGCAGTCAGTACCCTCATATAGAATACATAGAGATAGTGTGAGGTATATATGTAGATATAAAAAGATAAATACAGATAGAGAGATACATAGATATATAGGACTATAGATGTAGATAGAGATAAATATATATTTAGAGACATGGATAGATTATTTGTTTATGTGTAACTACTTCAAACATTTTACAAAACAAAACTGAATGAGGCATTGCAATGCATGCTGAGCATTAGCTAGATAATGGAATATTTTCAATATTAGTAATCCCTTATTTTTCCGTTTTTTTTCTATATTACTTTATAGAGTCTAGATTACATACAGACCAGGTAAATAAATATAAACTGGCAGAACAACGTCTGTCGGGATCTGAAAGTTATATAAATTATTTTGCACACTTGACATTCAAATTAAGAAGACAATTACTAACTACATCTGATCTCTAAACAGTTCCCCTTCTCCCTGTGTTCAGCCCGGGCAACGCTGGGTACTGCAGCTAGTCATTTTATAAAATCAGATAGGTACTTACTTAATCCATACAAAAAGTTAAAAAGAAAGTCCTACGATTAAGCTCTTGAAACAATGTCATTTTTAACGGTTTCGTTATCAATTAAATTATGCACCTTACCAATTTATTGTATCCATTTTCTTTTTTAAAAATGCTTGGAATTAATCACAGAGTACATTGCTTTCAATGGTAATATATGAGCAATAACCTGAAATTGCGCGAGAGAAGCCGCGGGTTATTTGCTAGTAAATATAAGTAGTATACAAATGTATTTCCTGAAACAGGCTTCCAGGCTGTGGTGCTGTGTGTCCTTTCCGCCATCTTGGATTTTGACGTCACGGCGGCCATCTTGGTTGACCTTGACCTTGACCTTTGACCTTGACCTTGGATTTTATCCTCAAAACTTGCCAAATTTGGGCAAAAATTGCCCAAAATTCCTCAAAAATCGCCAAAATTCCCATTTCTGTGAAAAAAAATTCCAACAAAAATTCTCAAAAAATTCCACAAATTAAAAATTTCTCTTTTCGAGGGAAAAATTTCCCGTTTCGAGGGAAAAATTCCCGTTTTTAATCCTTAAAAATCCCAGCGACTAGAAATTCCTAAAAGCGGCTTAAAACTCCTAAGAGCTAGCCGCTCTAAGCCGTCGAGGTCATGACTTTGAAAACTAGGATTATGACCGCCATTTTGAAAGATGACGTCACCGTTGCAGTTTCCGTTACGCCCGCCATCTTGAAAATCCGCAATTTTTATGTTAGAAAATCGGGAAAAAAATTAAAAATCATTAAAAAAATTATTTGATCGAATTAAAAAAAATATTAAAAACCACTGTTGCAGTTATCTTTACGGTCGCCATCTTGGATTATATAAATGTTGCATATTTCGTTACACCCGCCATCTTGGTTGAGTACCATGTCATTCTTACACTTTACGTTACGACCACCATATTGGATCCTATTAATGTTGCAATTATCGTTATGGTCGCCATCTTTAAATTTAGTCACCATCTTGAAATTTAGACGCCATCTTGGAAATCCGTAATTTTTATGTTATAAAATCGGGAAAAATTCCAAAATTTATCAAAAAATTAATGTAATTGAATTCTGTTTGATTATATCGATGTACGTCCTTGGTTCGACACCGGTGAGGGCAAAAAATCAAAAAAAAAAATCAGATCCTTCCTCCACAGAAGCCACCTACAGACTGACCTACCACCACCAATAACTAGGTATTTACCATCAGCTGGTATGACGTCATGTCCGCCATCTTGTCTTTATCCGCTGGAGGGATCCATCTTGTTTTCGTCTGCTAGAGTGTGCTGGAGTCATGTTAGTATAATGTTCTGTTCACCATAACTTTGACCTTGACCTTGGCCTTTGACCTTGACCTTGAACTTTGACCTTGACCTTGAAAATTGACCTTGACCTTGACCTTGAACTTTGACCTTGACCTTGAACTTTGACCTTGACCTTGATGTCCATCACGGATCCGTCATTTTATGTTCAGTACATGTTACCAGGAGCTACCACATGCTAGTGGTCATTGCCACCATCATGTTTTCGTCTGCTGGAGGAATCCATATTGTGTGTACTCGTCTTACAATCATGATAATTTTTTAATAACATGCTACAGTGCAGTAATCATTTATTATTACTGAGGTGCCCGACATCTTGAAATTCGGCCGACATCTTGAAATCATGTAATTATTTAGTTAGAAATGCGGGAAAAATTCCAATAGTCTCCAAAAAAATTAATTATTAATTTACAAATTGAATCGATGGATCCCTGTCCACGGTTCGATTCTTGACCAGAGACAGTTGTAACTAATTATTAAATATATGTTAGGATCTGTTTTCCATTACCTTTCGCGGAGTTCATTAATCATTCACTCTACGAAAAAAAAAAAAAAAACTCAAGTCAATATACCGGACCAACGAATTAAATCAGTGCCGATTAGCCTATTATGAAAGTCTAATTTTTCAATAATCTGAATAACATATAAACCGTTCATGTACAAAGCCACACATATAGATCAATTGTCTTCAGTCCATGAGAACGAGTCATGTCATTATCAGACGTATAGGCTAGTCATTTCAGGACCACATGACCTTCGTAATCCATCGTGACATTTTTATACATTCTAAAGGACCAAGTGACCTTAAAAAATATTTTAGTAACACCAAGAGGTGATAAACTAGTATATATTCAATCACTACATTTTGTACTACGCGCAATCAACAAAAAAGGAAGCACCAACAACGAAAAGACAGCACCACCAACGAAAAGGAAGCACATTTGGAAGCTCCAACAAAGAAAAGGCAGCACCGCCAACGAAAAGGAAGCACATTTGGAAGCACCGACAAAGAAAAGACAGCACCGACAACGAAAAGGAAGCACATTTGGAAGCACTGACAACGAAAAGGCAGCACCGACAACGAAAAGGAAGCACATTTGGAAGCACTGACAACGAAAAGGTAGCACCGTCAACGAAAAGGAAGCACATTTGAAAGCACTGACAACGAAAAGGCAGCACCGACAACGAAAAGGAAGCACATTTGGAAGCACCAACAAAGAAAAGGCAGCACCGCCAACGAAAAGGAAGCACATTTGGAAGCACCGACAAAGAAAAGACAGCACCGACAACGAAAAGGAAGCACATTTGGAAGCACCGTCAACGAAAAGGCAGCACCGACAACGAAAAGGAAGCACATTTGGAAGCACTGACAACGAAAAGGCAGCACCGACAACGAAAAGGAAGCACATTTGGAAGCACTGACAACGAAAAGGCAGCACCGACAACGTAAAGGAAACACATTTGGAAGCACCGACAAAGAAAAGACAGCACTGACAACGAAAAGGAAGCACATTTGGAAGCACCGTCAACGAAAAGGCAGCACCGACAACGAAAAGGAAGCACATTTGGAAGCACTGACAACGAAAAGGCAGCACCGACAACGAAAAGGAAGCACATTTGGAAGCACTGACAACGAAAAGGCAGCACCGACAACGAAAAGGAAGCACATTTGGAAGCACCGACAAAGAAAAGGCAGCATCGCCAACGAAAAGGAAGCACATTTGGAAGCACCGACAAAGAACGACAGCACTGACAACGAAAAGGAAGCACATTTGGAAGCACCGTCAACGAAAAGGCAGCTCCGACAACGAAAAGAAAGCACATTTGGAAGCACTGACAACGAAAAGGCAGCACCGACAACGAAAAGGAAGCACATTTGGAAGCACTGACAACGAAAAGGCAGCACCGACAACGAAAAGGAAGCACATTTGGAAGCACTGACAACGAAAAGGCAGCACCGACAACGAAAAGGAAGCACATTTGGAAGCACCGACAAAGAAAAAGGCAGCACCGCCAACGAAAGGAAGCACATTTGGAAGCATCGACAAAGAAAAGGCAGCACTGACAACGAAAAGGAAGCACATTTGGAAGCACTGACAACGAAAAGGCAGCACCGACAACGAAAAGGAAGCACATTTGGAAGCACTGACAACGAAAAGGCAGCACCGTCAACGAAAAGGAAGCACATTTGGAAGCACCGTCAAAGAAACACCATCCTCAGGGTAACTTTCATTATCGAGACAATGATCATCACAAGCTTGATCCGATTTATTTAATATATCACGTTGTTACCATCGTTTTGGTCTCAGACCGCCATCACAGTCTTCGATCTTGCCTACTTTAGGTGCTTCAGTACAGTACTCAATCAGGTCAGCCTCAGATGTGCCAACACAATCTTCAATCATGCCAGCTTCAGATGATTCATCAAAGTCTTCGACCTTGTAAGCTTCAGGTGGTTCTTCATCTTTCACATTTTCATGGAGACGACTAGATATTGGAGTAAATATATTTTCATTTCTAATGTGGTTACAACTTCCTTCGCTTGTTTTAAATTATAAATTATTATCTTGCTCTAGATCAGTAATTTTAGCATTAGCTTTTTCGCCTTCGTTCCTCTTCCACGATGTTGTAGCCCAGTCTTCGTTATCTTTATTCATCTTAATTGTACAGGTCTTGTAATGTCTATCCAAGTAATATCTTCTACCAAAGGATTTCTGACACTGTCTGCAATGATATGGTTTTTGACAAGGACCCAAATTACACTTGCTTCTCTCATGTCGTTTAACATTCTTTCTCAAGGTAAACACCTTGCTACAGTATCTACAGTGATGTCGTTTTGATACAGCAACTAATCCCGAATCAGGATTCATATTAGTTACTGAGACTAATGCCAGACGCAAACAAAGAGTTTTAAATTAGATATATTACTTAAATAGAATTTTTTAATTATTTCATCAGCGAGAATTAATTTATCTCATTCAAAGGTACTTGTTGCAAGTAGTTCTGCTTTTCAACAACAGATGTCGCCACATGTTACTTGCAGTTAAATAATATTTAGTTCTTTTATGCGGGATGCGGGATGCTCACTAACGATCGCAAAAGAAGGATGGCTTCGCTAGACACCAAGGAGAAGGAATTTCGTCTTGTACGTTAAAGCTTCACAGAAGTCTCATGATATATTATTTGACCGAGAAATGTTTTTTTTTTTTTTGTTTCCACCTGATAAAATCCTTCATGCACAGATGAACTTCTCATCTGTAACCAGAAGCACTCGGAGAATACCATCAGATGTCTAGTAAGGAATAATCAGAAGCACTAAGAGAAAACCATAAAAAGTATTGACAAGAATAATCGGGAGCACACGGAGAAAACCACCACAAATTTTCTTTGATATCATAAAA
This sequence comes from Bacillus rossius redtenbacheri, assembly GCF_032445375.1. Classification (NCBI taxonomy): domain Eukaryota; kingdom Metazoa; phylum Arthropoda; class Insecta; order Phasmatodea; family Bacillidae; genus Bacillus; species Bacillus rossius. The sequence goes on along the minus strand of NC_086335.1, from coordinate 27,260,798 downwards.
TAACAAAAAAAAATAATAAAAAATTTCAAATAAAAACAAAAAAAAATACAAAATTAAATACAAAAAATACATAATATTCTGGCTTGTACTAGAACTATATCTTTGCTCAACAATGAGAAGTTCACAAGCTAGCAGAATCTGTTTATGTATTTTTTGTATTTAATTTTGTATTTTTTTTTTGTTTTCATTTTAAATTTTTTATTAATTATTTTTTTTTGTTATTTTATGATATCAAAGAAAATTTGTGGTGGTTTTCTCCGTGTGCTCCCGATTATTCTTGTCAATACTTTTTATGGTTTTCTCTTAGTGCTTCTGATTATTCCTTACTAGACATCTGATGGTATTCTCCGAGTGCTTCTGGTTACAGATGAGAAGTTCATCTGTGCATGAAGGATTTTATCAGGTGGAAACAAAAAAAAACATTACTCGGTCAAATAATATATCATGAGACTTCTGTGAAGCTTTAACGTACAAGACGAAATTCCTTCTCCTTGGTGTCTAGCGAAGCCATCCTTCTTTTGCGATCGTTAGTGAGCATCCCGCATCCCGCATAAAAGAACTAAATATTATTTAACTGCAAGTAACATGTGGCGACATCTGTTGTTGAAAAGCAGAACTACTTGCAACAAGTACCTTTGAATGAGATAAATTAATTCTCGCTGATGAAATAATTAAAAAATTCTATTTAAGTAATATATCTAATTTAAAACTCTTTGTTTGCGTCTGGCATTAGTCTCAGTAACTAATATGAATCCTGATTCGGGATTAGTTGCTGTATCAAAACGACATCACTGTAGATACTGTAGCAAGGTGTTTACCTTGAGAAAGAATGTTAAACGACATGAGAGAAGCAAGTGTAATTTGGGTCCTTGTCAAAAACCATATCATTGCAGACAGTGTCAGAAATCCTTTGGTAGAAGATATTACTTGGATAGACATTACAAGACCTGTACAATTAAGATGAATAAAGATAACGAAGACTGGGCTACAACATCGTGGAAGAGGAACGAAGGCGAAAAAGCTAATGATAAATTTACTGATCTAGAGCAAGATAATAATTTATAATTTAAAACAAGCGAAGGAAGTTGTAACCACATTAGAAATGAAAATATATTTACTCCAATATCTAGTCGTCTCCATGAAAATGTGAAAGATGGAGAACCACCTGAAGCTTACAAGGTCGAAGACTTTGATGAATCATCTGAAGCTGGCATGATTGAAGATTGTGGTGGCACATCTGAGGCTGACCTGATTGAGTACTGTACTGAAGCACCTAAAGTAGGCAAGATCGAAGACTGTGATGGCGGTCTGAGACCAAAACGATGGAAACAACGTGATATATTAAATAAATCGGATCAGGCTTGTGATGATCATTGTCTCGATAATGAAAGTTACCCTGAGGATGGTGTTTCTTTGACGGTGCTTCCAAATGTGCTTCCTTTTCGTTGACGGTGCTGCCTTTTCGTTGTCAGTGCTTCCAAATGTGCTTCCTTTTCGTTGTCGGTGCTGCCTTTTCGTTGTCAGTGCTTCCAAATGTGCTTCCTTTTCGTTGTCGGTGCTGCCTTTTCGTTGTCAGTGCTTCCAAATGTGCTTCCTTTTCGTTGTCGGTGCTGCCTTTTCGTTGACGGTGCTTCCAAATGTGCTTCCTTTTCGTTGTCAGTGCTGTCTTTTCTTTGTCGGTGCTTCCAAATGTGCTTCCTTTTCGTTGGCGGTGCTGCCTTTTCTTTGTCGGTGCTTCCAAATGTGCTTCCTTTTCGTTGTCGGTGCTGCCTTTTCGTTGTCAGTGCTTCCAAATGTGCTTCCTTTTCGTTGTCGGTGCTGCCTTTTCGTTGTCAGTGCTTCCAAATGTGCTTCCTTTTCGTTGTCGGTGCTGCCTTTTCGTTGTCAGTGCTTCCAAATGTGCTTCCTTTTCGTTGTCGGTGCTGCCTTTTCGTTGACGGTGCTTCCAAATGTGCTTCCTTTTCGTTGTCAGTGCTGTCTTTTCTTTGTCGGTGCTTCCAAATGTGCTTCCTTTTCGTTGGCGGTGCTGTCTTTTCTTTGTCGGTGCTTCCAAATGTGTTTCCTTTTCGTTGTCGGTGCTGCCTTTTCGTTGTCAGTGCTTCCAAATGTGCTTCCTTTTCGTTGTCGGTGCTGCCTTTTCGTTGTCAGTGCTTCCAAATGTGCTTCCTTTTCGTTGTCGGTGCTGCCTTTTCGTTGACGGTGCTTCCAAATGTGCTTCCTTTTCGTTGTCAGTGCTGTCTTTTCTTTGTCGGTGCTTCCAAATGTGCTTCCTTTTCGTTGGCGGTGCTGCCTTTTCTTTGTCGGTGCTTCCAAATGTGCTTCCTTTTCGTTGTCGGTGCTGCCTTTTCGTTGTCAGTGCTTCCAAATGTGCTTCCTTTTCGTTGTCGGTGCTGCCTTTTCGTTGTCAGTGCTTCCAAATGTGCTTCCTTTTCGTTGTCGGTGCTGCCTTTTCGTTGTCAGTGCTTCCAAATGTGCTTCCTTTTCGTTGTCGGTGCTGCCTTTTCGTTGACGGTGCTTCCAAATGTGCTTCCTTTTCGTTGTCAGTGCTGTCTTTTCTTTGTCGGTGCTTCCAAATGTGCTTCCTTTTCGTTGGCGGTCCTGCCTTTTCTTTGTTGGTGCTTCCAAATGTGCTTCCTTTTCGTTGTCGGTGCTGCCTTTTCGTTGTCAGTGCTTCCAAATGTGCTTCCTTTTCGTTGACGGTGCTACCTTTTCGTTGTCAGTGCTTCCAAATGTGCTTCCTTTTCGTTGTCGGTGCTGCCTTTTCGTTGTCAGTGCTTCCAAATGTGCTTCCTTTTCGTTGTCGGTGCTGTCTTTTCTTTGTCGGTGCTTCCAAATGTGCTTCCTTTTCGTTGGCGGTGCTGCCTTTTCTTTGTTGGAGCTTCCAAATGTGCTTCCTTTTCGTTGGCGGTGCTGTCTTTTCGTTGTTGGTGCTTCCTTTTTTGTTGATTGCGCGTAGTACAAAATGTAGTGATTGAATATATACTAGTTTATCACCTCTTGGTGTTACTAAAATATTTTTTAAGGTCACTTGGTCCTTTAGAATGTATAAAAATGTCATGATGGATTACGAAGGTCATGTGGTCCTGAAATGACTAGCCTATACGTCTGATAATGACATGACTCGTTCTCATGGACTGAAGACAATTGATCTATATGTGAGGCTTTGTACATGAACGGTTTATATGTTATTCAGATTATTGAAAAATTAGACTTTCATAATAGGCTAATCGGCACTGATTTAATTCGTTGGTCCGGTATATTGACTTGAGTATTTTTTTTTTCGTAGAGTGAATGATTAATTAACTCCGCGAAAGGTAATGGAAAACAGATCCTAACATTTATTTAATAATTAGTGACAACTGTCTCTGGTCAAGAATCGAACCGTGGACAGGGATCCATCGATTCAATTTGTAAATTAATAATTGATTTTTTCGGAGACTATTGGAATTTTTCCCGCATTTCTAACTAAATAATTACATGATTTCAAGATGTCGGCCGAATTTCAAGATGTCGGGCACCTCAGTAATAATAAATGATTACTGCACTGTAGCATGTTATTAAAAAATTATCATGATTGTAAGACGAGTACACACAATATGGATTCCTCCAGCAGACGAAAACATGATGGTGGCAATGACCACTAGCATGTGGTAGCTCCTGGTAACATGTACTGAACATAAAATGACGGATCCGTGATGGACATCAAGGTCAAGGTCAAATTTCAAGGTCAAGGTCAAAGTTCAAGGTCAAGGTCAAAGGCCAAGGTCAATTTTCAAGGTCAAGGTCAAAGTTCAAGGTCAAGGTCAAATGCCAAGGTCAAGGTCAAAGTTATGGTGAACAGAACATTATACTAACATGACTCCAGCACACTCTAGCAGACGAAAACAAGATGGATCCCTCCAGCGGATAAAGACAAGATGGCGGACATGACGTCATACCAGCTGATGGTAAATACCTAGTTATTGGTGGTGGTAGGTCAGTCTGTAGGTGGCTTCTGTGGAGGAAGGATCTGATTTTTTTTTATTTTTTGCCCTCACCGGTGTCGAACCAAGGACGTACATCGATATAATCACTCAGAATTCTATTAAGTTATTTTTTTTGATGAATTTTGGAATTTTTCCCGATTTTCTAACATAAATTACGGATTTCCAAGATGGCGTCTAAATTTCAAGATGGTGACTAAATTTAAAGATGGCGACCATAACGATAATTGCAACATTAATAGGATCCAATATGGTGGTCGTAACGTAAAGTGTAAGAATGACATGGTACTCAACCAAGATGGCGGGTGTAACGAAATATGCAACATTTATATAATCCAAGATGGCGACCGTAAAGATAACTGCAACAGTGGTTTTTAATAATTTTTTTTAATTCGATCAAATAATTTTTTTAATGATTTTTAAAAATTTTCCCGATTTTCTAACATAAAAATTGCGGATTTTCAAGATGGCGGGCGTAACGGAAACTGCAACGGTGACGTCATCTTTCAAAATGGCGGTCATAATCCTAGTTTTCAAAGTCATGACCTCGACGGCTTAGAGCGGCTAGCTCTTAGGAGTTTTAAGCCGCTTTTAGGAATTTCTAGTCGCTGGGATTTTTAAGGATTAAAAACGGGAATTTTTCCCTCGAAACGGGAAATTTTTCCCTCGAAAAGAGAAATTTTTAATTTGTGGAATTTTTTGAGAATTTTTGGTGGAATTTTTTTTCACAGAAATGGGAATTTTGGCGATTTTTGAGGAATTTTGGGCAATTTTTGCCCAAATTTGGCAAGTTTTGAGGATCAAATCCAAGGTCAAGGTCAAAGGTCAAGGTCAAGGTCAACCAAGATGGCCGCCGTGACGTCAAAATCCAAGATGGCGGAAAGGACACACAGCACCACAGCCTGGAAGCCTGTTTCAGGAAATACATTTGTATACTACTAATATATATTTAAAAATTAAACTAGAAAAGAGTAAAATATATATGCGTAAAATAACTGAATTGTTACATAGCAACATTATTAAAAAAATAAATACCAAGCCGTTTTTTAAACAGTAATAAATTTGAACGTAGAAATCGGTTTGATAATTAAATAAATATTTATAGATTATCATAAAATGAATAAACTTCATTCTTTTAAATTTATTAAAATTGCGGTTAAGTATAAAGATACCTCAAACTGATTTTTTTTTTAAATCCGACACTGAGTATTAGAGGAAGATTAGAATATTCACATAAATTTCTTCAATAAGAAAAAAATTTAAATCATTTTGTTGTAACACTAAGTGCTTGAGACGATTAACCAATTTATTAAATATTTTCATTGGATTTCAATTAATTTACTTTAATAAACGTAACTTACAAATTATACCAGTTACGTCAATGTTATATACAAATAAAATATTATACATGTATAAAAATTTATAAAAAAATTATAAAAACCAGAAAAAATAAAGTTTTCAGGAAAATTTACACAATAAATGTTCCGCCAAAATTATGCCGGTAATTATAGAAAAATATTTATTAAAGACCATTAAAGTCCTTTGTTTAAGAAAAAATGATAAAATTAGTTTTATTTGATAATTGTATTTTTTAATATATGTGTTAAATGATTTAAAAGCTTTATTATCTTTTAAGTAAAAATCACTTTATATTGTTAATCTCGTGTAAGTTTTCACTAACACTAACTTGTACTGTGGTTGCATACACACAGAACATTGCCTGAAATATTCACTAAGTAAATTTATTGAAATCCTTCAAGGAAACAATATTATGCTAGAATAAATCATGAGTGGACACTGAAAACAACTCCTGTCTGTGCATAACCAAGCGACGAATTGTGATTCCTATACAGAGAGGAGACATTATTTTTATTACAATCAATTGTAATAAAATCATATTGGGAAATTAATTAATTTGGTTTGAAAGGATCCTTGCTGTTACAACTTTCGGAGAGGGACAGGAAAAACCAAGTGCAGTGTTCTCCTTAACATTTCAATGCTGCAATCCCTTCAAGCGGTGAATCCTCGCGAGTTACGAGGAACAGTCCAAAAACAATATTCGTCTTTTTTTGAAGCTGTGCTTCTTTAGGCGCCTTATGAAGAAATGAAAGTGAATTCTTACGATGCGCGCGCAACATGCAACTAAATGTTCACAGAATGAAAAAAAAAAAAAGCTACATACAAATAAAAAATATATATATGCTTTTAAATCGTATAATTTAGTGATTGATATTGAATACGTGTCCACATAATAAAAAACATTTATTTATGGTTAATATTAATAATATAAATTTATGTCAATAAACATTTTCAAGTGTATTATAAAAACGTATTTATATATTTAACTGAGGTTAACTTATAGGTACATCTTTAGACGCGTTAAATAAAAGTTATGAGAATGAAGTTTTACGATTCGCGTGAAGCATGCAAAAAAATTTGATAGGTTGAGAAAAGACTACATACAAATTTAAATTATATAATTGATATAAATAATTTTTAATTGTACTTGAGTGAATGTTATCGAATACTGCTCCTATTAATTATACTTTAGTGAATGATATTGAATACTGGTCCATATAAATTAAAACATTTATTTATTGAGGATATAAGTCATATAAATTGTCTTTATAAACTTTTCATGTGTAATAATAAAAATGAGGTAATGTTCCAGTGTGTGTATCTATTTATTTGCACCATTAATTATCATTTATTTAATTAATACTTAAAATTTTTAAATTGAACAAACATTCAGCATATTAATTAATTTTCATAATTAGGCCTAATTTATAGTTTTCTCGATTAATTTACTAAAAAATAATTGATTTTATAAACGTGTGTAAAAATTAAAAACTGATTTTATTAAAATTAAAAATTTATTTTATCATTTAACAATGAATATTTGTTAAAAATAATTTGATTGTGTTTATACTTTACCAATCGTATTTATAACATCACTTTATTCCTTTTATTTATATATTTTTATTTATTAATTGCACGCAAAATTTAAGTTCGATTTTTACTATGCCAAGTAAATATAACTTCTAACTATTTATTTTTTTCACAGGGAACTGTAACTCAAAGCTATAAAGCATATTGCCATAACAAAAAGAAAATCTTTCCTGTATTCACGTCTTTAGGAGCGAGGTCAGAGGAGGAAGGGCGCATGCGCAGAGTGCAGAGGAACAGAGACAAGCAGCAGACCGGCGTGTCCGAGCTCGGGAGACCTAAGATGCGCATAAAGTTCTGCCATTCCCGATTACACCCGAACAATTCACCTTCGGCCAACTTCGGGATTTGTTTTATTTTCGCGCAGGAAAAATGAATTCAAATTTTAAAAGGGGTCGGTTAGGGTAGCTACATTAAAACACTTTAAAACACTACATATACACGGTTAGTTAGGTTAGTATAGCTACATTAAAATAAACAGAGAAATATAAATATATATATAAATAAACTCGAGGTTGGCCGAAGGTTAATTGTTCGGGTGTAATAGGAAATGGCATAACTTTATGTGCATCTTAGGCTTCCCGTCCGAGCTCAGTCGCGAGCGAACCAGTACAGCAGGCGGACGTGCACTGGGAGAGTGGTCACAATTCGAAGTACGTGATGCAGGGCGCTAGTTGGAGCTTGGGACTACTGTTCCAGAAGAACAGGTGCAACTGTCTGCAAAAAAAAAAAAACTTCCTGAAACCACTGGGGAATGATTTTTATCTTTAGGGCTTTTTGAAATTGATTTCTCAATACGACACATTTATGAAAATCATTGGCCACTATACGAAAAAAAAATAGCCAAAATATTGTATTTAGGTACGCGCGTTAGAAATTATACTGACTTGGCGTAATAAAAAAACTTTAATTTTTCATAAAAATAATAAATAGAAGTAAAATATAAAAAATGACTGGAGTGATTACATAAATAAGGTTGGGAAAGGATGAATTCAATTAAATTAAACAATGTGAATAAATATTTAGTATTTAATGTTTATATAATCACATGTATAAAATTAATTATTTTAGTAAAATATTGAGAATAACTAATATTAATAATGAAAAATATATTAATTATTCCAGTTTATTAATTTAATTAAATAGTAAATAATAAAGTAATCATATATTATTTGTATTGCAAATAAATTATAAATACGGGAACATAACCACAATTAATTAAATACACTTGAAAAAAATTATAATTACAATTTGTTTTATTAATATTCAGAATTATTATTTTTTAATTAATGGAGTAGCATTCAGTATCAATCACGAAAGTATAAGATTTAAAACCACATATGTGGCTTTTTTTTACGTAGCCCTTTTTTAATCCTGTAAAAATTTCGTTGCATGGTGTTCGCGTTTTTGTAAAAATTCACTCTGATTATTATTTTTTTTTTCATAACGATCGTAAAGAAGTGTAAGTACAAAAATTATGAAACTTTATTTTCGACACGTCCCTCGTTGAGGCGTCGAGAGCCAAGCGGGAACGGGTCGTTATCACAACGTCGAAATACCACAACGCCGAACGTACAATAACGCCGAATACCATAACGCCGAATATCAAATTGACCACAACGCCGACAGCTAGAAAACTGCTGTGTACCACAACGCCGAAATACAGTAACGCCGAAAAATGTTGCTGCGGGGAGGGAAGGGGGGCCACAGGAGCAAAATGAAAAACGACTGAATGAATTTGTGTGTTAACCTTACCTAACCTAACCTTTGTGGCAGTCCTGCAATGACATTTTTCGGCGTTAATGTATTTCGGCGTTGTGGTACACAGCAGTTTTCTAGCTGTCGGCGTTGTAGTCAATTTGGCATTCGGCGTTATGGTTTTCGGCGTTATTGTACGTTTGGCGTTGTGGTATTTCGGCGTTGTGGTGCGTTCCTCAGCGCCACCGAGTCCCTGCTGCAGTCGCGGGGTCGCCTCTGTCCGAACATGCCGCCTGAGCGTGTGTGTTCTGTAGCACTTGCCCGGTGCAACTGGTTCACGTCATAACTTGGTTAGTTGGCATATATATTCATCTTATCTCATTTTTTTACGAGCTATCAGGGCAAGAAAAATACTAACAGAAATTTTATCAATAGAAATGTCCGCACTTTATTATCAAACCACTTTATTTAATATCTACATAAACAATATTTTTTTTTAATTTTAGGGTAGGCCTACTTTATTTCCCGTTTCATGGCAAACAAAATAAAAAATAAATGGCTGTCAAGTTGAAATCACAAAAAAAAAAACGTTTCTTAGAAAAAAAAACATATATTTTATGCGATTCATCGGTTTGTTTGCAATCATCATGCTTCTCGTTAGCGAATATTGTTTAAGTTGTCGGATGCAGGCGGCGCTGTTTGACCGGCGCGATCTCGAAATTCAAGTTCGCCGGGCTGTGGCCGGGAGACAGACACGCTGCACGTGATGTGCACCATCAGCACATGACGTCATGGGCAGCGTGAACCAATCAGACGCTGCATCCGCATCTGCGCACTCGGCTCCGGCAGATCAAGCGAGACACGACCGCGCGAATGTGGCCGGGCCCTTGGTTTACCGCCGTGACTTGACTGGGGTGCGACGGGCAAGATCATGCTGCAGGGGGTTTATCTTCTACCGCGGCAACGGGGGCAAAGGAACTGTTTGCAGCACCGAGTCCTGAACAAGGAAAAATTACGTTACACGGCTGGGTTCTAAACCCGGTGTCCTTGAAAAAAAATCCAGTTGCAAATAATTAATTATGTAAAATATATTTAAATTTATTACTTTTTTTATGCCAAATCGGAGGGGGGGGGGGTGGGGGGGTTCATCAAGGTAACGCAACGGAAACTTTCTAATTATAAAGCTAAAGCTACAGGCATCTATCTTCCATAAATTTAACCATTTTTATCAAAGTTCCAAATGTCTTAAATATTTCTCAAATGCGACAGCTAAATAAGTGAAAATTAATTTTGCGTAGAATATAGTTTGAATTGTTTCATGAATAAGCTAGCAGCAGCTTATTTAAAAACGGAAAGTATTAATCCTTTTATTCATTTTATTCTTATTTGAGGTAGGTAGCCGAGATGTTAAATGACTAAATGATTATTTGCTAAATAGAAACAAACTTTTTTACGTGAGTGGCACATGGGTAAGAAAAATATTTTTTTTTTTTTTTCAAAATAAAATTTGTCCGTTTATTGTTCCTTAAAATTTTAATGGCCCTAACTGAATCAAACCAATGGGTCACACTTACTTTAAATACAACATACTTAACCGTACAGCCTCTTAAAAAGTTATACTATCGGTATACTGATTAAATTGTAAAAAGCATTTTTACAGGATTATTTTACAAAATGTCAGGGGGAAAAAATCAACATTTGTTTTTTTATCTTCTTCCGATGCGCCGCTCTCGTAAATAATCACCCCGTTGTATGTTCATAAAAAACATACTTTCGTATAAGTCTACAGAAGTATGTTTCATGCAAATATGAAATCTGGTTCACTAGTATACACACACCCATTACCACTCTAACAAACGTTTACCGTGCTTTTAAATCATATAGGTTACGTTTTCATCTTGTGCCATGGGCCTGTTCATAGGCGAGGGAAGTGAGTAAAGAGACAAGAGAGAGGAGAGATCATTAAAGTTCACTTACAAATATGGTGGCAGTTTTTTATGAGAATATCATCTGTTTTTGGCTGCATTTACATCGGTGCACTTCAAGGTAGACGTTTAGAGCTTAAACAATCGGTAACTGGTGCACAGATCTTATAATGTTTTTATTTTAGTAAATATTAATTTAATAAGTTAATAGTTTAAGGTATTTTTCCGTAGTAAATTTATAATAGCGTGATTCGGTGATTTAAAATTAGTAATTTGTAATATTCAACTAATAAATAATGCAAGAAACTAATTACAAAATACCTTATATATTTTGTTAACAAAATATATTCAAGTGACAATTTGGTAATTAAAATGGCTGTTTGGATCACGGCAAGATGGGAGTACGAGGAATTGAGTTGTAGTGTTCTTAGAGCGCGTCATTTAAATTTCCAAAAAAAATTTACAATTTGATATTCATGGAAATAATGAGCGATGTTTATGAGAAATGCGCTCTATAATGATGTTAAACAAATAATATTTAGTTGACAGAATTTTTTTTAAACCCTTTTTGGCTTCCAAAGCAACAAATATATATATTTTTTCCATGAATGCCAATTTACTACAATTTACACAAATTACAAAAAAAAATTTCCCCTATAAGTATTGTATTATTAGAAATAATTGAAATGGCAACAGTTCGTATGCCCGTCCGTTAATCACACGTTCGCCCGTTATCTCGCCGAGTGATATACAAAATATATATCTTCCAGTGATGATGACAGTTAAAAATCTTAAAGTAATGTTATCTTTAATATTCCTCGTGTTAAAACCAAACTTTTCATTGACCTAGAGTTTTACACTACGAGGAAATAATTAGACATTGCTGTCTCGGAACACGTGTCGAACGGGGGGCGATATCTTCCTCACGGGGCTGTATTATCGCCGCTGGAAATCGCCAGTCGTCGGTGCCAGCGGGGACTGGCGCAACACACCGAGCCTCTGGCACGCGCGGAGGAGGTGACGTCAGGGTCACCGCGAGGCATGGGCGCCGCCGCGAGGTGTCCTCTGGTTGGTAGTCGGGTCCGTCCTCCCGGGCGGGTGTCATCACTGGGACTGCGCCGCCCGCAATCCAGGACCTGACTGTGAAGTAGTGGGGGCCGTGGCGAAAGGCCGCGGTTACCTCACTGTCCCGGTTACACTCGGACACTCGGCGACGCGGGGACGTACGTCTCTCCGTGCGTTCCTCCGGCTCGCGGGCTTTCGGCTCGCTGTGAAGTGGTCACCGCCGGGTCGTTACCTAAACGCCGAAATACCACAACGCCGAACGTACAATAACGCCGAATGCAAAATTGACCGCAACGCCGACAGCTAGAAAACTGCTGTGAACCACAACGCCGAAATACAGTAACGCCGAAAAATTATGTTGCGGGGAGGGGGGGACAAAGGAGCAAAATGAAAAGTAACTGAATGAATTTGTGTCTGTTTCTTAAATGTATCTTTTTGCCGAAATACCACAACCTAACCTAACCTAGGCTAGCCTAACCTAGCCTAATCTAACCTAACCTAACCTAACCTAGCCTAGCCTAACCTAACCTTACCTAACCTAACCTTTGTGGCAGTCCTGCAATGACATTTTTCGGCGTTAATGTATTTCGGCGTTGTGGTACACAGCAGTTTTCTAGCTGTCGGCGTTGTAGTCAATTTGGCATTCGGCGTTATGGTTTTCGGCGTTAATGTACGTTCGGCGTTGTGGTATTTCGGCGTTGTGGTATTTCGGCGTTGTGGTAACGACCCGGTCACAGTTACTTACTTCACGTCGCCTCACCGTCACCACATCCCGAAACTTCATCGTCATTCCACAAGTAATTCGACCGGAATACCTGTGCAAAAAAAACTGCTCGCACGGAAAAAAAAGTTTAAACATTTAGTTGGGACCTAACTTGTAATGTCACTTTCGGAAGTGAAGTAACAAGGCCTCCATGAAAGCACGTACTTCATGTTTTAATCCTTCTCGACGGTGCTAGGGCGTGATTGGTCACATTCAGCTTGGTCCTTCCTACTTTTATTCATTAATTAGTTAGGAGATTTTTTAACTGCAAATTCAGAAATATCCTGACTGATATTTTAAAATGCATTTAATATAGTTATATAATAATATAGCTATATAGTTAATATAGCTATAAGTCTTACTGTTATACAACGGTTCAAAAACGGGAAATCCCGGTCCCGAAAGTAAAAAAAAAGAACCGACAGTTTAATTTCCTTTTCCGATTCTCTCGGTACTTTCGGCACTCGATACCGACAGCATAAAATTTCGTTTCTTTTGCGCGCTACGGTTTTCTTTCACTCGACAGTCTCTTCTTGCTAGTGAGGGAAGTGAGGGGAGTGAGACCGCCACGCACCTCGGTCGCCAGTCTGTGTTCGGAGACTTCTGTGTGTGCTAGTGCCTGTGTTTGTTGCGCCAATATCCCTTAAATAACGCTATATTTGGTTTTAAGTTTATGTACAGAATAAGGATTATTTTAAGTTACTAACTCTGTGTTTGTGCACGGGTTAAAACGATTATTTGTTTAAATGTTTTATTTGCAAAGTTAGAGATTGAGAGTAAGACTAAGAATGAAGTCATTTTTTCACATTAGTAGATAATTTTTACAATTAAATAGTGTAACAAAAATGTTTAATATTTTACTTTTGGCCACTTAAACATTTTTATTTGTTCAAAACTATTCATTACTGCTTAGAGCACTGGCTGCTGCATCAATAATTATAATTTAAACTACCTAGTACTGAAAGTACCGGGAATTATGGTTCCGTTGAAGACCAATACCGAAATTCATGGTTCTGAAAATCGGTTACGATTCCGAATACCCTATGTAAGACCACTTATGAGGGCACAATATAAGTGAATTAACTGGTGAATTAACAAGTGAATTAAGTGAATTAACAAGGTTAAAATTATCTTCAAAATTTTTAACTATATTACATTCTTTAGGATTTGTAAGTTCAGTTGTATTTGTTCCACAATATTTCTACAACAACCCTGGTCCCACAAGTTGTGTTAAGATGAAATCGTTCCATTGTAATTTTTATTGACTTGGAGGAAGCTCTATATAATGATGGTCAATAATAATTATGAATTAGAATTGGCGTCTAGTCAGAAGTTTATCTGTGCTAGTGAAGTAGGATTACACGTGCGACGCTAGCCGGTGTTTCTAGCGCGGTGTCGCCTCTGAACTGGCGCGCAGTCTTTTTGTGCGTAGGGTAACTATGAGACATGAGGGGTACCATAACATTATTTGGAGTAGATTGAAGATAAAAGTGTAACGCAATGTCACTGAGTGCTTTTATGAATATGTAAATGGCTTTTTTTGTTTAAATTATTTTGCACGCGTTTTAGCAATTTTTACTCTTCTAAAAATACAATTTAAAAATGAAATACGGACAGCGTATTCTTAAATCATTTATGGTAACAGTCTCAACTCGGTTTTATAGAGCAGTTTTTAAATCGTGTTGCTTCTTCGGAAGCCCTGCGCCTCCGCATGTGTGTCCAGGTAGGCGGGGACCTTAAACGCTATCACTTCCATAAAACACGGTCCTTTAAAAATGTTTCCGCAATGAAAAATTTTACACTTTACCCAAATTTTTGCTAGACGTAAAGCTGCTTCTCGCGATATGAATGCAATAACGCATGCGTGGTCACTAATGTTTTTTTATCTCATTCCTCTCCCGGCTGGAGACAGAAGAAAAAAACTTTTACGCTGAAGAGACCCACTCCATCTTATAAAGTATTTTTGACCTTCATTTATTTATTTGGGAATAAGAAATAAAGATAATCGCATAACATTCTGAATTATCTAAAGGATATTATGTTCCCTGATCTGAGATGAGTGACAATAATTATTTTTCATGCGATGTGGAAGTAAAAATAAATATTACAGTTGTTATAAGACAAGCGTTAACTATATATAATGAATTTTAAAATATCAGTCAGGATATTTCTGAGTTTGCAGTTAAAAAATATCCTAAATAATTAATGAAGAAACGTAGGAAGGTCCAAGCTGAATGTGACCAATCACGACCTAGCACCGGCGAGAAGGATTAAAACATGAAGTACGTGCTTTCATGGAGGCCTTATTACCACCGGAAGTGAGATTACGAGGGAGGTCCCATCTAAAAGTTCAAAATGAAAAAAATGAAGTAAATTAACTTGTGTATTTCTCGTGCAATTAAAGGTTACTAAACTGTCCTAGTTTTTAAAAAAGTGGTTCAAGATAATATTGTTACCAAATTTAATTAATATAAAGATACGCGAAACATTTTACTTCATATTTTGCTGTGTGAAGCGAATAATCGAAAATAACTATACTTTAGAAGATTTTTAACGAATTTTCAACAAATACATGCTGAACAAATACATTACTGATCGTAACTTACAAAACAATGGCATAATCACAAAAAATTTGTCATTTTTTATATAGTTGGTCAATTAGGATGAATAAATATTTAATCATTTCAGTTAAATGTCGCAAGTGTATCACTATGTAATTAATTTCCAACAACGCCTAAGAAAATAATCAATCTCCAATCACCAATCGCATTTTCACTTTTGTAGTTGGACTTACGTAAAACATCTCCAAAACTATTAATAACAATGGTTTTTAGAGAGCGCAGTTTCCTTGAAACAGAGCATATAAGTCGTGATTTTTCAATTTTTATAACCAATGTTTTGTAACATTCAAAGCGGCTATTTGTTTAAATAGTTTCAACAGTATCTTGGGAGAAAAAACCATAGTGATATCTTTAAATAATTTCTTTTAGGGACAAAAACAAAAGGATATAATACATCAACAAACTTTGATTCAATTTCAAAAATTTAAAAATTACTCTAAATATTTTATAGCAGCTATCGTATTACCATCACCTAAGTTTGAAGGGACCGTTAAACAATATAAAAAGCACACTCAAATTGCATATTTAAATTACGTACAAAACAATGTAATATTTTCTATTAAATATAATTATAATAATATTGCAATTAAATGTATCATTTAAGTGACGAAAAAGCTAAACATAAAATATTCATTTTATGGCTATTGATAAAATACTTAGTTATTTAAATTGTTGGTCAAGCTTAAGTGTTATAGCATGTTCTTACTGTCACACTTGAAGTTCATTTATTCCGCAAGATCAGAATAGATTCAATTGTAACATAATAAATTTAACATGAGCTTCTTTAGAAACGTGTTCCTAATCAAAACAACTCTTAACTCTTCATAAGCAAAAATAAAATGTCGTTCTTCTTCATCTTAAGTGTAATAAAATGTTGTATTTAACAAGGAAAGTCTTTAGAAACTCTGTTGCCAATGATATCACTTAAACTACAAGGAAAAGTGTTGTAAAAAGGAAAAAAGGTACAAAGCTGTGCCTTGCAGTTTTACAAGTGATATCATTGGTATTTGAGTTTCCAAGGACTATCCTCGTAAAAATACAAAAAAATAAATTACAATGAAAAACTATAGTACGAACGTAACATTTACTAAATAAATGGAATAGGGATAAGTAAGTAGTTCGAGATATCCCTCCAGCTCACAGCAACGTCCACCACGTTTCCCATTTGTGAAAGAAAACTGAGGTCTCACCCCGTCGGGTATCGAACCCGAATCACCGGTGTGGGAGAAGAGTGATGCGACCTATCGCACTTGCGGTATTCTCCGTGGAAGCCAGGGAGTTGCGCCTGCAGCACCGCGCTAGGCAACACCGCAAAGCACGCGTGGGCGCTTGAGGGGTGACGTCACGTGCGGTCGGTCGAGCGAGTGTCGCCAATATCAACCTGGTGGCTTTCGAATATGGACCAACTGATTTACGCTGAGCCCTGCTTAGTGGTATTCACCTTTGTTATCATACCTTCGTAGGTCCAACTGTATTTTTAAAATATTTTAGTAAAATTCAAAAATATATAAAGATAGCTATTGACCTACAAAGGTGGTAAAGATATTTCCCATGTATCCATGGAATTCTACAACCATTATTTACAACAATTTTACCATTAATATTTTTATGCTATATTTCCCATGCAATGCCTAAGTTATTTTTTTCCATTGCGTGGTTATTAAACTTATTATTTAAACAATACAACAGTTATGACTCTACTTATATTATGAGTTGAGTAAGGTGATTATTTTAATATTTTAAATTTAATATATTACATTTATCTGTCTAAATGTTATCCTTATCCACGAAAACGAGTCTATATTAATATAAAGTGTACAAATTTCCTACATCGATATAAATAATTTTAGGATGGTAAGTTAAAAAACTAATTTTATTTTTTTATGTCTAGCTACCAGAGCATTCACACGTTCTTCCAGTTTCAATTATCAATAGTATTCATATCAGCCTGAACCGAATGCACAATAAGAAACTAAATCACTTCCCCACAAAGAGAGATAAAAAAGAATTTTTAATCCAGATGTTCCATATACTAAATAATTTACACATGTGAATATGTGAGTACTTGGTTATTGAAGTTCTGAAGACTTTTAGGTGGTCGCTTTCCTGAAATATCGAACAAGCGCAAAGATGATAAAGAAAAGAATACATAACGTTGAAATATAAAACAATTAAATAAATTCATTCAGAGATAATATAGGTAGAAAACGTTGATTAAGAATAAAATAAAAATAGTTGTGGAAAAATTACTAATACTTAAGTTTAACTATTAAAAACTAGTAAATGAAAATATTTTTTAAATTTTCCTTAATTTCTAGTTCCCAAAAACCTGGGACAATAATTTGTAAAAAAATATATATATATTATTAAATGAGGTGGGAAGACATTAACAGACGGTGAAAGGTACAGGAGAACAATTTTCGAACAAACACAAAATCATAAATTTGTCAGATTAAAATGATTGTGTAGATGTTAATAGTTTATGGGTTTATTTAAGATGCGGGTTTAACAGAATAGCCTTTTTGCTTAAATGTTAATTTATATGTACGATAAAGTATTAAATTTAAGTGATTTTAAAATTAATGAGTTTTCTACGTGGATAACTTGTCGTCAGCAGAGATGACGCTACTTTCGCAGTTATAATACCCCCATCCTCACTCCTAATGTGTAATGTGGTGCACATAAGTTATCAACATAATTTTTTTTTTGTGTTAGATGAAATACCTCACAGTTCCAACAACGGCTGATAAAAATTTATTTTATCTACGGTAACCACTTGCAAATGTTTATGCAAGAAACTATTTTTGCTTATTTCATTGTACAGAGTTAGGATTTCAAAACTTTAATACTAATTAATATTTTAAATGACAATTTAAAAATTTTCTTTGTATCACATCAAGTTTACATTTTTACAAAAACATTTTTTTCCCCTTTTATTGTTTCTATTTAAGCTCATTATTTTAGTTTTTTTTTTGTTTCATTAGTTTTTACAATATTTTTAATTAGATTACTTTTTTTCAGTACTAAAAATTTCACTATTTTTCTTTGTGTATTCGTCAAAGTTCGGTTTTTAACGTTTTGCAATTTACCTACAACACTTACAAAAATAAATTAAAGAACAGAACAATTTTAAAGTTAGAATAATCACCACTGGAAAATTAATAACATAACCTTGGCATACCATGGCGCAATAAACACAGTTTAATAATAAGTAAAATCTCATTGAAATAGCATTATTTTGCAAATAATTACAATTTTTATTATAAATATTTAAAAATTATAGTAACATAATTTAGTAGCCATTTGGTTTTTTAACCTACTCAATTCCGGTTCTGTGGTCTATTGTTTTCTTATAAGTAATCCCCTAGAATTGTAAAAAAAAAATCTTGGCTCACTGTTAGTTATGCAAAAATAATTATAGTTTTCCTATGTTTAAATATTGTTTACCTCAAAAGTAAAAAATATATATAACATTGTTTTACACGAATTTTCATTAAAAGGATTAATTTACCAAGCAAACATAAATGTGTGTTAAGCACACTTCAAATGCCTAAGAAGTTTCAATCCGTTGGTCAAAAATTTTTTATTCGTATTAAACAACTTATTTTTTATTGGGACAGATAACTGTGTCGCAGGAACATACGTTACAATCCCAGTTTGGCTACTCTAATTTCAATGATGTATGTTTTTTTATCATTGCATGTGAATATGATAGTTCTGTTTTTAAAACAATACCCCTTTCTAGTTTCTTTCACAATTTGACAATGGGTAGGATTGATTAAAATCACGTTTTATATGATCACGCTAATGCTGGTATCCACTGTGTGTCAAAAATATTGACAGGGGCGCAAATAAATCCTTAGGATTCACAAGGAGGGGCTCGCGGAAATTCGCCTGCTTGTTGAGCACGGAAGGGAGGAGGAGGGGGATTTTGGCCGTAGAATTTAGCGCGTGGATTTTAACTGACACAATTAAACTCAGGATAAAGTGCTTGTATGTTGTGTGCTGTCAATAGTTAGTCTTTATGCACGCAACAAGAAGAACATTGTAAAATAACAGAAAGTATTCCATAAAACATTGTTTTGACAAAAAACATTTCTTCAACCCTATTCCAAAGTCACAATTTCGGCAAGTGTAAGCAGGCCCCCTCATTGAGGGGCTTATTAATTCCAGGGGGGCCCAAAACCTCTTGCCCCCCACCACGGGGGATCTACGCCAATGGAGATAAGGTATGCAAGGTTATAGACCAGAAAAATGAATTTACAAAAACACATTAAAAAATCTGCTGATTTTGGCTTGGTTTAATGTGTGTTTGTGTATTTATCCTTATTGCCCATTCCCTTAGTGTATGACATACAGTAAAAACCAGCAGTGGCGATTATCCGTAAAAAAAAAAAATGTATACATCCCTAACTAAGGTCGTTTCACGTGGCCATTTTAATTAAAAATAAATTGTCTGTTACTAAGAAAACTGATGGGATAATGCTTGGGAGATTTCGTTGTGGTTAAGAAATCACCTTCCCCCCCCCCCTTCTTTTTCTTCAGCATCATCTCCTGACACGTCCCAGGTGTGTCGATAAGGTGACATCGGGGTCAGGCGGCAAGGAAGGGGAAAGCACTTTCTACATTTTTACACTCTCCTGATAATGAAGCCACGCCTTCGCAACTCTCGAGCGACACGGGGAACCGTCTTCAAGCACCCGTTGCCCTCGTTCCGGAACAGGGGTGGTCAACGCACGCCAGGGGGGCCCGCCTGGTCAGGGGTGTGTCTGTGTCAGCGAGGCGGGATGATA
The DNA here is from genome assembly GCF_032445375.1 of Bacillus rossius redtenbacheri. Classification (NCBI taxonomy): domain Eukaryota; kingdom Metazoa; phylum Arthropoda; class Insecta; order Phasmatodea; family Bacillidae; genus Bacillus; species Bacillus rossius. The sequence goes on along the minus strand of NC_086335.1, from coordinate 27,241,004 downwards.
AGTGCGACGCCCGCTGGTGCTTCTGGCGTGACATCGCCTTTGGGCTTTGGGCTTTGGTCTTTACGCCGTGCATAGTGTACATACTAAGATATAGCGGAGAAACGAAGTCCCTTGAGGACTTCCGAGAATCTCTACGGGGCACACGGTGCCTGAAAACCATTCCGTAGACACGCGTTTCACCCATTTTCACTCTTCTAGAAGTACCTACAGTTAAAAACGAATTACCGAAACTGAACTACTCATCAACCGAAAGAGTATTATTTATTGTTTTTTTGGCTAACCCAGCTCACGCGGGTATTTCGATCAGTTTTCAAGTCGCTTGTTCTTTTTTTTTTTTCTGAAACTCTGCCCACCGTATGCGTGCCCATGATCAACAGCGCAAAACTGCAATGGAGTAGGTCCAAGAAATTGTATTTGATCATTAGAGATAGGTGTACTGTGATGACTAGAGACCTGAAAAATTCGCGGATTCATTTCGTGAAATGCTACATTTCAAATAATTATACCTTAGTGCTGCTTCTGGCGTTGGTTCACTGTTAATCTGGAGTAATACGGGACAATTAGAGACCCTCACTATAGAAGTGTTGAATCACAAGCTACCCAGTCGAGACGACTCACAAGTCAACAGCCAATGAACCGTTGGCATTTTCCCGAGTGTGTAGAGGATATTGGAGTCTATCCTGAAGGTCATTGAACCCGCGAATTTTTCCGGTCTGTAACTATGACCAATGGGGATTTCCTTCCCCCCCCCCCCCCCCCCCCGGATTTCTTATCGATTGAGACACAGCAGCAGATTTGTATGTCAGCCACCGCGTTTTCTCTGAATTCTCCTCTAGCATGCGTACACTTTTGGCAAATCAACGAATGGTTGAACATTTTTTTTACACATTCAGAATAGTTATTTTCAATTACATATAACTGGAACTTCTTAGAAACTAGGCCATTTTCCCTATTTCGGTTTCCATGTTCTGTTTTGGAAAAGATAAAGAGGCTCGTGGAAGGATAAATATTATTTTTTTTTCAACCTTAAAATTGGGTGCCTCTCTTTTGACTTAATTTGGTAAGATGAAGCTTTTTGGGCGTAAACAAAGCTTTCAGCACAACTGATAGTAATAATTCTTTCATGATCATGTTTTGAATTAATTTTTATTTAATCATTATGATATAGACCTACAGAATATTAATTCTCAAAGAGTATTTTATACATAGTTATAAAAAACGGTACGATTATCAAGACACATTAGGTGAATCGAATCCCGGTTTATTTGGTTAGCAAGAAGAATAGCTTCGTTTCTGTCGTGAAATAACGACACTATTAGGAATCTATCTGTCTATCTAGGACTATCACTATTTTGTACTGAGTCCCCTTTAAAACCCTGTACCTTCCATAACTGAGTTAGCTTCCTTATTTATTACTGAGTTTCTAAAACACCTGAGTTATTGTTCCTTGTACTATATAATGCTGCATGAAAATATGCAACACTAATTTTTTTTTAGGTATGATATTGTGAAAATGATATTATCCTAGTTGTTATTGTAAAAACAGGTATATTATCACCATTCGGTTGGTTTTAAGAAAAATGCTAAAAAATAGTTCCGAAGAAAATAAAATGTTGGTTGCCCCAGTTGGTTGTATTGAATCATCAATTTTTAAAAAGAGGGTGCGTGTACTTATATACGCGCGTTGGAGTTTATTATTACTTGGCGTAATAAAAATCCAATTATAATTTTGCATGCAGATAAATAATATAAAAGGTAATAAATTAACTAAATTGATATTATAAATATTTTTGGTAAAGTTTAGAATAATTCAATCAATTTTGTTAAATACTTAGTATTTAATACTTATTTATACAAACACGTGTATACATTTAATTGTTTAATTTAGTAATAAGTTGAGATATTTTAAGTTAATAATGAAAATCGTTGAATATGTTCAATGTTAAAAACTTAATTGTTAGTTTTTATTATTTAATGAACGATAATGTAATAGTTTATCATTTATATTGCAAATAAAAATACATACCTACGGTAACATAACCTCACTTACTTGAAAATACGCTTCAAAAAGTTTATAAACAACATATCATTCACTAATATTCATAGAAATTTTTTTTTTACTTTTAATTATAAGGGGAAGTATTCAATATCAATCATTTAAGTATATGATTTTAAAGCAGATACATAGTTTTTATTTTATATGCGGCTTTTTCTTTTTCAACCTGTGAAAATTCCGTTGCATTGTCTGCTTGCATCTTAAAAATTAACTCTCGTTTTTTTTTTCATAACGCACCTAAAGAAGAAAAACTAAAAATAAAAAAAATCAGTAACAGTTATTTTAACTTTCTTTTTATTTGAAATGTTTCTCGCGGGTGCTTGAATATTCCTGAGGTCCGGCCCAACATGCCATTCAGTAGAAGCGGCACAACCGAGGCTAGGGCAGCCGGGAAGCCTTCATTTAACAGACGAGAGAGCCACACCCGAAGTTCCCCGAAGTTCATTCTCGCTTTTTTTTTTCCGTTCTATCTCATTGTATAAACCAGTGTGGCATTAAATTTTGCGGTCGATTAGGATAGGTTAGCTACATTATAAATACTTTAAAACATTGTGGACGGTTGGTTATATTAGGTAAGTATAGCTACATTAAAAATACTGTAAAATCATTTTATGGTTGCTTAGCAAATAACTTTTTAATAATGCAGCTATCCAGGGCTAGGAAACCGTTTACATGATTTCACAGTATCTTTAATGTAGCTATCCTAACCAAATCAACCGTCCACAATGTTTTAAAGTATTTGTAATGTAGCTAACCTAACCTTTTACGATGGACCAAAAAAAAAAATAACCGAAGATGCACGATCGGACGTTCGGCTCTCTCGTCTGTGAAAAGGTGGCTTCCCAGGGCAGCCACCGCAGCCACACAAACAGGAGAGAAGTGGGGCGCGGACGCGCGCCGCTCCGGACGAGCGCCGGCCGTCGCCCCGATGCGCGCACGCCCACACGCGCCGGGCGTCCAAGGACGTCTGTGCCCGCCTCCCCCCCCCCCATCACCCCCCTCCTGGACGGGTGGCGCGACGCCCTGCGGCCCATTGTCCCCGGGCGGGGAGCAACTGGAGCGCAGATCCCATCGGAGCGGCACGGCGCCGCCAGCCTCCCTGCCCCCTCTCCCCTATACACCACTACCCACGCGCCGCCCTTCTCCGCCCGAGCAACAGTCGCAGGGCTGCAGCAGCCGCCCGTACTCTTATTACACTCAAGTTACATCATCACTGTCATTTTCCAAGTTATCCTTATTTGGACGCGTTATAACGGAAAAAAAGAGTGTATTTTTTTTAATGATGCAAGCGCAGCATGAAATAAATATTGACAGTATTTAGTTTTATTTATTTATTAAAATCGTATGCCTTAGTGAATTAGGTATATCGAATGTTGTTGCGTATAAAAAAATAACAGTTATTTAGTGTGAATATTAGAGATAGGCATTTTGTTTTGTAAACGTTTTCCTGTGTATTTCAAGCGTGTGTATATATATATATATATATATATATATATATATATATATATATATATATAAGTGAGGTAATATTATCGTATGTTTAATATATTTTCACTATAAATTATTGCACTATTATTAATAGATGATTAAAATTTATACATTAAAATAAAAATTCACAATATTTATTGATTTTTATTACTAATTAAAATGTGTCTCTATTATTTACTAAATTAAGTAATAAATTTCATACACATGTTTCTATTTACATATATTAAGTAATGAGTTAAGATTAATTTATTTTTATTTTTAATTGAATTTATACTTTGCCAGCAGTAATCATAATATAAGACCCAAATATGTTAGTACTTAATTATTTCAATGCAAAATTAAAGTTAAATTTTTACTACGACAAGTTAGTATAGATTCTAACGTACATGCACCCACTTTTTTTTGGTAATTGAAAAAAAATAATGATTTGTTCAAATTACAGATACTATATTTATAAATTTGTTCACAAAAATGAAAAATACTTTATCGTAAATAAAAAAGGAAACATTTTTGCAGCAATACTGGATCCGGATTCTTGCCCACGTATTTATCTTTGTGTTGCCGTAGTAACTAAATTTAACCTTTTTTGTGAACTGTTCCCTGAATAGCATTACAATATAAACTGTACACATTTATAAGCACGGTAAAACTTAATATAAAGTCATATAGTTGACTATTCGATTTTTATTTCAATTTTTTTTAATGTATTCTTGTTTATAACATCAATGAAAATTTTTATCTATGGGCTAATTGTTGGAAGCGTTGCCAGAAATATTCAGTTTTGTTTCCAAAAAAAGTATTTTATACATAGTAATTAGTTCTACAAATTCACAAAATTTGTATCATTCTAAAACAAATAATTTATTAGACAGCTGGTTTTAAAATACTTTGTTTGTATTTAGAATAACTCTGGAATACAGTGGTTTGGATAAAGAAAATTACAGTTTTCAGTAAGATACTTATGTGTCTCAACTCTGAAAATTTCAGTTATTATTTGGCATGGAAAACTCAAATCTGAACAATTCTTGACTCATACCACTATGTTCCGGAGCCCATAATAAGTAAAAGTGAGTGTTAAAAGTACAGTTCGTATTTAATTATAGGTCAGAATTTTTAAAAGTGAATAATTATGTCGTTGTAAAAGGATTTCATTAATTTTTTTATCTACTTAAACAAATTATTTAATATTAGATAAACAAGGACAAATCACAAATAGTTTAAAAATGGGGTATTATTCTTACTAGTTCACCAAACTGGTTTCAGCATTTAACGTTTGTAAGTAGACAGGCGTGTGGCAGTTTGCTTGGCCTTAAACGTCTGAAAAATCTTTTGCCAACCTGCATTAAAAAAATTTTTAATTCAGTCTCTCATAAACCCGATAAGTTTGATAACTATAATACTGCTTATAGCGTATTAACCGAGGTGCAATGCAAAAGGTTAGAGCGTATTCAAAATTTGTGTGCCCGTTTTATTTTCAGTTTAAAGAGTCGTGAGCATTTATTTACGTTGGTTGTACGTGGGTTGTTTTGGCTAAAACTTAACAAAATACGACAGTTACATTGTCTTTTAATTCTCAAGAGAACATTAATAACACAGGCCCACCACATATCTTGCTGACAAATTTCAGTACCTCGGCTCACGTCATGGTATAGGCAAACGTTCTCAGATAAATTGTTCTTTGCTCATCTCCCAATACAAGGAGCTGTATGTTAAACATTTTTTTCTATTACTACTGCACGTACCTGGAACGAATTATTCGAGTTAATCAGATTTCATAATTCCCTTTCTGTGTTAAAAAAAAATATTCAGGTACTTGCTAAACTCTGATGATTAGGTTAGCTGTGGTGTCAACAATGTGTGACTGAATATGCGTTAATTTGTGTGAATGTGTATGAATTATTACAAGAGAATGTATTAGTATTTTTTAAATGGTTTATGTCTTGGTTAGTTTTTATCATTGAAATATTTATTATAAAATATTATTTAAAAGTATAAAATATATTTCTTAAAAAAAAAACTTTCTTTGTCGTCTTACATATTAGATAAAACATGTTTATCTTATGTGATTTTTTATTTTATATTTGCTTGTAATATGGTTCATTTAATTTTTATATAATTCAATTTGTGAGTACTTTTCGTTTTTTTTCTTGGTTATAGTTTTTACAAAGCTTAGCTTGCATGTGCCTATTTAGAAAAGATGTATGCGGTTAAGTGTAAGACAGGAGGCACGCCTTAAATTGGCCACTTAAAATAAGCCAGAAAAATAATACAAATAAAAAAATTCTCGTCGACAGCGAGGTTGCTTGAGACGCAACACACGACGACACAGACCGTGGAATTGAAAAAAAAATGAGTGTGGCATAGTCAGGGACTTGGAAACATACCAGCATGTGTCGGGAGTGGTTAGGGGCAACCAGGTAAAACCAAGATCCAGAAGCAGAATCAGGAACTGAACCCTGGTCCTACGGAAGTCCATTTCAGTGTTAGACCACCACGTCACCTCGCTACATGAACGAATTTTTGGCCCAAACGTTAAGTGCACAAGAATAGTCGCAGGTTAGCGGTTTGACTCGAAACGTGTTTGCTCAAAGGCTCGATGAAACGGGACAGCCAAGATTATAGGGTGTTCCGAAACACTAGGACTCGGTGCTCTGAAATTGAGGGATGCTGAGGGTTGGAACAGATCACGTGACACTAGCCACTCTAGCATGGCGCTTCTGTGAGCGAACGGCGGCTGAGGACTCTTTCTGTTGATGCCGAGAATTTAAAACTGTAAATGGATGACGTTGGAAGCTTTGAGATGGAGCATTGATGGAACGCGAGGGAAGAATTTACAAAAACAAAAATAAATTCAACGACTCACGCTAAAGTATTTCTTGTTACCTAATGGCGAAAAATTCGTGTTTCAACCCACCAGGATTAGAACCTATATTGCATTGATGACTGGCTAGTAACCCAAGCACCATTTTTTACAGGTTTTGATCAAAATATTTTTTATTTATATGTTTTCTAATGTTATACTATTTGATTATATAATTCACGGTTAATTTGATGCAAAGCCTATTCTAAATTTCACGCGAACAATGTTCAAAGCACAGCTAGTCTAAAATATGTAGAGCCAGATTCGTTTATCTTGACCGGGAATAAATAACTTCCTGAAACAAACCTTATAAGTTATCAGACTGGAAATTTGAACAAAGAAACCTGGTAGCGAGAAAAAAAATCTTTCACGAATCTCACAAAAGTATTAAGAATAACGACCATGTTAAAACATCGCCAAAACGAGTTTCTTGTCAAGGTTTTCTTCATTTGTGGGAGGCTCGATTTGGAATTCACTAAAGAGTTCGTCGAATAAAATAAAGTAACTTTTGATAAGATTAAAGGCAGTGACAGATATCTTCAAGGAATTAATGGGTTATAAGGTAATGATAATAATATTTAATATTTTTTTTTTGCATTTTGAAAAAAAATGTGACGTGATTGCTAGGTACCAATTATGTAAAAAAAAACCTTTTTTTACAGCCATGCCTTACCCGAGACTCAAACCCAGAAACCCTCGCAACGAGAGCTTCAGTCTGCGCTACGGAGTTCAGGTGGCTACTCATCCACAGTGGCCCACATGAGTGTCTGCCACCAAGGCTCTGATGTCATGAGGTGTAACACATGCAAAATATGTGCAAAACAAATTAATTGCGGTCAACGGCTTACCGGTTAATGCAAGCGTCCAACTCATGTGTCAAGGCCAGCCCCGTTGGCTTCTTGTCGAAGTTACGGAGCCTGGAACCACTCTTTATGTCTCAGATGCAATAACATTTTGATATCTCATGATTGGTAAGCCAAAATATACTCTACATAAATACGTGATCAAAAATTTTAATAAAAGCAACAGGAGGAATAATTGCAATCAAACGCGCATGCTATTTTTTTATCTGTTGATTTTATGATTTAGATAGTTTATTTTTTTTTATTTTGCAAAATGTGGCGTCATGCATCTGTACTATCGTTGGTCTGTGGTTCTTAACTGCAACCTAGCGGCCAACAATCAAGTGAGACGTAAAATTATACCGTCACAAAATGGACCTTGACTTATAAAAATAGAAAGAAAAAAACAAGTCGTTTGTTAGCAATTCAATTTAAATTGCGAAAGAAAATTGCTTTTGACTTTAAAAGGAAGGGCTCCGCTAGCCTTAGAGACGACAAACGACGTTTCAACGGCTGTAAATGGGATTGTCCAGTTGTGTAACATCCCCCCTTCCCCTTCACTCTTCCTGTTCGAAAGACATAGCTAGCAGCCGTACTTCCTTTTCACACTTTTAAACACTCATATATTTTCTCTCCATAATGGTATCACATTAGAATCGTGATTGCCTATCATTTCTAATGCAGAAGCATAAGTATATCCTCGCACAATATATATATATTTTTTTTTAAATTTAGATTGTATTTTCATCACTTCTGACGTTAACGAGATTTAGTGGTATGAAAAAAAACAATAACGCAAAAAATATATACATATTTTATGAATAAAATCACCCAGTAACTTAGCAGTTTGTATTTAACCAAATATATATGTTTATTTAAATATTTTCATCAATCACAGCTAAACAGGTTACAATTTTTTTAACACTGCTATAAAACATTTTTAATAACATAGTAATTTTATGTGATATTTCCAAGAGGATCTTGGTCACTTACATATTTATTAATGAATTTTTCAATTATATTTTAAGACAGTACTACTTAGTTTAGTTTAGCGTGAATGCAGAAGGTCTTAAATTACTCAAATGAAATTTTGGTCCTGTCATTTTGCCATATTTTCCTAGCTTTTAAGTAAAATTCTCAATCATTTCCGATTAAAAAAACTTTTCTTAAGTCCACGCAAACGAATATCCAAGTACGGCTAGTCCAAAATATGTAGAGCAAGATTTGTTTGTTTTGGCTGTGACCAAATATATTCCCGAAACTATTCGTATCACAGTATCAGAGTGAGGATTTAAAAAAAAAAAAAAAAAAAAAAAAAAAAAACTGTTAGAGAAAAAAATATCCTAACGAATGTCACAAATGTATTAAGATTTTTTAGGAATATCTACAGCTTTAAAACATTCCCAAATCCAGTTTCTATTCAAGGTTTTCTTCATCTGCAGACGGTTGCATTTGGAGTTCACTAAGAGTTCGTCTTAAGTGCATAACAGTTGATGAGGCGAAAGGAAAAGGCATAGATTCTCAAGCAATTGATGAGATGTAAGGCTAATGAACCTGGAAGAAACTGTCCGCAAGACGCATTAGAATTGGTTTTAATTGCTCGGAAGCAGATGAACATGAACATGGATGGGCGAGGAAAATAAAAGGCCACACTAGTCTCAGGCACGAGTTACATCAGCCCTTGTACGCTGCTTCCATAACAGATCTGGTGGGACCAAAGTGAAGTAATTACTAAGCTCCCAGGTGGAGGTTACTACTTGGAATTCAATTTACCCTCCGTGTTTATTAACGAAATTAGCTTGAAAACTCTTTGAGACTGCGGCAAGTTAACTTAAATCATATTTAATCAACTAAACGAACGCTTACTAAACATTCATTTCCTAAGGAAGCTCCTATGATAAAGTTATTAAAAACGTCGTTTTCTTATCTTAGTTATTGTAGGCTCCTGGGAACATTGGATGCCTACTCCAGTTTTAATTGTTTATACTCTGTGAACATAAAAAAAATGTTTAACATTCTAAAGTTCTGTAAACAAGTACCACTAGCATATGTATGCTTCTGACATTGTAGTTCCGTCAACAATGTTTATAAAAAACTTCTTATTATTATAAGTGGTCGTAAACTATAAACGTGTTTTGCTATCCAAATGAAATTGGATAAATGGGTACCAATGCTCCTTCCATTTGAGAAATGTAAAATTTGAGATAAATTACATGAAACATTATAAAGTTAAATTTTATTGCATTTATTGAAAATAAATGTTTGCTAATTTAGCGAAACATTGTGACTGGAGTGTATACCAAAAAAAAAAATTCTTAAAACGACTAGATTTGAGTTAAAAAGTAAGCCTCTCTTCATTCAGCTAGATGGGGAAGTTTTACGTAACCTCTAGGATATAATCCAAAGTCATTTGCATTCTAATGAGAAAATAAGAAAAGGGGGTGGGGAATCGGGGGAGGAAATCATATTTTCAATGGCTGCTGCCTTAAGTAGGTAATTTTGATTCGGTGCTTCCTTGGTTAAGGTTTCTTATTGGCTCGGAGTCCTCCACTGGCACAGTGGGAACCAATAACAGGAGCAGCATAAAGGAATAAGTACCTATTTACGTTTTGACGTAATCCGAAATATGAATTATCAATCAACAGTCTACAAACAGGTTCTTGTGGAGATTCTCGTGTTATAACGTATGTCTACTTCACTTACGTCATTTTGCGCTACCAGAATAAAATATCGCCGTGGGTACCCACATGAGGTTCGGGCACGCGGGGTGACAACAGTCGCTGGAAAAAATTACGTCAGGCAGGCGCCGAGACGAAAGACGAAAAGAACGGAATGAAGAGGAAGGATTGGGGGAATGAGGAGCAGAAATGAGGGGGAGGGTGGTTGGGAGTTCGACCAATCGCAAGAAAAGCGCGCGTCTCGCGCTGTGATAAATCAGCCGTTTAACGCGGGATTTCACAGCTCGTTGGATTGCCGCGGACCCTCGTATCCGCCACGCTTGGACAGTCGCGTCCGACGCGGTAATTAACCCCCTCTTCCCCCCTCCACCAGGTATGCTCCACCGCTTATCTCTCTCTCTCTCTCGTGCAAGCGTGTTACATCGACTAAAGATATGATGCTGACAGATTCTTTTACAATCCGCACGCGGCTAACATTAGCTAACCGATCAGACTGTCAGAATCGGACGTGGTAGACATTGGAAAGCAACGGCCAGTCATTTATAGTTTCGCCTTTAACCTCTTTGTAAGAATCTATCTTGGAAATTGAAATCCCAAGGGCCTCCTGCCAAGAACACAAATTTTCGACGTGTGTAAAATAAAAATCATTAACTATTCGTAAAATGATTTGTGTCCATTTTATTCCATTACTAGTTCGATGACGACCTTGACATGTGTATGTGTGTGTGTGTGTATATATATATATATAAAGATTTAATTTTTGCTAAAGTAATTGTTTATCCGTTCATCACGCGCAAGTTGTGCACAGAATATGTTTTTCCCGTACTTCTACAAAAGATTATTTTGGAAACCATTTTCCAAGAAATAGTTCAGAAAGATATTGTAAATTTGCACAACCATGTCTATGGTTATTTATGCATATATAAAATAATCTTTTTCTAGGTAATACTTTATATTCTGTACGAAAATTTGGAAGATAATTTTTTATATTTTATTTGAAGTTTCATTCAAAAAACTTTTGTTAAATGGAAAATACAATCGCATATATAAAACAAATTGACTTTTTTTGTTTAACCGTGCTTATAAATGTGCGCAGTTAAAACTGTAAAGCTGTTCAGGGAACGGCTTAAAATTACTTTAACTATTGTAGGCCCTAGGACAACAAAAAGCATAAATCCCATTACTTTTCTGTATACTGTAAGGTTAAATAACCTTATTCCCAGTGCGTCTTTCATTGAGGTAGTTCGTCGCTACCATTCATAACAAAATTTGCCTCCTGCACTTTTGTATAAATATTAACACGAGCGTGTTTACAAACAGTACCTACTTCAACAGATTAGTTGGAAACAATTATTGAATTTAGGGTATTCAGTAAACGCAGAACGTAATACAATACACCAGTAATGAAAAATATCAAACACTAACCGGACTGAAACGTTAGACAAACTAATGAGTTTGAGAATTCATAACCTCAAAAACGTACCAGCTGCTCCCACAAAGATTCTGCCAGTTACTTTGGCAGGTAGGGCGTTCAGTGACCGATTACATTAGTGTCTACTGCGCAGCTCGGGCACTTGGTATATGTGTGTATGTATTAAATCTACGTTCCGGCAACGTCTGTAGGCCGCGCCTAGCCAGCCAATCACGACGTTGGACGCACGTAGACACACAGTCTGGGATACTTAATTGTTGGTTTTTTAAAATTTATTTATACATTAATACAGAACCAGCCAACACACATAGTCTCAAATAGGCTAACACTCTACAAGTATAACAAAAATACAAACAACATAAATATGGAAAAGAAATAAAGAAAAAAAAATGAAAAGGGAAGTGAAGACGTAGATATTCAAGCAATCATACACAATACATTAAAAAAAGAATGAAGTGAAAATAAAATTACAAATACAAAATTATTCGTTTAAAAAAAGTAACACGAAGGAATTCACAAATAAATCCTCATTCCAAATACATATAACTAACATCCATGCTAGAAATAAAACTATATCTAAACTTTTACTAAAACTATTTATATCACTGTTTACAGTTAAATGTAAAAAAATATATTCAAATATCATAGTGGGGCATTAGCTGTTTTGACTATACGCTTTGCACGAGTTTTTAACTTGCTTAGTCATTATTCTTTCTGCAAAGGATGTTTGATAGCGTTTTGCGTCGTACGGTTATGCAAAGCGCCTTAAGAAAATGAGACCTCAAAATTCATAGTTGACTCAGAATTATTAAGGCACTGACTCAGTGCTAAATAATTTGATTCAAGCTGAGCTGTCGGGATCAAAGCTACGGCCCTTAAAACATGAGCGCGACGCCTTAGCGATCACGACCTATCGCACGTATTTCTGCGAATAAAAAAAAGAAACTGATTTGATGTGAAAGGGAAATAGAGACGTATTTTCAATCCTCTATTGCACATTACAGTATTATATGTTTTTAAATAGTTAAATAGTGAATTTTCATACTACGCAGTTAAGAAAAATTAGCTCTGTTCATTTATCCGTACTGCTATAGATTTTGCAGAGTTAAATAGCGTCAAAAAAACAAATATTTCAAACGGCATATCATTAACTAAAAAGGGTGGACTAATAAATTGCATTTTATTCGAAAGAAACCTTTGAATCAACTGTTTTATCAATATTATATAAGTTTATTTTTGGCAATCATTTTTTTTCATGGTGTTTTTCGCATACTCATGTAGGTATGTGAAATGGTTTCTTGTTGTTTAGCTGAGTTTAGTTGATTTTGAAAACGTTTATATTTGTGAATTCTTTGAAACGTTGGCAACACTGCACTATTTAAGCTCGCGAGAAAGGCGCCCCGCCATGCGCGGTGCGATGACATAATCCGAAAGGCAGAGCTGACTATAGTCGCCACTTACACAACTACGGCGGTTCTACAAAGAAGATGCCCACGCAAGGTTAACTGGTTGTGTTGCAAGTTCCATCATCTTTTCCTCTCGCTTGTAAACCACCGTGAAGTCCTTCGCGATTGTGTTCCCCCGCCTCTCGAAGCCGCGCCATCTTTAATGAAGCACTGCTCACATCAAACAACAAAAGTACTCGTACCAGTTATGATTCTTAACTCGTATATCTGGATTTAAAAAAAAATACAAATTACCTTGTTGCAAAACAGAATCCAATAGACCGTATGCATTTAATCGCTAAATTTAGATATCACGCAATAAAAACGGTAAAATTTCACACCGATTTAGGTTGTAGTTGTGTCTTCACTGATGTAGGTGTATTTTTATTCCATATGTGTAGGTACATTTTAACCTACACAGGTATGCTTAAAGACAAATTTTTGTTTGTAAAAAAAGCCAAGAATAAAGTAGATGTAGTTTTACACATGAATGGCCGATGTTGTAACTATTTAAAACAAAAAATCACAAATACTCTGTTTGTGTAATTTAACACAGTTTGGATGAGTGATTTTATTAATAAAAACATTGATTTACACATAAATGCTGTGCATGTGTGTGTAACATAACACTATTTTTGTCTGTGAAAAGTACGCTGTTCTATATGTATAAAATTATAAATAAATTATGCACTCTTATGACATCATAGAAGGTCTGTAGTTAGCTACTGGGTGTCGCTAGTGTGGCATAATATGTATATACCTTTAAAACATCCCGAGTGCGGTGACGGGCTTAAACAACGATCGCAAATGCTCATCTCAGGCTCCGAAAGCAACGACGTTCGCCGTTAGGCTACGTACTAAGCTGGGAATTGTTGAATGAAACCATATTTATATAAGATGAATATTCGTTTGGATTAAATATTGGTCCCTAGAAGCCATTTGGGGGCGGAGTGGGTTCGTCGACAGTTTCTTTTAATCTTTGTTCCACTTGTCATACTTTAATTTACAAAAACATCTTTCAGGGGCGCTAGTGTCACTTTCTTTTGTTCCAGCTATTATATATTATGTCATAATAATTTTTCACTTGGTTCAGTTTAATTTTACTCCATCAATGAAGGAGAAATTAGCATTGACTATTAAGTTCTTTTATACGATCAAACATTTAAATGACAATTTCATTGCAACTATATTTTAATCGAAGGTCTTTGTCATAATATTTTCTAGATTTTATACATAGCAAAAAAAAATATAATAATTTCACACGTACATTTGTGTTTAAATACACAAAGTTAATGTTTTTTCCCCTTTAGATGCTTATTTTTAATTTATTTTAATGTCTTGACTACGTTGCATATAAAATTACACACTATGCGTTTTAGTAACTCACCCATACTTACATGTAAAAATACACCTACATCGAAGGTTATAAATAATTATTTTTACAACGTAGGCACACGGGGATACATTTGACTAAATTAACACTTGTTTTTAATGTTTTAAATGCATATTTTTTTGTGAAACTACACAAACCATGTTGGGGAATTATTATCACAACACAAATTATTTTACACCATATCTATTATTGTAGCCTTCTTCTAAAAAAAAAAAATTGAAACTGTAAAACTATCATAAGAATAGTTAATTTACGTAGAAACGGTGTATTGTTAGACTAATTTTGACTTTAAAATTTAATACCTACATTTAGGATAAAACTAACACGATATGGTGGTAACTTTACACAAAGAATGTGTTAAAGTACACAAATAGTATGTGTCTTTTCCGAATTCCACGGTGACAAATGTAAAAATACACTCACACTGAAAGTGTAAATTTGCACTTTTTTACAGTGTATGTTTTACAGTTTAGTTAGGCTATTTGAAGCTTATATTAGTTTAGTTAAATATATATATATATAATTATAAAAACGTAGTACTGATTTGAACACTAATTAAATCTTGTTGCCCCATCATACAGAGAGAGCTTTCTCTGCAATAAAACAACTTGCAAATAAAGTTTCCAATTATGCTTCAATAGAAAGTCTAAAAGGAACTGTTTCCTCTGTTTCGTATTTTTTTTTTTTAACTTGATCATTCTGGTGGTATCTACTATTTCATTAGTCAGAGTATTTCTGCGGTAGACTACGCGCAGAAGCTAACTGCGGATTGTATAACATTCATCCGCTTCACACAAAACCTGTTGGGACCCATCAGCTTCAACAAGCCAAGGACATTGCTAATAGCTGTTGCTGCGTCCACTTCGATGTCTGCGAGCGCGCGAGGGGGGGAAAAACCGAAATGTGTAGCAATCGATACGCGTGTTTTTCGCGTCGAAAGCGTGACGCGGAACCAAATGAGTAATCGCTCAGGGGCGATGCCAACCCGCCAGCTCTGGTTCTCATTAAGCTCCGAGGTAACGCACACCTGGGAGGCCTAATTACCCACGGCGCTGATCTCTTCTGGACCACCAGGTAATCACAGCCTCCGACGGACCAACTGCAACCGCTTCGCTAAGGGTAATTGCGCCGAGAGAAAAGGGAAGTTTAGGTGTGGCGAAGGCGGGTAAAATACATTTCTTTTTTCTACCGCCTCCGGCTGGACCACAATCGATTGATCAACATATCGATTACCTACCGTAAACACTCTGCCAGGTTAAGGTTTTCCAAACCGCGAGCGCACGTCGCTACAGTCACCACTTATCCCCCCCACAGCCTCCCCCTACCAACAAAAAAAATGTACATCCTCTTCCCCTCGGGCGACCACACTGCGGTCGCTATTAGCCCAATAAAACGCTTCCAATGCACCCCCCTCCCTTTCCAGGCCTTACGCCACCTTCTCCACACTCGCGGTCGGACAACCGCCGTTCTTTCAATTACGGCCGACACGTTGGGGAAAAAACTGTTATTGCTCCACGCATGTGTGTGTTTTTACGGCTTGTTGCCTCGGGGGGGGGGGGGGAGGGAGGAGGCAGGCATTTTCAACTTCACCCGTGTTACGCATCGCGGCTGTGGCCCGCGAATCTGGCATGCCACTCACCCCCCCCTCCCTTCCCCCCGGCAGTGGTGTGGTAGGTGAGGGAACTGACCACTGCTTTAACCATCCGCTCTACCATCTTATAACTCCCGCTACTCGCTTACACGGTACGAGCTTGAAGGTTTCCTGCTAATATTTGAGTTAAAATTATTTTGCTCATGTTATAACTTCTTTATGTGTATTTAATGCATTGCTTGCATAGAACCGTGTTACATTATATTGCTATTTTTAGGTACCTAACATTTTTTTTTACCATAAAGGGATGAGATCATGGGTAGTGTAAACTAAGGTAGGTAATTAAAACTACGGCAAGTAATACTATCCTGTTTAGCAGTTTTAATCGCCCCTAAAGTATGAACATTTAATAAACGAACTATTTATTTCCATAAAATATGTAACGCAGCAAAATTAGAGTAGGCTGTATCTCTTTATTGGTTTAGTAAAAGTGTAAGTAAAATGATAACATAAATCTTAAGATTTTATTTAAAAATAAAAACGGTGATAAAATATTTCAATAAGTAAATTTGGTTGAGGCAAGATATTTACAAGCGTTCAAAAATTCATGCTAAACTGAGTACAAAAAATATTTAGACTGCAATGCCACTTTCAATTTACCTTCAAGAGATTTTTTCTATAAGAGAATAACCTGTTTTTGATATTACTATTATTACAACGAATTATTGTTTTTTGTCATTGAGAAACTGGGCAGATAGTAACGAAATGAGCTTTACATTATCTTTTTGAAAAATTAATAGAAATATAATATTGTAGTTCAAATTTCCTTGCTTATAGATAAAAAAAACCATGATTTTATACTATGTTTGGATTAAGCGATTGGAAACTAGATTTTACTTTGTCTTTTAACCACAAAATTATCAGAATATCCTAAAGAAAATAAATAGTTATCGTTTATTAAAAACCCGATTAGCCTGTTACAGCAAGAACAGAAGTTAGGATACTATCTTCTTAATTTTTTCCATAAATTATGTCTTGATTTAAAAAACATTTACTCGATGACCATTAAATATCAAGTCGATATAATATTCAATTCAACTCGGCTAAAACAATCTATAGAGTTTTCAATTAAACAGTTGTTTTTAAAGTATGTCAGAATTGAAAGCTTTAAAAGAGATTAATTTAGTGTTTCCAAAAACAAATGTAAGAAAATCTTATTTAAATGTAAACTCCTACTTAAAAGCATAAATGGGCTCGTTTCAATTGAAAGAAAAGAAATCTTAACTCTTCCATTGTGTAATGCATTTCTTTTGAAATTGTACTTAAATACTGTTAAACAAACAAAAAATAAATGAATTCTTACTGTGGGAATAAAATCAATAATTTCAAGTCTAACTAATACAATTTTAAAACTTATATTAAGGTGAATGAGAATATGTTAAAAATATAGGGTCTAGGAAACTTAAATTTTCATAGGACAGCGGAACTGTTCTCTAACAGGTTTACAAAGGAAGAAATTTTAAACTTCAGTTCCAGTAACAAAATGATACATTTGCCGAACTATCTAAACCTTGGTCTATAACACTTCCATGAGTTGTAACCATATATGTCTCTCAATGCAATTTGTCTCTTTACAAAAGTAGGTGGTTTAATAATAATTATTTTCCCCTCCATAACTGTAGCACTACAAAAAAGTTTAAAAGAAATAGGGTTTTTTTTTCCCAACACAAACACAAGACAAGGCAAGATTAAGAGTAAAACTTAATGGTTAGTAAATTGCATTTTATTGCTAATGAACCAGCTATAAAACTTTGGTATAGCTTTTTAGAGTCTGAACCCAAACTAAATTTATAACCAGACTTTTTATTTATTTTTTTGTCAGCCGCAGGGTGGTACTTTCTCTTAACAAGATAAGTCTTAGCAATTAACCTTAAGAAGGCGTTATCCAAAAAAATTACCTACCAGTAGAACCCATTTATTTTGCACTTGACTTTCTGATTCTAATGGAATCTTGCTATGCAGAAGCCATGCAATCCATATTTGTTCAAACATGAGATGGATAGCCTAAAATTATTGTTCAGTAAACAACCTACAGGCTTAGGATTATTATATATTACAAAAGTTTTTTAAGAACCATTCGTGGTTAAAAAAATCACACACTTAACCTAACACGTCCGGGAAAGACGGTATAACGCAAAACATTACATTTAACTTAAGTCCAGAAGCATGTCTCAATTAAATTACATGTTGGAAAATATTTAATTCATTTTATAAGGTTAATATGTTTTAATGTTCACAGTTCTAACCAGATCACTGAAGCAATTGAAATATCTAGTACCTAGGAGAAATCTTACAAACTAAAAGTTAAGTTTTTTCTTTAACTGAGTTGAGATTTTTAAGAACTTTTCAAGATTAAAATGCTTGACCATCACTGAGTATGCAACTCAGAAGAACGGCCAGATATAAAATGAGTTTTTATTTTATTAATTTCTTTCAGTTTTGTGTTTTTTTTTTTTGTAAACCTCTGACTAAAGCGTATGTGCAATTAGAAAGGAGTTCCGATTGAAACGCAAGCCAAGCCTTGTTGTTCGTGAGCACCGGAGCTGATAACGATGACGCGATGATAGTTATTCCGCTGGACCGAAAGCCGGGCTCGCTCGCCGAGTCACGTCCTGACTGACCTTGTCTATCGGGGTAATCAATCACACGACCAGATGCGTCTTCGGCGATTGTCGTGGGGTGCGGGGTCGAGGCGCCCGGCGCGAGCATTAGGGGAAGAATGGGCCGGATCGATGAATCGATTGTCCATGGTTATCGAGGGCTTTGGAGGAGGGGGGGGGGGGGGAAGGGCGCCGCTACGGGCCGATCTGTCACGCCCGCCGCGGGTCGTGGTGAAATTGTTCCTCTCCCGGAGGTTATCTGGAGGGGGCGGGCGGGCAGGGGGTGGTTGAAGAAAGGTTCCGGCGAGGGGGATGCTCCAGAGCGGATCGAAGAAAGTCGAACCGTGTCATCGAGGCAGCTTTTCTCTCGCCTCGCCCCGCGGCGTCGTGATCTCGATAGTGATCGATTGTAGACACCATTCGCCTTCGAGATCACAGCACTTCTGCACACTCCAACTTTCCGGACTGAAATGTTTTATTCTGCCAAAATACATGGTTTTCTTTGATGAATCAGTAAAGCCAAAAATTATTTGAAATAACTTCAATATATCAAAAATATATATGATAAATAAACATTAAATTATGTGGACTGTTGGTTTTCACATTCTCCCCTTTAAAACTGTCGTGAATACATGTAACTCAACCACGAAAACGCTGTCTTTATTTAAAATGGAACCGTATCACTTTTTTAAAATTAATTTTCTATTGACAATTTTATTTATTATCGCGCCAGTTAAGTGAACACTAGTTCAAAAATCGTAATTGTAAAATGCTTCAAACTCAATTGAAACGTGGCTCCAAGGTCATAAAATATAATTCGCTGGTAATTGCATGCATAAGAAGTTTATTTCATTATAAAAACAATTTCATTTAAAATTCATAAACAAAATTTAGATACAAAAAATGAATAAAAAACTAATGGTTGCCACAATATTATTTTATCCTCCACATTCAATAAATTTAAAACGTCCAATTATTGTTATAAACTTAAATAAATTATTCTTTGCGAGTACCTATATTTTGGAAGGGTGTTTGGGAAGGTGGCTCTCTTTGTCTTACCTTACTGTAAAGTTTGTGACCTCATTATACTTTCGGTACAATCTTTCTCATTTGTCCTGATCAAGAATTTGCAAGTGAACCCCTGGCTATTTGTAAAGTTGGCCTTCAACCATTTCACAAATAATAACTATGAAAACACGCTGACTCAACATTAAAAGTAATTACAACTCTTAAAGATAAAAATTTGTGAATTAAATGCTTAGAGGAGCGTGGTATAGGTACTAAATGTTTTGAGGAACTTGGTATACTAAATGTTTAGAGGAACGTGGTATACTAAATTCTTAGAAGAACGTGATATAGGTACTTAATGCTTAGAGGAATGCGATATCCGTGCTCCGGAACTACGAGATGCGTTCCTCTGGTGAACTGACATTTCGGGTGGCCAGTGCAGTCGGGGAAAGAGAATCAGGAAGGCTCAGAATTCAGTCTGGTTCAGGAAATCTGTTCATATGCTTGAGGTGGGATGGTGAGTTGGTGCTGGAAAATGCAAGAAAGGTGTTAGTAGGAGAAAAGGTGCTGTTCACAGGAATGGTCTTCTCACGCATGCACGCACGCACGCCAAGAATGGCCTGCACTGTAATTTTACACAAATGTATGTGGCAGTAGTTCATCCGGTAATGTTAGGGTATTCTTACACCTACCATGTTACGTCAACTGTTGGAGCATCTATCCGACGAACTATGAAATGCCATTCTAACTTCCTGTTTTCGATATACTGTCGTACACACCGATCAATCATTAACTGCGATGTTTACAAATAGTGTTTTACAAAAAACGAATGATACAAAAAATTAACTATAAATGAAATTTCGCATGAAAACATTTGCATTTCTGCAGATACTTGGTCTTTGTTAGTTTAATATGACGATTACTATACAATTTTAACGGAAAGTAAGGGTGTTTTGAAATACAGTTTATTAATAAAATAAAACATTTAACCTTTATTTTGTATGTACTTTCCCAACTGCGTCCAAATGTGTGATTGAATTCTTTACTTATTTAAATATAGAATGTACATGTATGTTATTTCACCGAGGACTGTGATTTTAAAAATCATACTAATAATACCTATCTACCACAAATAATAATCAAAAAATTATATTTTATGAAATCATTTAACAGTGCACATCTGACTCAAGTACTGTTCACTGCTTGGTTGTATTCAAAAATATTTTGTACCTAGTCTTCAATTTCTTTTCTTGAAAAACAGCATAGTATTATTTTTGTTTTAATTTTACTTACTAACCAATCCTAAAGTTAATTATTAATGAAAATTAAATATCAATCAGAACTTCTCCAAGCCTCCTCTGAAATCATAAATGGTGGCAATAAGTCCAGTGATCTTCGGCTCTGCAATGGTGACTGTTTTATGATTCGTGCCGCAAAATTGTGCAGAGAGAGCATGCCAACCTGCTTTCCAGCCGAACAACCATCCCTGTGACAGGCAATTCACTGCACACATATACAAGGAATTGCGTATTAAATAACGCCATGTCCAACTCAAGCACAATAAATTCATACGGTAATCAACCGCATGAAGCTCAGAAAATTCAGAGGGAACGACGGCTTTCAGGCTGTCGTTCTCAAACAACTTCGAGACGAAGCACTGGAATACTTAGCTGCGTTTAATAATGCAATTTTAACGTTACACTGCTTACACTCCCAATGGAAAGAAGCCAATGTCATATTCTTCCACAAACCACGGCAAAACAAAACAATTCCGCAAAAAAATATGCCAATCAGCCTACCGAATACACTCTCGAAAATAGCCAAGTGTATACTACACACCGACTGAAAAGACATGTACGCGAGAACAACATCCTGCCTGATGAGCAGTTGGGTTTTCGCAGTACCCACTCCAACAGTGCAACAGCTCGTTCACCTTTCAGAAAAAATAACATTAATGTCCAGGACTATGTAGTGGCTACATTCCTGACCGTAGAAAATGCCTTTGACAGAGTCTTTCATGATGGAGTCTTGATTAGAGACCCATAAATTTCGGGGATTCAATGACCTCCAGGATAGACTCCAATATCCTCTACACACTCGGGAAAATGCCAACTGTTCATTGGCTGTTGACTTGTGAGTCGTCTCGACTGGGTGGCCTGTGATTCGACATTTCTATGAGTGAGTGTTTCTAATTGGCCCTCAGTCCTCCAGATTAACAGAGAACCAATGACAGAAGCAGCACTAAGGTATAATTATTTGAATTTTAGCATAACATGAAATGAATCCGCGAAATTCACGGGTCTCTAGTATTGATAAATGAACTGTACCAAATAGGCTTCCCCGAACGCTATGTAAAGCTAGTTACCTCTTACCTAGCTAACAGGACATTTAGAGTCATCTCAGAAGGCTCTTAGTCATTCCTAAAATCTATAAATTCTTGCGTGCCACACGACAGCTACTACTATTAAATATTTACCTAATCGAAATGCCTAAGCCAGAGCATCGCCTTGTAAAACTGGGCTGCTATGTGGACGACACTGTCCTGTAAAGTAGGTAACATAACCTACAATTAGCCACTGACTGACTGCAACTAGCGCTCAGCGCAATGCAGCAGTGGTGCACGACATGGCGAATAAAGATAAACACTACCAAATCAGAGGCAGTGGTTTTCACTCTCCGAAATCTACCTCCAGTTGATCACAGGCCTCAAGTAAATATGTTCGGAGAGCGCATTCGTCACAGGGATGCTGCAAAAAACTTCAGTGTCCAGTTAGGGTGCAACTACTGTGGCGAACTCATATAAGTAGATTCGAAGAGTGGACAGGCACACAGTAAAATATGCACACTCTACTTGTTTCGTCACAAAAATTTCCAACTTATATTAGTTACTGAAATAACACAGGTATAAAAAGGTGAGCAATTCATCGTAGTTATCATTTTCGCGACTTTATACACCGATAATATTTTACTAATGTAAAATCAATTGAAAATATTTGCCACGGGCTGACAAACAAATGCAAGGATGTCGAGTTTAAATGTGAGAAATATCTTTAAAATAAAAAATATAAAAGTGTGCGTGGAGTTCACGCGCGACAGAAGTAAAACATCTTGCTTACTATTAGTTATAGGAAACACAATTCTCTTAAGGTGAGGTTGCATTAATATATATATGCAAGTATGTGAGCGCTAAATCATGATATTTTGCAAGTATGCGAGTGTTCCAGTATGTCATGTACCCATGCAAGTGTGCAAGTATGGAAGTGGGTAAGAATTATTCGTCATTTATATCTCTCTCATGCGGTCTCCTCCTCTTTTGGTTCCCTACCACGTACCTAACTATTCCCTTCATGCGATCGGAATTTTCGTAACGCTCGAAAATTGTAGCCCCCTCAGCAAAGAACTTTCACTTCAATAGCAGTGTGAAAAAAAATCAAAAAAAGAATAATCAACAGGGCATGCGAGACCGATCCCTAAGACACGCAAACAGAACAGTGGACTAGATTCTCGGGCTCCTCCCAGGTCCCGTTGGGTGGGGTTGTAGGCTTGGAGCGGGCGGAGTTGGAATACGGTTATGTGGAGCAGGCTGTGCGAGGGAATCCCAAACCGCAAAGTGTGTCGTCACTTACTCCGAAAACACTGGGCTCAAACAGTGAAAAAAAAAAAACTAACGGCCTGGGATTCTCCGAGCAATATGCCCTGCCTCATTCCTGAGTGCTGACTCACACAGCTGGCACATGTTCTGGAGTGTCACTAAGCGGCAACGAAATTTCCACAATCATGCTGGAATCACAATAACACAACCGTAAAATAAAACACGTTTCACACCAAAAACTTTCTCTGAATCTGTTTCATCAACGCGACAAAACAGAGTTCGCGATCAGTTTTCCATAACTATCGCACTGTCGGGGTGGTGTTTTCTACTGAAATGAGCATGAGAATTGTTTTTATAATAATGGTTATTATTAAGTATTGATAATGCAATAAGGTATTACTAAGATATCTTTAAAGTTAGTTTTACTAAAGTAGTTTGTGAAAAGTTTTAAATACGTTCACGTACGATGTATTGTTTTTCGAATAAACAATAAAAATGATACCAAATGTTACTTAAACCGGTTAATTAAATCGAACTTATAAACATTTTTAGGATGTCATGTATGTAGTGTGAATGCTATGGCACGATACATTTTACCTCTAGTGGTTTGTTTTGGTTTGTCACGGGGTTAAAATTACATTCATACAAAAAAAAAGCTGTGTTTTTCTTTTAATCGCATCGTTTTGTGTCGCGTCCACCACGCGGTTAAGATTTCAACATCAGAGTTTCAACATTTGAAATCTTTATAACCGGCATACGTCAATTACTGTTGGAGTAGTGGGTATGCGAAATTGGTATCAATAGGAAATCTGGAATTTAAACTGAGTCAACATATTGGTCATTCTATCGTGCTAAAGTATTTTTGGAAAATTATAGGCCATCAAAAATTCAGTCACATAGACACTAAAATGTTTACTGTTTATACTAATGCCGACTTCTGATAAGTCACTGTTTATAAGTAAGCACTATTTCATTGAAGTTTATTAATTTTGAATATATGTGAATAATTTGAATTATATATAAGTTATTACATTTTCTAATTTGACAGCTTATAATAAAATGAGAATACATAAACATTTTAACATACAAAATTCAACCCGAAGCCATGCAACCAATACAAAATATATATTTTTTTTTAAATTCTTACTAGACGTTACAATCTACCTTATTGGTATTTGGGTGGTATTCGAATCCGAAAGATTATTTAATTCTTGTCAGTTTTTGAATCAGACTATGTAGACCTCTAAAGGCTACATAAAAGACAATGCTATATATCTAGCAACAAATTCCCTTAGAACATTGACAACACTGACACAAAAAACTAATCCTTTAGTAAAATTTTGTAAGTGAGCCATTTAGTTAAACTCTCCATAACAGGTTATTTAACTGCTAAATAATATAAACAAATCTAATAATAAGTAAAAATTATTTAATACAGCTATGTTTTACTCCCATCACTAACAGGCTGTTAAAAGTTGATCGTCTTTTGTAATCTCGAAAATCATATATATTTTTAAGTATACTACGCACAGTAATTTGTGTTATTGGAACTGCGCCCATCTTTTCTTCTTAAAACTGAGATCATAGGTAATCCTACGAACGTTTTTCTTGGTGCAATAATTTGAAAGATTTCATTAAACAAGCGACATGCAATTAAAGATTTAATAATGGATGTTGTATCTGTCATTAAAAAAACTTATCTTCTGGATGTGCTTGCACATATAATCACTCTAAACAGTGTAGTAGGTTGTTTAAATTATAATTATTTGGCGAAGACGATGTAGGGGAGACCGGGGTAAGTTGGCGAACGGGGTAAGATGACGAATCGTATGTAACTAATCCAGAAACACAGACAGACGGTTGGCGCACCTGTGACCTTGTGTGTCACCATCTGCACCTACTAGGCAGGTGCAGCGGAATTTTCCAGTCAGTTTGAATGTGGCAGTTTTGAGAGGCAGTCTGTTTCGTGAGCCATTGTTGTAATATTGAAGGTACGTATGTTAAGCTTTACGAGAAAAGAGTCCATTTGTTTTAAATGTTTATATATTTAAAATGAAATGCTGACTTTTGGGAGTATTTTAGTGTATAGATTGTTGAAGAAAATTTGTTAATGTTGTTCGTGATTTTGGTAAAGCAAAAATACGGCTGCTGGGGCAAGTTGACGGGGGCAAGATGACGAATTCGTCATATTGCCCCTGCAATCGTCAACTTGCCATAGGTAATGACAGTGTGAGCATTATTTTGTATTATATGATGTGTTATTTAAACCAATGATGTACAGATATGACGAACATTTAAGTAAAATAAAAATAATAATGAAATTATAAAATATTATAAATAGTTCCTGTGTTAATAGTCGTAACAATTTTGTTTGATTTTTTTTTGTAGATGTCTAGGCATATTATAAGCGGAAAACGGAAAGGAGGCGTTGGAGTGACGAAGAGATAGATAGAAGAAGCAGAATGAAGAGAAGAAAAATGAAAGAAAAACTAAGAAAACTGAAAAACAAAGCTCTGATCATTCTGTAGCAAAACCATAAAGCCTAAATAGCGTTTCTTGCCCTGCATGTGAAGAAGTTTACGTGTAACCTCCAAATGAAGACTGGATTCAGTGTTCCACATGTTCTGAGTGGTGGCACGAAAACTTTTCCAATTATGAAGTCAAGGAATTATATCAAAGTCGTTCAAATATGTTACAATATATCTTCTTTACATCCTACACGTTGTTTAGTGTAGGATATCTATAAAACTATTGTTTACTTTGTCCATAAATATATATATTTTGGTTTCGTCATCTTACCCCAATAGGTTCGTCAACTTACCCCACTCCTGGGGCAAGATGACGAATGTGCTAACTAATTGGTTTCTTGTCAATAACTTCGGAACTACGCAAAGTAATACAACCTTTTTACATATTTAGGTAGAAATTAGTATGTACTTCGTATTGGTACCAAATTAGATATTATATATGCTTATTTATCTGTTAAAGGCCATTTCAAAGCTTAACATCGTCAACTTGCCCCGGTCTCCCCTATGTAATATATATTTCAATGATTTTTATTATTTTCATAAATAAAACTTTAAAAAGTAACCATTTAATAAATATTTATATACCACCGCACAATTGCATTGTTATTTTTGATTTAATAATAGTACAAAGGTAATACGTTAATTTTATTAAATTTAAAATGTAAGAGTAACTAATAAAAAAACTAAAAAAATGTTACTTTTATTAAGTATTAAGAAACATAACATAGGATGGAAATAATTTTTTATAAACATTTTAACATTTTTCCTTGTTACTTAAAAGTTATTAAAATACACATTTAAAATCTATAAAGTGATATATATTTTTTAAACGGGTTATCCGTGGCCGTTTAATCAGTGGCGTGAACGAGGAATAATAGCTGAGATAAGTGAAGTTCACAGCAATATGTTTGAATATCGCTGAGAAGTAGCAAGTAATTAAGGTATATTTAAATCAATTATAGAATTATTCACATTACATTTGGACAGAATCAATCGATAATTAATAATTTTTCATTTCTTCGAAATTTTTTATCAATTAAAATATAGAATTAATTCATTTGTAACTCCTGTATTGCTACAACCAGCAACCAAAGTTGAGAGAATCCAGTGAAAAAAATATTGTACTGCGTGTCTGCGAGACTCGTGATGCTTGACCCCTTACAAACGGGCGTTAGCTATTTGCGCACGGAGATCATCATCAAATTCAAACTAGCCTCAACAAGCTTGCCTAACCTGTCCAAGCCTCACTAAACCTCACCAAGCCACGCAAAACCACCCCAAGCTTCAGAAAGCCTCACAAGTATCACCACAATTTGCTAGCCACGCGAAATTTAACAAACCTCACCAAAACTTGCCAAAATTCACCAAGCAACGCCAAGCCTCATTAAACCTAAAAAAGCCTCAAATCCTCATCAACACTCATTAAGCCTCATAAAGCACACCAAGTCTTGCCAAGCCTTGCCTCGCCACACCGTCTCATCAAACCTCACCAAGCCTTAAGAAATCTTGTCAACCCTCGCAGAGCCACGCCAAACCTCGCCAAGCCTAAAAGAGACTTGCTAAGCATCACCAAAACTCACTAAGACTCAACAAGCCTCACCAAGCCATTCCGATCACACCAAACCTCACCAAGCCCCTTTCCAAGCCTCGCCTTGCCCCACAAAGTCCCATCAGACCTCACCAAGTATTACGAAACCTCGTCGAACCTCGCCAAGCCTCAAAGGGACTTGCTGAGCATCACCAAGGCTCGAGAAGCCTCAACACCAAGCCATGCCGAGCACACCAAACCTCACCGAGCCTTGCCGAGCCTCACCTTGCAGCCCTCGCAGGTGAAGGCGCCGAAGTGGAACCCTGCCGCCGGCTCCCCGCACACCTTGCACGTCTGGTTCATGGCCTGCAACACAGCACGGGAGGGAGGCTTTAGGACACAATACTGGAACTATTACCCTGGGAAATATTGTAGAGATTGCTGGCGAAGCTGCAGGTGTGGCACCACTTGTTTCACTCCCTATTGTACCAAAACATTTCACTGACGCCAAACTTTACTACCACATTGTTAACTCCATACTGTGTGAAACCACTTCATTCTTTCCCTATATGTACCGAGCCACTTCATTTAATATACAGAATGAGTCTGAATTCAACCGACAAACTTTGCTGCAGGTTCATCACGACAAAATAAGTTGAGATCATGTTTCCAACTTATGGTCTTAAGAGCTTCCCAAGTAGCTTTAACAAATGTTTAAGGTAAATAATAGAGTAAGAAACTTTGGTAAACCTGAGCGTCTGAAATATTCTTAATTGACGAAGTTTTACGAACACAGTTTATTTGGTCGCTGTAGAAAAATTGATTCATTGTGATAATTATTTTACACAAAAATGTTTGTAGCGTATTACTAGCCTTAATTATTTCAATGAAATAATTTTGCAACAAAAAAAATGCGATGGTTGTTGAATTTTAAACAATTAAACATAATACAGACGCTCAGTGATCTATCTTTTATATGTTCTCTTTTATTTACAATAAAAATGTAGTTCTGCCTCATCTTAGAAGATGTATACAATTCTTGTTAAATACTAAATACCATAAGTCGTGAAAATATTTTTGACTTATTTTGTCATGAATCTGCAGCCAAAGTTTTTCGATCGAATTCAGACACTTGGTGCTGTACCAAACCATTCCAAACACTTCAACCTGTACCAAAATATTTTATAATTAAACATTTCATTCACTTCATACTCTATCAAAGCTCCATATTTATTCCATACCGTATTAAAACACTCCTAGCTCCAAAATTACTCCATCGTCACTATCACTTAAGTGTTTCTAGCGCGTGTTTTGACCCGGTAGTCCTATTATAACCCCTAAATGATTTCAGTTATAGTGTACTCGTTTTATCCCAAAACCTAAAGTCGTAAACTTTCATCAGAACGCATTTTTAAAACGGGACAGAAGAAGTCACATTAGTTAGTCAATTTACCGATGGTCACAAACCAATTCAAGCTGAACGGTTAGCTCGAAATTTCATTGTACCGTTCTATCCTTTGAAATATCAGCTCAAATTATTTAATTGAAGTCCTCAAAAATAAATAAAACTTTTGTGTCATACCTGAAATTTTTTTTAAAAACATTTTTGGCTTTAATTTCAAATACAGCAAACAGTAGCTTATTTTCGATTAATTTCTGAGGTCTTCAAACAAAACTGTTGATGTTTTGTGAAGAGTAGTCATTAATTCCCAGTTCTACCTGGCTCAAATTTCCGCTTGTCGTACTTACATTCCAATTAGGAAATTAATCATATTAGTCATATTTATTGAAAAGGTGCCGATTCACGGCGCATTCGATCGCATGTCCTACATACAAGATTTCGCACTGAGAACAAAGTGAAGAGAGCTTTATTGGCCAGAGCTCGGGCGAAAGGAGCTCGTTGACCAACGACGCTACCCACGCACGAAGAACGCGCTGTGAAGAGCTGTTGCCTCCAGCATGACTCCTCGCCTGAAGCCGGTCAGTAAATCATTCTCGCCTGCTCATCGCCAGGTTAGCATGGCGGAGGGATCTCTCTCCAAGTCCCTTTACCTCCAAGCGGGCGTACTTCAAGACAGTGGATTATAAAAGTGATAACTCTCAAAAGATCGAAGTTTCATGAAGTTTGGTTAAAGGTAGGTTATTAACGTCCCAGGAAAATTAAAAAAAAAATTATGATTTCCTGAACACTTACCACAAAGTGTCCACAAGTAGGGCCTACACAAGAACGTTGCCCATCTCTGCCCACAGTTGAAGTATTCGAGTATGCCTTACGCGAGCGCCTGGTCGCGGGAGAAAGTTAGGAACACAACCCTTTAGCCACGGGCTGAACATCTCTAAACCCATATTGTTGTTTTCACGCAATGGGTTAAGCGTTTACAATGTTAAATAATTGAAAAAATCGTGTACACAAATTTTTATTAATTATTTACATTTTCGGTGTGCTTTTTTAAAAATAACTTTTATTTTTTACTCTCACATAACATTTTCTCTATACTGAATTTTTCTTTCAAGTCTCGATTAATTTACACGAAAGTCTATCTCAAATTACAATAGCTAAAGTGTTGAAGATTACATTTTTGTTATATGTCCGATATTCACATATAATTAATGTTAAAAGTTATTTTTGTTATATTTTGTTGTATCACATTCTTCATTTTGTAAATCACTTACGACATTGCAAAACTACGCAATATTCCTTAGAGTTGATTTATAACAAAGAAGTAGAATCTTCAAACGTACGTTTGCATAATAGGAAAATCTCATTAAATTGATATTGTTTATGATTTCTGTGTACTAAGAACTAGTCGAACACATCGTTATGAAAGTGCTAAACCCGTTATATTGACAACTATAAATGTGCACGACGGTAGAGAATTCAAGACCTTTGGCATGCAATCAAAAGGCGGTAAGTATATTCAACACCAATATAAGAGTTCGTTATAAAAATTAATACGAATACAATTAAGTATGGTTTTAGGGTATTTTGTGAATTTATTTACTATGTAGGTATATATGTATATATATTGTTATGTATATATATGTTTATATGTATATATACATATATATTTGTGTATTTATTTCTTTTATTCAATTATTTTATTTTACTAAATATTATTTAAATTTTACTGGCAACTGATAAAATTACATAAGCATCGCATATATACAGGTATCTATATATATATTATTACAATACCATAAACTACAGATACACTTACTTCTACGGCAAATTCAAAGATAATTTAAATTTAAATTTTTGAAAATTTTTACAGTATTCGACTTAAAACAAAATTAAATATTTTGCCGGTGAAAAAGACACGTAACATTTTTTTGTATACAATGATGCCACATACATTATGTGTAAAATACTATTTTATTTACAAAGAAAGGACATCGAGGAAAGCTTTATGCAGTGTACATCAGTTATGTAAATATAATTACATAAATATCATTACACGATGTCTGAGGTGGGGTTGTAAGAACTGTCGAAAATTATTCTGAAACTGTAAAACGCAATGGCGTTCTGGTGATTAAATTGCTTATGTACCTTCTACTTTATATTTCCGCTCTAATGACATCGAAATAGCGCGTGAATGAATTCTGGTTTTCAGAACGTGGCGCCAGAAAACCTAAATTTACAAGTGAGGTGAACGGACAGAAAAAAAAAATATGTGTTGGTGAGATTTCTAGGTCACCCTTCAGTCCGATGTGTCCTTATCTCACATTTTCACATCCCATCGGTAGAGACCTGCCAAATTCGCGGATTCATTGACCTCTGGGATAGACTCCACAGTCCTTTAAATACTCGTGGAAACGACACCTGTTCATTGGCTACTGACGCGTGAGACGTTTCAACTAGGCTAGCCGTAATTCGGCACTTTCTTGGTTTAGTGTTTCCCATTGGCTCACAGTTCCCCGGATAAAATGTGGGCCAATCGCAGAAGCGGTACGAAGGTATAGTTGTTTTGATGCTAGCCTATCGTGAAATGAATCCGCGTATTTTTCATGTCTCTACCCATCGGACTCTTTCCGATGGACATTAAAATTCCTCTTCCTCGAGTCTCAGGAGCAGGACTTAAACAATAAAGATCTCGCGATAAGAGGCGTCATTGTAGGAACCACCCCCTCCCCCGTCCTGCTGGTCAATGCCAAAAATACTATACTATCAAAACCATCAAACTGTACCCTTCCTCTACGACCTTCTCAATGGAGATCGCTAGCGGCATATCTTCTATCTCTCTTTCTTTTGTGCCGCTTGGTGACCCCGACAAGACAGTCCCGCTTTACTTGAAACTATCTCACCAACGCTATCTCCTCACTCCTTACGGGGTAAATGTGTTTACCCTGTACCCGTGCTGATTGTTGAGGTGATCGGTTGGAAAGTGTCCGGGAAAAGGTAAGTGGGGGGGGGGGGAGACGTGGTGATCAGCAATCGTTGAGGCAAACACGGGTGCGGCCGGACTAAGAGAGAGAGAGCGACGTTTGTAGAGGAACTAGATTGCCCTATCCGCTCACCAATCCTGTATCCCTGTTCCAGCTCAACCAATAATTACGGCTCAAGTAGGCTATGCGTTTGTCTACGAGATCATGCTCATGGTTTTAGAAACAAAAATAAAAATTCCTTTAATAAATTATTCTCAGTGAATTTTTTTTTAAATTCCTTTAACGACTAGCATCTAAGAACAACTATACTTCCCCTGAACTTTCTTTTTTTCCGTTCCCTGTCTATTGTTTTATTATTTTTTAGTGTGAAAGTTTTCATGGATTGGCCTTACACACAATGCAGAATGTTTCAATTTTTTCGTCACTACACATATTTAGGTTCAAAAACGGAAATTTTAATAGGATACCTCCCTTGGATATGTTGTTCTCTCGATAACATTTTCAACAGAATTTCGCTATGTGCAAAATCGTGGATATAATAATTCGCGTAAATGTTCGTGGTTATTATTCCTTGCGCGAAAGTTCACACTCATCTGTTGAAAATATTTGTTACAGAACAACAAATGCAACGGAAATACAGTGTTGAAATTTCAGAAATAGACATTAAATAATTGCAATGACGAGAAAACAAAATAATAATAATAATAATAATAACATGGCGTTTGAGACTGAGCCTTAAGCATGAAAATTTGATTTGAAATATGATTCGTTATGTATTGACATGGAGAGTATTATTATATAAAATGACGACGTCATCAATCGGAGCCTTACAAAAGCGTTTTCGTGTTCTGAGCGGAGTGGTAATGAGCGTGTTAATGTCACCAATACGTGCAGAATACCCATAACTCTTGAATATGTGCGTGAAGACACGTTACGTGATTTTGCGAAAGTGATCCTTAGTACAAATGGATACTACTGTTGCTTAATTCTTTGTGGCGACTCATTAGTAATGAACGACGTGTCGTGTGTTAGTCTCTTCAATAAGTAAAGGTCATTGGTGCAAGGCTACCGATTAACTGGACTTAATGGACGCACGCAGAAAATCGTGTTCTGTTCCCCATCGAACATGAGTCACGGAACATGCGCTAATGTCCTGGAAGTCCACGAAGATCCATTATTTATGAAAGATGAGCAACTGTATAATGTTACGGCACAGAAATGCCGTTTGCAGGGAGGTGAAAGAGCGACAGAAGGTTGTTCGAAAGGTTAGGCACTTGAATAACGTCGACTGCACGCAAATTGTGTAAGGTGGAACAATCGGTAATAATTTTGCTTGTAATGTACGTCTGACATTTTATAAAACATGAATTTGTGTTGGCTTTCAGCGTGTAACTAATGGAGATTTGTTAGTTACGGTTGGATACGTCTGCAGTTTTGAGCGATAGCAGTAAATACAACACTGAATTTTGCACGACTTCGAAATGTTAAGATACGTGGGTATGTATTTCATGGCAAGTATTCGATAAGAAATTATTCACAGCTGTATAATACTACTTCAATTTTAGTAAAATTGTTTTGGATGTCATTTCTCCGAATTCCCTGAGCAGGACATAACAATTTCTTCTTCAGGGTTAAAAAATAATTTCTTTTTATCACAATTTTATTAGCTTGACCAGTATGTATGTATGAATGGACTATGTAATAAAATCTTTATATTCAATTTTTACCCACTTTTTGACTTCCGAATGCGTTGAAATTTTGCATACATATAAAGAAACTCTGGCAGTATAATATTTTGAAAAATTAAGATCTTAGAGTTAAGTAACAGTGTGGGGATGGGGGTCAGAGAGTCATAAACCACTAATTTAGAGCTTCAGGTAATAACTATGCTTCATGTGTATTCATGAGGTCGGAGCATGGTGAGAATTTGCCCCGAGGTCGACTGTGCCACTTTCCTTTGCTCATGGCATTGAGTTAAGAATTGCCAGGAGATGGCTTGATGTAATGAGGTTGAAGTCACTTTATAATTCACCATTGCAAAATTTAGCCACCCAAATAATTGTACTAGAACACGTTTAATGATTGTTGGTGAGTAGGCATTAAAATTTCTGTCGTTCAACGCAGTCACCTCCACATTAAATACAGTCTTTTAAAACCTTCAGTCTATTCGTCAAATGAAGTGAACAAATTTTTATGTAAAAAATATAAAAACATGAATTTAATCAAATATTTAATGTGTGTGTCATATTGAATGATGTTCATTCTAGTCGACATTTAATTTTTTTTGGCTATAGAATAAAAAAATATTGAAAATTTTATGAAATAAATGATTTTTACATTTAAATTATAACTATAGCACAAGATAATTACTAGGTTAAATAGTGCAGAAAAACTTCTAAAAAATTATATATTTCAGTTAGTTGACTATGTGTGACTGAAAGGTTAAAATATGTTTCGACTTTCTCAAGCATGGCGCGTTATCATTCTGTTAAAAATGTTCACCTTCAATTTACTAAGAACGCTGCTTAAAAAATATGCAGGGATCTTCGTAGATACATCATCATCTTCGTAAATTCACAGGTTCTAAGTTCGCTTACTTTAAACATGAGTTCACAAGAATAATGCTTGTTGTGAAAGCCAAGTATTTAAAATCTTTTTTTTGAGAATACTGCAGAAACGCTGTTATTTCTTCCACGTGTGTGTGTTAATCCTGTTTGTGCGTAAATCATGAAAATGCGGTGTGGTTTACATTGTTCTGAATTCAAGAAAAGACTCGTAATTCATTTCGGGCGAAATCTTCGTTGAACACATGTACATCAAGTTCTGTCCCTGCCCGAACACGCCCGAATATTCACCTTCGGCCAACCTCGGGTTTATATATATATTAATATTTCTCTGTTTATTTCAAATGTAGCTATACTAACCTAACTAACCGTCCATAGTGTTTTAAAGTTTTTTTAATGTAGCTAACCTAACCGACCACTTTTAATATTTGAATTCATTTTTCCTGCGCAAAAACCAATCCCGAGGTTGGCCGAAGGAGAATATTCGGGCGTGTTCGGGCAGGGACAGAACTTGATAGGACATCTTAGGCTTCTCCGCACGCAAACAAGGCCGTGACGTCGTCGGGCAGGGAGGCGTGTCTCTCTGGCGCATGCGCGGCTCGTCGATTGTGCGCGCGGACTTCGAGTGTGCTGCCCCCTGGAGGATAGAGCCGCCTCGTCACCCCCCCCCCCCCCCAGGCCAATCGACACGACCACGCTGGTTCACAACCGCCGGGCCGACAAACACGTCACGGGCTCACTCGGCCAATCAGTTTGAGAACGAGAAGCCGATAGAATGATGATCAAAAAAAAAAAAAAAGAACCCAGACATAGCCAAAGAGAAACAGCTCAAAAAAAAATTACTGTCTGTATGTAAAGTCGGTTTACGGACGATAGTTTAACGTGACCTCATAACAAAACATTGATGAAATGATTGCATACTTTATGAATAAAATTGAATCATTTTGATTTTAATAATGAATGAATAAACACTTGAAATTATAGGCTCCTAGTAATCAGATTTTTAAAATGCAAGAATAATTAACCTTTATTGCCGAAATTGTTGTTGTAATAAGCAATGAAACCCACATTAACTTTTCACTTCACTTTATAAACAGTTGAGTGGAAGAGAGATAGATGCGGCGCAAGCGTACAATGAGCGTAACGGGACACAGCGTAACGGAACAATGTGCGTAACGGGACACTTTTTCGTGCGTGCAGCGGGCGTTCATCGATTTATTAGACGTTGTCACGTCAAAAACAAAGAGCGCGTGTAACTGAGTACACGCGATAAAAGTGAAACTTCTTTGGCAATTCAAACCTCGACTCGTAAGTATATCGTAAGTGGTTAAACACCAGAATGAGAGAGATAGAGAAAGAAGTAAATTTTCTAAATAAACCTGAATTAACAAAATTATTACTCACTTCAAAATAACTGATCAGGATTACAATAATAATTTTTGATCAATCAGTGATGTTTAATTAACAATATATTTTACTCTTTGTTGAAATACTCACAAAATAAAGAAAATCAGCTCGTGTTACTGTTTATAAAACAATTCTGGCATTTGGAACACGCCGTGTAGCGCTATCTATGCGGGAAATGCAGGGACTGTCCCAACAGCGCTGTCTATGGTGCTGGTTGAACAAGAAGGAACGCGAGCGTGCTGGTAGCAAATATAAATTTCAAGGCATTCATAGCTAACTTTATAGGATACTTATATGTGTTTTTTTTAAACAAAAGCATGCGCACTCTCCCTATCTTATTCTTTCGTTCATCTATCTCTCTCGGTTCACTTTTTTTATGGTCCGGGTGGGTGGGGAGGATGTATAACCGCACAAAGAGGAGAAAGAAATGAGCCCAGAAACGTTTATATCATAGAGCTCTCTTTATATCGCTTTGGCCAAGTATCATTTCTTTGTCCTTTTCGCGTCAAAAACGTTCCACAATAATTTTTCACGAAAACGTTGCATTAAAACTCGCCCTTTAAATTTTAAACTCATCGTGCCCAAAGAAGTTTCACATCAGAAGTTGTTTATGGAACATGGTAAATGCCTTGATGTCACATCCAGGACAAGTCTTTTAAAAGAGGCCCTGTGAAACATGTGTGCAAAATGAGGGGTACTGTTACAGCACAGTATGACTGTAACTTACCTAGGGCAGGTGCTGTAAGAGTCCAGGTGGACACATTCTGCGCCTCCTCTTTAGGCAGGTAGTCGTAACAATGTATGTACTGTATTTACTCAGTCACCATTTTTTTTCCACTCATGTTCCACGGGTACTCTTTAAAAAGACTAATGACCATCGCGCGCCAACACAGTCACGCATATCTTGGCACCACGCGCAGTGTAACGAGCTCAAAGACTACATTCACGTTACAAGAAAGGACTTCAGAACGTCTTGTGTAACTGTGGACGCGCTAGTTTCTCGTGTTCAATGACCTGCGGACGGTAACTCGACGGTAATGAGACGAGAAAAAAAATATTTGGAAGGAACCAAAAATTTTGTTCGCACAACCCATCCAAGAGTGTTAGCATAAAGGCCAAACACATCTTGGTCATACACCACACGTTGTGCGAAGCGTCGAAGTGAGACATTCCCAAGGAAACACATATTACGAGTCCCTGTCCAACTATTGTGGTCTGAGTTTACAATTGTTTTCCGATAGTACTCAATTTGTAAATGCTGGGATGCTTTCTTACCTCAGGACAGGATCCATTCCTTCACCGATGTCCCTGTTTCGTGTTATAATGTGTAACCGTCTCTACTGTTTCGGGGAAATAAAATGAAAATCATTGAAATATACTAACTGCATAGATTTGTTATGCCACAAACGGACCTGTTTCAACATTCGGTTAGTTATTTGTTCTGTATGAGATAAGAACTGTTTGCTGGTACTGAAGTTCATGACAGCTACCTACAACTGAACTATTCTTTGGTCCTAACTGTGCTAAATTTATTTATCAGTAAGTGTATTTTAGAATTTTGTTTTTAATATCTCTCTTGGCTGCTGTGCTTAAGAAAACAGACCTTGGTCTTGAATGTGTGATTAAACCATACAGTTGCTGTTAGCTAGTGGTTGGTTTTAAATGCCTTGTAGGCGTGTTTGACGATTTTTGGTCTAATTGAAGAGTTTGCACAAGTATACACATGTTCCGAGTTTGACTTCACTGTAATTGGAACAGCTGTGTAATTTTGCACCATATGTATGTGGCAACAGTGTTTTCACCTACGTTATGTAATATTTAAAAAAAAGTAACGGTAGCGTTTTTTTTTTAAATTTTGGTGTAATACAAATATTATAAAAAGTGTTAAAGAACAATTGCTGTGATTTGTAAAATAATTTGTCAAAGCTGTTCGTTTATCTTTCTTTGTGGTACATAAACAAACGTTGGAAAGTCATATGTTAATATACTTGCTATGACAGTTAATTTTGCTAGAGTATTAAATAAATTGAACAAAATATAAATGAGTAAATTTAATTTTCTCCCTAAAACATAATAATTATTAAAAATAATGTTTTATTTTATGCTGTTTTGGTAACTTCATAGTTTTTTTATTCAATACCCAATTTTTTTTAAATTTAATTATTTGGGGGAGTTTCGGGCCAACTCCCTTTATTGTTTGCCAATTCAAAGGCTTGAACAGTCGAATATTGTGCACATTGGCAATAAAAATTAAAGGGATAGCACTAGAATACTGACAGATTCAAAGTTTACAAATACTTGTTAGTTGTAAATTTGTTCTAGCGATTACTATGCATTTTTACAGTTACGTACGAATGTTTAAAAAAATTCAATGTTAAGTAATAAACAAAAGAACATTTATTAATAAAATATTGATGGTTTTATGAATTTTCAATATAAATCTAAATATACAATATAAAACAGTAAATTATCGTAACCATAAATGATCATTCGTGTGTAGTACAAATTGGTGATCTTGATAGTTTAGAGTAATATTTCAGAAACTGTACTACTTTAATAAATCTGTGACTTTTTTGGACTCCCTCTAATTACTAAGTGTGTTAGGCGTTAAATGGAAATTAATGTGCTTTATATTTTGTTGAATTTAATAATGAGTACAGAAGGTTAAACTTATCTGCAAGTACTTAAGGCACATGTCAAGAGGTAAACTGTAATTAATATTCTGTAGTCAAGTTTAGTTTTATTCTGAATTATACACGACTACTTACTCCCAGACAAGCTATTAATACCTAGCTTATTGTGTAAATTCTTTTATTATTTTTTATTTTTGGGATTTTTATGTATACTTGCAATGCTTGATTTGAACATTTGCCTCTAAAAAGAGACTGTAAAATTAATTTATAAGCACTATTTTTTTTATTTCTAGCAGTTTTTGTAGGCCATAATGTTGCAAGTGACTTAAGATTGAATTTTTAAAAGAATTGGAAGTGGATTCTGTAGAAACGTTTCCACTTCAACAAAACTTCTTACAGTTTTTAAAATTAAAGTACTACAAATAAAAATGTAACTTTTGGTTTAATATTGTTGTTTAATTTTTTAGATCTTATATTTAACGCATAGGCGTTTCCGTCACATTCGTTATCAGTGCTCACGTTACATTGAGCATGTTAAGCTTATAACAAAGCTTTACTGAACTATTAGGTCCCGAAAGATAACACTCAATATGGGAAAGTACCTTAATACTTTTGTGTTTGTTATGGATGCAGAAACTGTTATTAAGCTCCGTGAAAAGATTATTTGATATAGCATTTCAAATAGATTTTATGACATCCAGCGAAAAAAAAGAAAACATACAAATGAATACACAAAAATAATATTTCTTACTAAAAATCAATTGTACAAAAATGAAACCTTTAAACAGTATGAACGTATGAAAATAATTTTAAGACGCGTACTCCAATGTCTGCTTTAAAGTATGAACACAGATTTTTTTTTTACCTGCCGCGTAAGGTACCTGATGTAAACATTTAATTGAGTATCACATTATTATCAAAGAAAGTTTCAGAATAGCACCAAAATGTGTTTACAATTTTTTTTTTCTTACATTGGTAATCTTTTCCGTAACGGGCTTTCATTACGAGCATTACATAACACTACATACATAATTGTAGGTATAACATGTTGAAAACAGTAATGTTCCATAAATATTACTTTAAGTGTAGCCAAATTGCTGAGATTTATTAATGAACTCAAAACGAAAATAAATTAATTCAACATGGTTAAAACCATAAAAAAATTTAGGGCATAATTAAGTTATTTTGCAGAAATAGATAAAGATAAATTAAGTTTCAACTTTTTTTTACCAATTTATCTTATATGATAATAAAGAATTTTAATAAAAAAACTGCAGATAATTTTGGAGCCTAAACTATAATTTTACACTATAAGTTAGCTGATTGCATTCCCATGAAATTGTTCGAAACCAGCATTGTGAATTTACGCTGCAACGATGATTCCCCCCCCAAATGCGCCATCTTTTTTTTTTCAGCTGCTCCCAGACACATACTTACCCGCATGTCGCAGAGACCA
Organism: Bacillus rossius redtenbacheri; assembly: GCF_032445375.1. NCBI lineage: Eukaryota > Metazoa > Arthropoda > Insecta > Phasmatodea > Bacillidae > Bacillus > Bacillus rossius. The sequence goes on along the minus strand of NC_086335.1, from coordinate 27,201,460 downwards.
TTTATCAAGGGAGTATCTTCCTATCTCCCCTGCCTTCAAGAGCTGCTCGCCAAAAACCAAACAACGTGCCAAGTCTCTCCTTGTGTGTGTGTATAAACATTTTATTTTTTTTATTTCACCTTCTTTCTCCTCGCGTGTCCTGAGAAAGGGAACGAAAGGGAACGCAGTCGCCCATGCGGGATGCGGAGAATAGGCGGACGTGTTGCGCGCATACCGAGGAGTCATGAATGAGTTTACGGACAGATCATTTAACAGCTTTGTGAGGCGACGCCTAGAAGCCGAGGATTCCCCCTCCCCGTTCCCACCATTTCCACCCCCCTCCACTTTTACCGACTCCTTTCTACCAAACAGCCAGATTTATATTATCCCCCCCTTCCCTTCCTTCTTTACCGAGGAGAAGTATGAGCCAAGAGGATTTCCAACCGCTACGGAAGTAAGGAGAAAAAATATTTTTAGAAAAGACGACAGGAAGGATAAGGGTTGGAAACATCGCTTGCCCCTTATCGGCCTGGGCTATCTGCGGCTGACATCTGTGAAAAGGACTTGTCTTGACCGTTCTCAGAAGAATAAAAAAAAAATATGTGAGTGAGTCTTTCAGTAATCGCCAGTTATGTGTAACATTTAAACCTCGGTAACGAGCCAATTAACGTGTTCTCGTGTTGCAAACAAACCTGTAAAACGCTACTCGGACACCAATATTTAACGTATAATTCTTTAAAATAATGCCGAGCTTGATAAGTGTGAACAAACTTTGTTTTCAGCTACGTTTCTGGACGCGAATTATACGCAGTTTCCGCACCCACCGTTTGAATTTGCTGCCGGAGCAGCTACGTCGACTATTGAATCATTTTATTAGCAGAGCGAAATGTTAAACTGAATAATAAAATTGCTCTCATAAAATTGAAAAAGACAAATAAAAATATCTATCCCCGACTCTGGACCTGATTTTCGACAAGGTATTATACTGAAATACTGCCCATCTTGCTAAAATTCATTAAAAAATTCAAACCATTAATTTTCCTTTGACTTTGTGAACTTTGCTTCGTGACATCCGCCACAGATGGCAGAACCATGGTTGTTACACATTTACACTCCTTGACATCTGTCGCATTCCACCAAATACCGTATACCCAAAGCTGATATGTTACACAACAAAAATTAAAATAACATCCGCGCCTCGGCATGAAAGAGCAGAGCCTCTTAGAGACTGGCTATGCGATAACATCTATATGCATCTCCTCTTTTTGCGTTGTCACGGCTTCAACAGTAACTAAAATGACAAAAACGTTTGGCTGCATTGTGGGTAACCGATTGCACACTTGGAGGAAAAAATGTTAAACGCCAGTCTGTCACTATACTGTCAAGATTAAAACTACAAAAAAAAATAAAGCATTAGCTTCTACTTACCGCGGAAGAAAAGATACACAATTGTGGTTTGTGGTTTCATCGTAGCAATATTTATGCCCAATAAGTAGCCTGATGCTTATTGTGAAAATTTAAATTTGCTAAAGAGCATTAAAAATAAATGACAGGATATAAAGGTTTTTTTTCTGAGAATAAAATGTTTTTAGACTGACATTACAGACGGTAAATAAAACTGACATTTTGATAAAATAATTTGACAAGATTTTTTTTCTTATTTGACGAGTTGCAAACTTTTCTTTTGTAATAAAATTTTGCAAAAATGATCTAGCTCATATCCAAAAAAAAAAAAAATATCTTTAACATTTTAATATAGCATGTGTCCTAGTCATAGTCAATCAGAGTTGCGAATTAATTTTAGTTTTTCATTAAACACAATAAAATGTATTTTTTTCTAAAATCCTAAGTTTTCACAAATATTTCTCAGACAATTGTTTTTCAATTTATTCTTTGTTCATTGTGGGAAAAAAATTTTTCTGTAGTAGAGTTGTGCAGAATATATAATATATAATATTTATAATATAATATTATTTATAATATATTATAATATATAATATTTTACATACCACGAGGTCTAAAGTTCCACAGTTCCACACAGTATCTTATGAGCCGGGACTCGCGAGTGTACAGTTAGTTCTGAAACCTTGTTTATTATCGACTCAGTGTACTCATAAATTTGACTAATGCTGGGGGTTTGATGATTCAGCCCACGACTCCTGCCCCATAGCGTAACACATAAGTTTAAAAAATACAACTTTTTTAAAATAAAGGATTGTCCAAGTTTCGTTGCAACACTTACTAATGCATATATGTTTGTTTTTATTTGCAAAATTATTTTGCTGTATTAACCAAATCAACAAGCTAAATCTCATTTTGAATACTTTTATTTAAAGCTTTCGTTTAACTTAAGTTATTTAACAGAAAAAGAATTTATAAAATATAATATTGAGTTAAAATAATAAAACTTACAGGGAGTTTGAAATTGCTGTCTATATTGTGTATGATATTAATATTACAGAATATATACAAAATTAATATCAACTTTTTAATAATTCACATTTTTGCTACAAGAAGTTTTAGTTGCTAAAAAAAATTTGCTTATTTCGGCTGAAAATAAGGTACAATATATTTTAGAATGTAACCATATATATATTGGTTTAGTTCAATAAATATTTGAAGAAATGGTTTAAGAATATTATAATGTTACAAAATACTAATTTTTAGGTCCGAATAATCAAACACAAAAATAAATGTACTTTGTTTTATAATCATCTGAAGAGAACTTATACTAATTATACAGAAATATAAGCCCTGCAATACCTACTAATATTATAAAAGTAAAAGTGTGTTTGTCTGTTTATCCTCCTTTCACGCGGCAACGGAGCAACGGATAGACATGATTTTTGCATAGCAATAATTTATGGGCTGGAGAGTGGCTTATACTACACATAGTTATGAAATTCCATACCTAAGTGAGTGAAAGGGATAGAATTCCGATTTATAATATAAAATCACAGGAAGTAGGTCATAGACACACTAACATTGAGTTTGTGTCATATCTTTATGTCCGCCACACGGTCATATAGTAAGGTCTGCTTGGCGAAACCCATCCGCTTAGTGAATATGGCAGCTGCTAGAGAACTAAAGGTGCTAATAACAGTAGATAGTGTTTATAGATGGCGTTAACTTTAATTTGTAACGCGCTATGGTTCGGTGCGCCAGTCACGTCTTGCCTAGTGTTACCTGCCTTTCCACAAAATGAAGCTAAAGAATGGCGTCCCGGTTTTTTTTGATGCGTAGCGTTGATGCACCGAGATTATGCAATCGATGGGACTTGAAAATTATTTTTTTTCAGTTTTTCAAGTGTATGTCCTACGGACTTAAAATTCGGCAGTTACGTTCCTTATATTAAGATGTTTTTAGCCCTGGTAACACTGGATACTTCAGCTAGTATAAAATAAAATATAAATACCACACATTGAAACATATTAAAAGTTTACACTAACAAGATGCAAAAATCGATAATTTGAGGGAAGAATACAAAATTCAAAACAAGTAAAGGATAGGAAAACAAAAATCTATCAGGAAAAAAAGGCGAAAAAGTTGAAAAATCACGTGTTTACTGTCGTACATGTTTTCCTTTCTGACTTTATTTTACTTTTTTATCTACTTGCTTTCCTTATTATGTAATTTTTTTTGTAATAAATGAACATATGCGAATGCTAACATGGTGGTCGGTAGATATTATGAGATCATTAGGTACTACGAGTGCATCGTGTTTTTTTTGACAGCCTCTTATCACCAACTGTATGTACTCTACCACTATTTCGACATTACATATTTCGAAATAAATAAGTTTTTCATATTTTAAACTGAGATGAACAAACGCCAACTCAATATTATTAGTTAAGTCATAAGCAACTATTTATTCAGCTGGTATGTTTTAGGTTATATGAACAACAAATTAAATATAACGAATCATTTACAATAAATTCGCTTACGGTAAATACACAAATATTTTAAAAGCTTTAAAATGTGACACGAAAGATTTTTTGTGTGGGTTTATGTTTTAAAAGCAGACCTTTACAGTTTCATGTGAGAACCATTCTTATCGTGGTTACTATTCAGCATTTTAGAAGATTTAAAATCAGGGGCAAGAATTTTGGAGTGGTTATCATGCGCGCAGTGAACACTTTCCACGCATTTCTGTAAGAAGACAGAAAAATGTTGAAATATTTGGAAACGTAAAAATAACTTTATTCTCTGCTCAATAGAAATACAGAAATTAGTAGGGTAACTTACATTTAAAAAATATACAGTAGTTTTCGTGTAAATGTATAAATGTACAAATATCTGTAATTTAACATGAACACCTCGGTTGAATTTACAAAAAAAAAAATAAAAAAATTTGTAGTGTGAGATGCGCTTGGGCCGTGAAGAGTCTTCCCGAGGTCACCAGTGTCCAGCTACGCCCCGCGTGGTCTCCGGAGTCCTCCGAGGGGAGCGAGCTACGCCCTGCGGGTCGCCACGCAAGAATCCGAGCCATTTCTCACCCGGGTTGTCCCATACTCGAGCGCGCGCGCACAAAGCGGCGGGAATAATCCCCGAGGCCGCTCCTCTCGCACGTCCGTCCTGCCGCGGCTTCTCTTTTTACCAATCATTATTCATCGTCGTTGCACCAAATACAAAAACGCAGCACGAGTCCTGGACACCCTTCTAACCGAGAGGTGGGGATGAATGAAGAGGAAGAAGGAGAGAGCGGGGGAAAAAAAAAATAACACGTACACATGCGCGCACCTAAGGGGCATTCTCGGGATGTTGATGATTGAAAACAACCAGTCCGTGATTGAGAAGGTCAATCCGAACGGCAAAAAGGGAAGAAAGATAGTTCCTCCTTTCCGCTAGAATGAAAACACTTAAGGAGAAGAATGGTGTTTTTTTTTTTGTGCGACGTGTTGCGAGTCTGAAAACACCGCGCGACCCCGCTCAGGTCCCGGCACAGAAGGCAGTGTGTGTGTTCGTGCAGCCTGGAAGAGTCACCTGACCGGAATGTCACAAAGGCGCGGAGCAAAACCGCACTTCTGGGGCCGGCGGGCCGTGGAGAAGGGGGCTCGCGACAATACTACCCTCGGCTGAGTCTTTTCACCCGGTCGCCCTGGTCGCCGGAGGAAGGAAAACGGAACGCCGCAAGGGCCGGAGATGGAGATGATACCCTTGTTAGGCTCACCTCTCCCTCCCCCCCCCCCCCCTTCATCCAACGTACGACCCGCCGCGCACCAGGGGCTTCAAGTCGATTAATGCGTTGTCCTAAGGTTCATTAACTTGACAAATATTTTGGTTAGCGGGCGAGAAAAGGGAACACACCCGAGCCGTTGGATCCCGCGAGGGGGCTGACTGCAGACGGCCTCCTCCTTGATGAAGTCGCATTGTTCGGCCCGAACACTTTTCCCCTAACAGAGCGGTTAGCGGAATGGACTGCGTGACACTTCGTCCAATGGAACCACTTTTTCCTTCCCCTTTCCCCGTGGAACTCGGACTCACTATCCGCGTCATTACTCAAAATTTTCTCGAGTAAAAATTATACTTTTATTATGAAACTGCTTAAAAAATATACCAGCGAAATTGTAAGGCATTCATATGTTACGTGTCATATTTTTTTTTTTTTTTTTTTTTTTTTTCAGTATCGAAGGGTGAAATGTCCGTATTGAGAAATTTCTCTGATTAAATTTACTTGGCACAAATATTAATGGGATTTAGTAATTCGATGAAGGACACGTGTGTACCACGATCATCCGCAATAGCAGCGATTTGGTAAATCATGAACATAACGTTTATAAGAGAATTAATCAATTAAAATTAGTAAATAATTAAATAGATGATATAACCAAATTATTTTAAGACTTAGAAAACAAAACAAAATGTAGTAACATTTACCTTATATGAAATAGTAAGACATTTTTACTTAGTTTACGATTTTGAACAAACTTTTAGTATTTAAATGAATAAAATCATTTTTATGATTCTGTTAACTCTTTAATAAATATATATGTGATAATGGGGTTTATTAAGTTAATAAATTGTAATCATTCCCTTTTTTGTTATAGCATTTGATTTAGCAACAATTTAAGTAAACAAAATATTGTTTGGACTTTATTTTTTAAGCAAATTTTTTTTCTTTACATATAAACCACCTATATTTGATGTTTGATTATGTGGATAGTTTATCCGTGATATACTGATAGTTTATAGTAATGTAAAAACTGAATTGTTATAAATATAAAAATATTCTTATAGCACTTAAAATAGTGGTAAAATCTATTTGCTAACATTCCTTTTTTTCTTTCTTTATTGTGTATACCATTAAATATTTTTCACAAAATTACTGTATTCCGTTTTTCCTTAAACTCTGAAATAGAATAATTTCTTTGAAACAAAAACTTTTTTCTTTTTAACATTAAATTAAAATAATTTTTGATTTACATCATTAATTCCTTAGCGAAATATAACACATTAAAATTTTAAGAATTTTTATTTTTTTTATTTTTACCTATCTTACATATTTCATTATTTTTTTTATATTTAAAATTATCTGTTTAGCTGTTAAAACTTCCTATCGGGTATTTGCTGTTTGAATGAAAAAAACAAAACATTATGACAGTTTTACTTCTTGTCTGCTGCATGCCTTTGACTATTCAGTTATAAAATCGACAAAAAACACAATACCAAAAATGTGTACAGCATATATTCTATTCATTATTTTCTTTGAAACACTTTCGATACTTGTTTCTTTCACCAAAAAAATTGGGCCTCATCAAATGAATGGAGGTTTTCATTTTTTAAAGGACGAATTTTTACCACAATTTTTACTACCTGTAGTACATACTTCTTGTAACCAAGAGTTGCTTTAAGCAAAATGTTTTCCATAATAAGTGTAAATGATTTATATTCACAAACTTTTTAAATGTCACTTACCTCGTAAAGTTACATATAGTTAAAAAATATTTATGAAAGTAACACATTTATTTACAAGACTGCGGTAATGCCTCTTTTAATTTTTTTGGCTTAGAAAATTTTTAAATATAAATTAGTAGGTAAAGCGTTGCCTTTATTAAAATAATTCATATTATTTTTGATTTTAATATTATGGTTAAATAAATGTGCAGAAAAATGTACACAGTTAAAATTTTGTTATTTTTAGCGTGTAAAATATTATTAATTGAAGTTTGTTTTGCTTTATTTGATTTTTTACACATTACTTGCTCCTACAAAAATAAAAATTAGGCACTTTGTTCTAAAAATCGTAATGAGCAGTTTGGTTCTGTAAATATAATGTACCCTTCCCGATAGTAAAACATTTTTAAGGTTTTTGAAGTTTCTCTTGTTTTATTATTACCCTTATACTTTGCTACAAAAAGCTGTAAGCCTTGCTTGTAAACATGATTGGATTTAACGTGAGATATATGTGATAATGTAGAAATTTTTTGAATGGTTTTGTCATTGTGCATGTTTACCTGTATTAAAGTAATCTCAAAGAAAGTAAAATTGCACGTTAATGAATACTTAAGCAAGTGTATATATCACACCAAGCTTATAAAAATATTCATCCAATAAGTATTTAGTAGTACGAAGGGCTTAAAACATAATCTATTGAATTAACTTATTTTATGGGAAAATTAGCTGCAGTTACAATTTTATTTTAAATAAAGAGTGTAAAAACTTCATGCTATTTGAAATATTTAATGAGATTGCCAACTTTGCAATTAATAATGGCCCAAATTTTAGTTTGTTATTCATGGGACATATGGCATTAAATTATTCTCAAGACTCAGCTTATAAAATTGCGCTGATAATATTTTGATGGTGATCGTAGGTGTAACTTATGATATATGGCCGAACTTTGTACTAAATTTTTATCTTCTTCATAATATATTTGAATGATTGTCTGGCCATCCCGGTTTTGGTTCTCAAGATTTCCCAAAATCCTTACATGAGAATATGGGATGGTTTTTAACAATGAGCAGTGAGTGACCTTTCTGTTTCCTAATATTCCGGGTGTCACTGTGTCACATAGACCTAGCTGTCATCGAGACCTCAACCTTAAATTAAGTAAGTCTTGTGATGAGCAAAACCATAATACGACTTAGGACCCGGTAAAACGTTGCAATTTAAAACCGAAAAGATTGTACTGGCTGAACTAAGATAGACAAAAAGGCTGTGCAAATATACTGTCGCAAATTAATAATTCGAAGAAATTAGCTTCCATTATCATCATAGTAAAAAAGAACATAACTGGAAGCTTTAACGCAAGCTCATAAGAAATAACTTATTGGTTTGCATTTAAATGAACATGTTATATTGACTTGCTAAGAAGTACATTTATCGTTTACCTGTCTCATGTCTAAGCAATTTTCCGAGGGGTGCTTGCTATTAGAGAACATACATGTCTTTAGGTGTCATGCGCTAGAAAAATAACTTCTTTTTTTGGACATTAATTTAAATAATTTAATGTTAGTTACATATTAAGTCATGAAACACATTGTTAATTTTTTACTACCAACACTCTTTTTTTGTGTAATGAATTGCGGCAGTGTGATGACCAGAACATGAACATAGGAAGGACCGGGCGAAATGATTTCGCGATGGTGTACACTTGCCTTCCGCAGTATTTAGATGAAGTTAAACCCAACATAAAAATGCGAACAAAAGGAAAGAGAACTCATTTTCCATACGGTGTGGGATCCGACCCCAATCAGTTATAGTTTGCCAAACGCTTCTTTCTTCGCTACTTGCGGGAAGGACGTATGTATGAATGCACTTATTTCGTGTGTGTCGCAAGAAGGTAAAAAAAAAAAATTGTCCCTGCGTAGTCCGAAACCTGTTTTGCTAAGCCGGAAGTTCCAAGAAAAGACAGACGGGATAAATGATCCTCCTTCGCGAAAAACCTCTCGTTTGCATACGCTCGCTCGCACAATGGCGAGGTACGCGGCATCACAAGAGCCTTCGGGAACGGATTCCGCCAGGTTTAATCAATTACGCGTTACGAACCGTTCCCCCAAGGAGGTCGCCGAGTTTGTAAGCCAGCCGAAACAGCGCATTGTGCGCTTCGCTGTCCCGCGCACGACGCACGGCACGCAATTAATCACGAGAAGATACCGCGTATAGACCGTCGCCGTCGTCGCTTATCGCGTTGATAAACGACGTGTCAGGTAATATTTGCTATGCTAAGTGTCGGGGGTTTTTTGTTGCGACGTCAAGACCGCCTTTGATTTCTGGAGTGCGTGTGTGAATACTTAAGTGTCACGGCAAAAATTAATGTATTTTCACCAAATGCTAATTTTTTTTTTGAAAATTTATGGGCGGATTCAAAAGCAAAGTTAGCAACTGTGACGATGTTCGTTAAACGGCCCTTCAGCAAAAAAAAAAAAAAAAAAAAAAAAACACTGTTGAGGCACCAGCTGGAATTTTGGTCAAATGACTTTTAAATAAATATCACCTTTCTCATTACGATTCGAAACAAGTTGTAGACCTGCCTAGTGCGCTTGTCCAACGATGGCATAAGTGGGTTCCATAACCCGCGAAAAGTTGTTCACTAAACTTATTTCGGATGGATGATCTACTTATGTTAGTCAGATATAAAATGGTTTTAGCTGTTGACATTAGACTTGAATACGAAAAAGGCATTTCAAAAAATAAAGTTCAAATATATACAGAGGGAAACGTAAGTCAAGCAAAAAGAAAAAAATCTCTGCCAATTATTTCCGGCCACACTATAACACATTCCTTGAATCGGGGAAGAGAGGGGATAAAGAGATGAAAATATTTTTATAAGTTGCAAACCCGATCCATATGAAATCATGATCTTTAAGATGTCAATTCCGCTTGATTCTTCTAGGTGCGTGGTTTTGTGGGGAAGATTTCTAACATGATTTAGTTCGTAAAATTTCTCCAAGTAATCCAAATCCATTCATAAATGCTATCATACTTTTAGATAACTGTATGTTCATCTTCTCTTGCTTGATTTATTACAAGCTGACTTTTATCGTACGGTGGACTCTTCCGACTAACGGCTGCAGAGATACATTGTGTCATGAGTGTTTCGGATGGTATAACCTTTCCCTTCCAAACATTCCTCCCAGTAAACATTCAGAAATAGTTCTTGTGGATAGATAAAAAAAAAAAGCGCACTGTTAACAATTTTTACCTTATATTTATATTAAACGCTATTAAAAAATTAACCAGGTGTTTTTGTAGGCCTATATTTACGTCTTTCTTCGTAAGTGTACAAACACTGATTTAATTTTTCTTAAATGACTCGAAATTAATATTCTTGGAATGTTAAAATTATATAAAGATATGTTGTTAATATATTTTGGTTAAGTCTACAATTAAGAACACTGATATGTTTTCACGTACTTATGTGTTTACCTTTGTTTGTAACAAAACATACAACTTGGAGGTCAAAATACGGCGTGCTTTCTACGAATATTCAGTCCTTTGAAATTACGAAGAACCCTTAGTTTGTTTGAGTTAAATTCTTTGCTGAAAAGTTTAGTAATTTGCTGTAATTTCTAACGGTGTAGTGGTGGGCTAGTCACGACACTCATCTCTCCCCAAAGGTGGTCCTGTTTCGATCACCAGCCGGGTTGAAGGCGGGGATTTTTTTTTCACATGTGGTAAACATGGAGAACGTAGCCGTTGGTGTTCTTGGTTCCCAACGCACATTTATTCCGTCGACGGCTCGCCAGCATCTCTTCCTCCGTCATCGTCATTAAACGCCCCTGGCTGTCGACGGGACGCGAGGCGCAGATGAAGTACGGGGAGCAGGAAAACGCCGGCGAAGAGCCTCCGCGAGAGAAAGCTCCGAGGGGAGAGGAGGAGACCCTTGACGGCGACCGTCGACCCCAAAAGCGCCCGCCGAAGCAAGCGACGGCCGGGTTATCAGCGGAGACCCGCTGTTTGCGCGCGGCTTTCTACGGCTTCCACGGCGGCTAAGTAATTTGTCCTGTATTCCGGGCAGTCGGCATGCGTCGTATCGGAAAATAGTTCCCATTCCCGACTTCCCCAATTGCACCGCTAACCCCCTTCCCCCCTCCTTTCCTAAATTCCCGCGCATTCGCCCGACAAACAGTCCTTCGCTTCAGGAAAATTACAAATGAGCCGCCTGAAAAACAAATGGGCAGATCGTGAATAGCAAAAATTGAAGTGCATTCCAATCCTATACTTTCAGAAGTTCAGAACAAAGCCCTCTAAAGCGCTGAAGTGAATCCCTATACGTCTTACTTACCGCGTTTCACGTCATTTTTCCGCAGCTAGCGAGAGAGAGAAGCCGACCCCATAGCGCTCCCGGTGCGTAATGGTTCTGGGTTCGAGTCCTGCGTAAGGCGTGGGCGTTAATTTTTATCGTAAATATTTGTCATAAATTTTGCCAAAGTACTATTGAATATGTTAAAATAAGAAACGGCTTTAAAAAGAAAAGTTATAAATTGTAGGTGGCTAGCACAATGGTGATGAAGATTATCAAAGAACCAGGCAATTAAAAAAAAAAATAAGCAAACATTTAAGAATCATTGGCATGCTAGGGGACACTGGTTAGAATGCAGATACAGACGTTTTAGTTCCGATTTCCTTTTTTTCCCTAGAAATAAACCTGGGTAAACGGGTAAACGCCAAGTCCGGTTGGGGTAAAAAAATAAACATATTCCTCCTATGGTAAACACGGTGGACGTTTCCAATAGCCAGAGTGTTTTAACGGTGTGATCCCTTCACCTATCCATTCAGCAATTGCTCGATTCACAGCTCACAATCCCTCATCGACACTAATGGCCTAGTTGTCTACGAGACATGATGCGGAGACGCTACCTTATGGCACTGAAATTGACGCGAGGAGACAGAAGTCCTTGCATCCATGATAACGTAAACCTAGTTTTAAGGTGTAATAATGCTGCATCTGCTGGAAAGAACGCAGCAACAAGAATGCAGAGTAATACATTAATAGTGGTTTGCAGATGGGTAAACAGCAATCACGGTAGTTCCATAATCACAGCCTGATTAGCGAACACTCAAAACCCGGTCCTTTGGCGAGTTAAAAAACCTGCAAGATAGACTTTCTGGCACTTTGTTTTCTTCAGCCTGGCTGATTGGCTGAAGAAGAAGACATTTCACTATTGAATGGCTTGAATGTGATTCTACCATCCAGTTTGTGTTAGTGTCTGTTTAAAGTGAAATTCCTTTACCACCAGTAGGATCAGTCGATGACACAACAGAGCGTAACGAAAAGTGCAACGCCCAATACTGGGTTTCTTGGTGGCGGTAAGGGGCTGGGATAATAAATATTGAGCATCCCAATACCCACTTTTGGGCAAGTGTTAGTGAAGAATCGCTACAGTGCTAATTTTTTCGTTATGCTGCTGAAATTACGAAACATTCTTAGGCATAGCTAGTTGTAAACGCAGCGACGAACAAACTCAGGCCATATCCCAGCTGCACATGATGGTATTTATATATTATTATATACTTTTTTGTTTGGTTTTTTCGTTCAAGGAAGTAAATTGAACAGTTTATTTTATTGATCAAATTAAATTATTGAAGCGTGAAGATTCACTTCGAAATATTTATTATTTATCAGGCTACCTTGCGGCTTGACAAATCAACTTTGAACCATTTTAAAACATCTCAGAAATACACATAAATGCTGAGTTTAGCTTATAGTTGATTGAGCTCATCAAATTTCTAGGTATTATGTGATCACGCTGTACGACTACACTTTACGGGCCATACAGAGCAACAAGCAGATATTCAGAAAATCCCTTGCGCTCAACGTGTGATTTACAACATAACAGCTCTTTTATGATTTGGTAGTTCCTACATTAGCAAATCCGTCAGTTATTTATTGCAACTGCTACTGCAGTTTGAATTTTTTTTATGTTATATATTTTTTTTTAACCGTGGAGAGTAATAAATGTCTTGTTTCACGTTGGAACAGGAGCCTTAATTAAATGTCAGTTGGTATCAAGAAATTATGTTCAATGTACCGAACCGACCGAAAAGAAAGATGAGGGAATTATACGGCTAGAATTGATTTTACGAATCGGTATATACCATTTTTTCAATTAAGATATGTCTATAAATATTCAACCGAATCTGGAAGGGTAGTCCAGTTGACAGGGGCGTAAAAAGGCGCTCATTCGCCAAGATCAGAACACCTTCATACTCTCTCTCTCTCTTTCTCTCAAAATACTTTAAACATCAGCGGGAAGTCCATCTGGAAGTCGGTTATAATGACGCTATAACTCACCCCTTGGCGGAGGAATTTTCTGTCAGCCATACGATCGACCTCCTCGCCTCGTACTACTTAACAGCCTTCCAGTGTTCGGGTATTAAAACTCTCTCCTCTCTCTCTCTCTCTCCTTCTCTTTCTGAACGTCCGGGCAGAATAAACTTCTCCCTGGGGGCTTGGGAGCGCCACTATCGCTTTACAGCGTGTAATATTGCTGTCCGAGCTATCTTGGGGCTACCGGTGTTTATTAAGCACCCTGCTGGCCAGTGGCGAGGAAATGGGAACGAAGGGAGGGGGGAGGAGGGGTAGAAGGGAGCATATTTCATTGGGGCGAACGGTGGAAAGAAATATACGCGTGCGCACCCGTTTGTTGCGCCCGGTGTTTTGCACGCGCGCTCGTGTGTGTGTGCAGCGGACAAGTAGGCGGTCTGGTTGAATTATGTAAGCGCTGCAAACACTGTTTTGCACTCCGCCGGGCCAGGTCGTGGAGATACTTCTTCCCCCCCTCTCCAGAAAACTGAGGATAGTCATTTTAGATTCCCTCTTTTTCTGGCTCGGGGCTCCGCTTCCTGCCGAGGTCAACAAGCGACGTCTCCCCTCGTACATCTCGAGCCAGTTTTAGCCAAATTCGAAAGTAACCTTTTGCAAACAATGTGGCCGTGACTGGATACTAATTTATGCTAAACACCGCCTGCTTTTTTCTTCCGTTAAATATGGCGGATGAAACAAAGTTCACTGTTAAATATTTTGGCAAATATTCTGTGGCGAAAACCAAATCATGTAACCCTAACAAAACCGGGGTTGAGTAGTGGTAGGACAATGTTTTATTACCTATAAATAGTTTCTTTACATTGTTTATTTATTTTGTTACGATCATATGATGTTCTGGCACGGAGAATACTTAACAAAGTATGTTTTGCGTATGTACCAAAAAATAGGGTTTGCGATATAATTTCTTCGAACAGGAAATTATTCAGGTAGACACATGACCTTCCCACTGCACTTGTAATAATATCGTGCCAAATACAGAGCATTAATAGGTTTATATTAATTAATTTGTTGCCATGGGTAGCATAAACTTCGCATGGAGCTATTTTAAAGGACAAGTTTTATATCGATTAACCACTATAATTGAATATCTATGTATAACATGTATATTATAATATATATTAAATGTCAATATCAAGGAACCAAAATGGGACTGGGACTATATTCAACTACACCTATTTCGATAAAGGAGATTACTCAAACGTATTACCGATTGGTTCAAAGTTCACTGAATACACAGCTCACTTCTCTTAACATTTCAGTAGTTCTTACTCATGGCAGGAGGTATGTAAGTAAAAAAAAAACTCCCTCAAGAACATCAAGTGCCAATTGATCCAAACCTTTAAAAAAAATCTAGTCGTGATCCAGGAGGACATAATTTAAGTCATCATCATAATCAATTGGAATTTCGATAACAAAAATTATCAAATCACCTGCAGTCAATGTAACTTATGAATTTTAAGTTTTACTGGCCAACACAGGGCTTTTGGAAACGAAACTCCTGGGTGTCTAGAGCACAGTTGATGACAGCCGTGACGTCACTATGATAGCCAAGGCAGGATGATACTGCGGTGGTTTCCAGTTGCTTCTCGCGGGAAGGTCAATGGGAGGGACATCACAAACACACAGTCCAGAACCCAAGGAGAGGGTGTGAGCAATCCCTTCCCCCCGCCGGGAATCGCACCCGGGCTCCTTGATTCGCCAGCCACCAGACCAAAAAGTGGGCGGACGGCATAAATCATATGAAAAGTAAAATGTGACGCCGAGGCGTTGCGCTCATGTGGCTCATTTCGGAGGCTCAAACCGAACCCTCCATTATGACTCAATTTATGGGCATCACTCACAACCGAACGGTTTTTGTGCCTACTATAATGATGATGGTCCCGTTTACTTAAGCCTGTTATACGACCACGTGTCGTAAGAGAGTCTATATAAGAAACGTACTTTTTATAACGCATTAAAAAAATGTTTTGATTGTTTATAAGTATTTCCGAGTCATTATAAGAAAACTTTTAGTTGATTTATTCATCTATCTACACTAATGACAAAACTGTTCAAGGCAATAAGTCATTACATTGAATGAAAATATGAAAAACTATTGGAAACGACTAATTATATATATATATATATATATATATAAATACTATTAAGAATTTATAAAAAAAAATGTTTGTAGAATTTTGGTATGTTTGATTGTTTTAGCATCAATCGAAAACTGCTTGGCGAATTTCATGAACTTTTTTTTATTTGAAAAATCTTTTTCTAACTTAAAAACTAGTGTATATATAGTTATGGAATTTCACCCCTTAAGGGGTTAAAAGGGATCAATATGGTTTTTAGATTATTATATATCTGAAACTATTCAAGCATAAGAAAAGATAGTGGGTATCGTTAGTAAACATACAAAAATTTACACCACAATTTTTATATTTTTCAAATTTCAACTCCTAAAGGGTGAAAAATGGGTAAGTATGATTTCAATATTAATAATATTATTTATAAATTTAATTAAGCTTGATAATTTATTTTGAGCAGCAATAATAAACATACGAAAATCTAACAACCACAATTTTATATTTTGCGAAATTCAACTTCTAAGGTGCGTAAAAGGCGTAAGCATGTTTTTAAGATATATAATTAAATCTCCTAATTTATTTAAGCATAATTTACAGTTTTTGGGTACCAATAATTAACATACGAAAACCAATAACCACAATTTTTACGTTTTGCAAAGTTCAACTCCTAATATGAGTAAAAGGGGTAAGTAAGTTTTCAAGAGCAATAATTATATCTCCAAATAATTAACTGGATAAATAATTTTGGGTGGATACCCTAATAAACATACGGAAACTAACAACCATAATTTTATATTATGTAAAATTTAATCCCTCAGTTGTGTAAAAAAAAGTATTGCTTTTAAGATTAATAATTAATTATCCAAATTTAATTAAGCTCAATAGATAATTTTGGGCACTAATAACGAAACATACGAAAAATTCCGGTCACAATTTTTTACATTTTGCGAAATGCAACCCCTAAATGGATAACCAAGAATAAAATAAAGATACAAGGGACCAATAATAAACATACATTAACTTACAACGACAATTTTTTTTTACATTGCGAAATTCCCACTCGAAGTGTTAAACAAGAGGTGAATATGGTTTTACGATACATAATTTTAACACTGAATTTAATCAAGCATAATAAAACATTTAGGTAACAATACTTAATATATGAAAACTGTTCGGTTTTTTTATTAAGAAAAAGAAGCACATTTCTGAATCTATTATGGTAAAAATTAAGAATTAACAACAAGCATTTGGATTTACGAATTTTATTTTTTACATTTTTCCGTGTTTCATCTTTTAAGGGTGCGGAAATGAAGTAAAATATGTTTTTTCATATATAAATTTATATCTCCAAGAAAAATAAAGCTGGATGTAAGAAACTTAGCATAAATGATGTTAATAATTAATTACGTCAAGTACTTTAAACATTTTTCGAAATTTCACCTCAAAAGCATTAAAACGAAGGCACGTTAATTTTTATAGAAATAAATATTATAGCCAAAAAAATAAGTTGGAGGTAAAAAACTGGGCAAAAATAATATACAAAATTATAAAATAATATCCTGTTTTAACCTTTACTTTTTTTATTTATGCGACCGCGGTAATTATTTTATAATTGCAGTCGTATCTCTGAAGCTTATCAAACGGGATATGTTATGTAGTATGGTTTATAAACATGCAAAATCATTTTTACGACTTGCTGAAGTTCTACTTTCTAAAAGGTTAAATATTGTAAATATTGTTTTAGAATTGAAAAATAATATCTTCTGCTCAATTTAAACACTTAATTTGACGTTATCCAAAATAGTCCTTCTTATGTTGTAACAGGGGTAAATAATATTTAAAAAATAAAATTAAAATTATGTAATCCATTAAGTAAGTATTGGCCAGAAAAATTTTAACTCAATACAAATACGTATAAGTTTATTGTGATTAATTTGGATGTTCACATCTGCGATTAAAATGAAAAAAAATTGATGAGTTTGGTTTTTGTTTGGTTAACGAATATTAATTTATTTACTTATTTCTGAATTTTTTTATTCGTATCCGTGTGGGAAAAGAGAAGTGGAGCAAAAAATGTCGGGTTTCTATTTAAGAAATACTTAGCAAACTAAGAACCAACTAATACATTGGATAATAAATTTGATATCTGAACTCTACATTACATAAAGATACGATTGTATCAAATATCCTAAAGTTTTGGGAGGTATTTGTAATAATAATGAATTTATTTACTTATTATGATAAGTATATATATCCTAAAGTTTTGGGAGGTATTTGTAATAATAATGAATTTATTTACTTATTATGATAATATCTTTAATTATAATAAATGAAACTGTTAATATAAAAAATGGCATAAACTCCCTAGCTTTAAATGGGTTCTTTTAAATAGCTCTTAAGTTGTAATATGCCAAGTTATGACGTCCAATGGCAACAAATTAATTTATGTAAACCTATCCATGTACTATGTTTGGCACGTTATTGTTATGTCATTGGGAATGTAATGTGTCTACCTTTTCGGGTTATAAGACCAAATATTTAATGTTAAAAAAAGTATTTGTAAAGTTTTGTGTTTTTTCTTTTGCAAAATATATTTTGATTATATTTTATTTCAGTGGTACTTCACAAAAGTCATCATAGGAAAAATGATGAGGAAACGATTCGCTTCGCATAGATTACTTGACTCGATATTTTAAATTTGTTTTCAAGTTATATTACTGTGTTTTTATCTCGTTTGAATCCTACTCCAGTAGACCCATGTGAATAATTCCCTACATGTTGAAATGGTCGCTGTTAACACATGTCGGACACATCTTTCGCCGTGTTGAACCACCCAGCCACTTGAAAATTTCTCTTTGTGGGACTTCATTATGGCCTTAGATTGCATAGCCCAACCACTCAGGTTGTTAAGGGGTGTGATAAAAAAAAAGTTGGTTGAAGAAGAATAGGGGGAAGTCAGGTTTAGACTCTAAGGCCTTGCCCTTTTTTTCCCCATTCTTCTCGGGGCCAAACACATGGGCTGAGAAACGCGTTGTCAACTTTTGTATTTTAAGGGGCACCCTCTTCCTATTTGGGTAGTGTAAATAATTATGGTTCCGCGACCGCCACGCCAGCTGTCTTCTCGATTATTTTTAATTTGCATTTTTACGCAGTCAAGAGCCTCAACTTTAGAGCGTTCTTTCGCAAGGAGGGTAACCACGTTGTTTGTCGCACGCAATTGAAGCGAAACCGATGGAATTTAATGTGCAGAATAAATCTGCTTGCAGGGAAGACTTTATTACATTTAATGACGTAGCGTTTGCATTCAAATGGCATGTAAATGCGGATTGCTGGGCGGCTTCGAGGAATGTGAGTGTCAGTTCAAACGTTAGCTCGGATGTTTGTTAAAGTCGTTAAAGCTATGTTTATCTGAGCAATCTAGGATCCCCTGAACGTTTTTACGCTGAATTCTTTTTACATTCACAACGAAATACGTTTATGTATCAACACAATTTCAGCTCAAATGTCAAACATTCCAAATCTGTTTTCTGGGCCATTTATAATCCACCAATGATAGTTATCTGAGGTTATAACGTTTAATTTGTGTATAATTTTTGTGCAGAATTTTAGCTGTACATAAAAAAGGGTTTAGAGCTTAATAATAATTTGTTTATTTTAAAGAAATTTATTTAAATTTTTTTTTTTGTTTTCCGATCTTTTCTAAGTTAAAATTTACTGTGGTTAAATTATAATATAACTTGACTACGTGGTAAAGGTCACTAGAGTTTTAAAATAAGAGTAAGGCAAATTAAACTAAAAATGTCAACAACATTTTCTTTGTGTGTTTTAATAAGTGGTTATTTTATTTTATTTTTACTTTATTGTTCTACACTGCTTTATTTTACAATAACAATAATCGTAGCCAGTGAACACTGTGACAAATTTAGGTACACACGGAATAACTAACAGAGGCAATTATACAAATATTATTCTAATTTAATAATTTTGTAATGTATTAAAAATATTTTTTATTTTTGGATACATTGAAAACCGAACTGGCTATTTTAACAGTTTCATTAACAACCGCAATCAACTTATTAATTAATCGTCTATCTAAATTACTTCTTTAAACAAATACTTTATTGCATTTAATTTTAATTTATAATTGACTATTTAACAATTACAAAACAATTTAAATTTAAATTTTTCGTTCTTCTCTGAAATATATTTTTTGTGAGCAAATTGATGTCAAGGTATTTTTTTTAAATTAAATATTAAATTCAACCTTAGAATATCTTAAGCATGCTTTCAGGATATATATGCGTTTATGAAATAGGTAGTATAAAGAAGCTTGGCTATTTGTTTGGCTTTTTTTTTCAGGGTAAACCATTTTGAGGTGCGTTCATCAATCAATGTCTGTAAAACTAAATGTAAATTATTTGTGTGATTAAGTATGAAATAAATTCAAAGAAATAAAAGTTAACAATTTTAGGTGAAAAGAGTTAAGTTTAAATTTAATAGTAAGTGACAACTTTGGTATATTAAAATTTTTAAAATAAATGTAAGCGAGTCTTTCAGTACTTGCCAGTGATGTTTTAGCATCTCACCTCTGTATCGAGCAAATTCATGTGATCTCATGTTGCAAATACACTTACAATACGAAACTACGAAATTTAACGTAGAATTCTTTAAAATATTGTCGAGCGTGATAAATATATGCAAAGTGTGTTTTCAAAAACATTTCTGAACGCGAATCGCACGTAGTTTCCCCACCCGCCGCTAGAATTCGCTGCTGCATCAGAGTAATAAAACGGCTCCAATAAAAGCGAAAAAGACATGAAAAATTAATAAATCCCGGCTTTCGACCTTGTCTTCGCCACGGAATTTTATTCAAATACTGTCCATTTTATTAAAATTCACTAAATCGTTAATACTTCAAAGTTTTTCTGTTGTGTTTGTGAACTTTGATACGCGCCATCTACCACAGGTGGCAGCACCGTGGTTTTTACTCCTTGATTCCCGTCGCATTCACGAAAATGTCCCCACCAAATTCCGTATACCGAGAGCTAAGATGTTACACGTCAAAATGAATGAAATAAAAGTTGTCTCATTGAGAGGCCAAAGCAAGCTGTCGACCCGATGGTTGCTGAAATAACTTAAAAACACACAACTTAGAAACACGTAGCTTAAAAATTCAAACGACAGAATTTTCTCACCTATGACAGTTCTAAGTTGTGACTTTTATAAGTAATGACGTTTCTTAGTTGTGTGGTTCGGTGTTGCGTGTTTAAAAGTTATGACAGTTCTAAGCTGTGTGTTTCTAAGGTGTGAAAGTTCTATGTTAGGAAATTTATAAGTTGTGTTCTTATAAGTTGTGACAGTTTTAAATTGTGTTTTTATAAGTTGTGATTGTTCTATGTTGTGATAGTTATAAGTTATGATTTCCTAAGTTACGATGTTTCTAAGTTGTGTGTTTCGGGTTGTATATTTCTAAGTTATGTCTTTCAAGTTATGATCGTTCTTACTTATGACAGTTCTAATATATGTGGTGTTATTCAATAATTCTAAGTTATGACAGTTCTAAGTTGTGAACTTCTAAGTTATAAGGGGATCCCCGGGCCTGACGGACCCGCTGACCCGAATATCGGCCGGCGGTGTTGACCGCGGCTATTCTCGCGCAAGCGGCAATGTGTTTACCGTTGGACGCGATGCGCGCGGCCGCTGGCGCTGCGATACCACTGACTACTGTGTTAGTGGGGGGGGGGGGCAGTTGGGGGAGGTGGTCGTCCCTCGGTAAGTGGGTCTAGAAAGCGACATATCCTTCCGCGGACAAACAAAGGAATTACCGCCCGCATCCAGGGCTGGCCTCTGCTGCCGACCAGCGCACATTTCGCTCGCATTTGAAAGAAATGAAATATCACGCCCTGAACAATATCGCCTGTATTTAAAAACTATTTTACACTGTGTTTAGACCCATTTTTAATTCACAAAGTGGTCTGTTACACCAGAAAAAAAAAGTTTTCATAAATTTACGTAAAAAAACAACTTTTTTCATTGACACGTGTCACTTTTGCACCTTTTTTTAATTTGTTTTTGAATGTACCACAGTAAAGATTTGGTACTTTGTTACGTGTTATGGTTCTATTGCGCACAATCTGTCAGTAATACAAATGTGGTAGTTTGTCAATTTTGAAAAAGGTTTATCGAATTTGAAAACATTTCATCTGAAGATGTGGCACTTTTACAATTTACACATTTTTAGGAAGATTTAACATAAAAAACTAACTATTGTAGCCATTAACATGGTGCGACTACATAAATTTTTTATACAGTTTTTCGTTTTATGGTCCATGGACCCCAAAACCATCGTCAACTTAAAAGCTTATATATAATTTATATATAAGTGTATAATTATATATATATATATATATATATATAGAGAGAGAGAGAGAGAGAGAGAGAGGACATAACTGCCGTAATTTGTCACAAATCACTTCCAAACTGATACATAAAATCTAGTAGGGAAAATCTCGGTCAAGTTCGTTAATGAGCAGAATCCGACCAAAGGGGTAGAAATGGAGAAATGTAATTTTTATAGTAGGTACTGCTGTAGGGTTCATGGTAGAGATGGTTGATTGTCTACCGCCATTTTGTACTGTGACATCACGACGGCCATCTGGTATGATGACGTTACCATTGCAGTTTTCGTTAAGGCCACCATATTAAATTCTGACGTCACGACGACCATATTGTATGACCTTGATCTCAGCCACTATCTTGGTTTCTAGAACATTTCACTTTTCTTTACGAGCGGCATCTTCCGTTCTAGAAAATGGCATTTTTTTTCTTTGCGGCCGCTATCTTGGATGTGTATGACGTCACCGATGCACTTTTCGTTACGGTCATCTTGAAATTCCGTAAATATCAATCTAGGTTTTCGGAAAAAAAATTAAAATAATAAAATTTTACGAAATGATAATTTCGCCATATGGAAATTTGTCCGTCATATTGAAAATCCATTATTTTTATGCTAGAAAAAGGGAAAAATTTAATTCATAAAAATTAATTTAATCAAATTTCGATAGTAAAATTTATAAAAATGTAACTGGTTTGGATCCCGACAAGATCGTTCGATTAAAAACGATGATGGTACTTCCTCCACACAAGCCACTGGCAGACTGACCTCTCACCACTAATTCTAAGATATAAATTACGTAATCCAGTATCGTGTCATAGAGATATATTTTTGTCTGCTGGAGGCCGCCATCTTAGATCCACATAGGGTTTTCGTCTGCTTGAGTGCGTTGCTGTCATTTTGGAAACTGAAATATTTATATATATTTTTTTATTTTATACACTTGCAGGTAAAACAGATCGTTATTGTATGTAGCCAGCTTTCCTCAATTATTTGAGAATAAAGGCTACTTCGTAGATGTGCGAGTAGTTTCCTCTACTAATCGATTCCATCAATAGTATCAGGCGATCGACCAATATGTTAGGGTCTTCCCATACGTTAAATCTATTTCTTTTACTGAGTTCTTGGAAGGTTTGTTATTAATTTTTTAAGATTACAATTATCTCAGTGATCATTGTAAACTTGATAAGAATAATTTATTTTATAATGTCGATTCCAATGTTTTGGTCTCAGGGCTTCATCCAGTCTTCAATCTTGCCAGCTTTAGGTGCTTCATCGCAGTCTTTGGTTTTTTAACCAGCTCCAGACGTACTGTCGCCATCATCGTAGAAGACAGTGTCTTCACCTGGATTACTGTAAAAATTCTCAATTGTTAAAGTCAAAGCATTTTCACTGTCTTCAAGCTTCCTATTTATGTGTCCATCTTTTGTCCAATGTAGGGAGGATCTACCTGAATTCGGGTTGAATGTATTCTCACTTTTCATGATAATGATACTTTCATTGTCTTTAGTCTTCCTGAAATCATCAGTGTCCTTCAATTTAAGTTATTTGTCGAAATCAGGAGAGTTGTGAATATAATCACGTTCAAGTCAAGAAAAATTATTGACTTCATGCAGAAAACTCTCCTTTACATCATTAGCTCTATCTTTGTCCTCTATTTTGTAAGTAGGCTTGACTTTACAAGCTAGACTGTGTCTTTCGAAGCTTTCTCTTCGCATAAACGAATTGCTACACCGTGGGTTTTTAATACAGTCATTCTTCTCGTATTGTCTAGCATTCTTTCTAAGGACAAACTCCTTGCTGCAGTATCTACAGCGGTGTCCTTTTGATACAGCTGCCAGCAATGAACCAGAATCCATCTTAGCTTCTAAGACAAATATCAGATGCAAACTGCGAGTTTTAAATTGTAACAACTACTTAAATAGAATTTCTAATATTTCATCGGCGAAAATTAATGTATCTTATTCAAGAAACCTGTCGCAATGAGTTCCGATTCTTTTCAACAGATGTTGACACTTGTTGTGTGGAGGTAAATATTATATTTTAAATTTGGAATGTGGGATGCTTACTCACAATCGCAAGAGAAGGAGAGCTTCGCTAGACATCAGGAGAAGGAACATTTGTCATGCATGATAGCATTTCTCAGTTGTTTTAAGGCAAAGTAAACGTTTGAGAAATAGGCTAAATATTTTTTTTGTTTGAGTCCACCTGATAAAAAAAAAATACAGTAATTGATGATTTGGTAACATTAATTTTCCTAGTAAGCGAAACTCTGGTGTGCTCATTAAAAGATTTTTTCATCCACTAAGCCCTGTTATTTCTCCTACTTGCAGTTATGGTTAGTCTTATAAAAAAACTATAAAAAAGATGGTTTTGCTCTAACAAGATGTAATAACTTGTTACTGATTTAATACTATTCATAGAAACGGAGTTATAGAGATTTATCTGTTTTTAAAAAACCTTAACTTCTGCTACCCCTCTGGTAGGATCTTGCCCATGTACGAACTGGACGGAAAATTTCTAGTACTAACTATATTTCATGTGTTAGTTTGGATGTGATACGTGTAAAATTATGACAGGTATCATGCCATAATAATAATTATTAATATATATATACTTTTGATATGAGAATGTGTTTGGGTTATGTGGACCATCAAACAAAAGAAAATACTTATTTGAAATTTTTTTTCCGAAGTCGTACCATGATAAAAGCTAAAATAGGTAGTCTTTATTCGAAATGTAAAAAATATGTTATTTGAGTTGTAGCTGAATTTTTTAACGTAAGTGAAATATTATTGGGACTTGAAGTCTAGTTCACACAAAGGGACGATTAGGTGTCACGAGGTGAGACGCAATTAACGGGAGAAATTAAGCCCCTCGACTCATGGCAACGTCCTTCACGGTTTCCAACATATGTGATGAAACCGGCTCCAACCTAGCTTGGAATTGAACCCGGAAAATTTCGCTGGGAGGCGAGTGATCGGGCCGTTTTTATTTTTAAAAATAATAGTTCATTGGGGATTTTTCAATCACCAAACTTTCACCCGTTCATAACCTGTTACTGACATTCCGATAGTTTCTTGTAATTTTGATGTTACCGAGACCAATTTAGACAGTTACAAATTCAAACCTATTCCTTACCCGGGACTCTAACCCAGCACTCCTCTCACAGAAAGCCAGCGCACATCGGTTTGCGCTGTAGAGGTCGGCAAGTCACCTGTGAACCCCAAATATGCCAAGTTTTTCCACTTCGGCCTAAATTGGAATGCTTCGACCAGGACATTCAAACACTTTTAAGATTCAAGATGAGAACCGACGCCGTTAATTGAATTGAATATAGAAATATTTATTTTTATAATTATAATATAATGCAGTTTATCGCAGGCACATCGCTACTGGAATTAGCGAACAGTTAACTTTTTGGACGCCGTCACGATGCAAAGTTCTCCTGGAAAATTGGAGGCGATGCTTCACCTCCCAGTGGCTGGTGACGTACCCGGACGAGCTGTGCACGTGCTAATGTGGACACTCGTGTTTAAGGAGCTGACACACACACAACACACACGCAGTCATACACGCCCGTTTCGTCTTTTAAGGAGCCGTCCGGATGCGCGGCGGTGGTGCAGAGCTCCTAATTGGCAAGCCTTTATTGGCCCGCGCTGCCTCGCGCCTGCGAGCAGCGGCGATGCCTCAAACCTCACACTCGAGGGGCGCGGAGCAGCCAGAGGTCCGAGACATCCTCTCCATTAATTGTATTCCAAGCCGCGATAGCGCGTCATTTTCCTGCCTGCCTAACACTTAACAAGAAAAAACACCTCTTGTAACTCAGTACATGTTATAGAAGGGAAAATTCTTTCTTCTTTCTCTGCACCGTCCAAAACCGTTCATGTCATAAATCGTTTTATAACAATGTTTCACGAAAACGTTCCACTAAAATTCGGCCTTGAAATTATACTCCAATCTCACCCAAAGAAGTTTTACTTCAATAAGAAACAAAATAAGAATACGAAATTTTATTAATAAAACTGCAACACTAACTAACTGACAGACAAAGTGCAGTTTAATCCGGTAGGCTTAGAAGCATGAAATTTTGCATCGAAGTTCCTGAAATAACGTAGGGGGTTGAATGAGGATGAAAATTTTTACGGAAGTTTGTCATTTTTGAAGATAGAAATTTGGAAATTGGTGTTCAGACTTCTCTTTACAAATAAAAGTCAATTGTATTAGTATTTTTGGTAATCCATCAAAAATTTAAATCAAATCCTTTTTTATCGGTACCTATATGGCTAGCAAGAAATGAAAAAAAACACAAAAAAACATACTTGAACTCCGTCACGTACCTACAATTAAATGCTTAGTAATTAATAGATGATTAAATTAAGAATTAATTACAGAGTTTATTTTAAAAATATCTTGGTCGTGTTTATAAGATGATTTAAATAAATTATTTATGTAGTATTACATTAATTTATTTCATACAATGGTGTTAATGCATAGGCCAAAATAATTTCTTCAGTTAGGGTAAAGTGTGGCAAAAAGGAGCCAGTGTTAAAAAAATTAATTAACCAAAAATTGAGATGTGTAATTGTGTGTTTATTAGCTTTCAGTTACTGAAACATTTTAAAATGTCCTTTCAAAAATGCCAGGAAATATATGTTCTTTGTAACACAGTAAAATGACACTGTAAAGTCACTGTCACATTTTCAGTTACAATTTTACAATTATCATCATAGAAAAAAGGGCTACGTGTCCTGTAATAAATCTCGTTACTTTATAATCACAGCACGCTAGTGATGATAGGCAATACATGACCGTTCAGCTGGTCCCACATAGCTATAGAAATGTGTGTTTGGGTTTGATTGGTGTCGAGAAGAGAAAACAGCTTGTACATCCAGTTTCTCTAATCGTCACAGCTGAATGTCTTACAAGGACATCAGTGCGATACGAAGACAGTGCACTTACGTGTTGCAAGCACTAAGTGTCCTCGGGGAAAGAGTAGAAAATAAGTTTACCGGCTCGGACAGGGTCGAACAGAGTTCACCGTAAGTGGCATGACTCCAAGAGAGTAAGATAATAAAATCTAACACAAATTATGTCTCCACATTTTCGGGTAAGGACCACGTCCGATGAAATAATGATGCGCTCGAAGTTTTGACTTGACATTTTGCAGACATTCTTAAGGGCACCACGAAAAACAACGATTAAGATTCAATACTCTGTATGGAGATAAAATGGTTGCTGATTCCATATAGCAGAATCCTGATTGGCCAGACCGTCATAGAGTCATTGCTGCTCATAGAGACAAGTTACAGCTCAGCAGTAAATGGCTCTAGATAATGGCCTATGAATTGTAAGCACAAAATTAATCGCAGCATGCTACCGGTCGATCAGCCACATCATTGAAATCTTCAGCCTAGTGCCTGTACCCTGTGGACAAATCCTGTAAATTTGCCATGATCATTCGCCTTTATAACATTCTCTTTCAAGTGTGTCAGCGCTAGGATCAGTAGTGGGGTCATCTATCTGTGTAACCTCGAAGGATGAGGTAGTCCCAGCCAAAACACTCCAGAAGTTCTTGTCTTTATACCCACCAATGGATTGTCGAGCAACACCAGCACATGCAAACACTGCCATCTAGGCCCAGCCTGCAAACGGGAAGACGAGGGATTTTTTTTTTATCCAGAGCCAAGAAGGAAGTACGATTATTTCAGTCACAGTAGAATGCGTGAGACCCACCTACATTCCCTCAGCCATTCAGGAAGTTGAATAAAACGAGGCCACCACCAGGGTGGGGCTGAAGTCTATCCCACCCCATGTGGTGGTGCGCCGTAGTGGGTGTTGTTTGTCCTGTAAAGTGCCCCACGGACCACAAACGAGTGCATCAACTATGTACCATCTCAAGATATCAACTGCAACCAT
Organism: Bacillus rossius redtenbacheri; assembly: GCF_032445375.1. NCBI lineage: Eukaryota > Metazoa > Arthropoda > Insecta > Phasmatodea > Bacillidae > Bacillus > Bacillus rossius. Next base: position 27,173,826 of record NC_086335.1, on the reverse strand, counting down.
AAGCGCTGGCAGATTCAGGACTTGACACCGTTCTCCCGAGGTACTGGCGACTCTACTATACTCCTCTATGTCTGTCCCACTACAAGACACACACGTTTAGGGAGTACCTAACCAGGATTGGTCACAGAAGATCTCCGGCGGCCCATCATGTATGTGACCCTAGCGAGTGACGTGCCCTCATCCATGGGTGACGTAAAAGCAGAGACGGATGCGCCATTTCACCCTCAGGACATTAGCCTATCAGTGAACCCAGCGTCATTATTATCCTCCCAAGGGGTGAGCGTGAGGAAGAGATGGCATATGTCTACATCATATTCCTATTTTATAAAGCGGTCATCCCTGCACGTGCATGAATCTACAATGTAAATGTATTTCCGTAGGTGAAGAGAGAATCCTTCGGGTTGGTGGGTCACGCTGTTCCACAGATCTGATGTGAGCTATCCGCCAGCAAAAGGCACTACTTCCTTAGAAAGTAGAGCATATAACAGCACATTTTACGATTGAAGATAAATGGGGCTTGGGTGCTTCCAGGTTCTCTCACCAGTGATAGCGTTCGCTTATGGGAGAGGAAAATGATAGCAATTGTCCAGCGTTTGTGTTAAATACGTTGTGAATGGATTATATCAATGCCTTCAATTAATACTTCAACATTTTGTGCAGGGTAAACGCACAGAGACATCCAAACATAGGTTGTTACTAACACTACTTCAGATTTGATTAAAATGTTATAACGTTAAATTGTTTTAATTTGGAACGTAAACATAAACATTTAACTGGGACATGTTGGTTGTAGTAATATGGCCACATCCATACATGAGAACTATGTTTACGTTTGGCATAAACTTAATTTTAGTATTTTATATACATAATTTGAATATGCTATAAACACTTACTGTAATTTGGTAATTTTAATAACTCTATTTGGTTTATCAAGTTTTGTATGTTAACACTGATGAAATTTAATTTTATAATAACGTCAAGCGTCAGCATTTTTAAGGTTAAGATTAATTGAACGGTGACTTAAGTAATAAGCTTCGAAAATTGTATTCTTCCTATTTGAACGGTAAAAGTGACGCTATTCTGTAACCAGCATTTTTAGTGTATTTACCTAGACATCTTATGATGTGAAACGATATTTTAGCGGCCTTGAAGTGTTAAGTATTTAAATTCAGTTAGATATCTTATGATATCATACGTAGGAGTGAAATAACTTCAAACTAGTTGCCGGTTCTTGAGGTAAGCCTGAAACGCTATATATGCATACTGATGCTACGACATTCGTATAAATACTCGAAGTCCAACAGACATACGTTGCTGTTTACTGTGTTATATGTATAATTTGCTACTAAGAGAACATAATATTTGAAGGAAATACGCAAAATTAAAATTTTTATTTACAAAAATTGTTCTGTTCCCTAGACTCGTGGTAAGCCAGTGTTCTTGTGACTGATTTCATGTTATACAATTCAAAATTAACTATAAATTTGACCACCAAAAATAACTGTTTATTTAAATTAAATTGAAATCTAGTGTTTCAGCATTATAATAACCTTTGTGTAAATCTCATCGCCCCCTACATAATTCCCGTGCTTGGTAAAATCAAATACTACTTTAATGTACCTGCACATGAGATTTTAGTTAATTACTATTAAATATGTATCAGAAACGTTATAATTTTATTACCTTTCTCTAAGACCAACCCATTTATCTTATGTATATTATTATTACGTAATTATTATTGGTACATGTATGGAATTGTGTATTTAAGGTCATATACATATGTGTTTTTGTGTCCATATTGTTTTTATTAAAACTTCAATATTGCAAACGTATTTGGGGTATTATACTTGTACCTTATACAACTTATTATTAGTAATATAATTAATTTCAAAATTACCACACATCAATAATGGCACTACACGACTATGCTGATATGTAATATTTACATATTATATTCACATCAATATTATTCCCTCCAGTTTATAGTGGCTCGAGTGTAGTTAAAGGAAACTGAGTAGAACGCTTACATTTTTACTAAAAAATTTTAAGAAGCTTTAAAAGAAGGTATTAACAGGAAAAGAAGCTAGCGGTTTTTTTTATTGGTTAGGTGGCGGGGAGAATAGCGTGGGTACCCTTTCCAAGATGAGAAAAAAGTTATAATTCACCTTGATAAAGTGGCAAAAAATGTAGAGCATGTTGAAATGGCTCCTAGGATGATGATCATAGTTCGCGGGTCTCGCTCGCCCAATATCAAATAACCGTTATTTGCACAAGGTTCATGTGTGGTTAACATGAGACGGACAGGAAACTCTTCTCGGGACTTGCTTGGGAGGTTAGTTACCTTTCAGGGAACATTCTAGCACCTTGTAGGACAGCGAGTCGATTCACACACGGAGCCGCGCATTCCACCGTTCGCGTTGAAATGATTCGCGGAGCGTGTAAACAAGTTGATGATACTTGGAGACGGGTTACGGACGCGGGTAAACGGACAGGCCAGCGGTTTGTGGGAAGGTGTGGAGCGCGTAGATTCCCGCGCAGTTACAGTCGTCCAACCTTCTGCCCGACTCTTTAACATTTCGCGCGGGAAAGAAGCGACAGCGCGCGGGACAGCAAAGGAGGACAGCACCGCCCAGCTAGGGACATGAACATAACATATATAAGGGGCCCGTCTAGTCGGGGTGTATGTGTGTTAGGCTGGATGATAAGCGCGCCGCTCGCTGGTGCTTCCAGCGCGGTGTCGCCTCTAAGCGCAAAGCTCTGAACTGGCGCGCAGTCTTCTCGTCGTGCATAGGACAACTGTGAAATTTGAGCTGCGACCCTAACATAATATGGCGGAGAAATGAAGATAAAGGTGTAATGCAAGTTCCATTAGTGCTTTCAAGAATCTGCCTAACCATTTCTCTAAGAACACGTTTTTTAGCAATATTTTAACTCTTATAAAATCACAGTGTAAAAACTTAAACCGAAATTTAAAAAAAAACTTTTCGGGCCTCAGAAATCCTTAAATGCTTTTCGTAAACAGATCCCACTCGGATATTTCAAGCAGTTTTCAAATCACGTTTTTTTCCTGAAGATCTGCGCACCGTGTGAGCGCGCGCGCAGAAGGCGCCCTTAAGGTGTCGGCGTCCAAGTGTCCTTGAGACGTGCGACAACGTGAACACTTGACTGTCGTTGGCGATGTCAACTCGGCAAACTTGCCAGTGGAATTGACTGTGTGCGAATTTCCCAACAATGTTCGTGCCGAGAAACAATTAGTAAAACGATTTGTAATGAGGAAAGGTTTCAGTTACCAAAGACTGCCTTTAATTAAAAAAAAAAAGTAAGATAAATTAACATGCTATAAACATATTACTTACAAGTATAGGTACATATTTATAAGATACGCCGTAACTTTTTTTTTTGCCCCTCAGAGGCAAAAGAGTCTAGGTCCAATATTTGGTGACATCTTTTTTAATTGCATATTATGTCTTGAAACTTCTACCGACCAATAACATTGTAACTCAGAGGTATAACGTTTTGCATATTTATATTTTGGAAAAATATCTCTCATTTGAAATAAATTTATCATTAAATCCTCCTATATATGCAGATTGATGGAAAATATAGTATTAATAAAAGAGCAGTTTTTTATACAAGTTAAATTTGCCTAATTGCGTCTTAGGCTAATGTGAATCTGAGGCACAAATTTGCCGGCATACAGTAAGCCATTGCAGCAAAAACGTCATCAATATAATTTTGTTTAATAAAAACATTTATTTACTTCTTAGTCGTATAAATAATTGAATTGTATGTAACATAATTATATTTTACCGTATTTTGTACAAATGAACTAAATCAAACCAACCAATGCCTTAGAAAGGATATGATTCGTGGCCCCAGGTATGCTCATAATTACATTACGATCGTAGCTGTTCGTGGTAAGTAAAAATAAATTAGAATTTTTTTGCATTGAATGCATTTGAAATAATTTTTATAATTTATGTTGAAACCAAATTACCTTCTGTTAGGTCTAAATATAGTTCAAGTTGGATTAGGGTGCTCAATTGAATAGAGTTCACAACAACATAAGCATGCTACAATTAAAATATATCTTATACATATATATTCGAGAACAATTTAATCCTAGCATTAGCACTGGAAAATGGACACAACAGTTGTTGGTAGCTTCGATTCATATTTGCAAGTGGAGGCCAACAACTTGAATTTTATTAAACAGATAAACGCGGTAAAAACGTGACAAACTTAGCCAAGGCTCGTTACTATATCACTGAAAAATGCTGAAACCATCAGCGTCGTCAAAACATGACGCTATGCCTCCATGCATTTTATATCTGCGCCACGGACTCGATAGCAATGATAGGAGGAACAGGATAGCAAAGAACTATAAAAATGTTACACTGTAAGCGCATGAAAACATAACTCATACAGGGTTACAGTGTCAGTTAGTGAGCGTATTTATATGTTTTTATTTATTCTTAAGTGAAATAAAATTTCGGGAAATATTAAATGATGGATTTAGAAAAGGAATCATGATTACTTTGCCAATGGGTACCTGTTTGTTAATGTTTACTGGCAAAAAAATAGACAAACACTTGATGCGGATTCGATATTGAATTATCCATGTCCACTTTAGTGATACAAAACGTCAAACAGTCCGCAAATGTCCTGTAAGTAGGCAATATCTATTAACAAATTATGTAATAGTGGCCGATTCGCATACGCAGTAAACCTAGCTACATTAGAGTTTCTGCAAATATGTTATTGCGATAAAACGAAACATTTCTGAACTTTTTGAACACCTGATACTGCAAAACAATCAATTAATAAAATATCCAGTTTTTATCTTATATTTTATTACATTCGTTTTTAAGATGAGGTTCATTTGTGAATTCAAAACAAATAAATAAACAAATAAATAAATATCTATTAAAGATCCTAACGGGCTTGAGGTCCTGTCACACTGTCCAATTTAAATATTCAATATTATTTACAGAGTTTTGAAAGCATTTTAAATAGTTATATTAGTGAAAGAGATTTCCTAATTTCTCCATTAAAATAGTTGTACCAATAAAAATCCTTAAACATGTTTTATACTATATCAATATGAAAGTTTATTATTGCACTTTACTTACTCAAACATTTCGATCAAAATGTTATTTTAAAATATAAATAAAGAATGCCCATAATAAGCCTACTGGAAAGAAAAATGTACCATTATATAAATTTTTTGTATCTCTAACATTTAAAGAAGAAATTGCAGTTATGTAAATGAAATAAATACTCGTTGCTTAGTGAAATATTCGCTCTGCGATCTTTTAAAGTAATTTGATTACAATGAGTTATTTAAACTATGTTTTAACACAACACAAAGTTTTATGCAACAGTTATAAAACTGTTGAATTTATAGACTATGTTACACATTATTGTTTCTCAACGTATTCATAACACATTAGTAAAGCCACATGTCAATGCGTGGCTTTCTTCAAGACTGCTGTTATCGAAACAAACGGTAAATAGCTCTCTCTTCTCTCTCCCTTTCTCTCTCCTTTCAAACGCCATGGCAGTATTTGCGCTATCTGACACGCTGTAGAACAAAGCGCTAACTGTGGGCCGCACCGAAAAATTTAATGGCGCGCGCTTCTCACAGGTCCGTGAAGTGAAGGAGGTTACATGGGCTTTCTTGTGTGCGTGTGTGTTTTTGCAAGTGGGAGAATCGTGATGGACTCTGTCGTAAACTGACTCAAATAACCATGAATCAGCCTAGAGGTAACAGAATAAGTTCTCATAGCCTCTTTGGGTCAGAACTTCTTCCAGTGCCTAGCCTCGGTCATTTGGTGTTCCACCTAACCTGGCCACTCACAAGCTGTACAGAGCTTCAGAAGAAACGACGCGATTTTAAAAATGTTCAAGATACATGAATATTTTTTGTTCATTAAAATCATTTAATGTGTTGAGGTGTTGATCTCAAATTTAGTTTTACTGTTTTCGTATTTCCTTTTTAAACTGTAATTTATTGAGAGTGAAAATTGCAAAAAAAAAAAAAAAACGTATATTTAGAATAATTTTTAAGTATGAAACTCTCGGAGATGATACTTGAAAGAAGTAAAGGGAGTTGCAAAATGTCTTAAAATGTTATCCTCCACCGTCAACTGTAAGCCACTGAACGGCTTTTAATAATAAAACAAAGTAAACAAATTTTTCTATTTGTTATAAGAACATACGTGGGAGAATACGTTTGTCTCGGGAGGAATTCAACACTTTAGAATGAGTTTTCTTGATCTGTAACTATTCAAACACAGTGTATAATCAAAATCATTTAAATACAGACACTTGAACAGTGGCAATTTTAACCAAATATGCAACAATGAATCAGTGTAACCTAAAAACCGGACATTGTATATTACCGAATCAATTTTCACATACCTTAAAATTCAGGACTGTAAATAATACTGATTTGGCTTTTAAAACTAAAAATTAATAAGCTGATATTTATTGGTTTTATACTCCAGTCAAACAATTAAATTTACGGGTGCATTTTTGAATTGTTTATTATTTGGGCAATGGTAAATTCACATAATATTCACCGTAGTGTTAAATACAGCGCAAGGTTTACCTTATACTACCCACCAATTTCGTTTTGTATTATTGAATTAGTTTTGGAGTGAAAATTTTTTTTGAACTTACCTCACTCTTTGATTTGTATTATTTGAACAATGTCTGTTTTGGGTTTTGATATTGATTAATTCTTGTCTAAATTAACTTATAAAATTTTTCTTAGGTCGGTATTTTTTTGTTTCAAGTCTTCGTCCAGATTATATAACTGCTTTTAAAATATTCGAAAATCGTTCTCGAGGAATTTTATTTTCTCTGTGTCACAGTTTTATTATTTGTATTCCAGTCATGATTAACTTATTGTTGCTGCCAACCTGTGATCCCGTAATTTCGCTTCTGGCTCCATTGGGCACCATGATTTGAAAACTATTTAAGACATGTGAATGACATCTGTTCACGAAAACTATTAAAGGATATGTTGATGTCGAAATTGTTGTAGATACTAATTTAATTTTTATTTCTAAACTGTATCTTTTTTTTTTTTAAAAAATTAAATTGGTTAAAAACAAGTGTAGATATATAGTATGAAACTCCCGGTAGATTTTATTGAAAACACCAAGGGGACATGAAATTCAACATTAACAATTTTCCCTCCATTTAATGTTATGGTTGTGTTCTTTGATAAAATAGTTGCCCCGTGCTCGACGCTAGGGCGACACGGCGCTAGAAACACAAGCGAGCGACGCAGGTACAACGCGAATACACGCCTAAGCGAGGCGGGCCATTTAGCCGCCTTCACCTCGCGGCAGAAGCAGCGCTTCGGAGAAGAACTTGTGACGGAAGGCTCCGACCCGTCCCCATGGCTACGCCAGGGAGAAAGTGGAGTCGTAGCTGCGCCGGGCGCCCGTAGCTCACCGTTCCTTACCGGTCTCCGATACGTCCGACTTTCTTTCCTTCACGACCTCGAATGCGTGCTCCCTGGTGGATCCTATTACGGGAAATTTACCGACTTTCCAACCGAGAATACGCCTCAACTAAGACAAGATTTCTTCCAAGTTCCAGATAGGCTTGATGATGGTGTTTCCGAAAACCTTATTGAAGGAATCTTTAACTATAAAGTATCTCTGTTGGTTTCTCAAGCTTTAAGGTATATAGGCCGATTTTGCTAACCTTCCGAATAGTCCCGAAACCATATGCAACTATTCTTGAAAGGACGATTCGCTGGCATCCTTCATGCATTTTGAGACCTTGGGAGATTTGTGACTTATATTTTATTAGAAAAAAAAGTTTATCTATTACTTGGTCAGCCTCTGCTGTCAAATTATTTACCTGAAAGTTTAATTATTTAAAATTTTCACTAAAATGAAAGGAAAAAAATGTCATCACAAAAAAATATGACAAATAGTACCTATTTTATTGTTGATACACAAGGTTGTATGGGCTTAGAAAGAGTTTTATATCCGTTTGAGGCTACTTTTTCAATTAATGCAGCTTTAAAATTAAAGGATTCTCTTGTTATAACCTTCATAAGTAGAGGACAGTCTTATCATTCGGAAACAGCAAAAGTGTCAGGTAGCACAATGCACACAGACTTAGGTCGAGACGATCTCCAGGTTTATGGTGGGCCCCGAACCACTTGGCAATCGATTCTGTGATAATATTTGAGACATGCCGTGTCTCAAGGTTCGTACACGCAGTATTTTATTTTATTAATATTGATGGTAGTGTTCTTGAAAATGCAAAGGGAAATATTAACCACACTATTATTTTATTGGAAATTTCCCATGAATCAACGGTTTCCCTCAAACATTTGTTTTGCGAAAAAGTAAAATTTATAAAAATATATTCTTTATTTGTATAGGTTTTTTTTCGCCCATAGAACAGTCAGTCGGTATAGGCAGGGGCAGAAATTGTTCCTGAGTACATCTGAACGCTCGTTAGCCTGCAAAAAGCTGTGCTCGTGCTAGCGATTGTCGCCTCGCGATTGGCTGCCGTCTGCAAGAGAAGCCACTGCCCTATTAGGCTGGACAAGTCTGGACGTGTTTGGCTTCGACGCTGAATGGCTGTGAGTCGTGTGTCGACAGTACACATGTAACTGAAAGAAACTCGTCCAATCGCGAAACAGAGACGATACTACAGTGTTTTAACACACAGCTGGTCATAAAGTTCTTTTTTATTTTTGCAAAAAAAAAAATCATAGCCCTACATAACATTACATAGTTATAAATATTCCCCAACATGTCTTACCTTGCACGACTCTCACTACGTTAGCGTGATGCATTACGAGCTTCGTCATCCTTCTAATACTCAAAGATGACCATGAGTTGGAGTGCATTAAGTCCGTTCTGCCGCTTGCAATCACAGGATTAGATTCAGTGACTCTTGAATTGCATTGTAAGAACGGATGTGCGATGGAAACGTATTGCCGCGACCTTCAGTGCCTGTGAAGACACTTATAATGGGGTATATAGTTAAATGGGTATTTGAAAAATTCAGTCGTAATTCCGTGTGGCGCGAGAACAAAAAAAAAACCTGGAGCGCTAAGTAAATTCTGCATCACTTGACTTTCCGCATCTAGCGGACTAAACATAAAAATTGAACATGAATTTTTTATACAGCTTTAATACTAAGACTTAGGTCTGGAACCTTCTCCTTAACACGTTTTATACTGCGCAACACACAATATTAATTAATCCTCCCCCCCCCAACCCAAAAACAAGAAATATATTGTAGTAAAATACGTTTAAAGTATTTTTTGTCAAATATTTCCAAAAAAAATTATTTAAACAAGCAATAAAATTAACATTTTGTCAACATTTGTATCCTTTTAGAAATTCTTTACCGCTGAAAGCATTATAAATGAAATATCATCACATCATACAGACTTATTTCACGGGTTATGGTTTAAATGCCAACTGAGTGGTATCTTTATAAAACGAATTGTAGAAACAATATATGCATTTATTATTATCATTGTTACAGAGGTATCAAGATAAAGTGTAGTACATATTTAATAAAATGACGATTTCGTGTCCTGAGTGTATAATTGTTTGAAAAACTAAACTCTTAAATAAAGGTTCGTTAATAATGTTCGCAGGCTTTCACGGCCATTTTCTGAAGTAGCTTGGCTTCTGGGTTGTAGCCGTGTCCTTGGCAAATAATTCACCGACATTTCGGTCGACATTGCAGTCGCTATCATCAGGGAGCAGTTACCTACAGTAACCGGGCCGAGTCAAGACACGACGCAACCTGAAGCGTAGAGCAAATAGCCAATGTGGAGGTGGTCATATGAATACGTTAAACGGTCGCTCCATCAATCAGCATCAATGATAAGCAAGATTTTTTTTAAAATTAGATTGCTAAATAAATATACACATAGCGACACCACCAACATGTACGTTAAATCTAGGTTTGAATTCATTGCATCATGTAATGTGCTAGAAAAATTCATCCAACATCAGAAATAAAAGGCGTCCCAAACCTGGGAAATATCATCGGTTTTTCAAACTTTACTCGTACTTTATTAAATGGGGAAGAAACTAATGCTTTTTCATTTACAGTGTCGGTATTAATTATTTTCACGGTTCACAGATTATAAAACTCGCTCTATTCTGTTTCATGTAAAGCATAATATATTTTACAGTAATTTTTGACGTGAAAACGTCTTATAAATCAATGAACGCCGGCTACACGCACGAAAAATTGTCACGTTCCACCTGAGCCGAGCGTGCAAGAACCGGCCAACCACCGTGCGAGAAAAACTTCAATAATATCAAATAGGTTAAGGCGGGCTTTTTAACTAATTGTTCGTGATTATATTTAAACAAATTATTTAAAATAAATTTGCAAAAACTTTAAATAATATTTGAGAATTAAAAAGAATGCAATTTTTCATCAATGTTTTCTTATGCCGTTATCAAGTAAAATTATGATCCGTAAACCGACTTTACAGACAACTCCTTTTTTCTTTTTTTTTAAGCAGTACCAATGGGTTACGTTTACTTCTGCCAACGGTGTTTGCAAACAATCACATGAGTGACTTGATGCTCAGCAAGTGACATTTGGGGGAAATGGGCACGGATGGTTCTGCTACCGGGAACAGTTACGCGACGAGCACTATATGTATGTAAATCACTCCGCGGCCGAGAAGAAGCGCGGGGAGAGGGGGTGAGGAGAGAGAAGAGGGCCCTGTCGTCTTCCACGCCTCGGCACGCTGCCTCCGGAGGAATTCCTCCAAGAGCGAGTTCCCGTTGGTCGCCGCGGGCGAAGTCCTGGGAGACTCAACCCGCCGGGTGTTGGGGTAGGGCGTCCCGGCAGCTGGGACCCCACCAAGACCTTCCCTCGTTTTTCTCTTCTTTTTCCTTCTTTTTAGTCGGACCCGCCGGCTCACCAACAAGGTAAAAAGAGATAAAAAATATATATATTTCGTGGCTGGCTGGGCAATCAGCTGATGGGGCGTCACTACCTTCGAAAAAAGAAAGTATGTTTCAAAACTCTCAGTCATTCGCTCTTTTATAGAGAATATTTGCTGACGCACTAGTATACGTATTTTAATTTGTATTTCAATTTTTATTTCAAAACCCTTATTTAATGATTATTAAAACGGTAATATGTAAAACTGCAAAATAATTTGGCCAATCTTTGTATTTTTTTTAATTGAATTTCGTTGTCAACAATATCATTAGATAATGTAAAAAAAAATGGCTTAGATCAATGATACTGGTAAAGGGATCATAAATTGCTTATTAAAAAACTGAAGAAAATAATCTAAGTTTTTTCTTGGAGTAATTTCTGGAGATAGTGGCAAACAGAAATCAGGATATATATGGTCAGGTATTTGAACATCACATGTTTGAATGTTAGTTTAGTGTCCCGGCTATTAGCTACTGCATTCTATTAAGTCAGTTCTGACATAGAGCTGTGTTGTGTGCTGCTTGGTGGGATGACAGAGTCAATCGTGGAGTTGTTGTCTGCTTATCATCACAGAAAAATTTACGACAAAAAGACCTGAACGAGCTATTTTATGGAGTAGCTCAATAAATATGATGCCCCTAGAAATACTGACAGTATTGTAAACTATATTTTTTATATTTTTGGCACGTCATATCTTTTGGAACCCTAGTGAACACTTAAGCTACTGGTTATTGTTAAATTTCTACTACGCATTTCGTATCTACAAAGTGATATTTGGGAACAGCGTGTTCAAGGTTTTATCTTCGGTATAAACTCATTTTGCATTGTCCAACATTATTATTAGTTTTCAAAAACGAATACAATTTGAAATGTCTACTAAAAGTACGGGAGGCCTTATGTGTAGCAGATATGATATCTCATATATAAATTATATTTCTGTAGCTCCTTTCTTCTTTTGCCTGACCAATAAAAGTAACCTAAGGTGCATAACAATTAGAAATTTGTTTTGCCTCTTGGGTAGGCATTTTTAAGTATTTTTGCCAAATAACGCAAAGTGTACATAACATAAGATTTGTGATTTATATGAAATGGTGCAATTAAATATTTTGTTTAAATCTTTGAATAATGCTAATTTTAGGAGTAAAGGATTTGTTTTTAACATTTCATTTCTTGAAACATAAGATTTGTGATTTATATGAAATGGCGCAATTAAATATTTTGTTTAAATCTTTGAATAATGCTAATTTTAGGAGTAAAGGATTTGTTTTTAACATTTCATTTCTTGAATATCATAAAAATGGTATAATGTGTAGATTATTTTTAAATGATCTGTCTCTATACTATCAATTTTATGATATTGAGCGCTTAAAGATACAAGGCTTATGTGAGAACAATTTTATTTTAACTCGCCTTGGTAATTTCTTAACTCCTTCTCATTTTAAGGGATGGCTTGAAAGACGGACACCAAACATGTCAATCACCAAGAAATTAAAAAAGCTAATGACCTATATGAAAACCCCTAAATGCTCCAATCTTGGATTGAAATACAAATTGACCAATTCTCTGAGCTTTTTGCAATATTAAAAGCCCCTTTAATTTATTTTTCTGAATAAATCAATTAAATATTTTCGTACGGTTTCTTTACAAATTAAAAGTAATGAAGTCTCGTAAAAAACTTTTTTTCTCTATTAAAACAAAGAGCTATGCTTTCAATGTATCTACACTGATGTTCATATTCATTGTCAAAGCTTGGTAGTTCCCATACAAGCCTGCACTTTAACATTGGGAGACTTCAATTCAAGTAATGATGCTTGCTTAAGGGGCCCGCCTACCTGGTCACACACACGGTACGCAGAGCTTCAGGAAAAACAACGCGATTTCAAAACTACTCAAGATATCCGAGTGGGGCCTATTTACGAATAGCATTTAAGAGTTCGCTGAGGCCCGAAAAGTACTTTTAGTTTTGGATCATGTTTTTAAACTGTATTTCTAGAAGAGTTAAAATGGCTGAAACGCATGTTTTCAGAGTAATTTTTAGATGTAAAACAAGTGGTACAGATTCTTGAAAGCACTTAAGGGGCTTGCATTACACCTTTATCTTCATTTCCCCGTAATATAAAAATACGGTCACCGCACAAATTTCACAGTTATCAATTGACGACGAGAAGACTGCGCGCCAGTTCAGAGCCTTGCGCTTAGAGGCGATACCGCGCTAGAAATACCATCGAGCGTCGCGCTTATCATCCCGCCTCACTAACACACATACACCCCTGACGAGGCGGGCCCCTTAAAATACGTTCGCTATAATTTTTTTGTGTTTATTATATCAAAGTCAATTTTGTTTTATCAATGTCGTGATTATATTTGTTAATATAAAATATGAATAACTTTATTACGAAAATTTAAATTCTATTATTTAGAATATGTAGGCCTATGTTTGGTTTGACGGGTTTAAGTGAAAATGCAGTTTCTTCAGGGGCGAGAAAGTCTCTAGAGTCGGGTTTGGAGCGAGGCAGACCGGCGCGTATTTGCTCATCGGTAGCGGCTCACAGGCGCAAGCGCGGCGCGAACCTCGGAGATTAACCGCCCAATTACGAGTCGCGCCCGAACGCGAGGCGACCGAGGGGCGCACGGGGGTTGGTGTTTTATGCCCCTCCTTCCTCCCGGACGCCGAGGTCACAGACGTTAATAATCCAATTAGGAATACGGATGGGACGGCGCGCGGCGAGGCGGTGACGCAATCCGCGGGCGCAAACGAGCGACGCCGTACGAGCTTTGAATATATATATTCAAAGGTACGAGGGTGTGTGTGTGGGGGAAGAGGGGAGCGCTAGCTGGTTCGCCCCGAAGAGCAGGGTGTTATCAATCACCGTGTGACGAGGGGACGGGGGTCGTCGCGGCAGCAGGCACCCCCTCTAGGCAGAGAACTGTGATGACCCCTCGCCGCGGGTGGGACGGGAGAGGGTGTGTGCTATCTGCCGTCTCTCGGAGCCGCGAGAAAGTTTTTCGTGTGAGCGCCGAGTGTGTCTGCGGCTGTGGAAGGGGGAGGGCGGGGGGGAGGAGGCGAGATTTGGGGCTGGCCTTTTACCTACGAGGGGACCGCCCATTAGAAAGAAGACCCGGTTACAACGGGACGCGCGTGGGCGCGCCCTTTGGCTTTTAATCCTTCCCGGAACGCGGTCGTCGTGTTCCCTGTGTGGCCGTCCACGTGTTTCTCGACGAGTGCGCTCCGTGGAGGCCGATCAGATGTGCCTCTTCATGAAGGAATACGTAACTTCTCAATCATTTAAGAATTTAAAAAAAAATCAAATTTAGAGGGACTTACGTCAATCACAACAAACATTAGAAAGACTTTTATTCGCGAGAATCTTTAACTACGTATGACTTGGAACAACACGATTACTTTCCATGAATTTTAATGTTTTTAATATGGTATATCAGTTGATTTCCTGTCAAAATCTATCTACCAGGTTACAGTCATGAATTTTTTTTTTAATGTCAAATAATTCAATAATTATATAAACATAATTTACAAAAGATTTGAACAAATTAAATTATGATTTTTTTTACAAATGAACCATTTTGAAAAGACCATTATTTTATATATTAAAACAGAAAAGTGTCCTTTTTATGATATAGTGAAATAAAGATTCATAATACACTTCACAATATGTCTAAAGTTGGTAAAAAACAATTAAGAAGGTAAGTGTTTAAGCTGAATAACTTATTTTATTAACTTTGTACAACTGTATTATAAACCACCATTTTTGTACCTTCATAGCTCTGGAAGACTGCACAGAAATAATAAAAAGTTAAGTTTACGTTTTTTTTATTATTCACAATTCACTATTTTCCTTCTGCTTTACGAAAATCAATCAGTGAGATATCTTTAAAGATATCTCGATTCAATACGCGTATCTTAATATTCATGAAATTGTTTTAGGACTTTTGAATATCTTTAAACATATTCCCCAATCAATTTTCCACTCAAAAAAATGGGTGTAACTGAATGGTAACCTTATATAATTATTACTGTTATTTCCCTAATCTGAGGTGATTTAAATGATTTGAAAAAACTCATCTTACTTTTGAATTATAAATTATAATTTATAATTTTCTACAAAACAAGGTAATTTTACTAAAACCTTTAAAGACGGAATCAAAAATAATTTTTAATAAATGTCGTTCTCAATGAATACTTGTCAGTGCTTTCCCCCAAAACCCTATTATTTAAAATACTCCAGACCACTAGTGTCTAGAAAAATTAACTATTTGGTTTGATGGTAGAAGTTTTTTTTTCTCCCAAGACTAAAATTTTGTGAGTTAAAAGATTTCATTTGGCTTGTACTGCTTTTAAATTATATACAGAAAATTTCTTTACTACTTTCACTGACATTTTACTAACTATTATGAGTGCCCCGTATGTGTTCAATATTTTTTGTAAGCAATCTATAACAATAAATAAAAAGAGTCTGGTAGTATTTTTGTATAAAGTCATCAAATGCTATCTATCAGATTCTACTAACTTTACTATCAAAGTAAGTATGCGTTTTGATTTACTCTGTTATATAATAACGTATGCAATTACAATGGATATCTCTTAAATTCAATAGGATATCTTATGTGTTTGGACTTCAGTAATGAGAAAATAGAAACACTTGTGCAACTAGCACGTAAAATTCATTCAAGTATCAAATATTCGGAATTTATAAAGATAGGGCTAATCAGTCTACCCGCAGTTAAATATGTAATTGAAGGTTTTATAGTTCACACATAATATATAAATACACGAAATTATGTGTGAACTATAAAACCTTCAATTACATATTTTATTGCGGGTATATATATATACATATATAATATATGCATACACGAAATTATGTTTATATATAGCAAATCAATGTAAAGGTTACAATAGCTTCTTTTTCAAAAAAAATGTCTCTTTAAAAAACAACATACTTAGCGATACCGAAATCATTAACTAAGCTTTTGTTTTTACGAAATATTTGAATTTGGTAATACCAGCTTCAGCCCGCATTAATAAAATTTTGTTTGATAACGAAATAAAATCTGAAATTATAATTTTGAAAGCACTTATATTATTATATAAATTAAACATGTTTAACCATGTTAAAAAAATATTTGGACGTTTCACAATTTGGTCAATAAAAGGATTTAATTTATGTAATAATTTAAAAGATTTTATATAATGAATGAAGTAACCGAACTGATTAAACTTTAATATTTAAACTAATTTTTTTATACAAGAATTTATTACTAGATATGTGTACGAAACATAAGTACACATTTATAAAACAAAACAAAAAAGGCTGGAAGTGTATATAATAAAGAAACAAACATTTTAACAAATTACTTTGTAATTTAAATTTGAAAAAAAAAAATATTCCTTCACACAAATACAAAATCATTCATTTTACAGCATCTTTATTTCTTTAATTTGTCAACATTTTCTTCACATATTAAATCATTGTAACAATAAGAATATCAGTGTAAAGTAAATTTCGGCCTTAAACAAGTGCGTTTGGTGACTAAAATTGTACCCAATTTTGAGAATTGTGTTTAAAAATCTACCTTTTTTTTTGATTGCAAATATTATTTGATGTTATAAATAAACGAGAAATAAAAAATGTTAACGAATTTTTAAATGGTCACACATTACTTTAAAGCTTAGTTTTATGTTGCCACATAAACATATATATAAAAATATATTACAATTTGTTATAAACAATAGCCTATGTGACATTAGGTATCATATATTATTTTTAAATTTGTATATGAAATTATTATTCCATCCTTACCTGAAAATTACTACCAAATTATAAACCATTTTAAAATGTAATATTTCACTGAGCAAATATTTTGTTTGTAGTCAAACCTCGTTTTTTGGAATGCTCAAACATATAAAGAAACATACATCTATAATTATAGATACGCATCAAATACCACAAATATGAACCAACGACCTGAAAAAGCAAACGTTCGTGTTCCGTTTGGCTACTGCACATAAGCTTTAATCTTACATTTGTAGTTTGTTTAAGAAAACATTTACGTTAGAAAATTAACTATAAACCACTTTCTAAGAATTTGTGTAAAAAGTTTATAAAATTTAAGATAGCATTTGACATAACCGCTACAAAAATACTTACTGTCCTGTCACAAATATTTTCATGAGATACTAATTGCTGTAAAAAGTCGCGCAATTGGTAAAAAAAGCAAACACTTGCACGAAATATTAAAAACATTATTTAACAATCTGTAAGTGTCTATTGCTAATATTAGAGACAAAACAACAAATACAATAGAGATATAGTGTTAAATTTGCACAAATTGCCCTTAAATAACAGTAATAACAAAAAAAATTAAATTTGGTATATGAGACCCCACAAAGTTTGAAATTAGAGAACTAAAGATATTATTCTATTATTTTTAATAATTGATCATGTATTTTAATGTACACTTAATTACACACAAATGAAGCAAAGAAGTAACTATAAAGGTTCTGCTACAAATATCCGCGTGTTTTACTAAACCATACCATAAACATTTGTGTGCTATTCTACTGGTCGATTTCCTGTGAATTTAATGCCTTAATAATTTGTATTATTTAAATTCGCCAAAATAACCAAAACTAATAATAATCAAGATACTATATCAACTACTATATGAGGTCAAAATCAAATAAAAATATTTGTTAGAAAGTATTAAATTAAGGAAACTGCAAAATAATATCCCATGTTTGTCATCAAAAAAATAAATTCTGAAAAAACAAAAAAACTTTACTGGTTTGCAATCATGTAAGCCTTGCAGAAATAACGTCTAAGATTACATTTGTTAACTACGTTCATCTATTTTAAATAAAGCACTAAAATACATTTGTGTCTCATTTTATTACAAAATTATTATTTCTTTGTAATAAAGTTCATGGTGACACACGAATAATCTGTTATGTATAACAAAGTAGCATAAATAAAGATATATATGTATATATGTATATATATGTATATATATATATATATATAAATAAATTGAATAATTTTTTAGCCGTTTTAAGCAGAAGTAATAATCTTTGTTTACTTTTGATATTTGCAAGCAGTAAAGGTGTTTTATTATTCGCTCTCTGTTATGAGAATTAAATGTTTCATGAAGCTGTTCACCACGGTTTTCAAAATCGTAGTTTAGCTGTACCATAATTCGCGGGTTTAAATCAAATTTTTTTTTGGTACCAAATACCAAATTATATTTAAGGGAACATATGCTAAGAGGACCTTAAAATGAACGTCAAGCGGGACGTGATGCACCGCGAACGTAGCGAAACATACCTGCCGCCGGCGCGGTCCGAGCGGCGTCCGAAATATTTCCAACATTCGCACGTGCGGCGCTCACCTGGCCTGTTGTCCCGCGCCGCGGCGAGATGTCCTCCTGCAGCCACCTGTCGGCGGCGGCCAGAACCAGCGGCGTCGCTCGTGGGGGGAGGAGTCCCGCCTTAATCCGGCGGCAAACCGGCGGTTCTTCCGTCACGAACTGTTCATCACAGAAAATTTTTTAAAAATATACACATATATTGATAGTCACTGCTCAAAGGTCTGCACGTAAAACCACCAGTACTTCTTTACTCGAAAAAAAAAAAAAAAACTATTCGCCCGCAAATCTCCCGACGAACATTTCTCAGCGAGGGCACAACCGGAAGAATATCGGTATATAAATTTTATTTTTGCTTCTCTCTCTCCCCCTCTCTCCTCGTTGTTTTAACTCGCCTGCTTCCGCATGCCGGTAGGGTCCTCGCCGGTCAAAACCGGGCAGCGATGAGTTTTCCTCGGTCCATCATTCATTCCACGTGTGAAATTCTTCCCGCGGTGTGAGAAAGGTGGGTAGGGGAAGGGGGGGTGACGATCCGGAGCGCGTGCTGGAGGGAGAACACGAGAATGACACGTCGTGGCGGGAGAGGGAGGGTGCGTGACGTCACGGGGAGGAGGAGGGTCGCCGCGAGAGGGGAAGGAGCGAGGGGCTGGAGGGGAAGGAGATCAGAGCACAAGAGCGGCGCCGGTGCTGCGGCCGATAGCTGCGCGGACCGGGAGGGCACTGCCGGGCGGATGGCACGTCGAGGAAGCGGGATCACTCCAGTGATGGTTCAGGGGGGTCGTGATGGCCGGGCCAAGGGGTGGGGGGAGAGGAGACACGCACACATACACACGTACCTCCCCCCTCTCCCTCTCTCACTCTCTCTCGCCGCCCGGTGTCAGACCGGACCTGCAGCCGCCCCCTTCCCCACCTCCTCCACAAGCAGCTTTACCGTCTCTTCCACACGGCGGCGTTGTAGAGGAAGAGTTTTCCCCCACTCCTCCGGGGTCCCACGGAAACCTTCGACCTCACCTGCCGGGGGTGGAGGGGAAACTAGGTCGGCGCGCTCGAAGAAGAGTTCGATAACACGCCCTCGCGCCTTCGCGTTGCCCGCGATCGTACTTTTAAGTAGTACGTCGGTCGTCCACCCATTATCCCCCCCCCCTCCTTCCCATCCTTTAAAACGTCTCGCCCGAAGCCTCTTCTTGGAATAGTCATCCCATCACGTTGTGTAGGATCTTGATGGATTCGCCATTCGTCAGTGCGGCAATGATTCGTAACACCTGCCCATGCCTACTTTACAACTGTATTCATCGTGACGTTATCTGGTAAAATAGGTAAATATTACTAAGGTAATTCAGAATTTTTTTGGAAAATCAAGGAATGGTCCTAAATGTCTGTTAAAAAAAATGCTAGCACTCTATTTTTCATAAATACACCGTGTCATTAAGAATTTTTTAATGTCAGTGTTTTGTTACAGTGCCTTTACAAAGTTATATTATTATTTTTTTGGCATTTTGAATGAATGCTGTCTGCCATGTGAGCTCAAAAGGTGATGTCTCCAACATGACAATTCATATTTTCCGGGATATATATATTTTTTCCTGTGTTAACAAATTTGTCAGAACATTGAAGAATCCTTAAGTGCATTGTGACTGCTTAAATGTAGACCACTCTCGTTGGGGACAGCACCTCCAGATCCCTGAAATGGAATATGTATGTATTTATGTATATAAATATGTAAATATATATTAGGGTATGAATTTTGTGTAAATAACATTTTTCACCAAATTCTAGAATTGATTCAATCATACAATTTGGCAGGCGCGTCCGCTGGTATAGGTACCTACACATGTCATAAGCGTTCCAATTTTTATGATAAAGCTGCCCCTTAAGTTTTGAAAATATTAAAGTATGTCTTCAAAATTTACAATTATTCTGATTTTTAAAGGCATTATAATGTTTTACTGATTTAGATTTTTTAAACCTAATTAAACCAAAAATGTAGATTATTCCATAGTCTTTATACTTACTAAGTTTGAATTTAATAGTTATCTATTAAAAGGGAAAGTGCATATTTTTTATAGTATAGGATATCTAGAGTAATCAAATTTGGAAGGCACATACGCGCGTACAACCGCCTAAAACGAGCCAAATTTGATTGCACTAGGTATCCCAAGAGTTTGAAAAAACATTAAAAAAAAGTGTGGAAAACTATAGTATATAACTAAATATGCGATATAAACGATGGAGACACGACCAAACGACATGGGATCACGATTGTAGATCTCATTAATTACGATAGTCTTGCCAAGTTTGAATAACGCAGCTTTTTATCAAGTAAAAAAATGGGGAAAAAAAGTTCTAAAATTGGCACACTACAAAGATTTCTCTATTTGAGGTCATGGGATCTAAATTGTACCTATATTTCGTCAAATACAATGCAAGGGTCCATTTTGTAATTTCAAATGTCTACACTTCAGCCACAGTGGACCTCCGAAGCAACCGACTTTAAAGGTGCGTGGCAAATTTTTATATATTTTTAATTTTTATTGGATTTAATTTAATTTTTTTTTATAAAATCCATAGATTTTTTTCATTATAATAAAATGTAAGAATACTTCATAAATGGGAATTTAAATACTAGTGTTGCCATGATGATTCTTTTACAGGATGATATACGATGAACTGGCTTGGTAGGTTATTAAAAATATTTTTAATATTGTCAGAGAGTTTAGGGATAAAAATTTCAAATGTTTGGAGTTTTCCTATCGGTTTGAGACCACAATCAACCTGCTCTCAAAATTTAGAGTTTCTAGCTAGTCTGAAAGTGGTTAAAATTACTATTAACTAGCTGCAATACCCGGCGTTGCCCGGGCTGAAAACAGGGTGAAGGGAACCTTTTTCAAAATCAGATGTAGTTAGTAATTGTCTTCTTAATTTGAATGTCAAGTGTGAAAATTAATTAAAATCCCTTTCAGATCTCGACAGACGTTTTCTGCCAGTTTATAGTTATTTACATGGTCTGTATGTAATTTAGACTTTATAAAGCAGTATAGAAAAAGCTGAAAAATAAGAGATTACTAATTTTGAAAAAATTCCATTATCTAAATAATGCTCGGTCTGCAGTGCAATGCCTCAATCAGTTTTGTTTTGTAATATGTTTTAAGTAGTTCCACATATACAAATCATCTATCCATCTCTCTATATATATTTATCTCTATCTACATCTATATACATCTATGTATCTCTCTATCTCTATTTATCTCTTTATATCTACATATATACTTCCCACTTTCTCTATATCTTCTATATATAAGTCTCTATATAGCTCTATACATCTATATGTATATAACTTCATCTAACCCATTTCATTCTCTATACCTCGCTCTATCTCAACTTATCCCTCCGTCTCTATCTCACTCTATATATGTATATATCACTCTATCTCTCTCTCTCTCTTTTATATTTAAATAAATTGTGTCACGCGTGCGCACTTATACAACAAAAACAGACGAAGTCCGCTATATAAAATGAAATAAACACCTTTTTTTTACTTTTCGTGCTCCAACTATTGAAAAATAGTTATACCGTTCCAGTAACCTTCATGGGGATGCGCATAACAAATCACCAAAATTTCATCGCAATCGGATGAATGGTATAGAAACGCATACGGCACAAACAAACGAAAATTAAAGACATGACAAACGCATCAAACGATGGTGCGTTTAAAATTCAAGGAAACTCTATCTATTGAAGAAGTTAAGAACAAAACTGTTATTAGCACCTTTATTTTGCTAGCCGCTGCGAGCTCCACTAAGAGGACTGTTCTTACCAAGGAGAAAAATATTAATTTTCCATACCTTACTATTTGTATGATCGTGTGTCAGACATAGAGAAATGACACTCACTCAATATTTGTATGTCTCTATGACCTATGATATTTTCTGTTTTAAAATGAAATTATCACTTTTTCACTCCCTTAGGAATGGAATTTCATATCAGTATGGTTCTATGTGTTAATCCAGGCTATACTCTAGCTGTAGGCAAAATTTCATTCAAATCCATTCGGTTGTTTTTACGTGAAAGAGTAACAAACATCCATACATCCATACTTACAAACTTTCGCGTTTATAATATCAGTAGGATAAGTGAGTGATTACGTAGGGGGGTTGTTTAAACAAGGAGTGTTTTTTTAAGTACCTATCTACAATTATTTCGAAATAAAAAAAAAACAATATAATTTGTTTTAACTATTTTATTTTTTCATGAAAGCCTGTAATTGAATACACTTTTCTACATAATTTCCACTAAAAAAAGGCACTTTTCGTATCGTACAACCTGTTTTTTAATCCAATTCTCATAGAAGACTGCCACCTGATTTAACAACTGCAGCACGGCCTTGAGACTTGTGGAAACTCATTAGTAGAGACCTGCAAAATTCGTGGTTTCGTTTGCCTTCAGGATAGACTGCACATACCCCTGTACACTTGGGAAAATAACGCAAGTTCATTGGCCGCCGACTTGTAAGTCGTCTCAGATGGTTTGTCTGTGATTCGATCCTTCTTTGGTTGAGGGTTTATAACTGGTAGAGATTCGTCCAGATGAACAGTAAGCCAATATAAAAATTATCTAAGAGGTATTTGTGTTTGAATTCTAGCCTATCACCGAATGAATCTGCGAATTTGGCAGGTCTCTACTCATTAGATAACAACGGAATTGTAAAACGTTTGTTCTATTTCACATTTCCGTCAACATTGTTACGGAAGTTTCATTGACGTCCGTAACGATAGCTCCCCGTCTTTCCTTAAAATTGATTTTAGAAGTGTACGCCTGGGGGTAGGCCTCACGCAAGGGTTTACCAGTGTGCTGTGTTCATCCCCGAACGGTTAGACCACGTGGTTAGCGCCACGCCACTACACGTGGCTGGAAGTCGAGGCCGGTGTCAAATGTTCTCAGCGAAAACTATTCGTTTGGCAAACCGGGTTTATAAACCACCTCCACCGACGTTAAGCTGCCCGCGCCGTTTGAAACTGCAAGTTGAGACTTAGCCTACGACAGTGGTAAGACGCATCTTTGCCATACTAACCGAGAGACTTAGAACGAGAACAGTCACTGAGCAAAATGCCTTCAGCATGCTGGAGTCGTCGGACGAGTGTTCAAGGTAACTCGCCGAGCGAGTAGACAAGGAACTCGCCGGGAGAGTAGAGAAAGAAACTTGTTGCAGCTGGACTCGGAGTACGAGTGGGATACTTGTGCCGTCAGACAAGAGGCAGTGAACTCCAGGACTGAGTGGTAATTCAGCGCTGCGGCGGTGACAGCGAAGGTGGGATCGGAGTGAACGAGCATTTGGTTTGTTTGACGGCATGGTTCGCTTGGATTTGGTGCTTTGTAAGCGTCAACTAAGCTTACGAATAGCTGTGTCGCAGACGGTAGTGATCAATTCCGTCATGCCAGGATTGCGCTGCTGGTATGAGATAGACTGTTAGCTGTTCTGCTAAAGCTGAGTGGGTTGCCGTCCAGCTGACGGACGAGTTTTCAATGGGGAGCGAGTCTCCAAGGAGAGGTGCAGCCAACTGTGGACGACCGCAACGAGTAAGCGAGTTGAAGGCCTGGCACTCCTGGAGCTCGCAGCAGAAGACACTCGTTGTGCATCGAACTCGCTGGTAGCGAGTAGGACGGACCAAGGTGAGTTCCCACTCTGTATTCACCCCAACTGTCGTGGGGGTCGTAAAAATTTTTATACGCAAGTAGAGTTCTTGTCGTAGGGATTAGTAACTATGTATAAATAAATACGGTCGGTTCTGAATAAGGCCCTATTTTTTTTAATTTTTACTTTGATAAATTGCTAATCGTAGTAGATATCTATTCTCCTGACTGTGGTAGCAAGCGGAGTTATTTATTAAATATAACTTCATTTATTATATTCTATAGTGATGAAATATATTTTAATGTGGTTTTCTCTGAGTACAGCAATTCATAGGACTTTGAATTTTTGAATCATCGGCAAAGAAATGTAATCATATTTTTGAATTTCATGCCTCTCAGATCACTTGGTTGTTTAAAGTATTAATTAATTGTAGTCTCTCTCTCTCTCTCTCTAAGTGTTTAATTTAATTTGATAAGAGTATGCAATTGTTTTGAATGAAATGAAGAATATTAAATTGCATTTGGTCGTAGCAACTGCAATATTCAGAAGTGGGGCTCACTATTTATGCATGTTAATAAAACTTTTTCTTATTTAGAATACGGATTTTAATGTTCACAGAGAAACGGAGTTGAGCAAGTAAACCTTTATTGATAATATTTTATGTGATTATATGTTTGTTAATAAATTTCTGTCTTTCATATTCGTTGTGAATAAATTCTCGCTGCTCACATTCATTTCGCTTTACTTTGTCTCTGTCTTGGTCTATGTCTCTCTCTCTCTTTGTGTCTCTCTGTGTGTCTCTCTGTATCCTTCTGTCTTTCTCTGTCTCCTCTCGCTATCTCTTTGTCTCGATCTCTATCTGTTACTGTCTCTCTAGGTATCTCTTTGTCTACATATCTGTCCCTGTCACTCTCTGTCTCACTGTCTGTGTCTGTATGTCTCTCTTTTGTCCCTGTATCTCTGTCTCTGTCTCTCTCTGTCTCTTTGTCTCTGTCTCTGTATTTCTCTCAAAGGGCTTAATCGCAGCGCGTATTTCACTGTCAGCGGTATTCTCATTCGGTGGAGGCCTTTTAAATACTCACAAACCAACATAAAAACGGTTGAATGTTTCCTTAGTGGTGTCTGTGGCTTGCCGACAGTTCAAGGTGCACAGCCCGCATGCGCGGAATGCTGATCGCAGCGCTGCAGCGGCCGTATTTCAAAACGGTAATTATTTTAAAAAAACATCCCTAGAATATTAGATATTAGCGTAAAATGTGTATTTGTTTTGCTGGGCTTCCTAATTAAATTTTCGAGTTGAAGTTGTTCAGAGTTACTTCCTCAACTTAGATGCCCACATAACTTGGGTAATTTAAGATTCAAGTACTTGATTAAATTTATCCTGATTCCTGATTTACCACGATCATAGAATTGCCGTAAACCTCGATGACAATAAACTCAACGTCTGTTTTCGTTGAACTAAAGTAATCGACGTGTTTAGGTCGCGATACTGAGCCAACTTTAAAAATTATCATAACAGTTACTTATTTATTTATTGATCTGGTACATTAATCAAAATAACTAACACACTACAATGTATGCCTTCATGAAAAAAAAATCCTTTCAAAACATTTACATTAGTTAACTAGTAGCTATAAGTCAATGGATAACTACAGATAGTTTCAAACTATCAGCCAGATGAATGTTAAGTTTTTGGTTGGCCACATCATATTAAAACAGACCCGATTAGTATTTATATACTTATATTACAAAACGTTTATTCAGTATTATTGCCCCCACATTGCAGCAAATAACTTGATCTAACTGCGTGGAAATACCTACATAAGTTGTACAGGTTGTTTTGCTAGGAAATATTTTGCATGTTAAGAACCTTGTTGGGGAGAAAAAATATTGTTGATAATTTTGTGAGTACATATTTAAAGTGACTAAACTAAATACATCAACTAAATTTTAAATATATATTTAGTTAGTAAATGTTCCAAAATTGCGTTTGAAATAAATTTTGGGAGAGCTTCTTTGTCTTCTGGTTGCACAATCAATTTTAATATTTTATCTGTCACCATATGCTATAGCCTAATCAAACTTGTGATGTACGTTTTTTTCAGTTAAAGACACAAGAAAAATTTAGGCGGTTGTTTTACTAATGGAAAGCTATTGATATCACGTTTTGCAATAATTATGAAATACATTTTCGAGTAATCTGGAGTGTTAATTTTTCTTAAATAGGCTATATATTTAAAATGATATATAAATTAATTTAATATGAATATAAATAGTGATACTTGTTCGTGTCACGGAATTAAGAGGTTTGGTAGCTGAAGTGCGTTATGGTATCCAAACATAAATAGATGAAAACATCATTTCGCTCCACTTACTTTGAGATATATTCGTTTTGTTTTATATCGGGCCTGATGGTGAACGGTCTTCAGTTGGAGAAAATGTTGAATAAAACCAGGCTGCTAGAAACAGATTTTCATTTTATTCTATAGAATATATATATTAATATGTATGTCAAAGCTATAACACCTTCGCTACATCGAGAATCAAGGCCATCAGGAGCATTCTTAAATTTTGTTTTGTATTTTAAGCACCTATTTCGCTTAGAAAAAAATTTGAGTGAGTCTTTCAGTGCTCGCTAGGCATGTGAAACATTTAACCTCGGTAACGAGCAAATTTATGTGTTCTCATGTTGCACATACACTTATAATAAGAAACTTGAACACGAAATTTATTGCAGATTAATTAAAATAATGCCAAGTGTGATAAATTTATACGCTAGTTATGTTTTCAACTATATTTCTTGAAACGAATCACACTAAGTTTCTACGCTCGCCGCTAGTATTCGCTGGCGTAGCAGTTACGTCGACTACGGTATCATTCAAATTACAGACCAAAATTTTTAACTGTATAATAAAAAGGTCCCTGATCAAAGCAATAAAACATGAAAAAAAAAACTTAACACAGACTTTGGACCTAATTGTCGACATGGAATTGTATTGAAATAGAGGCCATTTTGTTAATATTTATTAATATTTTTATGATTTATAAAGTGGGGGAAAACTAGTTTCGTAAGGGTTAGCCCATATTTTCACAGTTTTATTTATTACTAATATTAACATTAATAATAAATAATTGTACTTGAAAAAGTCCCATCATAAATCACTGACACTTAAAAATGTTTTTTTTTTTTTTTTCCTCAGGTCACTCAATGACTGTCAAGTTCTACAGTTCACACGCCTCACTAGAGCTAGACTCAACAGTGGTTCGCCCCTTACCTAGCGCCTGTCCACACACTCAGTCGCCGCACTCTCACGATACAGTCGATTTCCGTGTCGCAACACTCTCAGGAGGGTGTCTCTCATCTTCGCCGATGTTGCACTTCCCTTCGCGCGTGGAACTCTCGGAACTCCGGGACTGTCGCGGGACTCCGCGGGATTCGCGGAACTCTGTCGCCAAACTTGGCACTCGCGCAGCCTTTTCGCGGCACTCGTCGCGGAACTCCGTCACTGTACTCGTCGCAGAACTCAAGCAGGGCCCCTCCCCAAACTGTTGCGGAGACCCACGTCGCTGCTTAAGTACCTCAGGGGGGCGCCCTTCTCGAACCGACGAGAGCAACTGTGACGAGTCGCGTCATTCCCGGCCGACCCGACGCCGGAAACATCGAGAAAGGCGGTGTTTATTCTCGCTACTCCGCAAGGCGGCCCGCGGAATTCCCAAGGCCGCTCGGCGATAGATAACAGCGTCGTGGCAGGACGATGCGTTAGGTTGTGTTGGGGACAGGGTAGCGACGACCCTTGTAATCTCCAGGCCAGCGTGGCATGCCTTACGTCAGGGCTGCCAGCCAGCTCTGAACCTGGTGCGTTTCACGGTCCTGCGTTCGTAACAATATGTTAATACTATAAAGTTTACCTTTGGCTTTGTGGACTTTGGTTTGCGTCATTTACCACAGATGGGAGCACCGTGGTCACACATACATTTTCCATGCAACTTTCGTTCCATTCACGAAATGCCGTTAACCGAGAGCTAAGATGTTACATATCTATATACAATGCATTATGTTTTGTTGTTTTAAGTTATCGTTAGTGTATAGATCGCCTTTATTCTTTTGGCCTGTCCTACGCCATTGCACCCTTTGCTACCTCAGATGAAAGTGACCCAATTCTAATTAGCGTTTATGGCAGGTTTCGTTCCTATACGCACATTGAAGTCTACATGTCATGAGTATATGCCATGAGTAGAGACCTGCAAAATTCGCGGATTCAATGACCTCCAGGATAGACTCTACTACACTCTACACACTCGGGCAAATGCCACCTGTTCATTGGCTGCGGACTTGTGAGTCGTCTCGACCGAGTGTGTCTGTGATTCGACACTTCTTTGAGCGAGGGTCTATAATTGGCCCTCATTACTCCAGATTAACAGTGAACCAATTTCAGAAGCAGCGCTAAGGTATAGGTAATTATTTGAAGTGTAGCATATCACGAAATGAATCCGCGAATTTTGCAGGTCTCTAGCCATGAGTTTTTAGCTTACCGTTACCCATATTCTACCTTCATCGTGCACCCGAAACCGCTTCAGCTTGGTCGCGCTCTGGACTGCGATGTGCCCTCTCTCCCACGCTCTCCCTATCTCCCTCCACGCTTCAACCTCTCTGCGGAGGAGCTCCCAATGCCAAGCCCACTATTTGGGGGGAGGGGGGCGGTTAGTGTACGCATAGGCCCATCCCCGCTGCTGCTGAACTCACAATGATCCGTCTCCTCCATCCGCCAACAGTACGTCCGTCAATCTCGTGACATACGCCCAATCAGACGGCACGAAAAAATTACATCCGAACGCCCCGTCCAATCATTGGGAAGTTTTAACTTTCGACGGATCGACGGATTAAATTATAACCTCAAAAATGTCGGGAAAATCATTATCTTCAATTTGAAAGTTTTTTTTTTTTTTTTTAGATTATCTGTTTTCTAAGCATAATGATTATGACTTGCTTGGTTTGTGTCGCGTACCTTGTCTTAATTTTCACAGTTCTCAAAAGTTGTGCCTTTGTTACCATGTTCCCAGCTGTTACTTGCAAAGCATTTCAAGTATGTGGTTTACGAACATTGAACACCATATGAAGATGTTTAAAAACACCTTTAGTCAGAACAACAGTGCCAAATGGATAACGGACCACTGCTAATACTTGAAAACCGTCAAATTTAAACAAGTTACAGGACAAAAACTATACGTGAAGAGTTGGTCAAATGAGGGATGGTAGTGTCTAAATATGTGAGTTGAAAATTTACTGGAAAAAATATGACCACCTATTTTTTCCGGAATATATATTTTTTTCCATTACCATCATAGATGTATCCTAATTTAAGAAAGCTTTGTTTAGGGTGTACAATAATTAATTATCTGCAAATTGTTATGTACTGTTTAAACGTGTTTTTATCCCCAGTTGGGAAAAGGTGGCATGGATCCTAGTCCTACTCAACTGCCTGATGTTAAGTGAACTATTTTGTGTTAAAGAAAGACAACATGTATCTACTTTTTATTTGGTATTGTTTATATAAAAATTTTAATGCAATTTATTTGCGTGATCTGTAAATGCATAACTCGGAAAACTTTCAGGTTACATTGTCAAAATATTTTTCGAGAAATAATTGAGGTAATTTAACTTATCTAATAGAAACATTAAAGAGCACATTTCAGAGTAGCGATTAACCGGTGTCTTCGGGTGTAATAGGGACGAGACCTTAAGAACCCACACTCCCAAGCCTCCGTATAATCCTTCTTACGTGTTCTGCCTAAAACTCATTGATGCTTTGTCGACGGTGGAGTCGGTTAAAGTGACGGTGCTGTCTGTAACCGAGCTCCAAATAAACATCTATACTAATATTATAAAGCTGAAGAGTTTGTTTGTTTGTTTGTTTGTTTGAACGCGCTAATCTCAGGAACAACTGGTCCGATTTGAAAAATTCTTTCAGTGTTGGATAGTGCATTTATCGAGGAAGGCTATAGGCTATATTATATTATCAATAACATTCGGGATCCTTACTTAAAGTCCAATTTAGAATCAAATGCGTTGGAAGGGGTTAGATACAACATGCAGTACACGTACTAAGTGTGTGTTTACAATGCCGCAGGCGCTAGAAGTTTATTTCCTATTGCCTATTAACATTGTTGCCACGCACTAGATGCCTTATCATTCTTAATTTTCCCATACAAGTAAAAAACACCCGTGTGATATTAACAACGAAGCAATCAGTACCCTCATATAGAATACATAGAAATAGTGTGAGGTATATATGTAGATATAAATAGATAAATACAGTTAGAGAGATACATAGATATATAGGACTATAGATGTAGATAGAGATAAATATATATTTAGAGACATAGATAGATTATTTGTATATGTGTAACTACTTCAAACATATTACAAAACAAAACTGAATGAGGGATTGCAATGCATGCCGAGCATTAGCTAGATAATGGTATCTTTTCAATATTACTAATCCCTTGTTTTTCAGTTTTTTTTCTATATTGCTTTATAGAGTCTAGATTACATACAGACCAGGTAAATAACTATAAACTGGCAGAACAACGTCTGTCGGGATCTGAAAGTGATATAAATTATTTTGCACACTTTACATTTAAATTCAGAAGACAATTACTAACTACATCTGATCTCTAAACAGTTCCCCTACACCCTGTGTTCAGTCCGGGCAACGCTGGGTACTGCAGCTAGTATAAATAATTTTTTTGGAGTAGGGTGCGGGAGAACACAGGTATTTTCTATTAACAAAAAATGTAATAATATTAATCAAGGCAGCTCATCACCCTCAGCTTTAAAATATTTTCAGTTACCTAATTTTTCTGAGGAGTTACAGCTGTTGGTGCACTCATTTATCTGTTAACGCTACTTTTTGCAACATCAAACAATATTGTCAGTAATACTTCATAGTTACACATATAAAAAAATTTTGTTGCATCACTTGGATTTCTCAGCAAGCAGGTGACCAAGAGTTTTTTTTTAACTGCGAACAGAGACTAGGTAAAAGTAAACATTTTATTGAATCTTAATCCAACACTTTACTGTACGATACCTACTAACACAAATCCATTGACTTTAAATTAGTAAAAATAATGATGGTATTATTACTGAATTAAAAAAAACAAACCTTTTTCATTATTGCATGTCAATCTGTTTACTACACTGAAAGAAATATTAAGTGTAAGTATCATGGTTAGTAAATATTTTTGATGCGTGGTTATTTCTAACAAATAAATTTATTTTATGGTATGAATACTTCTTTGGCTTTATTCGTTCACTGTAATAATGCGATAGTTTTGTTTATATCTGGACTTAGTATTTCTAAACATTAACCTATGTTACCTTGGAAAGCACTACTATCGGAAAAAAATATTAGGCATATTTAAGTTTAGTAGCGTGTGCTACCGCGTGCGTTTGTTTCAAACGAATAGTGTGCAAATACGGTCTAAACCAATCAGCACTTTTATTTCAAATGAACATATTGTTTGGTGAAGGTTGGCTGCGCTGTGACTGGGGTCCACATTCTAGCAGCAATATTGATCTGTATTGCTTGTGGCTTCGATCTCATGTTCACGCCGCTGTCGCAACCTTATGCACGAGAAAGTGACATTGCAAGATAAATGACCGATTAAGACACAACATGAAAACTTTTGGAGAGATATGTTTTTGTAAAATGACTGTGATAAAACTATGTGTTAAATAACTATAAAGTTTTTTTTTTTGTTTTTTATACATTCTTTTATAAAATATGTTTTGAAGATTCGTTATTTCAAAGTTGCTTTGGTATAATGTTTGTTGAAGTCTCACTAAAGTTTGGAATTACTGCTACCCTACTTGTTGCGAATATTATTTTTAAAACTAAATGTTGATATTTTACTAATCTGGGATCTCCCAAAAAATTTTTTACAGCGATAGTTCATAGAAGAACCACAAACAGCATAATTGAAGGTAATTGTATTTAATAAATTTATATTAATAATAATTTTTATTTTAAAAACAAACTTTTAATATTTTTCGTCAGGCTGTATCTGTGTGAGGTTCTATGATAAATGCGACAGTCACTTGTGTTTCTTGCGCAGTATCGCCTTCAAGTTCAATGCTCTGAACTGGTGCACAGTTTTCTTGTCTTACACAGGACACCTTAAAAATTTGATTGGTTATCATAACATTTTATGGTGGAGAAATGAAGGTAAAGGCGTACTTAATGTACGGCCTTGGGTGCATTCAAGAATCTTTACTGGGCGTTTCATGTCAAAAAAAAAACGCTGATAACAAGTGTGTAAACCTTTTACACTCTCCTAAAAAATGCAGTTTGAAAATCGAAATAAGGAAACACAACTACTCATTGTAAGTCGGATATAGTGAGTGGTTTACAGATTGCTTGGTTTCTTATGAAGCTCTGCACACCGTATGTGTGCCCGTATGTATCTATGTTCTGTGTGTAGTTACTCGTTTTCTTCAACGAGTTGGTTAGTTGGGCAAGATTTAAAGACAGGCACAGTGTGTTTGGTTCTGTTTGAGCTTATTATATCGTCGACCATGAAACGCTTACTGACTGATAACATTACAAAAAGTTCAAGGAAAATAGAGAAGAACTCAGCCGTGGTCTCTCGCCTACCGGGGCACACGTACTGTCTGCAGAGATTTAGAAGAAACCTCGCAATTTGAAAACTTCTCAAGATATCCAAATGGCCTCTGTTTGCAAAAAATAAAAAAAAAGCATTTGGGAATACGCTGAGGGTGGATGAGTGATTATGTTTCTGTATTTTTATTTTAAACTCTATATCTATGAGAGTGAAAATGTTTTAAACGCATGTTTTTTTTTTTTTGGAATATTTTTTTACTTGAAAATCCCGGTAATGTTTCTTGGTAGCGCTCAAGGAACTAACATTTGATCTTTAACTTAATTTCTCTACCATATAATGTAATGATTACCACTCGGATTGCATAGTTTTCCCATGCACTACGAGAAGACTGCGCGCCAGTCCACATCCTTGCTCTTAGAGTCGATACCGCGTTAGAAGCACCAGCGAGCGGCGGTCCTATCATCCCGCCTCACTAACAGAAATAAATCCCAGACTAGGCTGGTCACTTAACGGACCATTTCAAATTTCGCCTGCAGTGTCTTAGAGAAATCATGACTAGGCCGGGATTCGATCCGGGGTCCTCTAAGAAATACGATCCATCGTCTCCTCACCAACATATTTATTGATCTTTAACTTTTAAATACAGTATGCCCATAAAAGAATGTCCCGGTTATAAATTGTAAATGTATCAACTGTAAGTGTTGTATAGTTTGGTTTTAAGGTTACAAATAAAGAGCAACTCAGTTTTAAATAAGCGGATGCGCATGTACTGCTTTATTGTTTTCTTTTGCACGGCGCTACCTACGTAAAATGGTGACTCCTGAGCGTAAAGCGTTTTGTGTTCTGCATATTGCCAAGAGTGAATCTGTAATATCAGTTCAACGGGCGTTTCGTTATGAGTTAAATTATTGTGATCCCCCACGTGGCAAGAACATCTGCTGATGGTCGCGATGACAGAGCTCTTTTTCGTTGGTCTCCACGTTCACCTGGCATAACGCCATGGAATATTGTTTTGTTTTTTATCTGGGGCTTTATAAATGATCGTGTTTACGTTCCGCCGCTACCTAATTTTTTTCCAGAGTTGAGACACAGAATTGAAGATTCAATTGCTTACATTATTCAGGACTTGTTAACCAAAGTGTGGAAAGAATTGTACTTAAGGTTGGATGTATGTGCCGTATAACCAAAGGTGAACATATTAGACATTTGTAAGAAAAGCTAGGTTAGTTTACCTTAAATTTGATGGATGATTTGTTGTAAATAGTCTAAATGAAGTGGTATTAATATATCATTAAAACTGGAATATTATTTTATAGACACTATTCTTTAATCATTGGACATCAGTATTCGTACTTACGGCTATTGAAGGAACTACTGAAAGATATACAACATTTAATGTTTCATTACCCACACATTTCAAACAGAGTAGATCATGTTATTTTAATCTGGAGATGAGATATGAGGTCAGGCACCAAACGCTTAAAAATATTTCCCGTGCCATACCATAACGTATAAAATATTACGTATTTTTAACAAACATAAAATCAATTTGTACAACATATTTTATCCATAAAATGCTAAAAAATAGATTTCGTTTTATGAATAGCAAGTTTGTCACTCTTAACTTATTTAAGAACTTAATTTGCTTAACAGAACTTTGTACTGTTCACTGAAATAAGGGTTATATGCTTCCGTCGTGTTAAAGACACTTGAACAAAATATTTAGTTGGATTTGCGCTATATTACCGAGTTCCTAGTATCATTGCTCTTTTTCTTTAGTTAAGTAAGTGTGCGTAAAAACAATACAATTTTTTTCTTTATTTTATTTTTAAGGGATTAAATTGGGTTTTCCTCAATGCGTGTAGGCCTACGTATAAAGTTAAAATGACAGAAAGTCACTATATGTGGCCATTATATCCATCAAAATTAATGAAATATCTGAACTGAGTATGTAGTTTATTATTTGCATTTAAGTTTAAAGTAAGCACAAATTTCCTGTATGTAGTTTTGCCTAGATCAATAGACCTATACTGAAATTAGTTTCTTTAAATTCATTCATTATTATGAATTTAAAGAAGAATTGTAGAAGTTAACGAATTTAGGAAACTACCAGCTTGCCCATCTTCTAGACAGGTAAATTCACATTATATTTCGAAATTTTCTGTAAATATGTTAGGGAATGAAATAACACTACTAGACTAACACATATCGCTACGTAACGTATGCTCGTTCAACCAGTTATGCATTTGATTTAGTTTATCTAGTGAACTAAATGCACGTGAATTTCACAGCAAAATTCGTTATTTCTGCTCTGGATCTCCAACGCGTTAGATCCGTACGCGAATCAAGAAAAGGCCGACATGAATCACATGTCGGATGAAAGCACGATGATTTTACAAAAAAAAAAGTTTAGAAACAAAAGACGCTTTCGACCAGAAGCTGAGATATGTTGTTTTGTAATCGGGGGTTGTTCATCAAAACATTTTCCGTAAATGTATCGTGTTCATGTCATTGCATGTCGTTCTGCCTTGTTTCCAAATTTTTCATAACATAGGACGTACGGCCGTCTAGCGTTTCAGCGGTTGAGTTCCGAGCATACTTTTTTTTTGACGTGACAACGTCTAATAAATCGATAAACGCCGGCTGTACGCACGAAAAAGTGTCCCATTACGCACATTTATCCGTTAAGCTGAGTCCCGTTACGCTCATTGTACGCTTGCGCCGCATCTATCTCTCTTCCACTCGATTGGAACAACCATCGATTTTACTTTTTCGAGGCACATTAAACATGAAACACTCATATTCGTTTCCTACTTTTGTTATCATCGTCCTATCCTTAATATAATAACACAGATTGGAGGAAGTTAAATAGCAAACACGTATAAAATTATAGTTAAAACTATCTCTTCGTTAAAGTAATAAACATATTTGAATTAATGAGTGGAAATAAAAGTAAATTTATCAATTAAATTGTAGATTTCATTTCACTCCTTCTTTGTATCCATACAAAATAGTGATAATTCAATAAAAATGATTCAATTTTATTCATAAAAGTATGCAAACATTTCATCAATGTTTTGTTATGACGTTGTCACGTTAAACTATCGTCCGTAAACCGACTTTACAGACAACCAATTTTTTTTAGTCGTGTGTTTATCACCACTTTACGTAGGTGCCACGAATTTGTGAACAGACTGTATACGTGCATTCACTGCGGTCGCTCGTTGCGTACGCGGTAGGCGGCATTTGTACATCGCCCGGGTGTTATTTCCCCGCGCGCCAGTGATACGTCTCCGGTAGCGCGGTGCTCGCTGCGGTTATGCTAACGAGTGGCTTCGACCCCTCCCACTGAGTTCTCTCATCTGTCACCCGCACCGCCGACCAGTCCGCGCGGCCTTCCTGGATGTCAGCCGTCGATCATTACTCAACGCTTCGCCTCACGTGACGCGTGCTGCGCCGACGACGAATTTCTCTCCAGAGGCATGTCGAACGCGTTAGCTGATGCACGTTTCGTTCACTTTATCAACGTCCAGTGTATACGCATGCTAAGTTTGGGCTACAGCGTGTTCTGTTGCTAAAGCCCGGTCAGTACAACAGCAAAAATATTGAGAGATTTGAAAATAATTTATTAAATTCAAAAATTTGTTTCAGTGGTCAGACCACCATTAGAAGTGGATTCTCCCAAATTCCCTGCTTCTTAGACCAGGGTCGATAATTTTTGAAACCAAAAAAATAATAGTAGAATGAAACCATTTGGAAAAGGAAGAGAACATAGGG
Organism: Bacillus rossius redtenbacheri; assembly: GCF_032445375.1. Taxonomy (NCBI): domain Eukaryota; kingdom Metazoa; phylum Arthropoda; class Insecta; order Phasmatodea; family Bacillidae; genus Bacillus; species Bacillus rossius. The sequence goes on along the minus strand of NC_086335.1, from coordinate 27,137,450 downwards.
TAAATCCAGGAGAGATGGACCACCGGGTGAGATGGTTCGGTGGCATAGTTCACGAACCTCCTAATAGAAAGCGCCATGTCTGGTAGGAATGTGTCGTGGCAACTGTATTGCGCTTGCTGTGTTATTTTAGTTCCTTTGTATGAGTAAATTGAGAAGATATTAAAGAAAATAGAAAACAGGTAGGTCAAAAATTTTGTTAATGTGAACGCAGTTGTGTCGTAGAGACAGTATTTTGCAATATTTTTGATCCATCATTCCTTACAACATGTAAACAAGCTAAACGTATCTTTGCAGTGTTCTGTAGCTACGCTGGGCACAACAGGGACGTAATGGCGGCCTGGTCCATCTCTCCCTAACGATCGGGATAGATGGACCAAAATAAAGTGGGAGAGATGGACCATCGTGGGAGAGATGGACCATCGTTTTAAATGGGCCTACGTATTATTAATGAGTAGGCTGTAGATTTGTAATGTCGTTTATACAAAAAAAAATAGTCACAAAACATATTGTTAAGTAATTTGGAGGTTAATTTCCAAACTTAGAAGGTAAATTCTTCTCTCCGTTAGGCCTACTTAAAAAACAAAAAATACAATATAGACTGTATGCGGTAAAGTGGGCACTTTTGAGGCCATAGTTAATTTTATCATTCGATCAAATTATTATATTTCGGCCACTTTTAAACAGGATATAAATAATCGCTTATGAGCCTATTACATGAAGTTTTCTCATAAGTCGCGTGTTCTTGTTCGTATTTAAAAGTTGCGAAGTGCTCACTTTACCTCGTACAGCCTTTAATAATATTTTACAACTTTTTGTAGTCATTTGAAATATAATTTAGTCAATTTGTGTATAAAAATTAATTTTATATTCGAATGTAAATTTGGTTTTGAAGATAAACACGCCTATTATGTTGACCTTTGTTTAGTACAGATATAAATTTGTTTAAAAGTACGTATGCTATAATTGACTTATTTGTCTAGTGGGTAGCACGTCCGCATGACTTGTATGTTGTTTCAATGGCGAGGCAACTACATTCCTCCCTATTGCATTTTTAAAGGGAAGAATAAGAAACAGGAGTTTTTGTGATGGCATGTCTCCGGGTTCCATTATTGCAATGAACGTGAAATATGCTTTCATAACCTCTTAATTTTTTTTCGACTGGTTGAAACATCACTTTTTGCAAAGAAAGCCTGCTGGAAAAGTATAGTTGATTCTTGACGGACACTCCTCCTATTGCATCAGTGTGGAAATGCTTGAATTCGCTGATGAAAATGATATAATTTTGCTTAGCCTTCCTAGTCACACGACCAATTTCTTCTAGCCACTTGACGGAAGCTTTTTTAAATCTTTGAAGTCTTACTACAACAAAGAATGTAATGTGTTCATGAGGAACAACCCATTGCGGCAGATTACGAGACTGCAATTTGGCAAGTTGCTAGGATGTGCTTGGTCCAAATAAGCGACTGTAGAAAATGCAGTTTCCGGCTTCAAGGCATGTGGAATTATTCCGCTAAACATGTCTGTAATACAAGACTACGTTTACCTGACACCTAGTGAAGATTCAACAATCATCACCCCTGACACAAGAGGTTCTAGTGAAACGTCACTTTCTGAAGCTACTGAAACGAACTTAGTTCAACTACACTCTCCAGACATTGGTTTGACATCAAACCAAGAAGCAACCATAGTCACCGATAGGTCTACCCCTCCACTCGAATCTGCTCTGCCTATAAGACATTTCGAACAGCCTATCAGTGATGAATGTCTGGCGACTCCTGGAACTTCGTCAGGGCACACCAGTGTCTCCTGAGTCAAAGAGGTCGACAACCCCACGCCAACAAAAATTTTGAACATCTCACCTATTCCAATCTTAACAAAAAAACTACAGCCCGTGGTAAGAGTGCAAGTGTTTCGAAAGTACTAAATTTTAAGGATAATGTACAACGTATTACCCAAGGAAAACATGACAAACTGAAGAAAATAAAAGAACAAGAAGAAAGAACTTAGGCCTACCAAACATAAAAAACTAAACACCAAAGGATTTTCTCAGCCAAATTTGTATGATGACAGTGATGATGGTGACTGGGACGAAGATGAATGTGTCGGGTTTAATGAGGACTACAATACTACAAAAAGTACAGAAGACTGGATTAAATGCACAGTGTGTTCCCGTTTGTTGCATGAGAACTGCACAAAGTACGAAAATAAGTGCGATGTATGTGGAAAAAAAGAACTAAAATCTTTACGGGTTTTGAAAAATTACATCTGAAAGAAGAAAGACCTTGTAAAACATAATGATGTATAGGCACTGTAGACTTGTACGTCAGAAACAATTTTTGTTTAATTGAGTGCTTAAATCTGAATTTAAAGTTAGTCATAAATGATTAAATAGCTTTCTCAATGCTGGTCCATCTCTCCCATATAGGCTGGTCCATCTAACCCTAGGTATGTGGTATAGATGGACCAGTACTGCAACATTTTTCAACATTTTTATTCACTTTGTTAACGTAAATTTTCTACATATACCTTTGCTTTTCATATACATAGTTCACCAGAATATCATAGCGAAATTTACTTCACCAATATCTTGACAAATAGTTTTAAGAGTTTCAAATAAGGTGGTCCATCTCTCCTGGATTTACCCTAACAAAAATTAAAGGAAAAATAATTTACGGGCGATCTGAGGTCGGGAAGTGGAAGGGGGTGAGATTTTAAGGGTAAAAAACGGTTTATCTCGATTTCCGGCAAATGTACAAGTCCTATGGGAAAAAGTTAAATAGCAAAGTTTTAGGTAATAAAAACATCCACAACTTTTGTATTTACACGTTTTTCACATAACCTCAAAATTTATGTGAAACATTGAAACAACCAAGTTTTTGGTTTTTTATTTTTATCTTTTACAAACAATTTTTTTTCTTCACTAAATTAGGTTAAAATCTACCTTTTTATGTCCTTAACACACTGTAAATAGTTTGATTTAAAAATATTTATTTTTTTTTCCTTATTTTGACTTAATATCGAAAAAACACCCTAATTTTCAATCAAAAATTCCCATGTCAAAATATCAGCTTTTTAAAAAAAAGTCGGTGGGCTTTTTGTTAGTTGAAATCTCTACTTTCTGATGGTTATCCTTACGAATAACTATGCTTATAATTGATAAAAATTATTTATGTCTCCGAAAGTTTAGTTCCAAACGCAAAACGGTTACAGTTTTTCCCTTTTTGGAAATTCAAATTTGCGTCACTGGGAATATTTTGATATTTGGATTTATTTATGCCAATTCGAACATCTTTTATTTTTTAAATGCGCTTATATCTTTGAAGTTAATATTTTAAACAACAAAAATTTTTTTTTATATACTCGAAAGTATTTTTGGTAGATTGTATTTTTGTAGTAACGCACAATTGAATTTTTATATTAATTTTTTATTTTGTGATCACTTATTTTCTTGCTGCTAAAATGATTGGTAAATAGCACTATTGAACTTTTTTTCATATCATATATATCAGAAATAATTTTTTTTTGCACAGTATTAATGGAAATTAAATTTTTAATAAAAAAATATTTTGTATTAAATTAAAGTATTTGTTATATTCATCAGTTTTCATTGAAATCTTAGATGCCTTACAAACTCCTAGTTGAAAATATACTTTTTAAAGGTTTTAGAAGTGTAATAAATGATATTTGAAAATAGTTTTTATACATACCATATGACTTTTAAGATATTTAAGTGAGAAATACGTATTTAATGCACGCTTTAATGTGTTCAATTTTAGTTGTCTGCTCAATAAAATGCATTATTTCTCAATTTTTTTTAAAATATTAGACATTAACATTATAGTACATAATTTGTCAAAAATCTTGAAGTTGAATCTGCGACCCAAAGTTATCATATTACTCAGGGTTTCAAACAAGATCATTACAATTTTTTTAATAAATCGAAAAGTTAGCCCACTGTGTTCGTCTGTGCTGTTATTATTTTTTTCATGACTAAATTCCTTTTATGGAATTCTTTTGTTGTTAAAATTAAGTGTGAATGCGTTCTTCTGTTGTCGTTGTGTTATCCATAATACCTGTTTAGGGTGATAGTTCAGTTGTATATGTTTGACATCAGCTGATATAGGATCGTTTTCTGTGGGTTTGTTTTCCTTTTAATTTCTGATTTTGCATTTCTGATTTTTTTTCTTTGACAAACAATGCAAAACTACAATGGAGTATGTCCTAGAAATTGTAATAAATCAATGAATATGTACCTGAGTGGTTTTTAGGGACATCTGAGAACAGAACATTTCTTTGTATCTGAAACAGGGAGATGGAAAGAATTCGAATAAGTTTGAATGGGGCCGGGCAGGGAAAGGGCGAGCTGACACACACGCAGGAATCCTTTGTGGGGTCTTGTGGTCGCTATCGCAGGGCTTGCCAGCTTGCGGCGCATCGCCGTACGTGAGGCAAAATGGCGGAGGACATCGTATCTCCCCACTTCTACGGTAGGGAGAGAGAGTCCCCTTCCTTTTGTCGCAGGCGCGACACAACCGATGAACTGAAAATTTGGCGAGCTCGGTATATTTGGGTCGTGTTGCGCCAACAACGCCATCCAGGGCCTCCATTGTGAGGTTATGTTCGGTCCGAATCGCTCGCGCGGAACTACGATAGATAGATATTTTTTTTTTATTCTGTCCTTCCTCTCATTCTCGCGAGCGAGCTGACCCCTGCTGCTGAGAGCGTGAACATCCAGGAAATATTTATCGTCCCGAGTCTCCATTGTGGCCCTCCTGGGCGCTACTCGCAGCTGTCCTCTTCCATGCGGCGAAATGGCCTGGAAGACGGGACGATCACAACAACGCGGCGACTCCGGTGTTATTTATAGCTGCCGGGGATCGCGCCGAAAACACGCGCGTCGAAAGGTTCGCAACAGTTCATTGGCGCTTCTTTAAAAAGTCGTTGGTAGTGTATCGGCGGGCCTGCATGCAAATGGAGCCTTTTCAAACTCCAAAAAAAAAAAACATTTTCGATGGAATCTCTCATTTCAACCCTCAAGGATTCCTTCAATGACATGGACTGATATCAACAACATTAAAAAGCTTTTTTTGAACGAAATATTAACAAAACATTCTACCATAACTTTATCACCCTCAAGGTTTATTCTCTCACTATCACATAGTATATTTCCTAGTTTTCAGTTACATTTGAGGAGAGGGTATAAATTATTATTTTCATTTTTTCACAAACGCATTGTACTACAAAATATGTATTACTATTATTGTGCCTTTGATCATTATATCAACATACACACATTCATTATTAGAATTTTTTATTATATAAATATTTTTTATTGTATTAATTTGACTTGTTTGTTTATAAAAAAATCTCCAAGTGTGGTTTCAATTTAGTAAATTGTCTTTTAATGCGCACGCAATAATATAAATGTGATAATCTGGATTAAGAAAATCAGATAAACTGCACCTATCTTACAGTGTAATGAACGCACATATTCAGATATCGTTAAATATTTCGTCAGGGTTTTCTTGTCCAATAAACAAATTCTAGTAATGAAGAAATGGGTATGTACCGAAGTTGTTCACAACTGTATGGCTGTGAACTATTTTGAATGACCAAAATAGGGGAAAATATTTAAGATTTTTAGGAATTGCGTTGACAAAAAGTACTTAAGCTGGGGAAAATCTTTTAATACTCCCAAATTGAGAATGTTTGGTTCAGTGGATTAAAAACATTTTTATTTGCATGTTAATTAAACAATAAAATTTATTCTCGCTTGCGACCCCTGAATACAACTGAAGTAACCTTTAAGGTCCTCATGACAACCAGATTTAGCAATTTATTTCATAAAATAATTCATCGAGAAAAATTAGGTAAATGTATAATGTAGATGGAGACAATAACTCTCCAGAATATCCTAGGGTGTCTGACAGGGCTGTATTCTAACGTCCATTCATTATACCATCTACACTGAAAAAATTATGAATAAATCCCTTTAAGATTGGACCGGAGGCATATCACTTGGTGGACGAACAATTAGTAACCTGCACTTTGCTAATGACTCCAATCCCTAGCCAGCAGTGAAGAAGAGCTTCTAGAGTTACCATCAATAGTAAAGAATACAAAATTGAAATATGGACAAGAGATCAACCTGAACCAGTTCAAAATAGTGATAAGTGATAGAGCTGCAGAGATCTGGCTGACAGGTCGTTTAAGGCCCTGAGAATGAAAACTCTGCAAGAAAAGTAGCTCATCAGGTCGTCGAACCTTGTCAACCCGGTCAACCGTTTGTGATGCAGGAAGTTCCAGCAAAGAGATTGGGAGACGCATAACCTGGGGCCGAGTTGCCATGAGCAAACTCACAAGGCTATGGCAGAGTAGATACACAAAGAAACAGCACAAATGACAGACTGGTTTAGCCACTGATGTTCTTCGTCGTCTTCGGCTCTGAGCCTTGGACCCTCAAGGCAAGAGGTAAGAGCTGCATCGACGTCTTCAATATGTGGTGATGGAGAAGGATGGTTCGTATACCTTGGATGGAAAGGAGATTCCATTCATCTGTTGAAATATAACTGAGTATCTCCGATCATTTCTCTTTTCATGTCACAGGGAGAATAGTCTAGTTTGTTGGACATATAGTAATAAGTGATGGTTACAATAGGGAGAAGTGTATCATGGAAGTTAAGGTTGTTGGCAGAATACCATGAGGAAGCACATCAAACATGTGGATTTATCACCACTGGCTTGACCCTTCAATAGGCTTTAAGAAAATCTGAACACCGTCAAAGAATGCGGTGGCTACATAGAATGGAAAGTGGAGAAATATGGGGTAATGACACTCAGCAATGTTTTCCGCGACTTATGATGATGATGATGATGATGATGATGATGATGATGATGATAAAACAGAAATAATTTAAGGAACTAATTTGTGCCACGTTCTATGAAAGCGATATATTCTGATTTAAATGTATTTATTTGTTGTGATAATATTATTTTTAACATATTACCTTATTAGTTATATTAAACTTTATTTGATGTGTTTTAATTCAAAACAAATTAATTATGATTTTCACTGATGAAATATGTCTTAATCCCTTGAAAAATATAACCAAAATCAAATCGACAAATATTTTACGGGTATTATCAACGAAATTTTTGTTTCAAATTAGTATATTTTGACATTTTTTTGTATTTTTTGAGTAATCACATCCGTTGAAGGATTATTTTCCACCAATTATTTTATGTAAAGGTATTCATAATTTTTTTAAAGAACTTTGACTCTGGTAGACACAGACAAAAGCTAGCCGTACTTTAAGTTGTGTCTAGTAAACTCGAAAGAATGAGACAGACGGTTAGAAAAAATATTTTTTTATGATATTCCCATGTTAACACCTTGCTGTTTAGATACCAGTACTGCAATCACTCATTTTATATTAGAACTTTCATATAACTTAGGACTACAATATCAATACGATATTGGTTTATTATTGCATTTGTGTAAGTATGTTTACTAGAGTAAGCTTATTGTTTTATAAGCAGCGTCCGCTTGCTGAAATAAAAATGTTAGAAATTTTCTGTGAATTGGCCCATCAAATACGAATTTTATCTTTGTACTTGAATATAAATTTTTCTTCAACACATTTTTATGAAAATATAATCATTTTTAATTTTGTAGGATTAAGAGATATCTGAAACCTTCAAATAAAATCTTTTCTTTTTCTTGGGAGTTTTGTTTTAAAATATTGTAATATAGTAAATTTAAATTTACTAAAGGCTATAGGAGTTACATTTCAGATCCCTAAATAAGTATTATCAGTATCCTTAAAAAATATAATGACTAAGTTCTATTTTATTTTGCAGGCATTGCTGACTCTCTGAAGCTACTTTTTAAAATTATTTTATAACTAATGGAAAACGTCGCATTAAAACCCTATAAATAATTTTTGCATTACGCCGAAACATTTGGTCAAACTAACGAACAAAACAATATTTTTTTTTAAAAAACAATAAAAACTTAAATTAAAATAAAAGCCTTTTTTAAAAATAATGAAGGGTCTAAAAATACTTGAAGAGAAAAAAATATTACTATGACATAACTTTACACAATGAAATATATGATTTTTAAAAGTTATCATTAAATAACGAATGTAATTATTCAGTACAAAATCCTTTTAAACCTTAAGGCCATACCTAAAACGTTAGTATTCCTATTCTTAAATTGCAAACCAAGTAATATAATACTATGTGATGCTTTCGCTCAATTCAAATACACCCATATTCTTTCCGGTGGCCGTAATTTGAAGTGCTATTTCATTAAATTAAACGCGAGGGACTGTCAACGAAGCGTGAACAAGAGTCGAGCACTCCGCACCAGCACAGGAGACTAGCGATTGGGGGGAGGGGTGCTTCGGGAGGGTAGAGGTAGGGGTCGTAAACCAGGAGTCGTGGCGGGGAACTTCAACGCAGGATCGAGACACTAACCTCTCAGTAGCGAGTCAGGTAACCGCCGGGAAGGGAGGTGGAAGTTTTATAGAGGTTCCGAAATATAACTGCCGCTCGGAACATTAACATTTTAAAAGGTGGGAAGGGGAGGGGGGGGGGGGAGCGCCCCTGTGCGTGTCCGCGAGTGTGTAGTTTCGGAAGCGACATCCGAGTTGAAAACCTGGGAGGCCACTTTAGAGTTTAATTACGCGTTACGAATCGCCCTTCCATTAGGCGACTTTAAAAATAAAATGGTGGCGTAAATTACGGACGGAAAGGGCACGCATCGGTGCACTCGAAAATCAAGCTTTTGGAATATATTTTTTTTTTCACACGTCCCAGCAGATGCCATAACTTTTCCTGCCTCGCATAATGAACATACCATTTTATTTAACCCCCGGGAACAAAACAAAATATTACAAAGGGTTTTACAAAGAAATATTCTGATTATTAATATGACACTCTGGATGCATAGAATGTGTAGGGATATTTTATTGTGAGTACTCATTAAATAAAAATATTTTACAAACATGCACAAAAAAATAACATTTCGCTAGATATAGTTTTTATGTTGAGCACTGAAAACAGTGGAAGCCATTTCGTGAAAAAATTCTCACTGAAAAATGCCCAATTTTAAGACACTATTATCATAATTTTAAAGTAAAATCACAATATATTCTTAAAGTTACAATATATCTACATACTCTCGTTGATATTCAGTGGTTCAATTTCAAGGGACTTTGTTTTTTAAAGAAACATATTATTTACGAAGAATGCTATGACAATCATTCAATGTATAATGCAAAATTATATGTAATGTTATAAATATGTTTACTGTTATTTTACAATATCGTTTGGTTTACTTTAAATTTTTTTGGGTCTACAGGTATATGAACATTATAATAGTAATTTCAATGACCGTAATATGCAAATATTTTGTTTGATATATGCCTTACTGACAATAATGTGTTTGATTATAGAATTAAATTTAAGTATATTTCTTAAGAATCTAGAAAAGTTGATTGAATTATTTATTGTCAAGAGTCAAAAATGGCAGATCTCAGATGCAAAGTTATTTATGAAAAATATTAAAAAATGGGACTATAAAATTAAAGTAAATACTTTAGTCAGCTTTAGGAAGACAAAAATGAACTTCTAGAGGGGGCTGTGACGCAATTTGTAAGGTGAAAATATTAATTAGGATTACTTGTCTGACTTTTAACAAAAGGAATATATCGCGCAAAACATTTTAAGCAATAAAAATATCAATTAAAAGTAATATGCCATACTGAAACACTGAAATCTCTATAGGAATATAAATAAAACTAAATTAACAACGAGACAATGCCATCACCCATGCGATTGGAAAGTTTAAACAGTTTTATTCTTGAGGACTGCAAGGTTTGTGCGTACCTGACATACGCAAACGTTTAATTTGCTTAACGAATTGGCAATCGTCCTTTCCCCAACTTCGAGTTTTTTGGAAACTGGTCTCTTAGCCCAGGAAACAAAGGTTTCAACCTGTGAAAAATTTGTCCAAAGCTGAATTTTTGCACAGTGGTAGAGTCGACTATGCTTAATAACATACCGAAAGTTTACCGCTGTAGACCTTGTGCGTATCACTGAAAATTTGCAGTTAAGTCCTAGAGGACAGCGACTTGCAAAAGTTCATTAAAATGCTTCCCATTTTTGCACTTTTTACCGTAGACTCTCGATAGCTATATGAAAATAATCTTAAAGCACTACTACTCACATTGATAATGAATAAAGTTCTAAAAGTTAATATTAAAGGTAAGAAAAAAATGTAAAATTAATGAAATAATTTTTTTTTACATCAGTCAAGGCAATAAAAAGACAATTCACTTAAAAATAAAGGGTCTTACGCAAATATTTCTTTAACAAATGTTGTTGTATAGTTCTTAAGCTTTACAGAGACATATCTCTCAAAAGTCTAGCTTAATTTATAGGATCACTAGAGACTCCCGAGCTTATCAATGTCGTTTACGCACTGCGACAGAGCCACAGCCGCAAGCGCTGTGGCCACTCTCACTCCCACGAAATCGAAGATTTTTAATCTTTGTAAACTTTGCTCCTAACTGAAATTTAAAACAGTGGTAACATTCAAGTTTTCTAGCAACATTTGAAATGTTTACCACCGCAAACCTTGCGCGGAACACCGAAATCGAGAAGTTAAGTCCTAAATAATACTTTATTGACCTCTCAACAATATGGCACTATAACGTAATTACTATAGTATACTTTCAGAATAGCAAACGAAAACTTCTCAAAACATTATTCTCAATGATTAAATTTAAAAATCTTTCAATACGTTTGACTAAATATGATATTTATTCAATAATATTAGAAGAAAGGTATTCTGAAAAAAAGGGCACAAATGAAAATACGTATTACAAAAACACGTAGAGCCCGATGTGAAAACATTAAATAAAAGTAGTTGCAATATCCTCAAACTTTAAATTAGTTTATTTGTTGAGAGCTTGGTACAATGTGTCTGACCGCTAAAGCGATCCGAGCCGCGTAGTGTATACTACTGCGAGGTTGTCGAAGTAGGCTCGGGTCGGGACGAATTTCGCCGTAAAGAAACAAAGGTTTTTAATACATGGAAAATTATCCCAAAGAAGAAACTTTGTACAATTGTAGAAAGAACGTTTCTTAGTAACATATCAAAAGTTTACCGATGCAAACCTTGTGCGTCACGCAAAAACGAGCAGTTAAGCCCAAAATGTCAATTTTTTGCAACGATCCACAATAATGGATATTGCAAATGCAGTTTATGGAGTAGACTGACAGTATGGAATTCAATATAATCTAGAAACATTGCCCTATCTGAGGATAGTGATAAAAAGTACAAAGTTTAAACATCTTTCTATAAAATAGACAATTTAAATCATTAAAGTTAACGAATTCACTTTCATTCAATTTTTAGGAAATATAAATACATTTTACATAAACTTAAAGAGCCCAAAATGTAAATCGCTTAGAGTAAACGTTGTTGCATATTTATTCATCTTTAAATTGGTATATTTTTATTAAGTGTCTCATACAATTAGTCTGACCGCTGAAGCGATCCGAGCCGCGTAGTGTATACTACTGCGATGTTGTCGAAGTAGACTCGGGTCGGGACGAGTTTCGCTGTAAAGAAACAAAGGTTTTTAATACATGGAAAATTATCCCAATGAAGAAACTTTGTACAGTTGTAGAATGATCGTTTCTTAGTAACATATCAAAAGTTTACCGATGCAAACCTTGTGCGTCACGCCAAAAACGAGCAGTTAAGCCCAAAATGTCAATTTTTTGCAACGATCCACAATAATGGATATTGCAAATGCATTTTATAGAGTAGACTGACAGTATGGAGCCCAAAATAATCTAGAAACATTGCCCTATCTGAGGATAGTAATAAAAAGTACAAAGTTTAAACATCTTTCTATAAAATAGACAATTTAAATCATTAAAGTTAACGAATTCACTTTCATTCAATTTTTAGGAAATATAAATACATTTTACATAAACTTAAAGAGCCCAACATGGAAATCGCTCAGAGTAAACGTTGTTGCATATTTATTCATCTTAAAATTGGTATATTTTTTAAGTGTCTCATACAATTAGTCTGACTGCTGAAGCTATCCGAGCCGCGTAGTGTATAGGCTACTACTGCGATGTTGTCGAAGTAGGCTCGGGTCGGGCGAATTTCGCTGTAAAGAAACAAAGGTTTTTAATACATGGAAAATTATCCCAAAGAAGAAACTTTGTGCAGTTGTAGAAAGAACGTTTCTTAGTAACATATCAAAAGTTTACCGTTGCAAACCTTGTGCGTCACGCAAAAAACGAGCAGTTAAGCCAAAAATGTCAATTTTTTGCAACGATCCACAATAATGGATATTGCAAATGCAGTTTATGGAGTAGACTGACAGTATGGAACCCAAAATAATCTAGAAACATTGTCCTATCTGAGGATGGTAATAAAAAGTACACAGTTTTAACATCTTTATATAAAATAGACAATTAAAATCTTTAAAGTTGAGATGATCATTTTCATTCAATTTTACGGAAAAGTTAATACATCTTACATAAATATAAAGAGCCCTACGTGAAAATCGCTTTCAATAAACGTTGTTGCATATTTATTCTTCTTTAAATGGGTATATTTGTTAAGGGTCTCATACAATTTGTTTGACCCCTGAAGCTATCCGAGCCGTGTAGTGTGTACTACTGTGAGGTTGCCGAAGTCGGCTTGGGGTCGGGACGAATTTCACTGTTAAGAAACTTGGAAAATTATCCCAAAGCAGAAACTTTGTACTATTGTAGAATAAACGTTTCTTAGTAACATGTCAAAAGTTTACCGATATAACCCTTGTGATCACACCAATAACAAGCAGTTAAGTCCTAAATGATAATTTCCCAAACGATCCACAAAATTGTGTTTCGTAAATAATTTAATAACTCTATAAATACTTTTTTTTAAGTAGGCTCCCAGTATACAGAAAACTTGGTTTGTCCTCAAACGCCATACTACTACGGTAATAGGAATATGAAATCACTACAGACAAGATTTTGTTCCGTTTACTATGGTGAAACCAGAGCTAACCGAGAAATGACCGAACGTCCCGGAAAGTTGTGATATTTGACGATATTGCGCGAGTAGCACACCCGTACGTGACTACAGAGAATGGATAGTTTCCTTAACCGTTAGGATTTCTGGTACGAACACCCTCTCACAGGTAGGGTCATAAAATACGGTCAAACTCTTGCAAAAACATCCACCACCGCTCTTTGCCACTAGCAATCCAACGACGTCAGCTAGGCGCAGCACTCAAATACATTATGTAATGCTACCTATACGTTTTACAACACAACTCGTGTTTTATTTATTTTCTGGAATAAAACCCTATTATTATAGGAATTATGTTGTAAAAGTGAAAAAAAAAAAACTCAGAGTACATTTACGATGTACCGTTTTATTCAATTTTTATGTACTAAACTGATTTTAAAGAAGTCAATATATAATTTTTCATTTTGTAGAATACAGGCTACATTAAAATTTTGCATTGTTCTGATCGAAAATAAAACGATGTATCAGAAATAAAAAAAAATTGTTGCTAAAAAAATAATTTTTAATAATAACATTTTTGAAACAGAATAAATCCATGCAGATATAAAACCAGAGGTCCTCTAGAGTTTTTCATTTACAAGCTACAATTAGAAATCGTTTATTGTTAATTTTATTGTATCAAAAAACATTCTTATAAGAAAAAAATGCATATCTCATTACATGTAACATACACCCTCTCATATGAACTAGCTATGTTTTAAGTAATCCCTAAATAAGACCCAGTTGAATGAGTGTCGCAGTACGCAGTGTGTCGCAATGCCGCGCTGGAACGGCGGTGGCCGTGAGAGATCAGTACGGCCGCAGTACACTGCAACGCTCGGGCCGCTTTAATGAGCCAACTAATTACGTTACACTCTTTATAAATATACCGTCTTAAAGCTAAAGGTATAACCAAGAACATTTATTTGAACATTTTTCGCATTGGACTCTTCAAATTGGTGTAAATAGTATTTTTATCTGAGTGGCAAAGATAAAAAATAATATGTCATGAATTAATCGCTTGATATCAAAAATTTAATATTAACAATTTATGCTTTTTACAACATTAATGGCTGTATTAGCGTCTCAAGATTATTTTGGTAGTTTTATGGACAGTCTAAATTAAAAACTGTACAAATGGGTAGCATTTTAATGGACTGATGTAAGTCGCTGTCATCTAGGACTTAAATGCAAATTTTCGGTGATACGCACAAGGTCTACAGCGGTAAAAATTCGGTATGTTATTAAACATAGTCAAATCTACAACTGTGCAAAAATTCAGCTTTGGACAAATTTTTCACAGGTTTGTGCCTTTTTAAGTCTTGGTTTCCTGGACTATCTTGCCCACTTGTTCCGTCGGGAAATCTGCCGGAGCGCTGACTGACAGATGTGGTCCTCCGATTCCCTGCGCGGACGTCCGTGTCCGCACAGCTGAAGGGCGTAGCGAGAGCAGGCCTTGTTCGTGATCGCTCCCATCATGTCTCCCGGCCCTGCGTCGCTATTCACGGGTTCGTCTCGCGCAAGGGAAGTAAGTAGCGCTGGTGTTTCCCACACGACAGGCCAACCCCCCCCCCCCCCCCCCCCCAGGGGTGCGCTGGGCAGTCGGACAAAGCCCTCGAGGGGAACAGAAGAGGTCCGTCCCGTTACAGTTGTGCTCAAGGGGTTGGAAGAAAGGCTGCAGATGTGGGTGGGTGCTTGACCACCCCCATTTCCTACCCTCCCTCCCGCTCAAGAGTCAACAACCGCACTCGTTCACGGCTCCTGTCGGGGTTAGCGACGGGGGGTCACGCCTACCGCTCGTAGGTTGTGGTCCCAGGGTTCGACGACCCGTTGAGCTACATTTTCTTGCAGAGTTTTCTTTCTCAGGGCCATTTTATTGCAATGCCTATCTGTCGTTATGCTAGCAGTGCACTATGCAGTGGTAACAATATGACTTATAACTAGGGACCTGAAAAATTCGCGGATTCATTTCGTGTTATGCTAAAATTCAAATAATTATACCTAAAGTGCTGCTTCTGCAATTGGTTAACTGTTAATCTGGAGGACTGTGGCCAAATTAGAGACCCTCACTCATAGAAGTGTCGAGTCACAGGCAACCCAGTCGAGACCTCTCACAAGTCAGCAGCAGAGGCATTTTCCCGAGTGTGTAGAGGATATTGGAGTCTATCCTGGAGGTCTCTACTTATATAACTTACCTATTAGAAACATGTTGATTTTTTAAAATAACTTTATTGTAGCATTTACTATAAATATAATTATATTTGGATTAATTGAAAAACGCGTATTAAAGATTTTTAAGAGCGATTTATTTTTGCCTGGGACAAAAGCCTTTATCATACACAAATTGCGTGCCCAATGCACGTTTCTGAACAAACTTTTATCATAATTTTTAAGTGGCTAAATTTTAGTAACTTTTTATAATAAGCATATTATAACAGACATATAATGTAGGCCTATATTTTTCCGGTAATTTTTTTTTTTTCAAAAACGGCTCAATGGTAGTTTTATTATTATAAACAAAAAGAACTTTCTATTAAAAACGTATATTTGCTATACGGGTTTTCTACTGATCTTGTAAACTATCTGCCTAGGTATCGGATCTTATATTTTACGGTATGATTGCATTTATTTTGTGAATTACAGAGCTTCACTGGTGATTTTGTTAACTATCGACGTATTATGAAATTCAATAGTACGTTTACACAGGATAATGTTTAATGGCATGCTTACTCTTTAAGTTATTCAAATAATATTTTCGTTATTTTAACATAGCCTACATTCATTTACAAAAAAATTTCAGTTAATTTTGAATTCCTCTAAACAGCTTTAGACCTGAAACAAACATGCAAAGTTATGAAAAGGAAAAAAATATATATACTTATAGGTACATAAATATATTGCCTATAACTAGTCGTCACTTCTCTTGGATAGCACTTTTATTAAGATATAAATATATGGGAAAAAAAATTATTTTCTTACGAGTTCTATTTTTACATTAATATTATTTGGTTCATTCATTACAGTAGATGACTGGATTATACTGGGTAAATATAACTAAATAAATTATATACATGCTATATTGTCGTCTGGTAAGAGAATTTTGTTATTTATTTGACATTAAATGAAATTACGGAATAGGACAATTTTTTTTTTAGATTTAATGTTACTTTTTGAAATAATTAAGGAGATATAAATATTTACTTATGACTTTTTGAGCGAGGATTAATTAAAAACTGCAAAAAAATACTTAGACCATATGTGGAGTTATATTAATCATCAGAAGATCAAATATTGGTGAGCTGCTGTTACGTGGGCCAACATGAACTATTATTAAATATTTTAAACTTTAAATGTATGTATTTTTATATATTTGGCAATTGGGGGGCGGAAATCGGTCATAGTAGAAAAAATTTTTATAAAGAAATCATTTGAAATGTAGAATATGTTAGGTGGTTTGCTGTCTCATATAATGCTTTTTAGTTTAGGAAATAAAGTTATACCATTCGTTACTAGTCCTGTAAGAATTTTGGTTATTGAAACAGACACTTATTATAAGAGACCGAAAAAATTCGTGGGTTCAACGACCTACAGCATAGACTCCAATATCCACTTCACACTCGGGCAAATGCCAACTGTTCATTGGCTGCTGACTTGTGAGTCGTCTCGACTGGGTGGCCTGTGATTCGACACTTCTATCAGTGAGGGTCTCTAATTGGCCCTCAGTCCTCCAGATTAACATAGAACCAATGGCAGAAGCAGCTCTACGGTATAATTATTTGAATTTTAGCATAACACGAAATGAATCCGCGAATTTTTCAGGTCTCTGCTTATTATATTTTAACAATAGACAAAGTTGATGAGTTAAGTAGTCTCTTGTTTCGTGTTCGTCGGTGTACGGAGTCCAGACCGCGGTCCCACAGCCCATCGCATCCGGGTCGCCCGCTCCAGTTACCGGACGGTCGTCGTGATGGGTAGACGTGACCATTAAACCACCCCCTACCTGTTCCTCATTCTCCCCTCCCTTCACTGGACCCCCCCCCCCCCCCCATCACTGGACGGGTTGCCCACTTCCGTTATCCGGCCCTCCGGAGTGATGGATGGCACCGGTAGCTGTCGGGGCGATGCCACCCGGGTCTGAAGATCGGTTCACGGCAAGAGACGTGAACGTAACAACACAGTTACGCACATGTCACGTAATCTTCACGTAGGAACAAGTTTTTTAAACTTTTCTTAATTTTTTTAACTTTTCTCAAATTTTACACATCTCAGAAGCGGTACCAATGTTCTGCACATCATTATCAGAGACCTGCAAAATTCGCGGAATCATTTCGTGTTACGCTACCATTCAAGTAATTATACCTCAGCGCTGCTTCTACCACTGGTTCATTGTTAATCTGGATTAATGAGGGCCAATTAAAGACGCTCGCTCAAAGAAGTGTCGAATCACAGACACTCGGTCGAGACGACTCACAAGTCAGCAGTTAATGAACCAGGTGGGTGTAGTAAAGTCTATCCTGGAGGTCATTGAACCCGCGAATTTTTCCGGTCTCTAATCTTTATGCATTCGATTTTTCGTCAACAGTGATCGCAGACATCTTCACGAAGTATTTTTTTTTTTTGTTCGCAAACAAGCATCGTGAGACTTTTCGCATGTGACATTTAACGCCTACATCAAGACATTTAGGGTGCTGCTTTTGAGAAATTACCAAATTAGAGACAAGTTACGAAACACAAACTGTACAGTGAGAGGCATTTATTAAATCGAGATGGCTCCTACTGTAGGATCAAGTTGCAAAGCGATTTCTTTTTTAATTAATTCATGCTCGAATACATATATCTCTCAAAACATTTTGACGTGTGGTCGATGGTAAACTTTTTTTTCGCAATATGTGCGACATGGAAGAGTATATAATATATTAAGTAAGGGTAAACTTATGAAAACCTGAGGTAAAGGTAAAAGGAAACAACTCGTTCCTCTACCTACGTTTTTACGTGCACGTATACGAGCGTGAAATGAACATTCTGTTTCCCGCCAGCAGCAGGCACGCAGCACATCACTGTTAGTTACGGGACCTGTTTGGACCACGTTATCTGTATGTCTTCATTTTGATTAATATTAATTTATGTAAGCTTTTTAAAAATTAAAATATTAACTTTTATTACAATATTCTTTAAATAGTAAATATAACTTCATCGTTTAATTAAATATTAGTAAATAAAATATTTTATTAAATATTTGACGTGAAAATGTCTAATAAATTGATGAACGCCGGCTGCACGCACGAAAAAGTGTCCCGTTACGCACATTGTCTTGTTACGCTGTGTCCCGTTACGCTCATTGTACGCTTGTGTCGCATCTATCTCTCTTCCACTCGATTGGAAAAACCATTGATTTGACTTTTTCGAGGCACATTAAACTTGAAACACTCCCATTCGTTTCCTACTTTTCCTATCATCGTCCTATCCTTAACAGAATAATACAGATTGGAAGCAGTTAAATAGCAAACATGTATAAAAGTTATAGTTAAAATAATCTCTTCGTTAAAGTAATAAACATATTTGAATTAATGAGTGCAAATAAAAGTAAATTTATCAATTAAATTGTAGTTTTCATTTCACTCCTTCTTTGTATCCATACAAAATAGTGATAATTCAATAAAAATTATTCAATTTTATTCATAAAAGTATGCAATCATTTCATCAATGTTTTTTTATGACGTTGTCACTTTAAACTATCGTACGTAAACCTACTTTACAGACAACCAACTTTTTTTCTTCGTACAATTACTGCGAGTATGTATAGGCTACTGTGATTTTAATAGCAACTCTAAAGTTACTGCTTCTATTTCTTACGTGCAGGATATTTTTTTAACCGATAGGATACCTGCCAAATTTTATCTTTATTTCTAAAGCGTTTAAATAATTTCTTATAGCTCTACGTTGTAAGATTTACTTTTCCATATGCAAGTTTCGACGCACCTCGCTGTACGTAGTTTAGTTTTGTTTGCATTGGTATGATCTCTCTGCAGACAGTGTAACATGAACGCAAATAAAATATAATACAAAAAAACTATGCCATATTCTATTTCAGGTAATATAAACCTAGAGCTGAAAACTTGTAAGCTTTGACATTCTAGAATAACTAAAACTTTAAATTCGTAGAACCAAAGAAAACCTTTATTACATTAACTGCCGGAGTTTTTAAAGTGTTAAGAAAAAAATCAGGACAAAACTTAAATTATGGGCATGTATTTGGACGAAGGGCTAAGTGGAATCAGATATTATACAAACGTAGCTAACTGTACTTTACTTCATAATAAAGGTTTTTCAAATCACAATGAGAACTATTACTCACGTCTAAGTTGTGAAAATTACCAATCTATAGTTCTGCCTTCAAAAAGAGTAACCATGATAATGATTTATTGTATGTGTCGAAATGTAATTGAAATTACTTACAAAGGTAAACCGTTAATCGACACTTCAATTTTAAAAGAAAATTGTCTCAAATATGTATGTAAAACGTAGTGAGACTAATTCTGGACATTTACGTAAAATATTTTAATTTAGAAATGCAGATAAGCAACTCTATTGAACTGCAAGGAACATACTGTTTATATTGTTCATTTTATTGTAAACATTTATGAACATTTTATATAAACTTTTTATCCTAACAAGAATACTGTGGTTTATCTATGCCTACCATTAAGAAATGTTAAACGTTAAAAAAGTTCATAACTTCAGAAAAAAAAATTCTTAATATAATCTGAATTTCTATGCTAAAACTATTTATTTTCCATAACAATTCAAATGGAAATTTTTTTAGTTTAATGAACGAATATTGTTAATACTTGGTAATTAATTTTTATTGGAACTAATAATTTAATTTCTTTGATTTTTATATGATATCTTTCGAAAGCTCCGCAGGAAATTAAAAAAAATATTTAAAAACACTCCCGTAGTCAATGTCGCTTGTTGTGACTTTATTATCTATGTATCAAAGGCTAACATGAAAAGTGTCCAGACTGGCACCAACACGCTGTATAACGTGCACGGAATGACGACATGGTAGTGCTGGGGCCGCAGTATCGTGATGGACGCGATGCGAAGGACTATGATATCTAACATTTTACATATGCACCACACTTCGGTAGCCATCAATGTCTACAAGTTTTTATCATTCGACATGTTATATATATATATATATATATATATATATTACGATAATCCGTAAAAAAAGGGGTCACTATCGCAACACGTTTCAAAGTTAGCGCAAATAAAAAATTTGTGATTTTTTTAACTAAGCGAATTATTATACCATTAAACAGGAAAGAAAATCGTGTACTTTTGGGAAAGATTCGATTGGAAACCAGTTGCCAAGCCAAAAAAATACATTATAGTTAATATCACAAGAAATATATTGTAACTTTTGACAGTACCTACTCAGCTACGGTTATTTTTGTATGTATGAAATTCTTTTATCGAAATAATTATAAATATTTCTAACGAAAATTGGCACCAAATTTTATATTTTTATTGGCATTTCATTCAAGAATAATTTTATTAAACCATAGATAATACAAATGAATAATATACAACTTTAACATTATTTTCTTGTTTCATTCTTATTGTGTGCGCAGTCAATACTGGGAAGCTATTCAGGGAACGGTTTAAAATTATCTGTAACTATTGGAGATACTGGGACAACACAAAGGTCTAAATCTGAGCTCGGTATTCTTTAATGTTACATGAATATTTCTGTCCCATAAAAAAATTATGTTGCACCAATTCAATATTTTAAATATAATACTAAAAGAAAATTTTGGCACGTATTTCAGTAATGTATAGAGACCGGAAAAATTCGCGGGTTCAATGACCTTCAGGATAGACTCCAATATCCACTACACACTCGGGAAAAAGCCAACTGTTCATTGGCTGCTGACTTGTGAGTCGTCTGGACTGGGTAGCCTGTGGTTCGACACTTCTATGAGTGAAGGTCTCTAATTGGCCCTCAATCCTCCAGATTAACAGTGAACCAATGGCAGAAGCAGCTCTAAGGTGTAAATATTTGATTTTTAGCATAACACGAAATGAATCCGCGAATTTTCCAGGTCTCTAGTAATGTCGCTGTCCGCGACGCGATGTGAATGGAAGACCTTATCAGTCTAGAACGTCTGTCACGCCCGTGAATTTTGTCGAGATGACGTCAAAGATGCGAGGAAACGATTCGCTTGGGAAGTAGTTCAACTCTCGTAGCGCCCGTGACACCGTAGCGACTACCCGTGGAAGCAACGCTGCAATAGCGAGCTCAGCGCCAGAATAGACGGAACGGGTTTTCGCGCGCAGAGGAGTCTGGTGGCAGTCTGCGAGTTCGCCGTCTACCACGGCTGCGGCGGTAGAACACTGCGCTCTGAAAGGATCCAAGTTGAAGATCCTTTCAGCTCTGCGGGACCGTCGCCCCGTGTAGTTCTTCAACATGCAGTGCACTGTACATTTTTTTAATCATGTTAATTTACAGATATTTGTAAATTTGAGTGGAAAAAAAACTGTGTAAATACAAAATATTCTTCGCAGTACTGCCGGTCTCGGATTCTCCCCTGGGCGCTTATGCATTGTGTCTTCCCTGTAACCTCCATGAGTTAAAGGTATTTGTAAACCGTTCCCTGGATAGCTTTCCAGTATTAACTGCGCATATTAATAAGCATATTAAAACAAAATAAATTGCAACTATTGAATTTTCCATTATTGTTTCTATTGTTTCAAAAATTTTACTCTAATAAAGTAACTCATGAGTGCATAAATAACCATAACCACGTGTTGTACACATTTTATTGTAGTGTTGCAAACTCTTTCTTGGCAACAGGTTTCAAAGAAATCTTTTGTAAATTTACAGATATATATATATATATATTTATATATATATATATATATATATATATATATATATATATATATATATATATTGCTGTGCGTTACCTCTGCACGCTACACTTATCAATTGTTTTTATTTTCCTTTGTTTGACAACTTTACACAACCATACTAGATTCTTACTAACACACACAAAAGAAAGCTTGCGCGTGAGTGCCAATAGACTCTTAATGCTACGTGCGGTATATTCAGTAATTTATCCACACAATCAATAAGAAAAGGAAATGTAATAAGAAATTTCAAAAATACGAAAAACCAAACAAAACAAAAACCCTCAATAATTTTTATAGTTTTAAAAACAAGAGAACTAATTTTTAGACAAATTTAATTCAATGATTGTTTCAAAAAAATTACAATTTAAAATTACAATTTAAATAAACATTTATGTATATGTGCTCCTATAGAAAAGAAAAAAACGAAGACCCTCACTCACCCACCATTTTGATGTGAATACGTCTCATAAATCGGATGACAGTTTGAAAATTGGATTGTAAAAAAAATGTGAGTGAGTGTTACATTACACGCCAGAGATGTGTAAAATCTAATTTCTCGTGGGACAGTGACGTTAAAAAGTTGTGATTAATGTATTTTTTCATTAGAGTAAACAATAAAATCAAAAGTTTCACTCTATGTCTTGTCGAGGGTCATGGCACAAACAGGCTTAAAAGGGAAATGGTTTGTTTTATAGCAGTGATAGTTCGATTATTGTTGAAATAGATAGCGGCGTTTCGATGATATATAATCACCCAGTCTCTGAAAATACTTTAATAGAACAGTTATAAAATTATTTAATTTATAGTATGATTTATAAATAATTATTATTTCACAACGAATTTATAACGTAGATATTAGTAAAGCCACAGCAAGGCGTCGCACTGTTAAAGACTTCTGTTGCCGGAACGAACGGTAAACAGCTGTGTCTTCTTTCTTTTTCTCCCTTTCTCTCTCTCTCTCTTCAAAAGCCATGGGAAAGTTTTCACTCGCTGACACGCCGAGCACAAGCGACAACTGTGGGCCGCACCGAAAAATTGAATGGTGCGCGCTTATCCCTTCTTCCCGTTACACATTTCATTCGCATTCACGAAATTACTCTCATCAAATTCCGTATAATGAGATCTAATGTTACAAATTTCTGTCACATTCATGGATTACCCCCACCAAATGCCGTATACTAATAGCTAAGATTTAGATATATTTTAAAATAGAAACCGGGTTTCACATGTTCAAGATGAGCATATATAAGAGTTTACGCAAGCCCCTTTATAAATAGTCCATGTATACGGCTCACTGCGAATTATAAGTAAGTCTCTCTAACCTTTGATTTTCTTATTTCATTTGAGAGCATATAATGACCGCTAAAGCCTGAAATATTTACTAACCTACGTTTTTTATTACAAGTGAAACTACTTTACAACCGTTATTAAAGTCAAGTTGATGACGTCATCAGAGCCCAATGAAAAAAGTATCGTAATGGAAATAAGTGTAACTTTCAGAAGCCACGTGACAAAGTGCACGTAAATGTTTTGCTTGTATCGCGCAGATAAATAGATTGCGTGGGAAAGTGCATATGGTCCAGATATCTTGCATCCAGGTAGGCAATATTGAAAAGTAGTTACGACACATTTTACAGTTTTCAGCCACTTTTCATAGCAGAGTGTGTGTGAAAACTAAATTTTTGTGAGGCCTGCACCTGAAACTGTTTGATTACAAACTTTTCCATTGTTTTCCACGACATAATTAAAAAAAAAATTCGAACATAAACAGTCAGGCTGAGACTACTAAGTTCAGAGGTCCTAAGTAACGGAATTTTATTGTTTTTATCGCTCTGATTTGGCTGAATTACATTTTAAAATATATCATGAGAAATAAAAATATAAATATTTTAGAAATTGTTTTAATATTACTGAAAACGACAGTGACGTTTTTAGGGGTTTTTTCCAACATATCTGACGACTTTAAATATTTTTCTTTAACATTATGATTTATTTTTTAGTTAGTGTGGCCTATTGCCTGTCAAAATAATATTTTCTTTACATTAAAAATAAATATTATCTATTTCTTTTCTTATTCATGTTTGTTTTCATTGTGGAATTTGCATGCCAAAATAAACCCTACCCTATAAAGGCTTTACAGAGAAAGTATTATTTACTTATGCACACTTAGCCAAGTGTTTGTTTACGGTAATATAATCATTCAAATATTTATGAAATATTTATATATTTGAACAAATCTTTAGTAAGCCATACAATTTCAAAAAATTAAATAAATTTAAATTCCTTTATTTCTTTTACACAACCTCAGACTCCACACGTCCATATGAAGAATTAGTTAAGCTGCATAAACTTTCTAACTACTGACCAGCTTCAAGTTTAAGAATAGTTTAAATTCAATTTTAATTTTACTTTGCGCAAGTTTGTTTTAATGTACGAGAAAAAATTAGTAGCCTACATAATTTTATTTAAAGAATATAATATTTATTTATTCTTGTGGAAAAAAAATTGTTTCATTTGAAATATTACCTGCATCCGTAGTATTCTCAATTATTATTTATTGTTCTATAAAAAAATAATTAATTTATACTCCACGCAGACTTTTTTTAAAATGTTTATTTGCCTGAAATTTTACTAATAGTTAGTAACATGTGAAATGTTTTTCAGAAAAAATTAAGGAATAGAAACAATTTTCAATTATAAGTGTCCTAACCAAAAAATAGGAATTACAAAATGAATTGAAATATTCGTAAAAAAAAAAGGCACTTTAGACACTGTCTCACACGCCACGAGTGCTATTTAATTTTCTTGTCAGATATATTATTTTAAGGACTTTTAAAATTTACCATGATATACTTATTGAATTAGATATTTTGTCTCGAATGTTCTCTTCAGATATTAAAATAATATTGTGTGGTAACTTTAAAAAGGCACGCAATTGTTTAAAACTATTTATTATCACTTGCGTTATATTTTACAGCTCAAAAATTACGTTTGTTATGCAGCCACTTAAGACCTAGAGTGTCCTAAGCGACTACAAAAACGTGCTCGGACTCGAGATACTCAAGTTCAGCTCCGTGCTTAAACGGAGAGGAAGGGCAGCTTGATACTGATGTTATAACATGATTAGCTAGTTCTAACCATAAGGCCTCGTTTAAAGGATATAAAGGTAACCATTTTTTTAATGTTTGGGAAGGCAACAAATTTAACACATACACGTAATATTTATTGTCGACAGGCATGGCATGATTTAATATCTCAGTCATTTCAAAGAAGAAAACACTTGACGTAAAAAAATCCTCCAAGTGGGAATCAAAATTTGAATCATATGATTGGTACGAATACAGGCATAAATATATAGATTACAAAAAATAGAGAAAGAATTTACAGCATTGTAAACGTGATAGCTGATAGGTAAAATACATGTGAACAAAACTACAATCATATAAGGAAGTTCTTAAATTCTGCATAGTAATATACGTGCATGCCAATGCGGGCAACACAACGTGAGTTCAAGGTCATTGGCAGATGACTTATACATGTGGCGATTTAGCGAAGCTGACGTGAGGGAGCATGTAATAAGTATTCTAGATTCTCAAACGTACACAAGAATAAATATAAGAACAATAATACTCTAATGGTATAAAACTGATTAATACTCAATTAAAAATTGGTTTAGAATAACCCAGTGTAAATTACGCAAACAAATACTTTTTACAAGAAATGTTAAACTTGGCACGTGTATATTATAATTGGAATGAAAGTTATATCTAATATATATATATATGTAGAGAGAGAGAGAGAGAGAGAGAGAGAGAGTAATGATTCTTGGTTATGAGACGCACGCATGTTACGTAGTAGATATAACTTTCATTCCAAGTATAATATACACGTGCCAAGTTTAAAATTTCTTGTGTGTGTGTGTGTGTGTGTGTGTGTGTATATATAGCGTACAACAGAACAACAAGCTGGTGCGAATAACCAGCAAATGTGGCAAACTATCTCTACAAAACTGGAATCTCTAGATGTGATCATCGAATCTACATACCATTTGAAACAAATCCCGTTTGAGACATAAAAAATAACTTTCCAAAACACCGGCAATTGGGTAGCAAACACACCGGCAATTGGGTGTAAAACTATTACGCGAAAAATAAACGTTTTTGTGGCACTCAATAAACATTGGCACCCCCATTAATATGGACCGGAAAAATTCGTGGATTCAATGACCTCTAGGAAAGCCTCCATTATCCTCTGCATTTCTCAAGTAAACACGCGTGTTCATTGGGTACTAAATTGTGAGGCGTCTCAACTGGGTAGCTTGTGATTCGACGATTCTTTGGTCGATAGTCTGTCATTGGCCCAGAGAGCTCCAGTTAAACTGCGAGCCAGTAGCAGAACCAGCAGAATTTTACACATGTTTGAATTACAGCCTATCACGAAATGAATCCGCGAATTTTTCCGGTCTATACCCATACACAAATGAAAACACGCATAGCAACACAAAACGCAGTTCACGTCGAGGATTCACATTTATGCCATACTCGCGTACTAAAATGAAAACTGGCTCACGCAGATGACACACCTCTGCCACGCAAAGCAACGCGGAGACATAAAAACTAAGATAAGCAATGAACGAGCACGACTTGCATGCCGCGAAGATTTGAGCGCGGACAAGACACCAGAAAATTCCCAGCAACCCGGATTGCCTCAGTAACGAACCCGCACAGTAAAACATGCATGAGTTGCGTGCATGCGCTCAGTCAAAGAGTGGCAAAAACCATAACGGCTATAGCAAAAACCCGACAGATTGTTTATCAGAAGATTATCACAAGCGTCTCGAAACGACATGTTACTAAAAGAAAGCTTTACAGCAGTTCAAAGCATATATAATGAAAACCAAACAGTCGCGTGACGAGTACTCTGATACGAACATAGCTGTAAAAAAAAAAAAACACAAAATAAGTTAATATAGCCGCTATTTTACACATGATGATTTTAACTTCTAATCAAACGAGGTTAATAAGAACTGCAAGAACATTAAATACTTAAAAACCTCAGGAAGAAAATTTACATGTCGAGAAAATGAATTTAAATTTGAACCGTCTAACTGACTTTACTTTCATTTACATGACGGACCCCTACAAATTGAAACAAGCAGTAACATAACGACCAACAAAATTTGAAGAAGAAAACTTAAGATAGCTCTGCAGGAGCATATATACGTCCCGACCTAAACTAATGCGCGTGCGCAGAGCGGAAATGTACGGAAAGCAATGCGCACGACACATTAGCACACGTAAACATTCAGAAATATAAACTGTTGGAAGGGAGAGGGTGATAAGTGGTAAGGATGGTGCGTATGAACTCTGACGGGCGAAACGTCCGCTTCAGGTAAATAACTGATAAAAATAACAATTTGTGACCCAACAAACATTTGAAGAGAAAAAAATTGGAGTAAATATTAAAGGAAAATCTCTAAAATAATAGCAAAAATTATCAAGAAAATAAAGTAAATAGCTTGGCGTGTAGGACAGAAAATATGGCTAGGGTTTTGAAATTACATTAAATTTAAGGACTTTTCATAGAAACACATAATTAAATTAGATATTATTTCAAATAACTGATTCCGCACCCTATTTTATCTTCCTAGTTGTATGTTTCGTTCTAAACATAAGTAAACACACGCGTGGACAAAAGAATAGTGTTCTAGCTGTCCACTTAATCAGTTTTTGATATGTTTTGTTGATACACAACGAGTATTCTTTTACAAACAATTTCAATGTTATTGAACTTAATGTTCGTAAAGTTTACGACGATCCCTGGATAATTTGTGATTAGCGTTCTTTGTCAGTTGGAGGTGAGATATATTTGAAGAGTGTGGCCGAGCCTTATCAAACACACACACACACACACCCTCATAGTCTCTCTCCGGCAGGGGAGATATCGCATCGGCGACTTCAATCATTCATTCATTGTTTTACATCACCCAACCCCGCCCTCCCTCCTCCGACCCGGACAATCTTCATCAGACTCGGGCGTCCGCGAGATGGACCGCTCCGAACCAAATCATCATGGGGCGCCAGGAGGATCGGCGGCTAATTGGCTCTACACGGTTGGTTCATTACCTCCGCCTCCCCTCCCCCATACCCTCTCCTCCCCCTACGAATACTTCCTCCGACCGCCGTGCCCCGCCGACGGAACAAAAGAACAAGCACGTAACCTCGCAATAAGCAAGGGCGGGTGCGCCAGCGTGTTCTCATCTCGATGGGATCCTCCGGTGTGGGTTATCAACCGTGCAATCTGGCGCCAACACCGTCTCAGCCAGAGCTTTTCGTGTGGGGATGTGATTTATTTTTTTTCCACGTGACCTGTTAATTTCATATCCTCCTCCTCCCCCCCTCCTGTTTACCCTCCCTCTCCCTTGGTTTACCCGACCGAACATCAACTGGTTCGTTGACACGGAGAAAAAGCACAGAAGCAAAAATATCCAGGTTCTAGAAGTAATTTGTGATGACATCGCAAGTGAAACAAACAAGCTGTGTGACTGAAAATAATAACGTAAAATGTAATCATTGACGAAATTCGCTTTATTTATTTGTAGATATAAAATATTTGTTCTCTTAGAGCAACCCTTGTCACTGAATCAAAGGTTACCTGACACACCCTTAAAGACTTAAGGCCAATGAAAAAACACGTGTCAAAACATCAGACCCCTTTCGACCCAGAAAAAAATTTATGTTGCCAGCAGCCAATGAACTCATGACATTGACTTGATCATGCAAAAGTTTGTGTATTCTCACGTGGCACTAGGAAATAACGAGTGTTTCACTATTCTGTTTATATTTACTCAATTTAACAAGTGCGGTAATGAATTTCATTTGATAGTTTGGGCAAAGAGTCATAGAGGTTTCATTATTATGAGGAAGTGATTTTAGTTTTCTATTTGATATCCGTCATAAATGTAATAGTTTGCTCAGTGACGTCTTTCATCGTTGGTGATTTCCTTTGCTGTAGACTAAAACTGCTGTACTGTTAGTAGTTTCAGAAGAGGCGATGACTCATCAAAGCGCAAAGAAAAACGAAAACCTAAACGACTTTTTAAAAGCCTTTCTTCATTATGATTGTTGCGATTGTGAAAATTTTCTTCGTTGTGATTGTTGCGATTGTGAACATCTTATGTAAACATTGATCGTGAACATTATTAGAGACCGATTTATTTCTCAATTTTTTTTTCATATTATATTATTCTCTAAAACAAGGATAGCATAAGCAGCGCTCGATGACATGTTTTCTAGTATAACACATTTGCATACTTGCGCATTCGCATACTTGCTTAGCTGCATACATTTTTTACTCGCATACTTCTGCTTTAGGATGATTGCACAGAATACGTTACACTCGCATACATGTACACGTATCCAAACGACTGTATACTTGCACACATTAACCACTTGTACGCATGATTTAATTATTGATGTACCATACAAATTTCCTGTTTCTTTGTCTATAACTTTTAACTTCTAATGCACGTGGTGGTCACGCACTCATTTTATTTATTTTGTACTAGCTTAAGTACCTGGTGTTTCTTGGGCATTGCACAGAGTGTATACGCTTCACTTAATGGAATAGGGATGGAATTTTTTTTCAAAATCTCACGTAGGCAGTCATTTTCCTCAAGTTTCATCCAAGGTCGGCTTTATAAAATTTCACTAATCGCAAATTAAATTGTAGAGAGTCGTAGACAGTAATATTCCTCTTATTTTTAACTTTAATAATGACAAATTTCATTAAGAAGTACCAAAATTCTGTCCAGGGTTGTAAACGGATTTTGGTTGTAATAAATCATATATAATATGTAATTTAATGAGTATAAAGAATGTTCTAGAAGATTTTGGACTTTCGTTTTCGGTTCCTACAACATTTTAGAACGTTCTTGAATTTACCATAACAGGAAGTCGCTTCGATAATTCAGAACCAACAGGAACATCGCTAACATTCCGGAAACAAAAGTCTCTTCGATGGTCCAGAACCTTCTGGAACATTCTTCAATATTCTCGAACATTCTGGAACATTCTAAAACATTCTGAAAAATTTTGGATCATTCAGGAAGACTCTGGCCACTTCGACACTTGATTCCCAGCTGCCTCGCCGACTTCACATACGAAGAGGATAGGTGCGATGCCCACTTTCGACACCAACATATTCTATTCAATCCCTGCAGTTCCAGACCGAAATCATCTTCATAAATGGGGAATGGAGGGCTACCATAATAAGCAAATAAATTGGGGGGGGGGGGGGGGAAGTTGTGTCTGTAAAGTCGGTTTACGGACGATAATTTTACGTGATAACGTCATAAGAAAATATTGTTGAAAAATTGCATACTTTTATGAATTGAATTGAATTATTCACTGTATTATCATTATTTTGTATAAAGCAAAGAAGGAGTTAATTGAAAATTACAATTTTTTTCATTGAATACTAAATAAAAGCAGTTGACTTTTTTATACGATCGTTTATATGAGATAATAATTTTTTAGTCTAAATTGTAACAAACCTATTATTAGCTACTGCACTCGCCGACCGATAAAACTTTTTTTTTAATAATCAAAGAACAAATATAGGAGATTATATCGCTAATCAAATTCTTAAAATGCAAGAATTAACTACCTTTTTTGCCGCAAATGTTGTTCTAATAAACAATGGAAAACACATTAACTTTTTACTCACTTTATAAACAGTTGACAAAACAGTTCACGTGTAGGTTGTGTGCTGCCGCTGTCTCTCTTTTACTCGGACGCATCGGCCGATGGAGTGGAAGAGAGATAGATGCGTCACAATCCGATCGTACCTCTCTATCGCTTGTTCCGCGCTCTCGCTTGCACGCTCGGCTCAGGCGGAACGTGACAATGAATCATGCTTTTTCGTGCGTGCAGCCGGCATTAATCGATTTATAAGACGTTATCACGTCAAAAAAAATTCTTACATCTGTTCAGGTTTAGGGGAATTGGGGGGGGGGGGGGGGGTTGTAGTTTGAGAGAAATATAAAAATATTGACTTAAGAGAAGCAAAAATGTTTAAAAATAATCCTTCAAGACAGTTTGAACAGGAACAGCAATAGTTAAACAGCAATAGTACTATTTAACTGGTTCTGCACTACACGCAACCACGGAAATAACTGATTATAACTTCCTCTGAAACCAAATGGTCTATTTTATTTTAATATTATTACTAGAACCAAAGTTGGTTTGTTGATATTATTAAAATTATTTTTTTTTGCTTGCCCTAATATTTGAAAGTAGGCTTATAAAGAGAGACTTAAAATTCTAAAAAAATTAATATCATTAAAAATGTAAAACATGCCTTATCAGCAATTCAAACCCGGAGCGCTCGCCCATCACCCTCCACAGGAGTTGGCGCTTCAACCAACGGCGCTGCAGAGTTTGTCCTTGCTACCAAGGAGATTTATGGCTGAACTGCCCACTAGTCTTTTATCTGCTTGTTTTTGTTTCCATTCCGTGTGATCGTGCACGCAAACAGAAGCACAGGCGGTGATGTAGTGTCGATCTATGCTCACTTTTTTCCGAGACGCAAGCATGAAATCTGTAAATGGCAACACCGGCGCGCCCTCCCGCCTCGCGGCGCGCAGCCAATCCGTAATGCGCGGGGCTGCCGTGGGAGTTTTTCCGTGCGGTCCGCAACGCGGCCGAGTACACACGCTCTTGGGCTGGGTTTGGTCATGGTCGTTGTAAAACACAGAAGACACAATACCTCACCAACTCTACCGTCTTGAATATTTGTTTATCCTTTCAATGGTTTGGAAATATTATGTCTGAGTGAAACAGGAATTAAAATGTAAATATTTTGTGTCAATTGTCGTCAAAGATTCTCAGTATTATCATATACTTGTCTAAAAATAACCATAGCCACGTTTTGTACAAATTAACAGTCTATTTATGGGCAAATAGTTTCCAAACAAATATTTTGTAAAAGTAAACAGAATTTTTTTTTCTCTGTGTATCGTTGCGCCAAATATCATACAGTTGGGCGCGCAGGTAGGTACTCACTGAAAGCACGTCAGCACAAACTTATTCTAGCTTTCTCACGCCCGACGCGGAAGAGAAAGAAAGTTATTCTCCGTCCACGCGCACATCGCGGCTTTTGTTGATGGCCGCCAGCTCGAGTCTCCGTACATGGCGGTGTGGCGTCGCGCACACAATGGCGCGCATCTCTTCGGCTTGTCGGAGCCGGTGTGCGCGCATCTCCGGAGATTTCCCCGTCCGCCGGCGGCCACCTCTCTCTCGCGCCACAGACTCTTTCCTCCGCCTGCGAACTTTCATCGCGTTTTATTGCGTTTTCACGAGATTTTTTTTTAAATTGGTATTGGTTTTCGAGTCTGAGCGGCCGGCGTCGAAGTGGTAGAATTTGCCAACGCTCCACTTTGCTTTGAATCAGACATAAATCAACCAGTTGAGACATCATTCTAATAATTTTTCTCACCCGGGAGATGCCTACTGCAATGCAGGACGAAACTTCGGTACAATCGACCACTTCGGCAGAGTTCAACTTCAAAAACCAAGAGAGTTTATTAGGACTATACAATGGCCGCGAAAGAATGTTATCTTCTTAATTTTTGGTATTTTTTTACCATGTTAACATTAAAAAAATTTGTTTATAATGTTTAAGCCACATGTTCTCTAATAGTAATATACTCCTTTTTTAAACTTTGATACGTTTATCTTGATGAAAATTTTCTCATGAATTTTAGAGACCCGCAAATTTCACGTTATATCTCGGCTTCGGACTAGCCTGCAAATGGTTTCTCGCCTAAATGATCCTTTTAAACGTATCACGGGGTATTTGATTTGTCCTGAAGAGCTAGAAGACAATGATAAACACCTTAGTAAAACGTATTATCGAATCAAGAGAAACCAGCATAGAAGGTGAAATGTGAAAACGACCTATGAACACGTGACGTCGACTTTACGATGCACACGTTTGTGGAGTCTAGACTGTCCTGATCGCTAGCTTTATGTAAATTTTCGGTGTTTCCACAGCTGATAAAAACATTCAACTCAATTATTATTATACCTTATGAGATTCATAAAATATTTCTTCACAATAATTATATAAAAACAAATTAACATGGCTGGTTAAAACATATAAAATGCACTGTCTTAACCTACACCCAGTCCAGTCTTAGTTCAAGCGAGAAAATCGGCTAGAAGGAGAAAAAAAATTATAGTAGTTTTACTGAGGGTAAACATTATTTTAACGTTCTCTGGAGTAAACGCAACGCCTCTTCGAGCAGCATATACGTCAGTAAAAACCTTACACGCTCTTCAGCGTCAATTTTGAACTTGAGGAGAAAACAATTGTGTGATGTTGCATATACGCATATACGTATATGTAGCTATACTAGAGCAATATAGATAAAATTGTAGTTATGCAATTTCTATCATTGACTGATGCAACTAAAAGTATTGCAAAACAATCCCAAACAAAAATACGTAGGCTACCTACCTCTGGTAACAGTTACGACATTACAATTTAAGAAACAAAAATTAATATCTTCATATTGGAAATATTCGTATAGAACAAATTGGTTTTGAAACCTAGCTGTTTATAGGTTTTTAAACACATATTTGTTATGTTTACATAAAAATGTTTTCCATAGGTAATTTCAGAAATTTTCTATTATATATATTAATTTAGGTATTTTTTAAGAACAGTTCTTAGAGAATTTTTCCCATTTATTTTTTAATTATTTACTGATATTCTGCCATATAATCCCTACACATTATGAATGTGTTGGCACTACAAGGAATGCTTAGGTAACAACAAACTTCCTTAAAAAAAGTTCTTATAGAAGTGGTCTAGGGATATGAAACCTATACTTATGATTACCTGTATCGTTGATTTGAATATAATATGTTCCAAACGTATTCTGAGGTTTTTAGGGATTAAGTATAATATTATGGCAAGTGCAAATTAAGAATAAATATTGTGCTGAAACATGACTGTCCTACGCACAGAAAGTGTTTTGTTTTATTTAAATAACATTTTTAATTATTATTATTTATTGACATTTTATGTTTTGTTCTATGGTTATGTATTTGGACGTATCTGCAACTACCATTCTCTATGGTGTAATCTGAGTGACGCCGAAGCTCAATTAGCAAGACCCCTCTAGGGAACAATGGACTTAAAACGGCAAATTGAACTTTTTATTCAATAATTGCATAACAGAATTTTCATTGTTGGAAAATCATATTTTAAATTTAAGGCATTTTGATGTATTAATTTGTTTTGTTAATTGTCTGTGAGTGATTTTGAACGTGTAATTAAGTCAACAATCTTAGTGTTTCAGCCAATCAGCGGCGGTGTTACTTAAGATAAGCGTCACTACGGAATTAACGGTAGGGAGTCTTGAAATAACGGCGATGATGGCTGCATAGCCCGGGTTTAAATCCCCTCAAAAATCAATGAAGATAAATAGCTGGGTAGATCATCCTACAACCAGGATGTTTAAAACGTCGTATAAACCTAAAGTACATGTTGTGTAATTAGGGCACGTCACAACTGACGTGTATTTAGGAGTGATTTACCGTGAGTAAACAGCCGACTCATGATGCTATACTAATTTAACTGTTTTCTACCTACAAACATCGTAATATTGCCGACGGACTTTTAAATATTGTATTTTATTGCTGAGCACGTTAAAGAACCTATTGAGACAAACTTTTTATTAAAAACAATCACGTATCCTGTTCCTACACTTGATTTTGTTCAAACACCCAGAGGTGAACTGAGACAGATGTCTCAAGATGCTTTACCGCAATTATCTATTGAGTTCAGCCGCGGAATATAAAAATCAACTTTAATCACGAACACTACAAATAAATATTATTTTCTCACGCAAATTTTCGATTGTAAATTGAGATTTCAACAGACATTATTTCGAACTAAATGAACTTTTGTTTTCCTTCTATCATGTGTGCAACCTAACTCCAGTAATTTTATCAAATATGAATGGCATACCACTGGACCAACCAAAAATTAAATTATATTTTTATTTGATTAAAGGATATTTGTGTTAATCATATGTTTCCCTGTTGTCATTTTACAGTGTATGTGTATGTGTCCTTTATGATTTCAATTTGTCTGTTGTTTATTCTCATGCCCTTTTCGGAGACTCTAAAGTGTGAGAATATTTAATCTTTCTCTTATGTACCACACTACATTAGCCTTGACATAGTAAGGAATTTAAGTTGTGCATAAGGGTGGCGCCCATATATCAATTTTAAAAATTAATCAAAGAGTATACTTATTTTACAGAGCCATAACTAGCCAAAGAGAATTATTTATTATTTAAACTCTAATAACTAAATAACACCATTCCTATACCTTAAACCAATTCAATATGTTTTAATACAATTGTCTGTGGCTTGATAAATAGGAGGGAAAATAGAGGCTGCTCCTCTTTCTCAATTTGTTTATTTAATTAGAGTGCAGTCAATGTTTTTCAGAAAGTGGTAAAATAATATTCAATGTAAATCATGATTATTTACCACTCTATTCATATAATGCTTCTGAAACAGTTCAAAAATGTTCTTATATGTCATAAGAAATATTTACGAAGCCTTTTATACTTGCAGGATTAATGCATAATTTTTATTTGCGACAACGTTAAAGAAAAAAAAAAAAATGAAAAACAGCTGGAGCGATATTACAGTGTACCTGAATAATAATTTTGTACACTGCTAGATATCAGTGAAAAGACTTGGAATATAGTTATCTATCATTGGGTTAAGAAGAAAAGAAAACAAATGGACAGGTAGATCTAATCTTATAATTCCAAACAAATTTCCCCTCTTTTATTTTTGAAAAGGGACACTCGGAAATAAAATATGCTGTTAAGTGAAAAATTTTATTTTGATTAAAAATGCAAAATGAAAAAAAAAATTTAATATTAATTTTACAAGATCAGAATTTTGATGACATTGATAATTGTGGTAGAATAATCAGACCAAAGGGAATATGACCACGGCGTGTAACTGTAAAGAAACCTATACGATAAATTAGGGTTTTGTGGTGTTTGAGGTAACACGGCTATGCAAAAAGGCTAAGACAAAAGGATCTCCAAGATTATAGTGGACTCCGTAAAACCTGAGTAGTGTAGCTTAGCCAGTCCGACGCCAGTTTCCTGGCTGTGGAGCGTGGTGCCGGACCACCGTCTCTAAATGTGACGTCATTACGGCAATCTTGATGTCAAATTTCATAAAATTTCCTCAAAATTTCCCTAACTTTAGGGGAAAATTCCCGTTTTGATGAAAATTTTCCTTTTTTTCCCCCTCAAAAAATCCAAATGGACTAATTTTCTTCAGAATGTGGCGAATTTACTCAGAGTAGGAGGGCTTTTCTTCTCATATTAGGCAGTTTTACTTTCCCCCCCCCCCCCAAAAAAATTACAAATGTACCAATTTTCTTCAGAATGTAGCGAATTTACTCAGAGTAGGGCCTTTCTTCTCATATTAGGCAGTTTTCCTTAGAGTTAGCATTTTTTTTTTCAAAAATCCCAGCAAGCAGAGTCCGTGACTTTGACCGTAAACTTTAAGTTCTGTAATTTTGGTCAAGAAAACTAAAAAATTTAAATACAATTTTTTTTTTAAAATTATTAACTTCAAATGTTCAGTTTCTTAATTCGTTTCAGTCCTCGCTTCGATTCCCGGCGAGAGTAAACATGTAATTTAATTTTAAAAATTAAAAAAATTCTTAATTAAAATTTAAATAAAATTCTAATAAAAACACCTTGCTTACTTCAATTTACAATCTTGTATTCTAGAAAATTCCACCATTTTAAAAGTAACGTCAAGTCCGACGTGAATGATCTACCTCAGTATTTGTACTGGTGCGATAAGCGTTCGTTGTTCGTTCAAGTCTCCGAGGCTGCTGACCGAAACTTCAAATGACGGAACAGCGCCTGTCGCTGCTTATCCTGGAGCCGGTATCACAGATGCCGTCGGGATCTGCGTTGCCATTGTAGTCGCTGCCATCCGGATCCCTGGTGCTGTCCGCGTCGGAGCCTTCTTTGTGAGTTGAAGGAAAATACCAAGGAATGCTAAAGGCTTTTTAATGTCTTGACGTAATCTTTTGAACATACGTCATTGCTAAGCACATGTACGTCTGTAGAAGAAAACTACAAAAAACACAAGTGACAAAAACACAAATTAAGCAAAAAATTTCTGTTGTCAGGATATAAACACCACACAATACTCCACAACATGAATATGGTCAACAAACAAAGAAAAACAAAGAAAAATGGACTAACAGAACGAAAAAAAAAAACCACAAATGATGACAGCACAAAAATACCTAACCCAAAAAATTCCGCACAACAGTTGAAACGAGACAAAAACACAGCAAAACGAATAGACGAAACAAGCACAACAGTTTTCTTAAACAGAAACAAGCGACGTTTCGGGAACTACTATCTGCTCCCGTCCTCAGGCACAGACGCACATGGTACGAAAACACAGGTGCGACTCGTAAGGTGTTCCTTTATTGAAATAGTAATCAAGATTAAATTGATATATCTTAGTATTTAAAAATCATTTTATATTTTAAAATATTTAATTTTGTGTAGTATATATATATATATAATGTGTTTATTCTAGAAAAAAAAATTCATTTGTCAGAAGGGCTGTTAGCGTGAACGGCATGCGATTGCGACTGGCTGACGTATCGGCTTCGCGGGTGGCCGCAGGGTAGAGCCATCTTAATCCTGACAAATGGACCTGGGCGGTTACCTCGGGCCTGCGTTCATCCGTCCCTCCTGCCTTCCTCTCCCAGCCACTCATCAGCAGCGCCCGGCGACAGAAGGTTTACTCTACCGTCAGCGGCTGGGATCACTCACGTCCCGCGAGGCCTTACACCCGGCTGAATAACAGGCAGTCTCCGCAGCTGCAAAATAAATGGCTTAGAAAAATGGGGATAGGATGCGATCCTAGCCTATCATGCTACGCGACAAAAAAAAACACCGTGTTCTATAATTTCTCAAAAAAGCTAGAATTCTTTAATCAATACAATTGGCAATGGAGTGAAGACACTGGACACGAATTCCAGAGTACGTGGATTTGATTCCCGTTCCAACCACTCTATTTTCCGTTTTCCACTGTTTCCCAAAAAAACCACTCTATGCCAATGTTGGAATGGTTCTTTGCTACAGGGTCATGTTAGATTTCTTTTCTCAACAGGTAGAGCAGGGCTATTCTGATCACGGGGTAAATCCGATCATAATAAGAGAATTGGCAATACAGCAAGCCATGAGCCGAAAGGAAACAATATCATCCCATCAGTCGCAAGCTGGGAGTGTTGGTGTTCACGTGGTAAAAAAATTCCGTTGTTATTCTAAACTTTGCTGTGTGTAAGGAAGCGATTCAACACCAAGGTAAGTCACGCCATGCATTTTTATCACTCTATATAAAATCTCAGGTTCCAAAATAAGAAGCTACAATTCCAGAAACGAGATATCTTTTAGTACTTTTGTTTCTTCACGTAGCATATTTACTGGAAAACAATATCCTTGTTTCAGTTCTGATAAAAACCAGTTTCCTCTTACAGTTTGGACGGCAAAGGTAAAAGTCGACAAAATGGGGCAATTCCGATCACGCTATTGGGGCTATTTCGATCACAGGAAATAATTTATTGCTCTGGAGAATACAGCACAGAAAGGATCTTATTTATAAACTAATCTTAAAAGCGATTACTTGACACTGCTCTATTGTCACGGTGCACTTAGCTGACAGAAAAAAGTATTATCTTAATGTTTCAAGGATAGCTGAGGGGACAGTTAGAGACCTAGCTGTCGCCAGTTTGTAGATACTGATGTTTATCTTTTCGACTACCGCACATTCCGTTGCGGTGATTGGTTTTACTGCCGATGCTTGGTGGGTCGCACCCTATATTACTGAAGAAAGAGTTGGCTAATCGCACTCCGTGTTGGCCACACTTTAATTAACTCGCAAACATTTTTTCATCTCGATGCCATAAAATAAAGGCATTACCAACTTGACATATATAAAACAAAAAAGTGTCAAGTTTGTACCTTGAAATATGACCATTGGTTAAATACTGTCAGAGTGTTTGCCATCCACAAATTTTACTGGTTCTTAGTACCAGCCGCTGTGTGCAGAAATCTAACAACTTTCGAAATGGGTCTTCGGGGACCATAGCAGCATAAGATTTCTCGCAACAAAGTTTAGCTAATTACGGATTTTCTTAAACATCTTGATACTGAAATCTAACATTGTTATTAATAATTTATTTAATCTCCAAATCCTTTCTGGAATACGAGACGATAACAGAATTCCACACTACCCAAGTTATAACCGAGATAAACATTTTGATGCATTTTACTGAAGTGTTGCATGCATTTAAAACATCTCAAATGTAAATCAACACTAATATGTACTATGGTTGTGAATTTCAGATGGTCAGAAACTACAAAAGAAAGAACACCACTCTTCAGTGGTCCGAAGAGTCTATGTCAAATGCTATCAGCAGTGTCCTCCATGAAGAAACAACCAACAGAGCAGCTGCTAACTTACATCAGGTGCCATTCACAACACTTCAGAACAGGATCCAAAAAGTAAAACTACAGCAGTTATTAGGAGACAAAGGGAAAGAGTGCAAACATAAAGTTGGTCACCCACCTGTACTAAATGCTGAGAAGGAAGATGAACTGTGTGACAGACTGCTCAACCTGTCGAAAAGAGGCTTTGGTTTGACCACAATTCAGGTAAGAAATGCAGCATACATGTATGCTGAAAAGAAGGGTCTAAAAATTCCATGGAGCAATACCGAAAAATTGGCTGGTAAAGATTAGCTTGGCAAGTTAATGGCCAGACATCCTCAACTCTCTTTGAGGAAACCGGAATGTTTGTCAAAAATGAGGGCAGCTGCCATGGATGAAAAAGAATTTAACGACTTTTATGACCTCTTTGGAGATTTGACGAATGAATTAGAACTCAGGGAGAAGCCAGAGAGAATTTATAATGTTGATGAGTCTGGATTTCCTTTAAACAATAAGCCATCAAAATTCATTTGTGAAAAAGGCCAAAGAGAAGTAATTAAATTGACAAGTTTAGAACGTGGGGAAAATGTGTCAGTAGTAGCTTGTTTCAGTGCTAGTGGGGTGTACATACCACCATTCGTGATTTTCAAGGGTGTGCGGTATCGAGAGTCATACTGTGCTAATTTGCAATCTGGATCTGTAGCAGCAATGTCTGAATCTGGATATATAAATGAGGACTTATTTCTCAGATGGTTGCAACATTTTAAAAAGCACAGACTCCCAGAGAAATGCCTTCTTATTTTGGATGGACACGCATCACATTGTTCGCTTGAATGCCTGAACTACTGCAGAGAAAATAAAATTGAACTTCTCTGTTTACCACCTCATACCACGCATGTCCTTCAGCCTCTAGATCACACACTATTAAAACCATTAAAAACTTTCTAAAATCAAGAAGCAACCACATTCTTTCACAACAACCCAACACAATCGATCAACAAGTCTGACTTTGGAAATATTCTCACAGCTGCGTGGAACAAAGCTGCATCCCATGGGAATGCTACTAAAGATTTTCAGTGTACTGGTCTCTACCCATTTAACCCTAAGGCTATCTCGATGGATAAATTTCTACCATCTGTAGCTTTCCGAGCTGAATCTCCTTCTACATCAACAAAATCATCCACCATGCAAACTTCAGGTCCTTCATCTGATGTTTCTCTTGATCATGTTCAAAATAAGTCACACAGCCAACATTCCCCGTCCAAACACACAGTTTTCTCCAGTTCCCAAGCTTCATCCACCATGTCCATATCAGCTTCTACGTCCAAGTCTCCCAGTGAACAGAAACTCATTGGATTTAATGACATCATTCCAACCCCAAACAAATCATCTACAAATAGGAATGCACCGAAACAAACCAGAAAGCAGAAATCTCTACATGTGACATCGGATTGAAACATCAAGGCAACAGCAGAAAAAGTTAAAATTGCCACATTAAAAAAGAAACAGATAGATTGCATAGTGAAGAGACGAAGACTGTTTGCAGAAAATGAAATGGACTCTAGTGGAGAAGAAATCCTCATCATGAAAGATTCGAGTGACGCACCATGTGGATTTTGCAACAGAAGATGGAGCCAGTCTGCCAACAGAGGGGACTGGATCAAGTGCCAGAAATGTAGAAGCTGGTATCATGAAATCTGTGTGGGTGCCAAAGGAAAGAAACAATTCAGATGCGGTAAATGTGTGTGATCATGATTGCCCCACTATGATCGGATTTACCCCGTGTGTGATCGCAATTACCCCACTTGTTTTGTGAATTCTGTGATATCACCTCTTAAAGAATAATTTTTTTTGTAAATTTATATGTGCCATTAATTACCTTTTTCATTCAAGATATATTAAGTATACATATTGAAGTTTATGCTCATGTATTTTCATTTACCTAATCTTATTTTCAACAATTTATTTTCACAACACAATTTGAAGTGATCGGAATTGCCCCTCTATACCCTATCCTTGTTCTATGTGTTGTTATAGGTTACCTCGCTTTCTACAAGAACCTAACAATTAAAAATAGTATTAAATTAATAATTTTTATGTGAAAAAGTGAAAATTTTTCAATGACTAAAAATATTTAAAGTTAGCTTCTATTCACTAACTGATAATGCTAGCAATTTTCCAAAACATGAGCTCATTGACTGGAAAATGGCCTTCTAAATTTTCTTTCTACTGCCTTTTAGCCTCGGGACTGTCAATAGAAAAGAAAATGCGACAGAATGATGAAAACTGAGGTTAAAATGAATCCTCACCCAAACCGATGGAAGATCGCATTTACATTGGCTTTGATTGGTTGAGGCCAAACACAAAAAAAAAATATTTTTTCACCTTTTGAACAGTTTTTTTTCTACAAAAACCTAATATCTCTCACGGTAGACTATCATTGAACAATTACATTTGTCCCTAGGTCCTTCGGTACATTCCAAGTTAAAGTATATTCATATAAATTAAGGATGGGCGAAATAAATTCTCGTAAACCATGAGATTTTTAATATTATAAATATTCTATATTAGAGAGGAAAAATTTTTAATGACAAAAAATTTGAGGAAGAGATATTACTAGCACCTGTGTAGTTGACCACGATTACGTTATTTATATCTACAAATACTGTAGATTAAATGTTTGTATCTCTAACTAGCTAAAATGTGTGCTGAAGACCCTGTCACACCGGCAAATGTTCACTTCAAACACTACCAAATATTTTGTCTCCAATGAAGTTGGAGGGTTATGATGTCACCGAAAACATCACTAGCACAGCCATGTTTGTTTGATGAGTTGAATGACTTGAGTTTCCATCAAATATTTTGAATATAGGACAGGTTCTAAATAATGTTGGATTTTGGATGCAATCGACCAATCAAAACGTACCTAGCGAAAATGAAAAATTATATCCTCTTTCATCTCAACGATTCTTTAAATCGGCGAATAATACATGTGCGCTTAAAGAGTTTATTTAATACAAATAATTAAAATAATTTTTAAATATGATTTTCGTAAGCGAAAACATTTAATGTGTAAGCAGGTGATTATGTTTCTATAATCTATAAAAAAACTTATAATTATTTCATTATATGACGAATATTATTGTGAATTAAATTCATACATGTTCAATTAATTTCAAAATGCACCGATAGGATGACCAGTTAAAATATTACATTAAGCACTGTGATGCTTATTTAATTTCAAAATTGAGATTCAAATTGAAAAGTTTGAGATAGCTGCTACAAAAAATCAAACTTTGATAGATTTACATGATTTAAAAAATATTTGAGGTAACCTGTCCCAATTTTTTCAATGGAGAAAATGGGAAGCCATTTTCCGTCCAATACTACAAATAAAACCTTTTTTGTCAAATATATTGCAGACAAAAATTTGACAGTGTGGCCGTGCTTTTAATATTCCAGGCAATATTTGTGACATAAATATTTTTTGGTCTCCTTATGACTTGGTGTGCTTCTTTTTTATATTAAATTTGATGTGTTTGAATGTAACTACAAAACTAGAAAATTCTGTGTATTTATTTTTTGTTCAAACGTTATTTCGACTAATTTTACTGAATTGTTAAAAATACTTTCCAGGGTCGAAATGTCACTTAAATAAAGTATTTTAATTCACTAGTTATTACTCTTAAAAAATGCTAGTTTGGCAAGTGGTCATCACACACAATCTTATTTTGTTTGGCATTGGTATAAAATAGACATAGTTGTCTATAACATGGCTGACTACAGTTTTCCTCAGCCACTAGTTTTGAACACTAGATTTAAACATCTTTTGCACAACATCGTGGAATAATTTCCTATTTGAATAAATAAAAGTTTACATAGCATTCCCTGGGCAGTTATAAACTGGACGGATGCCTAGTTATTTACACTTTTCTTTACTGTATATTGGCAGCTGTGCTGCAACATGTCAGGATCAGATGGACGTTTACTAGAGAAGACTCTAATTTAATTAAATTTAAAACTATCAAATATTTAATCATCAACGTTCAAATGCTGATGTGCCGCCATGATGTCATTAATTAATAGTTTTTATTTTCACAACCAAAAGTATTTGTATCATAGTTTATAGTGCAAACAGTTCCTATTCATAAATAAGAATTACCGAGATGTACTCATATTTCTTAAATCAATTATATCATTAAATTGGAGTAAAAAACGTTTTACTTTCCATAGAAGGAGTTGCGAGTTGGACTGTGTCGATTAGCAACCGAATCAAAACAATTACTAAATGTTAAGTGCCATTTTACATATAACACAAATATTTGTAATTTCAGTAAAATAAATATTATTATATTTTCTGACATCTCTGTGCATGTAGTATAATGCACAACATTATAATCTTTACAGTTTTATAGTTCCAGTATAAAAATTGGTTCCATGAGAAATCCTGTAAAAAATGTCTGCTTCATTAGTAAAGATTTTAGGTTAGACTTCGATAGCTATTTATCATAATGTTTATTTCCCAAATTCCAAAATTGCTAAAAATAAAATAAACTGTCTGTTTTTGTATAACAAATAAGCAATTATCTTTAAAGTTAGTATTTATAAAGGCTTTTACAGGAAAACGTTTACTCCTACATATTACTTGGAAAAAGAATTACATTATTCAGTTGATTGTGGTCAGCCTAAAGATATTACTTTAAAACGCACAAGGACACGGCAGTTCTGAAAATTTACTGGGATATTAAGTCGTTCAGGGTAAGACGAAAAACATAATGGAAAGTTTTCAGGATGAGAAACTAATGCAAGATAGAGAAAAATCACCCAAAGGAATGAGACGATAGGAATATGGTGATAGCGATGTTAACTAACGCGCAAGTTATTTTTGTGTTTTCCTCGCAGGGACATAGCATTTTAATTCCGTGCGTGGGACACACTCATTGCCTCTCTCGGCCATTCTGAAGAAGCTTGACTGGACAGGCGTCACCTGTTAAAGGAGTCGTTACGAAAACAATGACGTTTGTCCTTATCCGTTTACTCCGCTTTGATTGCGGGGGAAAAAAAAAAGGATGAGGA
This sequence comes from Bacillus rossius redtenbacheri, assembly GCF_032445375.1. NCBI lineage: Eukaryota > Metazoa > Arthropoda > Insecta > Phasmatodea > Bacillidae > Bacillus > Bacillus rossius. Next base: position 27,092,790 of record NC_086335.1, on the reverse strand, counting down.
CGGGGAAGGGTGTGGTCTGTCCATTTGTTTGTTTGACCCCTTTTTTCTTTCGTTGATTTTTTTTTTTCCTTCAGGGAGACGGTCATCGGCGGATGTGGGGCGATGCTAATCGGCGTGGGCCCGAGCGGCATCGTGACGCAGGGATGCTGAGCCGTGGACCACACAGCGGGCTATCCGTCCGGCCCTGCACGTGACCAGACGTGGCCCGCAATTGGCCGCCTGGACGACCACTGGGACTCGAGGGACGAAAAGCGCAGCCCCAGGCCAGCAGGAGCCTGGAGCCGACCGCCGAAGAACAAGGACGAACAGGACAAAAGTAAATAGTGTACAGTCAAGTCTCAATATTAACCGAGTTAATGCGACTGCTGATGAGCACTATGTCTGATAACACGGAATAAAAATTTTATTGGTTGTCATTTTCCAAAATAGTAAGTATTTTTTTCTTCTGTGTATTCTGTCACGAAACTCCATGTTTTTCCTCACCAGTAAATGGTATATTTGAGGTTAGTTTCCTTTTGAGCTTCGACAACAGTTACATAGATCATTGTTTAGGTACTCTTGCATATGATTCAATAGTCTTAACTGTTTTATGAGCTATCCGTCACCCCTATTGTATGTATCTTGACTGTAGGAAGCGCTTATTTTTAAGCGTGACTCCTGGAAGGTTCGCCATTGGTGATTCGCCACTAAAAAAACGCTCCTGCTAGAAAAACGTTTTCCACCGAAAAAAAATGGCCCAGTAGTAAATAATAGTTACAGAATCGTGAGAGCCGATAGCCAAATATAGACTAAAATACAGAATTTTATTTTTTTACTTATAATAAAAAAATTTTTATTAAATTTATATTTTATTTTTAAATATAGTCTAATTTCTTTGGATAAAAATTGCGCACTTTAAAAATGGCATAAGTTTTTTATTAATATTTTATTAATTACAATTTAAATCTATTTTTAAAATTTTGCCAAATTTTTTTGTTTACATTTACGGATTATCAAGATGATGGTCATAACTCAAATTGCAACGGTGACGCCTTTACTATCATAATGGTGGCCATAACATCCTAATTGTAAAGATAATGACATAAGAGGCTTAGGGCGGCTTGGTTTAGGAGTCTGAAGCCACTTTTAGTAATTTTCGTTTTTTTTTCTAAGACAAAAGTCTTCTCAGGTATATGAAATCAAATTTTTCGAATATTTTATGGTTACCCCCATCCTTCGTACATGGATCTTTTTTTTTCTGATTTTTTTCCTAATAAACTGGAAATTTAGGTGAATTCTGGCGAATTTTGGGCAAATGTTGGCAAATTTAGAGTAAAAATTTGTCAATTTTTAATTGTCAAAGTTAAGGACACCCAAGATGGTGACCATGACGTCAGAATCCAAGATGGCGGTCATAGCCATCACCATTACGTCCTTAACACTGTAGCAGGAGATAAATGTATATGCTACTGCATCTAATTTTTGCAATATCGTGAATTGAAAAGAAGAATGGTAGACAAGGTTGGCTATTAATTAGCAAAACTAGAGCTAGAAGTTGGTATGATTGCCTAAGGGAACTCACTATGGTGCATTTCCTAAAAGAAGATGTTAATGACAAATCAACACGGAATGAGCGTTAAACTTTTCGTAACAAAACAAATTTAAAAAATCTTGATATGTAAGGTAGGTGATATTTTGTCCGTCTTCAGTTATTAAGATGACAAAGATTGCAAACACCCACTACCCTGATTTGTTCCCTCCATGGGTGGCACCAGGAAGTTGGCGACACTGGGTGGTTCAGGGCCAAGATGATGATGATGATGATGATGATGATGATGATGATGATGATGGCGTGGGTGGGCAGAGGTCACTTTGTCACCCGAGCCGCGCGTGGGAGGGTAATGCGCTGCTCGCTTTGACCACCGCGGAACGAAACAAGAAGAACAAGAAGCAGGAAAGCGCAGGAGGAAGGGCAGTCTCCTACGTTCACCGCTCTGGTTCTGACTGCCTCCCGGCAGCGCTGCGATTGGGGGGGAAAAAAAATTTTACCGCTGTGCACACGGCAAAGGCTGTAAAATCTCGCGTAGGTACCTGCTTACTTCGAAGGTGCAAAAACTATACAATATGGTGAAAACGCAGGCTTTACGACCAGAGCAGCGTTTATTGTGCTCGCGGTTGTTGACTTTATTTATGTGAAATACAAAGAAAATAATCGGCTAGAAGCTGTAAAATTCTGCGAGAAAGTAAATTTTGATTGGTTAATATAATGTGGCGTGTTAACGTGAACGCACGCATTAAACATCGCATTACAGTTAACAATATTTTTTTTTACCTAAGTCATCTATGTGCCATCAAACATTCATTCAAACGTTGACTTTCACCTTTTGCAGATAAAAAAAAATGCAAACATACTAAAGATTTAAATATACAATTACAACGCATTCTAGCTGAACTAAGTATTTTGGAATCGAATTATGACAAGGCACAAACTCATTTCACTCCAGGCTGGAATAAATTTGAGATTTTACGAAGTTAAGCCTTTTCTTACATTGCTCATCAGTAGAGACCGGAAAAATTCGTGAATTCATTTCGCGATAGGCTAAAATGCAAATCGTTATATCTCAGTGCTGCCTCTGCTATTGGTTCACAACTCACCTGGATGACTCTGGGCCAATGAGAAACATCCAACCAAAGCTTTATTGAATCACAGGCTGCTGCGTTGGGACGTCTCACAAGACAGCAGCCAATGAGTGGGTGGCATTTGACCGAGTGTACGTAGAACTATGGAGTTCATCCTGGAGGTCATTGAACCCGCGAATTTTTTCTGTCCCTACTCATCAGTCGTTAACATCCTTTGGTGGGTTACCCTCTATTGGGTTACTGCATTTCTTCACCTTGTTTACAACGGCCTCAAGGTGGTCACGGGAACGTCAAGATTACTGTTGTCCAAACTTCAACTTGAAACAGATGAAAATTTCCTTCATTCTACTTTACTGCACAAAAATTCTGGGTAGGCTATATTTTGAACTACACCCGCCAGGAGTTTTTTTTTCTTCATGAATTTCCATTGCGCTGAAAGGCAACGTGGGAATAAACCGTCAAAAGAGGCGCCAAAAAGTGCCAGTAAACTGTTGCGAGAGTACATGGCGCAGAAAAATTGAATTGTTTCATTTGAGATCATACCGCATCCTTAATACTTTCAATAATCATCTCTGGTTCAATAAAACAGAAACTAATAATTTATCCCTATATAGATTTAATAAGCAAGAAGTTTCATTTCTGTCAAGCGTGGAATCCACACACACACACACTTTTTATTTATAAAGTCTTTAACGTTTTTATTTAAATTTCTTTGCAAATATGTGAATTGCATAAATAATATTTATTTTTTTATGTTATATAATGTGATTTTATCCTCAACAACCAGTTTATTTGTATATATTGCACCTGTATACTGTAAGTAGAGTATATGTGGCACAGGTAGGTCAGAAAATATGACGAATCATGTGATTCGTAGTTAAACGGCAGCAATTCCAAAATAAAAATAAAAACTGGCCATCATGACAGTAGCTCCACAGAAGGTCGCAGTGACGTCACGTGTGACGTTGGCCATTCATATTTTTGAAATTTTACGTGGCAGTAAGGTTGAGGGCAACCGTCCTGTGGAAGCAAGACTTCGGTTCCTTTCCACAACTACAGACCATTCAACGCAAACGTAGTCCTTCCTACACCAGTGTCAACTCTCAAAATATTAGTGATGGAACATTCACCCTAATTACGTATTCGTGAAAAGAGAAAAACTTAGCAAGAAACGAAAGTGCTTAGATTATCCAGAGTGCGCTAGAACTCACCAGCCACATACTTTACACATGATTATTCTGCACTATCCAAGAAAAATACTTGATAACGATCTCAAATAATATCACAGTACAGTGCACGTTATTTTTTCGCCCGCATATATTATTTTAATATTTTCCCGTGTTTCTTATTTTAATTCCCATACTTTTTAAATGCAGTGAATTTTTTAAAAATACATATATATCTAATTATAACAATATAGTGATTTTTTTTTGCTTTACATGGTGTCTGTTCCTAATTATCTTAAATAAAGAAATTTCATCGGAAAGTAAATCTATGGACATTTAACTACGAAATGTATACGTATATATTACAATAAATTTTGAAATTTAGTAGTGTTTTAGCAGCTTAGTTATTTTTGCAATGCTATAAAGACACTGAAAATTGTTGAGAGTCATAAGAGCATTGGGCTAGCCTGCACAGACTCTTAAACATCAAAGACAGTGCCGCTTGATAATTTGCCGTTGCTTTCATATAAAGCCCGTTTTGATATTAAGTAGGTGAAAAATAATTCTGTATTTTTCATTTACGGGTTTTATTTTCTGCTCATTGGTCTTCAGTGTTCATAAAATTTTGTCTAATTGCGGAGGTAATGGGGTGTTTTTTGAGTTTTTCCTGGCGTCAAGCGAATATGCGATATGATGTTTCGGTCCTTTGTGACCAAGAAAATTTGCTTGTATGTGTGTGGGAGTTGTTTTTCGTCAGGTGCTTCATGCCTTAACGTCGTTTGCTTGAGCGGTGGGCAGTGTGAGGAACCTAATAATGGATTGCTTTCGCTGTTAACTTCAACAAAGTTAAAACACTCAACTAAGCTAAGAGTTATTTTTTTACTTTACGAGTTTCAAAAGCTTTTTAAAAATCAATTAAAATGCTCTTTTTAAAAGGAAAAGACTAATAGTCCAGTAAACATCAAATAAATATGAAAATTTTATTTTGAAACAAAACAATAGTAACATTTGATCTTTAAAAAGGTAGATACCTAGTGAGTCATTCAGTACTCGACAGTAATGAATAATGTCTATCACTCGGAAAAGAGAAAATTCATTTGTTCATATGTTGTAAGTAAACTTGTAATACGAAACTGGATCACAAGATACGAAAATTAAGGTAGAATCCTCTAAATTAATGCCGATCGTGATAAACATATACGCAAATTGTGTTATCAACTTCATTTCTTGACGCAATTCACACGTAGTTTCCGCATCCTCGCTAGAATGCGTTGTCGGAGCAGCTACAGCGACGATCGAATCATTCCATTTGCAGACCGGAAGTTTAAACAATGTAATGAATCGGCATCAATAAAAGCTAAAATAATGATTATAAAAACACTCAACACTGAAATTTTTTTCTGAATTTTTGACTATAGGTAATAGTTGTATTTAAATACTGTCCATTTTGTGAATATTAATTAAACATATAAATATTATAAAAAATTTCCCTTTGGCTTTGTGAACTTTGTTTTGCACAATCCGCCGTAGATAGAAGCACCGTCTGTTACACCCATTTCCGTTCCTTTACTTCTGTTGCATTCACGCCAATGCCGTAAAACGAGAGCTAAGACGTTGAACATAAAAATAATCGGTTTCAAAGGGCAACTCGTACCAGAAAAAAGTTTAGAATATATATATATATATATATATATATATATATATATATATATATGTTTGCACTGCAGTGAGGACGTAGTCACGATGAACTCAAACGAACGCCGATTTCATTTCGCGTCCTGGGAAGCTGCCGCGGGTTCGGTTGCACGCTATTCTAATGGGCTCTCTGAGCCCATCCGGGTCGGGCCTCCGATATTACAGCCCACCCCCTATTGCCCTTCGCTGGTTGCTTGCGTCCTAACAAGATCAACGATGTCATTACGGAGTTAATGCCGGGAGGGAAGCCCTCCTCCACCCGTTCCGCTCGCAATCACACGACTCCGGCATGGGAGGAGCGCGGACAGCCAAATGAGAATTTTTCGGGCCGAAGAGGAAAAAAGGAAGGACCGCGGTGGGGGGTAGTATCTCGACCGACCACGCTCGGGGAACGGACGTAATCAATTATTGGCCCTGCGCACACACACAAGGAGAAGCGACGGGTCTTGGTTCCACAGCCCAGCTCTTGGGAGCCTTCTCCGTATTGAAACTACGCGAGGGGAACGCAATTTGCAAAGCTGCGATCAGGGGGTTGTGAATCCCGGGCGGAGGTATGCAGCTGACGTGATTGTGTCCTTCGGTGATTGGATCTCGGGCGGGTCTGCAAGCCCGCGTGTCCGCCTCGGTGGTAGCGGCCGAAACGACCGTGATTACAATCCCTATTTCCCCCCCTCCCCTTCCCCCAAAATAACCCGATCCAAAATCTTCCAACTCTATACCACCCCAAGTATAATCTCCGTTCCGGCAAACTAAAACAAACAAGTAACCTTCTCTTTTTATTGTCTCGCAGCGTAAGCGGATACAAATTTCTTCGAAAAGAAAAAAATAAAATTACTCTTTTGGCTCCTTAAATGCACACAGTATATTGTCTTCTACATTTTGATTGCAATAACGTTTTCAAGTTAAATCTTATATCAGGTTTAATTCATTTAGCCATGCCAATACATATTTTAGCATTTCGTAAGGTATTTAGTATGAAACCACCCCGCAACAGTAGGAAACGAAATCATTATGGACTATTTATAATCTCTATGAAGTCTAGTTCTAAAAAGTTGAATTTTTTTATGATATATGTTTAAAATAACGTTTTTTTGAAGAAATTAAAATATTTAATTACTTTAAGCTAATATATTTCCTTCTTATATCAATTTCGAATAATATTATTTTGAAAATATTGGTTGATGTTTAAATAAATTTGGATAAGCTCTTCGTGTTTTTCTATTGGTAGTTGCATGTATTGAGAAACTTTTATCATATTTTCAACTGAAGTTATAAGTGAATCTTGTGCAGCCACGCAGATTAGTGCGTTTATATTCTTCAACAATTTCGTTCGATTAATTACAGGTCAACAGTGATTTTGCTTTTTTAGTTTTTGAAGCCATTTTATATTTATTTCCGAGTCCTGTGTAGTCGTAATACACCATTTATTTCAAATTTAATATCTCGAATTTTTATTTATTTTACACTTATTTTAGCATGAACCATTATATACGTCTACTTAAAGGAACTAGAAGCTGTTTTAAGGCAAATGACAGACCATCCTGGGCTGCTTACAGCATTTGGTATCGTTAATTAATTTATATACGCCTTAATAGTTGTTCAATAAAGCAAGAAATTAACATATATAAATGCTACCATTTTGTTATCATTATCATATTTTACAAAGCGTGCGTGAACCAAGCCCGCAGTGTGAGCCAGGTACGTGCTGGAATGTTTGCCCAGCCAAGCTTACAGAGGCCGCCGCGTGGATTGGCGTGAACAACACGCCGCTGTTCTTGATGCTTCGAGCGTCGGGTCAGCGACACGTCACAACCACTTCAGGCGGTCCTGAATGACGGCTGAGGGTGTAAAAGTCGCTACGCCAGCCTCCGCGGGGAATTCCAATAGGTTAGTTGAGTGAAGTGCGTGTTCTGTGAAGAGGGTGAGAGAACACCCCCCCCCCCTCCTTTTTGCGAGAGGCAGAGCGACGGGACAATGCGAGTGTGACCGAGTGGTGCGAGATGGTGTGTGTGGACAGGTGCGATGTATGGGGCGAATCAATGTTGAGACTAGCACCAGAGGAGTGTGAACTGTGGAATTCACAAATACTTAGTGATTTGTGAAGAGACATTTTGTGTGGTGATTAAATAAGTACTCTAATTATTAGTAGCAAATAAAGCTGTATAAAATTAATGGGGCTATCCTTACGAACCCGTTTTCTTCACTCGTAATGTTGAGAAGTTCAGTACAGAATAATGGAAATGAGTTGTGTAAATAATCCAAATTCACTTTACTATATTTTTAGTAGTTTTATTGTAAAGAAGCAAAGTTAAACATAACCCAAATAAATTAAATTAGGAGATTACTAAAGGTTATCGGCTCCTCGTACTGTTTGCAGTGTTTGTGTTGAAGACTTACGAAATTGGACTAAGGGGAAAAACAAACACTACGTTTTGGAATATTAATGCTGTGTCGTGAACCTCAAAATGACAGTACTTACTGTTAATTTTGTACATACAATGTGAAGGAATTTAATTCAAAGAACAAAGAAGGAAATATAAAAAAAATTTGCCATCTGACATGGCCCAGTTATTCCTATACCTAAGCCACCTACAGACAGTAGTGAAGTTATTTCAAATACCACTAGTAACCGTGATTCACAATCATCACTTGTGTCTGACGAATTTGTTCCTTCAGCATCAGATGTGCCTCAAATATTATCACAAGCCAAGCTAAATTATATACTAAAAGATTTAAGCCTTCCTTAGGATGCAGCTGAGCAGTGAGGTTCCAAACTACAGGAAAATTACTTACTTCCAGTCGATAAGCCAGTGACATTCTACAGGAATAAAGAAAAATATCTCTTGCAAAACTTCAGTAATGAAGAAAATCTAGTTTACTCTAATAATATTCCAGACTTAAACAAACTGGGTTTTGTTAAATATGATCTAAACGACTAGAGGTTGTTTATCGATTCTAGTAAAAGATTTTTCAAAAGAGAGTACTCTTTCTTCAGTTTCAGTAGCACACTCGGTAGAGCTAAAGCATAATAATGAATGTTTCAAGTGCGTTTTGGAGGAAATAAAATATGTTTGACATTAGGGGTTGAGGTGTGGATATTTGAATGTCATCTGAAAAATGTTTGGCCAACAACAGGGATTCACTGAATATCCGTGTTATATGTGCGAGCGGGATAGTAAGTCAAGAAACCAACATTGGGAACAAAGAAAATTACCCAAAAGAGAAAGTTTAATATCAGGTTGTAAGAACATAATAAGGGGTAGCCTAATAGATTTTAAGAAAATACTTTTGCCACTTCTTCATATTAATCGTCGTATAATAAAACAATATCGAAAGCTCTTGACCAAGATGATGATTGTTTTAAATATCTCAGTGACACATTGCCTGCTCATTCAGCAGGATAAATTAAAGAAGGAATCTTTGTAGTTCCTCAAACCAGAGGTCTAGCTAAAGACAGGCCATTTGAGCTACTATGATTTCTAAGAGCAAAATGCTTAGAAAGCATTTAACAGAGTTATGTAAAATTTTCTAGAAAAAAACAAACATCCTGATCATTTCATAATTGTTAACAACATGCTACAGAAGTTGAGAAATTTGGTACGTAACATGAGTCTCAAAATACACTTTCTGTTTTTCGCATTTAGACGTAGCCTATTTCCTGACAACTGGCGGTCAGTCAGTGAGGAACAAGGAGAGAAGTTTCACCAGGATATTCTATAGATGGAGAGAAGATTTAAGGATGATTGAATACTTCAATAATTTTAGATAACTGCTGTTTGATGTGTACGAATTATAAAAAAAAATAGAGAAAATCCAAGAAACAAACATTCGTTACCAAACGAACAGGAATTTACTGAAGTGCCGTTAATAAGTGAACGTAAATGTGACATTTCGGAGTAAAAAAAATTACAAATTCATTTGCAACACTTGTACAAATCATAATTATATGTTTTTGAAAAAAATATGTTAACATTTCATTCCTCATTCGTTAAAAAAATACTGACGTGACGGAGGAAAACAAAAGTCATTTTTAAAATCAGCAGTATTGAAGTATTAAAAATCTCCTTTCAACGGCTCTCAACACGTTTCAAATTGTATACTTGTGAATTATCTGCATTGTTTGAACGTTACCAAATTTTGAATTTTACGTACACAGGGATTAATTATGCTACAAATTATTATTATTTTTAAGAGTTTCTCATTAAAACCAAGCACGATACTACTTATATTTATTAATTTTACAACAATTTTTTTTATTTGTTTTCAAAACTAGCTAAACTACATCGGAAACTTTGTTCTACAATAACTGTAATTAAAAAGCACCCAACAGGCAGCACAGCTGAAACTGTTTTACCAAGTATCTGAACTCATGTTATCGTTACTCATTCTTTTGTTATCTCCCACCTCTGTTTTCGCATTGCACTAAGCATAGAGCGGGTTTGAGTTTCCGGCCGCAACCCGACTAGTCATTCAATTCAGCGCACAGTAACCGTCAACCAAGCGCCATTGTTATCACCAAAATCAGTCCATGAGCTGCAATCAATTCCTGAAAATTGTTTTTTGGCGAGGAATTAATTTAAAATACCCCAATGTGCGATGGTCATGTTATAGGAAATTACGAAGAACTCTTCGTTTTTATTTCAGATTATTCTTCGTTAAAAAACCTGTAAACTGTCTGTAGTTTCTAACGACATGCATGTTGAAGCCTGTTCGTTGAAACTAAATGATAACAGCTTAAATATTTTTTGAAAGACATTTTTTTTTTGTGTTTGTTTTGCCTATAACTGACAAAGTAAAATATTAAAAAAAAAAAAATACCAAATTCAAAATAGTGTAGTGCTTTGCCCTTAAGAAAGGAAAATGGGTGTGGTTTTTCCAGTTCCTGACACAGCACGTTTCAAGGAAAAGTAAGAGCAAGCCCGTAGACATCAGGTGTGCCACTCTTCGCGAGAGAACTTTCTCCCGTAATCGGTGAACTCTTGAGCAGCAGGAAGCAGGCGGAAGGACCAGCAACAACCAGCGTGTTCTGCGAGCGACACTCGAATGACACTAAGTGTGACCGTAGGAAGGAGAAGAGCCAAGTCAAAGGGGAAACACAGGAACTAAAAGACGCCATTTTCAGAACAACAGTTTAACGTCACAACAAATTTTTAACTTTAAATAATATAATATGTTTTTTATACAGCATAGTGAATACCTAATGGGAATGCCTGAATTCTCCAACTCGTAATTTATTCCTTCAAATACTTTTCCCTGTATGCAGTCATTTTTGTCTGGAATTAAATAATTTTCTTAGAAATTACTTTTTTTGTATCAAGTAAGGTTCGAACCAAGGACTAGAATAGATAAATTCAATTGGAGGCTGGTAGAGCAGAAATTTTCACCTCTTATAGGATTGCTGCCACATTTTATTGAATAAAATTTTTTCCTGAAATGAAACTTTTTGCAGCGAGCTAGGTTCTAACAAAGGACAGAAATCAATCGAATAAAACAAAATTATAATAAACGAATATTTTGATGATTTTTTGATTTTTTTTTGTTTTCAAATTTCTAGTTAAATAATTACAGATTTTCAAAAAAATTGTATTCCAAGATGCCGGATGTGGCGTCGTCATAAATGACCTCCGGGATCCTGATAATAATCCACGAGTGGCGAGCACACCCGAACAATGTTGATTCCTCACTTTTGGTAAGTCACAACTGAGTAAGCCACCAACCCATACATAGTCCCGTAAGAAATACGTTGGCCCGAAACATACTACTACATACTACTATCCCGCCTCACTAACACATATACATCCTGAATTGGTAGGCCCCTACGTATAACTCGTAGAAATTAAGATAAATATGTAATGCAATTCACTTGAGTGCTTTCAAGAATCTGTACAGGATTTTCATGTCTAAAAAAACGGTTCAGAAAAGAAATACGGAAACAGAACTACTCATTAACCCTCGGCGTATTATTAAATGCTTTTCGTTAATAGACATCAATCGGCTATCTCGACCTGGTTTTCAAATCCACACTAAATTTGTGCCCTAAAGAAAGTTTTTTAAAATTTTTGACGTGCCAACGTCTAATAAATCGATGAACGCCGGCTGCATGCACGATAAAGTGTCCCGTTACGCACATTGTCCCGCTACGCTGTATCCCGTTACGCTCATTGTACGCTTGCGCCGTATCTATCTCTCTACAACTCGATTGGAACAACCATCGATTTGACTTTTTCGAGCCACATTAAACTTGAAACACTACCATTCGTTTCCTACTTTTCCTATCGTCGTCCTATCCTTAACAGAATAACACAGATTGGAAGAAGTTAAACCGCAAACATGTATAAAAGATATAGTTAAAATAATCGGTTCGTTAAAGTAATAAACATATTTGAATTAATGAGTGCAAATAAAAGTAAATTCATCAATTAAATTGTAGATTTCATTTCACTCCTTCTTTGTATCCATACAAAATAGTGATAATTCAATACCAAAAATGATTCAATTTTGTTCATAAATTTATGCATTCATTGTATCAATGTTTTGTTATGACGTCACGTTAAACTATCGTCCGTTAACCGACTTTACAGACAACCAATTTATTTTATTTTGAGGGGAGGTGGGGGCCTAACTTCGAGGTGGAAGGGACCTTGGAAACGTCTTCTTCGCCAAGCGAGGCGGCGACTCCACCGCTCGGAAACGGAAACGAACAAATCGGTGGACTTCCAGAAGTCGTTAAGGGTTAAGACAGGAAGTCCCTAGACTTCTAGCGGCTCACGAAATCTCGCTTCGGCCTAGTTTATGCGTGTTTCAATGGAGCAGTTAAAATGTAATAAATGATTATATATAAAAATTTATATTTATTATACATTTTTAAGTATGGAAAAGTTAATCAAAATTAAATTCATATCTACATATTGTTCACTTATTTGTATAAAGTTACTTATTTTTATTCCGTTATTTCCAGAAATTCTAAGTAACAGTTTTGCTAATAGGTTTACAAAATAATTTTATTTAATTGGTGAGTGCTTAAATTTCGGCTAATATTAAATAATATATAAGTAAATATTCCATATTTAGTAAAAACTGCTTAAATTTATGGCGTTTGATATTACGTTACGTTTTAAGTCATTTACTATAACTGTTTCATAGCGGATGCTTCATTATCTTGCTTCGAGTTGCTAAGTTTGTCTACAGAAGAAAACGTTTATTTTTAAGTTCTATATTCCTGTTAGTCTATTAGCGACAGGTGGTTATTGGAGAAATCACGCAAGCTCCGAGCTACAATGCGACTTTTTCCAGAGTTGAGTGGATGCGTCCCGAGACTAGAGACGTACGTAGGTTCAGGACTCGCCGCACGCATGCGCGGTGCCGCCATCCTTGTTTCCGGCAGCTCTTCCGTCCTAATCACGTGAATTGTGCGCGCGCGGAAATGCGACACGCGTAACGGCTATGGCGGGAAGAGGGCTCGGCGTGTAGTGTTTGCTGATGGAAGGCACCTTTTACCCGACACAAAAAAAAAGAAAGGTGTCTTTATTCACTACTATTATTAGAGAAAGTAGCTGCGTCAGATAATTTAGTAGCGGATGTTGTTTGCACCCAAGCTACGCTTCCTCTTTCTCCCCCCTCCTTTTTTCAACTCATTACAAACCGTCAGTAGTGTGTCGTGTGAAACCGTCCTGCCCCAAATGTGTCAATCACGTTGTTTATTTCCTTCTTCTTCAGGCCATTTTCCTGGTCGTGAGCAGCAGTTTGTTACGTTCAGTAAAGCGACGTCCAGCAAGAGAATGCTTGCTTCCCCGCCGTGTTCTCATTTCATAAAAAAATTAAATAATTTGGCGTGTGCAGAAAATTGACATTGCCTGATGCGCTCGGCGCATTCTCGATGATGAAGAGTAGTTTAATGGGTCATTTGGATGATTGACAATCTGCTGAAATAATTAAATCTCCATTCACACTCTTTTCATGTTTTTTTTTCCCTGCTGATAATAAAAGTTTAAAAAAATTTTAATATTAGTAAAGAACAAAAAAATTATCCTTTTATCCGACATATCGAACATGGGTGAAAATCTGCAGTGTTACCAAGGGCGCCCAGGACAACATTTATTATTTCTAATTGACATTTACGATTTTGCAAGCGCAAGTGGGACCCCTTCCGAGAGAGGTTTTTTGTTTCTAGGGTGCCACCCCCCCCCCTTCTCACCACTGAAACAAGTAAGGTAATAATACTGTTACGAGTGTGGAGAAACAGGTCAGGAAAGTATAGCCCAATGAACTAATTGCAGTTTTATTTATAAGCTAGTATATATTTACACTATTAATTAAACTACAAATTAATTAAACCTTTGCAAGTTCGCTATTTCGCTAAGAATAGTGTTCGCGTAAAACTGGGTTCGGATTTTTAACTGGGTATTTATGCTTTGTGTTGTTCCAGTATCTACAATAGTTAAAGTTATTTGTAACCCATTTCCTGAATAGCTATGTTATTATATCTGTGCATATCAATAAGCATAATAAAACATAGTAAGTTACATTTATTGATAATATTTTATTTTAGATAGTTTAAAAAATATGTTCGAATGGAATATCATTTCAAATATAAAATTATGCAGTAATTTTTTTAAGAAATACTTAGTGTTATCTCGTAAAACGTACTTCACATATGCAAAAATACTCATAGCTTGTGTTTTACAAAATTACAAAATCTTTCTTGAAGTTGTACAACCTTTTTCTTGACAAAGGAAAACTAAATGTAAAAATAAACTTTTTTATGTTTAGTGTTTGCAGTGTGGAAACAGTTTTAAAGGGCTGTTTTTTATGAAAATAGTTTGGTTAAATGTTGGAAATTGCCAAATAAACTTACTAACCATCGTGAGGCATGGTCAAGCACTATTTCACCAATATTTCAAGTGTAGCAACGTGGCGCTGGTGAGGCATAAAGTAACTTCACTACGTCTCAGCATGAAATTGCCTGACCAGTCTCAAACTCCGCGGCAGTTTCATTCGCCTCTGAACGCCCTGCATTTCTGCGATGCGGGTAAAAGACGGCCGAAAGAGAACGGGAGGTGAAAGGGAAGTTCGCTATTGAATTAGTTGGTACGTACCGCACCGAACTGCCGGGCCATCTCCGGCAATGCGAGTCCGCGCTGTCCTCAAATATAACCATTCATCATTGTCGTCGGGAATCGTCCCGCGAGCGTAGCAAGACACGTCGCTCAAAAATTGTGCCCGTCATTCGCATCATCGGCACACCGGTCGCAACAAGGTTTGGTCGGAGGAGAAGAGAAGAACGGTTTTTTCTTCGCACGGTTTAACGTTCAATGTGATTCCACAACAAATATGCTTTGAGTAAGTAATCGTCAGTTCAGTTAAAGTGGATAACTTGTGTTTCGTGGCTTGACGTGGAAAACATCCCTTTTACGTCTAGATGTGGGGGAGAATTCAGTAAAGAAGCATATTTTAAATCTCCAGGATGCACAAATAAAGTTAAGCCCTAAGAACGTCTTCTTATTCCTACTTGAGGTAACATTTCTAGCTCAAGTTGTATCTCGTTACCAAGTTGGAAAACTTGTCAGGAAAGGAAAGCTGAAGATCCTAATATTTACGCTATTATTTAACTTACAACAATTTATATGTCTGTGCACACATTAATCCCACTTTCGTTAGTGCACTATTTACTCTCCCTACTGGAGCTAGGCTCGACAGTGGCTCTGTCTGCTGCTTGTTCTCTTACCTCGCATCTCTGTCCCAACACACTGCTTCGGACTACTCGCTCGTCCGTCGCACACAATGCCGTCCCTAATGCTTCGGTCCCGGTTTCACACATTAAACGCCTCTCTCGCGGTCCGCTATCGCTCACCAAGAAGTCACTCGCCCTCTTCACTTCACTTCTCTCGCAGGTCGCTCCGAGGATTCGCTGGTATCACCACCATTCTCTGTCACTCTCAAAATACTCGCCGCATTCCAACCTCCGTCTTAAATACCTGTCTCGTAGCCCTCCGAAGTGTCATGCCATCAGGATCCCAAAATGAACACTAGAACCTCTAAGAACAAGGGCGTCCTAGTTACGCCAATTCACGCTGGTGGGGCTCTCGGGACGTGCCGAACACTCTAGATACAGGGAGAGAGGCGCCGCTCCTAATAATATTACAGCAAAAGGATGGGCGCTAACTGTTCGGCAGGTGTTCCTGCTGTGCTAGCCGGCGCGCTACTCCGACTGGCCTGTCTCGTTGCCTCACCTATAGTATGCTCGCAACACTATAATCAGTGTGATTTTACACCAAATCTGAATTAATTACCTAATAGTCAGTTCAGTTAAAATGACTTAATTCTCGACTTAAATACTGTTAGTGAATGTTTTAGTTTAACATAATTTTATTTTACTTAGTTATAACATAAAGCCTTAAAACTTAGTCTCACATGCCATATGTATTCTCTTTTTAATTTTTTCATTATTGCTTTATTTAAGGAAAATTTTCAGAGTTATAGCTAGTCCTCTCTTACATGTGTTGTTTTGTCACAATACTTAGTGAGCGTGAAAGTCCTGATATATTTTAATTATTATCAATTATACAACTTTTAATGCCTTTTATCTTACAATTAGTGAATTTATGTTTGTTTTTTTATTGTTTGTTATTTTATTTTTATATATTTTATGTTTATGTTTTTATATTAGTGACAGAACAAAATATTTAAGGGAAGTAGCGACTTAAAACTGTTGAAGTTTTTACGTAAAAGTAATAAAGAGACAATAAAAACAATTCACACGTCGTGTGAGACCAAAATTTATGGCGAAGAGACTTAAAAGATTGCTGTGGTATCCAAACCACTTGGACCCGACACTGTGCTAATCTCATATAGCCTACATAATTAATTAATGCCTGGGCATGTGGCTTAAAAAACTGCGACCCTCTTCATATCGGCTTGATGCGTTAGTGATAACTTCCACTGATGACCTGTTCCTGGCTGGTAATCCATGTTAAGTATAACGGTGGTTTTCGGCAAAATCTGAAGAAAAAATTGACAAAATAATGGACTTTATATCAATGAAACATTCAGCTGTAACCCTAGAGGAACTTAAAAAAGATTTACATTCCGAATCTACCGTTTATAAACTGTTTAACGTGGTGGTCATCGACTTTCAACTTATTTTATCTGTCCGTGAATTGGGATCGTACACATGACCCACGCAACACGGTAGTGAAGAACTTGTTATAACGGCCACAGGTATGTGATACCTACCGTGGTATCCATGAGGCAACCGCACACAAAATCAATAACAAAACCTCAGCCAATCAATTTCTTTTTCGCATTCGGTATGTTTTATGCCTAAGTTGTAAGAACACTGAATTTTTTAATGAACAGTTTTTACCAATGATTTCAGACATCTGATAGAATTATAATCCATTTTCATTGATCCATATGACTTACAAAAATCCAAACACTTTGCAGCCTCTGGGAAAGTATGTTCTTATTTGATGCATAAAATAAATTTGCTTAAAAATAAATGAAATATGTTGTATAAAGTACAGTTTTCAAACTCAAAGTAATATATATATATTTCTTTATATATAGTATCACGTTTTAGAGTTTATTTTGTTTTTGAGGGGAAATATAATTAAAGCATTAAAATTTTTGAAAAATTTTAATGTACATTAACTTATTTATAAACTGTAAAGATATTTTTCCCCATTTAAATTGTACAGATAAATAACCCAGTCACATGGAACAAAACAATGGCATACTGTGAGAAAAAGCACGCAATGCAAATTTTCAGTTTATTCAGTAACTATATTATATGTATTCTTAATTGTAGAGAGTATCATTATTTTTTACTTAAACAGTGAAGAGTGGAATTTGAATAACTAATGAAAGTATTCTAGTGTAATCATAAACTGAAATAGTTTTGAAATTGGTAAGTATAAAAAAATTTAAAACTATTTTTGTAATGAACATTTATTGATACACTATTTTTGAGAATTCAAGGTACGTTCAAGCATACCACCAAATAAAGTTTTTCTTTTAACTTATAGTTAAAGGTCAGTTTATATAAAAATCACGTCACAATTTCCTCTAATGAACAAGCGAAGATACTTCTAGCTTTCATTAGATTTTAAAGAATTAATGTAAGGTAAATTGAAGCGTTTTAAGCAATAATTAATTTACAAAAAAATTTTAATGCTTCTCAAAATAATTAATTTATTCGACGCATGAAATATATGACGATGATAAATGGTTAAACCAAAAATAAACCTAGCTCTATATAAATTATGAATTAACTACAAAATATAAGTAATAGATAAAAGATTTGTTCCCAAGCAGATTATAAGTGAGTTATTTTCTTTGAAGCAAAACCAATATTTGTTTTATTTAAATACAACACTTCTATAACAGGAAATAAATAAAAATATTTTTACCTAGCCTTAAAATCATCATTTGAATTATGGAATTTTTGTACATAATTAGGTTTTATAAAAGTTCAATGTAAAACTCATCATTTATTAAACACTTTTGTATTGAAATGACTAAAGAAATCGTTGCAAATATCTGCTTATAAATTATGAGTGAACGTATGGTTATATCAGTGGTATAGATAAACACTATATTTTAGCTGCCACATAAATATAATGTAAGGTGTTCCGTCTGCTCACTGGTTAGAAAAATATGTTATTTTTATAATTATTTGCAATACTAATTTTTACAAGCCAAGTATATTCATTAATTGTTTAAACGATCTAAACAAACATGACAAAAAATTTCTTTAACGTCGTGTATTCGTTGTTTAACTCATTATTTTATAACTTAGTAAAAGAATTTCTCTTCATGTTGTAACCAAAGAAAGACGATTGTTTGCTTAGTAAGGCGCGAGTAAATTTTCCTATGACTTTGCAAGTCCAAATATTCATAAAACCAAGATTAAATAACTTAAATGTTAAACATTTTAAATAAGATGACTACGAGTGCTTGCCGATACACATAATCGTTGGTTAGCAAACAACACCGCCTAACTAACATTCTTAACGAAACTTACTTTTTGGTTCCAACACATTCTAGCGGAAGTTTTGCATCCACTGATACCACATTAATGGCAAAAATTCTTGAGATAGCACTACCATCTCACAAAAATAGAACCTCTTAAATACACAAAGCAGACTTAGTAACTGCAGTAGGCTCCTTGCCGAATTAATAGGAAGAATCTAGTTCATTACCCTTGTTTAATAATTAAAAAAGTATTCAAAATGTCTTAAAATAAAAGTAGCATTAAATGCACACTATACGTACTTGAAAATAAGCAGTTTTTTACCATACCGTAAATTTACCGAAGTGTTAATTAGGCTGTAATGTTAGCTAAGAAACTAATTACTCTACAAATATTTTACTTATTTTGATTTCGTGGACAATAACTTGAACTTTCTTAAAAATTTATCAGACAGTAACCGGTAGCATTGACTTTATAACAATTCAAGTTAAAAATAAGACTTTGAAATCTAGTAATAAAGTAAAAATAACAAAGTGATGTATTATTTATTTATTCTCGTGTAGATCCCATTGCTTTAAAAGTTTAGAAGTAAAACGTTTATAAAAGGATTCTTATATCTTAAATAAATACATGGTACTTAAAACTTTTAGCTACACGCCTATAACATTGGCTTCGCTGCGCTATGGCTATAATTTACTTGAAACTAGTTTCTTGAATTATTTGTAACTCAGCAAATGTTTAAATCTTCCGATTAGAGATATTTCTCGTTAAAAATACATAGATTTTGAGAGTACTTCAGAACAACACATGTGCTATGATTAATGATGATTGACTGGTTTGACGTCAATCAACCACAGCTAAAAAAAATATGGTCGAATAGGAGCCGTGACAAATAAACGAAAATAAAAAAAAAACTTGTTTTCTCGAATTGAATATAAATTTGCTACTAAATAACTATGTGGCATTACAGCTGTTACAATGCATTAAGAGCACCACCCCTTTATCAATGACATGAAAATAAGCATTGCAATCTAGACTAGCTGCAAACAATCGATTTACGTAACCTTACATCAAGACCTTTCTACTCAATTCAGTAATTGATTTTTTTGAGTAATGCTTCCTTAGTCCTGGATTTCAAAAGCCATGTAGCCTATATTATTATTTTTTTTCATTTTCTTGTCATTACTATTAGTCAAGGGCTAGTTCTGTGAATTTAACAATATAAACCCGTTATCATTGTTATGTCACTAATATATTCATGAGTTATACTAAGATATTTGCTAAGTTTTTAATGTACCTATAGGTTTAAAAATGCGCAAGAGTAGTATACGAATGTATTTTCTGGAACATGGCTTCTGGCTGTGGAGCAGGGAGCCGAGCCACATCTCTGACGTCACGTCCATCTCTGACGTCACGGCGGCCATCTTGGACCCAAAATTCCTCAAAATTCCTCAAAATTGACTCAAAATTCCTCAAAATTGACTCAAAATGACTCAAAATTTCCCGTTTTAAGAAAAAAAATTCCCGTTTTCGAGGGAAAAATTCCCGTTTCGATGGAAAATTAGGATTTCGAAAAACCACAAATGTCTTTTGCCTTAGAAAGAACACAAATTCCTAAAACTGGCTTAAGCATCCTTAACTCAAGCCAGCGTTAAGCCATTTATAGGATTATGACGTCACCGTTGCAATTTTCGTTACGTCCGCCATCTTGAAAATCCACAATTTTTATGTTAGAAAAACGGGAAAAATTTTAAAAATCATTAAAAAAATTATTTAATCGAATTAAAAAAATATTAAAAACCACTGTTGCAGTTATCGTTACGGT
The DNA here is from genome assembly GCF_032445375.1 of Bacillus rossius redtenbacheri. Classification (NCBI taxonomy): domain Eukaryota; kingdom Metazoa; phylum Arthropoda; class Insecta; order Phasmatodea; family Bacillidae; genus Bacillus; species Bacillus rossius. The sequence goes on along the minus strand of NC_086335.1, from coordinate 27,072,515 downwards.
TGCCATCTTGGATTATATAAATGTTACATATTTCGTTACACCCGCCATCTTGGTTGAGTACCATGTCATTCTTACACTTTACGTTACGACCACCATATTGGATCCTATTAATGTTGCAATTATCGTTATGGTCGCCATCTTTAAATTTGGACGCCATCTTGGAAATCCGTAGTTTTTATGTTAGAAAATCGGGAAAAATTCCAAAATTCATCAAAAAATTAATGTATTTAAATTCTGTATGATTATATCGATGTACGTCCTTGGTTCGATTCCCGACGAGAGTAAACGGTCGATCCTTCCTCCATGAAAGCTACCTAGACTGATCTACCACCACCAGTACCAAGGTTTATATCATCAACTGGTATGACATCATGTCCACCATCTTGTCTTCATCCGCTGGAGTCCACCATCTTGTTTTCGTCTGCTAGAGTGTGCCGATACCATGTAGTATAATTATCTGGTCACCATACTTTTGTCCTCAACTGTTGACATTGATCATTGACCTTGGCCTTTGACCTTGACCTTTAAATTTGACCTTGACCTTGAAATTTGACCTTGACATTGAAATTTGACCTTGACCTTGAAATTTGACCGTGACATTGAAATTTGACTTTGTCCTTGTCGACCATCATGGATCCGACATTTTATGTTCAGTACATGCTACCAGGAGCTACCACCTGCCAGAGTACTCCATCTTGTGTGTGTACTTGTATTATGGAGTACATTTCCATCTGGTTAATTTTATTCTAACCCGCTACAGTGCAGTAATCATTTATTACCGAGGTGCCCCCGCCATCTTGAAATTCGACCGCCATCTTGAAATCATGTAATAATGTAGCTAGAAAAGCGGGAAAAAATCCAAAATTCATTAAATAAATCACTCATTAACTTACATATTGATTCGATCCGCTCCCGTCCTTGGTTCGATACCCGATCGATGCAATAATGTTTAATTTTATGAAAAAATAATAATTTCAATATACCATGTTCATCATTCTTAAAGAGACTTTAAAACCTCTACTAACATCATCCTATCAGACATCAAGACCACCATATTGGAAATTCATAATTGTAATGTTAGAGATTCGTGAAAAAGTTCAAAATTCATTAAATAGATTTGTAATCTATATACTGATTGATTAAATCGACTAAGGTCCTTGGTTCGATCCCTGGCCGATACAAATCAACTTTAATTTTAAAAAAGTACCAGAAAAGTGTAAGGTTCGAGAAATAAAACACCTCAAAGTCTTTTACAAACATAATATTTATTACACAATTTCTATTCTACTACAGAATCACTTGCGAAAGCCAGCAATCTTATAAACATTTAGCCCTGCATAGACGTGCATCGACTACTTTTTAGCTCCAAATGGCTACAAATGCTTCAAAAGGCTCCAAATGCTCCAACAGCTCCAAAAAAAGGCTCCAAATGCTCCAATAACCACCAAATGCTTAACACAGCTCCAAATGGCTCCAAATGCTCCAAACGGCCTCCAAATGCTTGACAGCCTCCAAATGCTTGACTGCTCCAAACGGCTCCAAATGCTCCAAATGTCTCCAAATTGCTTCAAATGCTCCAAACGGCTCCAAATGCTCCAAATTGCTCCAAATGTTCCAAACGGCTCCAAATGCTCCAAATGCTCCAAACAGCTCCAAATGCTCCAAACGGCTCCAAAAGCTCCAAATGTCTCCAAATGCTCCAAACGGCTCCAAATGCTCCAAATGTCTCCAAAAGTCTCCAAATGCTCCAAACGGCTCCAAATTGCTCCAAATGCTCCAAACGGCTCCAAATGCTCCAAATTGCTCCAAATGCTCCAAACGGCTCCAAATGCTCCAAACGGCTCCAAATGTCTCCAAAAGGCTCCAAATGCTCCAAATGCTCCAAATGCTCCAAATGTCTCCAAAAGGCTCCAAATCCTTCAAAAGGCTCCAATTGCTCCAAACGGCCTCCAAATGCTCCAAATGGCTCCAAATGCTCCAAATGGCTCCAAATGCTCCAAATGGCTCCAACAGCTCCAAAAGGCTCCAAATGCTTCAAAAGGCTCCAATTGTTCCAAGAGCTCCATCTTCAATTGATTCCAACTGATTCCAATTACTTTTCTTATCGAACTTGGCATGGTTACTAACATGTCTTTATTAGTATACATTTTGACTGGCAGTGGTAACGTATTTTGCACCTTTAAGTTATAAGTTTTATTTAGAAATCAGATTTCGATAAATGGTAGATACCATTTGGAAAGAAAATATATTAATTTATCTTCAAGTTTATACACATTTAATTTAAGCCATTATTGTATGTAGCCAGCTTCCCTCAGTTCTTTGAGTATGAAGGATATTTCTTTAATGTTCGAATAGTTTCCTGCACAAAGCGATCCATGTAGTAGTCGTAGCCTGTCAACCAATATGTTAGGATCTTCCCATGAGGTATAATCAAACTCTTCTGCTGCGTTCATCATCCTTGCATGTTTATAATAAATATTATTATCTCTGGTGTCTTTCGTTTTAACACCAACCTCAAGGTCACTTTCGTCATCGTGACAGTGATTATCACAAGCTTGATCAGGATAATTTATTTTATTACGACGTTTCCATCGTTTTGGTCTCAAACCACCATCACAGTCTTCGCTCTTGCATGCTTTTGGTGCTTCAGCACAGTACTCAATCATGTCAGCCTTAGATGTGTCAGCACAGTCTTCGTTCACGCCAGCTTCTGATGTGTCACCACAGTCTTCAATCATGTCAGCACCACAAACTTGATCAGGATAATTTATTTTATTACGTCGTTTCCATCGTTTTGGTCTCAGACCGCCATCACAGTCTTCGATCTTGCCTGCTTTAGGTGCTTCAGTACAGTACTCAATCATGTCAGCCTTAGATGTGTCAGCACAGTCTTCGTTCACGCCAGCTTCTGATGTGTCACCACAGTCTTCAATCATGTCAGCACCACAAACTTGATCAGGATAATTTATTTTATTACGTCGTTTCCGTCGTTTTGGTCTCAGACCGCCATCACAGTCTTCGATCTTACCTGCTTTAGGTGCTTCAGTACAGTACTCAATCATGTCAGCCTCAGATGTGTCACCACAATCTTCAATCATGCACGCTTCAGATGATTCATCATAGTCTTCGACCTTGTAAGCTTCAGATGGTTCTCCATCTTTCTCATTTTCATGGAGACGACTAGATATTGGAGTAAATATATTTTCATTTCTAATGTGGTTACAACTTCCTTCGTTTGTTTTAGATTTAAAATTATTATCTTGATCTAGATCAGTAATTTTAGCATTAGCTTTTTCGCCTTCGTTCCTCTTCCGCGATGTTGTAGCCCAGTCTTCGTTATCTTTATTCATCTTAATTGTACAGGTCTTGTAATGTCTATCCAAGTAATATCTTCTACCAAAGGATTTCTGACACTGACTGCAATGAAATGGTTTTTGACAAGGACCCAAATTACACTCGCTTCTCTCATGTCGTTTAGCATTCTTTCTCAAGGTAAACACCTTGCTACAGTATCTACAGTGATGACGTTTCAATACAGCGTCAGATCCTAAATCGGAATTCATATTAGTTACCGAGACTAATGCCAGATGCAAACTAAGAGTTTTAAATTAGATATATTACTTAAATAGAATTTTTTAATTATTTCATCAGCGAGAATTAATTTATCTCATTCAAAGGTACTTTTTGCAAGTAGTTCTGCTTTTCAACAACAGATGTCGCCACATGTTACTTGCAGGTAAATAATATTTAGTTCTTTTATGCGGGATGCGGGATGCTCACTAACGATCGAAATAGAACGATGGCTTCGCTAGACTCCAAGGAGAAGGAAGTTCGTCCATCCTGTTAGTGCTTCTTAGATTTCTCAGAAATTATTTGACTGAGTAATGATAATTTTTTTTTTAATTTCCGCCTGATAAAAATATTCAGATTCTGCTAGCTTGTGAACTTCTCATTGTTGAGCAAAGATATAGTTCTAGTACAAGCCAGAATTTTATGTATTTTTTATTTTATTTTTTTAAATTTTTTATTAATTTATTTTTATTTTTTATTATTTTTTCCTGAAATTTTATGATATCAAAGAAAACTTGTGGCGGTTTTCTCCGTGTGCTTCCGATTATTCTTGTCAATATTATGGCGGTTTTCTCCGTGTGCTCCCGTTTATTCTTGACAGTATTATGGTGGATTTCTCTGTGTGCTCCTGATTATTCTTGACAATATTTAGATGGATTTCTCCGTGTGCTCCTGATTATTCTTGACAATATTTTGATGGTTTTCACTGGGTGCTTCTGATTATTCCTGACTATACATCTGATGGTTTTCTCCGAGTGCTTCTGGTTACTGATGAGGAATTTATCTCTGCATGAAGGATTTTTTTACTTAATGAAGCATGTCATTTTTTATTCAAGGTTGCATATAATTAGTGAACTTCTGCTACTCAATCATTACTTGTAATATTTTTATCAGGCGGAAATTAAAAAAAAAAATTATCATTACTCAGTCAAATAATTTCTGAGAAATCTAAGAAGCACTAACAGGATGGACGAACTTCCTTCTCCTTGGAGTCTAGCGAAGCCATCGTTCTATTTCGATCGTTAGTGAGCATCCCGCATCCCGCATAAAAGAACTAAATATTATTTACCTGCAAGTAACATGTGGCGACATCTGTTGTTGAAAAGCAGAACTACTTGCAAAAAGTACCTTTGAATGAGATAAATTAATTCTCGCTGATGAAATAATTAAAAAATTCTATTTAAGTAATATATCTAATTTAAAACTCTTAGTTTGCATCTGGCATTAGTATCGGTAACTAATATGAATTCCGATTTATAGGATCTGACGCTGTATTGAAACGTCATCACTGTAGATACTGTAGCAAGGTGTTTACCTTGAGAAAGAATGCTAAACGACATGAGAGAAGCGAGTGTAATTTGGGTCCTTGTCAAAAACCATTTCATTGCAGTCAGTGTCAGAAATCCTTTGGTAGAAGATATTACTTGGATAGACATTACAAGACCTGTACAATTAAGATGAATAAAGATAACGAAGACTGGGCTACAACATCGCGGAAGAGGAACGAAGGCGAAAAAGCTAATGCTAAAATTACTGATCTAGATCAAGATAATAATTTTAAATCTAAAACAAACGAAGGAAGTTGTAACCACATTAGAAATGAAAATATATTTACTCCAATATCTAGTCGTCTCCATGAAAATGAGAAAGATGGAGAACCATCTGAAGCTTACAAGGTCGAAGACTATGATGAATCATCTGAAGCGTGCATGATTGAAGATTGTGGTGACACATCTGAGGCTGACATGATTGAGTACTGTACTGAAGCACCTAAAGCAGGTAAGATCGAAGACTGTGATGGCGGTCTGAGACCAAAACGACGGAAACGACGTAATAAAATAAATTATCCTGATCAAGTTTGTGGTGCTGACATGATTGAAGACTGTGGTGACACATCAGAAGCTGGCGTGAACGAAGACTGTGCTGACACATCTAAGGCTGACATGATTGAGTACTGTACTGAAGCACCTAAAGCAGGCAAGATCGAAGACTGTGATGGCGGTCTGAGACCAAAACGATGGAAACGACGTAATAAAATAAATTATCCTGATCAAGTTTGTGGTGCTGACATGATTGAAGACTGTGGTGACACATCAGAAGCTGGCGTGAACGAAGACTGTGCTGACACATCTAAGGCTGACATGATTGAGTACTGTGCTGAAGCACCAAAAGCATGCAAGAGCGAAGACTGTGATGGTGGTTTGAGACCAAAACGATGGAAACGTCGTAATAAAATAAATTATCCTGATCAAGCTTGTGATAATCACTGTCACGATGACGAAAGTGACCTTGAGGTTGGTGTTAAAACGAAAGACACCAGAGATAATAATATTTATTATAAACATGCAAGGATGATGAACGCAGCAGAAGAGTTTGATTATACCTCATGGGAAGATCCTAACATATTGGTTGACAGGCTACGACTACTACATGGATCGCTTTGTGCAGGAAACTATTCGAACATTAAAGAAATATCCTTCATACTCAAAGAACTGAGGGAAGCTGGCTACATACAATAATGGCTTAAATTAAATGTGTATAAACTTGAAGATAAATTAATATATTTTCTTTCCAAATGGTATCTACCATTTATCGAAATCTGATTTCTAAATAAAACTTATAACTTAAAGGTGCAAAATACGTTACCACTGCCAGTCAAAATGTATACTAATAAAGACATGTTAGTAACCATGCCAAGTTCGATAAGAAAAGTAATTGGAATCAGTTGGAATCAATTGAAGATGGAGCTCTTGGAACAATTGGAGCCTTTTGAAGCATTTGGAGCCTTTTGGAGCTGTTGGAGCCATTTGGAGCATTTGGAGCCATTTGGAGCATTTGGAGCCATTTGGAGCATTTGGAGGCCGTTTGGAGCAATTGGAGCCTTTTGAAGGATTTGGAGCCTTTTGGAGACATTTGGAGCATTTGGAGCATTTGGAGCATTTGGAGCCTTTTGGAGACATTTGGAGCCGTTTGGAGCATTTGGAGCCGTTTGGAGCATTTGGAGAAATTTGGAGCATTTGGAGCCGTTTGGAGCATTTGGAGCAATTTGGAGCCGTTTGGAGCATTTGGAGCCTTTTGGAGACATTTGGAGCATTTGGAGCCGTTTGGAGCATTTGGAGACATTTGGAGCTTTTGGAGCCGTTTGGAGCATTTGGAGCTGTTTGGAGCATTTGGAGCATTTGGAGCCGTTTGGAACATTTGGAGCAATTTGGAGCATTTGGAGCCGTTTGGAGCATTTGAAGTAATTTGGAGACATTTGGAGCATTTGGAGCCGTTTGGAGCAGTCAAGCATTTGGAGGCTGTCAAGCATTTGGAGGCCGTTTGGAGCATTTGGAGCCTTTTTTTGGAGCTGTTGGAGCATTTGGAGCCTTTTGAAGCATTTGTAGCCATTTGGAGCTAAGAAGTAGTCGATGCACGTCTATGCAGGGCTAAATGTTTATAAGATTGCTGGCTTTCGCAAGTGATTCTGTAGTAGGATAGAAATTGTGTAATAAATATTATGTTTGTAAAAGACTTTGAGGTGTTTTATTTCTCGAACCTTACACTTTTCTGGTACTTTTTTAAAATTAAAGTTGATTTGTATCGGCCAGGGATCGAACCAAGGACCTTAGTCGATTTAATCAATCAGTATATAGATTACAAATTTATTTAATGAATTTTGAACTTTTTCACGAATCTCTAACATTACAATTATGAATTTCCAATATGGTGGTCTTGATGTCTGATAGGATGATGTTAGTAGAGGTTTTAAAGTCTCTTTAAGAATGATGAACATGGTATATTGAAATTATTATTTTTTTCATAAAATTAAACATTATTGCATCGATCGGGTATCGAACCAAGGACGGGAGCGGATCGAATCAATATGTAAGTTAATGAGTGATTTATTTAATGAATTTTGGATTTTTTCCCGCTTTTCTAGCTACATTATTACATGATTTCAAGATGGCGGTCGAATTTCAAGATGGCGGGGGCACCTCGGTAATAAATGATTACTGCACTGTAGCAGGTTAGAATAAAATTAACCAGATGGAAATGTACTCCATAATACAAGTACACACACAAGATGGAGTACTCTGGCAGGTGGTAGCTCCTGGTAGCATGTACTGAACATAAAATGTCGGATCCATGATGGTCGACAAGGACAAAGTCAAATTTCAATGTCACGGTCAAATTTAAAGGTCAAGGTCAAATTTCAAGGTCAAGGTCAAATTTCAAGGTCAAGGTAAAATTTCAAGGTCAAGGTCAAATTTCAAGGTCTAGGTCAAATTTCATGGTGAAGGTCAAATTTAAAGGTCAAGGTCAAATGCCAAGGTCAATGATCATTGTCAACAGTTGAGGACAAAAGTATGGTGACCAGATAATTATACTACATGGTATCGGCACACTCTAGCAGACGAAAACAAGATGGTGGACTCCAGCGGATGAAGACAAGATGGTGGACATGATGTCATACCAGTTGATGATATAAACCTTGGTACTGGTGGTGGTAGATCAGTCTAGGTAGCTTTCATGGAGGAAGGATCGACCGTTTACTCTCTTCGGGAATCTAACCAAGGACGTACATCGATATAATCATACAGAATTTAAATACATTAATTTTTTGATGAATTTTGGAATTTTTCCCGATTTTCTAACATAAAAACTACGGATTTCCAAGATGGCGTCCAAATTTAAAGATGGCGACCATAACGATAATTGCAACATTAATAGGATCCAATATTGTGGTCGTAACATAAAGTGTAAGAATGACATGGTACTCATCCAAGATGGCGGGTGTAACGAAATATGTAACATTTATATAATCCAAGATGGCAACCGTAACGATAACTGCAACAGTGGTTTTTAATATTTTTTTAATTCGATTAAATAATTTTTTTAATGATTTTTAAAATTTTTCCCGATTTTCTAACATAAAAATTGTGGATTTTCAAGATGGCGGACGTAACGAAAATTGAAACGGTGACGTCATAATCCTATAAATGGCTTAACGCTGGCTTGAGTTAAGGATGCTTAAGCCAGTTTTAGGAATTTGTGTTCTTTCTAAGGCAAAAGACATTTGTGGTTTTTCGAAATCCTAATTTTCCATCGAAACGGGAATTTTTCCCTCGAAAACGGGAATTTTTTTTCTTAAAACGGGAAATTTTGAGTCATTTTGAGTCAATTTTGAGGAATTTTGAGTCAATTTTGAGGAATTTTGAGGAATTTTGGGTCCAAGATGGCCGCCGTGACGTCAGAGATGGACGTGACGTCAGAGATGTGGCTCGGCTCCCCGCTCCACAGCCAGAAGCCATGTTCCAGAAAATACATTCGTATACTACTCGCAAGGGTTGGTAATTTTTTAAACGCTTGAGACTTTTCACAAAAATTATATTACTCTTAGTGAACATCGGCTGAGAATGTTTAAGACAGAACAATACATGCATAGGAGTTATTGTGTTAAAATAATAGATGAGCAGTAAGTTGACCGAAAGTTTTTGATCTAGTGCCTCTCAGTTAAATGATTTTTCAGCAAAATTATTATCGTTCTAATACCTTTCGGGCAATTGCCATTCGGTCAAGTGCCTATAGGTCGAATGATTTTCGGACTACTACCACGCCACCGTCATGTTGATAAACAGAACATATCTACATGACGTGCGAAACACAGTCTTAAAACATTCACACGATCTAGCTCTGCTGTCCCGTGTAAGTGCGCAGTTAACACGGGAATCTGAACTACTTCAGGTGAAAATGTTCAACTTTTGCGTGTGGTTACATGCAGTCTGAACATGTTTCGTTTGAAGCCATTTCTCATTAAATCTAAACAGGTTGGTAATGTAGCCCAGAACAACATCAATTCTACATATGCCTCTGATTGGCTGTTGAGATTTGAGATTATAAACAGTCCTTTGCGAAAAAACGCAATATTGGCACTTATTTGTGTAATACGTTACTGACTGCCACAAAAAAATTCAAGAGGTAAAAAATTCATTGTTTTAAAGTTGTAGCTGACGGTAATTATTGAGCAGAGGTTCACTTGCTCAAATAAATAGGAACCACAACACATTGTTCGGTGACAGTAGAAAACCCGTTTCGTAGTATAGCACAATTCATACCAACTGCCGTGCAACCGTACACTTTCCGGGTTTGTTGACATAAACCTGGCATCCTGAAGTAGTTCGGCGTTCCGTGTAAACGCGCCCTACGAGTGCTCCTAGCCTCCCCGAAGCGCGGTGATCAAAACTTGTCGGCGGCGGTGTGCCAGCGAGATCGGGGCTGCGACGATCCCAGGCTATTAATGCCGTGTCGTGTTTGCTCACGGCCGTCGGTCCGGGAACCCCCCCTCGTGCGCACGGCATTGTGTTTGGTCTGCGCGGCCACACAATTGGTTAAGACTAGAGGAGTGGAGGGGGCCGCCCTCGCCCTGTCCGCGTGTAGCCAATGACAAGCGTCTGACGTGTTATCACCCCACCCCTTTTCCCACAAACACGCCTCATTTTTCTCATGAGGGAAGGTAGATCTTGTGGCTAACCGTTTTTGGCGACACGCGGTTTTTAACATTACTTTAATTGTGATTATTCTTCGCCGTATTTAATTTAGCAAAACGATAAGCATAAAATATAAAACAAAATTATTACTAAATTTTAAAAGGCTCCACAAAACACGCGTGTAAATAAATCATCTAAAGGCCTAGTGTAATTAATAAGTCATCTGCAGTCACTTCAGTGAATAATATCAGTTGGTGTCCTCTTTTGATGTAAAAATTTTTTTTTCTTTGAATGCTTAGTAAGATTATTCACGAAATTCCAGAAAATTTTCAACACTTCCTTGGCTAACAGGACTTTCATATAACTCTTTTATTTATTTTTTTTAGTGTTTTTCTAAAGAATATGCATTTTCAAAAACACATTATTATATTGTTTCGGTAATCACAATGTGAAAAATGAAAACAGGCGAAAAATGTGTTTATAAAATTTAGTATGATTAGAATACCAAAATAAATTACTGCATTGCCACAGTAATCATAACTTTTATATTAAAAGAGAAATGTCCGTATTTATTTTACTTTAAATTTGATAATGTCACGTTTTCTGTAATGTTCGTGATTTATTAATGTGTCAAAGCATTTATGGCGGTTTACGTCACATTTTAATGCTCCAACATACCTGTAAAAGTTTCAAAAATTTATCATCTTAACTGCACAAGTAAACAGAATTTCGTGTTTCACAGGTGCAAGAACGCTTCTGCAATTTTCGTTTGGGACTCCCGAAGCCATAACAAATACCAATAGTTCCGTATTGAAAAAGAATCGACATTCGATATTTTTTTTTTTTCTAAATTTGCGGACAAAGTTCCTATGAATTTACAGGAAATTAATATAAGGTTTCTCGTAAAGTTACAGAAAAATCGTATGATGGAGAAACAATTACGAGTGCAATTGACGGGCAATTGGTCCATCATCCTTGGTCCTCCTCCGTCCTCCTCTTCCGTCCCCTCTTCCGTCCTCCTCCGCCATCCACCATCCTCCTTCCTCCTCCACATTTCTCTATCCTCTTTTGTCATCCATTGCCCTCCTCCGTTCTCCTCCGCCAACTTTCATTATTCTCCGTCCTCCTTCATCCTCCTCCATTATCCTCTATCCTCCTCCTTCCTCCTCCGTCCTCCTTCATCCTCCTTTGTCCTCCTCCGTCCTCCAGCATCCTCCTCCATCCTCTACCGTCCTCCTCCATCTTCTTTCGTCCTCCTCCGTCCTACTACGTTCTCCGTCCTCCTCCGTCCTCCTACGTTATCCTCCATCCTTCGTCCTCCTCCATCCTCCTCTGTCTTCCTCCATCATCCTTCATCCTTTTCCGTCCTCCTCTATCCTCCTCCGTCCTCCTACGTCCACCTCCGCCCTCCACCATCCTCCGCCGCCCTCCGCCGCCCTCCTCCGTCTTTTACTGTCCTACTCTGTGCCCCCCCCCCCCCGGTACCACCCCTTCAACATTCTGGCCATCCTGATAATAATATTTTATGGTTTCTCAAAATTGGTAAAAGCACCTATTATGAGACCTTTCCTAATATGAGACCCTACACTTTCTCAGCCGGGAGCTCCTGAACTCTAGCGGACAATACACTAACTCGGTGTAGGGAACGTTTTCTTGCGTGTGTATTGTTTTCATTAGCGAGCGAATGTGCAGATAAGCGTGGTTACCGATTTTGTGTTTTACGAGCTATCGAGTTTTCCACCGAGATAACAGAAACGGCTTACATATAAATCAAGGTAAGGTTACTTGTTATAACATTCATACATGCTGATTTCTATATAGATGAGTGGTTATGTGCATGCTAGTGAGATTGTGTTTCGTGCACTTTTTGTATCTGCAACACAAAGACTTTTGTTGCGTATTGATGGCTCCTATTATGAGACCTACAGAGTACCCTTTTATGGGATACTATCTCATATTAGGAACCGGGTCTCATATTAAGAGCTTCCTGCTAAATAAAGTGTTATACATTTAAACATGAGAGTATCATTTAACTATCGCCTTGTTACAACACAATGATGATTTATTATGTTATAATGTAATTAAATTGCTTCATATCTAATGTATAGCAATATAATTCTCGTTATTAACAAACTGTAATGACATATTTCATAAGTAATGCTGGACTTAGGATATTAATTCATAGGCATAGATTAACAGTTTTCTTTGCTTAAAATGACATTGAATTGAACTTTATTATTACCTTTCATATTAATGTTTTGCTTTTAGAGGGATCCTAGCCGAAATCCGAAAAGGAAGAAATGGACAAGGAGCAGATGATCCTAGCTGTCAAAGCTGTACAAACAGGTACTATGGGTTACAAGTCAGCAGCGAAACATTTTGGGGTACCAAAAAGCACAGTGGAAAGGTATATGAAAAATACTGAATTGCGTACTGATGATTTGGTAAATGTGCCATTAGGAAGAAGGCCTACATTAAGCTGTAATCTAGAAAATGAACTCGTACCGTACTGCATTGAGATGGATAAAAGGTTTTATGGGTTGAGGAAATGTGATATTAAAAGGATGGCATTCCAACTAGCCATTGCTAATGGTATCAAACACCCATTCTCAGAAAAAATAAATCAGCTGGTAAGAAGTGAATGAGGTCTTTCTTAAAGCGTCATCCACAGTTGTCATTAAGAGTTCCCCAAAACATTTATCACGCCAGAGTAAAAGGTTTCAGTCCTGAAAATGTGAAAACATTTTTTGAGCTCTATGTAACTGAATTTGACAAAATTAAAGGCCGTCCTTACAGGTTGTACAATGTTGACGAGACTGGGGTAACTGTGGTACAGCACAGAGTTGAGAAAGTAATATCACTGAAAGGAAAACGAGAAGTAGCTGCACTGACATCAGCTGAGAGAGGGTCACTCATAACAGTCGTTACTTGCATGAATGCAGTTGGTTCTTTTGTCCCTCCAATGATAGTGTGGCCAAGAAATAATATGAAAATAGAACTCATGGATGGGTCACCAGCTGGTTATATTTGGGGATGCCACCCTTCTGGATGGATTCAGGGGGATTTGTTCACAAAGTGGTTTGATAATTTTTTGAATATACAAAGCCACCACTTGAAGACCCTGTTATTCTTGTTCTCGATGGCCACTACTCACACACCAGAAATGTTAATGTGATACGATTGGCTAGAGAGAACCACGTATCAATCATTTGTATCCCTCCTCACAGTTCACACAAAATGCAGCCACTGGATGTAGGCTTCATGAAACCACTGAAAACCTATTAGCCTCAGAAATACAGGCTTCTTTAAGAAACAACCCTAACCGTATTGTAACACCACTCTTGGTTGCAAAGTTGTTCAGTGCAGCATATCAACGAGCTGCAACAATGGAAATAGCAGTCAATGCATTCCGCTAAACAGGATTTTACCCATTCAACAGTGATGCGTTTCGTGATTGTGACTTTGTAATTCACAGTTGTCACGAAATTCCTGATAGAGATGTTCATACCAGTGCAACTATCATCGCCACTTCGAATGACACATCAACTGGTGCAGGACCATCTAATTCTCACCCTGTTCTGCCTATGGATCGCCCACATTTTTCTGGCACAGGCCCTTCTGATGGTAGTCCTGCTCAAACTATGGACATCACACCTATCTCTCCTAAAGACATTAAGCCACTTCCTAGTCTTTCAGCAAATTTATAAAGCCGAAGATGTGGCAAAGCATCTGTAATAACCTCATCGCCTTACAAATTCGATCTCCTGAAGAGTTTGGAAAGAGCTACAACAGCAAAAAATAAAAAAAAGAAGCTGCAGGGAAATGTCATAAAACCCTGACAAAAACCTTCTGCCAACACACAAAAGTCAAGATCACGATGTTGTACAAGAAGATTAATGGAACAATCCAGCATCGACGAGTCGGATGATGATTTCGACATCTTATCAGATAGCTCTGGTGAAGAAGACAACTATGCTGAATGCCTCTTCTGTGGATGCATATTTTCAGATGACAAACATGGCGAACAGTGGATACAGTGTACTGTCTGCTGTCGTTGGGCTCATGAACATTGTGGTGCCACTGACAGTCACTTTGTGTGTCCTCATTGCCAAAAGAGGATAAAGAAATAATGTGTCCCATATTAGGAAACCTTTTTTTTCCTTTGGAAAAGTGCAGTGTCATCCGTTTTTTGCAGAGGACATAAATTTATTATTTTAAAACAATATGTATGTATTGCATTTTATAGTTAAACATATCAAGTGATTTATCATACGTTAAATGTTAATTTATGTTCGCTTAATAAAAATATATGAATTTTATTTAAAAGGGGTCCCATAATAGGTGCCTTTACCTTACCCTATCTATAGAGACCACTTAATGAAGAATAGATTTAAATATTAGTAAGAGAATCATTTTCTTATTATTATTGTGTCAGGTCATTGTATAAAAAAATACGAAGGTTGATAAACTTTTTTTTATTTGAATGAAAACACACCACCAACCTAACTTTTTTTACATTATTAGAAAATTTAATTTAAACGTTTGGTGGTACACAATGTTTTTCGGTTGTACGTCCAGAGCTTTAAACAACTGAAATATTATCGTTTGAACGTTTAATTTAACATCTCTGTCACACACAGAGACACAGCCATAAATGAAAGTGTGAAAGGTTAGGAAAGTGGATAAAGGTAGAAAATTTAAAAAATATTATGTGGCCAGTAACGTAAAACATATTTTATTCGTTTAGTTTGCACAATTTCATCAAGAAAAACCAGAAATCTTCTGTAGGATGTGGTAAAGTGAAATGGAGGTGGTCATTCAAAATATCAAACCTTATATCGATAGTAAATTCGTCTTGTTTTTATGGTAAAGTTTGCCAAACATCTTCAAATTTGAAGTTCAATCATACATTTGTGTAAAAATAAATCTACGTGCACTTTTGTTTATTTATACGAATAATTAATTCCCTGCATTAAAATTATTGCAGGTTATAGTCGTCGTCGTCGTCGAGATAGACATTAATTCGCTCTTTGATGAATATACGAAACAGAGATTATATTATTAGGTTTTGGAACTGTAAAATATTTTAACAATATGTATGATTTTCATCTTTCTATTTAATTTGAGGATTATATCTGTTTTTAATATAAATTACATTATAAGTTCTGACAAATTATTATCATCGCAAATGTTGAATGGAATGTCGAACCTAAAGTTTTATATACATAACCTTTTTTCACTTTCATAAACATACATTTTTCTGGTAGGAAATCGTAAAGTACAATAAACAACGTCGGTATTGTAAAATGTACCACTGAATAGAACAATGAATTAACTCCAGTAATGCCATTAAAATGTTTAAATCACATGTCACCAACCCTTGCTTAGTTTTAATACTAACATACGCATAACGAAACACAACTATGCCGTAATAAAACTCAGAGGTTTACGTCAGTCGCAAAACATTCGTGTCAGCGAAAGTGAGCCTAAGCCTATAACGAGGTTTTGCTGGATGTAGCTCTTGCTCAAAACTCGTCAGCTTTTATTTTGTCAAAAATGCTACAGCTGAACTATAACTATGTGCCTAGAAACGTCCTCGAAAATTAATAACCTCAAAACTATTGGTTTTTAATGATGTGGGACTGTTTACAATATCAAGGGCACCGAATTAGTCACAATTCAAAAAAGTAGAGCTGACTCTCCTTTGATTCCCTTTGCTTGAGTTTCCTCGGCCTAGGTTCTAGATGCCGCGGGACCTAGGACGCTCACAAGGGCATAAAATGCCTCCTGGAAGGAGAATGGGTGAGGGGACCCAAACACGCATGCACAACAATGTTCGAACCGCGCCAACATAAGCTGCGTCATGCTATGAGTCGGGCCCGTCGCGTGACGTGTGCTGTGCTCCCTGCGTTATTAATAACGAACAAGCCAGAACCAAAGATATAGGTCGCAGGCTCGTGAGGAACACGATGGTCTGACGCGCTGACGACGCTTTTTTTTTTTTTTTAAATTTCCCCGTGACAAATGAACAGCGAAACTCCCTAGTTCTTTTATAATTTTTTTTTCTTAGGAACTGTGTCTGGCGTGACGTCGCAAGATATGGGGCACCCAAAAAGGCGTGAAATGCGACCCTTTATGAGGGCTACAATAGTTATCAAGACGCGTTTCTTTTGCACAAAAGGCTTACGACAACATAAAAATCTGAGTAATGGATTAAATCCGTTCCATCAGTTCTTAGGAGTGATCTGGACTTCTTAGATCCACGGTAGGTAGCAAACCTGGCCCTGGTTAAAGGAGGCTGTAAATTCAATTGAAACTGTCATTAAAGCAGGAATCCATCACTGACGTAATTTTACCATTAGAATGTGGAATAGAGCTTATAAAAGCAAACGTCACATGAGCTTTTTTACAGTTGACACTATGACCAACCTATTATTATGTTAAAACATATCCAATACACAATAGTTATTTAACTTAATACATGTTTCTGTGTAATATTTAAGAAATACCAAGCAATTGCTGGTTTAAAACTCACACAGACATAGTGATACGAAGTATTTTAACCTCAGAAATGTGCCTACTGCGATGGCTTTGAAACCCGCTTTTTTACATTAACTGAGAAATAAACTTTTTTGCAGCAGCCACTAGCACTTCATTTGACACCAGTGTGACACAGTGAACTGTAACCAATTGATTAATTAAGGAACCACTCTGAACCAGACGTCATGTAGCGTTTATGACACTAACTCCGAATCACTCCCATCGGCTACTTGAGTGGTGTCATCCTAGATCTCATTGGAGGGTGGAGTGGAGAACTGCTGTGTTCTCAGATGAGAGACATTTCATTCTTGGTGACAGCGATGACCGTAGTTTTATAAGAAGAAGGCTGGAGGAACGCTTGTAACCATACTCTCTGCGGCGTCAACACACTGGATCTACAACAGAACTTATGATCTGAGGTACGATTTCCTTTCCCAAGTACCTTGACAGCGGCTTCGCATGTCAGACTGGTGATTGAACCGGTTGTGTTGCCATTCATTTGCGATATTCCAGGGGGTGTTTCCCAACAGGATAACCCTCGTCCTCATACCGCTGCCGTCATCCAAAAGTGTATCGGTCAGTGGCCTTGGCCTTGACCTTTCGTCCACTGAGCACGTATGGGACATCATGGGAAGACACAGCTAGAGTCATCCAGAACCAGCATTGACCGTAGCTTATTTAACTGACAAAGTGCCACAGGCATGGATCTCCATCCCACAAGATGACATATGGCCCCTGTACGAAAAAATGCATGCACGTTTGCATGGCTGCATTCAAAGTCGTGGCGACTTCAGAGGTCATTAATGTTCCAGAATCTCACATGTCTTCTCACGCATTATTGAATCTGTAACCTGAAAATTTAATCAGATAGATATGTTGCCTAGAGTAATGTTAAGCCTAAATTGTATTCTTCTAAAATAATGTCTATTTGGTGTTGGTATTTCATTATCTGCCAGTGTACATACCGATTAGGCTACATCTTTGAGAGCTTTCTAGTCCAGTGTTATCAGATAAACTTGTTGCTCAAACCCCTGAAGTTAAAAGTTATCAGGAGATGACGTAAGCAATTAAAAACCATTTGACCCTATCATCGTCCTGTTTCAACACACAAAACTTTGCATAAATGGTTATTGAAAACTCCGGATGATGGTTAGTATGGGTGAATTGAAATTTCACAGTCCCTTTCATGAAATACAGTCCTTGAAACTGTATCTGAAATGCAGTCACTACAGTTCAGCAAATTTTTTTTTGGCGTCGCAAACATACGGGGCAGACAATCAGTTGGACAAAAAGCAGTACTTCATGCAGTACCCACGAACGAATGACAGCATGTCCACGTTCTGCCTGCGCAGACTACCAGTGTCGCTGTGCAGATGCCTCGGCGACAACTTGAGGGACGCAACGACCCAAAAGCGCAAGACGCAGCCAACGCAAGAACTTCACAGTAGTTAATAAAGCACGCAATACGTAAGACATCACCAAACTTCCAACTTAAAAAATGTCAAATATTAGAAAACCTATTTTTTTATAACAGGCATATTTTAAAAGGTCATATTTATCACGAAATAAAAATAAATTTTAAATAATTGGAATCAAGAAGTTATTTTTTATCACTGGGTAAAAATTTAAAACGTATAAACAGTATGTATACAGTTAAAACAAGATCGTAGTCTTATTAGGCAGATTAAGTCTCCAACTTTAAAAGTTTTCGGAACACTTCTTTTTAAATATTACCTTCGAAAACGCAAACTAAAAAGTAGGAAATTTGAAAGTTGAAAAATACTTGCGTTGTGCCGACTGCGTCATGCTATTTTATAAACCAGCAAATTTCTTATAATTATGTGATTTCTGAACTTTCGTTTCTTGCGTGGTTCACAAAACCGAATTTAATGTCACGTTCTTCCACGTCGCGATTGCCAGGGACGCCGGCTCTGCCATGACGTCACAATGTCCAAAAGGGCGCATGTGCACAAGGAACGCGTGAAATCACTCCGCGGCGGTTGAATGAGGAGAGGTGCGAGTGAGGGGTTTCCCCGCGCTAATTGGCCCACTTCTGCAGGCAGGGTCGTGCGCGCGCAGCCCCTGTGGTCCGCGGGACAAAGACCTTCCAGGCATTTCACCCTCCGCAGCATCCCGAAACCACCCACCCACCCACCTACCCCCTCCCTCTCCCGTCCTTTCGCCCAAAGAGATCCGACCCTCGTGCCTCTTACGCTTTGCTCTCCTTCAATAAAAAGAATTTTCAATGTTTTCTTTTATCTCCTTTTTACGTTCCTCGCCCATTCCGACAAACCCCCCTGCTGCTCCACGAAAAATTTTTTATACGGTCTCTTGTCCGCTCGCTCTAAATGGCTTGACTTTTTACGGCTGTCAGGAAAAGGGAATGTGGGTCAGGTATAGCTGAGGATCAACGGGTGGGTAGCAAGTTGTTCCACAGCTGAGGTCAGCTTACCCTCTGGAGTCAGTAAACAACCTTTAGAATAATATTTGCTAAGTGTAAACTAAATCTAAAACAAAACATGTATGTTGAATTACTCACCTACAGGAAGCTAACCAATTATTAGATTCTTTCAAATTACTCGCAAAATTATTGTTTAGCGAAACCGACTATATTAGTAGATATTCTTCAATATATACAAACAAATATTTTCTTAAAAGTTTATACTGATACAACGAAAATAATTTCATTCCAAATGAGAAACATCTGGAATAATTTTTATATGCATAAAATATTTCACTCTAGCTACTGAATTATATTTCAGAGAATTCATATTGAACCATAATGGATTTTCCAACGTTAGAACAACACAAGTTATCTTCAAATGCAATTTAAGTGACGCTAAGGAAAAAGAGAAAAACCAAAACAATGTTTTCTCAGGAAAAATAAATTAATGTATTCTTTTATTTTTCTCTTAATTTAAAATTATCTCCGCTGTTTTTCTTAAGAAAATGTGTTATGAACATAGATTAAGAAATTATCGAAAACAGGGTACCTATTAGCAAAAGGACATTAAAGAATGGATGATCTATGATCATCAAAAACCGAATTTATAACTTCACTAACCATCTTAATTTTTTGACCTGATAACAATATTGAAAAATATCTATTGGTAACGTCAAAATGCAAGCTTGTCAGGAGCTACCGAACTTGAATTAACGGGCGTGTAATCCATTTACAGAGAAACAAAGCCAAACATAACTTTATTTGTGTAAGAAAGCACAGTTTCAGTCTGTGTTACGTAACTTGAATCTAATATTAATGTTCTCTAAAGTAGAACCAATAGTACCCATTTCCTAAATGTCACTTGTGAGGTATACATGTTGGTTGTTCAGGAACAACAACTACCGGGAGTTATTTACAAACACTGTAGACAGACACACAGTGGCAGAAGGATACGAAGACAATTGGAACAAAGAAAAAAAATGTTTTCTCTATTTAACAAAATATTTATTTAGAAGCAGTTACCAAAAAAAAATGTAAACTTAAACAACACATGGGCATGATCAATTTTGCATATACGTATATGAAAAACGTTTTTAGATAAAATACTGTGTTTTTATTACGAAAATTGGCGCATTATTTTATATTTTAATTTATGTTTCATTCAAACATATTTAAAAAAATAACAATGAAAAAAAAATCCAGTATATATACTTACTAATATTATAAAGCTGAAGAGTTTGTTTGTTTGTTTGTTTGTTTGAACGCGTTAATCTCAGGAACCACTGGTCCGATTTGAAAATTTCTTTCAGTGTTGGATAGTACATTTATCGAGGAAGGATATAAACTATATAATATTATCAATAACATTAGGGATCCTTACTAAAAGTCCAATTTAGAATCAAATGCGTTGGAGGGGGTTAGATACAACATGCAGTACACGTACGAAGTGTGTGTTGACAATGCCGTAGGCACTAGAAGTTTATTTCCTATTGCCTATTAACATTGTTGCCATGCACTATATGCTTTATCATTCTTAATTTTCCCATACAAGTAAAAAACACCCGTGTGATATTAACAACGAAGCAATCAGTACCCTCATAAGAGTTCAATTAGTATTTAAATACTTTTTATCGCTTTAAATAGCAAACATAAACTTTTGTTTTTTTTCCTCTCTCTGCGTTTAATTTGTTTTTATTGCCCTTTTTTTCAAGTATAGGTATATATTTTTTACAGACTTGAAACTTCACAGTAATGTTCCTTATGTTACGCAGGATGACATTTTCCGAAAATTAGATCCCATGGGTGGTTAAAACAAGGCAACGGTGGGTACTTTGTCTGCAAGAGAACAGGATTTTGCATTGTTCATGCCTTCTGCGTCTCCATGGCAACTAAATGGGCATCGCGCGGCAGTGGCGTACCCACAAGGAGGGGCATGTTAAATGAGCGGCGCAAGAGTGATCTGCCTGTAGACTACGGTAGCGAAGTACGGGTACATCAGTTGTACGTTGCGTGCACGAGTCGGGAAACCATCGGTGCTATTCATTATCTCTCCGGTACATTATACAGCATTGTAATAAATTTTCACAGAATTTTTTTTATTTACCATTACTTTTAATGGGAGATGTGGCTAAAAATTTTTTCATTAGTTTAGCCATGCGAAGCCGGGTCGTGCAGCTAGTTAAATATAAGCGGACTTAATTTTCATTTATTATGATTATTGATGTGCGCAGTAAATACTGGAAAACTATTCAGGGAACGGTTTACAAATAATATTAAATATTTGGAAATACTCGGACAGCATAAAGAATAAATGCCCGGCCAAGAATCTGAACCCAGGATTATGGCGAACAGTATTTTGTATTATACGGTTGTTTTAATGTCAATATACCAATTTACAAAAGTCCATAATTTTGCATGAATATTTCTGATCCATTAAAAATAATTACAGACTACTATCATTCATAAGTGACATTTCTGAGACATGTTAGATAATTTAAGCTATAAAACCACAGCTAAGACTTAGACGGAATAGATAGAAATTAATAAAAGCTCAAGAAAACCCAGACCAGTGAAGAGAAATTGGATAATACTACAATGTGAGCCGCGCTAATGGGCCTGTGGCATTAGCGTGCTCGTCGACTGATGATATTTGCCAGAGCATGGCGTTGAACTTTCTAAAGCGGGGTCTGTGGCAATAATATCTTGACAACAGCTTAAAACTGTTTTCGATATACATAACTTTACTGTTTTACACAGCCTGTTAGAGAATAACACTAAAACAATGCATTTTAATGACATAAATAAGTTGACTTCCGAAATAGAGATTTATTTCCAAGAATACAAAATATGCTTTCATTTAATAAAACAAAAGTTGTATTATTTGGATTATAGAAAGATGACGGAAGAAAAGTGAACATTCAGAGAAATATAATTACGCTCCAGAAATATTTTTTTTATTCACTATTTTTATGACTTTTCAAAAAAAAAATAGTATTTTCAGGTTTCAAAAGATGTGAGCGAGAATTTCAGTACTGCAATTGATGAACAAACATCTTACCTAAGTAACAAGAAAATGCATGTGTTCTCATGTTCATGTTGCAAATAAAAGTATATTACGAAACTGGAACACAAAATTTAACAAATAATTTTTTTGTAATAATGCAGTGCGTCATAAATGTACTAATTAATAAAATATTCTCTTTTCAAGTAAAATAATTTCTTGACACCATTCACGCACGAACTTTCTACGTCTGCCACTAGAATTCGCTGCCTAATTGCAAAGTTTGCTTGCCACAATCGCGCTCAGATATAAGCACGAAACAACAGGAAATTTTAAACGATTAGAAACGGCTCCGATAAAAGTGAAAAAGACTTGAAAAATCATAAACTCTGGCTTTGGATCTGATTTTCAATAAATAATTTTAAAATACTGTCTATCTTGTTAGAATTTATGAAACAGTTTATACAATTAAGTGACCACACGCGTAATAAGTTATACTATTATGATATTACTAAAATATTTACCTGAAACATTTTAAATCATAAATATAATATAACTAAGTATATGTTTATATTTATTTATTATTTGCTTAACGACTGAAATGAATCTCCAAATACTTCCTAAAAACAAGCATTATCCTTATTAAGCTGGTTCAATATTAGTATTATATAATTTTATTTTATTATAATGTTATTAAAAATTAAAAATAATAGTTTATCCAGTGACGATATATATTTGATCCACGTGCTCTAACTCTGTTCTACTAATCCTATTGAGAATTAAAAAGGAAATATGTATTATAATCATTGTAATGTCAGTTTTCTTACTTTTCAAAACGTGAAATTACTTTTTTCAACTACTATTTTAATTTATACCAAATATATTTCAGGGTAGTTTCACTATCATATAGTTACATTTGGCACACAAATACGTTTGGCATGTCCCCTAATATTTTCGGAAGTGACTATAAACGGGTTTATGTTGATACATGTAGGTCCACCATCTTATTTACACATTTACATTCAACTAAGTCAGTTTAATTTTTTACAGAATTACAACTATGAAATGCCGTATACCGAAGACGATTTTCATATATATTTTTTAAATTTAAACTTCCACGTTTATTAAAACATATTTCGTCCATATCTTTGTTTTCACTCTATGTGTACGCGAATAACGTCAATTTCATAACCGAGTTAATTGGTCCTGAGAGACTGGTCAAGATGGGAGATAAATATTAGTTAAACTCCTTTCCGGAGTCAAACAATAATTTGTCTTACACTACAGCCAGAGACCGGGATGGTTGCTTTCATTAACTTCGCAAAGAGCTGGAATTAGAGACAATTGATCTTTTTGCTATTTGCTAACACCGTATATGGAGGGAGCTGAGCCAATGATGAACAGTTAATGTAACAAATTCTGAAACACAGACTTTTAATTCAATTAGCGAATCCGACAATTGAACGCTCAATTAAATGGTAGTATTTTCCCTTGTGCCTTTTTATTAGAACAAAAAAGGAGTGTAAGTTTGTTTGTAAAATTTTATTTCAAAAGTTATTTACTGTACTAATTAAAAATATTGTAACATTATTCTGAACCTTTATCAATTTATATGAACACAGTAACACAGACTATGTTATACAAAAATAAATGTAAATTTTCCTTAAGATACGGCAATATTTTGAGCTTAAAACTGAGAAAAACGACCAAAATGACTCTATTCTTGGCGTACGCTGATTATGCTGTTACAGATATAAAAAAACAGTAGGACTTTGCCCAGCACTGCCGTGCTAGCTGACATGTAGTGAACGTGGTATTTAAAATTGGGTCTTATATACATTTCATATTTTATTTCTTTGTACATATACATATCGCAATAAAAACCTTTTGACACTGTTCAAGTATTTCTATAATAATATTAGCAAGCATAGTAAAATTTTATTATTTGTATGAAATGGATTTAGAAGGCCAGGTACAAAACATTTGTTGGATTTTGACAATTATTTTCATAGTGTTTCTTAAGATGGACTGTTCCTTGTAACATACCTTTATCTGCAAGTGTAAGCCAAGTAGCACATTAAGTTTCTGGTAAAAAAATTTAAATCCTAGAGGTTATACAATTTTTTCTAGTAATACTATTGCTGTTACTTACCGTAATAAATTGTTAACTGCACTGTTGCACATAAAAATTAGGATATTAGAAAAAAAATTTTCTTTATAGTCATGTAAGTAATTTTTTTCGAAACAGTCTGTACACGCAGACCATTTCTGTCCCCCTACACTGCGAGGGAAAAAAATAATAAAAATTTAGAGCATTCCATTTTAGCGGGTGGCAACAATTTTGATGCCTTTTCCCTCCTTTGTCTGGGTCCTTTTCAGCTGTCCCACGGCGAACGAGATCAAGCGAGACAATGGAATGGGGGCGAAAGTCGTTTTGCCCCTCGCATACCTGCTGGGAAAGACTTTTATGTATCTTTTTTTTTTTGCTTGTTTGAGAGATAAGGGTTGCATGGGGGCAGACATATTTCACGGCGGATGTTGCCGATGTTAAATGAGGGTAAAATAGGGAAAACTGACCTGTGTTGTTTTAACGTTTGCCCGTAAAAATGGTCATCATGAAACTCCGGAAACAAGGAAACACGCGTGTACTTATATTAACAACACAAAGAAATATACTTACATAGGTTTGTTTTCACACAGTTCTAAACCACTTCGGTTCTAATAATTCAATTTTATACTTATGAAATCAAAAATGTTTAGGAGGTTGTAAACATTTTTAAGAGTTTATTTATCTTATTAAATTATTATAAAGTTACTATCTAAATAATATAGCATTCACTAAAAAGAAAAAAAAATCATGCAACGTGTTACCAGCCAAATTTATACTCCTTTATACGTTATATTTTATAATGCAGAGTTCTTAAACAACAAGTTGTATTTTCTTTGACCTAATTATTTTTAGTTCGTAGCACAATATCTAGTGGCATTTGTTTTTAAATAATTGTTTTGAAAATAAACTTAACGATTTGGACCGAAAGTAATATTTTTGTGTGTTTTTTCACAGGTAAAATTTTAGTTTAGTATAATATTGAAAACATTTTTACAGTCACGTAAAAAGTTATTTTTATTATTAATATTATATATAAGTCTATATTTTAAGTATGATATTATTCCAAAAATTGTGATCTCTTTTAGCTTTGCGCTGGAAAAGAAACATGACTCATGTTTAGTTATTTTCGTTAACTACCAAAAATATGACTTAGTAAATCATTATCAACCATAAATGAAATTCAGCTAAATCCTTGATAAATATTAATAACAATAATAAGTAATATTTATTCTATGGAAAAGTTATTAAAGACTATGAATATAATAGCTGTACACATGTAAGTACTATTTTTGTTTGTTCGGCGTGGTGAAAACTGCATTGACATGTAGTATTTCTTTTAAATTCAAATATGTTATTTATTTAGCTCTTACCTATACAGTTACCTATACTATAAGTTAATTTTCTGTGTTTCCATATCTAAGTTATCCATAAAAATTAAACTTTTATTGCCATTTAAAAAAAATCATCATAAAAATATTGAAGTAGCCATATATAAAAATTTATCACGGCATGCAGCAAACCCGTACTTTTCAGTGGTCAAAACTTTAATGTACGAGTTCACGTGTTCTCAGATGCTAGCGAACACGCATATGAGATAGTTGCCATGAAAACCTTTCAGTGACTAAACCATTTATTTTTTTGAATAGGAAGTTAACAAATATTCTTCCTGTATAAATATTCCGAAAAGAGTAAAAAATATATATTTTTTATCGCATGAAATTTAATTAGTTCATCTGGCACTTTGTTGGTGCAAAAAATCGTTTTCTTCAATAATAGCAATGTTAAATTACGTCGGATATTTATTTTTTCATATAACACGCAGGGAAAACAAAGTAACAAACAAAAGGTCTGTTTGAACATAGAACAAAATAATTTATTTGTTAAAGTAAAAGAAAACACTTTTGTAGTATTTCTATTTTCAAATAACAGGCAAAATAGCTAACCAAGAAGTCATCAAATTGCGTTTTTTTGGTTGAATGCCATTGAAGATTTCTTATTAACTTCGCAACGCGGTGGTCACAGGAATAATAAGTTCATCATCCTTATACGTCTGATAATTGAACATGTGTTCGCCGCTAACCATGATCGCAATTCCTAAATACATATTTTTTTTTGGTTGCACTCGACCAGGCCAATCGCATTACCTTGTAACGGTAAAGGTGGACGTTTTCAAAACGAGAGTGGTGAAGGAGTTGTATTGGGGAGGGGGGGGGGGGAAGATTGCAAATTAGCACAACGGGCTTTTCAGTGGCGAGAGTCAGGGTCGCGGCCGCGTTGAGACACCGCAACACCGCTGACGCCCGAAGCGCGATGGCTTAGTTCGGTGACCTGCCGTCCCGAACTTCCGTATAAACACACTTCCCCTTCTCATTTATCCCGCCTCCCCCCCCCCCCCCTCTTCCCTTTTTCTATGCTCGCGCTGACCCTTGCGGGGAGACTTGTTTGAAACTCGTCAAAAGTGTAATTCCGCTAGCATCCCTCTTCGTCCAACCTCCGATATAATCAACGCCCCCCCCCCCCCCCTTATGTTTCAAACCTTATTTATCAGGCCGGCGTTTTTTTTCCCTTTCCCGCTTCATCGAGCTCCAAACGAAAGATTCGCGTTGTTGTTGTTTTTGTTTTCTTTCGTAACCAAAGCCGGCCTCATTTCGCGGCGAGCTTGATTTTCTACGTGACAAGGTGCGGCTCCAATTAAGCAGGCAGACCAGTCTGGGGCCTGTGTTGGATACTTCAGAACAAAAGCATTATGTAGTCAGATTATTATCTCCTAAGCAAGACGCCTTCGTTGGCTTACAATTCACGGAAATAAGTTTTACTCTCAGTTTATGTCAACAAAGCCACACGTGGACAAGAAACAAGCAGGGAGAATCATAAAATTAAATTCCAGAGAATTCAACTTTGAATCGCTTATTTAGCTACCTATTTATGGACACTCGTTTCCCAATTTAAGTAAATAGTTTAATTAAAAAGTTATCTTTTTTCGGGTGAACTTACTTTTACTCATGTTATTTCTCTCTTAAACAGTAGGTATATAACAAAGTCGGTTTGTTTGCTTACCTACTTCTTGTAAACGATGCAATAGATTTTGATACAGTTTTCACAGTCATTATGAAATATTATTTCTAAAAGTTCGTGTGTATAATATAGTAATATTAAATTTAAAGATGGTAGAGAAATATCTATGTTTTGTACTGAAGTCGTAAAACGACGCTTTTAGAGCGCTTACGTGGCTTAAGCAGACATATACATGACTTATATATCAAATTAATGTTCTAGAGCAGAATTGTAGGTCTTAAAAAGAACCACAGAAAAGTCCTCGATATCATGTCTTTCTTCTAAAGATAACCACAGAAACAAATTCTTATCTTTCAAAATTGGTTGGATTAAATTGGTTCTTTTTGAAAGCTATTTTGACCGTCATAATATTTATCCTCATTCAGTTAAATATTATATTTACCAAAGGCATTTAATTAAAATAAAAATTGACCATTGCACCATATAACTCAAAGAAACATCTTAGAAAATATAAAAATATTTAAAAATTACTAGCAAAATAACTATGGTTTAATTGCGTAGTGAGTTTTGCGAAATTATTTATAAATGTTTATTATAGCCTATTGGTAATACGCATACTATTTAAAGTAAAATACTATTTATAATAAATGTACTGTTTATACATATTTATTACTAGCTGCCCTACCCGGCTTCGCACGCTTATACTAATGGAAAAAAATTAAACCACATCTCCCATTTACAGTAATGGTAAATAAAAAAAATTCAGTGAAAATTTATTACAATGCTGTATAATGTACCGGAGAAAAAATGAACAGCACCGATGGTTTCCCAACTCGTGCACGCAACGAACAACTGATGTACCCGTACTTCGCTACGACAGTCTACAGGCAGATCACTCTTGCGCCGCTCATTATACATGCCCCTCCTTGTGAGTACGCCACTGCCGCGCGATGCCCGTTGCCATGGAGACGCAGAAGGCATGAACAATGCAAAATCCTGTTCTCTTGCAGACAAAGTACCCACCGTTGCCTTGTTTTAACCACCCATGGGATCTAATTTTCGGAAAATGTCATCCTGCGTAACATAAGGAACATTACTGTGAAGTTTAAAGTCTGTAAAATATATATACTCGAAAAAAAGGGCAATAAAAAAACAAATTAAACACAGAAAGAGGAAAAAAAACATTATTTTAGGTTTGCGATTTAAAGTGATAAAAAGTATTTTAATACTAATTGAACTCCTATGAGGGCACTGATTGCTTCGTTGTTAATATCACACGGGTGTACTTTACCTGTATGGGAAAAATAGAATGATAAGGCATCTAGTGCGTGGCAACAATGTTAATAGGCAAAAGGAAATAAACTTCTAGCGCCTGCGGCATTGTCAACACAAACTTCGTACGTGTACTGCATGTTGTATCTAACCCCCTCCAACGCATTTATTCTAAATTGGACTTTTAGTAAGGATCCCTAATGTAATTAATAATATAATATAGCCTATAGCCTTCCTCGATAAATGTACTATCCAACACTGAAAGATTTTTTTCAAATCGGACCAGTGGTTCCTGAGATTAACGCGTTCAAACAAACAAACAAACATACAAACTCTTCAGCTTTATAATATTAGTATAGATTTAAATAAAGCGATAGTCAATCATTCAGTTTTGCTGGAAGTGCTTTTTACGGGGAAACCACTTTCGTGTGTGACTTCTAAACTATAATTAATTTTTTTGTTTCAAGAAAAAAAACTGTCAATATAGTTTAAAAGTTTTATTTAGCTATGGGCAGTACGTGTTATTAGGTATATATTTTTTTGAAAATAGCTCACACTTAAGAAAACTTCATACTTGCAAGTATGTTCGTGTTAAATCTAAATGATGCCACATTATTAGATCGAAGCCGGGGCGAATCACTTGTTTTAAAACAAAAACCGCGCCGTTATACATACCACTGTTGGTTAAAATACACATTCACACGTGGGGTAAAATTACAAATTAAAAAATAATGGCTTTAAGA
This sequence comes from Bacillus rossius redtenbacheri, assembly GCF_032445375.1. Lineage (NCBI taxonomy): Eukaryota > Metazoa > Arthropoda > Insecta > Phasmatodea > Bacillidae > Bacillus > Bacillus rossius. Next base: position 27,043,351 of record NC_086335.1, on the reverse strand, counting down.
CATCCTTGTATGAAATACCTAACGAAATCTTATTAGATAAAAAATTAAAGATATTATTACATTTTTGCTTTAAGTACTGAAAATTAAATATATATTTAGAATTTTTACTCACATTGTATTAAGTCAGAATGCTAGAGTTACTCTCTCTCTCTCTCTCTCTCTCTCTCTTTCTCTCTGATGTAAAATGAAATCAGCATTACCAGTCATGAGCTAAAACTCTTCAACCTAGTAATTTTTTGTGTTACTACAGAGAATCTTTGTTTACCGGTGAACTGCTGCACTGAATTCTATTAGTTACTATTACTTGACTCGAACACATCAACAGTATTACCAGTACTGAAAATGTTTATAATAAATACTTATTATTATATCTGTGTAGGCACATATAAACACGAATAAGGTTTTTTGTGATTGGAAAATAATGCCTCAATAAACATAAGAGAATGGATTCTATGATAAACTGCATGACTCTGACCCAAAATAAAAAAAAACTTAGAAATAAATTGTTTGAAATAATTTATGTGTTCTGAATATTATATGCAAAACAGAGGTCAGTACAATTTAAATTAGAGCATCGACACATAGCATACACCCACAGTATTTTTCAGTTTTCAAAAGCAAAATACCTAGCTCAAATATAAAATAAATAATTAATATTTCTTCAATTTTTAGCAGAACAAATAAACTCTCTGAATCAGCTGTAGCTTGATAATGTACAGGATATTAGGATGGGCACCTCAACACGAAAGTCTTTATTGTAAATAAAATATTTGAATTCAGATTATATTCCACAACACTATATGGAGTTCTTTAAATATATGTAAGTATTTATGACGACCAGCAAGTTCAATGGTGAGCAAAAGAAACTTCAAACAATACCACTGAATTGACGAGTGTCGATCTTTGACTTTATAATTTTTGTGATTGAAATAATTAAATTACACTTTTAATTAAAGTAATTCAGCTTTTCTTTAAATTTCAGGTATGTGGTCTTGGTTCAATAGTTTTTAAATAAATGCCTTATCGACATATAACCGTCATAAATAATGGGGGTTGAATGGTAATGGAAGGGGTTTACTACGTACACATAACAGCCATTTACGTCTCTGTACAATACTTTTTAATATTGCCCTAATTACCTAGCTAACTATAACTTTCCGTAGAACACCCTAAGCATCAAATCAATGCTAGGTGCTATATTAGTTAGCGAAAACACTCCGATTTGGCATAGCGCTTCTAACCTGCCTTAGGCCATTTCAGCAGCTCAGTGCAGAAAAAGTTTTTAAGAAATAAAATTGCTCTAAACCATTCAGTTAAATTTGTGTCTTCTCATTGGTTATCATGATTTGGCGCCATGGTGCCAGACACAACAATTACATATATTTACACACGTGAAATAAAACGAAAAAGTATCAGATAATAACTGTTTTTAAAATCATGAATATTTGTGTAGTTCATGAAAATAAATTATATCACTTAAAAAATTCGTTTATTATCCTATTTACCTTAGAGGGTACTCAGCAACTGCATTTGCAAACGTCCACTTGAAGGCATAGAGCGTAATTAATATAGAACTACTGTTTTTAATTTGGAGTACAATACTGTAGACGAACCAGTCATAATAATGTAGTTTAAATATAAACAAGCATAGTTTCATAATGAATATAAATAAACGGTCATGAAACGATCTTCGACATAAAAATTACGTCACGCGATAACTAATAATACGAAAATATCGAGAAGGTTAGATAATTGATGAGTAACGAGAAAAAAAAAGGGTGAACTTATATCAAGCATTCTGATGACGTCATTACCTCGACATACTCTACCAAATGTAGATAAGTTTCACTTGAAAAAAACCGAAACGGAAGAATATTTGTAATAAGCTTTCAGATAGAAAGTACGTCTACACACTTTTCCTGTTTACTCTCCGCAAACAGGCGAGCAGTAAAATCAGACCCAAGGTGCGAAAAAACAGCCAAGGTAGGTGCCGTAAATGAAAACATTTATTACAGGTTTACAACACTGGCCTTATTTACGACACTCTAGCCGCAGTTCGCAACCGGGCTGCTCTGGAAAGATAATTTTTAGTTTCTCTCGTTTTATATATTGTTAGTTTTTGTTTGCGTGCTCCGTGTTTCTTCTTATGTTTCTTCAGGTAACTGAAAACTTTGCAGTATGAGGCTATTCGGCGGTCAAATCAGATTAGTAACATGAAAATCTTTGTGTCATATTGATGGAAAATCAATCATAATACAAGCTTGTACTAAAAAAAAATGCTTACAATGAATAAGTTATTGTGCTCTAGGAAATTTTTCTATGTTAAATTAAAATTTGACCGCATCTTTATAGCAACATCACACAAACTAAAGTCTCATACACAAATATTAAAGAAAATCTCAATTATTACTGTTGTTATGATTTTAGATGTAATGTGAATATAGTTTTACACGTCAGGTACACTTTAAAAAAATAAATTACTGTTATTTAACTATCTTTGTAAAGTTTCAGATATCTTCGTTAATTTTCGGGTAATAATTCTTCTTTTGAGCATGAACTCAGACCAATCATTCTAAAATGCAAACACAACGCAGAAAAAACCTTTTTAAGTCCATAGGAAACACTAACTTCTCCCTTCCATGTACTTGTTTTTCATATTTATATTTGAATACCAAATTTGAAATATTATTAAAGTGTAGTTTCTACAAACACCTAACTGAAACAACTAAGTAAACCTGGTTTATTTGAGTTTTATTTCATTGGATATTCCATTAATTTACTTTTATTTTTAACAGTGCAGAAAACTCAAATAAATTTATAATCAAATTAGAAGAAGTTCATACATTTCGACCGACACCCGTAAAACCATTTATTAATCACAAGATATGTATCTCAAATTTTATTTGTTTTTACGATGAAGTTTATAAAGCCAGCCCCACACGATACCCATTTCCTTAGCAGTTTTCATGCCTGTTCTCTGTTAGCGCACCTGCTCCCGTGTAGGTATCATCATAGCACCCTTCCAAGGCGTCTGGCTCTTGGTATAAATGTTTCCATACCCGAAGTCTTAGCCAAAGCCGTAATAGAACGTGTTCTATTTTCATGCTTTACCAACGCACGGAAGTCGTCAAGATGGCGGGCCCGCGTGTAGCAAAATTAACCTTTATGAAGTCCTTTTTTAAACATTAGGGGACGTAACAAACGTAATGTTATGCCAAATGAATCTTTTTGATAATAAACCTAGAAGGAAGTAAGCGCATGTTTTAAAATAGTAAAAAAATGTATTAAAATGTAATAACTCTTAGTCTCTATCTTAAACTATGTATGTCTATATAGTGCAGCGGTATAGCGTGCGGTTGTGAGAGGATAAAAATGTTATGTGGTTCAAAACCTCGTCACTGCAAAAACTTTGTTTTTACTTTTTAGAATAACATATTACTGGATTATACATATTGTGCTTTTATTATTAATATGTGTCAGTTAAATATGAATTAAACCTTTTTGTTTATCTTATTGTTATGATATAATATTAATACATAAATAGCTCAGACCATTGGTTCTATTATTTCATTCTAGGTATATTTATTTCATTCTAGGTATATTTATTTTTACTAAAAAAAAAGGTATGTTTAGAAGCAATTAATACCTTAATTATTCTCTATTTAAAACTCCAACGTTTATTAGGAACCTACTGTCCGTAAATTATTAATGAATAAACTAACACTTCATAGAAACTCACACCTGTTAGCTTAAATGGGAAGGCGATATGGTTTTCCTTTACTTTAGATTTAAGTATATTATGCGAACTATGCTGGTTTCTTTGTCTCTTTGGGTTAAAAAAATATGTTAGTTATAATTTCTCAAACTAAGTAGTCAAATAAGTAAGTAATATAGTAAAACATATATACTTATATATAATTTTTGTACTATTATTTAATTAGCCAAATTAATACTGTGAATTAGCTAAATGAACTGTCTGATTAATGTTATATTATAAATATATAATTAAAAACTACACTAAAAACCAAATATCCTTCTTTAATTTTTATATAATTAGATTTTTTTACTACTCTACCAATAAAAAAATTACAATCTCGTTAATTTTAAAGTTTCTCTGTATTTGTTTTTAATTACTAAACCAACATTATTATACTTTTTGCAAATAAAATATAGACATAAAAAAATTAAAGAAATATAATTCACCAGGTAACATAATTTTTAACATAAACAGCTGTAATTTTCATTTTTTTTACAAATATTTTGTTAAATTCACCACTTTATGTTTATCCTTGCACGATTGCTTTGGTCGACAACTGTGTTGGCTGGTTTTTTGTAAGTATTCTAGGTATCGTGTGTATGGATTTAAGACAATATTTTTTTCTCTTCTGGAAACTTTTATGCGCATTTTTTTTACCCATGGGTATAACATAATTTATGGCAGAAAATTGGCAACATGTGGGGTAGGCTTAATCACTCATTCTTTTTTGTATTTCGCCAAGAAAATAGTGGTGAAGCTTCCTTGTGTATTACTTTTACATTCCATTTGACTATACCTCCAAACTTCCGGTCAGTAAATAGCTAATAGATGTTGTTCAGCACCTGAACAAATTTTACCAATTCCGGTAACTGAGTGGGTTTCCCTAAACCTCAAAGCAATAGAGTAGCCACTATGTACAAGCCAAAATTTTATCATCAATAAACAGAGGCTGTAGTATATCACACAAAATATAAAATTAAACTCTAGCTTCACAAATTTCTTACAGTTTCTGACTCTTTCTATTTACTTGCGCACCTGCATATGTCCAAAGTGATACTGTAACAAAGACTGCATCATTAACGTAGGCCTATATGTTATACTATAACAATATAATGAACATCATATCCCTGAACTTTAATTTTTTTGCTGTGCACCAAACTCATTTGTGAACTTAGTATCAATACTTTTCAGTAATATATTATAATTTTCAAAGACATCTTCCCAGCAATTAAATTATCATACTGCACCCCAAAAAATTATTAGGTGGCAGAATGACCGCAAATAAAGCCATCAAAACAAACAACAATTATTATTTACAAATCAAACTTTACCAAATGCTATTAAGAAAATTACACTTTCTTATTATGAAAATTCTATAAATATTTTATCCTAGTAACAGTTAAGCGTAGAATATAGATATATTATGTGCACTATCAGGCACCTGCCTGTGACTGTACTGTAATGTCTCATCAAAATATTAAAAGATAATTAATTTACACCTATTATGAGCCACGTTCCAAAACTCAATAAAGTCACAAAACTGAAAGGACGACAGTCACTATCGGCTAGCAGGAACTAGCGACGCTTGCCTTGCTATCCGCGGCTCGGCGGGCGAGTAGCAGAGGCTGGCTCGGGGCGGACGAGCTCTACACGATGCTACTCGCTCCTCCGGGAAGTCACGGAGCGAGTGGGTAGCGAGTTAACTGTTCCTCCAGAAACTCTCTGCGGCACTCGTCCGGTGTCATCCTGCGATGTCTTAAGTCTGATAGACTTAACTGAAGATATGTATGTAGTTAGTGACTGGAGCTGGTTGCCTTGAGCCCCTTCAAAATTCATCGTAACACCTGTTGTAATGTCGATAAACCATACGCACATTGTTACTCCTGTGTTGACAGATTACAGCATATTATGTGTTTCCCTTGTGCGTGTAACGATACATATCTACGTATCCAATCGTAAACACAAGTGAACACTTTTGAATTTCGCCGAAAAATTGTAACTTGAATTTTTGCTCCTTTATTCTAGTGCCGTATCAGCATGGCATTATTTTTTTTTAAAAAAAGTAACAGTTAGTGTGGTTACGTAAGCTACATACACAAACATGAGGGTCTACTCTATTACTTCGAGGTTTAGGTAAACCCACCCAGTTACCGGGCTTGGTAACAAAAAATAAATAAAATAAATGGTGGGTACTTATTCTTGAGCTTCAGTAGTTATAACTTTTTATTTAATTCACTTAACAATTTTAAAATAAAGAGTTTTAAAAATATACAAATTTTGGTTACATAATTTTGGTAAAAAGTAAATATTGTAAAAAAATGGATTTATATGTATATATGTACGCTTTAGTAGTAGGCATTTCCTGGACTTAACATTGAATATAAACAACTGTTTTTTAAAGAGTAGACTGAAATGCATAAATTTAATGTGATATTTCAGAAATATAAACTACTGCTTTATGGGGGATGGAAATAGTTATTTTGTCTTCAGAATTTGATGTTACAACAGTTATTATTTAAAAGTGTGGGGTATTTTATTTCCTTCAGTTTCATGTGGTTGATTATTTTCCCTTTTTTTCGAAATAATTTGTAGACAGTTATTTTTGTCAAGTGTGAAAATTTTCATCAAGATGTACCAAAATTCAGCTATAAGGGGTCAAAATGGTAATATAGGTGGTTCTTATAAATCTTTTGCAAACAGTGATATTTCTTTTGTTTTGGAAGTCAAGTGTGCAAAGTTTTATCAATCTATGAATACAAATATAGATGTGAATAAAAAAAATAAGACGAACAAACATAAACTCTATTTAATACTAATCCTTATAAAAATATACTCATATTCCTAATCAAACGTTTCTATTGTGTTTATAAGATTTATTTTTATTAAAATAAAAATTAATATTTTGTGCCTACCTAGTGTAAAATAATCCAACTAATGTAATAAGACATTTGTTAAAAGTCAATATAAAAATTATTTAAAAAAAAAGCAAGTTGTTAAATAATTTTCTCCAAATATAGTGATAAAATGTAAAAAGTTTATTTAGAAAAAAAAAGTAAAAATAGTCCTCTAGCAATGAGATGTGAACCTATCATATTTTGGTTACAATTCTTCGCTCTTACAAACTCACATAAAAAGAGGAAATCTTGTGGTTACCACTGGTGTGATTCCAATAATAAAACGCATTTAAATGTATTGATATCGTTTTCTTTTTGAGACTATTGGTGCTTATTGATTGTATTTCCAGAATGGTTTCGCTACCACATATACTTAATTGGCACACCGATTCGCTTGTTCCGTCCCCCGATGTTCACGAAAGCAAATATGTACAGGTTTATTTCGCCGCACGCGATCGGCTGTCTGGACGACTTAGTCACGTGGGTATAACAGAAACGCGCAAGCGCTGTAGATTTTCAACATGTTAAACTTTCGTATTTAATTTCCGTGTTTACTAAATATTAACCCTTAACGTGCCCAAGGAAGTATAAATTTAATGATCTTGCACCCGCTTCACAAATAAAAAAATAAAAAGAATCAAAAGCGAAAGTTTCAAACGGTTTTTTTTTCACCAACGATGAATGTTTTTGCGTGTTTGTCAGAGTTAAAAAAAAAATAACCAATGATATTGTAATTAAGTTTATTGTTTATGTTCCAACCGCGTTACTCACAAGTCCTGTCCACGTGCGACTGGAATCCAACTAACTACGAGGCCAGGGACTCGTTATTATTTGTACATCGATCCCCGGATTAAATTTCGGAGGTCGGGAAATTGGTATCAAGCCGACGCGCCGATCGAGGGTAGTCAGCGCGCGGCTCCAATCATTCCGCCGGCCCCCCCAACATCGTATCTTACGCCAATTATCCGGGGGAGGACGAGGGGAGGGGGAAACAGATGAAGACAAAGGGGTTCGTGAAGGGGAAGGGTTTAGGGGCGGGAGGGTTCACCCACCACCCGCCGAGAGTTGTCGACAATCCGCGGCGGCAGTGACTCCAGTGGCCGGCGAGTCAGGAGGCCACGATTGCTACCGGGCGAGCAGGATTGCTTGCGGCCTCGCATCATACCCTCCTCCTCCTCCTTTTCCGGACCTCGGTCCGTACCTCGGATTCCCGGCGGGCCCAATTAAAAAAGAAATCCCTCCCTACCCCCTCCCCAAACCACTCCCTCGCTTCTTCAACTCATCACCCGCAACTCGCACCCCCTTCAATTACGGGGCACTTAGCGGTCTGCGCCCCCATCTCTCCCTTCTCCAGGCGTTCCCCCAGCCCGCGGATCCAGGCTTCGACCACGTGACGTTATCCGCGGCCTTGGGTTGCCGGCGGGGGTCAGCAGTCAGTAGATCGAGCACCCTTTTTATTTTTACTCGAAATGTAGGAGATATAATTGTGTCTGTCAAATGCTGTTCAGGTTAACTAGTTTAATCAGAACTTACTTTGAGTTCATAGTCTGTTGCTAAATTGAAGAAATTTTTCAGATTGGGATATATATTAAAATTTTTGGTCAAGTGACATTTAAGAGGGTACACTTACTTATTTTTAGCTACTATTTATAGTTTGATCATGATTTAAACACTTTCATAATACAACAGGTCTATAATCGAATGTACAAGTTAGAAATATTAATAGTAGGTATCAACTGTAAGCGTTGTAAAGTTATTATTAACTAAAGCGTAACTAAAACACTTTTAAATAAGCACATGCGTGAGTACTGCATTTTTGTTTTCTCTACTAAAGCATAATCTAGGCAAAATCCTGAGTGTATAACAATTTTTTTGTGTTCTGCGATTTTCTAAGAGTGTTATCTGTAATTGCAGCCCTCCCACTTGGAATCTCTTTGTACGAGTGTGGTTTATCAATTTCCTGACCGTTGGATTGGTCGTCATAGTCGAGACGACTATTTTTTTCGCTGGCCTCCACGTTCACCTAACATAACGCCATGTGATTTTTTTTTCCTTTGGGGGTTTATAAAAGATCGTGTCTACCTTCCACCGCTACCTAATGATTTTCCAGAGTTGAGGCACAGGATTAAAGAGTATATTTCTTACATTTTTCTGAACATGTTAACCAAAGTGTGAGAGGAATTGGACACTATGTTGGATGTGAGCCGTATAATTAAACGTCTACATTAGGACATTTTTAAGAGGTCTATACAGATTGTCTTCAAGACGTAATTGCAGAGCATTTTGTGTATGCAAATTTACAGTTTCCCATACCACATAAAAATATAATGCTTTTGTGCAGATAGAGAAAGAATGATTCTGTCTCATAATTGTATAATGCTTTACAAAGTCCGGAACTTAGGTACAAAAAATTACCGACTGTATTTTTTACACAGCTGTTTTATGGATCGAGTGATTTTCAATAAAAAAAAGTTCACACAGATAGAGCATAAAACGTTGATTTAAATGGTATATAGAAATACATTAGATCAACGCGGAAGAAGTCCCGTAATTTTCTTAATACAAAACGCATTTCCGCGCGACTATTCTGCCAGGCATATACTTCAGCCGGTCGACAAGAACCAGGGGGAAGGGGGGGTTGGTCGTGCCAGAGCAGGCAGTGTAGAAGTTCGTCTGTCACCGCCCGGTCACACTGGCGCCTCGCGGTATCGGGTAGCGCGATAAGCAATCTGCGTTCTCTGGGAGCGGCTGCAACGAAGGCCGCCTTTGTCTGAAAGTAATACATGCTGGGATTCAGGCAACGGAGGCCGCTTATGTCTGGAAGGAATACATGCTGGGATTCAGGCAACGGAGGCCGCTGTGTCCGGAAGGAATACATGCTGGGATTCAGGCAACGGAGGCCGCCTGTGTCCGGAAGGAATACATGCTGGGCTTCAGGCAACGAAGGCCGCCTGTGTCTGGAAGGAATACATGCTGGGATTCATGCAACGGAGGCCGCCTGTGTCCGGAAGGAATACATGCTGGGATTCAGGCAACGGAGGTTGCCTGTGTCTGGAAGGAATACATTCTGGGATTCAGGCAAGGGAGGCCGCCTGTTTCTGGAAGGAATAAATGCTGGGATTCAGGCAAGGCTGGCCGCCTGTGTCTGGAAGGAATACATGCTGGGATTCAGGCATCGGAGGCCGCCTTTGTCTGGAAGTAATACGTGCTGGGATTCAGGCATCGGAGGCCGCCTGTGTCTGGAAGGAATACATGCTGGGATTCAGGCAAGGGAGGCCGCCTGTGTCTGGAAGGAATACATGCTGGGATTCAGGCAACGGAGGCCGCCGTGTCCGGAAGGAATACATGCTGGGATTCAGGCAACGGAGGCCGCCTGTGTCTGGAAGGAATACATGCTGGGATTCAGGAAACGGAGGCCGCTGTGTCCGGAAGGAATACATGCTGGGATTCAGGCAACGGAGGCCGCCTGTGTCTGGAAGGAATACATGCTGGGATTCAGACAACGGAGGCCGCTGTGTCTGGAAGGAATAAATGCTGGGATTCAAGCAACGGAGGCCGCCTGTGTCTGGAAGGAATACATGCTGGGATTCAGGCAACGGAGGCCGCTGTGTCCGGAAGGAATACATGCTGGGATTCAGGCAACGAAGGCCGCCTGTGTCTGGAAGGAATACATGCTGGGATTCATGCAACGGAGGCCGCCTGTGTCCGGAAGGAATACATGCTGGGATTCAGGCAACGGAGGTTGCCTGTGTCTGGAAGGAATACATTCTGGGATTCAGGCAAGGGAGGCCGCCTGTTTCTGGAAGGAATAAATGCTGGGATTCAGGCAAGGCTGGCCGCCTGTGTCTGGAAGGAATACATGCTGGGATTCAGGCATCGGAGGCCGCCTTTGTCTGGAAGTAATACGTGCTGGGATTCAGGCATTGGCGGCCGCCTGTGTCTGGAAGGAATACATGCTGGGATTCAGGCAAGGGAGGCCGCCTGTGTCTGGAAGGAATACATGCTGGGATTCAGGCAACGGAGGCCGCTGTGTCTGGAAGGAATAAATGCTGGGATTAAAGCAACGGAGGCCGCCTGTGTCTGGAAGGAATACATGCTGGGATTCAGGCAACGGAGGCCGCTGAATCCGGAAGGAATACATGCTGGGATTCAGGCAACGAAGGCCGCCTGTGTCTGGAAGGAATAAATGCTGGGATTCATGCAACGGAGGCCACCTGTGTCCGGAAGGAATACATGCTGGGATTCAGGCAAGGGAGGCCGCCTGTGTCTGGAAGGTATACATTCTGGGATTCAGGCAAGGGAGGCCGCCTGTTTCTGGAAGGAATACATGCTGGGATTCAGGCAACGGAGGCCGCCTTTGTCTGGAAGGAATACGTGCTGGGATTCAGGCATCGGAGGCCGCCTGTGTCTGGAAGGAATACATGCTGGGATTCAGGCAACGGAGGCCGTCTTTGTCTGGAAGGAATACATGCTGGGATTCAGGCACCGGAGGCCGCCTGTGTCTGGAAGGAATACATGCTGGGATTCAGGCAAGGGAGGCTGCCTGTGTCTGGAAGGAATACATTCTGGGATTCAGGCAAGGGAGGCCGCCTGTTTCTGGAAGGAATAAATGCTGGGATTCAGGCAAGGCTGGCCGCCTGTGTCTGGAAGGAATACATGCTGGGATTCAGGCAACGGAGGCCGTTTGAGTCTGGAAGGAATACATGCTGGGATTCAGGAAAGGGAGACCGCCTGTTTCTGGAAGCAATACATGCTGGGTTTCTGGCAACGGAGGCAGCCTGTGTCTGGAAGGAATACATGCTGGGCCTGAGGCAACGGAGGCCGCCTGTTTCTGAAAGGAATACATGCTGGGATTCAGGCAAGGGAGGCCGCCTGTGTCTGGAAGGTATACATTCTGGGATTCAGGCAAGGGAGGCCGCCTGTTTCTGGAAGGAATACATGCTGGGATTCAGACAACGGAGGCCGCCTTTGTCTGGAAGGAATACGTGCTGGGATTCAGGCAACGGAAGCCGCCTGTGTCTGGAAGGAATACATGCTCGGATTCAGGCATCGGAGGCCACCTGTTTTTGGAAGGAATACATGCTGGGATTCAGGCAACGGAGGCCGCCTGTGTCTGGAAGGAATACATGCTGGGATTCAGGCAACGGAGGCCGCCTGTGTCTGGAAGGAATACATGCTGGGATTCAGGCAAGGGAGGCTGCCTGTGTCTGGAAGGAATACATTCTGGGATTCAGGCAAGGGAGGCCACCTGTTTCTGGAAGGAATAAATGCTGGGATTCAGGCAAGGCTGGCCGCCTGTGTCTGGAAGGAATACATGCTGGGATTTAGGCAACAGAGGCCGCCTGTGTCTGGAAGGAATACATGCTGGGATTCAGGCAACGGAGGCCGTTTGAGTCTGGAAGGAATACATGCTGGGATTCAGGCAAGGGAGACCGCCTGTTTCTGGAAGCAATACATGCTGGGTTTCTGGCAACGGAGGCAGCCTGTGTCTGGAAGGAATACATGCTGGGCCTGAGGCAACGGAGGCCGCCGGTTTTTGGAAGGAATACATGCTGGGATTCAGGCAAAGGAGGCCGCCTGTGTCTGGAAGGAATACATGCTGGGATTCAGGCAACGGAGGGAGCTTGTGTCTGGAAGGAATACATGCTGGGATTCAGGCAACGGAGGCCGCCTGTGTCTGGAAGTAATACATGCTGGGATTCAGGTACCTAGATATTTATTTCCAGAGGAAAAAACTTCCCACGCACACACTTTCACGAGAAGACGCACTATAGCGCACTTGGAGCCACGTGTATATTATCTTCAAGCGGGAATTTCTTGAGTGAATGGAATTTTACCGTTTTCAAATCTATAATTTTTTTTGTATGCTTCAAGATATACTTTAATAGTTTAGATTTTTCCTCAATAATGACTGGGAAAAGTAACAGGAGGAAAGAAAATGTGAAGCATATTAATGTTTCTGCTCTTTTAGTAGTTTAAAATAATTATATTTATCCTCAAAACTAAATACAATGCTTGCAGAAATTTTTTCAGGCTTTGTAAATATAAGCCATAGAAAAATATCGAAAGGTAGGAAAAATATTAAAATAAATAATTTTTTATCACTAAAAATTGATTTTGATACGCGTTTTGGTCAAGGATATAAAAATAAATGTTGATGGTGGTGGTTGATTCAGGACCAGAGGAGACATTGCCCTATGGCGCGAGCGCTCTCCGAGGACAAGTAGTTCACGCCGAGCCCGCGGGGCGCTGCCGTCGCTCAACCGCCTGACCTTGAGAAGGTAAAAGGGGGCTCGAGTGTTTTTGGTTCACCATGTTTAGGTTGGCCGCTGCGACGTCCCTGGTTCCTGGAGGAGGGGACGGGCGGGGTGGAGTTGCTGTCCTCTTCGCGTGTTCGGTCACTTGGGCGGGGGCACTCCAATACCTGTCAGGTCCGTGGGACAGCAAGGGTCTAACACCCGTTCTACAGCGGCGCGGAAAAGGAGAAGGATATCCCAGAACATTTCACTAACGCGTCTGCTGCTTCCACAATGCACGGAATTGTTACAAACGGCAACCAATGAAATCGCATTTCAAGGTTACAAGATATTAATCTAAAGAGTTACTTGGCTTCTTGGTTTCAGCCGCGTCGAAGGAGAAGATATAACCGACGTTTCGGTAGACGTTGCAGTCGCCATCATCGGGAAGTAGTTACCTATCGAGGTTGTTACAAGTTCTCCTGCCTTTTAATACTCTCGTCTGAGAGGGGAGTGTTTCCCCGATTGGCTGCAACTGTGGGCCAAAACAAGTCTTTCTTTCTTCTGGTGTTGGCCTGTTGGTTTGGCCAATCGGACCTGAGTTTCTATGATTGCCTGGTAGTGCTGGCCAAACAGTGGTCTCTTCTCCTCTGGTTGGCTGGGCTGTTTGTCAAACCAGAGGCGATCTGTCTGTTGCTAAATGCAGAGCCACAAGGTCGGATCCATTCTATTTTCAAACGGGATATAAAGGGCAAATCTCTTTAAACCATAGGATTGTCTCTTCTGTAGCACCGCCCCACTTGTAGTGTTCGATTCCAACGGCTTTGTATGGGTCGAATTCAGTACCAGAATTGGTGACAATTATATTTTATCTTGGTCTGTGGTTACCGTTTGACTATTTACTTACCTGAAATTAATTTAAAAAGCAGAAAATTAATGTAACAAAACAATATTGTTCCTCAGTCAAAGGTTGACAGTCCGAGACAGGGGATAAATGGCCCTCGATCCTTGGGTGTTCACCACTTGTGTGTTCGCATAAAATTGTCTGGTGCGTGCATAAAGGTTCTGTGAGATTGTTCGTTCTGTGATAAAGGCTTGGCTCAGGCAAGGAGGTCGTTATAAAAAGTAATTGAATGTATTGAAAGGAAGCCATGCTTATTTAAATGCACATTGCAAGGTTTAGGAATGCTTGATCTTATCTGTCGTCTACAAGACAGTAATCGGGGTGCTGTAACACGATAAAAGTCTCAAGCCCATTTTATTGAAGTGAAACTTCTTTGGGCACGATGAGAGTAGCTAAAATTTAAAGGCTAAATTTTGATGCAGCGTTTTTATGAAACAATCTTGAAAAGTTTCTGACACGATAAGGTCATGCATAGATCAAGTACTTGGCGAAAGAGATATAAAGAGAGCACTATGCTATATATATATATATATTTGCTGTACTCGTTTTCCTCTTTTGTGCGATTATTCGTACGCAACCCCCCCCCCCCCCCCCAAAAAAAAAGAGCTGAACCGAGAGAGATAGATGAACGTAAGAATAAGACAGAGAGTATGCGCATGCGCTTGTTTCAGAAAACAGATGTAGGTATCCCTTACAGTCAGCTGTGTATGCATTGAATTTTATATTTGCTACCAGCGAGCTCGCGTTCCTCCTTGTATGTACAACCAGCAGCGTAGAGAGTGTTGTTGAAACAGTTCCTGAATTTCCCGCATACATAGCGTATCCGTTATGAATTTCATATTTCCTTCAGAAATTTGGCGTATTCCGAATGGCAGAATTGTTTGAAGAAACAGTAACACGCACAGTTTTTTTCTTCATAGTGAGAGTATTTTCACAGTGTAGGTATAATATATATTGTGGATTAATCATTGTTGATTGATCAATAATTATTGTTATCTTGAGCAGTTATTCTGAAGTTAGCAATAATTTTTCAAATAATATTTATTTAGAAAATTGTCTTTTTCTCTCTATATATATTTTATACATCTGCCATTTTACCACTTACGGTACCTTATAATGAGTAGAGGTTTGAATTGCTAAAGGAGTTTCACTTCTATCACGTGTTCAGAGTTACACGCACTCATTTATTTTTATATTTATTTTATTTGGGAGAGTGTATGATGTTAACATTAATATTTAGTTTTCTATGTCAAAATTTTATTTTATTAAAATATGTGTGATGCTTTTAAAAACCTGTATATTTGATAACATAAGTTTCTTAATATTCCAAAGGTAATCACTGACTCATTTGATGCAACTGCATGCTTTTACCATTGTGCACTAGCCACTCCTAGAAGGGGGGGGGGGGGGGAAAGAAAGTGTTCCAAGGGCCGACCTTGCCGCGCGGCGACTTGCGCGCTTGTTGCCCTCAGCGTCGGGCCGTTGACATGGCGAAGTACTGTTTGCGCACTGCTCGGCAGGAGTTCTCGCGAGCCTGACGTCTACGAGAGAAAGGTAAGGGGGGGGGGGGGTGGTAGGCAGCGTCAACATGAGTCGTCACCCGCGCGGGCGCTCCTCTCGCCATGGCGCGGTCCTGGTCCTCTCGACATCCGACATCTCGGCATCCGCCTGTCCCCGGAGCGCTCCAGGGGAACTGTCTCGCCGAAGTGTTCTATCAAGCGTATGACACACGAACACGAACTGTAAAGTCGGTTTACGGACGATAGTTTACGTAACAAGGTCATAACAAAACATTAATGAAATGAATGCATACTTTTATGAATAAAATTGAATCATTTTTATTGAATTATCACTATTTTTTATGGATACAAAGGAGTGAAATGAAATCTACAATTTAATTGATAAATTTACTTTTATTTGCACTCATTAATTCAAATATGTTTATTACTTTAACGAACAGATTATTTTAACTATAACTTTTAAACATGTTTGCTATTTAACTTCTTCCAATCTGTGTTATTCTGTTAAGGATAGGACGATGATAGGAAAAGTAGGAAACGAATGGTAGTGTTTCAAGTTTAATGTGCCTCGAAAAAGTCAAATCGATGGTTGTTCCAATCGAGTGGAAGAGAGATAGAAGCGGCGCAAGCGTACAATGAGCGTAACGGGACAAAGCGTAACGGGACAATGTGCGTAACGGGACAATGAGTCATCCTTTTTCGTGCGTGCAGCCGGCGTTCATCGATTTATTAGACGTTGTCACCTCAAATATACATAGCTTTATGAGTAGCAGTCACTATACCGAAAAACCATTTGTCCGAAAAGTAAATCACAGTAAATATACGGACCCTTCAAACGACAAACTAACCTGAAACAAACGAAGAGTTCTTCGTTATTTCAGATAACGGTTTCTTCGTAGAAACGACGCCGTAGAACCATTATTTGGTAACTGTAGGTTTTGAACTGAACAAATTGAAGGTAGAATTCCACCAGTAGTTCAGTACACTGTACGAGATTGTTTCTTTTGCCAATCACTTGGGGGCAGACAATGCATCCCTTGGCCTCATCAGTGTTAAAGTTCCAATTGGTCTGTCTTGTATTTTAACTGTACCTTTAAAATATATACGTCTCAAAACCCATCATATTGATTTGCCGCAGTTACAAAATAATAAAAATGAATAGCTGGATTTTTGCGTGACAAAACACAGAAATCACATTTCTTTTTTTTTTACATTTAGGCTAAACTAACTTTAAAATCTGACAGATACTATCCGGAACAGTATATTTACAAATAATTTTAATAATGTACGTGTGACTCTTATTATTTTTACTGCGGTCAAATAATAAGTAGTAAATACTCGGTAAACAAGTCTCAATAATATTTCATTTATTCTACTTTATTGTGTGAAATATTAAAAGCGTGCAAGGACTTGTATATTTATATTTCCTGCGTCTACCAATGCACACACTTTCCCAAAATAAAATGCCACTTTAGTACTATTTATTTTAACTTGCCTCAAATTTGAAACATCCCAAAAGCAAAACCAGTTGTGTACGTACTATTATGAAACTGTTGTTCTCTCGACAAAGTTTCTAAAATCACTTACGTATTAGTTCCATAAACAATCATCATTCAATGCTTTGCATGTGTAAGTTTTAAAATAGCTATCACTGGTAAAAAAATTTAGAACTTTTGAAATTCAGACTAGGATTCTGTTAGAAAATGTCACCAAATTGCTGCATTTTCTTAAACAGATAAAAACAAATTTTTAAGCACAGCCTGACTCACAACTTTTCAAGCTGATGTCGGTACAAATAGTTCAGTATTTTATAGGATTCTGAACCAAAGAAGGACAACGATCGGCAAGAAGATTCCAAAGTATCCAGGTAGGATGGAACGCGCTATAAGAACCACTGCCGCCGCATTGGGAGACAGAGCCGCTGCTAGAAGCTGCGCAAACAAGAACGTCCTTCGCCGAGTGAACCCTGCCTCTAGAAATGGAGTGGTTCTCTTAGCACTGACGTCACCGACTTTCGTTAGCGTTTTGTTTTTTTTCGTTTCCTTCGTTAAAGGTGTGTGTCCGGTTCCAGGTCATTATTTTATTTTAACGTTCAACATTGTTAAAATTTTAGACTCTTTGAGTAGCCGAACCTCAACAAAATTTAAAAAATAAAATAATGTAGTGCATACGTTTTTGCATAATTAGCAGGAAAATTTTAATTTCTAACATTTTTGTGTAGTACGAATAAGGATAACTAACTGGAATAAATAACTGCTAAAGGTTTTTGTGTTTAAAGCAATGCTGGTGAGTACTGCGTGGTTTGATTTAAAATTCCTTTAGAAAAATTTATTTAATTTTATTTAACCTTTAAAAATCATAAAAATTCCAATTATTTAAAAAATACAGGTAGCATTTAATTAGTAGCTTATATATAAATCTAATTAGGTCACACAATAACCAGTAAAATCGACTTTAAATTAAAAAAGTTCCAGGTTCATTCTCCTTATCCACACTGCACAAAAACGTAAAAAAATTAAACTTTTCAAGATAATTATGAAAAAAGTATGTATTGTATATATGTATATATATATATAGTCAATGCTCTACGACTCAAAAAGTCGACAAGTTTAACCATGTTGAACGTAAATATAAAATAATTACCTGGAACCGGACATACACGATTAAGGATCGGACTCAACAGGCAGAGTTCCTTATTTCAGTATCTGGTCATTACTTTCAACTAAAATAGTTTCGTGAGAATTTATTCCGATATCTCCATTGTATTTGTTGTCGGGCCACTAATTTTCTCGCTACGTATTTAACAACAGTATTTTTTTTTTTAATCTGTGGAAGGTTACGCAAGATTTCATTACTATAAAAACTGGCGTGGCATTTTACCACTATAACATATTTACCACTATATGATAATATTAAGTAAATATTCTTTGAGAAAATTTTAAATGAAAAACACAAGGTTCAAGAGAGCTATGCCAAATAGTTTAAAGGAAATGCCCTCATGTAACATCAATGATAGAAAATGAAGTAATAAACATGGTTTGTTACATTCTTTAAATGATTCATGCAATGGGGAAAGTTGATTTAATGCAGTTTTTTTGGACATACTCCATTGCAGTTTTGCACTGCTAGTCATGGAAAAATTCCGAAAATCAAAAAAAAATAAATAGAAGTATGAAGATAAAAAGTTCAATGAAAAAAAGACCGAATCAGCTGCTGTCGGACAAACGGAACCAATTATGAAACTAAACAAGTATTATAGACAACACAACGACGACAGCACGGACAAGAAATGTTCAACGTATAAATATCATAAGGCACAAGAATGTATTGTTACGAACGCGAGAGACCGGGTACAGAGCTGGATGGCGTCCCGCACGATCACTGACGTCATGTGCCATCCGCTGACGTAAGACTTGCCACGCGTGCCTGGCCGGATAACAAGGGTCGTCGCTACATCCCCCCCCCTCCTTCACATCACTCACCACGCGGCGCCCTGCCTCGCGTGAGCTGCCGATGCCCTTCTCGACGCTTCGGGTGTTCGGGTCGGCGTGGGATGACGCGACTGGCTCGTCACTTCTAGAAGGGTGCCAGTGTCTATATAAGCCTGGACGCCGGCCTCCGCGGGGTGGCTCGGTAAAGGGAAGTGCGGCGGCGGCGACGGAGTACGACGAGAGTTCGGTGACGGAGGTGAACGAGGAGTGCTGCGGCGAGAGTTGCGCGAGGCGTGCGGTGTGCAAGGACTTGAGATACTGAGTGCGAGTAATTGATTAGCAGGCTTTTTAAGTAAGATTATTTATTAGTGTTGTAAAAACTAGCAGTCAATAAAACTGTGCAATGAAAAAAATAATAATTGGGCTATGCCTATATGAACCCAGTTCTTCCCACTCAACGATTATTTGAATCGTAACAGTATTTTTTTTCATAAATGATCCATTTATATCTCGTCAAACTCTCGTCGTTTATAATGGCCTCAATTTCGACAGGACGTTACTACCTACCATGTTCATTAAATCTTTTGTTTTAGGGCGCGTGACACCATTTCACAATTTTTTTATATTTTTCCCAAACTGAATTTTAATAAGTACAAACATAATCTTAAAAAAAGCTTTATTTGCCAAAACAATTATTTTGTAATAACAACGAATTTGTAATATGAATTGTCATAGTTTTTGATGTTGCAAAAAATTTATTTTGCTTTCTTTATGCTTTTAAAGCAAACTTGCTTAGTTGTTAACTTCAGCAAAAAAATTTTAGCGGTGGTGTTTTATGTATTTTTATGGGGGAAAAAGCCACGCAACGTCAATTTATTTAATCTCTTAGATAAATATGCCACAAAAGCTTACTATGTAAATAAAAACTACGTTAACAATTACAGAAATAATAAGTTTAAATTCAATAACTGAATCAATCTTAGCTATATCTATTTTTATTCAAGAATAACAAATATAAATTTTTCCCCGCTCGATGAATCTTTATTGTGTACCGTAAAAAATATTTCATTAAATTTTTTCTTGTGTTTCAATTTTTTAATATGAAACATACAGCTAACACAATTCTCATTCTTGATTAACAAGTTATTATTATAAAAAACTTTAAAACCAAGCTTTTCCCAAACGGAAATATAAATAAAGGATCTTTATCAATAATCAATCTTAATGTAGCCTATTTATAACTGTCTGACCAGAATATGATTTTTAATATTTCTTAAATCTGCCCTATAGATAATTTACATGCCTACCGTTCAAAAAGAGTCATTTCAATTAAGAACAGTTATAATATTTTTTTCCAGTAACCATTGGCGATATTTTAAAACAAAATATATTTTAATTTGGTAAACTCAAAATCGAAACATAGGTATTAGTCGTGATTTCAACACCATATAATGACAAAATTATGTCAACTTAAAAAAAGTTTTTTATTGAATATATATAAAACTTTTAAGTTTAAATTTTATAACAGCCTTAAAACATTTAAGAAACTTTTATTCCCACACAGTAGAACATAAGAATATTTACAACTAACTGCAGTACCCGGCGTTGCCCGGGCTGAACACAGGGTGAAGGGGACCTTTTTCGAAATCAGTTGTAGTTAGTAATTGTCTTCTTAATTTGAATGCCAAGTGCAAAATAATTTATAACACTTTCAGATCCCGACAGAAGTTGTTCTGCCAGTGTATAGTTATTTACCTTTATATATCTAAACTTTGGTGGTCTGTATGTAATCTAGACTCTATAAATCAATATAGAAAAAAGCTGAAAAATAAGAGATTACTTATATTGAAATTATTCCATTATCTAGCTAATGCTCGACATGCATTACAATGCCTCATTCAGTTTTGTTTTGTAATATGTTTTAAGTAGTTACACATACACAAATCATCCATCCATCTCTCTATATATATATTTATCTCTATCTATATCTATGCATATCTATGTATCTCTCTATCTCTATTTATCGCTTAATATCTACATATATACATGTATACCTCCCACTATCTCTATCTCTTCTATATATAAATCTCTATATAGCTCTATACATCTATATATCTCTTTATCTAACCCATTTCATTCTCTATACCTCGCTCTATCTCAACTTATCCCTCGGTCTCTCTCTATCTCACTCTAGAATATATCACTGTATCTCTGTCTCTCTTTTATATTTAAATAAATTGTGTCATGCGTGCGCACTTATACAACAAAACTAGACGAAATGCTGCTATATAATTTGAAATAAACACATTTTTTGAAACAATTCGTGCTCCAACTATTGCAAAATAGTTATACCGTCTCAGAAACCTTCACGGGCATCCGCATTACAACTCACCAAAAATGTTATCGCAACCAGATGAATGATATAGGAACTCATACGGCACAAACAAACAAAAATTAAAGACATGACAAACGCAACAAACGATGGTGAGTTTAAAATTCAAGGCAACTCTATCTATTGACGAAGTTAAGAACAAAACTGTTATTAGTGCCTCTATTTTGCTAGCCGCTGCGAGCTCCACTAAGCGGGCTGGTCTCACCAAAGAGAAAAATATTTATTTTCCAGACCTTACTATGTGTATGATCGTGTGGCAGACATAGAGAAATGACATTTACTCACTATTTGTATGTCTATGACCTATGATTTTTTCTGTTATAAAAATAAATTATAACTTTTTCTCTCCCTTAGGGATGAAATTTCATATTAATATGTGGTCTATGTGTTAATCCAGGTTATGAGCTCGCTGTAGGCCAAATTTCAACCAGATTCGTTCAGTCATTCTGGCGTGATTGAGTAACATCTAACCATCCAAACTTCCACATTTATAATATTAGTGGGCTTTTAATAATACCCACAAACGCTTTAAATGAAAAGTCAATAAAATATTAATATATAGTTGGATAAGTTTAATGAAACAGATATCTTAGGAAAGAAGATTTGATACTTTTAAATTTTTGGGATATTCAACTGAAAGTGCTTTAAGAAAAATAAAATTTATAGCAAAACGAAATTTGAACAGTTATTTTTTATAAAACCAATTTTTTTAGCTAACTTAAAATGGAATTTCTTAAATATTCATATAATTTGACGTAATATTAATTTATGAAAAGAATACAACAATATGTATTCGGTTGCATCAAATAAGCAAACAAAACCTGAAAAATATCAAGAATAACTTTAATACTTTTATAACATTAATACCTACCTACTTAAATAATGTTTAAACATAAATGAGAAAAAAGTGCAAAGAAAAGAGAATTTTGTTAAATATGTAAAACACCTATTTATTAAACGATTTGACAGCCAATAAATGTCAAAAAACTGGATTTGATCTCTGTGAAAAATTAATGTTTTGCTGGACACATTTTACAACAATTTTGATTTAATCTGTCACGGTTTCCTTGAAACCAAACTCTAATTTATAATTATTTTCATACAACACAAAAAATCCTTTCTTGAACTTCAGGTTATTTCAAATTGTCCATACTAATAACCACTCAAGTGGTTGCAAATAAGTTGGACTTGCAGCTGTGCGTGAAGGAGTATAAATTCACTTCAATCTCGCTGCTTACTGGAGTGGAACCAACAATGTTATCAAAATAGCTATTTGCGCAAAATAATTTAAATGTTAGCAATAAAAAAACGAGAGAAACCGGATATTATTCACTACTCAAGATTATGAATTACCGTCTACAAGACGATTTTAAAAATAATTTGGATAGGCTAATATTTGGTTATTAATTAACGGTTTTATTATGGAGATTTTAACAACTCTTGTACAGCCTCAAGCTACTCCTTCTTCTCGCTTATGAAACTTCATTTTTATTTGAAATTTAATCATTTACGTGTTATATAAAAACGTTTTCTCGTTCTATGAATTTCATTTTTTCTATTATCTCTTTAAGTGTTACGTTTTAACACCAGCCTCAAAGCCACTATCATCATGGTTGCAGTGACAATTATAAGCCTAATCTCAATAAAGTTTTAACGCAAACGCACGTGTTTCACCTATTTCCCATGAAATGAACAAAAAGAAGAAAAAAAGAAGTGTGATCTCATCAACGTAAAATATCTTCGAACATACTAAAACGAAAGTACTGAAATGGGCATACACTAACCATTTTTGAAACTAAGTAATATTACTTTTTAAAACAGTAAGTATGAGGCGCGGTAGTCGAGTGGTTAGAACTTTCATCCCCCCCCCCTATTCCACCCAAGGCGACCAGGGCTCGAAGTCGAATCTGGATTTACGCAGGTGGGAAACGTGGCGGACGATGTCATAGCCTGTGGGTTTTCTCAGGGTGTTCCCGTTTCCCCCACCAATTCATACCCAACTCATCTCCCCTCATGCATTCTCCCTCGGACAGGGCAGCCGGCTCCTGTGAGTGTCAGCCCCATTCCATCCATTAGACTCTGCTTCAGGCGGGACAATACATATGGGTCGATACTCGAGGTACTTTTTGCGTTATAAACTTAAACCTAATATAGTTTGGTTATGAATGCAATCTGAAATATGTCTGATATTTAATGTGATTTCTTTAAATTAAAATTGTTGGATTTTTCACAAACATTTTTGACAGTGGTACAATATCAGCAATATCTCGAAGTTGCCACGAGCGAAGCCGTGGGTTCTAACCTATATATGCTATTTTTGGTGTTCACTGTTAATAGTGTTTACACTTACGCTTAGAACGCACCTAATGTTATCTTTAGTTTTCATAATATGTATTAACATTCGAATAGCTTTACGCTTAACATTTTCTTAATGTTGTATTTGATGTAGTTGCTGAGCACCTAACCTAAATACGTTATTTCACTTTTATTCTGTATTGCCATTTATCTATGTGGCTTACTTATTTTGCATCAGCATTTAATGAATTTTCTCTCCACTACACACTATTTTTATAATGTGTTCACCTACGAGATGCATCAGTATAGCAGTTTTCAAGTTTATGTTTGAAGCAACCAGATATTAGGATTAAATTTTGGCTCGCTGTAAATTCTTGCCTGGTAATCAGACATTAAAGAAATAGGGCCAGGATTCTTACGATATACTCCCATCATCTTAGGTCACAAAGCCAAGAGTGGAGGTGATTTGAATTCAGGGTTCGAACTCGTGACCTGAACTCCACTTAGATTTCAGTTTGAATGAACGTATCCCACCTTTCCATTATGAATGTGTCAAGTTATTTTAGTTATATTTTATTAACCGCAGAATTAGTATGAGTTATTCAAAATTGAGGATAATCAAGGGCCTGGAAATAATTGGGGTTATTTCAGAAAAAAAACCTACTTACTATAAACATTCCAACGGAAAATAAAGATGCTATGCTTCTCTTTGCATTGTGTTGTTGGACTACAAGGCGTAGCAATAAAGTCTTACGTCGCTGCATGTGTTTTTTTATTTTCCTGCCAGATGTTTTCGTACTTACACAAACATCTTCTTCATTCCCCTTGTTCCAGGATGAATTCTTCACTGGTGTTTCGAGCTTTTACAATCCATTAGCGGAGATGGCGTAAGGATAAGCAGACCTGTTGTAATAGCGGGATGTACCTTTTATCGCTTGAGATAAAAAGTGCTGATAAATCAGTTTGCTTGAACTGAAAACAATATTATTTTTCAACGGCTTGCCGTAAGTGGGTTGGAAGTCTCACAGATATGCCCTTTGGCATAAACTTTACAAAACTTGTTTCACAATTTTATACCGAATTAACTGTCCCGCAAAATATATTTTTCTGTTAACAATTTTGAATAATTTGTGTCAGTAAATCAGTTAAATAACTTTTAAGAAGATACATTACCAGCAGTATCATAGCCAGAGAATGCAAGGGTATGTCTTTATACCAGCGAACAAATGAGATGATTAATAGATAACAATACGATGGAAGGTCATTAATTAATTCACGAAAGATAACTAAAACCTAACTTACAGTTTTAATCACTTCAAAAAATAATAATTTCTAAACATAATCTACAACAATATTAACGCACACATCCGAATGTTTTAAACCAGCTGCAGAAAAATCCGCTGGGATGCTGTTTATCCACATTAGGACACACTGTTATTTAATTGTCAATCATAGAATACCCTCAACAATTTGAAACTGAACGACTCCTGCGTACGATTGCTACCTGCTCACTATGAAATGAGTTTCATATAGGTGGAAAATTTTACCGTCTATTCCCATTCTTGGTCAATAGTTGCTACTTTTTAAATATTTATTACATCAGTTTGTGAGTTATTATCTTACCCTAGCACTACTTTGAATTTTTAACTTTATATTTAGAAACATAAACGGGTGCGTAACTGGCCATGTACCAGCGAAATCTCTTTACAATTGAAATTTTACTGTTTATTTCAGCTAAATAAATCAGGCGATCCACCCGACAACTGTCGGTAGTGTTAGTAAATAAGTATGTTAACTACCAAATATTTAATGCTTGACATCTGACATAGAAATTTGTGAACACAGATTTCATTATAGAAATTAGTTTGGGGCAGGTAAAATTTTAAATTAACAATACCTACCACAATATATATTTCATGGTATTTATATTTATTGCTCGTGACTTATTGTAATTGCAATAATTAATTTTTAAATTAGGAACAAAATACGTTTTATTCCCTCCTACTAGCACGACCTCTGCCCCGATATACACGACAGTCCCATGCACTAGGTGTGAATCAGGTTGGAAACCATACAAGTCAAATCTTGTGCACACGACCTACTGTTACTGTTACTGTTATTTTTTCAACTGTACACACAATTTTAGGATAAGTTTCGATATGGTTTTATTTTAATTTGAACATGACAAACAAAAAAATTTTACTATTAAATGATGTTGGTTTAATTTTCTAAAAGGTACACCAAACTGTATTTTAATTCAATGCATTATTTTTGAGATTGACTGTATAAACTAAAATGGTTCCTGTGTTAAAATTAAAAAATAAAAATTTACTGGTTTATTCGAGACCATAATATTATTTGTTATATTTCGCGAGGGCAACATTATGAAAAGATTTCAAATTTTCGTGCGCTGTTGTACTATTTCGCTTAAATCAGCAGTACAAAATAAATAAACTTTAAATTAAAACTTTAAACTTTTGTTAAAAAGACAGAAGTTCTTGGCTATAAAAAAGGAGCCACAATGGCGGAGAGGCCGCACTTTTCTTCTTCCACCAGGGTATTTCGGGTTCGATTCTCTACGATGTCACACCAACATTCTTCACGAGTAGGAAACGTAGCGGAAAATGCGCGGTGTGAGGCTGTAGTATTCCCAGACATGCGCTTATTCACCAATGCAGTTTATAATTTTTTTTTTTAATTCTGTTCATATTTCATGGTATATATTAAATTTAAATCAATGTTAACTTCTGGAAGCAATAAAACTACGTAACGCTGTCTCTTACATTTGTCAACTATTTCATGGGAGGTGCAGGCATTCTAGTTGGAAAAGGAGGAGAGGGGTTTGCTAGATAAATGATCACCACCCCCTCCCCCTATATACCACACAATCTTTATCCTTTTTTCATAAAAAAAAATGATCAAATTTTACGTACATCGCACTCAAACCATATTTTTTTTAGCCATTTTTACAATATAATTATTGTTTTCTTTTTAACTTATACCTAATAAAATTATTGTTATTGTTGTATTTGAAATGCCTCCTAAATGCATAGAAGACTACTTGTTCGTTTAGAATCCCTTGCGTTTTTTTTCTTAAGGGGTTTAATTTTACTATTTACAAGAGTTTCAGGATACGAAAATACAAAATCCTGGCCTAATGGTCGTGCCAAGGTGCCTGTGGCACCTTCATCGCGGACGTTGTTGATCTCTCCCGAGGTCGACGCGGGAGGACCCTGGTGAGATCTTCCTCGGCCAGCCCTTCTGTCGACGGCAGCACGTGCTGGCGTCACAAGCGGCGGGCTATTATCCGGTAGCTGTCGGCGCGGAGCGAGGCGGCATAGTCCAGGGCCGGAGACCTGAACGCACTGTTCTGTCATTTAACCGGGAAGCCTAAGATGTCCATCAAGTTCTGTCCCTGCCCGAACACGCCCGAATATTCACCTTCGGCAAACTTCGGAGATTTTTTTTTTTTTTTGTAAATTCTAAATAATAAAAACACGGGCATTGTTTATTAACATTGGCCGTTATTCAATGTGACATTTTCAGTCGTATGTTTAATGAATATTACTATGACACATTAGGTTAGCTACATTATAAATACCTACTTTACAAAATTGTGGATGGTTGGTTATGTTACATTAAAAATACTGTCAAATAATTTTATGGTTGCTTAGGAACTAACATTAATATGTGGCTGTCCTGACCTAACAAACCATTCACACAATCTCCCAATTTTTTTTTTTTTTAATGTAGCTAGAGGCCTACTAACTATTTTGAATTTACAAAAACAAAACTCCGAAGTTTGCCGAAGGTGAATATTTGGGCGTGTTCGTGCAGGGACAGAACTTGATGGACATCTTAGGCTTCTCTCATTAACCCAGAACTGTTTCTCCTCGCCCCGGGAGACCAGGAACTGTAATTACCGTCGGGGCCCGCTTCAACCGCGGCGCCGTCGAAAGACGAGCATCCTCCCTCATCGGGGAAGGAAAGGCGGTCGAGCGAGAGGAGAAAGAATACTGTCGTTACGTGGAAGACCATCCCTAGCCTTTGTCACCGCGGGACTTCTTCGGAAATTGAAACCTGTCATCGCAAAGTTCCCCCCACGCAGTCGTTGATGTTGGAAATGGTTACACGAAGGTGACGTAATCATACAATAATGTCTCGGCTTGCGGGTTTTAAAACCGCAACAAGTTTGAAGAAATTAATATCGCAATAGACTTTTGCCATATTAAGGTTAGAATCGCATGTCCTATTGCTACCTTCAAAATGGCGTTGTAAACCTATAGTAAAACGTAATTAATTTTTTATTCAAATTTTACGTGACTATAACCCACAAGCCATGTTTCTTCACACAAATACTGCTAAAAGGCTTTGAACTTAATAAAAATAACTTACTTTTTAGCATCTCTACAGCAATACAAAAATGTGACCGTAACTTATGTGCTGTTTATTTAGAAGGTTGTGGTTTTTACTGTAATAAGAATATAAGAATTCGTCCCATAAAACAACAACTTTTGATTTTAATAGCTCTTTATGTTATTTTTGTATTAAGAGTTTATCTGCTATGGCAGAAAACCTATATTTTTGTTTTGTTTCACATTAAGTATTGCTTAATTTATTAATTTCTAACAAAAAACTTTAAAATAATGGATTTTAACATTGTGGTATCTAAGTTTAACTGTAAGCTTATTACCTGTATGAACACTTATGATTCTATAAATATTTAATTAATTCTTTGCAAAAATGAGTTTACACAATGCATGTAATTATTTCCTTTTTTTAACATCTATACGAGACTCAAAAAAAAGATCAGTGTAGTTGGTCTTTGAACAATTTACAAAAAAATCCATGTCATATCCGTGCGTTAACTATGACAATCATTCAACTAATACGTGTTTCTCCAACTGATACTTATTTCCACATAAGATTAGGAAAATAATTTTTATTCCACATTAAAACACAACTAAAATTATTCACCTTTAACAAAACAGATTTTTTTTTGTATCCTACCGGGTAAAGACTTTTACTTTAATATGTGAACCTAACAATTTTTAGGATTTAAACAATTAAATAGTGTTAAAAACACATAAAATACTTCTAAGACTGAATAAAAACTTTTATACTAAATGCTACCTGCATAGTTGTTTTCGCGAATTTCTCACGCCAATGTGGTTTGAATTTCTATATGTAATTATTGAAAATGACCGTAAATGTATTTTAGCAGAAGCAATTTGGTCTATGCGTGTGTACATTTTGATCTAATTTTCTGTGCATTGTGTCCTAACCACAAGCACATCCAACGTTCAACGCCTAAACTCCTCTCCAGCAATCAAGACCAAAAGGGCACAATGTTATGGACGTCGGCTCCATTGCGTCCGGTTCAGCAGTTCCGTAAGAAACTCAGATTTTAATGAAGGAAGCTTGAAGCTTTGTACGGCGGGCTCTCTCGTCTGCTTTCCACGAGCACGGAACGCTAATGCGTGGTTTAATAACAGTTTTAAAAGAGGCCATGTTTTCCTCTTTTTTTAAAGTATAGGTACTACGGAGCAGTTATGGAAAACCATCTTCCAGATTACTCCCTTTTTTATAGTCCTTTGGGGAAAGCTTATTTTAGTTAAGATTTTGAGATAGAAGTAAAAAAAAAAAAAGAAGCAGGGCAGTTTGAACAATGTAGGACGTAACAGGGAGAAAACGTTTTACGATACCTGCGGAGGTACTCTACATAATTACGAACCGGAAACAACAGTTATCTCAGAAAAGATGCACCGGCGGCTGATCTCAAAGAAATTTCTCTTCACGTTTACGATGGAATTTCTTTCTCAGACTCACTTCCGGATCACAGAAACGATTGTGACACATTGTGTTTTGCGATCGAAATAGTTTTATACGCGGCAAAAAGTAATGCTTTTATGTGCTTCTTGGCCAAATTAAATATTCGTCAACAATTTCACTGTTATTTAAAATTACAATAATCGTTGTCTGTCTGTCGTATCAAGAACGAGTTATCTTATTTATACTCTCTTGCGGCTCAATATTGATCTGAAATGAATGAGTCACTCCGGAATAGAACGTTCGAATAACTTTCCTGTCCCTCGTAGTGACGTGTCAGTATACAAATCCACTACACACTGGGGCAAATGCCAACTGTTCATTGGCTGCTGACTTGTGAGTCGTCTCGACTGGGCGGCCTGTGATACGACACTTCTTTGAGTGAGGAGTCTCTAATTGGCCCTCAGTCCTCCAGATTAACAGTGACCAATGGCAGAAGCAGCTCTAAGGTATAATTATTTGAACTTTAGCATAACACGAAATGAATCCGCGAATTTTTCAGGTCTCTATTTATATGTCATAGATGTGACAACACAAGTGAAGCTCACCTTGAGGCTACCTAGTCGGGATGAAATGAATTTCACCCGGAGTTTCAACCACCGAGCGAACTGCGGTGGGAGGCTGTGAGTTGGAATTTACACGGGGAAGGGGGGGGGATAATAGAGTTGTTCCGTGTCCCCGGAGCCGAGCAAGGTTACGTCCGCTCGACCGTGAAATGCGAGCTCATGACGGTCGCCTCCCTCAAGATTACCGCCGTAACTAGATCTGCAGGTTTCCATCAAAAGCGAGATGGCGTCAAAAACACTCATCATTTCACTCCCTCCGACCCCCCCCCCCCCCTCGACGTCTTGTTCGCCTCTCCGTCCTACTCCCTCATCAAAGTCACCCTCGCATCTCGTGGAATTTTCCCTATTTAGCGGTCTTTCTTTTTTTAAAAAAATCCTCCTGAAGCTTTTGGTGGCAATTCTAAGGAAGGTTTTTTATTTATTTATTTGTGTTTGAGAACCACTCTCGGTTCCGCGGAATAACTACGAATTACGTTCGCGGCGTCTGCATCGCCATTGCAACGAAGGCACGTCGGGTTTCTGGTCACGACACACCTTGCAGCACAGCTGGAACATTGGCGCAACCGTTGGACTTCACCTCGAACAAGGTCACGATGTCAAATTTTTCTTAGCAAGTTCGTGAATAAAATTTTTTTAAAAGCCTTGGTGTTTCTTACAGTTAATTAAGTCATTTACTCGGGGCAAAATTAGGGCACTGACTGTCTTATGTTACAGTCAATCTCAGGGAAATAAGTTAATTATTATGTGAATAAAAATTAACTATTAATATAAAAATCATGTTAGTGAAAAACGTGAAAAATAATACATGCCAATATTTAGTTATCTAATGCAGGCTCATAAATGCTGTTTAATATTATTACCGGACAACAATGGACACCATTTTTAAATACAATTAATACAAAAATTCGACTTACAAAACAAAACCTATGTTTAAAAAAATTCGTATAATGCATTAATGAACTGAAAGTTTTAAATGGCCTAACCTATTAAAAATTTTCATAACCACACTGTTTCATTAAGTTGCATAAAATTAATATAGGATTCATTACCAAATTTTTTTGAAAGAATTAATTTTTCAACATTCTAAAACAGTCGTTATGTAAGATAAGTGTAGAATTTGCTGTGTTGATATCCCTGGGCATTCTAAGCGCGCAATGAAGCTATACAGAGAGTGGCTTAGATCATGCGCTTGAGAGGATAATATAATTACGAAAGAGGTGAAGAAAATTTTAAAAATGTTTTTGGAGATATGCTACAATTGTTCGAAAACATGTCCTTCCAACGTTAGCCCCAGCCTTTTGTGGTACTCCGTGCATTGTAATAGTCCTGCGTATGTTCGTCACGGAGCCAGTTATGCCATGACAACAGCTGTGCAGAGAGTAAGCGAGGTCTGAGTCGGAAAACAGACTGTTCATAATGACAGTGCGATTGCTCTCTACTCTGCACCACATTTCGGGCATGGTAAAGTCCACCACAGGCTTTTACTATATATAAAAAAAATTTTAGTTAAAAGCGAAATGGGAAAAAACATAACGGGGTCATCAAGGTTAACTCATTGGTTTGACCTAACTTTAAGTAACATAACCATTTTAGTTTTTACAAGTGCCCAATCGTATGAGATAGATAGTTGACATGTGTGCTACATAGCTAGCCATAAGAAGATATTATTAAACTTAATTAATACATAGGCTACTTGGTCTAATTTTCTTAACGAAAACAGAAAAAAAAATATGCTTAGTCGGAGATGGCACAAACACAATAACCTTACATATTTAATATTTGTATGTCCTTTGAGTATTGTCACAAATGCTAGACAGTAAAACATGATGGTACTGCAGTCTCTAGTATATATTGCGATAGCAATTTTTCCAGGAATGACCACGCTGGTTAAGTGGTCAGATCATTCACCGGCCAATGCCTGCCTCATGTTCGGTCCCCGATGAGGTCGATCACAGATTATTTTCAAGCAGGTGACGTAGTGAACGTGGTCCCTCCCCTCCCCCCCCCCCCCCTCAACCCAGCGCACCCTCTAATCGTTGCGTTAAACGCTCCATTCACTACATCCGCTAAGACTTTATAACAACCCCTATTTAGACGAAACGCTTAGCCCTAGTTCATCGATAAATTAAATTTCCGTGTGTTATTATTTATTAGCTCGCTGTGAATGAGTCTTCAAAACTTGCGCCTTCTTGGGGTGTTTTTGGCCGGAATTCATTCCCAAACAGCGTGCCAGAAATTGTATACCGCCACTAATA
Source organism: Bacillus rossius redtenbacheri (assembly GCF_032445375.1). NCBI lineage: Eukaryota > Metazoa > Arthropoda > Insecta > Phasmatodea > Bacillidae > Bacillus > Bacillus rossius. The sequence goes on along the minus strand of NC_086335.1, from coordinate 27,011,272 downwards.
GAGTTCCTTTTTATTATTCGACTCAGTCTCTTTATGTCAGACTAATGATATGGATAAAATGTTGGGTTTTAAAAGGTTGTGTTGTCATATTTTCATTACCGTGACTGACTATATGCCTTATGTTTGTTATTGTTTATATATTTTGTGTAAAGCTTGTTAAGTGCCTGTCTTTTAAAGGAAATGCCTGTTGGCAATCACTTGAACTATAAAACAAAAATTATTTTAAAAAAATTAAATATTAAAATTACTATTATTTTTATTTTTTTTAAATATTTTATGTGATACATCATAAGTGCATGGCTTTTAAAGGTTATGAATGTTGTCAGGCACTAAAATAGTAAATGAATGAATAAAAATTCACAAAATTATTATTATTATTTCGCTTACTGCCAGGCCATTCGCTTAAAGATTCCACTGTCGGCCACCCGAAGATGCGCACCGTTCGTGAAGGACTGATTTTTCTTGTTGTCACCTCGACAGCGGACAGGGGCGGCTGGCGAGGCACTCGGCTGATCTGTTCCGCTCCTCGAGGGGACACCGCCCCTCAGCCCCCATCACGGCCGGCATTCAGCCGTTCCTTACAGGCCCAGAGGCTGCGAGGCACGGCTTGAATCAAGGACGTCAAAGGGCAAACTACCTCTCTTGTTGAGGCAACTATTTTTTTTTCTCAGTAAAACGAGTCTCAATTGTTTAACTGATGGGGTAAATATTTATTTTTAGTACTTTATTCAATTGTTTCAACCTTTTTAAGTCCCTGCTGATGTATTTCATGTTTATTTAAAATTATAGATGCAGCGTTGTCAATTTTGCTAAAGGATAGCAAACAGTTCACAGTTACAAAGTTACCAAAGTAAAATTTTAGGTAAGACCAGTGTAATAAATAATAGTTCTTTATTATTTTCCGGCAGGGTAGGTTAGTCACTGAAATGAAAGTTTGGTTAGGTTAGTGTTATTTTAAATACGCTTTTACAAGATATAATCCATGCAATATGGTGGTTTTTTCACGAGCTATCAGTAAACTTCGGAGAACTTTAAGAACTGTTCGGGTGTGGCTCTCATCCGGTTCTCATCCCTGTATACTGAAGGCTCATTGTTGATAAACATGCACATTTCCATTGCTAAAAGTGAAACAATAGATTAATGAACGATAAATATTACGGCAAAAATTCCTAATCTCAAACTATGTTTACTTTAAAAATCAGTTTTAAAACATTTGGCTTTCCAAACACTCAACTTTATTAAAAAAATATATTCATAAAATTTTACACTATTTAATACATTTTATAGTTTAATCACGCTGCTAAAAATTTCTTTTTCGCTTCATACAACCGACTGAAATACACGTAGGATAAAACGCAGCACCGGTGCGATAAATACCATCCGAAAATTGTGTTGGTGCTCAAAAGTTACAGTATTTAACTTTCACGACGTCATCAACAGTCGGAGTTGATTGAAACATGTTGTGTTCGTGTTCACGCAGCTTCTTCCCGTGGAAGTCTCCACTACCTTGTACGTTTACCGTGTCTTGTGCGGCAGGTTGTTTGTTCGTAATCAAGTAGAGACATGCAAAATTCGCGGATTCATTTCGCGATAGGCTAGCATTAAAACAACTATACCTTCGTACCGCTTCTGCGATTGGCCCACATTTTATCTTGGGAACTGTGAGCCAATGGGAAACACTAAACCAAGAAAGTGCCGAATTACGGACAGCCTAGTTGAGACGTCTCACACGTCAGTAGCCAATGAACAGGTGTCATTTCCGCGAGTATTTAAATGACTGTGGAGTCTATCCTAGAGGTCAATGAATCCGCGAATTTTGCAGGTCTCTAGCCTAATCATCCCTTGTGGAGGAGAGCGGTGTCGGTCTATAACGCAGTCCTGGGCGTCATCCCTCCGAGGGCCTAAGCAGAGCCGACAAACACCCAGGAGGTACCGTCGACCCCTGACCTCCACGGGGGTCGCGAGGAGGGGTCGTGACCGCTGTGAAATTTCGGCTTTGCATCCGAATCTTACGTACTTTAGAGCCTCGCAAAACGCTTCAGCTTTGTCACCAACGTCTGGGAAACCAAAATTTCCATTCTTTTATCTACAATTTTATTTAAAGCATGGTTGTTATCAGGGCGAACTTGCAAAGGTACAAGTTTCGAGGGACCTCTGTTCATATATACTCTTCTTTTTTTTTTTTCCATGATCGTAACTGCTGCACCCTTTTTTTTCTAAACCATTTATCCGAATATTAGGGATGAAGTCGAATATTGTTACTGATTTTGTCATCTATATCAGTAGTCAATGTATGTACACGCGATGAAATTATAATAATCAGTGTTTGTCGAGTTCGCCTCTTGTTTATGCAAAGTCTCACTTATTTTACCGTAAATTTAAGAAAAGTACAAACCGCATGCAGAGGTCTTTCATGTTTGGTACTGACTTTAACTATTTTCTTTCATTGCCTCAGACTAATTATTATTTATTGCACTAACAAATTCATGCAAATATATGGTTGCTCACGGTAATATTACTCTTTTGCCTTTCGCATTCATTTAACCTAGTCACTAAATAACGTAAACCATTCAAAAGTAGGAACTGGCATAGTTACTACCAATCTTTCCTTACCAGAAAAATTAATAAACTAATACAAAAAAATGTGTGTGTGTGGAGTCCAGGCGCGACAGAAGTGAAACATCTGCTTATCACAACTATTATTAGGTATAAAAAATATAATTCGGTTTGGCTGAAGACGTCAAAGGGCAAACTACCTCTGTTGTTGAGTCAACTATACTTCTTTTGTTAGAAATTACAGTAAATTTGCGGAAATTTTTCAACAAAGAATTAACCCGAAATAAAAGACGTGTTCTTCGCACGCTCAGATAACTGGATGTCTGGATGTTTGTAAAAATAACTCCTGATTGTGACTTAGATTCGAGTGTTTCGTTACGAATGAGGGACACAAGCGCGGGATAAAAACATGTTTGCAGTATATTCATTAAGAATGTTTTGTTAGTAAAATAAGACTTTGAATGTTCATTCATGTTCAAAATACGCTAACTCATTACGACAAATCTTCGAAACATAAACCGTGAATTTACGGCGATTCCTGGATAAATTATCACCAGCTTTCTTCGTAAATCTAAGGTGAAGTTTTTAAACAGTGTAAGAGGCCCTAGATGCAGACATGCGACCCATCAGACGGGATCACACACGTCTGCAAGTCGCGCGACGAAGAAGGTTTGGGAGATCGCGGAGGGAAAGGTGTACCCCGCGTCAAAAGCGATAGGCATTTACACCGCATGAGTCGGGACGCGGCGAGGCCCATTGTCCGACCGGCGTTGATGCAGATGGCGAGGTCTGTCCGGGAACTATCCCCCCCCCCTCGCTCACCTCCGCGGTCCCGCCGTGAAATGAACCCTCTCCCCACCCCCTCCCTGGCCGTGGCCATTAATCTCCGGCCAGCCATAACCGATCGGGACAGGCGTGTCCGATTGGCCTGCCCCTGCCCCGGACGAATAAAACATAAAGGAGAGAAATTGGCGGTGATTTATAGGAGACCCTTCAGGAAACTTAACGTCGCCCGCGGAAGGGAGGTAAAAAAAAAAATACATATGTGAGCGCTGGAGTGTCCGGTGCCATTTATTTAACGCTGTTTGTCCTTAACGGTGTGATCCTTCACGGCGGCTTCCCGTGGTCGTTGAACGCTATGCAAAACACTTTCTTTTGCCCGCGCGAATTAACACTGGATGGAATCGGAAGGTACGAAGGAGATGTATGCATGTATAAGAAAAAAATCAACAAGGGCGCTGCGTTTGGTTAACACAAGAGCGGGACAGATTTATAGGCGTCCGCGATTTCACGTCCCCGGATCACAAGAGGGCCTTAATCGCGTCAGGTCGCGCCCGCTGTCTCTCTCCCAGGGACGAATCTGGCGCGGAGAAAGAAGACCGCGGAAGGGAGTTCCTGGTGTTGGGGATTAGCCCAAGGCAGCGTCGCGCTAATGGGATCGACAAAGTGGCGGGGGCAGTGGTGACGATGGCATAGACGAGCGGGGAGGGGGAAGTCGCCGTGACTTATTTTCCGTTTTTGTACCGCACGATGTTCCCCAACTCCGGATTAACATCAGCGTAAATCACGAGATTACTCCACAGCGAACGACGCGCGGCAGAAAATAATAACAATATATATTTTTAAAAAAAGAACTAGCAACTCTAACGCGCGTCGCCGTTTGTAAGCTATGCGCGCCGCCGCGTGTGTATATATGGTATTCAGGGTTCCTGCCGTTGTGGAATGATTCACTGCCGGTGCCAGCGCTACCCGAGTTATCTCCACGAATTAAGACATCAAACGTGTTGGGGGGCAATAACTGTCGCGACCGCTCCGGTTCGAAAAAAAGACCAGGTGTCGTGTAGCTTGGCCGTTGCTCACGGGAATATGTCTGCTAGACCATTGTAACCGGCAAATGCCACCGAGGCATGGTTTTTCGTGCTTGGCTTCGAGTTTCGGTGACCTCGCAATGTGTAACTTAGATACTCTCTAAAAAGCTGCTTTCGTGGTGAGAAAGACTTATTTCGTTGTTTTTTTTTTTTCGATGCACAAGCGTGGCCATTTACGATATTTTTTTTTATCTTTAAAAGGTTTTTATTTGTCTGCAGTCCTTCCTATACCCATAATTTTCTCGATATTATGGCGATAAATCTTAATGTTCACGAGTTAAAACCAGAATTAGTCAAAACTATTAATAAACTTACCAAGTTGTTTTGTATGTTGATTAAAAGATGTTTTTGTTTTGTACTGTTGTAAACATTACTTTACTTGAAGATTTAAAGTAAAAATTAACTAACATAATTTAACTTTATATGTTCACACATTTTAAACATGATTTGTTTATTGAGCTTGCCAAAAAAGTTGAAGATGGTAATACAAATTTCAGTTTTAAGATATTTTTATTCCTTTATATCTTTAAAGCTCAAAATCAGATCAAAATGTAATCTTTAATTGATGTTTTAGAATATGGTTCTTCGTATTAAACCTCTCTCCATGAAAACTAATATACTCTCGTAAAGGTTAAAAAAAGTTTCTAAAGGTGATTGGAGATAACCAATTGCTAGAGACCGGAAAAATTCGTGGGTTCAATGACCTTCAGGATAGACTCCAAATATCTTCTACACACTCGGGCAACTGCCACCTGTACATTGGCTGCTGACTTGTGAGTCGTCTCGACTGGGTGGCCTGTGATTGGACACTTCTATGAGTGAAGGTCTCTAATTGGCACTCAGTCCTCCAAATTAACAGTGAACCAATGGCAGCAGCAGCACTGAATTATAATTATTGGAATTTTAGCATGACACGAAATGAATCCGTGAATTTTTCAGATCCCTACCAATTGCATACGGCTTTAAAACATTTGTAAGTTAGTCTCCTTCAACACACTACAACAAAACAAATAAAATTTAATAGAAATAAAGTAAAATTAAGTACATCTATGATCGATGAAGTCATAAAAATATTTTGTTTACTTACAAACTCAGTAATGAGTTTCTATAAGTTTAAAATTTAAAGAGTTATCCCTAAGACTTATTATTTATAAAAAACAAGCACACCAACAAATGATATTTTTTTACATATAACGAAACAAATCCCAAATAAAAAAGAAATAATCAATTTATTTTTCGAAAAGAAGCCTGAACTGATCCAAAAAGATTGTAATGCCGAAAGAAAATTAAGTTTCATTTCTGAATAATTCAAAATATTACTCTGAAATTTAAAAAAGTACATTATAATTATCACTTAAAGAATCTTTCCATAAGTAATTTTGATTAAGAAGTAAATGTTTTATAAAAGTTTTTTGGCATAATTAGAAACATGCCGAATTGAACGCCTGATACCCATGCAACCAGACAGACTTATCAGTGCTGTGTGATGCGGTACTGTCAAGGAAAGTGAATTCATAAATATTTTCCATGCTGGTATTGAATTTAATTATGCATTACAAGCATTTTGATAAATATTAAGTTCAGAAATTTATTATTAAAACGTTGGGTGTTTATTTACGTATAGGGCTGCCCAACTCATTATTACTTACCTTATTTGTGAGTGAAGTTATATATTTAAAATTACTAGATATACCTATGGAGAAGCTTGTTTCCTCCTTGAACATGTTGTTTCACCAGAGACTGATTTTGGCAACAGAATTTGTGTACGTTCATATTTATTTTATAATATCTTTGTTCTTTTTGTTTGAAAACATTGTTAAATATAAAAGGTTTTTGTCTGAGTAATATTTCTTTTCAGTTATATACATTTCTGGTATTTTTCTTTAAGCTTATTTGTGTCAAAATTATTGTTTTCTTTGCAGTGTTTGCATAACAATTTTTTAGTTCACCATATTCAGGCCTTTTGAGTTCTATAAAGTAATTGTCAAACACAGCTATGTATATTTTGAAGTTAAAATGAACTTTTGGTACGAAGGAGACTCTTTTTTGGTAAAACGAGAGAAAAAACATAATTTTTCGTTGCTGCAGAAATTCCTGTAACTTAAGCTTCAGTGTAAGCTGTAGCACTAATCTGGTGCATCAAAAGCAGACAAAGAGTTTAGTAGGCCTATAGTTGGTCAATATTTAGAATATTACGATACTTTTGACATTTTTAAAAGATAAATTATCTCAAATGTTGGATCCATAGCATAGTAATAGTGGAAAACCGAGGCAAGTCGGATTAATGGCCAGTTGCACAATGTTGCTCTTCAATCCGAGATCCAACGAATTTTTCCCAATAACGATCAATGTACCAACCTCAAATTGTTTTTCCAAAATTTCTGGAGATATGCAGTCTTCAGTCACATGAACACAAAAATGCATATAATTGTATACTCTAGCAACAGAGAATAATAAATGTAAGGTATATTTGTAAATGTGGCCGTCAACAATTTGAAGTCACTGCAATCGTCTCCTCGGCGCGAAAAAAAGTTGAAGCTGTTGCCACAACGTAGCAGCTCAGGAGTTCACTGTCTCTTATCTGTCGAGTTTTAATAACAACTGTAGAACACGTATTGAAATGATATTTTAAAACCAAACAATCCGCTTTAAGAGAATATTTTGATATTAAAAAAGTTTATAAAATGGAAATAAGTAACTTGGGTGTCAGACACTTTAAAAATTTGTTTTTATCGTGAGAAGTGATTTAAACGTTCGATAAAACCGCGTTTATAAAACTTGTACTACATGAGTTCCAAAATCTTACATATGTATAAGTAAATTCGCGCACTTCTGTTTGCAGTAATTTCCCAAATAAACTCCTCGCACTGTGTCGAACTTCAATGGCGCAAATAGCCTTTAGTCACACATACACCGAGGTCGTCAATTAATATTAAAAATTTTTGACGTGACAACGTCTAATAAATCGATGAACGCCGGCTGCACGCACGAAAAAGTGTCCCATTACGCACATTTTTCCGTTACGCTGTGTCCCGTTTCACTCATTGGACGCTTGCGCCGCATCTATCTCTCTTCCACTCGACTGTTTATAAAGTGAAGTGAAAAGTTAATGTGGATTTCATTGCTTATTACAACAAAAATTTCGGCAATAAAGGTTCATTATTCTTGCATTTTAAAAATCTGATTACTAGTATAGTTTCAAGTATTTATTCTTCTATTATTAAAATTAAAATGTTTCAATTTTATTCATAAAAGTATGCAATCATTTCATCAATGTTTTGTTATGACGTTGTCACGTTAAACTATCGTCCGTAAACCGAGACAGACAACCAATTGTAATTTTGAATTGAGTTTCGTCGACATTTACGACGTTATTTCGTTATTGACGGGTGTAATAGCTCAGCGGCGGGATGCAGTCGTGCGAGTGGACGGGAGCACATCGAGGTCCACAAGATTTGCCAATCCGTTAGAAATAACAGTAAATTTACGGAATTAAAAAAAAAACATTCACTCAAATAAACGAAGTGTTCTTCGTTATTTCAAATAACTGACTAGTATAAATCACTCTGTATTTCGACTTCCGATTTTGCATGTTCCGTTCTAAACACACACTTGGACAAAGGAAGACCTAAAAATTTTTAAATGTTTTGTTAATATATACCAAAAATATTATTTTTAAATAATGATTTAAGTACTTAAACTCATTGTCGGTAAATTTTTGAATATCCCTGGTTAATTAGTAACCAGCCTTCTTCGTAAATTGGAAGTGAAAATGTATGTCCATGGCCCCACATTCAATCACGGGCCCTGGACCCAAAATTGGAGACGGCCGCTTACCCCCCCCAACCCCTCCCCCAATTTTAGTCACGTTCTTCAGTGTAAATAATTGCATATTTATTTCGCACCTACACTCATTTCAGAACGTTATTTAACATGAAAATGCAGGCTATAACTATGGCTCCTATTTTATAAGTCTAAACTAAGCTTTATTTATAAAATTATTTTTCTTTAAAATAACCACAGCGAGTATGTATATTTATTTCACACTATGAAATAAAAATGAAATAAGTTACCGACAAAATAAAATTAGCTGTAGGTGTAGAATCTTCCTAAATTTCATTGGATGGAAAAAAAATATTTAATATATTTTTATAGTTTGTAAAATAATTCTAATGGTTAAACATTTGAAAATATACAGGATTGTGACAGGGCCCCGAACCCAGGGTGCACACCCAGCTCCACCCTTGTGCGGGGTCACGTGTCTGACATTGCTCTGGCGGGGAACCTGCGATTCGCCTCGCCGGGACATCGAACCCGGGTCGGCTCGACGGAGAGGCTGGACAAGCCGAGGCAGCTGCCGTGCGCTGTCCTGGTTGGCTGCAGGGGAGGGCGAGCGGCGGCTGTAATCTGCCCCCCCCCCCTCCTCGCCCGGGCTAACGAACGCCATCAGATAGCGGGCGCGGGTCGCCGCCCGGACTACCGCCGCGGCTACCGGTAATGAGGCTCCATTGTGTCCGCCCCTGACGGCCGTCGACGGCGCCTGCTGCCTTCTGCAGGCCGAGAGCGCGTTTCGCCGGAGGCTCTTATCGCTGCACCTACTCCTGAGGTCCCTCGAGCACGATCTTTCAACAGTAGCTGAAGCGTCACCACAAAATATGCACACCTCAATCCTCTGAATTATTATATTAAAACTAAAGGTTATATTCAGGTCTAAGGACACACCTACGGTGTGGAACCACGCGATTTGTAACATGCGCAAGATATAAACACTTTTAAGTATACTCTGAGGTTGGATGATTAGTTCTGTTCCAATATTTTATTTTAAATCTGTATTTTTGGAACGGTGAAAAAATGGCTAAACGCGTGTTTTTCAGAGTAATAAGTAGGCACGCGACATCGTTACTGATTCTTTATATCACCCAAGAGACTCGTATTTCCCCTTTAACTTCATTCCTCCGCCATAAATTGTCACAGTTGCCACTCAGAATTCACAGTAGCCCTATGCACGACGAGAAGACTGCGCGATAGCTCAGAGCCTTGCGCTTGGAGGCGATTTTGCTCTAGAAGTACCAGCGAGCGTGACACTTATTATTCTGCCTCAATACATGTACACACGTGACCAGGTGGGCCCCTTAAGTATCGTTTTATACCGTGCGGCTTTAAATATCATGTTATACATACTAGTGTACATTCCACAAAAAAATGTTTTTGATATATGTGGAGTAAAATTTTTCCACATAAAATTTCTCTTTAAAACTTTCGATATACACTAAGCACATGTTGAAGAATGTGCATCAATTAGGCGTGTCATATTTCCTTACGTGTGTGAAATGGTGCATTGATAAGTGGATGTGCGCCCACATGCTTAGAATTGTATTCGTGTGTCAGGTTATGAAGGTTCCATGATTCAGAGATTCTTGGTTTTAAAGTAAGTGTAAAATTCACTAAGTAAATTATGGGTAAAATATCTATACGGAACGTTAGGGTCTATTCGAGGAATTTATGATTAGTTTTATGTTAAAAATAAAAATTCTAGAGGTCAATGTTCAGAGCAATGCAAGATGTTGACTGGTCATTGACCTGTACAATGCACAATAACTGAAACCTGCCGTATACCCAGTATTATCGCCGTACTAAGACTATGCATATATGTCGCATTCTTTCGGAAATTGATCTCTAGTTAACAGATAAATGTGAACTGTATTTGTCCTGCTTGTTATTATTTTATAGGTAAAAATAATTATTCCTAGTTGGCAAAACTATGGTTCAAAACCATTATTATTCTATTAGTTAAATGATTCTATTAAATATTTATTTAAATTATTTAGAAAACTTCAAGGCACGGGAAGCAGTATCACCACTAGAAAAAGTTTCTCTTCGCCAGCAACGTCCGACACAATTCACCATTTCTACCAACCAAAGATCACAGAACCCAGATCGTCTTTATGAGAGCCTTTTCTAAGGTCGATGTGATAAACACAGGCACTAAATGTTCCTGAAATCGCTATACTAAACATGTCGGATTTATAAATATATATATATTTACTTTGTCGAGTTTTTTCGAAATTCTCCTGGTAACGCTGGCGCCGTTCGGTTTGACCGCTGCCCCCCATTTGTCCAGGACGGAGTAAATTGTGCTGGAAGAAAGCGAACGTAATTGTGAGGGGAGAAACACATTTTTCCACGCGCAACAGACTTCCGCATCACAATGGTTCCCCGATCCCTGATAGGTGGAGGCGGTCGCCTTTCAAAGAAACTCCAACCGCAGTGGTTTTATTCTCCAGTTCTCTTGCGCGCTCGATTTCTTTCATTTCCGGCTGCAGAGCGCATGAAAAGACTTGAATATCAACGTAAATATAAATATGTTTAACATCAAAAAGGAAACGAAGCACAGCGTACTTACTTAAATAGTATCTCAAAACCACCCAGTTTTTAAGTTGTAGAGATTTTTAAAAAATCTTAATTGTAAAAACTTATTTTGAAATATCCGTTTTATAAATCCGTAGTACAAATTAACAAACTAACATGCAGTTTAAAATGCCAATAGTAATTTTGTTGCTTCGACTAGCTCGGATTGTTGAAACAGTAACTCCATTAGGTATAGAGAGTAAATTTTTATACGTTTTTCACGAAAGTTCACACCATTGATATTTTTTTAACAATAAATGAAATCAAAGAATTTGCATACCTTATTTATAGATTTTGATGCATGACAGTATCGTTAATCTCAATACCTTAATGCCAAAAGAAAAATTACAGCAGTATTACCGAAACTGTAAGCTACCGATTATAATCTCTGAGCCAATGAGTTGATGAATACGTGTATTTATTGTTATATTTTTTAAATCAAGAAATAAAAAAATAAATATTTACAAGTTAAATGATGAAATAATACAAAAAGTAACTTTAATATTGCGAATTAACCATTTAACACACAGACATATATACACACATATATTATTTCACATTTTCATATGCAGGTATCAAAAAATTAATTAAAGCAATTAAAATTCTTATGGGAGTACGACTTTGTGGTGGATTCTTGTGGCAGCTTGCCAATAATATGGATTCTTTAATTTCGGGCGTGTTCGCCTCTCCATGACTAGGATAACAAGGCCAACGACCATTCTGGAAGATTCTACATTCGCCCTCTTAGAATCCTCAATTTTTGAAAATCTGCAGTAATTCTAAAAAAATAATTTTAAAAAATCAAAATATTTGTTTATTAAAATAATAATAATTGATTCGATTGATTTCCTTCCTGTGTTCGATCCTTGCTCAATGCAAAAAATTGTAACATCAGGTAAAAAATTATTTAATAAAATTTAGAAACAAATTCCAAAAAAGATTATAAAATCCTTAACTACCAGCCGGCAATTAGAAGATCACATCGTGTCCTTGGTTCAATCCTTACTTAATACAAAATAATTAATTATACGTAAAAACTTAATTAAACATGTGACGTAACAAGTCACAGTGGGATATTCAAAGCAGTCTACAATATACATTATCTATTATTTGTTTTCATATATTTTATTTATAATTAATTGATTTTTGGGCAATACACTGCTCTCTGGACTGATAGACTCTATGTTATTATAACAGGAGCATATCAACAATGGTTTGAACAATATTCATTTTTATGTGGCGGCCAAACAAAATCCCGCTTTTGATTTTGGCACCTATTTGAAAGATTTGTTTGGAATTTAGAAAAACTTCTGGTGATGCCATATTAAAAAGGACATTCAGTTTTGTTTTTTTTGGTGCGTATGTACATCGAGTGCAATCATTTTGAAAGTTGTTTAAAAGTGTTATAAATAAGTTTATTTGGACGCGGAACCTATGAAGAAGTGAGTAAGCCTATTTTAATAACAGTAAATACACTTAAATCGGTAGTGCTTTACGTCCGTAAATACCGCGAATGAACAGCCACTTACGATTGCAAACTGAGATTAATCGCTAGTAAACGTAATTTTGATGCAGGCCATAACACTATTATAAGAGTTAATCCTTTTCCTATCTCCCCAGAGGTCTGAGAAACTAACAAGATATCAAATCTACCCTGAACTAAGCCAAATGAAAACAATATAGGTTAATTGAAAATTTAACGTAAATTTCACATTTTCGGTAATATTGACGTGACAACATCTAATAATTCGATGAACTCCGGCTGCACGCACGAAAAAGGATGACTCATTTTTCCGTTACGCACATTGTCACGTTACGCTTTGTCCCGTTACGCACATTGTCCCGTTACGCTTTGTCCCGTTACGCTCATTGTACGCTTGCGCCGCATCTATCTCTAATCCACTCGATTGGAACAACCATCGATTTGACTTTTTCGAGCCACTTTAAACTTGAAACACTCCCATTCGTTTCGTACTTTTCCTATCATCGTCCTATCCTTAACAGAATAACACAGATTGGAAGAAGTTAAATAGCAAACATGTATAAAAGTTACAGTTAAAATAATCTCTTTGTTAAAGTATTAAACATATTTGAATTAATGAGTGCAAATAAAAGTAAATTTATCAATTAAATTGTAGATTTCATTTCACTCCTTCCTTGTATCCATACAACATAGTGATAATTCATTAAAAATGATTCAATTTTATTCATAAAAGTATGCAATCATTTAATCAATGTTTTGTTATGACGTTGTCACGTTAAACTATCGTCCGTAAACCGACTTTACAGATAACCAATTTTTTTTTCTTTTCAAGCTGATAGAACTGTCCCTCGCGTGCATAAATAACATCAAGAACTTTTTCAATCCATTATTTGTTGTGATATTCAGATACAGAACATTTGCAGTTAAATATGCGCATGCCGTAAATTTCCGGCCGATTATCAAGTTTTGCTGGATATAAATTTGTATTTTATTTTTATCTTCGATGTTTGTATATTTAAAAAATATGAGTGATACTGTCAATAAATGCAGGTTTTATTAAATTACACACGTTTAAAGTATTAAATCTGTGAGTTTGTTTTAAAAAATTTATAACAGTAAACGGTATCTAAGATACCTGGCGCCCTGGCAATATTAGAAAGAGAGTGTGACTGTGTGGTAGGTTATGTATACACGACACTATTAAACCTACTAAAAATCAGTCACGGAGTTAGTAACGTATGCATATGTATAGTTAGTATATAACAGTCGTGGATATTTCTGAAAATTGAAAAAAGAGGCATCGATTCAATCGATTCCAGTCCTTGATTCGATCCTTCGTAAGAGTAAAATGTTTATTTAGGAAAAAAACTTCATTAGAAAAAAATAGTCAAAACATACTTAAAAAACTTCAATTCTTCATCCAACAGCTGTCACTAAAACAACAGATGTCATCTTGGCCACCATTTTGAAAATATTCGTAATTATTTATCTAGAAATTCAAAATATTAAAACAAAAATTCAACCAAAATATAGTTCCTTAAAATAATGATTGATTCGATAGATATTCATCCCTGACTCGATCATTACGCGATACAGGATGGAGCTCCCCTCCCCCCCCCCCCTTCGGAGCGCTCCCACGCTGGTCCCCGGGCGCGGGGAGGGCGCATTATGCAGGCGCACGCGTGGGGCGAAAGTTCTTGATTCCGTGCGCATGCGCGCGTCTGGCAAGAGCCCGCTTCACCGCGCGCGCAAATCGAGCGCCACTGCCGTCCCGCCCCCTTTTCGAGAAAAAAAAAAAATAACACCACGTGGCAAGAAACGTGAATATTTAGATTTACGATCGAAAGCAGCAGAAGAGGAGAAAAACAAATTACAAAAAAAAAAAAAAAAAAAAAAAAACGCAGTACGTGCAACTTTTGGTGACGGTAGCATTTGCGACGAACAGTTTTTTTTTTTTTTTTTTCCTTCTCGAACGCAATCCTCGGCTTGAAGATAAGCATGGCAGCCGGGTTCGAGTTCCGAGTACAGGTCGGACCAGGGGCGACCAAACGTCAAACGAGTCAAACATCAACAGTTCACATTTTTGTTTTTTTTTATATAAGTACTGGAGCTTCCATCCCTAATTCTTAAGCCATTTCAGCTAATGGTTAGTGATAAAGAATAACTTTCAAACTTGGCTCTACTTGAATAGTTTGCAATCTATTATGTGATAGTGTAATTAAAATGATCTTTCGTTTAAAAAAAATCTATTTTCTACCCTATTTATCCGAATTTGACTGTTAACCAGTTAAGCCGAGATTTTCCATTTGTTTATGTTAAGAAGTAGTCGGGAAGTAATTCGATCCAAATAACGAAAGTTATCGTTTGTTTTCAAGATATATATATATATATATATATATATATATATATATATATATATCACTCTTAAATGTATCCTTAAATCAGAGATATTTATTCACTGCTGTGACCCATGATATATTCTGTTATAATATAGTTTTTATATATTTTGTTTGCATAATATGGCAAAACATTAACTAAAATTATGTGGAATTAATTTATGACCACCCGGTCCGTAATGTCATGAAAAAGATCTCACCTCCGTACTTAGAAATATGGATTACTTCCGTTTTACATGTTCATTTTGTCGCATTTGTGGAATTGATTCTTTTATTTTGATGTAGCTCAAAAAATTATTATTTTCAAAACAGGTAAAATATCTAGGCATTTATGCATTGTGCCTGTTACATGAAACACTAAACAAAGAAAAAATCATCATGTGTTTGAAATGTATATTCCAATATACTCAGCACGAAAATTATAACTTTTATATTGGTGGTGTCCAGTAATAAATTTCTACTTTTGTGAGGTGAAAATAGAACTTAATTGTGAATTATTTGTAACTATAGTTCATTTAGGCTAATGCAAAAAGTTTTGGGAATGATACTTTAAAAAAAATAAGGTCACATACTTATTTTACCAGAAAAAAATTTAAATTAAACATTGCCAATTTTATACATATTTATATTTGTTAATTTGCCAGAAAAGCTATAAAGGACCTAGTTCTAAGATCCAACGAATTAATATAAGTGTTCTCAATAAAAACGACTGGCTTTTAAAGTGTTTCATCTATTGTTAACAGACATTAGAGTTTGATTTGGTGTAAAAGTTAAATTTATTAATATTTGTGAAAATCTTAATTGTTTCACCTGATCAACGAAACAGTTTAAATCCCTGAAGTCACAATAATAATTTTAAAATAAAAATAAATATTTTTTTTGAAAACCAATCGCCAAAAAAGATTTTCTGTGAAATTACGAGAAAATTGTTGCAAATTTTTATGGGGGACATACAAAGAAAATGATGCATGTCTACAAAGGTTTTTGCATAGTTTCTATAATGTTATCACTGAGGAAATGGAACAGCAGCACATGTTAATGTAAAATAAACGGTTCAGTTTACCCCTAGTTTGTAGGTAATATCTGCAGAAAATGTTTTGTAATGTCACAATAATGAGTTCACACCACAGGAGAGTCCTTCAGGAGAGAGGTTCGCCGTCTTTCGTGGAAGCGACCCTTGAATGAGCCTCTTGCCACGTTACAAATATTTATTTCTCTCGTGCTTACTGGGAAAACGATTTGATTCTAATTTTTCCTAACCCAAATAAAACGAAGTGTGTTTATTCAAAATTAATTGTCATCTACCGGCAGTAAGCACATTTTTCCCGAGCCCGCTGACTTATAGTATTAGCTCTTCCGTAAAATATGTATTATTACAAATATTGTTTTTGTAATACTACAGTTACGATTTCTTTTTTACATGCTTTATATTAGCTTCACCTGTATGTTTGTCTGTCCGTCTGTAACTCTGTCTGTCCGTCTGTAACTCTTTCGACTAAGAGTGAGTGACTCATCACTGTAAAATGTCCCACCCATTTCATTACGTTCGTTAGCCGAGCGGTCTAAGGCGCGCGACTTCTGTGACGTCAGCTTTCGGATTCAGCGATCGTGGGTTCTACTCCCGGCCACGCCGAAAAAAATAATGTTTTTTTTTTCCCGGTAAATTCTAATATTATATCCATACATCTAACTGCAAATGATTCGTAGAGACTTTACAATTTCTTTGTGACGTTGCAACTCCAAATAGTTATCTCAGATGGTAATAGGTAGTGTCGGTAACTCATTTCTCTATGATAATTATACATAAATATAGTTTAAAAAACTAAAAAAACATGCTTTTAAAGAATATCAAACTAAAAAGTTAAAAATAAATATAGTTTAAAAAACTAAAAAACATGCTTTTAAAGAATATCAAACTAAAAAGTTAAAAATAAATATAGTTTAAAAAACTAAAGAAACATGCTTTTAAAGATTATCAAACTAAAAAGTAAAAATTAATTTTAAAATTAAATTTATGACAATAGTATATAAGCAATACTAGTATAAATGAGAAAAAAGCATGGGGCGCTTAGTATTCAAAAAATATGGCACAAAGCGCCTCAAGCTTTTTTCTCATTTATACTAGTATTGCTTATATACTATTGTCATAAATTTAATTTTAAAATTATTTTTTACTTTTTAGTTTGATAATCGTTAAAAGCATGTTTCTTTAGTTTTTTAAACTATATTTATTTCAATTGTGTGGCGGAGTGTTGATGATGATAACGTAGATAATCTTGTCTACGTTGAGGTCATTAGAGATGATGGACAGGAATGATAAAAGATTTGAATAAATGAATGGCTCGTTATGGGGGGGAGGACGTAGTAGTAACGCCAGCAAACAAAGCGGCACACGGAAACGTCCGCCAAGTTTCCCACTTGCGATAAATTCCGGTTTCCACCTTGTGGAGACTCGAGACTCAGATCGCCTTGTTAGGAGGAAAGTGAACACACCAGCCGACAAAACCGGTGCCTCGGCCGGTATACAGATGGAAGACCTTGGGCGTAAGCACGTACACAGAATTTTTTTTTAATTCAAACATTTCTAGGGTTTAGAAGAGGTCAGGTACTACCATAGTCCACTTTCATTAAGCTTCGGAAAACGTAAATTGAAAATTTTATTGCTTTACATAAAATAACAAAATAAATCAACATAACTTTGACGGAAAGTACTTGTACGTTTACTAAATATGTGCATCATAATTAACAATTATGTATAAAATATAAAATTGTTTGGTGCATTATCTAATTTTGTGGTAAATGGTCTCGAGCTATTTACTTCTAAACCTTTGAAATATAAGTTTATATACGACGAAACAAATATTAACATACTGTATCAAAATAAAAAATGGTTGGCCTAACCAAATTTGTTGTGTTAAAAAATCGATTTCTTATAAGTAACATAATATAGAGCTAGGTTTGACAAAATCATTTTGTTGGGTTAAGAAAATCTTTCCTACCACATAATATATCTTTGTTTCAACAAGATGTTTTAATTCTTCCATATACAAACAAATATTTTGCTGAGACAAGAAAACCTTCCCTTCAGTGTATGCGAATGTTCGCTTTGGCTTTCAGTGTCCATATTGGCCACGACAGGTGAGGATTTACGCTCATGTGGTTAAAATCTCGAACCCAACACTCCGGCTTATTCATTAACACTGAGTTGGTCACCCAAGCAGGTCAGGGGTGGCTGTGATCGCCTTTCTCTTTGCATAACCGAGCGATGTATAACTATAGGGACATGTATTTTTTGAGAAACAATCTGAGCGCAATTCATGCTGCAACCAGCGGTGAAGCCTACAGTTCACAGGGAAAAGGCGAACAATTCCGAAACTCTCCGACATTTGCAGAGCACTCGTGAAAGTGAAAAAAAAAAAAAAAAACACTATAATGCAAAGATTTATGTATTTTACGGTCATTGAGTATTTTAAATAACGCTGACATAGACAAACTATCATTTCATTTTAATAACGTAAACTTAACCTAAACTACCCTCCCAGGGAAAAAAATAAAGGACATTTAGTTATTACACTGACCGAACATAACCTAACCTATTACTTCGGCAAACTTCGGAACAGTTTGACTCGTGGTTGTGGCTTTCATGTCCGTCAACTGTGGGCTATCTGAACTAGGGGTTGGCCACGTCTGCATGATTAAATGGAAAATGTGTGAAGCCATTTATTTTTCCCTTCACTGAATTGTAGCGCCATAATAGACGCCCAAAAAATTGGTTGAGGTCATTTATTTTTTGCATTGTGGAAACAGTTCTAAAGGAGTTTTGATTATGAAAATGAGTGTTTTTAATGATGGAGATTCTAGTTCATACTTATTTTACTCTCATCTGACGTTATAAAGCACAATTTCAGCGATGTTTTTGGCGTGACAACACGGCGATGGGAAAGTAAAAAAGTGACTTAAACTATGTAACAGCATGCCGCTTCCGAACACTTCTAACTATAGGACTCCAATAAAGTATGCCCGCGTAAACAGTTTCTCCGTTGGTGGTGGCGGCTGTCCGTAATAGGAGCCATTTACACACTTGAGCAGCCCAATCAGAACGAGATTGCTTCCGCCTACAATTGCTGCGATTTTAGTGTGCTCTCAGCGAACATGTACCTGAAGGAAGGTTAACCAATTACTAAACACAGACAGTGCCGCAATATTTTAACTGACAGCTAGTCTCGAAATCTTTTCGCGGAAAATTTCGAGACCAGTTGCGTGTTTAAATGCTGTAGCGTCAATCTGTGTTACATGATTGGTTGAGTTAATTTCACGTTCATGTTAACAGCTAGTACACGAATCACTGCCTTTCAGTGTGGAAGAATAAGGCAATTTATACTCTTGTAGACAGTAACTATTTGAAACGTTTAATCAATACCTCATTGCTGTCAAATGAACGTTTCAAATATTTTCATGAAACATACTGTTACGATTTACCGCGGGTTCGTAAAGGATAGCCCAATTAAAGATTTTATTATACTACACAGTTTTATTTATTGCCACTACTTATGTCACTTACAAAAATCTTCTAAAATGGCAAATAATTAATTACACTTAAAGAAAGGTCTATTCCCGTCACTCGTTCCACACACCTCGCTGGGCCGCACCTCTGGCGCAACTCTCGCCGCAGCACCCCTCGTGGGTCTCCGCCGCGGGACTCCGCCGCCGCCCGACGCACTTCCCCCTCGCCGAGGATCCACTCGACTCCTCGCTGCAACTTCCCTCGGGACTCTGCCGCGCCCGCGACTCTATCGCCCGGAAACTCCACCGCGGGAAAACTCCCGACTCCACTGAACTCTCTCACTCCCTGCCCTGGAACCTTCGTCCAAGGACTTCGCCACTCTGCCACAACCGCGGCACTATCGCCCGGAAACTCCGCTGCGGGAGAACTCCCGACTGAACACTCCGAACTCACTCAGACTCTACTCGAAGGTCGGCCCCACCTCCTTATATAGCCCTTGGGTTCCCATGCACTTCGGGAATGTCTCCGAGATATCGCGCGACCTTCGCCGTCGAAATGCCCAGAAACGCGTCGTGAGTCCTGTCGAAGGACGCGGCGGCTGCTCAAAGAACGCTGATAAACGCAACAAGCATCGGGTTCCCACAAAAGCGCCGATAAACATGTCTGAGTCCTTTTATTCTGCAGTGCGGCCTCTTTTAAGTAACTCGATCTGAGGCAGGTGCGCGCTGCGACGGTCAGGATGTCGCGAGATAGTATGACACGAGATACCAGGGAGAGGATGCGGGTGGAAGGGGGCGCAGACAGGCCGAACGAGCGCGGCGACGCCAAGCACTGCAGCCAAGCGGGATCGTAACAACACCTACGTATCCCTACTATACAATTTTTAATATTTTAAATGCAAAAGTGCGTTTGTCTCTTTGTCGTTCTTTCACGCAACAATGGAGCAACGGATCAATATGATTTTATGAATATAGATGGTTTAAGGGCCGAAGAGTGACATAGACTACATATAACCTTGAAATTTCATCCCTAAGGGAGTGAAAAAGGGACAATTTCAGCTCTATAATAGAAACTCATTGATGGTCGGACAAGTAAGCTTGTGTCATTTCTTTATGTCCATCATACGGTCATATAGTAAGTCTGACAACTTCCTATTTTTCTCCTTGAAGAAACCCATCTGCTCAGTGAAGCTCCCGGAATGCTAGCGACCTGAAGGCGCCAAAAACAGTTTAGTTTAGAACTTAGTCATTAGATGGCATTGTCTTGAATTCGTAATGCGCTCTCGTTTGGTGCTTCCGTCACGTCTTGCCTAGGGGTTATCTGCCTTCCCGCAGAATTAAGCTGAAGATTTGCGTCCTGGTTTTGCTGAAGCGTAGCCTTGATGCACCGAGATCGTGCAATCAATGGGACTTTAAAAAAAAAAAAAAATTTCCAGTTTTTAAAAGTGTATATACTACAGACTTGAAACTCGGTAGTGGTGTTCCTTATACTAAGATGTGTTAACCCGCGGTACTCCAGCTAGTTAGTTACCTTGTAGAATCAAAGTCCATTGCTTGTATAATCGAAGAAAGCCCTCT
Source organism: Bacillus rossius redtenbacheri (assembly GCF_032445375.1). NCBI lineage: Eukaryota > Metazoa > Arthropoda > Insecta > Phasmatodea > Bacillidae > Bacillus > Bacillus rossius. Next base: position 26,990,480 of record NC_086335.1, on the reverse strand, counting down.
TTGCCGAAGGTAGCTTCGCGGAGTGGCTTGCTCCCGCTCACCCTGATGCGAAGGCGAGCCATTTGTTCCGGGCAACTGGGCGAGGGTTTCTGGGCGATGGTGTTTGGGGGGGGGGGGGGGGCGGACCGAGACCCGATCACCCTGTTCGGCCGGGGTCAGAGGTCACGCGCGGTGGGGTCACCGCTCGCCTCCTGCCACCCCTGACCCCTTCAGTCACAGATGAATTCATCATTCCAGGCGCTACGTTCTACTATTATCTTCCTCCGACTCCTTCCCCCCCCCCCCGGCCCAACATCTGCGCCGCCGTCGACACTAATTTCCGTTAATACCTCGGGAAGGGCTTGGGAACCACGTACGCACATTAACTAACGAGAAACAACGTAATTTACTGACTCTTCGTCTTAGCGTTTTGTCGACAGCGAGGTCATTAGAGACGGGCCGTAGATATTGGAAAAAAAGACCCGGCCTTTGAATTACGAGTCCGCTGTCACTACCGCTGCGCCGCTTCTCTTCGTCTCATTTTTACGTTATTTGGAAGACAAACAGATAGATTTCTATCACTTCATTTTGGTCATACGCCATAGCCAGTTTGCGTCGTATGTCATGTAGAAACACCCGAATAACCAAAAAAAAACTTCAAAAAACAGAAAAAATCAAAATCAGCGGACGTCAAATGTTAAATGTAAGACAGCACAGAAAATTCCGTGTAAAATAAAAGAACAATATTACTGCGCAGACGTCTTTGACATCTGCTGATATTTGCTTGTGTGTCTGTGTTTGTGCATTCATTTTTCTTTTTCCATTTTTCAGGTTTTCTCTTTGACCTACAGTGCAAACAAACATTGGGATAATTAAAATTAATGATTTAATCCATCTTCCCCATTGGAGGAATCATTCAAAGAACAATAATTAATAGGTTTTTTTATTTCTTGTTAGTTTTTTTTTCTCATTTGGTTTTGGCATCAATCGAAAACTATTCACCGAATTTTTATGAAACTCTTTTATTTTTAATTTTTAAGGTCATTAGCTGACTTCAAAAAACTATGCTGTGTATAATGCATGCGTGGTAACAATATATAATAATATATCCGTAGCTAATAAAGAAAATTTTATATATTGGGTTTAAACTATTTCATAATAAAAGTATAAAATTTACACTTTTGGCGGATTTCACCTCTAAGGGATGTATAAATTTAAGATTTATAAGTGACTATATTTTTCATAAATTATACCAAAAAATAATTTTTAAATTCGTTTCTGAATTGCCCCGGAGCCGGTAACGCGGACACTTTTGTACTTTGAGCTAACGAATTAATTAAATATGTAACATCGTGACAATTAGTAATTATGCAACAGCCTAATTAATGTTTGTTGTGAAACTCCAGCGTGGCAAAAGGTAAAGCTCAAACAAAAATCCAAAATAATGCAACTGAATATTTTGATAAAGATACATGAATTAACTTCGCTATAATGTTGTTTCTTTACAGGAAATGTTTTAACGTATAATATTTTGCAATGTCAAATGACTATTATATTATAAAGAAAATTTATTTCTAAAATATATTCATTTGTCAGCCACATAAAAGGCGTGAAAAGGATCTTGAATGTTTCAATGATTCTTCAGACGTTGTAGTGATACAAGTACTTATATGTTTCTTTATGTAACTAGAGATTTAGAATTTATATATTTACCTAAAAATAATAAAAATGTTAGATTAAAAATTTCTGTAAATTGCATGAAATAATGGACACGCACCTGACACAAACAAAAATCCATCATTTTAATTATAAACATTTGAATTATTTTATTAAGTAGTTATTATTCTGGTTGAAAGGCTTCATCCAATATGGCGCACGTGATATCATGGTAGACAGTCAAAGCGGCTTTGACGCCATTCAAAGAAACGCAGTCCGACAATCTTCAATCCACAGCTGGGACCCGCGCACGGGAACATCATTTTTCTACCTGATACTGGCGTCAATAAATAAGACTGATACTTTCTCATATTATTGTGGAATAAATAACTTATTATGTTCCTAGTGGACGAGCGCTACGAAATATTTTGTACCGTAAGTCAACGATGGCAATGCAACTATCTGTAAAATATATAAGGAAGTTTATAAAAATGCATTAAATACTTTTAACATTTATTTATGTCTCAATACAAACCATGATAACAAACCAAAAACCTTTTTCTTTATAAACGTGTCGTTCGTTTCCCCCTCATTGCCTACGAATAATAAGACTACATATTTGCTCGTATAAAATGTGTTACTTTTTGCTCTTTTAACATTATCTGGCTCAGTGTGTGATGTTACAGGAGTTGTAACGAGAGACGATGCCCAAATCATGGAAACCCAAATCAAATATATTTTTTAACCAATCACTATCAAAACAAGTGACATCACAGTGACAAAATCTGCGAACGCCACAAACTTTTCGACCAAAGCATTTTTTTCTATTTCCAGTGTGTTAGTGGGTTCGAAGAAACTTATTATTTTTAACTCGAGAGTTTGGTGTTCAAATGTTAGTAACTGCTGAAGCATTAGTAATAACAATGTTTAATTATTTTCATAATTTTTCTTTCCTTGCTTTGTTTGGTAAATATTTCAATAAGTTAAAATTCAGGAACATTTCTGAACTAGTATGAAATTGGGATAGAACTAAATTTTCTTAAATTGATCCATTGAAACCAACCTTCAATCATTGATGGTTGTTGTGTAAAGAACTTGATTAAAATACTGCCTATTTTGTTAAAATTCATAAAAAAGTGAATACTGTAATTTGTTTTGACGTTACACCGTCTAATAAATCGTTTACGCCGGCTGCACGCACGATTAAGTGTCCCGTTACGCACATTGTCCCCCGTTACGCTGTATCCTGTTACGCTCATTGTTCCGTTACGCTGTGTCCCGTTACGCTCATTGTTCCGTTACGCTGTGTCCCGTTACGCTCATTGTACTCTTGCGCCGCATCTATCTCTCTTCCACTCGATTGGCCTATGCGTCCAAGGAGAAGAAAGACAGCGGCAGCACACAACTTACATCTACACGTGAACTGTTTCGTCGACTGTTTATAAAGTGAAGTGAAAAGTTAATGTGGTTTTCATTGCTTATTAAAACAACAATTTCGGCAATAAGGGTTAATTATTCTTGTTTTTTAAAAATCTGATTACTAGTATTATTTCAAGTATTTATTCTTTTATTATTAAAATAAAAATGATTCAATTTTATTCATAAAAGTATGCAATCATTTCATCAGTGTTTTGTTATGACGTTGTCACGTTAAACTATCGTCCATAAACCGACTTTACAGACAACCAATTTTTTTCCTTTGTATTCGTGAACTTTGGTTCGCGCCATCTGCCACAGATGGCAGCACCGTGGATGTTACACATTTCCGTTCCTTGACTTCCGTCACATTCTCGAAATTATTCCCACCAAATGCCGTACACTGAGTGCTGAGGTGTTACACAACAACGACTTTGTAACCCAACAACAATAGCAAGATAACTATCAAAGTATGTAAATTTTAACTGAAATTCCTTTATAAATACGTGTGTGATAAGGAAATGAAGTAACCGGATCAACGTGTGAGCCTCAGCCTTCCCATAATGGGCCACAACACTGAAAGAAATGTTTGTATATTTCACAAGGAAAATCCTTGGAAACCCTGTTGCCAAGGATATTACTTGTAAAACTACAAGGCGGAGCTTTTTTCCATGTGCGATTTTGCAAGAAATATCCTTGGCAACAGGGTTTCCAAGAATTTCCCCTGTGTAAGTACAAAATTTTTTTAGAGTGAACGTATTCGCCACGTGGAAACGCGCCACACCGCGGCAACGTGGAATCACGCGGAACTACTGCTACATAGTCGCTCGCGCGCATGCAGCAGAGGCCTGGGACCGCTGCAACAGAGCGCGGGGCCTAGCCAGTGCGTGGCGGTCTGCAATGCACACTGTCCCAGCCGCACTTCCTGCCGAGCGTATCCCTGCCCCCAGGCATTCTCACGTGCATCGATAAATACACCCTTCGGAAATGATCTAACGCTTCAAAATTATCACAGTGCGTTCATCGTAAGATTATAAAGATTATGAATCATTACATGATTTTAATGATGCGTCTACTTCGTTTCTGATGATTTTAAATAAGTTTAGAGTAGTTTATTTACGATAATTTTTAATATGTATATAGGCTATTTAAAGACTCATATTTTTGCCAGTAAGGTTAAACGAAATGTTATGGTTGCCTTCTAGTTATGAGGTATTGTTGTTGAAAAATTCTATTAGTGTATGTTTTTTAGCATAAAATAATTTATATTTTTTACCAACTTCCCGTTTGCGATTAAAAAAAGTATCCATTTCCAGCGCCCGTTTGGGCCCAGAACGGCAAAAAAGCACAAGTTAAGGCGGGATAAAGTTTTCAAAACGGAAGGTTCATTTTAGAAATGCAGAAGAGAATTAAAATCTAGAACATGACTAGCGTGAGTGAGTCTTTTTGACAGTACTTGTCAGTGACGTGTAACATCTAACCTCGGTAACGAACAAATTTATGTGTTCTCATGTTGCAAACTCTCTTTCAATACGAAAGTCTGACACGAAAGTTTACGTAGAAATGTTTTAAGCAATGCCGAGTGTCGTTAATACATGTGAATTGTGTTTTCAAATACACTCTTGAACGCAGACCACACGTAGTTTCCGCACCCGCCACAAGAATTCACTTGCGAAGAATCTAGGACGACATATCGAATGAATCCTATTGCAGCCCGAACAGTTTAGCTTTATAATGAAATGACTACGATAAAATCGAATAATACTTAAAAACTACTAAACCCCGTCTTTGGAAATAATTTTTGACACGAAATATTTACAAGGTACTGCCCCCCCTTTTTTTTTAAAAAAAAATTCACTAAACAGATAACATTACAAAGTTTACCTTTGTATTTATGAACTTTGGTTAGTGCCATCCGCCATATACAGCAGCAACGTCTGTTACACATTTCCGTGTCTTCACTTCCGCACGCATTCACAAAATCACTCCAACCAAATGTCGTACACCTAAAAGTAAGATGATACATACATAAAAAAATGGTTGTATGTAAAGTCGGTTTACAGACGATAGTTTAACGGGACAACGTCATAACAAAACATTGATGAAATGATTGCATAATTTTATGAATAAAATTGAATCATTTTTATTGTATTATCACTATTTTGTATGGATACAAAGAAGGAGTGAAATGAAATCTACAATTTAATTGATAAATTTACTTTTATTTGCACTCACTAATTTAAATATGTTTATTACTTTAACGAAGAGATTATTTTAACTATACCGTAACTGTCATACATGTTTGCTATTTAACTTCTTATAATCTTTGTTATTCTGTTAAGGATAGGACGATGACAGGAAAAGTAGTAAACGAATGGGAGTGTTTCATGTTTAATGTGCCTCGAAAAAGTCAAATCGATAGTTGTTCCAATCTAGTGGAAGAAAGATGGATGCGGCGCAAGCGTACAATGAGCGTAACGGGACACAGCGTAACGGGACAATGTGCGTAACGGGACAATTTTTCGTGCGTGCAGCCGGAGTCAATCGATTTATAAGACGTTGTCACGTCAAAAATAGTTTCGAAATCGTAATGTGATTGCTCAACAAGAAATTCGGACGAATTCAATATCTTCAGATTTTAAGGCATTTATTTCGCCGTAGCAACACCACGAACACTTGCTCCATGCTTATCCATGTTCGTGCTGGCGGTTGGGAAGCGGGCGGAGTGGCCTGGCGTGGACGGGCCGGCGGTAGAAGGGGAAAGGGGTGGTCGACGGACGGACGAACGACCTGCAGGACAGCCGATACATCAGGCAGATCGGCCGGGCCGCTGATTGAGTTCGCACGCCCTCCGTCGACGTCGGGCTCCGAGGGCTCTTCACCCCCCTCCCCACCACCCCACGGGACAGGCGCAGATCGCTCGGGCGGAACCTCATTAGCCGATCGCCGGCTGATGGATGGACGTCGAACCAGGCCGCCCACTCCCCCCCTCCCACGGACCGCGCCGGCGAACTGGATTATCCGGCCGAGCTGGTGCGTCGAGTGCGGTACCGCACTTGGGGCCGGTCTCACACATCTTCATTTTTTTTTTATTTCCGTCATTACTAGAGACCTGCAAAATTCGCGGATTCATTCGGTGATAGGCTAGAATTCGAACACATATACCTCTTAGACAATTTTGCTATTGGCTTACTGTTCATCTGGAAGAATCTCAACCAGTTATAAACCCTCAACCAAAGAAGGAACTAATCACAGACAAACCAGCTGAGATGACTTACAAGTCGGCAGCCAATGAACTTGCGTTATTGGCCCGAGTGTACAGGGGTATGTGCAGTCTATCCTAAAGGCCATCGAAACCGCAAATTTTTCAGGTCTCTAGTCATTACTTTTATTTAAGGGCTGTATCTAAAATTTTAACTACACCTCTCATGCATTTTTTTTTTGTTCTGCCACAAATATTTTCAATGAATAAAGTACCCACTCAATATATATAATGGATGTAAATATTCGCGTCTTTTTACACCGATGATATTACACTAAATGCATAGCTATTTAAAATATTTTTGGCAGAAAATAAGAGAAAAAACGGTATCAAGTTAAAATTTTAGAAAATTCCCTTAAGTAAAATAAATTACATTAAAAAAATGAACATTGCGTGTGGGTTCGGCCTTAAACTGGCACACAACACGGTGTTCTCGTTGTGCTACGGTGATAGGTCCTAGTTAGGAATGCTTGTGATTAGCGATATTTCCAGGATTATCGAACGGAAGTTCCAAGTGTGACTATGTGAAAATTTCCTCCGCTGGAAAACAGGAAACACTGTAATTAAATGGCAACCGACGGCCAAGATTAGCAGCCGTAACTCAGGAGAATGTATCTGAACGCCAGAGGGTTGATTAAGGCCGTATTAAAAAACTAACCAAACCATATATTGCCGGATTAACGTCCTTTCATTGCGGAAAAAAAAATATATGTAACCATTAGATTTTAAAACGCAAAAATTAAGATAAAGTTGTAATGTACGTACCTAATGTATTTTCAAGCAGCGCCAGCGGCTGGCCATGCATTCTTTTTTTTAAATGGTGTACTGCGGGATGCCACATTTTGTCCATCTACGCCAGCGGGACTACTAAAATACGAGCATAAGTGTAGTGTTCTCAATGTGGAAACAGTTTTAAAGGACTTTGTTTAATTTAAGTGACTATGTTTAATGAAGGAAATTATAAATCCTTCTTATGAAACATTTTGATTGTGTTCTAGCAACATTTCCGCAGTAATTTGGATGTTTCAATATGGCGATGGTGAGGAGAAAGTGACTTTATCTATAACATAGAAAAGCATCTACTTCCAATTTTTAACTATGCTGTGAAGAGTCTGCAACAAAAGTTTTATTACTTAATATTTTTCTGAATACACTTTTTTCCTATCCATGTCCTTAAAACACAGTGTAAAATAACATCTAAAAATTTAAACGTCATTTAAAATTCGACATATTCTTAAATTCCATTCGTAGGCAGAAACCAGTCGGATATTTCAAGCAGTTTTGGACTCTCATGGGTTCTTCTAAAGTTTTTTAAACCATATGTGTGCCCAGATTGGCTTAACCCTTGAGAGGTTCACCTAGTCAGAGGTGTATTTGTGTTAGTGGAACGGGATGATAAGTGTTACTCTCAGTAATGCTTTTATCCGGTATCGCTTCTAAGCGCAAGGTCCTCAACTGGCACAGTCTTCTCGATATGCACAGGACAACTATGAGATTTAAGTGGTAGCTGTCACATTATATAGCAGAGAAATGAATACAAAGGTGCACTGACAGTTTCTTAAGTTCTTTCAAGATCTGTACCGTGACTTTCATGCTTACATATTATTCAGAAAACACGAGTTTTAGCTATTTTCACTATTATTAAAAATATATTTTAAAAAACGAAATACGGAAATAGAACTATTCATCTGCCCTCTCAGTATTCTTAAATGCTTCTCGTAAACAGACCCCACTCGAATCCATGAGCAATTTTCAAAACACGTTTTTTTTTCTGGAGCTCTGCACACCCGTGTGTGTGCCCATGTAGGCAGGGCCGTCAAGGTAAGTCTTTATCCTTTATATTGAATAACTCCATTTCAAAAATTTTCTCTTATTTCCACTCCTCAGGTTCTTTTATTATCCATGCTTTATAAATAACATTTACTTTTGCGCCGATGTATTTATTCTGCACGGTATCTGCTTAGTTATTTGAATAATTCATGCAATGGAGAAGCTTGATTTCAAACATTTTCATGAACATACTCCATTACTGGTTTAAACTTTGTCATGGAGACCACAATTATGCCTGTGCCTGATGACGGAAACAGATGTCGCAAGTGCTTTTATTAAGATGCTTACTGTTTTAGAATGTGCGGTCGTCGTTGTGTTGTCCGAATTTATATGTTTTGTATCATCATCTTAAGATATAATATCGCCTGAGTAATGAATATGTTTTTTTTTCCTGAAATCCACCTGATAATACATGCAGGGATTTATTCTCAGGATTAAACAAAATCACTTGCAGAATAGTAGTAGAAGTCTTGCCAAGAATAACCAGGACCACGCGGAAAAAACCTAGAGAAATCTTTCTAGGAATGACCAGAATATCTTGGCAAAACTAACCAAATATTGACAGGAATAATCAAGAGCACATGGAGAAAACCAACAAAATATTGACAGGAATAATCAGAAGCACACGAAAAATACTAATGAAATATTGACAGAAATGATTACGTGTTATAAATTATAATAAATATGTAACAATATTTTATAACTTTTGTATGATTTTATTTTGAATGATATTTTATCGAGATATTTTACTGTGCTGACAGAATCAACGATAGTTTTACCACATGCACATTTTCAATATTTTTAACAAAAGATAATTATTCCATTCAGGCAAGACGTCAACATTTCAACTTAGTTTTTGAGAGATAAAAAAGTAATTTTCTTTAAAACAGTTAAAACTATTAAACTTTAATATTTGTTGATACTTAATAAATGCCTATCATTCTATTGACTAAAAATCTTCCCCCGAGACTTGCCGTGTGCAGAGGTGTAGCGACTTTATTTCCCATCTGGGTGTTAACGAATATTTTTTTCCATATGGTGAGCCATGGTGACCTGTATTCTCCAAATGGCACCAGGCTAACGAGGACGCGACAGTGGCTATCTTGTCTGCGCGACAGTGGAGAGGTTATGCACCTATGATGACTATATTCGGCGCTCATAAATTAGAGTATTTTCGAATGATCTTACTGTTCACGCCCGCCACAATAAATACCTACTCATTGCTGAGCATCGGCACCGAAAAGTATCATTTACCATATATATATAAATTCACAAATAAGTTAACAGATGGATTGTTCAACGCGTAGTTCCTCGAGGTAAGAAGAAAGTTTTCCATCCCTCTAAAATAAAATAAAAAAATATTTCGCGATAAATCACCGTCCTCGACCACTGGGTCTCAATGAACAGGTCAAGCTGAACGCCGCACTTGCGCCGCTGTTGCACCGACCCGGGACAGATGATGAACGAGCGGTGGTCATTAGCGGTAAGAAGGCATCGGCCGTCATTCACACACCCGAGTGCCGGAGGGGGGGGGGGGTTGGGGGGAAGACGCTCAGTGCGGAGATTCCTGAGCGAGGTTGATGACGAAGGGAGGGGGTGGAAGTGGTCATCCAGGATGTGACCGCGATGCAGCGGAACCACATACCCCCCCCCCCCCCCCTCACACCATCCCATCCTCGGCCATGTTGTTCCAGCAGCTCCGGGTTCAATCGACATCAATCACAACGCGATGCGGTCTGGTTTGCGCCTTCAGCCGCGGCCGGCCGCGGGCTCCCGGTTGTACAAGGACGTAGCCGTTCCGCCCTGCGGGCTTCTCTCTGCTCGCGGTCAGCGCTCCCTGGGCGGGCAGGCCTGTCAACTGCGGGCTCAGTGACCTCCGCGCGGGACTCCGTGGTCATCTGAGGGCTCGAGCGAGAGACACGCGTTCATCGGCTGCTCGCAAACATTTTCAGGTCTTTACTAATGGCATGGCTACGCCAGAACTTTTTTTTTTCTCGGAAATGTTACTAAACACCAAACGGAAGTTATAACCACATACAACTGTAAGAGTGAAATGTGTTATTATAACGAGGTATCTTTCTTTCATATTTTGTTTTCAGGAAAAAATTTAATTGCTTATAAAATGTAAATGTACTTTAATTCTTAAGTTTTTTTTTACCCCATTCACATTTCTATGTTAAAAGTTTGTTCTTATGAAATGTTACGAAAAATATTTTAAAATATACATGCTTTACATCGACAATGAGCTTCGAAATACAGTGACCTTGTAGAATCATCTGTTTTAAATAGGTCATGGTCATTGCATTTACACTTAAAGGAAACATTAAAATTTTAAAAATGTGTATTACATGATTTAAACTACAAGTATGAAGAAAATATTATTTCATCACAAACAATAATACACTCAGCAGATAAAAAAAGAATGATTGAACATTTAGATTTTCGCCATGATTTTAGTTAATACGATTTTTTGTTCAATTCATGGTAAGAATTAGTTTCTTTATACAGTTTTAAAACAGAGTCTATAATAAACATACACCTTTTGTGAATAACACTGCACAGATAAATTATAATAGCTAAATTTAATAAATTAAATCTTTTTGTAACACTGATAATTCTTTAATTTCGTCAGGTTTCCTGTCAAGCGATGGCCTCCTAAGAACGGGCATTACTCTCTCTTGCATGGCAAAGGGCCCTAACCCTGCCAGGCATAGAATAAATTACACTTTGAACGTACTCCACCGGCACGTTATCCCATTCTTCACGAAGGGCAAATGAAGCTGATTTAAGTCATCAGGAGGAGGATGACAATGCCTAACACGTCTCCTTAAATTATTCCACAAACGCTCTATCGGATCCATGTCGGGAGATCGTGCAGACCAGTCAAAAACTGTATTTCCCGCGTGCTCCAAATATCCAGTGACAGTGCTTGCGGTATGCGGGCGTGCATTATCCTGCATGAAAATGAACTGTTCACCAATAAATGGAGCAAATGGGATCACAGCCTCTAGGAGCACTTCCTCAGTGTACACTCTGGCCATTCAGGGCACCATTATATGAAAATCGGTTCAGTACGAGCCTGGAAATTGAATCTTACCCAAACCAAAACTGATTGCCTTTGTAAAGGCACAGACGAGTTCACAGATGAGTCTCACTTCATTCTGTGCCCTTCAGACGGTCGAGACAGAGTATGGAGATGACCAGGGGAGCTATTTGCTTAGTTTCTCTTCGCGAATCTTAAAAATTGCTTTAAAAATTTTAATATTTTTTTTGGTTGGCCTACATTTAAGCAAGAAACCTATTAAAGAAATGAAAGCCTATAATATTTTTATTGAGTGGTAATGTTTTTCATTAGGTACAATACGCTAGAGCTCTGAAGAAAAAACATATTCATTACTTTAAACAAAAATTATTATTTTGAATATATATGGTTTGGGTAAAATGTGTTTATGTGGGCCTTTTTGGAGTAATATTCCACAAAATTGGAATATATTTAGTGTTTAGGCCAGTTCATAGAGTAAAACGTAATGTTGGTAGAGTTTTAATCAATCTATTTTTAATAATTCCGCTGCATGCAATATTTTAAGTCACTTCCATGTGGGAAAATAAGGAAATTATTTTGTGCCACGTCTTTGAAAATTCAGTAAATGACAAAATACAGTTGTTGATTTAAGAACTTTTTTTGGAGCTAGAAAATTTTCTAATTAGAAAGTTCTGATAAGTCTTGTGGAAAGGAAATTCATTTTCGTTTTGGAAGTGATACCACAGAAGATAATTCTAAATAGAGTTATATAAAGGAGTTAATGTTTAATAACATTTATAACCAATATTATTTTAAGAATAATTGATATAACTTCGAGAATTATTAATATAAAAGACCTTATAGTCATCAATCTTCAACGAACAGATGGTGTAGAACATTGGTTTAAAATGCTGTCGTCGAGGATAATATTTCTACAAACATTTTCTACAGCTACAATCCCTACGTTGTGAAACTGTATTACAAAGAATTTTTGCAGTTATCATCTCTACGTTGTGTTGCTGCTCTACAAAGACTTTCTGCTGCTAACAATCTCTACGTTGTGTTACTGCTCTGCATGTACTATCTACGTAGATTATGCGTTCGTGTGTCAACACTGCAGCAAATTCGACTTCGACGAAACATCGCTCCTTAGATAGTTTGCAACTCCTACCCGAGAATAAAGATCTACTAGCATCGTAGATATCGTCCAACGATAATTGAGTGGTGCAGATTTTAAACGCTACAATAAAATAATTTTATTGCTTGATGAAAGCATGTTCCTAGCTCCAAACAGTATGTAAAATTATGGTAATGGAACCTTGCAAAAGTTTGGTTATAATTGCTCAATTGGTATTAGCATTCCAACTACAACTGATCCTACCTATTTTAAATATTGTTGCAGATATATTTCCTAATTTCATTTGTTCTATATTATCTTAACACAAAAATGCAATATTTGATTCTGTATTAATCTACACACCTATAAGATAATATCTTGTTATAGAACAGCGTTTATTACGCTTTTAAACTTTATTGAGGTAAGCAATTTTTTTATTTGCACTTAACATTTTTCCATCAATATTAAATACTATTTACATGATATTATTCTTTTTTATGTGACTCAATAGTTTACCTGGTAGGAAATGTTTAAATGCTGAGTTTAAATTTGAATGGTAACTACAAAATCTAAAATCTTTTTTAGTCATTGAGATAATAGTGAAAAATCTGTTATTTTTTTAATAATCATTGTAATTGTCGGTGTTGAATCCATTTAAGTCTGTTTAACAGAATACAGTGTTTTATCATAATTCTTGAGCCAGTAACCATTTATTTTCAATTGCTATCTGAAATACATATTAGCACCAGGCTATATATATATACATATATATAAGTATATATAGTAATCTCACATTGGCACCCGATTGTTTTATGAAGCATAAGATATTTTTTTGAACTTCTATGTGAGATAATACAATTATCAGATCTACCCTTTACTATTTACAAGGACTGAAAAATTCCCAAATAGTATTTCATCTTAATCATATAATCGAAAGTACATATACTTATAATTACGCACATAGCCACAAACACAGAAACATTTTGTCGTTAACAGTTTAGAGTTCGGAAAACATGTTAAAAATCCTATCCACTAAATATTTCATCTCTATTTCGTCTTTTCTAAATTATCCACAAACGAGTTCCGAAATCTCTCTTTACATGTAAATGAATGAATGTTTGTTTCTTTTGTTTATTTGTTTGTCCCATATGCGTTCCAAAACCATTCATCCGATTGCGATGAAACTTTCTACAATTAACCTTTGTCAATGTTGGATTTAGATAAAGTTAACTCTTAAGGCAGAATTAAATTATTCTGGATGGTATTTCGAGATTTCATTGCTAAAGCATCGTTTAACCGATCTCAATGAAATTTTTCACACTTGATTTTGAAACACGAGGAAGGTTATTTATTGTCTAGGCGAGAAAACGTAATATAGGTAGTGTGCGAATTGTTTCAGTAAAATATGTGTATTTAATACAACTTAACGGCGATTCGTGTGTTTTCGGTGTATGAGTGCGCACGCATGACCGAATTGAATTGAATCAAATATAAAAGAGAGATAGTGATAGAGTGATAGAGAGATAGGGAGTGATAAATAGAGATATAGGTACATAGATAAATTGAGGTCGAAGGATATATATAGATGCAGAAAGCGATAGAGAGAGATGTATAGAGATATAGATATATAGATAAAGAGCCATAGGGAGATTGAGAGATGCTTCGTATATATGTGCCTACTTCAAACAAAAAAAAAGAAAAAGAAAAGGAATGAGGCATTGCAGCACATGCCGGGCATTAGCCAGTAATAAATAAAGTATCTTCAAGAAAAATAAAGTATGATTTCCGTACAAGATATCCATGGAGATTATTCTATGGTGGGAATATTAAGTAACTCAATCACGGTACTCGATAAGTAATTATATGTTTATTTTTTCTTTATTTTCGCATCTTTCGTCGAGCAGCCGGGGAAAAGTAAAAAAAAAAATCCTTAAACATTTCTGCCAGTCACAGAGAGGTCAGGCGATGTGCGACCTCGAGGGCGGACATTATGTTAGACAATGATGCCGCGAGCGGACCCTGGGAAAGAAAGAGCATGGTTGCCGCGCGCACGTGAGATAATGCTCGCGTGTGCTCGTGTGTGTGTGTGTGTGAGGACGTCGGAGGGGCCAGCATCGGCGCCGTGGGCATTTTATTGGCGAGGGGCGGTCCACCCCCGCATGCCCCCCCCCCCCTTCTACACTCGCGCAGCGCGGCGCGTCGTCCCATTCATAACGCAACACGCGACAACAGCGCCGATGGTATTATTCGTGTTCGGCGAGGCCCCGAAACATCGTGCGTTGCAGCCGGCCTCGGAGGAACTGCGACCAGCGGGGGCCACGCGCCGAAACTCGTTGAAGCGCCGTGACGAAGGTGGAGTTGCTCTAAATTCCTGACGGTTGCTACAGATAACATCCAGGCATTGACCGTGGATAATTATTTTTAAATATAAAAAAAACGCGCTAGTCTTTTAGTAGAAGCCAAACATGTGTATCATCTAACTTCTGCCATAGGCAAATTCATTTGTTCTCGTTTTGCAAATACAATAATAATACGAAACTCACACGCAAAGTTTAAAGTATAATTTTTTAAAATCATTCCGAGCGTGATAAATGTACGCAAATTGTGTTTTCAATTACATTTCCAGACGCGAATCACAGGTAGTTTCCGCCATTATAATTTGTTGCCCGAGAAGCTGCGTCGGCTATCGAATCATTCGATCTGCAGAGCGGTAGGTTAAACTGTATTATGAAACGGCTATGATAAAGGTTTATTTTTTAAATACTTAACCCTGGCTATGGGCATTATATTAGACATGGGATTTTATTAAAATACTTCCCATTTTGTTAAATTTCATTTAACAGTCAATACTTTTAAGTTTTCAATTGGCATTTTGAACTTTGGTTTGCTCCTTCCGCCACAGATGGCAGCTCCATGGTTACACATTTCCGTTCCATGCCACTTCCGATTCATTACAAAAATACTCCTACCAAATGCTGTATACCGAGAGCTTAGATGTTATTTATCAATAATTTTTTTGATGTATGGTTCTATATAAAATAGTGATCGTTTGTTTGAAATACATTACAGTGGACATCTGTGTAAGTTTAAAAGTTAAAAATGACATTTTTTTGAATAGAGAGGGTTACGTCACAAAAACTCTTGGTACGACGTGCATACGTCGTTTGGACTCGGTAGCGCAGTCAGATGCAAACCAGCTTACGGCGTGAGTTTTCTGGGTTCGAGTCCTGGGTAAGGAATGGATGTAAATTATTTACTATCTAAATTTATCGCTTATCTGCCCAGGTTAATGAAATGATCAAAATAAATGGTCTCACTATCGAAAACAATTAAAAATGGGGGGGGGGGGGGGTGGTTTTGGTGTTTAAAATCAATAGCCATTCAAGCATTAAAATACAGATAGCCAAATAAGAAAATATATCTGATCACATCAATCACCTCCCACCAAGGCGATGCGGGTTCGATTTCCGGTGTGATTAAACACAGTTTTTTTTTCATAAGTGGGAAACGCGGCGGACGTTGCCGTAAGGGTAGGTTTTCTCGGCGTAGTACGTCCGTTAATTCCTCAATACTCCAATATTGAAACACCGTCTTTAATTTTCTATCAAGGTTTTCTTGTTTTGAAGTTTCAGTGTGCAATATTTTCATCATGCTCTTAAAAAACTATAGCTTTGCATAAAACCAAACCACGAACACGTTATTCTATATTTATATATATATATATATATATATATATATATATATATATATATATATATTTGAGAGATACAAAGAAAATCTAGCTAGTTACGCATTCAGGTACCTGCTGTTTTAAATAAAGTATGTAGCAATAGTCTTGGAAAAAATATACTGTTGAATAAAACATAACGCTAAGAAATGAATCCTCATGTAAAAACAATTCTTGGAGCTAAACTGATTAAAAATAATAATATCGTTGTTTATTTACATTAGAGTTGACTGTTTTACAAATATTTTTAACTGTTATTACGAACAATGCTTTATAAAAATTATCTATTTCATAGTTTAAATGTATTTATTAATATTTAAAATGTAGTTGGTGGAAATATTATAAGGTAATTAATAATATATATTTATGAAGTTACATTACACATCTTACAATGATTTTATAAATACACCTTGTATAATTTGCTTCTAATTAAGCAAAAATTTCAGGTAGGCCCCTAATATGCAAAAAGTGCCTAATATATATATATATTTTAATTTTTTATTGTAGCTACTTTTAAATAGTTTTGTAGTCATTGGAAGAATAACAATAACGTAAAGTTTTATATTAACAAAATTTTGTTTTATTTACTTATTTTAGACACTTATAGCTATAGGTGCCATTGTAATCAAACTGAGACCACAATTTTATCAAGTATTTACGTAATTTATCCTTTCAGGTCAAATTCGTATTCCAACCTCAAGTGTCTCTCTGATGTCTTATCAAGCCAAAAACTCTTCCAGTAACATCAGAGTTCATAATGTCTATCACCTTACATTACACTGGGATAATAACCCATATGTTTCCGGTGAATCTGCATATCTAATATCTTAACAAGCGAAATTGCTACGTGATATCTTCTCCGAGTGTCTATCCGATGTTCCGACACGACCCGAGCCTAGTGCCGCAACAGCGCAGGTGTCACGACCTCCGCGCAACCCATAGGGGCGGCATCCTCCTTGGCATCTCGCCATCGCGCGATCCGCGCGCCTGTGGGCGAAGAGGCTGCGGTCCTGCCGCAGGGTGCCTTATGCCCTGCCCACCACCACCACCCCCTCCGCCCGTGGGCGATAAATCAGCGCGATGGCCCCTCGGCTCGGCCCAACTCCCGCCTCTCCGCCTCTCCGCCTCTCCCCCCCCCCCCCTTCCCGGGGGTCCACAAGACATCGCCTTTTAATTGCTACTCTGCAGCCGGCTGCATTGTTCCTCCGCGCGGCCATGTGGGTGGGATGGCGCTGTATCGTGCATTGAAGTCTCCGGCGCGCATGTGCGACGGGGCCTCTCTCCGCTGCGGTACACGGCCCTAGTCTTCGCGAGCGGTTCCCACAGAGCTGTTCGAACGGCGAGGGGAGCCACCGAGGCCGATAAATCCACCGTATCCTGTAAATCCACTGTGCGACACGGACAGCTACGTACATGCAAAAACATTTCCCTGTGAGACCACCTGAAATTAAACAAACAAAAAAAAAAATTATTAAACATCAGTTGCACGTACAATGATTATTTTAACTCGTGAATACATGTTGCGATAATCAAGATCTTGAACGTGATGTCAGCATGGTTGATTGCCTCGGCAAATTGACCACTCTGCCAACGAAAGAAGCCTTGAATTTATTATTCTGCTCACATTTGAAACGATTTAAACACTGACATTCACTCTTAGAAAAGGTAGTAAATTAACAAGTTTTAAATTTAAAAAAAATATATATAAACCTTTAGTCGGATACGATTTCATTGCAGTTTCATATATAGGCCTACGTGGGTATTCATAAAAACTACTACCTACTACTTTCGAGTTACATGCTTTGTTGTTAACATTGTAAACTTTCTCTTAAAAATAAGAACTGTGATTTTGCTGTAGACATGAACAAATGTTTAGATGTTTTTTGTTAAAATTTGAATATGAAATTAATGTGCGCGTGTTAAAAATTGTTACAGTAATATCAGTTTTTGTAAATTTGTGAAAATATTCGTATATAACATAAGATCCCTTGATAATTTCTAGGGAATGTTCTTTGCTAATTAAAGGTGGTGAAATTTTCCATTGTATAATTTATCATCTCTGAGGTGATAAATCGGCAAATATATGTAGCTGAAATACTTTTTTTAATATTACATATAGTATTAAATATTAAATTCATATGTGAATAAATTCCCAAAATCATTAACAATTCCAGAGATATACCAAGAGTCCCAATAACTTTATTATTTATCCTAACTAATATAAGAAGCATTTTTTAAAATTAATGGCCACCTTTTTTTTGTATCCTGGAACTTAAGCTGAAATTAGTAAATATTTTTTTTTAGATATTATTCTTTTATAAAATCATCAAACAACTATATTATACGAACGTTTGTAAATCTGTTCTCAAACAATTATTTCAATAAGAGAGTAAGTAACTCCGTGGGTATTTAAAACAGTAGTTATTGCAGTGATTATGTGGCAAAAAATGAATTGTGTTACACAAAATCTTATATTGTCAAAACCGAATTTCGCAATAATGTATTTTCGCAAATTATTTTCAAGATCAATTTAAAAATAAATACCTTTCTGGTTTTATGAAACTAAACCTGAAATAAATTAATGATAAATATTATTTTGTGATAATAAGAAAAAACTTTTATTAGTATAATGTAGAAAAAAAATACTGTTGTTTAATGAAATAAAACCTAATTAGTCGCTGTACTTCTTACACAAGGTGCGTATCACAACATGAAACCAACGAGGAGACTTTCTGTAAAGCGCTTCGTAGTGTGTTGTTATCCTTATGGAGCCAGTGTAAAAAAATGGTCTTAATTGTGAAAGAAAACTAACACAAAGCACAGGACTTTACGATTCTGTACGGCCGTACCTTTCTCCGTCATTATATTTTTCACGGAGTTAGTAAATATTTGCATGAAATACGACCGGCGTGAAAAAAAAAATCCTGCGGTATTTTATTGTAGGTGTATGTGGCCGGCAATATTTCAGCCCCGCCTTGCGGTGACATTTAGAAGCCCCCCAAAGGGCGAAGAAGTGGTTCGGGGATGTTAAAGAAAACTAAAAGATGGCCTGAATGCGTTATCTGTATCGCTCAACATGCAGGGGCGGTCAGCTGCACAAACGAAAATCGTCTCGATTCTTCACCATACATATATACACACACACATTTTTTTTTTTACAGCGCGGTCTCGGGAAACGTGTTGCGTCGTTTCCAGCCGAAGAGTTTCTCCTCCTCCGATTCCAGAGGGGACGACCAGGCGGCGAGAACGACACAAACGAATTCCCCGAGTTCAGGTTTTGAATTCCTCGCGGCGATTGCCGCGATGAATCCCGGGCAGAGAAGCCTCGGGTCGTATGTCAACCCTCCCTCCCTCCCTCCCACCCAAACTCCCTTCCCCCAGGGACAGAACCTCGAGGAATGTGCTGTGAAGTCCGCAGTACGTCCGAGGTTTACCTCAGAGCGCCGGAGTAAGAGTAGTGGAAGCAATTCCTTCTTTCCAAAACCCCTTTAAACGCATCTTCATTCCCCTTACCCGTTACAGGTCATTATTTTATTCTTACGTTTAACACTTTTAAAACTGTGGATTTTTTGATGCGGCCGAAATTAAAAAATAATAATAAATATAGATACTGCATACTTTTCGTATAATTATCTGGCAAATTTGAATTTTTTTAACATTTTTGCGCAGTATGGATACCTGTATGGAGAACCAAATGGATTAAAAAACTGCAGTAATAGTGGCCTATGTTTTTAAAATCCTCTCAAAAAATTATTTCATTAAATTCTGACTTTTAAAATAAAAATAAATTTTTTGATGATTTTTAAACTTCAGGTGTAGTTAAATATATTATTATCTGAAGGAAATTAATCCATACTACGTAGCAGCCAGTAAAATTGACTTTAAACCTTAAAAGTCCAGTTCTATATTCCAATTCATTTTCCTCATCCATACTGTAAAAAAAAAACGATAAAAATGCTTATTTGTCAGCTAATTATGTAAAAGGTATGCGGCTCAAAAAGCCGTCAAGTAAATATAAAATAAATACCTGGAACGGGACATACCCACTTTCATGCTAACATTCTGTACACGATACTGTGAGAACTACCACAAACAGTACAGATATGGCACAGACACATTATTTTCTTCTGCATGCTGGGTCATTATTGGCTTACAATTTGCCATCAGAACCATCAAAATAAAATGTTATCTCTATGGTCCCGCCTTCATGTTCCTCTTGGGGCACATCACTAAAAAATTGTAATAAAAGTTAATTAATTTTTTGAAGAGCACATCACAATTTCCTTATAATAAAATAACATTCAAGCCAATTTAAAACTAATGTCAGTAATATTAATAACTAGTTTCTTCCGTGCAGCGTACAAAATTAGGATTTTTCTGAGTGTACAAGAATCTTAACATTGTAAATCCAATTTTAATTTATGCCACTTTGATTGTATTAATCTTAAATTTCATTCATTTAAATCCAAATGTTTTTATGACGATAAGTTACACAAAAATATGGATTTCTAAGGCCAGTTATAAATTTCTAAATAATAATTTGATAATTGTTTTATTTATTTACGCAAAACATTATCTTTGCTGAAAGCGTATTACATTTGGTATTTTATGACACTATTTAAATCAAACAATCGAATTTCACAAGGAAAGAATTCGAGATATGAACATAGATACATTCAATCAATATTAGTGTAGTGTAACACCGAGAATACAGAACTAAATAAGTGAAACTGTATACAAGCGAGAAAGAAATATATACTATAACGAGATCAAAATAAAACTTCTTACAACATAAAAACTTGTAACACATATGGAAAATAAAATATTCAGCATATACCTATATTTAGTCGTCCATTCAATGATTCTTGCAAATGAGGAACCTTGATTTAAAAGATTTTCATGGGCATACGCTAATGGTGGTTTGAACTATATGTCAGAGAGAAAAAACAAGAATGTACAAGTAAAACGAATACACAAACACTCAGAAAACCAGCCTCAATCAGCCAATATGAAATGGTAAACACTTAGACAGCACAGAGAGTACTCAGTGGAAGAATTAGTCAGAAAAAAACCCAGCACAAACAGTGGGGTGACAACAACGGGACGACAGAATTGTATCCCCGTGGAAAGGGTACCTTTCAGACTTATGGTGGCTGTAGTGTAGCTGGGTAGGAACTGGAAAGGTACCCTTTCCGATTTCTTAAAATGTTTTGGTTTTAATGCAAATATGCACTGGAAAGGTATCCCCTCGGAAAGGGTACCTTTCAGGATTTTCTGTACAATGACACAGCAGAAAATAAAACAGAAGGATACCCTTTCCGATTTCTTAAAATGCATATTATTTTCTGCTTTAAAATCCTGAAAGTTATCCCATTGGAAACATATCCCAAAATGGTTGTGCTCACTCATAAAATCCTGAAAGATATCCCCTCTGGAAACATATCCCAAAATGGCTGCCAGACAAGTGATATATCGATACAGGCCAGGTGAAAGAATGGCATGAAGTAAACACATCGGTAAAAAGACCTTATCTACAATTTTACATTTGATAAATGTTAATTTATTAGCTCCCTATAATGTTTAATAGAGGTTAGGTTAGGTTAGGTTAGGTTAGGTAAGGTTAGGTATTCTGTGGACACTCCTTACCAGTGCCACCTAGTATGAAACTGAGGAACTAGGTGCTTGTATCGATACATTAGTTGTCTGGCAGCCATTTGAGATATATTTCCAGAGGGGATAACTTTCAGGATTTTAAAGCAGAAAATAATATGCATTTCAAGAAATCGGAAAGGGTACCTTTCCAGTTTATTTTCTGCGGTGTCATTGTACAGAAAATCCTGAAAGGTAACCTTTCCGAGGGGATACCTTTCCAGTGCATATTTGCAGTAAAACCGAGACATTTTAAGAAATGGGAAAGTGTACCTTTCCAGTTCCTACCCAGCTACACTACCGCCACCATAAGTGTGAAAAGTAACCTTTACAAGGGTATACAATTAAGTCCCCCCCACAACAACGAGACTATTAATATTAAGTCGTTTTTGCAACACTAGTTTACCAGCATCATTTATTCATTATTACGGGCGTCATTTGCAAAAATTTTAATATTTTAGGAAGTTGGTATAGTCTGAGATAAAATAGAAAAATATACATCTTTATTAAAGTTCAGTTATTTTCATGGTCCGTTTCAATTCAACATCCAGAGCTTAAGAAAGGTTATAATGTGATGAAAGCTATTTTATAAAATGCTCTTTAGCGTGAGTACACAATTCTGGGTTCAGTAAGACGCATTAAGTAGGCCGCTTTATGAGGGGTGTATCTGTGTTATTGAAGCGGGATGATAAGTGCGACGCTCGCTGTAGTTTCTAGCGCAATATCGCCTCTATAATCGCCAAGTTATGAATTGGCGCGCAGTCTTCTCGTTGTACACAGGATGACTATGAAAATCGAGCGGTAATTATAACATAACATGGTGGAGAAATGTAGATTTAGGTGTAATGAAATTTCTTTGAGTGCTGTGAAGAACCTTTACTTTACTGGGCGTTCTATGTCCAAAAATTATTCTGAAAACATGCGTTTTTATTGAATTTAGATCGCTTAATATTGCAGCTTAAAAGCGAAAAAACGGAAACAGATATACCCATCCGCCCTCAGCGCACAATTCAATGTTTTTCGTAAAACAGACACCACTAGGATGTCCTGAGCTGTTTTAAATCTCGTGGGTTCTTCTGAAGCTCTGTACACCGTCCAGGCAGGCGGGCCGCTTAAAGAACAAATATTATTTTCGAAAGAATTTAATAATAATTTCATACTAATGCTTGACGAGGAAAGAGATGTGGAACAAATGTCTATAGGATCAAACTCTGCCTGCCAACTCTTTTACGTATTACTATTGTCCGCGTACTATTTTGTTTTATTTTTGACGTGTAACACCTTATCTTTCGGTATACGGCGTTTTGTGGGAGTGATTTCATGAATGCGATGGAAGTCAAGGAACGGAAATGTGTAACCACAGTGTAGCCACATGCTGCGTATGCGCGAAACAAAGATTAAAAATATAAAGGGAAACCTTCTAGTATTAACTGCTTAGTGTATTTTAAAAATATGGGCAGTATTTTCATAAAATACCTTGTCAAAATTAAGATCAATGTCGGGATTTAGTATTATTTCAAGTCTTTTTCACTATGATCGGAGCCGTTTCATTGTAGGGTTTCCAATTTAGCTCTATAAATATTATAATTCGATGGTCGACGTAGCTGCTCCGGCAGCGCATTCCAGCGGTGGGTGGTGAAACTAAGTGTGATTCGTGTTCAT
The DNA here is from genome assembly GCF_032445375.1 of Bacillus rossius redtenbacheri. NCBI lineage: Eukaryota > Metazoa > Arthropoda > Insecta > Phasmatodea > Bacillidae > Bacillus > Bacillus rossius. Next base: position 26,967,160 of record NC_086335.1, on the reverse strand, counting down.
AAATGTTGTTGAAAACACTATTTACTTATATTTTTTACTCTGGGCATTTCTTTAAAGAATTGTGAGTTAATAATGTTCGCAGGCTTTCACGGCCATTGTCTGAAGTATAGCTTGGTTTCTGGGTTTTAGCCGTGTCCTTGGAGCATAATTCACCGTATTCACTGTAGGTAACTGCTACCTGATGATGGCGACTGCAATGTCGACCGAAACCTCGGTGAATTATTCGCCAAGGACACGGCTACAATTCAGAAGCCAAGCTACTTCCATTGTGAGTTAAATTTCGTGTCCGAGTTTCGTGTTGTAAACGTACATATTTTCAACGTGAGAACACATGAATTTGCTTGCTACCGAGGTACTGCAAGGTTCGGTAACAATTTTTTTTTCGGTCGCGAGGAGTGCGTATTCGCAAGAAAACCACCCCCACTCCCCCCCCCCCCCCCCGGCCACGTGGGTGTTCTCGCCGGACGCATGTAATCTCCTTATCAACGCTGCCAGCCTCCGCACCGGAACATTTAATTTTCCTCGCTCGCTCACGCTCTACGGGGCGTGCGATGCATTCCTGGCCGGCACGATCGTGTGTTGTGCATTTTTCTTTCCTTATTGTGCCGAGGCGGGTGGGGGGAGGAGGGGGTATAGCTCGAGTGTGAGGAGAGCAGGCAGATGATTGGGTGGCGTGGGAACCAACAGGAAAAGGAGCTCTCTGGAACGCGTGCCCGGCGATAGAGACCTTGCTTTTCCTCACCCTAGACTCGCTTCGACCTCAGCGAGTAAAACAAAGATCTCCGTACACACTTAGAAATTAGAATTAACTTACTAACTTGTCAAATATACTAAGTCCCTATCGTAACGTCGTACAGATGGGCCCTTCGTAGAAACTTTGCGGGTTCCTGACAAGATAAACGTGCGAATGGCAGAAAGAAGAATATTATAGTTTCTGAACACTTAACAGGTTTTCGAGGAATCTCTAACATTGTTATATGATTCGTGCGAGTTCATGCTAAAGAAATTTAACTCAGCATCAGTAACGTAGTTTGGCTTATGGGCTCCAACCGCGTCGAAAGCCAAAAACTTCAACGAAGTTTCGGTTGACATTGCAGCCGCCTTCTTCAGGGTAGCCGTTACCTGCCAGTAGGAAACTGCTACTTTGAAGATGGTGACTGCAGTGTCGACCGAAACTTTGGTGAAATCTTTGCCTTCAAGGTGGCTAGAATCCACTAGCCAAGAAAATTTAGACAATGGCCGTGAAAGCCAGCAAATCCTTATCAACCCTGTTTAATTTACAGAAATATCTGTAAAATTAGGAAGATCATTGGATAACTTGTTATCATTATCCTTTGCACGTAAAAAAATTATTTTAATACAATCTTATTAATATACCACTTTCTTAAAACGGACTGAAGCGTTTTAAATAATTTCTCCAACAGATTTGTGACCCCATTGAGATTCCTAAACACACACAGATTGTCTTAAAAATTTGTGATTGTCAATTTTTAATACCAATAAAAATGCCTGTTGGATTGAAAGCAAAAATTTGTGGCGCATGAAAAAGATAACTAATGCATAAATAATTCACCTAAGTCGCTAACAATTTTATTGCAGTGCAAATGATATTAACTGATGTAAGAGTTTTCTCAAAGACTGCTACTCCCTACTCTTCTTACTTTTGCATTAGCCCCAAGTTTTTCGCTTTTAATCTTACAAGTAGTTTTATAGGTATAAAAATTCTAAATCACAAATTTTCAGAAAAAACTTTTTTCGGTAAGAAATCTGTGTAGGATAATAAATCTGTATGGGGCTAAGAAAAATAATTTTATAATACTACAATCTTGTCTACGCACATTTAACGTAAAGGACATACATTTACACGTACATTTAACTCAGTAGGATACCATTTAATCAGTATGATACGATATCCAACCTACGGTAGACCTCAACTGATCCAACTGACTTTGGCTCCAACAGTATTTTGACTTCAACTGATCCTATGATAATTGGTTACATGGTTACAAAACTACTTGGCTACAAATCTACAAGTCTACGAGGCTCCAATTGCAGCATGTCTTCGGTTTAAATTGCCTTTGGCTCCAACGACTCCAGCCACATTAGGCTATAGATTACAAGGCTCCTTGGTTACGCAGCTACAAGTCTACGAGGTTCCGTGGCAACATGGTTAAACGACTTCGAGACTACGAAGATACAAGGATACAAGGTTAAAAGACTGCGAGGCTACAGGACTACGAAGCTACCAGAACACAAGGGTGCGTGGCTACTAGACTGCAAGTCTATACGAGACTGCGAGGTTTTCGAGGATTCATGGCTCCAACTGGCTAACATAGTACAAGACCGGGTAGGAAATTATTTCCAAGTATCGAAAAATTAGTCTTTAATGGTAGGCACAGCGACAAGGTATTTATTTAGTCGGAGAGGTATCTTTTATAGAGTCGTTTCTCGTAGAGAGAGTAATTGATAAACACCACGAAATGTAATAGGGAACAGAATTTAATTTAATTTAAATCTTTGGTTAGTCGTATCACTGGTCGAGAATCGAACCAAGGACAGATATAAATCGGGATAAAAATACATATATATTTTTAATGTTTTTCATATATTTTTTGTTTATCTAGTTCAATTATTGCAAATTTTTAATGGGGTGGCCATATTGGCTTACTGGGGTCTCTTTGATGAGGAACCTAAAGCGCTTTTACGATTTTAAAAATGATTTATTAAATAGGTGATTTTTGCCTAAAATTTACTTTTATGAATCAGTCAAGAATTTAACAAGAGACGGATATCGATGGAATAAGTTAATATTTTAACAAGTAATATTTTTTTATAAGTTTTGGAAGTATTTCGGAATTTATGGATTAATAATTAGAGAATTTCAAGATGATGTCCAAATATCTAGATGGCGACGCCACGGTAATAAATTATTCCTGCACTCTAGCAGCTAAGAATTAAACTAATATAGCGGCAACAAACTCTAGCAAATGTCGCGTGAACTATGTGAAACTAGAGCTCCTTGTATCGATTACTGAAAACAAGGTGGCGGCAGCACCCTCTAGCAGGTGATGTGCGTTGACTAGCGCTTCCGGGAGCAAGTACTAAAAATAAAAATTGCGCCCACACTCTCTAGCGGGTGATGCTTTTATTCCGCCAAATTAAAAAATATATATATACAAGATCGTATATGTTTGTTTAATTTTTATATACATTATTTCATTCTCAGTCTGGTAAATCGGCTTCGCGCTCTATTACAACAATAACAATTTTATTTTAAAATTTGCATTCAACAGAGAATATCTGGAATTAGTTCCGCCGCTGAAAACATTTCCAAAATGCACAGTTTACCTCAGGGGCAAATATCTGTTGGATTCTCAGGGTGGAGTTGCGGAATTACGTTTGTCAATCCCTTTACGCAGTTACGATATGGCAAGCGTAAGCAGGTCCCCAAAATAAAGGTTTTTAAATCCCCCCACTTCTATTCCAGAATTTACGCCCATAGCTGACCTGAGTGTTTCTCGGTGAGAACAAAGTTATATTATTTATCGTGCTGCTTATGGAACGATATGTTTATGACGACCAGTGATTCAAAATATGAATGCTTTATTTACTTTTTTAAAGAAACCTCTGAAGTACTTTTGCGATTTTTGGTTTTGAAAAATGTATAAATTTAAACCAGAATCATTATATGTTTTAAAATTTTAACTACCGAGGTCTATTTAATATAAAACACTATTTCTTTAATTACAGATAAGATAGGACCGAATCCAACCGATTAACTTCATCTATAAGTTCATCACGAGAAAAAGATGGAAAACATTCTAGGCTTATTGCAACGTCAGATAATATATGGGAAAAACTTATGATACTTTATGCTACCTTTATGTTTCATTGATATAATTTTCCTATGGTAGCAAATTTTTAAGATTTTTTTAGTTTAACTTTTTCAAATGCTCAGAGTTATATCTCAAATAATTCCTTTTTTGTTTCCAATAAATGAGGTATTCAATTTAATCTTCATTGACGTATAAGAGCCTTGCGAAGTCACTTAAGACCACAAGATGCAGTTAATTATTAACATATTTTTTTATGTTGTACCCGCAGACGAAGTTTGTTAGTCAAAAAATTATGTTTCATCATGTTTATATTCAAGTTATACGTGAAGCTTTCTTAAATTGCAATGCTACGTAAAAAATTAATATTTTTTTTAATAAACATCCACTTGTAAAATTCTGCGGGAAATGAAACAAAAAAAGAAACATTTATTGCTCATAATTTTATAATAAATTTAAAAATGCCAGTTTATTCATGTATTGTTAAAAATTTCAAAGATTGATTAAAAGTATATATAATCTGTACACATAAAAAAATTGTGTCTGTAATGAATGTATAAGTATATAAATAAAACTAAGGAAAGAAATTTCTTAGGTAAACTCTGGCACTTTTTAGATAGGTGTTGGAAGGTGGCAGGTTAATAACGTGATCAGAGCTCGGAAGTATAGTGTGCGGGCGGGTGTCCGTGCAAGGACCCAGCAGTGCATGCAAAGCCTGGAGCTCGCCGCCCCTGGCAGCTATACCACCCCTGGCTATGTCCCGCGCCGCGGGTGGTCGTGTTCCAGGCGCCAGGTGTAGCCACCTGAGCCACACGCGTGACCTACAAGCAACATGGGACGTCGTACACACGGATCTGGTGCCTTGCGAGTGACCAACCGTTCAGGCGCTTGCAGGACACGTGGGAGTTCTGTCACGGCGGAAGTGTTCCCGCTTTTTGTAAACACTTTTAATAACATAAATATGTACTTACAATAAAGTAGTTTTTGCATTACGTAAATGTTAGTTAAACATATTTGTTAAATTTATCGTCTTTATTAGATGATCTGTACTTTTTTATTTTTAACTCTAAGCAGTGTTAGAGAAAATAGTGTTTTTTATTTAAGGTGATATAAAATACATTTTTTTTTTGCTTATAGCAAACATTTTTTTTGCTTGAGTATATTTGTTCAAGGTTTTCTCGTTGTAAACCAGTGGATTTTAATGTCTGTAAATGGTTTCACTTATCAATATTGTATTTTTAATAACAAATATTTTGTTAAAAAATCAAGTCAAGGCTGTGGATTTGCCGTGGCTAGTTCCTCGTGGTATAAATGTTGGTTATTCGTGTTCAGGAAATATTTTAAATCTCAATAAATTTTATTTTTGTGTGCAATATTTAATTGGTTTCAGATAAGTAAATAATAAATTTAATTTTTACCTGTATGGAATAATGTTTGCCGTTTTAAATTTCCAATATTTTAAATTAGCATTTTACGTGAAACTGTTTCCCAAAAAGCCCACAGAGGAAGGATCTGTAAAGATCCAAGAGAACAATCTGGATACATACTCGGTGCTCATAAACTTGAGTAACCACGATAGATTATTGTATCGAACCTCTGACACTTTCCAAGTGATATTTTACTATCAGCTGTTACGTAATTTGTGATCAGTCTACTAATAGTTTTATAAGGCCTGGAAACGATTAATTCATTCAATATTTACTGTCATTATACTGGAAAACTTACGGAATTATAACGTGGGATTTTTGAGGTGGTTGGCAAGTCATGTTTCTTGAAATCTGGTGTTTTATCATTAATCTTGAATAAAGAAGACTGTTTATGTATAAGCAAAATAAATGATAAATTTTTTTAGTTTTTAAGACAAAAATATATCGAATGATATTTCGTTTCCTTCAGAAAAATCCATTTTCCTAAGCATGCTGAAATTTCCATATTTTTTTCAACCTTTCAATCTTCTGGGACATCACACATTTTTATTTGTTTCTAATTTATTTTAAGGTCCCACTAATCAAACAGCCTAAAAAAACTCACGATAAATTACTTTTAAAGCTCTACGTGTGACTTTTTGTATCAATTAATTACAAAAAAAATTATTTACAATCATGCACTACTAGGTAATGTGTATATTTTTAAAGTTTAACTCCTTGGTATTTTTCTTTTCCGAAAGTTTTTTTATAACCTTTACTCCCCTCAACACCAACCATGTGATATAAGTATGTAGATATATGTGATAAGTTTGACGTGCAGTTTTATTTTGCCATTTTACTTCTTGTGTTGCACGAGGGGTTGTTATCACAACGCCGAAATACCACAACGCCTAACGTACAATAACGTCGAATACCATAACGCCGAATGGCAAATTGACCGCAACGCCGACAGCTAGAAAACTGCTGTGTACCACAACGCCAAAATACAATAACGCCGAAAAATGTTGCCACCGGACAGGGGGGGGGGGGGGGGGGCACAGGAGCAAAATGAAAAACAACTGATTGAATTTGTGTGCTAACCTTACCTAACTTAACCTTTGTAGCAGTCCTACAATGACATTTTTCGGGGTTAATGTATTTGGGCGTTGTGGTAATTCGGCGTTGTGGTACACAGCAGTTATCTAACTGTCGGCGTTGTAGTCAATTTGGCATTCGGCGTTATGGTTTTCGCCGTTATTGTACGTTCGGCGTTGTGGTATTTGGGCGTTGTGGTGCGTCCCGTTGCACGAGTGGTGTATCGATCGGACGTATGCCAATTCACACTGGAGCCTCAGGCGTGACTCTAGCCCGCAACCCCTGGCGCCGAGAGCCTGCGCGAGGCCTCCACTGGCGCCACAGACGTCAGGCGGGAGAGGCTCTCGCCAGGACCCTGGTGTCCGCCGGCTTTGAATATATATACTGTATAGAAGTCGCCAGCCCAGGTTAAAATTTCTAATACGGTTTTGAGGTAGTTGGTTAATTCACCGCCGCAATCGCCACCATCTCTAGGGCATCGACTTGTGGTGGTCCATAGCGGACTAGTGTCGAACTCTTCAAACACCCCTTCCCCCTCATGTTGAACGACCTTGAGCTGCAGTGAATGATGGGTGGGGGGTGCGGGGAATGACAGCGGGCGACAGTGCTGCGCTCTAACGTGCAAATAAGAACTAAGACGATACAGGGCCTTACGGCAGCGCACTGCAGCGGCGAAGTTCCCAAGCTGCTCATCATACGCATCTGAAAAACGTAGAGTAAATCCTATCCACTCGCGTTTTCTATACAGTATATATATTCAAAGCCGCCGGCGAGCAGAAACCAGAGTGACCTTGAGAGCCGGCCCAGGCGCGCCGGGACGACGCGACGTCGTAAAACCCGACATGGGGAGGAATAAAACTGGGAGCGCTAGAAGAATCCACCGGGCTCATTCCAAGAATTTAGACAGCAGTAAAACTAGAGCTGTCGGATTTTTTTAATTTTTTTTTTTTTTTTTTTTTTTAACTCCTGCGATGATTCCTCGTGTTTGATGAGAGCAGAAGACAGTGTTTCAAAAGTCAAATAACAAAAGCACGAAACTGACTGTTTGTCTCGAATCCAAATGTAAATGTTAGTTTAGTACCTGTCATTGCTGTTTTTTTATTTTTGCTGACCTTTGATTTCGCCGTAAATAAATTTTTTTATGGGAATTTTAAATGAGACGGGTAAAAAAAAACAGTATTTTCTGTGGGTTTTTTTTCTTCAGTTTTTGCTGTAGTTGACTGTTGTCTTGTATATGGTTTTTTGTGTCAAAGGCCATTAAGTATTAAACTGTTTTAAATTTCTTCAATGAATTCGGTTTAGAGAGATTGGGTACCACTTTTAGAAAGTACACAATTAAATTAATAAAAAAAATATATATTTCATATATTAAATATTTAACAATATTAACATTTTTCATGAGTCAAACATATATAAAATTCAATTAAAAATAGTTAATTAATGATTTTGTATAAAATAAATTACGTTTAAAAACTAATTAATGAGGCTAATGTGTAGCTAAAACTGTATTATTTTGTTCCTGAACAATCACTAAAATAGTCTGCTTCTTCAAATATAAGATACTTCAGCGATTAATTATCTTGTTTTATCTTCGATAGTAAATTACTTAATTATTTTTTCTTAAATTAAACTATAAGTAATCCAAAATTTGGTATTATTAAATAAAAAAATACTTATCAGCTATTATATTTCAAGCGTTTATTAAAAAGTTAGACTATTGTAGCTTTACATACTATTTGGTCAAACATAAACAAAATGTCATACAAAATTTACATTATAATGCTATCCCAAATACGTGAACAGACTATTTAGACAGAGCAGCTTCCCTCAAATAAACGTACTCTGTGTTTATATTATTTAAGTAAATTTCCCATCATAAGTTTCTTTCAGTAGCAAGTACGGCGTTTCGTATCCTTCTGAAAAATCCATTTTCCCTGCTGAAATTAAGTTTTTGATGTGTAAAAAACTTAGCTATCTGTATGTGGCATTTTGTAGGAGTAATGTCGTGAATAACGGAACGGAAATGCGCACAACGGTTTTGCGTCTGTGCGGAAGTCTCAGAAATCTCGAATATATTGTGTAACCGCTTTATTCATCTGCGTGTCTACACACACACACACACACACGCGCGCGCGCGCGCGTTATATATCTATTCTCGTTTTATAAAAATCGCTGTCACCCATCAAAGTACCAACCACACACGATGGCGCTAAACTTTGATAATAGTAATAGTAAATTTTCCAAAAGTATTACCAATATTCTACGTAGTCAATGTATCATATCAATACCACTATCTGTGAACAGTGTTAATAAACATTTTCATGAAGTTATCAATGTCAATAAATCTCGCATGTAACATTACAAGTCTCTGTTGGAAAATGGGTAACAATGTTGCATTTTTTGACACATGTAAAGTTTGAGTAGAATTTCGTGGCACATAGGCTTTACAAGTCTCGTAGAGTATGGTACTACATGAAGAACATTCGGAATTATTACCAGTTACAACAAAGTTATTTTTTATCTTCTCATGTTAAATCTCACATTTTCAATGTGTAAATAAAACCAAAAATTTTTGTCATGAAAGTTTGGTAGTTTCTTTAAACCGAGATGTGTCGCGAGGCTAAAAAATAAATGTTTCCGAGGTTAGGAAAGTACCGCGAGGCAAAGAAACGTAAAACAGCACTGAAATTCTCGCAAAGAGCCGAGGCTTGGGTGCGGCTATCTGTGGCGAGCGATCGTAAAGTCGGCTGTTCGGTATTAGGAGCAGGACCGCGATAAACACTCCCCCGTGCAGGGGAAAAAAAAAAAGCCACCTCCCACCCACCGCGACGAGCATCAGAACGGTCTTGTTCGCCCATTACAAGGAGGTGCCATAAAGCGGGCCCGCTACGAGTATCGCGGGCGGGCCGAGAGTAGTTTAGTGTGTCTCGAGGACCGGCGATAAGAGCCGAGGCATTCTTCCACCCCCTCCCCGCGGGCACGGTGACGGCGGGTCGCGACCCCCGGCCGGTAAACTGCCCGCCGCCTCGTGTGAAGTGGTCCGGCCCGCGGTAATGACCTCCGCGCCTTACTGGAGCGCGAGCCTGGTACAGTGCTTTACTAGTGCACGAGAAATATACACATTTTTACCTTATCGACTCTAATGTGGAATTTATTTGGCCACTCTTAAAAATAACCGTGGCTTGTGCAAAAAAAAAAAACATATGTTTAACATTGTGAAACTACAAATGTAAGAACGCTAAAGAATTTAACTATTTTTTGTCGTATGAAATTCATATAACTTCATGTACTTTTCTTTTATTTATGGCCTTTAAATCATTTTGTGTCTAAGAACGTATGTGAGTTATCAATAAGAATAGTATGGCGTATATTAATCAGTAGATAAAATAACAAAATGAATGTTTACAATTTAAACATAGTAAACGACGATGTAACGTGCAAAGTTTTACATTTGTATTAAGCTTACGCTCTACTTTATACGTTGTTCTGTCCTACCTCTTACCCCTCCAGCTACCAGGGTAAATCTCTTGTATTCAAATACCCCGCACGTCGATAAATATCCGTTACATTCGCAATCTACGTTACCTCCGTTACATTGTAAGGACGTCATAGTACAGTGATTTTAAAAACTATATATATATATATATATATATATAATGGGTTTATGAAGTGGCGTATTAAATTTACGTCAACATAATCCAGGCATCAATTCTTTGGTCACACTATATACCTACTTTAAGAGTTTTCCGTGTGCCGTCGAGGACGTAAAAGCAGTGTTTCACAAGGACCGCCAGAGACTCAGAAAGTATCATGGCTGGCGCTGACTCGGCGCTGCCCGGACTGTCAGCCGCTCGCCCGAAGGAGAACAAAAGCTTCGCCTTCTGGAGGTTGCCGCGAGGGTGTGCGAGGGGTCAAGCGGTCGCTAATGCGCCATTGTTTCCACGCCAGGCGATTACGAACAAGAACGCGGGATGCGTGTTGGCTAGGCTCAAGCCGATCCCCTGGCCAGCTATCTCCCCTCCCCTCGAACACTAGCCGGTGGTCGGGCACCGTGTGAGTCTCCTCGTCAAGGTATTACCGCCCAGTCACCGAGGCACTCTTAAGGCCCCTGTCACACTGCCAAATTACCGTCTCCGACTTCATTTGACGACTAAGTACAAAGAGTAATACTTCTAGAAATACGGCTTTCAAATTTAACCTATAATCACTTCGGGACAGATAACCTCAAACACGTTTTAAATGCTGTCACGATATTGAAGCTCATTACAAAGACCGTGCTTGCTCAATCTTTTCGTTTTTTGTTGTTATTTATTTATTTAATCCGTTTGAGTGCTGGATGGAAAATTTTATGTTATTAATTATTTATGCTTTTTTTAATTTGAGTAATTCTAACTTTTAATTCACATTACATATTGCTGCACAGTAATTTATATTAACATAACTTTACCTTCATAACTTCTTTTATCTCATGTTTATTCTCCGTTTAAAAGATTCGTTGATACGGAAAAGCACGCTATCCCTGTTTACAAACGACACGATTCAAATTAGCTGACACCGTCAGACGTCCCACTAATTAGATAACCAGTCCAGTAGGGGAGAGACGGGCAAAGTGTCCAAGCTAATGTTCGCTCATTTTTAAACTGACTTGCAACAGGTGTAAAGTCATCAAAATTAGTGTTTACTAAACTTCATCTATTCTAGTTCATTATAAAAAAATTCAATCACCTCAGGAATCAGTTAAGTGCCGGAAAAAATTCATTTCACAAAAATTATCCAAATGGCCATTTTGTCCGACATGGCTTAAAAGTTAAAAATAAGGGATGAATATGGTTTAAACTTAGAAAATAATGTATTTTAATAATTGAATAGTTATGGAAATTCACAACACTTGTCGAAATATTTTGGAAAACAATTAAGTCTTTCTAACATGCTATGGAAGAAGACGAAAAAAAATTAAGACAGCTTAATTAAAAAGTAAAGAAATTACAAACAAATTATGAAAGTTATTAAACTTTAAAAATGGGCTACGTTTCCTTTAAATAAAAATTATCTATTGGCAATTCTCGCTACTGAAATAAAGGCTGTTTTCTTCAATTCCAGCAGAGTGTTCGTGGATAAAAATAAATCCATATTTGAAACTGGATACATCGTTCTTGTGATCTTGAAGCTAAAACTATTTCGTTTCAGTAGAGCCAAGAAGCGTCTTCTTGTTCATCATCGTCATAATATTCAAGTTACACTATTCTGGGGTTAGTATTCCTCCACTTAGTGATATTCTTTTTATCCTTGTTTAAATATTTCTTCTCCTCATGTGCTACTTTACTTTTTAGCCTTTTTTTCTCATTTGCTTCTCTTTCATCTTTTGCAGCTTCAGTTATATGGCTATATGGACCTGATGTCAATATCTCCAATATCTCCGCGGGTCCTTTCTTTCGACCGTTGCTGTTTGGTTCTTCTTCTGCTTTTGGCCGAGACAAGGCACAGTAACAGTGTCCCTATGGTTCACGTAGAAAGAAGTTCCGTGTCGTTGGTTTGTTTCTTTGTGGGAGGGGGGAAGAGGGAGCGCTTGCACGGTATGAGCCGGCTGCACAGGCATAACTGATGATAGTGCAACATATAGAGGGAGGGGAAAGTCTGTCACCTCAGCAGCAATAAAATATTCTTCTTTGAAGATGTCTGTGCCAAGTGGCACAATGTATTTTTAAAATATAAATAGTACTTTAATAGATCATGAGTTGTTATTATAATTGATATTGTCAATTAATCATCAAATGATGATAAAACGTATATTCAAAGTGGTTTTTAAAATCTGCAGTGTTGATAATAGGTCTACAGAAGGAAAAAGTATTAATTTGTGCTCGTCGGGCAAAGTGGCCAACAGCCACCTCCAGCCTGGCCACTTTTCCCGGACTGACGACTTTACACACCAGTTGTCCTTCCTTAACGACCCGATGGAACTATGCGATCGCCAATGGGGGATTTTTTTTAGTAAAGATACACTACTTTCAAAACAATTGCTTTGAGTAATGGTAAGTGACTTGGTTTTATTGTAAGAAATACACAAACTAAGTACTTAACTTACATCAGGTTGATAAAAACCCAAGAAATTGATAGAATCTTCGTAGAACGACTCGCTAACAGGATACACCTCCTCGAAGTGAGTGACAGAATTGAGGGGAACATGTTGGGGCCCTCCACGGGCAACAGCAGCCCATGTGATCACTTTGTCTGGCTCTCCTCTACACAAAATAGTTCATGGAAACAGGAGTCATTCAACTTGTAAAACAATTGTAGTGGCGCTAATGACATTTTTGTGTCGTCACAACCCTCCAATATTATTTGACTAACAATATTATGATTACATTTCGGAAACGTTTTCTCCCAAGCAACTAATTTCACATTTGATTTGGGAATTTATTTTATTACTTCAGCAAATATTTTAACCACAAAATATTTTGTTTAGATAACTACATTAATATTTAGCAATTACAAACATTACTTCGACGTAAGCAAACCCTTATCTCCTAATAGCTATATTGTTATCAGTCCTACTCTTACCACGGTGCAGTGTAGATCGGCTCGCTTCAGTAAGTTTCGGAAGATTTAGTTGTTCCAATGACGGTCATGATTAACGGCCTACCATCGACGTTGCAGAACCTGATGACAGCGACGACAGTGGTGGGAGGCCAGTCTGTCAGTGGCTTCAGTGGAGGAAGGACCCGACACAATTTATCCCTCAATGGGATCGGAGATCCCAATGGCATCTGTGATACCAGCTGCAGAGGAGAAATCGACAGGTGCTGTTCCATCACTTTAAGTTTCGCCAGAAACCTTGGATACTTCAACGAACGACGGCTGTTTATCGCACGTTTGCAAATACTGTGATGCATCATTCACAAAACCATCAAATGCCCATAGGCGTGAAATAAGTAGGTGTCCAAAAATTGCACAAAGAATGCTGTTTCAGTGCAGTAAATTTAATAATCTAATTGTTCAACTAGATATCTTAAAATAGCATTACGAAAACTGTACAGGTTCTGTTAAGTGCAAGCAAGAACCTGTTTGCAAATACTAGACGTCATGAAAACTGGAACAGCCAATTGAAAAATTCGTTACGTTCGTCACTATGTGAGTAGTTTGGTGTCATGTGCAGGCGCCCTGGCAATTTGGCAGTCCAATCCCAACATTGTAAATTTACAAACTGAAATTTGATTGGTTACAAAGTATCGCATAACTGTTGCATGTAAATATATAACTAGCTGGCCTTGGATGTGACTCTGAGTTCACCTTTGTTTGTGCCATAGTGAGAATTTTTATTAAACAGTGTTACTCGAACTTGAAAGTGGAAGACGTCGATGGCGTCATTTCCATATTTAAAAACGAACTCGATGACACCTGTACTATCAGCAATTGGTGGTTATTCAGCCCAGTCTGACTTATCAACTACAACAACAGCATTGTCTACTCTTTCATCAACTTCGGGGACCCTGATGGCAGCAACGACGACGGCGACAACGCAGATTCTGTTGGCAGTTGCGTCAGCAGCTGCACCTACTGTTCCAGCGAAGCAAGAGATTTTTATTCCTACATTGTCTTCATCAGCCGTGAAAACCATACCCAAGGAGGCAGCAATTGACTGTGTTCCAACACCTGCCTGTACGTACTGTGATAGCACCAGAAACTTGATAAATTACGATTATGTAATACACAATTGTAATAATGAAAACTGTGAGCGCATTCAAAATATCAGCACAACATGCGTCGTAGTCAGTTTATATTTCTCTGGAATATTAAAAAGGATCATCAGCAATTGTGACAGACTGGTTGTGCATTCATCAGAAACAAACTGTAGTTTCTGTGGCGAGATATTTGTATGCATAAAAAACGCAAGGTATTATGAAATGTATTACTGTGATTTTAACGAAACTGAGAACTCTGTCCTGTGTGATTAATGTGGTAGTCAACTGTCATGTGTCACTGAACTGAAAATACATGTCAAGACATGTGAAGGACTTGCTTGGTACTCTAAGAATACTGTAGAAATCAAGAAATGCTAAAAAATTTTCTTGTATTTTTGTACTTATGTAATAATTTTTTTGTTTGTAAAGTAACTTGTGGGGGTTTTATTTCTTGTATCTGTCACTTTTGTGTTTTTTTTTAATTAAATCGCCTTTTTTCTTTGCATTGACGAAGGATCGAAGTAAGGATATATATGCATCGATTAAATTACTAAATAACTAAGTGATTATTTTAATGATTTTTAGAATTTTTTTCAAAATTTCTAGCTAAATATTAAAAAATTTCCAAGAAGGTGATCAATATTTCATCTTCGGCTTACTGGAGGCTGGAAGTAGAGGAATTTAGGCCTCTTTAATGACTTTTCACCAAATTTATTGCAATTAAATTTTTTTACAAAATTAAATTATGCATTGATAAAGTATCAAACCGAGGACGGGAACCGATTAAATCAATCAGTATAATAATTTGATATTTTTAATGTGAATTCTGGAATTTTCCAGGAATTTATAGCTAAATATTTACGAATTTCCAAGATGGCAGACAGTTTAAATATGGCGGGTGCCCTGGAAATAAATGAGTACTGCATTATAGTGTGTTAAAATTAAACTAACATGGCATTAGCACCATTTAGCAGACGAAAACAAGATGACGGACATGATGTCATAATAATTGGCGATATATACCTTGGCTTTAGGGGTGGGAGATCAGTTTGTCAGTTGCTTCCGTGAAAGAAGGATCCGCCTCCGTTTGTTTTGTCCTCGCCGGGTTTGAGCCAAGGACTCCAAGTTCAATGGATTTAAAGCATTTTATAATTAAAAATTATATTTAAATTGTGGTGTACATTTTTTATAAATTTAAAATTTTTCCCCGTTAAAGTCGTATAATAATAGCGGATTTTTAAAATTGAAACAATGAATTCATAATTCAAAATGGCGGAATCCAAGATTGTGGCGGGGGTCAAGGTCTAGGTCAAGGTCAATTTCATCCAAGATGGCAGCCGTGACGTCAGAATCCAAGATGGCGGACTCCTATTGGCTCCTCTCTCCGACTCCAGGCGCAGGATATACCAATATATACTAATCAGTTGTTTTACTATGGTTCTAGTTACAATTATTGCAATACATTTTGGAACAATATTATTTTATATAAATAAAAAGTTCACTAATGAAATAGTGTGGCCTTGAAATAGTGGAAAAAAGCGTTATTGGTTCAGTAGTGTCTCTTATTAAATATGTATGAATATATAAATAACAAAAAAAAATTAAATGTCTTTAACACACACACTAATTAATTTATATCTGAACTTCCGTATCGCTTTGGTGTAACTTTATTCCTTCCTTATATGCATGTGTCATTCACGGTCATACATATGTATCTGGAAACTTGGCATGGCATGTTCGCTGTGTGAAGATCGCGGCAACCAGCAAACTAACGGTGCTGGTAGTCGACAGACACACCCGGGAATATCATTGTGTTTGAAGGAGGTTTCGCAATTGTTTTAATATTGTTTATATTTCTATCACGTTTTTAATATGTGCATAGTTTGCAGGTTATAATGTATTTCTTTAGGAGATTCGTACTTGTCAAATGCATAACAACGACTCTTGATTTTCCCGCATTTGTCACTTAAAGTTGTCAAGTGGTGAGAACGCAAAACACAAACATGAGAAGCCATGCATTAAAGATCAAGTGTGTTTTAAAATCATAAAGATTATTCTATTATTAATTTTAATGTCAAAGATAATTAAATTATTTAACTTTATTTTTGTTGCATTAATTCTATTTTATTGAATGGGGATGAAGCATTTAAAGGCAAGCAATGATTTTATCGGCCAACCCATTGGCCTTTAGGCTATGACTGTAAATTAAAAGAAATTTTTCTTGCATGCATGAAATAATATTACAGAATCAACAAAAAATAACATTTCAATGAACAAACCTTCCTTGAAGATCATTATGTATTACATAAGAATCTTCCTGTTTTAAATACGCACTTGAAAGTTCACACATATGTTCTTATGGAATAAATGCGATTTTCTTTAGATTCTTTATTCTCGAGTTGACAAATGCTGCAAAATTGCTAGTAATTTGTACTCATTAAACCCCTACAAAGCTCTAAAAATATAATAATCATAATGTGTAATCGACGACTTAAAAACGCGATTTATTTATGAATAATAATCCGTTATATTACCAGAGAAATTCCTAATAATTACAATGTTTAGTCTACGATAAACAACTACTAGCGCCATTAGTTCGCAAGCCATCACGAGCTTCACTAAACGGACGGAAAATACAGTAATTGTTTAACCTATCTATATGATCGTGATGTCGATAAACAAATATATATATGGTGTATTTAAGTAAAAAAAAATATTTTTCTATTTTTTTAATACAACCTACCTTATATCAATGTAGATTAATACCAATAAAATAATTTAGAAAATATGTCCAAAAAAAATTTTAAGTTCCTTATGACAAACACAGAATTTTACACTTTATAATATGAGAATGAACTAAGAAAATGTGGTAAGGATTCTCACAATATATGCACACGTGCAAGTAAGGTTTGATTTTGATTTTACCTTTAGGCTTGCAAAAAATTGATTTAATTTTATGTTTAATTAACTTTTAAACTATGAATTTTGTGACATTTTGTTACTAATTTGATCCATTGCAGAAATTTTATTTTTGTTGGACAGTTCCGTACTAAATATTACATTTTATTATCTTGAATTATTTCTTATTTATTTAGCGTTTGCAAAGGGACGTGATTTTATGATAAACCCTTGGTTAATTTAATGCAATGTAGGATAAGTATTTTGTGTCTGGATATCGGGTTAAAAGTGAATGTATGTACATTTTTGTGCACTACCCTTTAATTACTTTTTGTATCGATATTAACGCGTTCACGAATGAAACATTATTGGTTAATTAAAAAATGACATTACATGATGTATATAATTAATTAAGTTTTGGCGATGAATGGTGTTCAGATGTTACATCGAAGGCCGCCGAAAAACTGCGGCACTCTTTGGTGATCACCCAGTGGTGACGTCAACGGTGGTTGGATACAGGGTGTTCCGCGAGGCTTATCGGAGCGCCGCGATCGCCCCACCAATTTGTTGTCTGGGTTTCGTTGCGGGCCGGGCTCGCGGGTGGGTTTAGTGTGAGCGCGCGAGGTGTGTGTGTGTGAGAGAGATTCCTCTCTCTCTCTCTCTCTCTCCCTCTCTCTGTCTGCCGCGTGACCTTGCACACATGGTCCATCCTCCTTCGCTCGCCGAGCTGCCAGACTCTCTCTCTCCCACGCCTTACTTCTCCAGAACACCGCCTTCATTCGTGCCGGCCCATCGTGAAACTATAATGGTGTGCTGTTGCGCATCTATCTCTGTCTCTGTCTAACAATTTGTGACGTCACTCTGGAGGTTCCTTTTTTCAGCTGGTATAGGGAAATATGTGTGGTAAATCGTGTTCAGGTACATTTCAAACAGCGATTGTTAAAATAACTTTCATGCGTAGGACTTTTTTTTCCACAAAGATGAAGTTGAAAACCATATTTAAGTTATGATGTTAGTTATTCTAAGAAATAATTGTCTACATGTAATTTTTTTGGGTGCCAGACTCAAGTTGCAAATAGACGAGAGCTTTGAGTGGTCTTTGTTTCAATGTATGCAAGTCAAAGTAATAATAGGCATACGTGTGTATCATAGAGCAAAATATTGTTGTTTTTTTATACATAGAAGTTTTAAAGATGTATGAATTTTGGTTTACCGGTAAAATATCAAGGGAAATAAAAATATACCAATCGTTGATATTTTTTATAGAACTCAAGTCACACTGGACTGGCACAATAAAATATGGTTATAGTAAAGTTAAATAGTTTACTATTGGTTTTCATGTGGTTTTTGTGAAGGTTAAGTCTATGAAAGACGTTTTTACTATAGGATCCACGAATTTAAATTATTTTTACAACTTCCAAATAAAAATTTAACTTTGAATTATATCTCAAATCTAACCTTCACATTAGGTATTAGTAAAACTTGCATTTCCTAATAAAATTTGTAATATAGTTGAAGGCATTAAAAATTAATAAACTCCACAAAAAGTGATAATTTTTTTTTTATTATTTGGCATATTTGTGAAATTTCAGGCTTTTCAAAAAAAAAAGCTAAGTACCTCCAAACACGGTAAAATTTTAGTGAACCCTCTTTCAGAGATGAAATTTCCATACTTCTACCTTTTCACTACCCAAACTTGCATCACACATTGATTACCATCAGATAAATCGGGACAAATTTTAAAAATTTATATAAAAAATTAAAATTAAAATTGAACCACTCCGCCATATGGGGGAGCTGAATTGTTGCCCGTTGGATGGGCAGCCCTTAAGAATTTTTCTGGCAATGGTTTGTTTGTACAGCGACTGGAAGGGCAGCCCATCCAATTTCTGAAAACATGTTTATTTAAGTGTTTAAATAATCCTGAAAACTTGCCACTTGTATAGGCAGCCCATCAGGAATTTTTCTGACAGTGGTCTTTTTGAAAGGTTGTCTGAATTGTTGCCCAATGGATGGGCAGCCCATCAGGATTTTTCTGACAGTGGTGTTTTTGAAAGGTTGTCTGAATTGTTGCCCGTTGGATGGGCAGCCCTTAAGGATTTTTCTGGCAATGGTTTGTTTGTACAGCGACTGGAAGGGCAGCCCATCCAATTTCTGAAAACATGATTCTTTAAGTGTTTAAATAATCCTGAAAACTTGCCACTTGTATAGGCAGCCCATCAGGATTTTTCTGACAGTGGTGTTTTTGAAAGGTTGTCTGAATTGTTGCCCGTTGGAAGGGCAGCCCATCAGGATTTTTCTGACAGTGGTGTTTTTGAAAGGTTGTCTGAATTGTTTCCCCAGTGGATGGGCAGCCCTTCAGGATTTTTCTGACAGTGGTTAGTTTAGGTTAGGTTAGGTTAGTTTAGGTTAGGTTAGATAAGGTTAGGTTAGGTTAGGTCACTTTACAAACTAACCACTGTCAGAAAAATCCTGAAGGGCTGCCCATCCAAGGGGCAACAATTCAGACAACCTTTCAGAAACACCACTGTCAGAAAAATCCTGATGGGCTGCCCATCCAAGGGGCAACAATTCAGACAACCTTTCAAAAATACTACTGTCAGAAAAATCCTGATGGGCTGCCCTTCCAAGGGGCAACAATTCAGACAACCTTTCAAAAACACTACTGTTAGAAAAATCCTGATGGGCTGCCCATCCAAGGGGCAAGATTTCAGGATTATTTAAACTCTTAAAGGAGCGTGTTTTCAGAAATTGGATGGGCTGCACTTCAAGTCTCTGTACAAATAAACCACTGTCAGAAAAATCCTGAAGGGTTGCTCTTCCAATGGGCAACAATTCAGTCGCCCCCGCCATATTGTATTATTATGTCATGGCTGCCATTTTGAAAATTCGTTATTATATGATTTTAATGGGAAAATTTTAAAATTTATAAAAATTTTAACTCATAAAATTTAAAGAAAAAATATTATTTTATAAACGCACTTACATCAGTGAGTCCTCAATTTGTACCCAATGGTGGCAAAAAAAAATCCACTGATTCTTCCTTCACGGAAGCCGTCGACAGAATAAGCTCCCACCACATATAATGCCAGGGCAGATTTTACATCAGCCAGTATGACATGACGTCCGCCATCTTGTTTGCGTATGCTGGAGGCCACCATATTTTTTTCGCATGCTAGATTGAGCAACCACCATGTTAATTTTAATTTTTACCTGCTAGAGTGTAGCAATTCTTTATTATTACTGTGATAACCACCATATTGAAATTTGGATGCCATCTTTGAAATTTGTAATTATTTGGCTATCAATTCGGGAAAAATTCCAAAATTCATTAACAAAATCTGCAATAAAAATAAAAATAATATAAATAGACAAACTTCTTTAGTATCTTAAAAAGAATATTCAGTTTTTTTATATATATTTACGGAAAAGAATTGACGCGAGAATTTTATATTTATATCTTTTTCACACCTATGACTCATTTTTTTTTTTCATTTAGTGATAAAGCTTGTTAAAAAAATAGTTTCTGCTGAGGCAAAATTAATTTTTTTGTGTAACCAGGTGCTGAGTACATGAATGAGCACTGCGTGTGAGATGCCTAAAGAGCCCATGTGTAAATAACTTCAGTAACATCGATAGCATGCCTATTCTGGCCAGGCCTTCGCTAGAGAGCTATTGTAAGGGAATTTAAGTCTCGTTTACAATGTGGGCAACAGTACGCCTTGAGTATCTCAGTAGAGTCTGTGTGCCCTTCCACACACCCAGTTTGTGCGAAGCAGACTGTCAACATAAAACCCGATACCACAAATACACCCCAGATGTGTAAAAACTTTAAAGGTAGGTAATTGTTGGTTCTGAACTACCAAGGCACCGACTGAGTTTCCAGAATTTGGGTTTTGCTGCGGTTTTTATAACACATGTTATTACCCAATTAATGTGAATTATTAGTGGACACTGCCACTAAGGATCCATTTGGAGCATAGAAAAATATAAATAAACATAGTTACTTCCTGTGGTGGATAAATGATTTTGGGTTAGGAGGGGCTCGACCCATCTGAGGGACTTCATATAGAAATTTAAAATTTAAAAACATACCATAACTACTTAAAACTGATTCAGTAAGTATAAGTTATGAAAATTGTACTTTTGGTAGTGTAGTACTAAGAAAGTATGATAATATTAAATGTAAATTGAGATTTGTCAGGGCAGGATCAAGATGCTTTGCCCCCCTCCCCCCCAAATTGAGAAACCATAGCCCCCCCCCCCCTTCCCCCGGATACTCCACTTGGTATATCACCCAAACTTAAAAAAGTATGAGGGATCATTCAGTGTTATTGCTGTCATTAAGGTATCGTTTAGCTTGTGGCAAATTGTTGTTTAGAGAGTCATTTTGTAAGAAGGGCTCTATTTATTACTAGCGACAAACTGAGTTCCTAATCCTATTAAAAAGAATTTAAAAAAAAATTCGTAGGTATTATTTAACCCATAAACTTTTCTTTAAAACATTGACAATTATTTGGATATACATACCTGAGATGTGTAAAAGAAGATTTTTTTGTATCCGCTACGTGCTAACATAAAAATTCAGGGATATTATACATTTTTAATTTTTGCATATATTTAGAATATTGCAATTAGTGAAACAATTTAGTGAGGGGAAAGAACGATTCTAACTTGAAAGTTGCATCATAATTGTAAATATGCTACGATAATGCTTAAAATATACTAGTAAATACAAACATATATAATATATTTATATAAAAATCTATTGTCGTTATATAACACGTTGCAAACATCAATTATAATAATTATTATTGTTTAGGACTATAAAATTAAAATCTTAACTAACGATAGAAAAGGCTATTTTTTATAAACTACTTAGCAATAAAACCAAAGCTTATATTAAAGCTTTATCATTAATAGAAATTTATATTGTTTATTTGTAAAGTCTATTAACAAACTATTTCTCGAGTAGTAACATGTGCTGTCGTTTACCATTGTTCAAATTTATTTTATCCTTGCGTGTACACGCATGTACCCAAATTTGAACGTGATTCACATTTTCGGAGAAACTATAATACTGCTACGATTTTAATAATCGTTAATTGGGAAGAACTGGGTTCGTATAGGGATAGCCCAATTATGTTTTTGCACAGTTTTATTGACGGCTATTATTTAAAACAATAATAAATAATCATACTTAAAATGCCTACTAAGATTACTCGCACTCAGCTTGCGCTTGTAACAGTACAATATTTCGTTCCCTTTTAATCTTCTATTGTGATTCGGACAAACATATACCGCACAAGTTGGCATTTTTACTTTGGAAATATTCAAATTTCCGTTAGATACCAGGCTAATCCAGCGCTAATATCATCTGCAGTATATCCTAAGTGACGTATGTGCGCAGGACGAGAAGAAAATGTCCGCGTGTCCGACAGGACCGTATGTTACTCAGGCCATGGCGCCGAACGAGAAGCCTAAGATGTACATCAAGTTCTGTCCCTGCCCGAACACGCCAGAATATTCACCTTCGGCCCACCTCGGGATTTGTTTTATTTTTGCGCAGGAAAAATGAATTCAAATATTAAAAGTGGTTGGTTAGGTTAGCTACATTAAAACACTTTAAAACACTATAGATGGTTAGTTAGGTTAGTATAAATACATTAAAATAAAAAGAGAAATATAAATATGTATAAATGAACCCGAGGTTGGCCGAAGGTGGATATTCGGGCGTGTTCGGGCAGGGACAGAACTTGATGTACATCTTAGGCTTCCCGGAGCCGAACCCCCGGAGGTCGGAGATCACCGAGTCGTGGCCTTCGCGACCCGGCTGGTGGTCAGATCGCGCGTCTCCGGCACAGAGGATCCGGGTTCGCTTCCCCAAGGGGCTCGCACCCGAGTTTCCCGCGCGTGGGGGATCGTAGTGGACGGTGACGTGGTTTTATCTATCCGCACCCCTCCTCAGACCTTTCCGTTGATGCCTCGCTTTCATCGCGTCGCTTCTAACCAAGTCACTCAAATTTGGTTCACTCTTAGAAATCACAGTTAATTCACCGGCTTTTCAACGCAGAACCATCCTCGAATAAACAAAAATTTCTTGGTAATTTTATATAACGGATCTTCGTGGAAACTCTGCCGTATGACAACTTCCGAGTTCTTTCAAAGGTAAGCAAACTGCTAGAGAAATACGAATGAGTCTTAACAAGTTTTTGAATGTTTTTCTTACATACCTAGATTATTTACGTTGATTCACGTAAAAATTCAGTAAACATAGTATCCGTAAATTTCGGAAGAAAACGTTAAATTTACGAAGATCCCTGGATTATTTGTAACCAGCGTTTTAAGTAATTTTAAGGTGAAATTTTTTTTAAGTCTATTAGTGCGGGATGATCCTTGAAGTGAATGTATCCCCGCTGAGGTTTTCTCTGTCGGATCATGATCAGATTGGTGTCGGTCTTCTCCCATCGCTTGGAGCAGCTCCGGGGTCCCAGCCATGAGAAGATCTGACACAGCTCCGGGGCTCGCCTGGACAGCCAGGAGAGGCTGGATGCACTTCGGCTCTCTGGGTGGCTGAGGGGTCCCAGAGGTGCGGTGGACCTGGTTAAGTGCCTTATTGTTGAGGGGGAGTGGTGGCGGCGATGCTGGGATGGGATACCACAGTCTCTCATAGTAGCTCCTCTCCAAATACTTCCAGGTTGCGTTTAAATGGCGTTTCCACTTCCTGATGGCCTCACGGAACCGGTGCCATGTCGATGGAGTCTCAGCCCATTATGGGAACATATACTCCCTCGTGTTTAGCACGTTAAATAACTCGTGCCAGGTGTACCAGCCAAAACAAGTCTCTAACGAAGTTTCATCTTCGAAGCCCATATGATTTTTTGACATCAACGTACGTTGGTTTGAACACAGTATTGAACATTCATCGATCACCTGTAAACACTTGTCTCTCGAATTTTTTGGGAAGTAGGCCTACAGTTCAACCAATAGAGACAAGTGATTCTATGGTGTTGTCCGTGTCATATATCTTGTCTCAAGTTTGACCGTTCCCAACTGTCAATTGAAACTGTTCAACAGGACTGTAGACAGGATAGCAGTTATATAAGAATACGTGAACCGTTAGTGCATTTATGATATTTCAAATTTGGGACATGTAAGTAGTATTGTAAGTAGCTATGTATGTCCTGCGCCTGGAGTCGGAGTGAGGTTTGGATTGTTGGTCAGCCATCTTGGATTTCGATGTCACTGCGGATATATTGAATCGTATTGACTTTGACCTTGACCTCGACCCCGGCCAACATCTAGCATCTGGCATCTCCGCAGACTGCTCGCCCTTGCCGTCCCCTGCGGTGACCTGCGCGGCGACACAGCCCTACCCTGTCGAGGTGAGGCGGGAGCCAGCACACCTGCGCGGAGAGAGTGCCCCGGCACCGTGTCGTCCTCCGGGGCGCCAGAGGGGATGTGGGGATGTCCGACCAAGAGCTGGCGTGTCCACAGCTGGGCTCCACCCCCATCCAGGAGGCCAGGGTCCATATGAGGGCCCGTCCTCCTAGCTGCAGGGCCCGCACCTCCCAGGAAGCAGCCCCCTAGCGACTGGAGTCATCCCGGGCCAGCGCGGTGCGGTGCTGGAGCCGGCAGAGATGCTAGCTGCACGGCCGCACCGCCCCAGGTAACACTCCGAGCCGGCCGTGGGTGGCGAAGACTCGTCCCTTCTCCAGGTGAAGGGAAGAGGTCAGTGGCCCACGGGTTTGGGGAACCTCGCGTACGTAAACAACGCCTAGCAAACAGAAACCCAGTAAATTTTATTCTACCCTTAAATCAACAAGAAATTCGACTAAGTCCAAACCGGCTTTAAAACTAAATCAAATAAATCAATACCCGAGCAGAAAAGGCCCACTGCTCAGAAACCAATTTAACTCATTAAATTCACCATCCCCCCCTCGTCACACAGAAGGTCTGGGAAAAACCACGCAGTGGAGTAACTTACCAACACCTAGACGACTAGAGTTTAAATTATAATTAAATACAGTCACTTAGCTTCGGTGCCAGTTGATCTGCACACCTATACGGAGCTACAAGTAATGTTTCCTATACTAATCCTCTCAAAAAAACTAAAAGTAATCCAGATTGATCACAGGAAGTTAAGGGCTGCAGTCCGAGGCCCAGTGCTCCTAGCGGACCCAGGGATCAATGACCATGGCGATGACACCCCTGTCAGCCGGGCAAAAGTGATTGCCTGGGTTTGCCTTATTAAGTAAATGATCTGACCCAGGGATCAATGCCCAGTTCGAGCACTCAGCCCCGGGGCCGCCATGGCTTTGACACCCCTGTTGCCCGGGCAGTAGTGACTGCCTGGGCTTGCTTCATTAAAAGCAACTGATCTGAGCCACTGTGTTTTTGTGTTAATTTACCCAACTTATTTGAAAACTACTCTAAATTAATCTTCAAACAACTCCAAACAATCCCATGAAAAATGATTGAAAAAATATTTGTTTTGTAGTAATAAAACTAATGTAAATTAAAACAAATTTACAAAAAAATCATGAATCCAAGATGATTTCACCATCATTTGTTTTAACCATGGGTTTTCGTGGACGTCACATCCTGATAAAGTGGCCTAAAACGTGGGCATTTTCAACGTGAATAGGTTTTTTTGACGTGACAACGTCTAGTAAATCGATGAACGCCGGCTGCACGCACGAAAAAGTGTCCCGTTACGCACATTGTTCCGTTACGCTGTGTACCGTTACGCTCATTGTACGCTTGCGCCGCATCTATCTCTCTTCCACTCGATTGTTTGTAAAGTGAAGTGAAAAGTTAATGTGGTTTTCATTGCGTATTACAACAAAATTTCGGCAATAAAGGTTAATTATTCTTTTATTTTAAAAATCTGATTACTAGTATAATTTAAAGTATTTATTCTGTTATTATTAAAATAAATATGATTCAATTTTATTCATAAAGTATGCAATCATTTCATCAAATGTTTTGTTATGACGTTGTCACGTTAAACTATCGTCCGTAAACCGACTTTACAGACAACCAATTTTTTTTTGTGTGTGTTTCTGGATCCGAGAGTCGGTAAGGTGGAGTGAACTCCATGCGCCTTAGCTGCCTAGTTTCTGGCGCGGAGCTCTCGGCACGGGAGGAACTGAGGCAGGATCCAGGAACGACTCGAGGCTGAGACGGCCTTCCACCGGGCAAGCACGCCCGCCGATGGGAGATCACGCAAGGGGGCGTACGGAGGCGTAGCGAATCCCGCCGATGCTAAATCATTTCCCGTCGTTCCTCGAGGCGAAGAGTGTGTTTCACCGGGGATACCTAACATTCACCGATCTCGAGTCAGACGTTCGAATGATCCACGTTAGTGCAACTAAGGATATGTTTATTTTCTTCTTTTGTTGTGAAAGTTAGGGTATGTTATGTGTTACATAAATTATAATCCCACGAAAATTCCTTATCGAATTATTTTTCGAGGGGAGTTCTATGAGATGTCCGAAAATAAGAGTTTATTTGATTAATATAACAAATTTATATGATTTAATTTTAAATGACACTAAACATTCTAATCATTATTTTGACTAAGATGCTGCTTGATTCGTTCCAACCCAGAAATATTTATTAATATTTTTATGAAACAAAGTAACATTTCAGTCATAATTTTACGTACCACTGTGAGACTAAAAACAATTTGAGAATAACATCATCTCGTCAACTTTGATAGTTTTTAACCATAAGTAACTTAGTTTCTTCTCCAGCCGCCGTACACATTGCCCTGACGTGTTGCAGCGAAGCTCTAAATTTTAAAGTTTAAAAGTGTATAAAACTAGGCATCAGACAAATTTATGACGGCCGAGGGACAACTGAAAATATGTATTGATACACAGTACAATATTGCACTATGTGCATTGTATCCGGGTGGGCAATTCCAGTATTCATGTGTACGACTGAGGTAAGCTGGAATCAGCCAGTGTTGTAGACAGATGAATACATTTTCAACATTCACCAAATATAATACGGCTGTGTTTGGCAATCCTTATTTAGAGTAGTATTTTTATTTCAAAGATAAAAGTAATTAATGTAATGCAACGAAATACGTATTTCTGTGACATTTTTTTCCCTTTAGAAAACTATTTAAACTATTTAATTAATTTCAAGCCATATTTACTTCTACCCTGAAAACACAGCCAAGAGAAACATTTTATGAAATCTTAAGTAATAGTGAAGTGTCTTAGAAACATTCTGACATTATCATTAATTTTTTTCACGAATATATTTTGAATTATAACTGTCAAACATTTTTGTGAAAGATCCCGTTGTATCCTACGTAAATAAAGACTTTAACACATAATTTAGCCTAAACGTATGTGTAAGTGATATACGACATTAAATATTCTCATAAATAGATAGTTAAATAAGTAATGATTGTATCTAAATACTTTGTGATATTAAGGAGAGCAAAATCATTTAGTGGGTTGTATTATCTTACGTGTTTATCCTATTAATATGTTGTGTTTATGTGGCAAAGGGCCACAAAACACGCACATTACTATATTAAATTCAGTACTCTAAATCTGTAAGCTAACATGTTTTTATTTTATTCTAACACCTCACTATATGTAAGTATTCTCACTATATGTAAGTGTTCTCAATCAAATACCAGTCAATTTTATTTCATTGTAAACAGTTAATATCGTCATTATGTGTGTTTTACGTGCCCAATTATCAAGGATTAGTTTTATACCTACTGAGTGTGTACAGTTAAAACAGCTTTATGTGTATGTATAAATAAATACCTTTATATATATAGGTATGTGTGTGTGTGAATTACAGCAGAGTGTGTAAAAAAAATCTAGAGCTTCCTCCCCCCCACCTTCACGCATATTCTCAAGCCACACACAGTTAGGTCAGTGGCATTCAAAATACTTTACAATTGTACAGCGTATATGTTGGTATATAGTATGCACTCAAAATGATGTGTCTTTTTTTACGTGAGCACGTCTTATAAGTAGGAATGCCAGTTGTAAATTTTAGTTTATTAAAGTAGGATATATTTCTAAACGTTATAAAATGAATCCTGCTTAGTATATTCTAGTTGCACACATCCGATACATAAAGTTAGGATAATGAACCAATATTTTTTTTTTGTAAATAAACAGATAACGATGAACAATAGGCAGGTTTCTCAAACGTTCGCTTCGCGATGAATCATCTATGAAAGCAGATATTCATCCCACCTGTTAACCAATTGTAATAAAATTCTTTTTAATGTCGATGCATATGGCAAATTTATAAAATCAGAATTTGAAGAAACAACGACTAGAAGAAAAAACAGCTTTTTGCGATTCCCAAAAGTGGCCAATCACCGGAGCCGAACGGACCATACTATGCACAGAAAGGAAGAAAGCTAAAATGGCGGACGTCACACGGTCTAGTACGACGTATTCACGTTAAAAATTTGTAACCGTGTTCTGGAAAGAAGCATTTATTTAATTTTATTTTTATTTCAGAAGCTTTTATTTTTCACACGATTTTTTGTTTGTTTAGTTCAAATCTTGCAAATTATATTCATACCCCTTCGGCTTGAACTATAGAGCTTACATTTTATATACGTGTTCAGTTGTGATGACAATAAAATTATTTGATACAAACAGATTCCCTTTTTTTATTTTGTCCACCATATTGAATATCTGTGATTTATATCCAAAAACTCGGGATGGTTTTTAAAATATATAAAATCACATAATTAATTTTATTAAAACTTCTAATAAAAATGATTCCGCCTTTTTGAATTATGTTCGCCATCTTAAATTTCAGTAATTAATATCAAAAATTAGAAAAAATTCTTTAAAATATATTTAAAAGGTTACATAATTCCATTTGAATAATAATTTAATAAAAAAAACATTAAGACCTTGGTTCGAACCCAGTTTATAATGCATTAAATATGACTAAAAACTGTCAAATTTGTCAAATGTGTACACAGCAGTTGGGGAAGCCTTTATTTCACAGAGAAAAGAGCCACACCCGGATAGTTCCGAAGTTCTCCGAAGTTTACCGATAGCGCGTGAAAAAATTCCATATTGCTAGAATTTATACATTTCACGGTCATATTTTAATATCATTTAAATAATAAAAACCTTTTAATGAACAAATAATTTTTAAAACGATATTTCAAATAAAATTTATTTATTTTTATTCCAAAAATGCAAATTGTCACTAGCGTTTGGCGAAATATTTGCATGTGTTCAGGACTGATCAGGGGTCAGTGATTCTCATGCTTCCTGCTACACCGGCCCGAAGCTGCGGGGTCTACTCCCCTCCCCCTCCCGCCACAAAGGCAGCGCCGTTCCGCGAAGTGAATCTCTGCGTGGGCCAGACGGAGCGCGGTCCGCCCGCGCGGCCCACTGGAGGTGCAAAGGTGAGATTAGGTTTGCGGAACACCACACGATCCAGTAAATCAACCACGTCATTAGCGCTTCGACGATCCTCTCGGCTTCCAGCTAAGGCTCGGCTTCGCTGGCCGCGTCCATATTTTTTTTTTCCTTCTTCTGCTAATTTCGTACTATCGCGCAGAATCATTTCGATACCGAGATGAAAGAAGCAAATACATATGCGTAAACAAGCAGTTGAAGCCCAGAAATGAACGACATAGTGTCCACTACCGAGTGGGGAAAAAAATGAGCGAGTATTTCAGTACTCACCAGTGTTGAGAAAAACACATAACCTCAGTAACGAGAAAACTAGTTCCCGTTGGGAAAAAAAAAACTTGTTATACGAAACCCTGACACAGAAATAATTATAAATCTTACATATATCGCCGAGCGTGATGAATAAACTGATAAATAAAATATTTGCTTTTTGAATACCAAAATTTATGGATGCGAATCACACAAATACTTTCTTCGCCTGCCGGTAGTGTTCGCTGCCTGTATCGTAAACTTTGCTTGCCATCATCAAACGCAGATAGCAATTTGAAGCCGGAAATAATTGGATTTCAAACTTTTAGAAACGGTTACGATAAAACCCCGGCTTTGGACATGATTTCCGACAAGGTATTCTATTATAATAATGCAAATCGTGTTAAAATTCGCTAAAAATTTAATACTTTGAAGTTTCCGCCCACGTTATATGTGATAATGCTGTGGGATTACTAAATTATTAAGCTGAAACATTTTGAAACATATATTAAAACACTAAGTATATGTTTGTATATTTGTTTTCGCTCAAACGATTGAAATCAGTCTGTAAATACTTTATACAAACAAACCTCAACATTGTTGACCTGATTGACATTATTATATTAACATATTGAAAAGAGTAAAAAAATGTTTGGAGTGAAAATATTCTAACCACGCCCGTTGAGGTTACCAAGCGGGCTTTTCAACGCTGAGCTTCTAAGGCTCTTGACAGCGTGCAAGGAGAATATGTATTTTAATGACTGTGATGCCAGTTTCCTTGACATTACATTTTATTGTAAATATTTTAGTTTGCCAAATAAATTATCGGGTAGTTACACTATCATATAGTTTAATTTGGCATACCAATACGTTTGGTATCTCTACTTTAACGACAGTGACTATACACATGGTTATGTTGCTACACTTGGGGCAGCCATCTGTGTGATAAATTTCCTTTCATTGACTTCCGTTCCATATCACCTAATTACTCCTACCAATGTCATATACTGACAGCTAAGATGTTTATACACGAAAAATATTTCAACACTGCTATTTTTTTTTCAAAAACTGTTTCCAAGATTGTTTTTTGTATTTGTACAAGAAATATTTTGCAAGTTATTCAGTACACAAGATGGACATAAAATAATATTCCAGTCGCGATGGAATTATAACAGTTAAATTTAGACTATTTAAAACAAATCCAACATCAAATGAAGATAAACTAACCATGTTTTTCTTACATGTGTTTAATATGTGCACCTTTAATTATACCTCAAACATCCAACCTAAAGTCTAATTCTTCCCACTCTTTGGGTAAAACGTCCGGAGTAATGTAAGCAATATCCTCTTAAATTTTGTGTCTCCACTGTGGCAAATAATTAAGTAGCGGCGGACACGAACAATTATGAAGCCCCAACGGAAAAAATCGCATGGCATTATGTCAGGTGAACGTGGAGGCCAGCGAAAATGAGCTATGTCATCGCGACCGTCGGCGGATGTTTTTGCCACATGGAGGGATATCATTTAAACATTAAAAGAAACGCACGTTAAACTGAAATTTCCGATTCACTCTTAGCGAATTGCGTAACACAAAACGCTTAACGCTCAAGAGTCACCATTTTGCGTAGGGGGCGCTGCAAACGAGAAAACTAAAACGTAGTACTCGCGCATGCACTTATCTAAATCTTTTTGAGTTACTCCTTAATTTTGACAAACCAACTCTCTTTAGTAGTATTAATAGTTTCTCCAGCGGCTGGAGTTTGAATAAGGAGCAAGGAGACGATCCGCCATCTTGAATTCTGACGTCACGGCGGCCATCTTGAATGACCTGGACTGTTGACCTTGAACTTGAGCTTGACTTTGACCCCGGCTACCATCTTGGATCGCAATTTTGGATTCCGCCATTTGGTTTCCACCATCATGTGTTATAGAACTTTCCGCTATTTAAAATTATGATTTTATCTTTGCAATTTTCGTTTCCATCTTGAAAATCCGTAATTATCATCAGGAAAAATTCGGAAAAATTTTAAAATTGATAAAAAATTTTAATATACAATTTTTAATAAAATATTAAATGAAAAAACACTTACGTCATGGAGCTCGGAGTCCTCGCTTCAAACCCGGTGAGGGCAAAAAAAAGTGCGACAAATTCTTCCTCCACGGAAGCCACCGACAGACTAACCTCCCACCACTAATACCAAGGTATACAAATATCGCCAGCTAATATGATGTCCTGTCAACCAACTTGTTTTCGTCTGTTGAAGGCCACCATATTGTTTTCGTCTGCTAGAGTGCACTGCTGCCATGTAAGTTTAATTATTACCCAATAGAATGGAGTAATCATTTATTACTGTGATGACCGCCATCTTAAAATTTGGGCGCCATCTTGAAATTGTGTCATTAAGTATCACAAAAATTCATAAGAAATCTGCAAATAATATATCCCACCAAAAACATTCTGTAAAAAAATTAGCCAAGTCTCGATGGAGCTGCTTGTTTATCTCTAAAAAGTAATGAACTCTAGACAAAGTCGTGCCAAGTCTAAGGTTCCTTACTGAGATTTTTTTATTATTATAGTTAATGTTGTGTGACTTGGCCGTTGAACATTCTTTATACGTTAGTGGGTACAAGTCAATTTTGTTTACACGTAATGTTATATCTGTTTGTTAAGCGAGATAATAGCCCATACTGGTATTGGTAATTGGACGCTAGTGTATCATTTTAGGCTATTGTTGATTGTACACTACATGCATTCAGCAATGACAATGCTGACTTCTGCTCTCTTCTTTTTGGAGTGTCAAATCGACCACCGATCTAACATAAAATAGACGTACAGACGGACTTCTATCAATGATTATAAGTCTGTCTGTACTGGAAATAATTTTTATACTGTTTGTTTCAGGCTCGCCTACACATAAGTATTATTGAAATACGCAGCTTTATCAAGCCTACAATTGACTGGTTATTGAATCAACGTTTTCCAAGTGGCAATTTTCATCGTCAATGGGTAGCGGTTCTGGCGACAGATTGGTGCAATTGTGTCATGGAGCACCTGGTTTTGTACCCTTGTGTACCCTTCAACGGCCAAGTCACACAACATTAACTATAATAATAAAAAAATCTCTGTAAGGAACCTTAGACTTGGCACGACTTTGTCTAGATTTCATTACTTTTTAGCAGTGGCGTAGCGTGCCATCTCGGCGCCTGGGGCGGGAGACCCATTTTGCCGCCCCCATTCTATAGGTGCTTAGTTAAAATTAAATTTCACATGCAATGAGGTACCTTTTATTGAAGTTAAAATAGGATGAGCGGTTTTACAAGCGGATTCTACGGGCCTTATGAGCAGCGAAGTCAGAAATAACTTTGTCAAAATCAATATTAGCAGCCAATTCTTGTTCAATCGACAATATAGCCAAGTTTGATAGTTTAGCGGAGCTCATAGTAGATCTGAGGCAATTTTTTATTAGCTTCAACTTCGAAAAACTTCTCTCACAACTTGCAACACTAATCGCCAAAGTCAAATATATACGAATCAAGATGACTATATTTGGAACCAAAATTCCGAGATTAAGTTTTTGAATGAAATGGAGAAGCTCCAGTGGTCCTTTACCACTTATATCTTCCTCTGATTCAGAACAGGCAACAACAACAAACTGCTGAAGACGCTTCCGCTCCATCTGAAACTCGTCCTTGTCGATGTCTTCTAATACATGGGAAAGATCACACTCGAACTTGCTGTCCAAAAGTTTCGCTGGCATCAAAAATCCGAACTTGTCCGATATTTCTTGCATTTGCTGGAATCGAGTCGTCATTTCTTGAATGATCTTGTCGAATGATGCGATAATCTCTCGACGGATTTCCTGTTCGTGATACAAAGCTGCATCTTCAGAAGATTCATCGCCATGCATGCGTTTTTTCCTGCGAATTCTTCTCGTTTTGAGTTCGATTCCGAGTTTTTCGCAGAGAGTCTTAGCAAAGTCAATTGCTTCTTGCACGAAACGGTCTCTACTTTCCACTAAGAGGGTTTTCAAAGCGCAGAGTTTCTGAGCACACTTATCCACACTTAGTCCTCGTTGCTGCAGGTAAATCTGTGTGTCATCTACTTCAGGTAGCAATGCAGCCCAAAAGCCAAGAAAAGTTAGGAAGTTAAATGACTGCATGGCTGTCAGGAGAAGACTGGCTCCCGATCTTGTTTCGGAAGTTTGAGATGAATCTGTTAATTGTTCCAGTACCTCAAGAACTACCTCAAACTTATTTTTAAGCATCTTGACAGCTACATGTCTAGCGCTCCAGCGCGTTTCAGTGACTCGTTTTACTGCTTGACCTGTGACGGCATCCAAAGCGTTCCATCGAACAGTTGATGCGGAAAAGAAGGCAAACAGCTTCTCCAGAGTTCCAAAAAACGTCACGGAATCCACTGATTCAGAAGCAGCGTGTACCCCAGCCAAGTTTAGTGAGTGGTTTGTGCATGCAACGAATATAGCTTTCGGATTCAGTGCTTTAATCCGGGCTTGAACTCCATTGTGGATCCCTGACATTGTGGCAGCATTGTCATATGCCTGTCCTCTCAGATTCTGTATGTCCAGTCCGTCTGATGTTATCAGTCGACTTCGTCTTGACCATGCTCTGTGGTGGGACCAGAAATACTTCCAACTGCGACGGCAGGTACGTCTTCTTCTTGTACCTGTAAAATAAGTTATGTATTCCCATGAACATTGGCCGGAGGACACGTTCGAATTTCAAATAAGTATTTTATCTATCACAAAACAAAAGTGGTTTTGGTGACGGCGCGGTTTGCCGGGCTTATAGGAAAATTTACAAACAAAATTGATTTTGTATGGAAGCTACCTTTTTTAGATTTTCCCAGTAAAAACTGACTGAGTAAGCCATGTTATAGATGTTATTAAAAGATTAAATGACGAGAAATTTGAGAAAAATCGTTGGCGCCATTTTTGAGCTAAATGAAAAATTATGTTTTCTTTGTATGACAGGTACCATAAATAATCAAGTTATCCAATAACAAAAAAAATATTCCTAGACTACTACTAGATTTACAAAACATCCCCTATTGAAGTTTTAAATTAAAGTAGCAGGACAAAATTCAGTCGTAAACTTAAAAAGATGTACCTTAACTCAATGTAATTTATGTTAATATTCTCCATACTTTTTAAACAATAATCAATGTTCAAACAGCTATTAGAGCAATTTTAAGTGTATTATAAAATAAGATTTAATGAACGAGTGTGACTCTGTACTCGCAGACAAACCTAGGTAAATAGGTTTTGCGAGACTAATGTAAGAAATATTGTAACTTTTGTAAACAATAAATAAATAATAATAATAAATAACTGGAGTAATTCTAGGCCATGCATGATTCTAGATGGAGGAATCATATACCTACTTACACTGGAATCACTTTCGCTGCTGCAGGATGCCACCGAAGACGTTAACGTGGCTTTCGAACCAGAACTGGAACTAAAATATTTCAGTAATGCACCTTGAGACTTCATCGCATCTGCTTCTTTCTTAGCCTTTTTTTTTTTTTTTTGCGGAATTCCGCACCGCTTTCTTTGACTCTTTTCATTTTCAAAAACTAGTTCAAAGATTGGGTAAAGTTCTAAATGTTTAGTTTTAGAAGATTCAACAGTATTTAAAAGATCGAAACACAATCAAAATGACTTTCGTTCCGTATCAGAAACTCTCGCGAAACAAATATACGAGTAAAGCGTGATTGCGTAACGGTACTTCACGATGCACTAAAACAAACAAAGATCAGTACTGTAGCATGTGTGCTACAGCTGCTAGCTTTGATAATGTTTATGTTGGCAGAAATGGTTAACGTATTTTATTATTCTTTCGGATGCCCTGGTAATAGGAGTTATTTTGGATTTAAGTTTGTTACATGTTGTTTTAAAAAAGAAATTTGTAATTCTTGTTTAGTCTTATTATTTTTAAGTTTAAGATTTTAAGTTATTAAATTGGTCTGGAAAGTTCGAGGACACTACCGAATATGTTGGTAATCGCTGCGCTAGACGGCGCGCGAGCAGAACAGCTAATTGTGTGACGTCAGGTGTGACGGGCGAGCGGAGTCGCCTGGTAGGCCCAGGCGGGCGCGCACGTGAAGTAAAACTCGGGTTGGCCATGGTGATGGTTCCAC
This sequence comes from Bacillus rossius redtenbacheri, assembly GCF_032445375.1. Lineage (NCBI taxonomy): Eukaryota > Metazoa > Arthropoda > Insecta > Phasmatodea > Bacillidae > Bacillus > Bacillus rossius. The sequence continues at coordinate 26,931,412 of NC_086335.1, read as the reverse complement.
ATCGAAGTAACTGTATACGAGTGTTCCTTTTTGAATATGAACGGGGTTCATTTATATAATTTAGAACGCTTTGGTACGATGAACGCGAGTGGTTGGTGAAGCGTGTGTGAATATCGCGAGGATTTTCCAAGGATGAATTATGTGCGCCGAAATAAACTCCAAGACGGTATGGCGAAGGATTCGTCATATCCGTACAATTACCTGCAGCTACGGTAACGTATAATGGCAAGGGTTTGCCATTAAAAACACTCGTGAGCAAACGAGTGTATTTGGTGACCGGACATCACGACGTCAAAAAGCAAGTAAGTGACAGCCGTGCCACTGCCCCGTTGACCCCTTTGACCCCTGGTGCGAAACTATAATTTGTGGATTTTTGGGATTTAAATTAACGGACTAATAAAACTGAAACTGGGATTTTACGTACAGCGTGTTTCACCCAATCCCTGCCAGACCTAGAAGAAAAAATGCGTCGACCGTTAGAAAATGACATAACTGAGAAGGGCTTGTGAACCCATAATTTGTAATTTGCTAAATTTTTGGTATATTTATTTGCATGTTAAGGTGTGTCAATTTTTTGCTAGATTTCGCCTATGTTAATTGGTATTTACAGCGGTGATACGCCCGGTGCGTATCTATTTTTGAATTTGTATTTGTATTAATATGTTCTTATATATTTTTAATGCCTTTTTGGTAATTATATTTAATTTTCGGAGTTCCGAAGTATATGATCAAATTATAATTTTTTGGGGGAATTGTTAAAGTATTTTTTAGTATTATTATATAGCTATTTTTTTATAAGTAGTAATAGGGTATGTATTTCATGATGGATGCGCCGATTTGTGATGAAACGATTTTATGATATATATATATATATATATATATATTAAATGTTGTCATATAAATTTTGCGTCTTTTTAACTTGCTGCCTCCTCTCACTGTTCGCAACCTTATTAGTATTTTTTAAGCCTGCTATTAGTTTGGGTTTTAATATTTTTTTGGGTTTACCTGCGCTCGTGGTACGGGGCAATAGGTATAGGAGTTTTACTGTGTCCCGGTTTGCGGAAGTTGTTTGGTTTGCCCTGGGTTAAGGTCAAACTTTACAGTACAATGCGTAGTACTAAATTCAATGAGTGCGAAAGAGAGGCATCGACACGGGCCGACGCGTGAAACAAAATATTTTGTATGAGTAATTAACATAATGAGTGCCGCTGAACTCGGCTCGCGCGGCGTGATGCGATGTTGCCGTTCGTATGTAAACAAACAAACGTTATAAAGAGCTCTGTCAGTGATTTCGCAGTTTTTCTTTTAAATAAATATTAAAAAATAGTTGGTGCGCAAAATTGTAGATAAAAATAGAACATTATAGTGTGTCCGACACATGTAATGAATGAATCATAGATCAGATCTCAACCCGCTTCACCGGCGACCCGCCCCCGCGGGCTGCCGCCCGGGGCGGGCCGCCCCCTCCGCCCCACCCACGCTACGCCACTGCTTTTTAGAGATAAACAAGCAGCTCCATTGAGACTTGGCTAATTTTTTTACAGAATGTTTTTGGTGGGATTTCACTTATTTTTGTAGAAACGTAGGCATATTGATTTATTTTATTAGATTTTCTTATTTGACACATTTTTTCTTTTTAAGAGAATTTTTTATTATTACAAATCTTTCTTTTTTTTCCGGTTCTCATCCTTGTACAGTAGCAACAGTTTTTCGTATTGCCCATTCGCGTTCATTATTTATTCTTTTAGACGGTTTAGACGGTTTAATTTCTGAAAAATCGGCGCAGTATTTACGCCTAAACCTCACGAAATAATAAGCGAAATCAACGAAATGCAAATAATCCCTCCTAATCCCTAGCAAACGTTTTCAAGCGCAGTAGAAGAATGTCGTAAACGACTGTAACGCGGCCGGTTGCCACTTCGCAATATAAGGTTATCGGAAAAACAAACGTAAGCGCGTTTTAAAATAGTCAGCGCCATCTAGCGACGTGTGCGGGTATCACCGCCACTCTTAGTCCAATGACATATATTTTGACCACATTTTGAGCGAAATTATTTAATAATTTAGTGTAATTGATTTATTTAATTTGTGTAATGTTCGAGTAGAATAAAGTTAATCGTTCGACTATTTCTTCTTGTAAACTTGTAAGTATAAGTATAAAAGCCAGTCTAGTCTTATCCAGAGATTTACTTTAATTTTATTTATATGCGTATTGAAAGCAGAAGGGGAGGCATTCGCCCAGCAGTGGGAAGCAATAGGCTAGATTAAATTAGAAGATGTGTCCCACTACGATAGATTTTTGCAATGACAGTCGATTTTTATATGTACCAATAGTAGAAGGGGACATTACCATATCTCTAATACAGCTGAGACAAGCTGAGGGTTCTTCATCAGATACTTCAGACCTTCGATTTTTGACTCCAAATGAAGAGGCAAACAAAGTTGAATATTTTTTGTAAAGGCGGTATGTCGATCTTTAATAGTTTGGTTGGGCTCTTGTGTTTCCAAATAAGGGTCACCAGGTACTCCAGATCTTCGATTATCCTATTTTTTTTGTTTATGTGGCCATTAAACCCTAACTCTGTACAAAATTTCAGCTCTCTGAGTTTATGGGAAGTACTAGTTCTTTTCTGATGATCATGAGTGAGTGAGTGAGTGTCATAAATGCGAAACTTTGCTTTTGCTTAACTTCGGAACTAAATGACATACAGACTTGAAATTTTATTTTAAGTATGTGATTTGATAGCTTACTGGATGACGAAAATTTCTGCGTTCTGGTCTTATCCAGAGGTTCTCAAATAGGGGCCTGAAAATGTGGCGAAATGGTTCCAGTAAAGGATGGTACGGCAGTGTTTGCTTCGCGCTCGACTTGGCGGGGGCACTGCCGTGCCCCCCGATTGATTGATTCGTTCGATTTCTGTCCTGCTTTCAATACATGATTGATGTAAAATAATTAATTTCAATAAATATAATGGATAATCCTAAAGAGGCTTAAATCCCCCTACTACCATTCACATATAAGCCCATGATTACATAATTACCGCCATCTTGGAAATTTGTAAATATTGATGTATAAATTGGGAAAAAATACCAAAAATGATAAAAATAAACACTTATTAATTTACTGACTGTATCGATGGAGCCTGTACTTATATCCTTGGTCAATGCAATAAAGGTAATTTAGTTAAAAATACCACAAAAGTTACAGATTCAAGAAATAAAACATCAAAATTACAAATAAAATTTATTACATAAATACTACACTAACACAAGTACAATAAACTATTTACTAGCTTTTCTCGATTTCTGCATCTGCTACCCACGATGTAGGATCGACCATTTCTTCGTTTGAGAATCTTCTCTACCAAGTTCGTATCGGGATACATCTTAGGCTAAATCTCTTCGGCTAAGAAGCTGCCACGTAACAACTTGTGGTCCTAGGCTCCGATTCACGAACATGTGTCACACGGAAAAGTTTGGGACTACAATTCGCAACGAAACCTTTCTCGAAGACACCATCAAATTTATAACTTTAAAATAATAACAATATACAAACAAACACAAATGTAACATATTTGTGCTTACATTTAAAGTGACTTGACATATTAGTGTAAAAGTTTTTTTTGAAAAATCATCTTTTTGCCAAGGTTCTTTTAAGCTCTTAGTGATCTGAACTGTCTGGAGAAGAAAATAAATGTCCACTTACCAAAACTAATAAATTATAAACTTTTTGTTGTAGCTAATACATGGGTCCTTATTATTCATAAAAATAAGAATATTAATGCTCTAAATTGTATCTTTTTTCGTTGTCTAGCTCTAATATTGGACATTAGTGTTAAACATTTATACATATACATAAAACATATTTTAAAACGTTCTAGCAGAGCGAAGATGGTTTGTAGTATCAGAAGGATAATAATACTAAGGAACGTATTCACCAGTTTGCAACAGAGTATTTTGGTCTAATTGCTGATTTAAAAATGTTTTACTTTCTCAGTCAAAGCATACACAATTTTTCCTTGAGCCAAACACATCAAAAGCTTTTGAGGGCTGTGATAATCATCATACGGTCTCAGAAATGTCTGCATTGTTGTCTAATGATAGGGTCCCGCCGGTTTTTGCCGCCTATATGTAGTTCAGGTACGTGATAGTCTTGTACATCGTTATTCCGGAGAGGCGGACCAGAATCCGCCCACGAAATATTTCCAACGCCTCGATCGAGTGCAAAAACCCAAAAGTCACGTTTTACCCACTCCCACCCCCCTTCAAAAGAAAGGAAGAGTGAGGGCGAAGAGAAGAAAGATGGAAAAAAAAAATAAGATACGAGAATTAACCTGGCGAAAGGATCTCCGAAATATAATAACCAACAAGCTCAGTGTTTGCTGGAGCAAGCCATAAATCCCCTTCCTGGAAAAAAAAAGGCGTGGGGTGAAAAGAGATGAAGTGCCAGAGCCACGAAGATAGAAGGGCGAGGGGGGAGGGAGAACATCCTTCGCCTCTGTGCTTGCATCTACCATCGGCGCAGCAAACCCATCCACGAATCACTTAACCCTGCTCTCCGGCCAGCGAAGTAGGGGGTGGGAGTCGGCCAGAACAGCGCGGGTGGAGGGGGGTGGGGTGAAAAGAGGGAGTGGGGGGTTGGAGATGCTTCGTGTCCGATAGGTCTCGCGCGCGCGCTAGCTAAAAGCAAACAAACAATAAACTAAGAACCTTTCAATTAGCCAGATAAACCTTTCTCGCGGGGCCTTGCGTTGAAAAGAATCATGGTGGGTGGGGGTTAGGTGGGGGGGGGGGGGGTGGCGTCTCTACGGGCCCCTCACGACGCGGGCCCATAGATTAAGCAACGAGTGATTTATTAATTTAGGGGATAATGCACATGGAGGAAGGGAATACGGGGATAATTATAGTTCACGAGGGTTTCACTTGAAAGAAAAATGGAAAGGAGTCCTCCTGGGACCGCGAGAACGTATGAGATGACGGGTTAGTGGAACATTGATAAACTTGTTCTATGTAAGAGGGAGGTAGGGGGGGTTTCTAACGTGCGCTAACGCTTGGTTATGTGCAAGAAGGTTAGTAACTATCTGTAAATATGGGAACATCATGCTGATATATTTTCGGTGAGGACTTAAAATTCTTGTGTGACACATAATATGCTTTGTTTTAATTCCTGATGGGTTCTTTTCAACCCGCTGGCAAAATTAATTTTTGGTTGTATAAACGACACCTATTTTACCTTTAATACCAAGAAAAATTTGTTTAGTTTAAGTGCAAAAAATATTTATATGTCACCACTACGAACAATTTAGATATCACAAATATTTGCCTTGAATGAACATACGAAATATAAAACAAAAACGTAATTCAATAATTAAATATGAATCCGAAACCAAACATTTCTTTCTTCGAAAAAGGTACATTTTATGTTTATAAATTTTTAATATTGTAATGATAAATAAAACATTTGATTCCTTAAAATATTTCAATTAAGTACATGTTAAAATATACCAAAGAAATGCTACGTAGGTTATAATGGGTTACATAAAACAGTTTCGACCTAAAGTAGTTGTATTTATACCTATAAGTGACCAAATTTTGTAGCTTTATATATTGAAGTTTTATGCTTAGAAACCTCTATTATTATTTTCTTATTTTCAAACGTTATAACAGTATGTAGTCTGTTAGGTCCTAAGAGTTTTTTTCTCTACGATATATTTATATTTTTTAATTGTTCAGCCAAATGGAAATTATATAAATACATTGGTAGTAAACCAAGATTAAATATGTTCCTTTTCAAAAATTTTCTCTGTACCAAATATATTTATTTAATTTTAGTTTGCTGTTTTAAAACTCTTTTTATTTATAACATTCAAGATTCTTCAAATCTTTGTGTACGATTTTATGACATGAAAATACTTTACAGGTAAAAATCTGAGTGATAATTTTAAATCTTTTGACTGTCAGGGACCTTCAAATGGAATACATTTTTTATGACTGAATCTATTTACATCGGGCCATAAACAGAGAAAACATTCTGTACTTTTTTTAATTGCCTAACACATTAATAAATATTAAATACGCCATTCTTCAAAAAAACTTATGTTGTAGGCATAAATTATCTTAGATGATCATACATAATTATTAGATAAATTATAAAGAGTATTTATGAAATGTCAATTTAGGGATAATCGAAATATATTTGAACAATTTTTTCCCAGTTTATAATATATTATTTCACTAACCTTCGTCACTCATTGTATGAAAATGGCTTCAGCTGTTTAGTATGTGAACGATAGTACTGTAAATGCTTTTATTTTATTAAGCAGTAGCTGAAGGCTAGTTTTGATTACAAACTTGGTAGTGCAAGAATTAGTATATTTGTTTCTATATTTGTACTAAAAAAGGTTCAGAAGTCGAACAGCAAGTCTCTACTCAAGCAGCTGAAGTCAACGTTATTAAGAATTGTGTTTTCCAAAAGCATAAATAACTTAGGTGACTTCGCAATTTTACGAGTCACAACATTAACCTGTTACAGCCTGCCCCTTAGGCTGCCCGCCGTACGTATATGGGTTGTTGTAGGCGCAATTCACCGGGTAAAAAACATTGTAATTTTAAGTGCTTAAAAAATTTATTCGCAATACAATCTCCAATTTATAATATTTTTTATTCTCGGAGATTCCTTAGGTATCGGAATGTACGAAATTTTTAAATTTTAAAACACAATTAAAATAATGCTGAATATTTCTTCGTAGCTTAAAATATGGCCGATTTTAAAATGCTTGATCTATTTAATAACCTATTATAAAATACACGAAAATTTCATGGTTTTTATTACTGTGATAACAGTGAAAATAATATATATTAGAATAAAAAGCTATTCATATAGAAAGTTTGGTCTAAAATTCAGTTAAAAAAATTCCCCCAAAAATTACATTTTAGGAAACGTATAAATATTAACATAAACATAATCTTAGTAAACATGTCTCCTTATATAATCTGAATAAATTTTTTTTTGGGTAGGTGCAGTTTTCAAAGAGAATGTTCTTAAGTATTTTGATATGTTTCTTACAGTAATTTTAACATTTTTTAATATTTTTGAAATTTTTATGATTATAAAGTAATGTAAATAATTTGTTGGAATTGTTTTATACATAAAATTAACAATTTTCCTGTGGGCAGACTAATATTTAAAAACTTAGATTAAAAAAACAATGTTTATGTCTGAAGAACTAAAATTTTAGAAAAAAAGGATGATTTTTAATTAATACTTCAAAAAGCAGTCATTCGCAAAAATATTGTTTTATTTACCTTGTCAGAAAGTGTTATTTGATTTTCAAGATGTTTGAATGGTATTTAACGTACGAAAAAAAAAATACTCGCATATACTATTCATTATAAACATGTGAAATATAATTACAATAATAAACTGCAGGAATAACATTTTATGAATAAGATGCATGAAATTACCTTTATTATATTCGATAGTTTGTGTCAATGTGACACTAACGTGGAAATTATTGCTTAAAGGCACTTGTCCAAAATATATTTTTGAATTGTGATATTTTATGTCCGAATTATGTGCAAATACGACTATAAGGATGATGAATTCATAGCCTCGATGATGACTCATTGCAGCACAAGATCGTTTGTTTGCGATTTTTACAATCATGACATTCATGATAACACAATGCACAGCCAGTGACGCAAGAACGTATTGGCTATAACTTCAAAGTTAAGGTTCGGGGGTAGCGGAGGGTGGTATTTTTGAAATCAGGAGACAAAGTTCTATCATGCAACGACACTAACGCCTAGGCCATTACGCTCGACCCATTAGAGCGCAATGACTGTTGCACAAGTTGCAGCGCGACGCCTTTATCTGCATGTCGGCCCGATGCACATTCCATGCGAGTGCAACCAGGTATATACTTTGGTCAGGATACCTACTAGACGCCGTTAACGCGTCAGCCTATTCTACCTCCTTGATACCAAAGAATATTGCATGATTATTTTTATTTAAAAAAGCGAAAAACATGAAGCATTACAACATCCAAACTTATAAACCGCACGTTTTACAGAGTAAATGTAGAGTTAGACAGTGTCGGGTTATTTAGAAAGGTTAAAAGATCCAGTACGTATTGGGGTCCGGGCCTCCTTGTAATCCAATTCGTGTACCCATGAGTTGTACTTTCTCAACGTCTGGGGCATCTGCATTCGGTGCTTCATCTCTGCAGCGGGACCTGGTGGGATCCGTAAACTGAAAATAGAAAAAATAACATTAATTTCTTCGGAGCTTACAAGACATTTTCAAGGGTTGGCCGTCGGGTCAGACGACAAACTCTCTGCTCAGAAGTTGCAGAGATGTACTCACATCTCCCGGATGGCAGGGTAACATTAGGCATGGCTTCTGGTCTCTCCTACACCAGCAGAAACGCAGCCATCAGGGCCAATGACTGTCCATTTAGCAGGGTATTCGGGAGTCACGATCACGGTCCACTAGCTGCGAATGGAAACAAATAAAATATAAAACTCAGTCGTAAACCAGGTGCTTCATCCCCGGAAGGAATGCGCAGGAGAAGTATAAAATAAAATTCCACAATAGAAATAATTTAAATATTGGATACTTATTGTATGTTCGGGTCCTTGCTCTAGAAGAACTTGGTCATGGTGTTGATCCGGAAGAATTTGTTCACGCCGTGGCTGTCAATGAGCATATAAATTTCATGGGGGGTTTAGGGACGTTAAATAGTAGCCAACTGATAAGAGTTGCCACTCAAAAGAACAATGAAATTAAAACCCAGTGACGCAACTCAAGGAAAAATAATCAGGCAATATTCCTGAACTACAATTAATGAACCATGGTTAAATATGGTGAAATCGCAATCGGGGTAGTACTATTGCGTCACCAATTACAAATAATGGTGATAATATTTTGTAACCAAAGGTACATAATTCAATAGTTTTTCTTAAATCCTGACGTTAAAATAATTTTTACATATTTATGCCATAATTAAATAAATGGTGTCATATTTTTTTCTTGTTTTTAAACTGAAGTAGAGCTAGTACCTAATGCAGTTAATGCTACAATACGTTTTGTGCATACGTTTTGTACGATATTAACTTGCAGGCCAACCAGGGTGCTCCGTGTCTGCTTGGCCGCACCATCGAGCCACCGAGAAGAGCGCGGCTCACGCGACTATCCCACGCCGCATGGAGCTCGTGGTCCCACAATAGAATAAGGTGCGACTATTGTGCTAGCTTTGAAGGGAAAAAAAACATGTTGTTCTACTCAGACGTATCAACAGCGGCTTCGGCCCATCGGAGAACACGTCGCAACGTAGGCATATTCATATATACAAGTTGATCTTGCGCTGCATCGAGCAACACAGTCGGATATGCCCAAATATTCCGCCGTGATTGTTTTCGGAGGTTCGCATATCACCGTGCAGCGGTTATTTTTAACTAACTATCATGACGCAAACTAGCTGAAATTCAATCAAATTCCCAATGATATCATTGCGGTTAACGAAAGTAGTATATTAATGTATTTTCTGGCACTGGGTTTCCGGTAAGGATTGAGTATGTGGTCAATGACCGACCTGACGTCACGGCAGCAATCTTGGATGATCAAATCCTTGACCTTTGAAATTGACCTTTGACCCGGCAGCCATTTTGAGTCCACCATCTTGGATCCGCCATTTTTAAATCGAGCGCCCCACTCACCAAAGCTGCAATTTTCGTCACGACCGCCATATTGATTTTTTTCTGTTCCGCTGAAGGACGCTATCTTGGATACCGACGACTTTGTTTCAGCTGTTTGTTCCTAGAGAGCGCCAGCGTCGCTCTGTCTCGTCACATAAGGTCGATGTTCCACTACCTATCGTCCGGCTAACAGGTAAATTACGCCGGGATTTACGAAATCACTTAGCAACTGGCCCGTGTAGTTACAGCACCTAAGATAAGGTCTTTGGAATAGTTTGGTTGCTATGGTCACAGAATAAGGCAAGTGACAACGGTTTTCACGAACATAGGAAGTATTTGCTGCCGCCTTATTCTCGCCGTCCGAGTAGGACGGTGATGGATGGACACTAACGTGTTTCATAATGTTTATGCAACATCACAACATTGATACGTCTCGAGCATTGCGGTACATTACAGCACAAAGAACATAACAGACGTTCGTACTTGCTGCTCAAGCAAGGGGCATGCCTAACGTTACGATCATTGTTGACTGCCGACAGAAAACGGATCGTAGATCGTAGCAAAGACTGTTCACGTCACGCTCAGAATCTTAACCTACGTCATGCTCGTGTACGTGTACGAGAACTTAACGCACACACACGCACATACGCATACAAGGAAAACGTGCTATGATCTCAATATACGTCACGAACGTTTCAAGATAAAGCGATGAGAGTTTCAGAGGTCTAAGAGCAGGTGAGCCTTGCTCAGGTACGGTAATTTGTTATGTAGAAGCTGATACTAGCCTAGGAAAGACGTCACATTGCTAGAAGTTCAAGTTTTGCGCCATAGCAGGATTCGTTAGCTCTGCGGTGGTTATCTTCTCACCTTTCTGAATCACCTGATTGGAGTCTTTTGCGGAGATTCATGCCTAGAATCTATCCAGAAGCGTGCCAAGAGGCTAGAGGGTCATCGTTTGTAGTGAAAAAATTCAACTGCATTCCGAGTTGGGTGCATTCTAATGCATCGGGTTAACATTACAATAGCAAAATTCCTACTCGTACCTAAACCTGCATCTAGGAATTCTATGTTCCAGTGTATGTAATCTGGATTCAAACAACAAAATAGTAATCGTTATATTTTAGATAGGTTTTAAAACAAGGTAAATGGGTAATGACTACATAGTAAAAACTATAATAATTAACTAATAAATTATTATTATATGTAAATGAAACAGATACCATGGACATTTAAAATTTTATAAGTAGTATATAATAGCCACAGCTGGAACAGTCTTCTAGGCTAGCAGCCGGTATCCAAACTTCATAATGGATTCTAACGTCATGACGGCCATCTTGAGTGACATAGACTTTAAATATTTGCAAGAATTTGACAAAAATTCACCAAAATTAGCCAACATTTTCAGTTTTTTGGAAATAAATTCAGTCAAAAAAACTCAAAAAATATGAACAATAATAATTTCTTTATCTTATATATAAAATTCTCGTGTCACAGTTTTCGTTGCCATACTCCTCCGAAACGGCTTGACCGATTTTCGTGAAAATTTGTATGCATATTCAGTAGGTCTGAGAATCGGCTACTATCTATTTTTCATACCCCTAAGTGATAAGGGTTGTCCACCCCTAACATTATTTTTTTATTTTTTGGACAAAAATTTTTATTTTATTTTTTTTATAATGTGGAATTATAAAATACATACAACCCTAAATTTTCACCCTTCTATCACCAACCCCTAATTTGTAATAGAATTTTATATTTTTCAACCCCGGTCGATAGCTTATCAATTAATACTTGATCAACGTTCACCGCCTACAGAGAGCTCATTATCTGGATTAACACATAAACCACATATTAATATGAAATTCCATCCCTAAGGGAGTGAAAAAGTGATAATTTCATTTTATAACAGAAAAAATCATAGGTCATAGACATACAAATAGTGAGTGAGTGTCATTTCTCTATTTCTGCCACACGATCATACACATAGTAAGGTATGGAAAATTCATATTTTTCTCCTTGGTGAGACCAGCCCGCTTAGTGGAGCTCGCAGCGGCTAGCAGAATAAAGGTGCTAATAACAGTTTTCTTCTTAACTTCGTTAATAGATAGAGTTGCCTTGAATTTTAAACGCACCATCGTTTGATGCGTTTGTCATGTCTTTAATTTTGTTTGTGCCGTATGCGTTCCTATATACCATTCATCCGATTGCGATGCAATTTTGGTGAGTTGTTATGCGCATGCCCGTGAAGGTTTCTGACGGTATAACTATTTTGCAATAGTTGTAGTACAAATCGTTTCAAAAAATGTGTTTATTTCATATTATATAGCGGCACTTCGTCTGTTTTTGTTGTATAAGTGCGCACGCATGACACAATTTATTTAAATATAAAAGAGAGACAGAGATAGAGTGATATATATAGAGTGAGATAGAGAGAGACAGAGAGATAAGTTGAAATAGAGGGAGGTATAGAGAATGAATTGGGTTAGATAAAGAGATATATAGATGTATAGAGCTATATAGAGATTTATATATAGAAGAGATAGAGATAGTGGGAGTTATATATGTAGATATAAAGAGATAAATAGAGATAGAGAGATACTTACACAGATATATATAGATGTAGATAGAGATAAATATATATTTAGAGAGATGGATGGATGATTTGTATACCTATGTGTAACTACTTGAAACATATTACAAAACAAAACTGAATGAGGCATTGCAATGCATGCCGAGCATTAGCTAGATAATGGAATCTTTTCAATATTAGTAATCTCTTGTTTTTAAGCTTTTTTCTATAGTGCTTTATAGAGTCTAGACTACATACAGACCACCAAAATTTAGATATATACAGGTAAATAACTATACACTGGCAGAACAACGTCTGTCGGGATCTCAAAGTGATATAAATTATTTTGCACACTTGACATTCTAATTAAGTAGACAATTACTAACTACGTCTGATTTCGAAAAAGGTCCCCTTCACCCTGTGTTCATCCCAGGCAACGCCGGGTACTGCAGCTAGTTTAGAGGGAAAAATTCCCAATTTAAGGTAAAACGACAGTTTTAAAACTAAAAAAGCCAACGGCTTGAAAATTCCTAAAAGCTGCTCTAGAGTCCTAAAAGTAAGCCGTCATAAGCCGCTTAGCTGATGATCTTAACAATTAGGATGTTACGATCACCATCATGAATTATGACGTAACCATATAAATTATATTTACGTCAGCCATCTGGAAAATTTATATATTTTTTGCTAGGAAATCGGGAAAAACTTTAAAATTAAATAATATTTTAAAAACAACATTCCGGCATTTACGATTATGACGGCATGACCACTATAATGCATATCCGTAATTACTATGCAAAAAAATCTGCAATAAATTTAAAATTAAAAAAATTAATTACTTAAATTTTAGTATAAATTTAATTAAAAACTCACTTACGTCATAGAGTTCGGAATTCTCGGTTCAAACCTGACGAAGTCACAATAAAAATGAAGACATTTCCTTCCTCCACGGAAGCCACGTAAACATTTAAATACCTTAATACCTTTTAACATCTCTTGTGGATAGATGACTTTTATACAGGGGTTACATACGTACACATATGTGTTTAATTTTTATTTATTTCACTTGGACTTCATGGAGGGACCTAACCTATTCTTCTCACTTCCCCCCCCCCCTCTTATATTATTTTTGGAAAAGTTATTACCGAAAATTAATCCTACCAGTGTTTAGTATTAAGAACTACATATTTTGCTTTAAAATTTCTTAAATATGTAAAACTTCCCCTCCCAGAAAACCGGGACTTCGTTTGTTAAACGAAAACTTTCACTGGCCTCTTACTGTGCATTGTTTACAATCACCGGTTTAACATCAATGGAAGGTTAAATAGGCCTATTTATATTATATGTTAGAACCTGCAAAACGCAATCCTCAAAAGTGGCTATCATCGCGAGAAAAGAAAACAATTAAAAAAAATGTTTTTATTTATTATGAATCATTCATCTGTACAACCCCTCGTTTACTGGAGGCCACGTAATTTACAGCCCCCGATGGAGACAAATATGACTCTATGCCCTGTCTATGAAGAAGAGAGAGAAAATACAGGTCATAAAAGCAGAGGCAGGAGTATTTCCTCCTATGCGCACGTCAAGTGGCGCAAGATTTATTTCCAAGTCATGAAAAAAAAAAAATTTAAATGTTTCTCACGGGGCATCCGAGCGTGGATTCTCTTTACGGCCCACTCATCGTTCTCTCTCGCAGGGAGTGAGGGGGGAGTTGTTCGTTTCGCAAGTCGAGCTCGGCTGTGCCCCGCTGCGACGCTAATGCGCCATCCATTAAGACGTCGCGTCCTGTGACGGGCCGCGCAAGGACCTCGAGGCGTCGGGACGCCAGGACTCGCGCCGGCGCCCGCGGCGGGGCAGGACCACGCCGCGCCGGGATAATTGGGGCCGCCTCGCATCGCCCGCTCACGGGAGCCATTCGGGAGCCGCCATCCATCACGGGGCCTAATCGCGCCATCTTGAGTCCCGGCCGCCGTCCGGCCTCAGGTTCCAGCAGTCCTCGAAGACTCGTGTCATCCTCCGCGGAGGGATTTCGACGTGTGTTGGAAACTGTCAGCGTCCGTTATGTGACGAGTTTCTTTCACGCATATGTTCACGCTGTTTGGCACCCGAACCACCGCAATTAGGTGAAGGAGAAACTAGTCCTCGACGATCTGGTCAAATACGTCAGATCGCTTCTGCACTTTGTTACGTGACGAATTTCTTTCACGTGCATGCTCACTGTTCGGCACACGAACCACATCAGTTAAGTGCAGGAGAAAGTAGTCCTCGATGATCTGATCTAATATGTCAGATTGCTTCTCTTGCAGATTGTCACAAACAACAACGAAGAAACCGCTGGCGCAGGAATTCCTTATTTAAGTCTGATGAGCTTTCGGATCTTTTGTAAATGGAACAGGAACATTCATGCAAAATTACATATGTTTTTAAATTTGTACATTATCATACATAAATATTTCCCGGGCAATTATGCTTTGCGTTGTCCCAGTTTCTCCAATAGTTAAAGATATTTGAAAACCTGATCGCTGAATTCTAGTATTAACTGCACATATTAATACAAATTATAAAAAAGTATATATTTATTGAGTATTCAATTACTCTTTACATAGTTTTAAAAAAAGTATGCCTGCATGAAACATCAATTTAAAATATATATTTTGCTCCAATTTTCGTAGAAATGCTCGGTATTCTAGCCATGTGTTGTACAAACATACAACAAATTTATTGTAGAACTACAAACCATTTTTTTGACACTGGTTTCCAAAGGAATGATTGTAAAAGTACAGAAAATGTTTTCTGTGTATGCATGAATAGAGAACCTACAAATATCCATTGTTAATTATAGGTTGGCTAGAATGCACATTATTAAACACCTGCACAACGTTCTCATTGAATCACCGCTAGCTTTGAAACTCCCCTTAGGACGAGAAACCATAAAAATGACCAGAGTCAAAACATCCATCCACATGCGATCCGGCCGGAAGGTAAAAGGTGGCAGCAGACAATGAACAATAGACGAGGACTTGATTGTGTACAATTATTATTGTGTGGGTTGAATACTGGGGACTGATTGTGAACACACGCGGAGACATTGGCTGTTCTCCACGCACTACCGAGACGCGTAGTACTGCATTTAGTGATTACGAACTAACATGTGGTGTGCGTTAAGTTAAAATAATCGAGACTTGTATGCCACGGTAAAAAAAAAAAAAACTATGACGTCAAAGTTTAAGAGACTACTGAAAGTTAAGTTTGCTTTTTTTTTTTTCAAAAAGAGAATATATCTTTAATAAAAACTTAGGCTACTAGTTGGTTTTACTGATAGATTTTCATAAATTAAGTTTTTTTTAACATTTGTGCCAATTTTGCTTTGATAACACAAAGTTAAAAAAATATATATACCACAGCAAAAGTTTCTAACATGAACTATTAAGGTTAAATTTCATTTATAATATTGTTGCGTGCGCACTAGGAGGCAGGGCCATGACGTGTGTCAGATACCTGAGTGGGCTTTCCAGCGGTAGTCTGGCCTGGTGGCCCCGCACAGCCACTGACGTCACTCGCGCATACCTTTGGGGATTAGAGCGGCCCGAACCTCACCACCCACGTCCACCCAGCTTCATCCTACTTCGGCGCTGTCATCTATCCCTTAGTGGTTTGGAAATTCTGCGGGATTTTAGAGGTCGCCACGTGGATTAACGTTCTATTCACGCCATTGATCTCGATGCTTCTGGGCATTGTACAGATTCGGGATAGCGCGACATGTAACAACCACTCCAGAATATTCCAGATGGACGGCCAACTGGTATAAAAGCGGCGACGCCGGCCTCCCAGAGAGTTCCTAAAGTGGTTGAGTGAAGTGCGAGTTCAGCGAAGATGGCGAGAGCCCCCTCCCTCCCCCCCCCCCCACCCAGGAACCATGGGCGAGCTACGCGGACGCAGGGCAGTGCGTGTGTAACCGAGTGGCACGAGACTGTGTGTGTACAGGAATGAGGTAAGGGGTGAACCACTGATGAGCCTAGCTCCGGTCATGAGTGTGAACTGTGGACTTGACAAATATGTAGGGATTTGTGAACATACATTTTTAAGTGCGATGACTTAATTAGTTATATAAATATTAGTAGCAAATAAATATGTATAAAATTCATTGGGATACCCTTACGAACTCTTTTTCTCCCCAATCGTATCATTTGGTGTTAGAAGTGGGGTAGCCCTAATTAAAGGATTTAGATCTAATTAATAATCACTCAGAAAAACAGCTTCTGCCAGCTTGTAAACTTCTCTTTTGTCGAGAAAGGATAGAGTTCTAGTAAAAGCCAGGAACTTTTGTAATTTTTATTCATTTTTTTTATTATTTTCATTATAATTTTTATTATTTTATTGATTTTTTGATATTAAGGAAAACGTGCGTTAGTTTTCTTCGTGTGCTCTTGATTATTCTTGTCGAGACTTCTGCTGATATTCTCCGAAGGCTTCTGGTTATTTCTGTGAAATTGATCTCTGCATGAAATTTTATTTTTACTTAATGAGGCACGCAAATTTATTTTGAGTTACATTAACATTGTGAAATTTGCTACCAAATTTTCCTTAAAAATATTTTTTTATCTTGTGGAATACAATCAAATAACATCCGTTACTCAGTAAATAATATGCCTTGAGACAGCTGAGTAGCACTATTATGAAGGACGAACTTCCTTCTCCTTGGTGGTTAGCGAAGACTTCCTCCTCTTGCGATTATTATTGAGCATCCCAAATAAAATAAATAAATAATATTTACTTCAACAGAACACGTGACGACATCTGTTGGCAAGAATCGGGACTACTTACAAGTTCCTTTGCATGAGATAAATTAACCCTCGCAGCTGAATGGAGTCATCGATATTTTGAGCCAAGTAGCCTCATAGACTTGTATCCTAGTGTTCTTGTTGAGTAGTAGTCTTGTAGCCTCTTAGACTTGTAGCCTAGTAGCCAGTTGAAGCCTTGTAGTCCTGTAGTCTCGTAGCCAAATAGCTGGAGCCAAAGACAGCTGGAGCCAATGACTGATGGAGCCAAATACATCTGGAGACAAAGACTGTTGGAGCCAATGACTGTTGGAGCCAATGACTGATGGAGGGATTATATCCTATCGTAAATTGTTGTTCGGATTTTAATGAATTTTGGAATTTTCCGAATTTATAGCTAAATAATTACGAATTTACAAAATGGCATCCACATGTCAAGATGGTGGACGCCACAGTTATAATAAAACATTAATACACTCTAGTGGCTTAGAATTTAACTAATATGGCAGCAACACACTTAAGCAGATGGCATGTGTACTGCATGACTATAGCGCTCCTAGTAAAACTTGTTGTAAACAAGATGGCATCGACATCCTCTAGCAGGCGACGTGTGTTAACTAACACTCCTGGTAGCGAGTACTGAAAAAAAGATGGCTGTTCTGTCCTGGAACTGGCGATGCTATTATTCCTTCAAATCAAAAAAATTACAAGTTCGAATATGTGTATTATTTTTATATACATTATTTAACTCTCAATCTATAAATGTCTCAATGACCAAGCGGTTAAACCTAGAGGTTAGAGCTACGATGGTTAGAATCACAGCATTTCCAGTGTAATTTGCATGAAAATTTACATTTAATACATCCATAAGGACAGTATCAGTTCTAGTAGTTAATGGAACATCGACTTTATGTGATGAGACAGAGCGATACTGGCGCTCTCTAGTAATTAAGAGAGGAAACAAAGATGTCGGTAACCAAGATGGCGGCCTCCAGCAGACGAAAACAAGATGTCAGACATGCTTTCAGAATAAAAAAATGACTGTGAAATCAGATCCAAGATGGCGTGTATGTTATTAGAATTAAATATGGTGACCATAACGAAATTTCAATTTACTATAATCCAAGATGGTGACCGTAACGGAAAGTGCAATGATGATGGCATAAACATCCAAGGTGTTTTCCGTATCGAAAAGTGCAGCATTAGTGAGCGTGGCACTCGATTTAAAGATCACGGTTCCAAGATAGCCGCCGGGGTCAATGTCAAGGTCAAGGTTATCCAATGCGGTCACCACGACGTCACAATCCAAGATGGCGGACATAGGATCCGACTCCACAAGCCTGAAGCCTGGCGCCGGAGCCCCTGTTCTACACTACTGATGTGTCAGCCCTGTGTTATTTAATATGGAAATCTTCATTTTGTTGCATCTTGGGTGCCCAAAAAGCTGTCATAGGCAATCTATAGAGTAAAAACAAACAAACTTTAAATTATATTCTCAATTGGCAATAATGAATAAATATATTTTATGTACCTTTTACGCATCGTTTTTCAAATATCACCTTATTATTACATGTATGACATTTTTTTAAATCAAGTAAAACACTGTTTAGTACTTTTGTCAAGATAATTTAAAATTAAATGTATATGTCAGTTTATTTTAAAATTTTGTATTTCAAATACGTTAATAAAAACGAAATGATTGTAGTCTTGTTTGATTTTAAGTGTATCGCTGTATTTACTATATATCTAGTTATATATGTATTTTCACATAGGCATTCGAGTGGAAAAGTGTAAAGATCTATAAAACAAAATGGCGGAATCAAATATGGACGCCGGGGTCAAGGTCAAAGGTCAAGTTAAAATGTCATTCTAGATTGCCGTCGTGACGTCATTATCCAAGATGGCGGTAGGAACCTCGGCATGACATCCTAAACCCTGGTACAGAAGCCCCATTTATATATTACTTAAATGTAGTTTAAATGAATGTCATTTTCCATGGAATTTATGTGAGGACGTTTGCTCATTTGCATTTTAACTTTCAGTTCAGAATTATTAAGTACATTCATTTGGGAAGAATGATAAATTTAGACTGGAATAAACTCGCTGATTCGATTCCCTATAGGGTAAACTTCAATGAATTATACTTATGTGATCCTTCTGCTATTGGCACGCGGTTTATTTGGAAGACTATGGGCCAATGAGAGACTGGGCCAAAGAAGTATCGAACCACGAGCAACCAAGTCCAGGCAACTCTAGAGTCAGCTCTCAGTTAGCATGGAATATTTTCTCACGTATGTAGATTATTATTGAGTATTTTCTAGATGTCACTGAAACCTAAAAATTTTCCGGTCCTTAATTATAAAGCACGAAAAGATTGTTTTACGCCTTTATTAAGAGGCATTTAAAGCTATTCATCTGTAAGTCAGTAGGAACTAATTTGTCAAGAGTTAAAAGATTCATAAACCGTTTTATTTAGATTTTTTACTTTTTGAAAGTATTTATATAATCATGAATATCAAATTAATTTTATCTTTAATTTTTAGACCAGACAGGTTTGTCTGTCATACAATACTAAATTTCACATGTTATTTGTTTTAAGAAGAAAATACAAATAAGGTCCTTTAACATCAGCTGAATGAGGTTACTTTTTGACAGTCATTATTATCTACATTGGAGTTGAGTGTGATTTGGTCCTTCTTATAGTATTACTTTCCAGGAAACTATGGAATTTGCTCCACGATGAACTGTTACTTCATGTCACTCACCTGGTTGGGTTCAAACTAACGTTTTTGATAAATGGTTCGATAGTTTTATTCCTGTCATAAATCACTCAGCGGAATCACTTGTTATGCTCGTTCTTGATGGCTATCCAATACACAAGCGAAAAATAGACGCAATAAAGTTATCTACGAATAAACTTCTCACTTTTCTCACTATAGTCTGGTAATTGCCTCAAGCTCAAATTAAAATTCACTCTTTGGACAGAACTTTCCCAGACCTTTTGAAACACTGTATCGCGAGGGAGTGAGAAATTGTTTTAAGACAAGATTCACGATATTTAAGCCTATTTGGCATAACGTTATTCTTTTTTTTTGTGAGATTACATTAAAGTTCAAAGAGGTGACATTGCTGTAAATTACTTTAAAGTTACGGATGTTTCCCTGTAAATAGGGTTGTATTCATTATTTATGCTTTTTCGTGCTTAACTTACAGTAAGACTTGAATATTCTCACCAACACAGGAGAAAAGCCTTACTGATTTGTGTGAAAGCTAGGCCTAGCAAAAAGAATTGTTTGAAGAACCAGTCGCTACTACACCTCAGATCGCTTTGGAACCTGTTTCTTTGCATTATATAGCTTGTTTGAAAGTTATATTCTCCCATTTTACATACAAACATCACTACCTAAAATGGTGATATCTTATAGAGAATGACAACATGGAAAATCTTTACAAACTGAGTAACCAAAAAAATACACGAATTGAAGTATAAGATAAAATTTAAGATAGTGCTCAAAACAGTTAAGCGAAAGCAAATTAAACACCAGCATAAAGACAAAGGGTATTTGTTAACAAAGAAAAACACATTTCACAAAATAACTTTTATTTCCCCCTACCCCATTTTTTCAAACAAAAAAAAAAAGTAGATATATTCCAGAAAATAGTGTTTGATTCTAAAGATGAATCAAGTGATTTTTCATGCAAAATTATTATTTTGATTAAATGTATATGTTTTGCGAATGGTTTTCAGATGACATTGAAGAAGATATTTTAGTGTTTGAACTGTTAAATGTGGCCCAACATCAAATGATAAGTATCAGAGAAAGAAGACAATATTATCGCCTTTTGAAAATAGACAAATCGTTAATGTATCTACTTTACGACTTAAAATACGAATTGTTTGAAAGTATTCATTACTAAATAAACTTCTTTCTAGTATGATTATGAAAAATGTATTGTCTAGCATTTTCGATATAAAGTTTTTATTTGAGTAAATTCGTTTGAAGCTGGAACTAAAAATTTATATTTTCCATTATTAATAATATAAATAGAATATAAAAATATAGGTTTTTAATATAATTTCTTTCAAAATATATATATATTTTCACCCCTATTTCTTAATAACCATACCTCCCAAATCACACTGCAAGTGCCATTAATTTGAAACTTTTTTTTTTCGCAACGAAAATAATTTGGAAATTAAGAATAATTAAAATATTTAATGGCAAAATGTTGAAGTTCATTTAAGTGTATAGTTCGATACTAAATGAACTTTGATCTGAGTTACATAAAAAAAATTGAATTTTTAAATACCAAAGTAAGTCAATATACCTATATAGTTAAAAATATAGTTATACATATGACCTCTTAGAGATATTTTTTAAATGGCTGCACAGCTGCAAGCGAAATAATGCCTTGATTGTAGAGTTCCGTGTTTTTTTTTCTTCTTTCAATTTATTCCTAGGAATATAATCGAGAGAAGACGAATAACAGTTATTTGTCAGATTGACGGGTACTTTATTGCAGTTATGAAAAGAATTTGTAATTAACCAGTCGCCAACGTTTTGTTCATAAACACGTACCAGGCCCGCCAATAATTTTAAACGGTCGTTTGCGCAGCCGTTTTACGAACGCATCGGAACATGGAACAAACACAGAGAGAGGGTTAATTAACGCACGTGTGTGTGTGTGTGTGTGAAAGCGACGTTCGGAATACTAACAAGGCGCCATTAGTTACTTTTAGCAAGCATACAAGCTATGAAATATCTGTGATCGTATTTTTTTTAAAGATACCTTAGGCCCTTCGGTTTCATATTTCTTTATATTTACTTCCCCCTTACGCCAGTTTGTGGTTACATTAACCTTATACGCACAGAATGTTAAAAAGCACGTATACGTCACTGCATTACTGCTCATAGCCACGCAACGTTAGAGGTAATCAGTGGAAGAACGGTCCATCGCACGTATATTTTATGTATTCTCTTGTAATTACTCAAACTTTGTTCCCACAAGTTTACAAGGTTCATTATTAGTGTGACAGCTCTCGTTCCCACACTTTGTTAAATACAATTAAACAGAAATTAATTCATTAATAATATGCTTGTTCAGTTCTGAAATCAGCCAAATGCTGGAATTGTATTTTTTTTATAGGCCGTGGCAGATTTCTGATCTCTGAAGTCGTGTGTAACCGTATTTGATGAATGACGTTACTATTAATAATGTAATGTCATATAAAAAATCCTTGAAAATGTAAATTGTCTGGAAAAGTGGTTTGACTAAAAGAAGTAATTAATTTCTCATTTGTGTATTTTTTTTGCTTGTTTTAAATTCTTAATTGTTTCATTATTATCTGTTGTTCAAAGTTCTTAAAGAAAAAAAAAAGTACTTTTAATGCAACGCTTGCTTTAATTATTTTTTTCAACCTCTGTTCACTGATTAAATAAATATGTGATTTAATCGGTGGGAAAAATCACACAAGAATCTTAAACGAGATAAGTAATTTAAATCACACACTTTTGTGACCAATTGTTTATGTATGTCCATGTATAATGCTTACAGCATGATGCTCCAGACGTGGCACCGCTGACTGCGATGGGAATGTGACTCTCCCTGCGACCTTCATCAGCGTGGAGACCGGGCTCAGCCATCGTCGGTCGACACCAAGAGTTCCAGAGGTGACTGTGCCGAGTGTGCGGTCGTCTGCGTTTCGTTCGACGCCGCCCTTACCAACGATCGTCGGTGCTCTAGTAGAAAGGGGGAGGCGGATGGGGATGTGTTGTGTGTGGGGAAGGAGTAGTTTCACAAGCCCACTCGGGGATACCTACTTAAACTCCCTTCTGCGGGTGGAACCAATGCTGCTGAAACTTTTATCGACTCTGTTTTGGAACGTAGCCAGTTTCCTGTACTTCTAGGTGATTTCAAGTTTACTGATACATGGGGGGCATGCAGATTTCGCGAAACGATTTCGGGACTAGATGAAAGTTAAAACACTGCAGCACCGTCTGTGTTTCGTGATTGGGAGAGTTCCTCCCAGGTACATATCGATTGTAACAACACCAATCACAGTGATTCAGTGCGGAAGTAAACGCGTCCTGAGTGGCTCGGTCAGATAAGGCAACGACTTCTCTCGCAGACGGCCGCCAATCACGAGGAAGAAACCTCTGGTGCGGGTAAACCTTGTTGCAGTCTAATAAGTGTTCAGATCTTTTCGCGAAAAATTGCTGCCCCTACTGATACAGTATGTCCATAAAATAATATCCCAGCTATAAATGTTAACAGTATCAACTGTAAGCGTTGTAGAGTGTTGGTTCCAGGTCAAAATTAAAAAGTGGCTCAAACAGTTTTAGATGAGGGCATTTGCGAGTACTGCTTTGTTTATTTCTCGCTTGCAAAGTCACCTACGCGAAAGGGCGTCTCCTGAGCGTAAAGATTTTTGTGTTCTGCAATTCGCTAAGGGTAAGTCTCTAATTTCAGTTTACAAGCGTTTCGTTTTAAGTTTAATTGTGATCCCCTATCTGCCTGTAGGCAGTTCGTGGGGACAGATTTCTTTATCGCTGGCCTCCACGTTCACCTGACATAAAGCCTAACGGTTTTTTTCCCTTTTTGGGGGTTTATAAAAGATCGTGTCTACGTTCCGCCGCTACTTAGTAATTTTCCAGAGTTGAGATAAGGAATTTATGAGGCTATATTGCTTCCATTACTACGGACCAAAGTGTCGAAAGAGTTGGATTTTAGGTTGGATGTATGCCGTATAGCTAAATTTTCACATATTGAACATTTGTAAGAAAAATAATAGAATATTTTATCTTCAATTTGTTGTATGATTTTTTTTTTTGTAAATAGTCTAAATTAAAATGTTATACATTGAAACTGGGACATTTCATGGACAGTCTTTTTATGAACACCCTGCACTAACTATTCTTTTACGTTCGCGAACACAACAACCAGATGAAATTCCTGAGAGGGTGTCAAGCCTTATTCAGCTGAGACATGCACATGCAAGCGCATAACCTATGCTGGTGTTAGCAAGGTTTCTTTGGAGCAGCTCACGCAGTTTCGGGCCTCGCCTCCCCGGGCACACATGCGGTGTGCAGAGCTTCAGAAGAAAACAAGCGATTCGAAAACTGCTGAAGATAGTCAAGTGATGTTGGTTTACGAAAAGCAATGAAGAATTCATTAAGGACGGATGAAAGTTTTGTTTCCGAAATTTGTTTTTAAACTGAATTTTAATAAGTGTGAAAATTGCTAAAACGAGTGTTATCAGAATAATTTTCAGGCATGAAAAATCTCGTACAGATTCTTGAAAGCAGTCAATGTACTTGCTTTACACATTTATCTCCATTTCTTCGCCACACAGTGTTATGTTTAACGCTCATATCTCTTATTTTTCCCCATGCACGACGAGAGAGACTGCGCGCCAGTTCAGAGCCTTTCGGCTAGATGCGAGAACGGGCTAGAAGCACAAGCAAGCGTCGCACTTATCATCCCGCCTCAGAAACATAAAAATACACCCTCGACTAGCAGGACACCTTAACATTACACGCCGCTCACATGTCAGAGCTTTTAAAAGCCTCTAATGCTCAACAACTTCATACTAACATCCAGCCAGTTAACGGTTTGAAACTGGCGGTTTTGCTTCTCTCCCCCAACGAACACCAACGCGCAATTAACTTAACTTTTAACTGACCGTGCACCACAGGGCCCGTGTGCTCAACTATCTCACATAACTCGCACACCATCACCCGTTGATCCAGACGATTCTACAAAAGGAAGGGTTGCGTCTGAAGCAGCACGCAGAGGGTCAGTTGTATAATATTGTGGTCCTGGTCTGACGAACTCTAAATGCCCCGGATGTCAGTATGATGGTGCGTTGGCGTTCCACCTGGACTCTTGCTTTCTGGAGAAGCGCGAATTATTTGAGTGCTTTGTATCATGATCGTGGATTGGATTCGTGAGATACTGCGTAGTTTATTTAAGATTTTTTTATGAGATTGTAATGGAGTTTCCTTGTATAGGAGAATTTATGAAGATACATTTTTTTTTTTTTAATTTTCAAGATTTTTATGAGCGTTCATACCTTATTTATTGTGAAAGGTGTTGTGACGGCGGACTGACTGACTGCACCCCGTGTTCGAGGTGAAGTCACCCCGCGCGCCTCTGCCAGAGTCTCGCTGACAAACCCAGGCATGAATGGTCCAATTAGGAACTCCGGAGAGCAGTAAAACCACATTGCGGGGTTATTCACTCGCAGACCGCGTGAATTTAATTCGCAACCCGAACAGCGGACGTCAACCGCTCGCCGTGCAAAAGACTAAGCGTAAGTATGAGCTAAATGATCGTTGGAAATTGAAATGGTGCTTGTGGGTCACGGTTGCATTTTTGAAGTGAAAATTATTAACAGCTTAACGGGTAAGTTTAGCGATAACTTCATTTCAGGGTAATGGTAACGAGTAAAGAAAGATAACGTAATGGAGGTAACGGGGTAACGGAAGATTGGGGTTTTCAAAGAAGAGGGTCTCTTGAGTTTACTGTGTCGTAATCGATCACACTGGACAACAGAAATTGCTTGGAAGTTAAGTGTAGAGTTCTGACAGTAAGCTTTCTTTCGTAGACCCATTTTCCCGGTCGGCTTAGTTGCGACGCTAGGCGTCGCAATCAAAGAGTTATTCACGCCTGCATAGGTACGCAATCTGCGAAGCCTGCAACACCCACCTATTGACTGCCTCTCAGGCTTTTCAGTAGGATTGTGAAGGACTCAGATGATGATAACGTGAGGAAAGGAAAATGGTGAAACATGTTAGAAAACACATTCCTGCCAATCAGTTCTTTTTATCGCGGCTGAAGACAGAATGAATAGAATCATTTTGTAGTAAATTTAACTAAATTTGAGTTATGCAAATTTTTTAAATGTGAGAAACTTGAGAAAGCTCTTTCAATTTTGGCTTCAATGAAAATTCAAAATATGTTTTTAAACGTATTTACATAAAATTGGTATAATTTTGTTTATTTGTGTAACTTCTTAAATCAATAATGAACTCTCGAAAAGGTGAAGCTTGTATAACAGTACAATATCCTCCTATTTTTTTCCCGACATTTTTCCTAACAGCGCAAGAATAAACTTTCTCTTGCGTTGCGATCTGACTTGTTTTCAGGTCTGGAGGCATACTTTACATATTAATATATTTAAATAATTCCTTTAAGATGACCCATAAACATGCGTCTGTGAAAACACATCGGATCTTTTGTCTGCGAAGAATAGATACTAACAAAAATATTTAACTACTGAGATAATGTGATAAGCATCTCAGTCTAGTTTCAATGAAAAATTTTGAGGTGTGAATTCAGTGGCTTAGCATCTTTCCTGAGTGTTCGTATTATTTTTATCTGACCTTAAATAATATTTTTTTAGTTTAAATACCAATACAGTTTTGCGTATGTTTTAAAAAAAATATTAATGTTATACGTCCATAAATGTTAGTGTAGCATGACTAAAGTATTATCTTGGTTAAATTTAAGTATTGTGATTACTGTTTTACTTGAGACTCGAATTTACCGTTTATTCACTATATTTATATTTCTCTGTTTGTTCCCATGGCAATAATAATGACCCAGGATGCTTTGTTCATCATTTTTCCAACAGGAAACGTGGCAGACGTTGCCAATGTCCGATAGATGATCTCATGTTCAACAATCCCATCCCTTCCTCATAACAAAACCTGTTGGTGATCCCTCGCTATTTGCAGCAAAAGTACATCAACTCATTTCCCTGCAACTCCGCTATAATTAACTTAACCAAAAAATATACATAAAAATAAATTCATGCTTATAATTGTGGATAAATCGCATTGTATTGTTCTCATGTGGTCTATATTATTTTTAAAGTATAAACTATTATTATTGATTAACAATTCTTATCCAGATTAAATAATTATATTTGCGTTTCCAAATTTTATTACAGTTTTAATAAGGCTATTATATTAATAAAAATTTAAAATTTTTATTGGTACAGCAATATATATATTTATTTTACATATAGTATTTTTAATTCAAAATAATTTTTTATGTTACTTGCGTTATAACATATCTAAACGAATCAATTTAACTTATATAATATTTTAAGCCAAAGTACACTTAGAGATAACCAATAAAGGATCTTTACATTACATTTACTTCACAAAGGATTTAGTTCAGTGGTTCCCAAACTGAAAATTATCACAATCACCTTCCCCTGACTCGCCGTCAATGAAGACGTGACTTAGCTCAAGAATTGAGAGAGTATGTTTTGAATGTGTACATGTCGAAATAGCATTACACTCTTTAACCTTCGTGACTTATCTTGAAATTTTTTTTATTTGCACAAGGGTATTCGAAACTGAAATTAATGGCTTTTGTTTCCTACGTAGCTTATTTCGTTTCGCTAGCGGTGGGTTGGTTTGCATGATTTTATGAATGAAACAAATCATTCCATTTGACCATTAATCTTATTATCCTTCAAATAAGTGTAAACTATTTAAGTATGATTAGGTTTTAATTACTCCCCGTCAGCGTTGTAGAAAAAAAGTTAGGAAGCTTGGTCACTTTGACACACTTGAAAGATGGCAACATCTGGAAAAGGTGGGGAAACTCTTTTCGTAATACAACGTATACAGGTCCAACCAAAAATTTAAGACTATGAGAAGATTTAAGAAAATAAATTATTTTTTATAATCTTCTGGTAGATAAAAATTGTTAATTGTATGACACTTGTAATACTAATTTAACCTATCAAATCACTAATTGCTCATCCCTAATTTACGTAATTATTTGTTAGAATAAATAATTTTATATATCTAGGAAAACAGTTCTACAGTAGCTGTTATATTTTTTATATATATATTTAAATTTTTGTATAACTTTTTGTATATTTGGAGAAACATGTATAAAGTAAAAAAGTATAACCTTTCACAAGAGGAGAACAATTTATGTTTAAAATCATGACTAGTATGATAAAGTAAATTAAACAAATAGCAGCTGAGATGAAGAAATTACAATCGCGTTGATTTGCTTTAAATAAAAGTAAAATTCCATTAAATAGTAGTTGTTGAAAGATTTACTGCAGAAAAAAGGCAATTTTCACTAGAAGTTCATAATAAAACAACGTTATTGCATTAAACATGCCAACAGTTTAAACCTCGGCATGACCTGTGGTTTATAAGTGGTCCACATCGAGTGACATTACCGAATTAAAAGAGAACAAGTTGTAGAAAAACTAAAAAACTAAAAAACTAAAAAAAAAAATAAATGGGTGATCCTATTTTTGTTCGACATGGTATGATACATAATTTTTTTTTCGTATGAGACAATATTGGGAACATATTGGACTTATTTCTCTCGTTACTCTCGTTTCCTCCACCAGTAAAATCCGATACTTCAATGTTTCAACCTTTCACCCGTTTGCAATAAACGTAGTGTCGACGTGACCTTAATATCATATTTCTTTTCTTTATCAGAGTAACTTCTTATCACATTTTGACATGAAGTAATTAAGAAAACTAAATTTAACTTGTGCCTTTATTGCTGTGAAACCATTTTTCCGTACTCACTTGCAAACAGGTGAAGCCCTTTGACGTTGTGTCTGGATCTTGCGGCACGTTAATAACTATGTTTGGATACAGAAATTGAATTCTTTGCTCAGCCAAGGACGTATATTGGAAATAAGTAATGTACGCGATTGAGTGAATAAAATATGTTTGTTAGTATATTGATAAAGACTGCGTCTCAGGAAAAGATGGGTCGAGGAAGCGAATCACACAGCAAATGTGGCCAGCGTTCGTCCGTAATCTTTCCTCACGAGCTCCAAACCTGCGGGCGGGTCTCCACGCAGCAACATTGCACTTACCTTGGCCGACCTCGTCCTTTTGCGTTCCGCCCGGAACGCAGCTGCTGCAATTTCGGCGGCGGAGAGAAAGGAAGAACACAAGTAGGCGGAAGAAGAAGAGGGGGGGGGGGTCTAATTCCCCTTGCGAGAAGTGGGAGGGGGTCAGGGGACCAGGAGGGAAGAAGATGACACTCCGAAATTATGTCAGGGTGACGTCACCCCGCGAGACGTGACGTTGACAAATTACCGGTCACACCCCAGAAAAAAAAAAAAAAAGCGCGTCTCCACGCTAATAAACCAGCGCTTCGCCAAAACAAAAAATTACCGTACGCCTCCGTCTACTTTTTTTTCCCAGCGTACCGCCCGGTGAGGATAGGGAACGATTCCTGCAGTGTTTTTTTTTCGTTTTTTTTTTTCTGGCCGTCTTGAACGGAGCGTGTGGGTGGCGACTGTCACGTGCGCTCGGGGGAGATGGGCGAGGGGAAAAGCAGGGGGAGAGGGTGGCGGCGCCGACATGACAAGATGGCGGCGGCGCCGTAGCCTGTAATGACAACCCGATCGACGTTGGTAAGTCTGCGCGCGGAGACGAGAGGGGGTGAGGGGGAGCGACCCCTCGCGCCTCGCACGTGACCCCGAACTGCGCATGCGCGCTTCTCCCCCACTCCCCCTCCTGCATCTTCTCGTTCGCTTCCTGCCCACCACGTCTCCTCCCACACCTTCACCGTTCGTTTTTCCCACACACGCCCACGCCAGCGCATGCGCACCTGTCCGCCTGCGTCATCTCGGCTGAGGGGGCGTGTAAATCGCCCCTTCTGCCCTTCCCCCCCTGTCCGACACCTTCACGTGATGCCATTCCCGCGGGTTATTTATGTACGAATATCCTCATAGGTGCGATATGAAGTTGATCTGCAGTTTGAGTCTACACTGTAAAAAAAAAGTGCTGCGTGTCATTGCAATATAATCGCCAAGTACAGCAGTGCAACATAAGCAATGCATTACCGTGAATATATATTCCAGAAAAAAAAAAGTGTATTTATATAAAGAAGTGTTCTCTAAAGTCCCCCTGTTTATTTTGCACACAGGGATAAAGAATATGCTTTACTTGTTCCACAAAAATGTGTTTAGGAATTAAAAATATTTTATTTGTAGTCTCATAGTAAAAATATTTTCAAAATTTTTTTTTTGAAATAATTGTTTTTTAAACGTAAATTTTGATTTACTCTGTATTTTACCAGGAAAAAATATATTAAAAATTTAACCAACCGAACTTGTGTCATGTTATTTTATAAATAACTTAAGCGAAGACGTCAAATTAAGACAAAATTTTCGTCTACACGTGGCAACCAATTATTTAAAAGAATGATTTTTTTATTTGTTTAAGTTTTCTGGGAAGATTTTCTTATATGTTTTGGCACTTTGCTGAAGTGTCCCAACAACCAATACTTCTAATCATTACAAAGGTATTATAAACACTTTAGTTTAAATAATTTTTGTAACAAAGAGTTGAATTTATCACTTTTATTTCGATAGGCAACTTAAATCAATCGTCTAATAAGTCTGACAGACCATACATAATATTTCGTTCGTAGTTTTGTTAGGTTTCATGTCGTGTGTGAATACTGGCGTAATAAAAGTCACAATAGACCACGAAAGTTAAGCTCCCAGAAGTTTCCTATGTTGACATAATAAACACAGTTAAAAATCTATAAAACATGCGGTCATCTTGTTATTACAACAATACAAAATCATCGGTACTAATTCCAATGAACCTGAAATACAGAACCGAAGAACACGTCATACATAAGTGCTCTATTCCGAACGCAGCCCTCAGTGCTGTAGTTAGGTAATTTATAAGGCCGGTTATTATATATTATTCTTGTGAAATAGATTTTCTAACATGCGACCTGTGTTGTAGAAAACAATGATCTTGGAGATATATATTTTTTATAAAAGAATAATAATAACTATGCAAAAGTATATTCCTTAGGAATGCCAAAACTGATGACAACAGAACGTAGGTAATACCAGAGGTGTTTTTTTTTTTTTTTAAACAAGAACCGTTTTGAAATTCGGCCGTTGCAGCGCTAAGGCCGGCATTCCGCGTATGCAGGCTGATGTGCACCTTGAACTTTGGCAAGCCACAAATGCCATTACGGAAACATTCGGCCGTGCTTACGTTTAGTTGTAAACATTTAAAATGCCTCCACCGATTGAGAATCCCACCGACCGTGAAGTACGTGCTGTGATTCGTTTTCTTACTGCTACAGCCGTGAAAGCGGCTGAAATGCATTGTCAGATCAGTGAAGTTTATGGAGAAAACATCATGACAGAAGGAATGGTACGAATAATGTTTTAAAGCTTTTGTTTGTTGGTTTTGTTTTGTTTTTTTGTATTTTTTTAGGTGGCGAAGTTAAACCGTGCCACCTTGTTTTACACTTAACCACATACATCTTTACTAAGTAGGCACATACAAGATAAGATAAATAAAAACAATAACCAAGAAAAACTAAAAGTACCTACTCAAAAATTGAATAAAAAATTAAATTATAAAATTATTAGCAAGTATAAAATAATACAAGAAGAATAAGCACAAACGATAAACATTATTTACATAAAGTATAAGATATTAAATATTGATTTTTTTAAAATCCATATAAAATTATCTAGTGTTTTAACAGTTTTAAAATATTTTATGACATAAATATTTAAATGAAAAACTAAGCCTTTAACATTTTAAAAAAATACTCATGCATTGTCTTACAATACTGCATTCACACATTGACACACATGTTTGCAAATCCAGTCACACGTTGCTGACAACACAGCTAACCTGATGGCCGCACGAGTGTTCATGATGAGGAACGAAGTGGCGGGCGACCTTCTGTCATTGCTGAAGTGTTGGTGCAGAAAGTTGACGAAAAAGTGTAAGAGAACAGATGTTTTGCGATCGTTATCTGACGTGCTGCTGTGGTTGTCGAATCAGGCGGAAGACTTCTGTGAGGATGGGATTGAAAAGCTGTTCGTAAGTTACAATTATTAGTGGTGAAAGTTAAGTTAAAGGAGATTAAGGACGCTTTCATGTAAAAATAAAATTCTAAAAAGTAATTTCTTTAAAAACAAGCCTCGTATTTATTTATATTTAATTAATCTAAACTTTCCTACATAAACATATCACTAAAAATTTCAGTTGCACCCAATCGAGAGATTAAAAGATTTTTACATGCTTGACCTCGGAAAACCATTCTCGAGGCTCGCGACTCGATAGCAAAGCGAGGAATACGGAACGCTGTCCATCGAGGCAGCGAATATATTCCGGGAACGAGGCCTGGAGAAGTTAGAAGGGCGGAGCAGTCAACCGAACCTTAACTAAGGAGGAGTTACAAGAACCGAAAGACGTGATTAACCTATGCCGTTCTAATATTTTCCAGGTAAAGTAAAATGGTTTATTCATTTTTTAAATTTTTTTAACGTTGTCAAGGCGTAGCGTATAATATATTGAAGTGGTCTAAATTCATAGTGATGATTGCGAAACACACTTTAACATGTATTACTCAAAATTTCAATATCAAATTAGTATTGAATAAAGACAACATGTGGGTGTATATATTAATTTACAGTTATTTATAAATACTAAAAAAACTATGTTCACAGCCTAAACAAAGGTAAAATATTTTAAGGTGATAATATAGAAAATACATTTTAAGAATTTTCCTTCGTAAAAGCAGAGATTAAAAACTGTGAGAGTCAAATACGATATAATTGTGTGTATTTACTTTATTATTAAGGTTGTGGTCATCTCTAAAAAAAGGAAAAATTCCATTTCATTTATTAACTTCTGGCATCTCATTTACTTTTGATACTTGCTTTACCGAAACAAAAATTTGGTAATTCAAAAGAGAGAGAAAACTATTGAAGCCAGAAATACAATCCCTCTCGGACTCCGTATGTTCCCCTCTAGACAGTCATTTGGGAGTTAGAAATATTATACCGGGGAGCTAGACAAATCTCCCGGCGATCGAGGCCTCCACGCCCCGGGAAAAACCTGGCGCTCGGACTTGCTGTAAGTTGGTTGTATTGAAGAGGGAGTCTCCGTGCAGAGGAGCTGTACGACCTCCTGGTAGCCGGTGGCTTGTCGCTTGTCCGGAGGATCTCTCGTAAACCCTGCCGCCTGCGCTGCAGCGAGGCACGAGGCGGGCGCCGTGTAAACAAGCCTCGAACCCGGGACCTCGATAAGCGCGCCGACAGGTGGTCGCTTCGCTCGCGTGGGGGATTTGAAGGGAAACCCCATTTTGTTTATCGCTGGGGACATCCCATTCCTTGCGCCTGAACACGCCGATGGTCTTCTCTCTCTCTCTCTCTCTCTCTCTCCGCTCCCCGAAGCCTCCATCGACCTCTTCCAGCCGTGTCAAAAACCAACCATCACGTTCATTTTCATCCCAAAATTTACAACGCGAAAATTAGTGAGTTACTCCCACGACTTCTTTCATTTATGTATTTCCTCCTTCCTCCAGCTGCTGGCAGCAGACATAATCCATGACCCGTGTCGAAGGTGAAAACGTTGAAAACATTGGTAAACTTTACGTGAATTAAACAAATTTACGATACCTCTGTTTTGTGTCATCCGAACACGCTAATTAAAAAAATTAATGTGGAACGTGTTCGTGCGAACGGTATTAAATGTGTTTTGCAACTGTGCAAAACATTTCGTAATTTGTGAATTATCATCTGGGAAGGCTATACGTTTAAGTATTGTGTAGATAAATAATAGCACAATATTTCAAAACCAGTTATTTGTGTTATTTATTGACTTTCAATAATCGTGTATAAAATAATTACAAATAATAAATAGTTTTGTTTTAAAAAAAATTGAACATTTACCATTGAAAGGTACACAAAAATTTCAGGAAATAGAAAATTGTATTGTTTTGCTTATGGTATGGTTTCTCAACACACTTTAATATGTATATGAGTTTCTAAGGCAAGTTTTTTAACTAAATGAACCAGGCACAAGTGTTTTGCTGTCAGTGAGGAAATAAATAGTACGTGCCAAATTTTTTATATCTGAAATATCCGAAAAAATTTGTACTTTTTGCTTTCTGGCTTATTCTGATCATTCATTTAATATTTGTGTTCGATTTAAGAAAATTAATGATTGTTTACATATAATATTTTTGTTACCATAACAATATGTTTGTAAAAAATTATTTTTTTAATAATAGGTTATGTTCACAAAAACATTTTATTTTATTGTCAGCACAAAATATTTGATTAGGTGTATACTATCAAAATATTTATGGTAAGTTAGCACAAAACTGTTCTAATATAACATATATAGTAGCCTTTAGTGGAGTTTTAATTACGTTTTAGTTTTAGCACTCTAATAATATAAATTAATTATATCTACATGTTATATTTAGATAACACGATGAATGTAATATAATTTTGTATAACTTTTTTTACTTATTATATTTATTTTTGTATATTTTTCTTGATTTTTTTTAAAACTGTATTCACGTTTTTATATTGTGACTAATAGCTTTGATATCCACTTCTACACTTTGCACTACTTGTTTGCTTCCTCATCTTCCATCTGTGTTTCTGTTGTTTGTATACATGTTTCTGTATTTGTATGGTGCCAGTCTATTTTGAACAATTTTTGTTAACTGACGCCTAGTACTCGTAAATAAACAAAACTAAATAAATGGCCACACATTAGTTCAGGTTGTCTAAACAGCTTGTTTGGTAGGCCCCCTCGCCACCCATTCGAATTTTTATTTGCAAATTCTGATTTGCATCTAAAGTCAACCACTTTACACTCAGCTATCATATTGGTTCTATAACGATAAATCTGATGTCTATGCGTAATAATTTATTTAATTATCCTTTGTATCGAAGACATTGGAAAACTCAGCGGCATAAACTCGTAGTAAGCGGTAAAATAATTTTTTTTGTAGTACTAAAATACATTGAATTCTGCACAATAATTTGCTGTAGAAATATTGTAACCGTTATTACTACCACCAACATTTTAATTTAAAATATTGTTAAATGGACTATTAATTATATAAACTAGTTCCATTCAATAGCACGTAAAAGAAGCACACTTCTCAATATTTTAGAAAAAAATTAAATGCATATGTAACCTTATATAATTAGTTGGTTACGTTCCCCATTAACAATATTAAATGTCTTCCATTACATTCAAAGGAACGTAAACAAATTTATTTTCAAGGCTGTCGGTTTATACTATTAACCACTTATTTATTGTAAGAATAACAATATTTTGGATTACAGAATCGGCATTGTCAAACCATATGATGTCATGTTGTTAAGTATTTAATGAGAAAGCGTATAATTATAATTTGTATAGCTGTTCGTAAACCTTTATCATTTAAAATTACCTTATTCGAAAAACATCATATGTTATTTGCGAAGGAAATGTAAATGTTAGAGGGAACTTATGTTTCTTTCTAGAAGCAAATATACCAAATCTTGGTATAAAGGAAAAATGAAACGGGTACTTAAAAATCAAAGCTCTTAATATAATTTATTTATAACATTATAAGTCACAAAAATTTAATTAAATGAATTTTTATGAATGATAATAATATACGATAGGTGGTATGAAAAAAAAAATTAAGAATTTATTTTCTTGGTAAATAGTTTTGTTTGAAATCGTTTTCACTAAGAATTTACACAATTCAAAACATATCTGTAAAATCTATTTAGTGTCTTTAGTACGGAGAATATATTTGATGTTCATAGAAACTGCATCAGATAACGACATTCAAAATCATGTAGTTTTTGTAAAAATAATAATCATATAATTAGAAATATATATTGCGTTTCAGCTGTAGATTAAAAATTTCTAAATTAACGTTTCTTACCGTAAAGATTAAAGTGACTTAATTTTCCAAGTTATTAAAATCAGTCTCTATAAATTTACCAAGATCTCCGTAAAATTTCCCAGATTCTTGAATAATTTGTTACCAGGGTTCGTAAACTTTAAATGAAAATTTTCATATTGTAATAAACAGTTACTTTCTGCCTTATTTGCGAACGCAGTATGGCTGAAACTTATTAGTTGTGTGACTTTAAGCAAATATACAACCACCTCATAAACATTTCTTGAACTAAGAAGGAAAGGGCAAGAAAAAAGTCTTACCAGGCTGTCTATTGGTTCTCTAGGGAAATAACGACTTGCAGGGCAATTATCTCCAACGTGTGACGCGTAAAAACGTAGCCAGCTACGGTATAGTGTTGGTTCGCAACGACATTCATCACCAGCGTCTGAAACTCAAATGAGGAAAAACGAAGTTCATTGACACTTGATTTTGAAACCTGTTAGGTTTCCAGGAGTGCATACTGTTGGAATATATTTATTACTATTGTTCTGTGTTACGCCGCAGGAACGATTATTATTATAAACAAACCAACTTTTACTGACAACGAAACTATAGCGAGAATGCATTAAAATAGTTATACGCTTGTATTTGACATTTTAATTGTTTTTATATTGATGAGGATATGGTGACGTTTATTTTAAAAATCTTTCCGTACTAAATTCAACTAAATGTTTTAATGAATAAAAGAAAGAGAATAACTATACCATGATATATATTGCATTGTCTTCGCAATGGATAAAAATATTATATTTAAAATTATCATCGCATTCTTGAGATTTTTCGTGGCAGGTAAGTGAATAGTTGATGATATGATGGGGAAAGTTACAAAAATATTTTTCTATAATTTAAAAAAAAAATAAAAATTGAGAGAACCTACATACTTTGGAGTAGCTGTGATATATTTCTTTTTTAAAGTTATAATACATGCAATAAAATAAGAAAATAACAGACATTACAAAGAATAAATATAAACCATTATAAAATCATAATTTTTCATTTCTACACAAGTTGTATGTTAATCATTTAACACAGCGTTTTCCAAGTCCTTGTTTACAAAAGTTGTGGACTCCTGAGGTGGTAACATAAACCGGACAATATTAGTAGTATGAATAACTAAAACACGAGTTAATATAATGCAGAATTGATTTTAAAACGTTTTAAAAATAATAAAATAAAGCGTTTTAAATAATTAAGGACAATGCAAACCAGAATATAATTCTCTAACACACAGAATTTTCATTGACTTCGAAGCCCTTACATAATAGGCCGAAGGTGAACAGTGTCTGACTGCTTAGAGATGCGTTACGCAATAAACAATGATCGGCAGAGATCCTAAAACGTTGTTGGGTCATTCGACAACGTTATAAACTCCAAATATTCGAATGTTTTTGCGACGCCTTTGATTTGTTCACAATTGTTTTGATATGACCTCAGGTAGAGCAAAAATTGGTTGAATTAAATCGACAATTCATTTTAGATAAAGATGTCTCTTCTTTATTCGCCAGCCAATAGCCTGCAGCCACAACAATGTTGAATGATTATTTCTTCCAAACACAATAGTAAAAATGAAAAAAAAGAAGTAATCTGTCCTGGCGATGTTAATATTTTCCGTAAGTCATTATCTCAAGTGATGCGGAAGGTAGCTGCACGATAGAAAAATTATTGAATAATTAAGTGACAATAACATCCCTTTCCAAGAAAATTATATTTTTTTTAATAAATGCCTATTTCAAGCCTATTAATAACCTGTGTACAATATGAGTGTGAGCTGCACCCTACAAGTCTAGTACATTTACAAATAAACTATTACAAGTTCACTTTTATATAAATCATCACAGCGTAAGAATAGTAATGTTTATTTAAATGAATTATAAAACTAAAAAAAGCCTTAGAATGTTATGCAAACAAGAAAACAATAATAACTAATTTATGACTTAGTCGTTTGAAAATATGCTAGGACCTAAATTTCTAAAACAAAATTGTGGCTAAATTAGCTATTTGTGTAACATAAAATATTATTTATTTCATTGTT
This sequence comes from Bacillus rossius redtenbacheri, assembly GCF_032445375.1. Lineage (NCBI taxonomy): Eukaryota > Metazoa > Arthropoda > Insecta > Phasmatodea > Bacillidae > Bacillus > Bacillus rossius. The sequence continues at coordinate 26,893,578 of NC_086335.1, read as the reverse complement.
TAAACTTAATTTTTTTTCATTATGACTTGTTTTCAGTATAATAAAGTATGTGTACATTTATTTTTATCAGGAACATCAAACATTTCCCTTAAAAGTACTATAATCATGTCATCCTGAACTCGTTAAGTCAAAGTAGTTTGTGGTTATCATATTTTTACATGAGGTTACTACGTTCAAATTACCACAGTAACACTAAAAATCTAAAACATACTAGCTGTTGATTTTTCTGGTCGTTTATCTCTCATATTTGACAGCTACTAAGATCCATGTTTGAAAAAAGTTTATTTTACTACATGATGTAAAAAAAAACACGCTTAATAAATAAAATATATATAATATTGTTCGAATAGTTTTAATATTAGACTTATAAAAATTCAATTACACTGAAAATTACACAATATACAACTAAATATATAATATTTATATGCGTTCCAGGGACAATTAATTGTATCGTATGAACTACACATCAGAATAAATTCCTATATTAAATAATTATATCAGTGTTGAGAACATAAGTTTGGTTTCAAAAACCATAACTTTTGTTTAGTGTTGAAAAATTTTGTTTTTGTAAGAAAGTAAAATATAACACAAAAAGCCGTCAAAATCATCCAAAATCAATGCAAGGAATGTCAGATATTATTTTCCGCCTAATAATTTTTAATGGGTCTTCTGGTATAGAAGCTTTAATAGAAGGATATTTTTTTATTAATATTATTACTTTTAAGTTTAAAACATATTCTAAATGTAAACTTTGTTAATTATATTTTTGGGGCGATGAATCTATAATTATTAAAACGGTAGTAAACTATAAAAAAAGTTTTACAAATTTTTCCAATCAAAACCCACATAGACCTATTTCAGTGTAAGGATAGCGTTTGGTGGAAAATGAAAAACGATGATAAATTAAATACGGGTTGTTAGGAAGTGTCAAGCTCTAAAAAAACTGAATTTATTACGAATAAGCTCTACCTTGTATTAGCCCCTTGACCTCTGTTTTTTGTGCACTCCCTCTTCTTCTCTATAACTTTTATTTCTCTCCCATCTCTCTCTCTTTCTTTCGCAGTTTGCTCATCCCGGTCGAAGCGATGACCTCGTCACCTCCCAATACTTTATGAGCGAGAGACCATCTCTCTTTGTCAAATTTCACGCTTATTTTCATTTCTAATATCAACCCCCTTCCTCTTCTTTGATCAAGCATGCAACAGTTACATTCTCCAAACTATGGTCAGCATAAATAAATTCCTGACTTCATAAGGAGGGTAAAATATCGAAAGATAGGCAAATGAAATATTTCAAGGGAATTGTAAATAAACGGTCGATGCATCTGCTTTTAACATTATTTTAATTCTAACAAGTTCTGAAGTAGACTTTTTATATTAAATAAATAGGCTATGCTAATGGCTATCATTATTTTATTTAGAAAATATTTTTTTAAATTAATATTATTACTTTTTTAATTTTTAGACATTTAAATGTTTTACTTGTATGTTGTATATTATATAAGTAGTGCCTTTTTCTTTTTGCTTATTTGTAACCACTTTTGTGTTAAATTATCAAACAGAAATAAAAAATAAATTGAAACTTAATGTATTGATATACATTTCATAATTTTACACGTTCTTATGTAATCAGTTTAGCATAATATTGCTTCATTCATAAAAATTTTCGCTAACGATTTTAATGACTTTTTTAAACTTTTAATGTTAACTTTAAAATATTAGGAATAAGTGATTGTTAAAATTAAATAAATAATTTCGAGAAAGAAAATTCATTTTCAAATTAACTTATAATTTTTGTTTATTCTTAATTTAAAATAATTTAACGTAAAAATATTATAGAGTATGATTTGTTTTGTGTTGGTAAATATAGCCACTGATACATAAGTATATTTATATATATTGCTTACTTAGGTATATTGTAAAAATTATAAGCAAAAATATTAAATTCACAATTGTTTGAATTGTATATCTAGAATTTAAAATTAAAACCTTATTTAACATCTGTTAAAAAAATTAATCAGTTAAAAATATCTAATATTTTAAGTTAAAAATAGGCTAACTATTTAAAAAGGTTTTAAACACATTGTTTTGAAACATTTTGGTAAAAAATTAATTTAATTAAAGAGGGATAAAACAAGGCTGTAATTTCAAGATGAATTTAAAGTTTAGGGGATCGTCACACAATGCTGGTCAACTATTGATTTATTTAGAATGTTTTTAACAATTTAAACAATATAACATATTCTGATGGTGGAAGTGTGGAATAAATTAAATCAAATAATTCCGTGAGGCTGTAAATCACCACTTGTCATGGTAAACTGTGTTAACAAAAATGAATCAAAATAGTTTTCATAAAAGCTTAATGAATTAACTTTTGTTTTAAATTTCGGACCTTATACAGTTTATAAACATTTAGTTTTTATAGCATCATGTTTCCCCTAGTGTTGACTTTGGTCACCTCAGTCCTCAGGACGTATGAAAAACCTAAAACACAGCCATTGTAATAAATTAATTCGTTCAAATCCCTAAAATGACATGATCTTCGCTAAAAGCACCATAATTCCTGAACAGCCACCCAACTAAATTAAAAAAGGAGTCAAAATTTGTAGTAACTCAGACGAAAGAGCAGAGTATAAACAAATGTAATGTCAAAAATCTTCAAAGTGTACAACTGTTAAACAACATATCACCTTTTCACTTACTAACAATTTAACCTATTAACAATTATTTGTAAAATTAAATAAAAATAATCATAATATTATATTATAGCAAAAATTTTAAAATTTAAATAATTTAAAACGCTGTTGATTGTCCACGTCAAAATCAAAACTGGCATCGCTCATAAATCAACCTAAAAATTGCAGTACTATATTGCATTCAAACAACTTACAGTAAATATCATTAAATGTAACAATAAACAATATTCGACAAAAAGGTTAACTAATCTAAAAGACCGCTGCAAGAGTGATAGGCGGGCAAATGCTTGGCTTCGAAAATCATGTTGAATTAAAACTAAGAGCTCCTCAACTGATTACCAAACGTGTCATTGCGGTATTCTTCTTGAAAAAAATTTACTAAAATTAAAAAAAAAACTTGTTTCACTTATAATGTCACACCTTCTAATAAATTACAAGTCTGCGGCCCAACGTAACACATAGTGATTTTTCTGCTTAAATAGCTTAATTACGCCACAGTATCGAATTTTCAGTGAAGTGCAAACTACGACGCACCTGAAACATTTAGAAATGCACGGAAAAAAGATTAGGCTAGTACGTTTCCCTTCACTTTTCTTCTTCCCGTGTGAACCCAGCGTACCCTTTGAGAAGGGAGAGGGAGTAATTTGCTAACACAGTTTAATATACACCTCCAGGAACTAACAACACCACTATTTTGTAGCACCGAATGTCACAATGAACTAATCTCGCGAATTGATACAAATTCCTATAAAACTTGGAAAACAAGAGCTAGGCCAAAATGCAAAAAACTCACAATCTTAACGACGCTTATCGAACCTTCACAAACCAAACTTCGAATGTCGTGAAAATTTTTACGCACAACACTAGCAACGAAACAAAAATTGCATTCTGTAAATTATTATTGCCATGTGGATGATGTGTTCCAAACAATTTTACGAACAAATGCTATTGTATCTCACAGAGAAATCATAGGAATGTACAAGAAAGGTGAAAACACCAAACACGCAGTAATAGAAGCCAAAATCAGCTAAAGTCAAATGTGTGAGATCATAGACAGCACAGTGTATTGCGTGGAAAGAATTTGTCAGTAAGAATTTCATACCACAAACTAACACATTGGGCTGACAATGATGAGACAGTTGTAAAAACAACATAGTGTATAGGCAAATAAAACCAACTTGGACAACCCAGTGACAACACCAACGGGCCCAACGATGATAGAAATAAAACCGATAATGTGGAAAACAAAACGAAACGAAAACACATCGACGCTCAGGCGGAAAAAGATATTCTGTGTAACCCAACGATGACGGCACCTACAAACTCAGTAGGCTTCCAATACAAAACCGTTTCGACTTTGGAGAACTGAAATATGTTCCCCTCATCAGACAAAAAAAAAATAACAATTATTACTCTTTCAGCCAAAATTATTTTTTCACGAATCCTCAGTTTCTAAATGGAATTTTCCGTCACGTCCACCAGCTGTTTAATTAACAGGCTCGCTTAATGAACACTCGCCACCGTAAAGCAGGGAAACCCTCGGGCTAGCTCAGGCTTATGTACGTTGGCTAAGAACGTAACGATTCTGAACAACCTCGACCAACGACGATGGTCGTGTGCGACTACTGGTATTTCTTATACCTTAACCAGTTGCGCAGTCGTTTCATTTAAGTTTGTCCTCGTTATTCTAATATGATTATTGTTTCTCTTGCAGTAAAGGCGTTAATCATGCGGAATATGACTTCTGTTTTGTAAATTGCATGGCTTGCAGAGGTAATTAATAATGCATGCTGCAGCAGCTATTATAGTTGGCAGTTAAAAGAACTTTATCTACGCTGACGGTGTCCGGAATACTCAACACGAATGCTTGTCATATGTTAGTGCCAACCTGTAGTTATGACACTACATTTACACTCGGGCCATTAAAGATGATGCTTGCGTTGATTAAAACATGGCGTACATCTCCAAGAATATAAACAAAGGGAAGTGAAGTAATTACAGAGGAACACACTGGCTTTAAAAAAAAACTTCAATTAAAGGTAGAGAAAAATATTCCTTTAGGTGCTTTGAATGTTTACTAATGGAACTGCTATAATTGCAGCCCTAGGCCATTCCTTTTTAAATAAGCTAATAAAAAATTATAAAACCTTTAATTTAAAAACTTCACACACAAATATTTGATGTGTGATTCTTGCAAAAATTTTCTTTTACCTACCACCATTGGCTATTGATTTTACTGTTTGTCATCAAACTGGAGCAATGTTTGAAGAATACACTTATGGGTAACAAAACAGATATACCTTAACCTTTTTATAAACTTTTAACAGTTTAATATTCTACAAACTCCAAAGGCAAGCTGTAGCAAAACTTTGGGGAAACAATTTTGTGAATGGAATAAATTCTCGTTATAACTTATTATATGTACAACGGAAGTTCTGAAAAATCACTGGAAACTCATTTCTTGAAATTATATCATAGTATATGATATTAACAATTATTTTTATCCTCATATTGAAATTTCTGTGCGTTGGACTGATTTGAACCATTGCTCAGCAATTTTCTCGTTAACTTCATCTGATCCTAATTAAGATGTTTTTTGATCAAAAACTTGACCGGATTACTACGTATTGTATTACGTCGTCAAAAGGATACTGAATATTCTTATAATATACTAAATAGTAAAAAAAAATTATTACATAGGTACATTTATCTCCTTTCAACTGGTAAATCCGATCAATGCGCTGTAACTAAATGAACACGAAAAATAAAAAGTTTTATCAAAATCCAAATTGTGGATCAGGGGAAACTAGTAAATAAATGTAGGTCCGGCTATCATCATGGTTGAGATCATGACCTCGTAGGCTTATGGCGGCTTGATTTTAAGAGTATTAAGCCGCTTTTAGGAATTTTCAAGCCGTTGACATTTTTAAGAATAAAACTGGAAATTTTTCCTCAAAACGGGAATGTTTCCCTCTAAATAGGAAAATTTTTATTTTTCTGATTTGTGGAATTATATGGCGAAATTTGTTTTGCAAATTTTTAGTCTTTTTTGTCCATTTTTGGCAAATTTTGAAGGTCAAGGTCAAAGTTCAGGGTAAGATCATCCAAGATGGCGTACTGGCATCAAAAACGTCACCTTGGCTCCTGTAGACGGACCTACATTTATCTACTATCGGGGAATTTACTATGATAGTAAAAAGTTGTGTTTCGATTGCATCAGCTAAAGTACAAAAATGTTTCTTTATATTAATTTAATATATTTGAGAGCAATAATATATAATATATACATATGGAGAAATTAAAAAAATAGGAGAATATTTGCCTGACTTGTGTCAAATGTTCAGCAAAGTAAACATAGGAATATCAGTAATAATTGAATCATTGCTACTAGCTATTAATTATGTCAATGGTTTAACCCAATCAATGAAGATAAATTCCCACTATTTAAACACAATGCTATTAACGCAAAAATATTTAAAGTATATTGGACAACAAAAAATCTTTGGGAATTGTTTTTCTCCTTTATGAGAATAGTTTATCAATCAGGTTTTCTATCACTTTAAACGGGACCTATAATTTTCACACCTGATATCCTGGACGGAGGGAAGGGAAAGAAAGGATTATTTTTTTCATTATACAAGCTTAGGAAATTGTAAACGTTTTATGTATTATATAACAGGAATCCTTACCCAAAATCACGTACATCAAAGTGAGTGCCTGTAAGATCTTGGCTATAAATGATAGACATTGCTTATTTATCCTACATCTGAATCAAAAATCCACCTGCAATTTATACAATTATTTAGTTTTAATTGAATACTGATTATTTACCTGTATCGTGTTTTACGTTTTTATTAGAATTAATAATAACAATAAAATCCAATCTGAATATAAAAAAAATCAAGTTTTCTAAGAGAGACCAAACTATAAAATTGTTTGCGTTCTGTAAGCTTTGATATGATGTATTGTATGAAATCGGCGATATACAAAAGTTCCTTCTATGCATTGTCATAATTTATAAGACGATTTTAGCAGTTTTTATTTCGATATACGCCTATAATTTTCATAGACCGGAAAAATTCGCGAGTTCAATGACCTTCAGAATAGACTCCAATATTCTCTTCACACTCAGGCAAATGCCAACTGTTTATTGGCTCTGACTTGTGAGTCGTCTCGACTGGGTGGCCTGTGATTCGACACTTCTATGTGTGAGGGTCTTTAATTGGCCCTCAGTCCTCCAGATTAACAGAGAACCAATGGCAGAAGCAGCACTAAGGTAAAATTATTTGAATTTTAGCATAACACGAAATGAATCCGCGAATTTTTCAGGTCTCTAATAATTGTAATATTGGCTTCGAAACTTTCGCTTTCTTTCTTGCGGACGGAAGGTCATGTCTGAGGCCGTGATGTGCGGGTGTTCGCCGTGTGAGAGACTGCGCATGCGCGCTCTCCCCCCGTCGAAACCCCTCATACAACACGGCCGCATGAACCCGCTATCCTGTGGTTACGGGCGGGACCATCACGACGCGTCGGGATGCGGCGGGGTCCTTTCACCCGGCCTAACACGTACACACGCCTGGCTGGGGGCCGACCCCGCGCGCCCCGTCCGCGTCGATATCGTGACGCGCGTTGGGCAACGTCGCGGGCGAGTAGGGGGAGCAGGTCGATCCTGGGACAGCTTGGACGGCGGCCATTTTGTCTTTCTTTCCCTCTCTCGACACCTGGCACATGTCTGCATCCCGTGTTTGTTCAGCAGTCAGGCTGTGAGCTACCGGTGAACCTTTACCCTTTGCAGAGCTTTCAACGTTTCCTACCCCAGATTTAAAATACCCCACTCATCTACCTCCCCGCACAATATTTTATACTTTGTCACACTTCCGCGACAAAACAATTCGTTACAAAAATGACAGTCAAATACAATTCTTGTAATATAAAGGGGAAATAATTGCATTAAAAGAACGTATTTAGAAGTAACATCTGCTGAGGAGCTTATGTTTAAATGGCGACGAAGAAGCCTTTTTTTAGTTTCAAATCTGTTTTTAAGCATTTCAAACAAATTATGTCTCTAAAAATTTATTTACACAAGAAGTAAAATATGTTCAGGAAAATTAGGTACGCGTTTGGTAGGTGTGTGCAAATATTATCCTGAAAAAAATGTTCTAAGGCAGGGGTCTCCAAACTACGGCCCAAAACTCCACCAATCCAGCCAGACATACCCGGTATCCAGCATGTTGGTGTGATGAGCTAGCTTGGGCTTGGCCCACGGAACTTGGTGGAGGAGTCAGTGTGTCCCTTGAGCTGAAAAGTTCCTGGTCTAAGGAACTATTTTTGTTTGCTATAAATAGAGACCGGCCAAATTCGCGAATTCATTTCGCGATAGGCTAAAATACAAACAGTTATACCTCAGTGCTGCCTCTGCTATAGGCTCACAACTCACCTGGGTGACTCTGGGCCAATGAGAAACGCCCGACCAAAGCTTTATCGAATCACAGGCTGCTACGTTTGGACGTCTCACAAGACAGCAGACAATGAGTGGGTGACATTTGACCGAGTGTACGTAGAACTATGGAGTTCATCCTGCAGGTCATTGAACCCGCGAATTTTTCCGGTCCCTAGCTATGAAACCATTTAAAAAAAATTGTAACTTAACTGAATGATTCTGAAGTGGACCGACAAACTCCAGCTGCTGGTTAATTACGACAAAATATGTTGAAAACCTCTATACGATTTATGGTCTAAAGTGCTTCTCAAGACTGGTATAAGTCTTTGAAGTTGGGGCTGAAGAATAATTTTATTAAGATGAAACACCGAGCGTCTGGATTATTTTTAATTGAATTATGTTCCACCACCATCGAGAATTTTATAGCTGTAGCAAAATTATGTTATTCAAATAGTTAGGTGTAACACGTTTATCTTCCAGATATTTCTGTCACGTGTGTTACTCCCCCTATAAATCCAACAAAATATTTTTTCTACAACCACAATATCACGATTGTTGTAGAACTTAATTCAAACATAATCCAGACAACCAGTGTTCCATATTAATATTATTTACTAATTACAATTAAAATGTGGATCAGCTCCACTTCATAGACGTATAAAAGCCTTGGGGAACACTTTAGACCGTAAATCTTAAAGAGATTTTTAAATTATTTTGTCGTGATGAATCTGCAGTTGAAGTTCGCCGGTTGAATTCAGACTCAGTTCGTAAAGTACAGTGAGTGAAAACAAAAATACTTCTTAAAATTCAAGAAAATTTTAACTTAATTATTTTCAAAATAATAATGACAATATTAATACATATAGAAATAATAAAAATTTTATTCCTACAATTGTATTTGCGGGTTTAAATGGCATGTAATCAATTAAAATAATTTTTGAAGGGATTTTTTTGGCGCCTGCAGGATAAAATTTTAATATGCTATGGGAATGCAATGATCTGCGCACGTACTATGTCATGGAGGTTTAACAATTTGGTATAGCCAAATAGGACACCGTGTGTGGTGGAATTTACATGTATACGTTCTCCTTTATGAACATCTGGGAATGTACCCAGCGTATCGGTAAGCCAAACGAATCTTTGTGATGGAGAAACTATGCAGGAATATATTTCTTACATATTAATATTTCCAGAAATAAAGTGTAGCAACTTAGAAATATACTTTATGTTCCTGGGATAACGTCGTGGATAAACCAGTATTCTCCACTAGGAAACAACGTGTCTGCTCAGATCACTGGTGGTCGACCTGTGTAGCACAGCTGTATTCGCTCCGATTAACATTTGGAGGGGTTCTGGGTTAGAGTCTCTGGTAAGTCGTGGCTGTGAATTTGTAACTGTCAAAATTGATCTCAAACACAATTCAAATATAAATATGACTGCCAGAACGTCAATAATAAATCATTGAGTGGGAAATGGTTAAGTCTTTGGTTATTAAAATATCACCAAAGAGTAGACGCTAAACACATTTGTGTTTTTAATGACCTTAAGGATAGACTCCAAGATTCTGTAATTACTTGGGCAAATTACACCTGCACATTGGATACTAACTCATGACACCTGCTAACCAGGAGGCTTGTGATTCGATACTTCTTTCATTGAGGGTTTTTTCATTGGCTCAGATTCCTTCGGGTAAATATTTGTCCAATCACTAAAGCAGCATGAGTGTGAACGTGTTTGGATTTCACCCTATCGCGAAATGAATGCGCGAATTTTTCCGGTCTCTACCAGTGAACCAAATTAAAATAATAAGTGGTTAAATGCATGTTTTAAATGTTTAGGTCTTCGTTTTTAATTCCCCCACTAATTATATATGTATTTACTTTATTTTTATACAAAATGTTATTATATTTTAAACACTTTAATGTAAGAAAATTATATTATTTCTTATTATTTTTTAACCAAGGGTTGTAATGAATTTTAATATGTAACTCAATCCTTTTATTTGATTAGCTTATGATTTATTTTTTTACCTATAATAAAATAAATCACAAATAAACATTTTTCATCCGAGCTTGATGAAATTAAGCACACTTGACCTTCAAAACAAGAGGAGTGTAAACGTACATAAGATTAAAAAAAAAGCAATTTCTTTCCAACTTTCCCACCATTTAAAATGAAATTTTGGTCCTTCTTGATAAAATTGGTCACACCTGGCTTTCAAAATATCAGGACTATTGCCGTCTACATCTGTTAACAAAGGAAGATCACTGATCCCACCAGAAATCACCTTATCCCCCTTTCCCTATCCCAGAAAGCATCCCATACCCCTTTCCCAATCCATAAAGAAAAATTTTGGTATTTCTAAATGAAGTATTGCCGAATCGACGAATAAACTACTTATAATGTAAATTACTGTCTACATCTGTTTCGAAAAAAGAAGAGAAATAACTTTTACCAAATGAGATTGCAAAATATCACCCTTAAAGAAAAATGTTGGTACTTCATAATTAATTTTTGCATACTTATTCAAAATAATTATTGCTTAGAACTATTTTTGACAAAAAAAAAAAAAACAAGAAAAATCACTGTCTTCATTTGATCTAGAAACAAATGTCTTATCTACCTTTCCCCCTTCTTAAATCAGAAAATTTTTACTTCTTGATGAAATTTTGCAGAAATGACAAAAATTAAGGTCTGTATTTAAGTTTAAAAAAGAGTAAGGAAGATTACTGTTTACAAATTATACTGAATAATTAACTCATTTAACATTTCTAGCTCTTTAAAAAAGGATTTTTGGTTGTTCTCGCACACTTGAAAATTAAAATAAGACGATAATTACATAACTTCCACACCACAACCGCCAGTACTTTAAATATTTTTGAAAAAGATTTTATTTGGTATTTAAATTACTATATAAAAAAGAAGACTACACTGCGTATAGCCTGGAAGTGCCGTGAAATCCAGCTTATATGCGTAGACACATATATTCAACTCTTTATTCAATGTGGTGTAAAATATTTTTGTTCTCTGAAGAAAAAGTCGTGTGACGCAATTTAAATTATTTTAAGTATTAATTTTTTAAATATTTTTATGTATTACATCAAATGCAAATTTATAATTAAACGCATCAGTTATTTTTATAAAGATTTGGGGACAGTTTAAAATGCGGAGAATTGAAAACAAGTTCTGCCTCGATTCTAGGGTACGGACACCTATTCAAATAAGTGGCAGCATACTTCATGCCATTTAGTGAAACTATACAAAGAGATATCCATCAAATTGTTTCGTTTAATATTCCGGTATTTGGTTAGCTAAACAAATACGTTGAGATTCGTGTAGGTTAAGGTCCTATGAGCCAATCGTTTTTGTACCGGCGCGTTTACGAAGCCTACCTGTTAGCGACAAGCGATATTTTGCACGACTACAAGCCATTCAGAGTGTGGCGACACCAGGACGGGAAGTTAAGGCCATTTCACACGCCCTGACAAGACTACCCGACACGACATGTCTCGACCGTCCTTGTCTGGCCCTTCCTACACATGCCCCGACTAAATCAAGACGACAAGACCGTCATATCAGTACAGATGAATTACTTTTATTGCAAATTTATTAAAAAATGGTTCTTTTTGCGTTCACTTTAAAAAAAACACACGCTTAAATTTCCAGTAAACAACCGTATTGTTTCCAACACTCCACAAACAGTTTTTTCACATAGAGAGTGGAAAAATTCGCAGAGTCAATTCGCGATCAGTTAAAATTCATACAATTATACTTGTATGATCCCTCTGCTATTGGCACACGGTTTATTTGGAAGACTCTGGGCCGAAGAAGTGTTGAATCATCGGCAACTTCAGTCGAGACAACTCTCGAGTCAGCAGCCAATGAGCAGCGGATATTTGCCCACGTGTGTAGAGGATTGTGGAGTCTATCCTGGAGGTCACTGAAACCGCGAAATTTTTTCAGATCCTAACTTCTGTTCTCCCGATATGTGGGATAGTTAGGGACCGGAAAAATTGGCGGGTTCATTGACCTCTAGGATAGACTCCACAGTACTTAACAAACTCGGGGAAATGACACCTGTTCATTGGCTGCTGATTCGTGAGAAGTTTTAACCAATTTGTCCATGATTCGGCACTTTCTTGGTTTAGGTTTTTCCATTGGCCCGAAGTACCCTAGATAAAATGTGGGCCAATCGCAGAAGCTGTACGAAGGTAAACGTTTTTGGATGTCAGTCTATCGCGAAATGAACTTGCGAATTTTTCAGGTCTCTAGGGATAGTCTGACTATTGGGAAGTTTCGCAGCGCGCTGACGACAGATGACCGCGGACTGGTGGGGTGGGCGTGCGAGTTGGTCCGACAACGCTACACACGTTACGACCCTACGGTAAATGATGGGGGAGTTTTAACATCGACGGTTAAGAAACCCAACTGCCCGACAGTTTCCACAACACGAAACGCTCCACACACGATCCCACTGTCTAGGCATGCACAGAAAAAGTTCCAATGAACCAACCACATGCAATCCGGCCATAAAGTAAAATGTGGCCGCAGCCAATGGACAATAGACACCAACGGTTTATGTAAGAAAGTAAATTGAGTTCATCCTAGTGCCAGAAAACAAAGTTAATTTCTGCAAGTCTCTACAAATGATGTGTAACACGCTACGGGTTTCGAACTTGGTATCAATCACATATTTAAAAATACTTGGTAATGAAAAGAACAGGCAAGTTTAGCCTAGAGTTCTATATAGAAAAAAAACTTTCTGTACTTTTACAAAAGATTTCTTTTGGCACACAAATGGCAAGAAATATGTAGTTTGTTAAACTACAATAAATGTATTGTAGAACACACGAATATGGTGATTTTTGCAAACACGAGATACGTTTTTGGAGATAATTCTGAGTATTTATTACCCATATTAGAGCACAATTTTATTTTTAAATAGATATTTCACTCTACACGTTTTTTTTTAAAAACTTGGAAAAGATAAACGAATATTAAAAATATATGACTTTATTTTGTTGTCTGATGCTTATTATGCGCCCAGTTAATACTGAAAAGCAATTCAGGGAACAGTTTACAAATAAATTAAACTATTGTAGGTACTGAATAAACCACAAAACATCAATGCTCAGGTAATAATTCGAACCAAGAATTACAGTGAACACAATTTTGTAGTGTCATACCTTTTTTCATATAAATTTTGAAATTATTACATATCTGTAATTTTGCTATATACCTTCAGTTCCATTTACAAAAAAATAAACATTTACAATGTGTGGTGTCGGAGAGCGCGCAGGGGCCTTAAGACGAGCGTACACGTTTGTACGCTAATGTGGTTGTCTTGTTGGGGAGGCTACGAAAGAGAGAGAGGAGTGATTAGGCGAGAGGGGTTGGATATGAGCTAGAAAGGTATCTGCCGAGCCTCGTTAAGAACAAACACGCACACGTCCCTCTTACTCCGACGAGGACAGGGCAGCTATGCACGACACAATAGGTGCCCCTGATTAGCTCGGGAGAGGTCTGCAGGGAGAGGGGAGTCTTCGGCTTGATCATCCCTCCCTCCCCCTCCTTTATTTCATCTCACAATGACTGTGGCCCGAACTGGTTCCACAGAACTGCGAGTCATCTCTTAATATTTAAGAATGAGCTTGTATTTGGGTCAACAAAATGATCGATTGAACTGCGTTTTAAACACGTTGTAAACTTCTTTATAAATATACCACGCAATAAAAAAAAATTTCAAAAATATTTATGTTGTGAATGTTAAACTAAAAAGTGCAGATAAAATAGTTTTTTTTCCCTTTTTTTTTTGTTCAATAGATATAATAATTTAGTTAGTTGTTTGCAACATGAAAATTAATACTTTCACTTTCAATAAGAAACAAACTATTCATTACTAAACAGTTATACCTGATTTTTCAGCAATGTGCTTATTTTGGATTTGTGATAACGTTTTTTTATTGACCGATTTACAAGAATAAATACCAACATTTTAAGTTGATCCTAACCAAATATTTCAGTAAATAGGATTTTTCTTGGGAAGCTACCTTTCTAGTGGAACATCAAGTTATGGTTGCAGGGGTTACCTCTGTGTTTGGGTGAACATTAAATAGTTGGTTTCGTATAATGAGTCGTGCAAGAGTTGGGAATAAGCCTCGGAACTCGGTGCAAGAGTATGTTTCCTTCATGATCACTACCAACATAGCTAGCTTACATTAAATGAACAGTGTTTGGTGATATGTACTAAACCTATCTTTCATTAAATGACCTACATTTTATTAATGTTTCCCAAGTGAGATTTATTAATTTGTAAATTAACAAACTGCAGCCTTTCGAAACCAAAATATATCCCTTCCGGCACAGCCTAGAGCATAGATATATAACGAAGAACCTATCTCTTTTGGACATATTTTATAAACTCTACAATTCTGGAACATTTTAAGAACGTAATGTAAATAAAGTATTTTTGTTCTCCAATATTACAAAATGATCAATTAAATATATATTTTTTTTTAATTTTCCATAAAGCGGAAATATTATGAATGATATTAACTCAATGTATCTAGCATTGAATAGCTTAGAACGTAAAAGATATTATGCCAACTAAGGTTCAATTTTTGTTGACATTCAAAAACATTTTTTTTCATCCCTTTTACTAATAACGCGGTCGTTGCACAGAGGTTAAAGGAAGTAATAAGATATTTAAAATAAGTTCCAACAGATTTGAAACTAAGAAAGATTTTATTATTAATTTCAATCCCTTATTTTCAAATAGTAATTTATTTCTTCAAAGCTGTTTCAGTCAAAGTTTTAAATAAAGTTTAGGATTTATGCAATAAATTATAAAGAATTTGACACTTTCAAATCATTGTTACTCCCACCCCTTGCAGTAATGTTGGTTAGATAAATATTTATTTAAAAAAAAGTTTTAGACAATATTTATAAAGTTAAACAAAAATAAGAATTGATTCAATAACGTACATGGTAGAAGTGTTTTAATTATTTTCTTATTTCAATCCAGGTTTTTTTTAACCCCTCGCCAATAATTGCTTGTATTATCAAAAATTGTTTCAGACAAAAGTTTTAGATAAAAATGATAAGATTTACCAAAAATTCAAACGGATTTTATGGGTTGCATACTAAGGGAGTTAAGGTTATTTTTTCGTTATTTAACCCTTTTTAATAAACCCTTTCCAGTGATTGGTTGTTTCATAAATGGTTTCAGACAAATGTTTAAGGTAATATTTGTACGGTTTGCAAAAAATTTGAAAGGACTTGATAGTGTGCCTACTAAGGAAGTTGAATTTTTTTTTGTCATCCAATCTTTGTTTATTCTTCCTCTTGCATTAGCGGTAGATTGTATTAAATTATTTCAGTTAAAAGTTATGGATAATAATTATTTTTTTCCAATAAATATGAACGAATTTTAAATTTTACCACCCTTTATTTAACCCCATGCAGCAATAGTTCATCTAATAAAAATTGTTTTAAATTAAAATTTTAAGTAAAAATATTAATATTACCAACAGTTTTAACGGCTTTGATAGTGTGATTACTCGGGTATTTATATTTGTATTTTAAATCTTCATTATCCACCCTTTGCAGAAATATGTAGTTAGTTGTACAAAAAATTGTTTCAGACGAAAGTTTTAAATAATATTTATGAGGTTTAGAAACAACCTGAACGCATTTAATATTATAATTAGTAAGGGAGTTACTAATTTTTTGTCCTTCAACCCCTGGTATTTTATACCTCTTTAAGGTAATAGTTGGCTGCATAAAAAATGTTTTGAGACGAGTGTTGAGAAAATAATTTATGGTTTTACAATTATGGATATAAAAGTGTATATGGTACGGAATTTATATATATTTTTTTAATTTCACGCCTTTTTAAATTCCTTTTTTGCAATGGTTTTGTTTATGAAAGTTTGTTTTTCTTAAACGTTTTATATACAAATTATACTATTTAAAAATAATTCTAATGGATTCGATAGTGTTTTGACTAAGGGAGTTATGAACTTTTGTGTCCACCAACCCTTGTTTTTTTTTTCACTCTTTGCAGTTATGGCTGGTCGTATCAAAACTGTATTTGGACAAAAGATTTTGTTTTTACTTCTACGAGTTATAATTTGTTCAAACGAATGTGATATTCTCCATATGATGAGAGTTATAGCGTATTTTTCTATTTATCAAATAACATTCCACATTTCTAACCCTTTGGCCGGATATTGCCCATGAACGTACTCGGCCGAGATTTCCCATTATTATATTTTATGTATCAGATTGGATGTGATTTGTGAAACATTACGGCAGTTTTCGTGTTCCTAAAAATGTGATATATATTTATCACATTTTAATGAACACGATAACTATATACATATATATAAAGTATTGAGTTGACTATTATTTTGAGGTATATGTACTATTAAAAAAATTTAATAAATTTTTTTTGGGAAGTCGCACCATTTTAACGGAAACAATAGGTAGTAATTCTTCGAAACATACACAAAAAAAAAGTGAGTGTATCTTTTCAGAAATCGCCAGTGATGTGTAAACATCTAACCTCTGTAAAGAGCACATTCATGTTTACTCATGATGTTAATGTTGCAGATAAAATCATAATACGAAACTTGGACAGTAAGTAAATATATTGAAGCACTTTTCACTATTAGAAACTAAATTTATAGTTCAACCGTTTATGTAAACATGATTCCATGGTATTCATGTAATCATTGCAACCACACAAGTATTACTTGCATAGCATTACTAAAATATTGTCACACTATAACACTAATTACATGTTTGTAAATTTATTTTTCGCTTTAATGACTGTAATCAGTGTGTAAAGTACTTCATAAAAAAAACTTTATTTTTTTAATATTACTAAATATTATTATTTTAAATTTATTTCAAAATTAAAGCTAAGGACTTCCTAAACTTTTCAAAGCATTATACAATTTTCATGTTATAAAAAATAAACATGTACTCATCGTATCCAAGTACCCCTAATCGTTTCCTCTTCGTTTACACTGAAAATGTACAAATTTCCTTTTGCTAATTCCAACAAAAAGGGTATTCTTCGATCACTAGAGACCGGAAAAATTCGTGGGTTCAATGACCTACAGGATTGACTCCAATATCCTGTACACACTCGGGCAAATGCCATATGTACATTGGATGCTGACTTGTGAGTCGTCTCGACTGGCTGGCCTGTGATTTTGACACTTCAATGAGTGAGGGTCTCTAATTGGCCCTCAGTCCTCCAGATTAACAGTGAACCAATGGCAGAAGCAGCTCTAATGCATAATTATTTGAATTTTAGCATAACACTAAATGAATCCGCGAATTTTTCATGTCTCTATCTATCACTCAAAACAAGTTTTTGCACGCGCTTTAACACTAAAAAAACATTGCTCCCGAAGCAGCACGAGAGAGCGGTGAACTTATGTGAACTTCGTAACTGCTTGGGAGGGTCTTACAACTACGTGAGTTGTAGGGTTTCCCGCGCAGATGACTCCCTGCGGCTGGTGCACGCAGTGAGCTGCAGCGAGGCCGTAACCGTAGCGGCGCATACCTCCACCTGCGCGTGCCCTGGAGGATGTCGCATACTTCCGACCAGCACAATCATGACATAGCCTACACCATTATCAATGAAAATACTTTAACGAAATTAATTAATATAAAAACCATTTTACACATAAAAGAATTTCCGGGGTTGTTTCACTACCTTAACAGTTTAATTTAGCACACCATTTCGTTTGATATTTCCCCTAATGTTTTCTAAAGTAACATACGGGTTTTTGTTGCTTCCCGTAGGTCCGCTATTTTTGTGGCACATCGACTTCCGTTACTCCTGACAAATACCGTATACTGAGAGCTAAAATGTCTAAACATATAAAAAAATTTAGAACATAATTTAATTTATTTTAAAAACTTTTTAACAATTAAATGCTTATAAAAGAAATTATAAATATTATTAATGATTCTAATTTTTACCTATGTATTTTTTTTACTAAGTGTAGTTTATGTCTATTTAATCGCCGGTACACAGTAGCAAATTATTGTTTTATATTATTATTTCTTAAAATATCAGGTTCAATGCGTTTTTAATTATTTTTCTAAACACATTTCCAAGAAATTACATGAATTCAGTCTAATTCACCATTGAATTTTTAGATTTAAAACTTCCATTAAATAATTCCATTTATTACCATTCAACTTTTACGTGTTCGTGTGCAGTGATATCATTAAAATATGAATTTCAAAAATAGTTTTGGTTAAGTAGAATGCACCGCTGGCTCCCTAGCGAGTTGCGATACGAGAACACGTCTGCCGTGGCTCCGGGCATGTTGCACCCCTGAGGCTTGTGGAGCGGAAGGGAAGGGGGAGGGGGAGATGCCAGTTACACGAGCCAATCAGAGACACATTCGTCGTGGGAGGGACGGGGCACTGGGTGGAGAAGTAAGGAGAAGATGGAGGGAGGGGGGGTAGGCCTCCGCGGTACGCCGCACGTCACAGTTCATTAATTGAACATTCAGGCCGAGCGAAACAATGGGCCTGATTGAGCGGTGCGGCTTTGGACGCACCTGGTCCAGAACCCCTTTATTCCTTCTACTCGCGCGGGGGTCCCTCCGCGTCCACCAATCCTGGTGGCCGGGTGCGCGTGTCCAGGTGATACCTTACGCTGCAGAGCGAGGAGAAAACATGATGGACTCAGAACTACAAATTACAGCTGCCGAAACGGCGCCCATCAATGTATACCTATCATTCGGGTCGGAAGTTGGGATATAAATTTTTTATTGATTGTATTTAATGTTAATTCCGTTAAGTAAAGGTAACACAGAATAAATATCAGAGCATTACTGAATATTCGTATGCACCAGAAGAGCAGACACCGACACGTATGTCTATGTGAATAAACGTTTAAATATTTATTTCTCTGTTTATAACAGAGCTAATTTTACTGTTAAAACTGATTTTAATATCAAAATCCATTTAATAAATAATTTCAGTACTAGCAAAATGAAACAAAAAATAAGATTGATAAATGGACTAACATAGTTGCAACAATACTGCCTTGCATGTAGTTCAGGGAGACACACTAAAATGTCAAAGGTAAACGCTAAAGGATTTCACCGAAGAAGCTATTGAGATATTGCAAGGCACAAGTGTGGTAAGTGATGGAAATTGACCAAAATGGCCTCTTTAAGACATAGATCATTTGTGGACTCCGTCAAGTGGTATGATTTATGTCAATCGTCAATTGTTTACTTTCGCAGTAATTTATGATATAGTTTGTTACTGCGATGTAGAGTAAAGAAAAATGCATCAGTATCTTCAAGAATTAATTCAGCTCTCAGTCAATTCCACGCGGTCTCAGGATTGAAAAATGGAGAAATTTATGATATTTAGGTAAAAAAAATCTATGATGACCTTCGAGGACCATAATATAATAATACAACTAAGACAATCCTTTCTTTAACACTAAAAGGTAAGTTTCTTTATAACGGTAAGAGCTTGAACTTCAGTTAACTTACGTAAACTCAATACGTTTTATTAGAAAAATATCCGCTTTCTTCTGATAGAAAATACTAAGCGGCGTAGCAATAATCTCGAACCACCCACCTGCCAGGCGTAACGCATGCCACTAAATTTGGAATGTTATTTTTAGCGAATGAAAACGTCTAGAAAAGACAGTAGACAACAAAAATTTAGTTTTTTTTAAGTTTCAGAAGTTTGTAATTGGATTTTATTAACAAGTTGTAGCTTGGAAATTTATAAATTAAATTTACAAGATAAAAAATTATAATATTATTAACTTAATTTTAAAAAAATATTTATGAAAAACAGTTTAGGTAATATTTTTGTAAGGAAATCTTTTTAATATATTTTACTTTCTTTAAAATGACCCAAAAATTTCACGAAAATATAGTTTAACACATTTAACTTGCTGGAAAGCCAATTTAAAAACTTCATGAGCTACTTTTTTTCTTGATTATATATAATTTTGATAAAAACAGTCATATTCCCCGAAATTCCATGAGAATTGACAAAAATAATAGTAATAATTATTTTGGCTCTAAAAAGATGAGAGCTTTTAATAGAAGATAAGTTGGACGTCTCGTCAGCAATTACGTCGTGAATATCGAGAAAATATATTCTATGTTGTTTTACACATAAGGGAGTGCTTCAATAATATTACATATTTATAGATTACTAGCTGACCCGGCCACGCGTTGCTGTGGCTAAAGTTTTTGTTATATTACATTATAGTAAACAATCTAAGAGGAACAATAAGATAATGTGTAATATGGTTATCTCCTTATTTGACTTTCTACTACTATAACCCTTTAGTACAATGAAATTATTTACGAACAAAGACGAAAATGTTGATGTTGGTATACAAATTCACTGGATTGAGATTTGAAGGGGAAGTACGTTGAACACAATTAATTAAAATGTTCTTACACTTGATATTAAGCAGAAATCAATAGGTACAAAATAAAAATTTATCAGATTTAATATTTCCATTTAATTTTATAACAAATATAAGTATATTACAGTATAATACAGTAAATAACATGTGACGCTTAAACTCATGAATGAGGTAGGCAAGGCTGACAGTCTTAAACTATTAAACATTAATATCTATATTTTGAATTATAAATACTTTCAATTTCAATTTAATTTAACACCAATCGGTTCACAATGTTTTTGGTTAACCTGTCTTTAGCTAACACAAATAGATTCGACGGTTTCCCAACACGTGAACACGCAACATATAGTTGCCCATGAGAAAAACATGGATTTTCCAAATCTAAACCACAAATGGACATTGTTTGACCTTGAGATTTATTTATAGACATGGCGAAAGCTAAACGAATTGGAAACTGTAGCCTTTTGAAGGGTATGGTAGAATCTGATGGTATCATCGGAATACGTGGCAGCAGGACCACTTTTCCTTTAAACTTCCCAGCCAAAATGGTTGCTTCAAGAATGTTTCCGGTGATCTTTTTGATGACCAAACGCGTACCGTTACATAATTGAGGTGGATTCAAATTACGGAGGAGAATAATAGGGGAACCAATCTTTAATCGAAGATTATGTGGTGGCATTCCAGGGATATCTAATGAATTTAAAAATTCAATCGGAAAATTTACACTTTCATTTTCATCAACAACAGTATCGATTGATTTAAAAGACATCAGATCGCCTGGTAACAACTGTTGTATCTGGAAGTTAATTTCGTCAACATCAACGTTTTTGGCTGCCAAAATCGCCCGTTGACTAAGCCATTCATGATTCAAATAATTATTCTGTATATCCGGGAAAATACTCTGAATCAATTCATTTTTATCCTGAACAACAGTGCAAAAATTGTCTGGTAGTTTAATGCATTGCGTATTTGGTTGCAGTTCTATTTTACCGTTCCCAATATCTAGTAGTTGTTCGGAAAATATTTGTGCTGATGGATCATTTTGCAATTGTACTCGCATATTTATGGTCAATCGAAGTGTTTCAACACTTCGCCATAAGAATGATTGTTTCAAACATCCATTAATCTCATCCACGAAAGTAGAGCGAGGTATAACCGGTAAGGTCTGCCGGAAGTCACCAGACAAAAGTAAGATAGCACCACCGAAAAGTTTATTATTGCTGTTTAAATCTTTCATAGTTCTGTTTAATGCTTCAAGTGAATATTTGTGTGCCATTGTGCACTCATCCCAAATTATTATAGAACTCTTCCGCAACACTGCAGCTATTCCACTATTCTTTTTGATGTTACACATTGCATCTGGTTTATTATGAACGTCCAATGGCAGCTTGAATGTTGAATGTGCTGTTCGCCCACCATCCAGTAAAGTAGCCGCAATGCCTGACGATGCTACTGCTAATGCGATTTTTTGTTGCGACCGTATTTTGGCAAGAATCAACGATATTAAAAATGTCTTACCGGTTCCACCGGGTGCATCCAAGAAAAAAAAACCGCCTTGTACAGCAGCAACAGCCAGCATAATCCGATCATAAATAATTTTTTGTTCTGCTGTCAGTAATGGTTCACTGTTCATGATAATTGTTGCTAAACTTCCATGTTCATATTGATTTTCTCGTTGTAAATCGGTATTGACTAAGTCGGTGGCTGGACGATTAGGTGATGGCATACCATAATGATTAAGTGGTAAATTTGAAATAAGAACACATAAATCCTCGATCAAGACCAATGCTTCATTGTACATCTCTGGTGTATAATCTATGTTTTGGCATTGATTTGTTTGTCTAATTCGGTGCAAGATGTCTTCTGTCATACAATTTTTATATTTTTCCCACAAAGTTTGTGCTTGCGAGGGATAACATGTCGTCAAAATAATTGCAAACAACTGACGAATGTTATTCGGTGTTGATGTCAACGCAGCATCAGCAAGCGTTAAGTCCCAATGGTTATCGTCTTCTAGCAATTGCAGTTCACGACATGCATCCTGGTATGTATTGAATACTCGACCATTAACTGTTCGTAAAAATTCAAAAGACGTTGGTCCGGGAACATTCACCAATAACAAACGTAAATAGAAGCACTCACGTTGCTTTGGATGTACCGTGTAAAGTCTCCCCAATGTGTTAGCTTTGAATATGCCTGTAATGGAAGGATGTGGTTTTCCTTGTTTCCGTGGCTCCCATTTTTTACTGGATTTGTTCCATGTGAAATAACGTGGAACATCACCATACACCAATGTCTTCGCGAATTGGCCAAAAACATCAGGTTTTTGACACAATGTAAAAAATTCAGTTAGAGTCGTTTTCGGAGCTTCGAACGCTCTTTGGAGAACATTTTCTTCAGTGAAGTATACACGTTGACCGTTTTCAAGATGTATTGCCAGATGTTGGACAGCAGGATCTCTTTCGTGGATGGGAAAGCTGAGAATATGCCAAATAGCTTAATTGCTGCTAATGTATCTGCCCATTTGGTATCGTGCTATTTCGTCATTTTTATTTATGTTTTGTACTTCAAATATGGCCAAATCACTGCCTTTGTTTACATATTTACAAATATACTTAATTGATTTAACAGAACTGCAAATCTCAACATTGATATGAGCTTTGTAAGTTTTTGAAAGTAGTGGTGAGTATGGTACCACCCACTGATTATCAAACTCAACTTGATTTGGAAAGTTCGGCAGTCGCATTGTAAATGTGTGGCCACCATTCTCAGTACTTCTGCGGCGATACATTGGATAACCATCAATATCCGTGATCGTGTCATTCGTATGCGGCTTTGGGAAGTTTTTTTTACATTTTCCATTTTCCATGCACGGTGACGTCATGTTGAAAGCACCGCATGGCCCATGGATCATGTGTTTGGTGACAATATCAAATAATTCTTGATCAATTAATGGGTCTGGAATTTCGGCTGAAATTATTTGATCGATTTCTTCAGGACGGATTCTATCTTTAAGCCAAACCAAAATGTGGGCATGAGGCAAACCTCGCTTTTGCCACTCTATCGTATACAGCCAACAACATGTGATACCAAAAATTGAATATTTAACAATAAAATCAATTAAGGATTTCAATTTTTGTTTAAACACACATGCAGTTAAATCATGACGATGAATGGCTTGTTGTCCTGGCAATAGTAAAGTTTGTATCTCTTCCCAATTCGGATTACATGTGAATGTAATAAATAAATCCGGTCGGCCGTAATGACGTACGTAAGTCATCGCATCTTGTATGTATTCCTGCATGTTCCGTGGACTGCCGATGTAGCTTGAAGGTAAAATGAAAGCATTACCGATGTCATTGGGATTTAAATTTCCATCGATGTTTCCAGCAACAGCATCTCGTAAGTGAATATATTCTTCCGATCGTAGTTTTGCCTGGTTGAATCGAAGGAATCGCAAGCGTTCGCTTTCGACCTTAGCATACATATCAACAATGTATTGATGGAACAGCTGACGATATCGAAGGATATAATTGTCTTGATGTTGTCTAACCATTATTCGGTGTGCGTAGTAGTTCATTGAGCTAACTTTATTATTTCTGTAATCACCTAAAAAAATAAAAAATAAAATGCAATACAAAATTAAAATCTATACATACAGTAAGAAAGTAAATAGATAATTGTCAAACTTACCGGTATTTGGATCATACTGTTTGATATTAAGGTGATATTCATCTTGTCCTTGCCAAAATATCAATGGATATTGTAGTGCGTCATATGAACGGTGTAGATCCGAAATCGTACTGACAGTGTTGTCTCGCCGTGTAATTTTTATAGATCTTTTGTCAACTGGATCACCAACCATGATAACAGCAACCTCATCAACAGTTGGAGCGTTGAATCTACCAGCATGTTCACCTAATGGTACTTTGTAGGCTTTTATGACGATTTGATAATTGTCATTTTGCAGTCGTGGCGAAACTCTTTTGATCAATTGAATTAGTTGATTGTGATCTTCTAAAAAATTTTCCAATAATATCACAATTGCTCTTTCCTCTGCTTGTTCAATAAAATTATACAGGCACCGAGTCGTCACGCGCTCTTCACAATCGCCCATAAAATAAATTTGAAGAAATTTCGGATTGTTATCAGGCATTGGCATCAGTGATCCGATTTTATGGTACACCTGGCCTTGAATTTTGAATGTAGTTTCAAAATAACGTCCATCGGATGCACGATCGCAAATTTTAGTTGCCCCAAATGACGTCATTTGGAAGCAAGTATTAAATTTGCGTATCTTACGCAAAAATAATTTGGAATCATCTGAATTGCCAGTAAGAAGGGATAATAAAGGCTCCGGGAGCGGGTAGAGGTGACAGCACAACTTTTCCTGATGCGCAGCACATGCCGGCTGCTTCATTCCGAAATTTCAATGCCTGACAATATTGACATACTTTATCCATTCCACCGATAGCAATTTTTGAATGCGCTGAGTAGTTAATATCTGGTGCATATTCAAAGGCAAGCCGAACGAATGATGCACGTGTTAATGAGCGGCTGATCCGTTGCCTTTGTCGATCTAGTACTCGTAATGTAGCTATGTTTCGTTTTCGTGCCGCTCTTGTTCTCGTAATATTCTGTTGCAGACGTTCGTCACGCTGTTCTTGAGATTCTTGTGCACGACTTTCTGCAGTCCTGATTCTTTGAGCTGCATTTCTTGTTTCGATTTGTTCTGGTAATTGCTGAGCTCTTTCAACACGTTTGCGTCGTGACCCTTTGCTGCTCGCGTTGTTGTGGTTAGATTTTTTCGGTGGCATTTGACTGAAAATAATAATTTAAACGTTTAAATATTAGAAAGAGGAACTGAAAAACATGTTATCATAGCACATTGAAATAATAAGTGCAAAATAATTTTCAATGGAGGTTAAATAAAAATAATATAAAAAATTTTGTACAATTATTGAAAAAGTGTGGGGAGCTTTGTGCCATTTTCTCATTGATATATTAATTAACTTTTATAAAACTATGTGATATTACTTACATGTATAAATTGAAATTTTTGTTCCTGTGCTCCTACTGTGGCTATGTCTCGTTCTCCTGCTGCTCTTGTTCTTATGATATTCTCTTGAAGACGTTCGTTACACTGTTCTTGAGATTCTTGTGCATGACCTTCTGCTGTCCTGATTCTTTGAGCTGGATTTCTTGATTCAATTTGTTCTGCCAACTGATGGGCTCTTTTAATACGTTTGCGTCGTGCCTCTCTTGTGCTCGCGTTGTTGAGGTTAGATTTTTTCCATGGCATTTGACTGAAAATAATAAATTAATCGTTTAAATATTTGAAAAAAAAATTGAAAATCATTCTAATTAACTTTTATAATTATGTGATAATACTGACATGTACATATTTAAATTATAGAGTTTAAATAATAATTTCAATAAGAATTTAAATACTAATTTAATCGTTTAAATATAAGAAAAAAATCTGAAAAACTTGTTATCATAGCACATTGAAATAATAAGTGCTAAATATTTTTTAATAAAATTTAAATAAAAACAATAAAAAAAAATATTTGTACAACTATTGAAAAAGTGTAGGAAATTGTGTATCATTTTTGCATTAACATTTTAATTAAATTTTATAATTATGTGATAATACTTACATACATATAACTGATGGGCTCTTTTAATACGTTTGCGTCGTGCCTCTCTGGTGTTCGCGTTGTTGAGGTTACATTTTTTCCATGGCATTTGACTGAAAATAATAAATTAATCGTTTAAATATTTGAAAAAAAAAATTGATAATCATTCTAATTAACTTTTATAATTATGTGATAATACTGACATGTACATATTTAAATTATAGAGTTTAAATAATAATTTCAATAAGAATTTAAATACTAATTTAATCGTTTAAATATAAGAAAAAAAATCTGAAAAACTTGTTATCATAGCACATTGAAATAATAAGTGTCAAATATTTTTTAATAGAGGTTAAATAAAAACAATTTAAAAAAATATTTCTACAACTATTGAAAAAGTGTAGGAAATTGTGTATCATTTTTGCATTGACATTTTAATTAAATTTTATAATTATGTGATAATACTTACATACATATATTCAAATTAAATTATAAAGTTTTGATCAATGAAGCACAAATAAGTAAAAAACAGGATTAATTTCACTGTATTATCTTCATTATAATATGAATTCAATTTACACTTCAGTCTAAGTAACATGCTAACACCAAAAATTTAAAAAGTGGAAATAATTGAATTATACGGTATTTCGTTCACTACAAAAGAAATTTAATTAATTTTATAGCGTCAACAACACGTGGTAATTATGCTGTTAAAATGTAGCTTATATGACACGTTCATAGATTTACCATAGCAGCGCCATCTATTGATTACTTACTCAACCCAGTCGAAAGGTATCGACATAGAATCATTTGGAGTTAAACGTGCTAAATATTTTTTAATAGAGGTTAAATAAAAACAATAAAAAAAAATATTTGTACAACTATTGAAAAAGTGTAGGAAATTGTGTATCATTTTTGCATTGACATTTTAATTAAATTTTATAATTATGTGATAATACTTACATACATATATTCAAATTAAATTATAAAGTTTTGATCAATGAAGCACAAATAAGTAAAAAACAGGATTAATTTCACTGTATTATCTTCATTATAATATGAATTCAATTTACACTTCAGTCTAAGTAACATGCTAACACCAAAAATTTAAAAAGTGGAAATAATTGAATTATACGGTATTTCGTTCACTACAAAATAAATTTAATTAATTTTATAGCGTCAACAACACGTGGTAATTATGCTGTTAAAATGTAGCTTATATGACACGTTCGTAGATTTACCATAGCAGCGCCATCTATTGATTACTTACTCAACCCAGTCGAAAGGTATCGACATCTGTTAGAATCATTTGGAGTTAAACGTGCTAAATAATTTTTAAATGAGGTTAAATAAAAACAATAAAAAAAATATTTGTACAACTATTGAAAAAGTGTAGGAAATTGTGTATCATTTTTGCATTAACATTTTAATTAAATTTTATAATTATGTGATAATACTTACATACATATAACTGATGGGCTCTTTTAATACGTTTGCGTCGTGCCTCTCTGGTGCTCGCGTTGTTGAGGTTAGATTTTTTCCATGGCATTTGACTGAAAATAATAAATTAATCGTTTAAATATTTGAAAAAAAAATTGAAAATCATTCTAATTAACTTTTATAATAATGTGATAATACTGACATGTACATATTTAAATTATAGAGTTTAAATAATAATTTCAATAAGAATTGAAATACTAATTTAATCGTTTAAATATAAGAAAAACAATCTGAAAAACTTGTTATCATAGCACATTGAAATAATAAGTGCTAAATATTTTTAATAGAGGTTAAATAAAAACAATAAAAAAAAATATTTGTACAACTATTGAAAAAGTGTAGGAAATTGTGTATCATTTTTGCATTGACATTTTAATTAAATTTTATAATTATGTGATAATACTTACATACATATATTCAAATTAAATTATAAAGTTTTGATCAATGACGCACAAATAAGTAAAGAACAGGATTAATTTCACTGTTATATCTTCATTATAATATAAATTCAATTTACACTTCAGTCTAAGTAACATGCTAACACCAAAAATTTAAAAAGTGGAAATAATTGAATTATACGGTATTTCGTTCACTACAAAAGAAATTTAATTAATTTTATAGTGTCAACAACACGTGGTAATTATGCTGTTAAAATGTAGCTTATATGACACGTTCGTAGATTTACCATAGCAGCGCCATCTATTGATTACTTACTCAACCCAGTCGAAAGGTATCGACATCTGTTAGAATCATTTGGAGTTAACAGATAATTGTGACTGTCAAATAATAACAGACAAATAAATAGCAATAAATTAAAATTGCGACTATAATTTGAGATTTAAACTATCCTATCTCTCAAGTTGGATCGAACTGCACATGGTGTGCGAATTTTATTATAATCGGTTAAGTGGTTTAGGAGTCCATTGAGGACAAACATTGTGACACGAGATTTATATATATTAAGATTATTTGGTGTTGCTAAGTCAATCATAAATGTATGTTTTATAAATACATTAATTCCTTGCTATTTAGGCAATTTACTGCTTCTGATAACAATTTAATTGACCTTCTACTTACTCCAATATTTTTGACTGCATCATCTTCACGCCCTTTTCCGGACTGATATTTAGAAGAGCAGGTATTGGTATTTGCCAGCAGTGAAAGTCATGATCAAGACATAACTATTTAAAGTTGATCCATTGAATATGTCTGCGAATACAAGTAATTCACCTGAGCTAGAGTTGTATGATTCAAGGCATTCTACATAGCTCGTTTACCATATACTAGCTATTTATGTAGCTTCAAGAGCTAGCTACTCAGTTTAATTTAACAGACATGATTCTACAGTTGCCACACCTGCACGTATTGCACACTGATTTTATACATTTGGATTGAACATCAGACTCGTATACATTAGACAGCAATATGATATGGCCATTTCAGCCGTTTCTTTCTTGCAATTGGTGGCCGTCTGCAAGAAAGAATGTGCCTTATTTGAGCAAAACACTCATGACGCGTTTGCTTCCACACGGAGTTACTTAAATAAATATATAAATTACCTGAAAGAAACTCACCCAATTTCTAAACAGAGTCTTTGGTCAGTTTTTTAACTCTCAACTATACTCGAACTCTTTTCGTTTAAAACACTTAATAGCCATTTGACACCGACTCAGGTGAAAAAAAATCAAACGCTTCATTGCATAGTCCATTACATACAGTTAATATTTACGTTATTTATAATACACCAACAATTAAACATATAATAAAAACTGATGGTTATCTGTACATTTATTATATTATTATTATTATTTTACTTAATTTTTGTATTTCTTCTATATCCTCCCTGTTAACGATGACAGACTTTAATGACTATAATGAATGACTTTTTTTTAATGATGACAGACTTTAATTATAGCCCCCAGCATCATTGAACTTACGACGCAACTTTAAACAATAAGCGATCATTCTAGAAGCACTGAAATCAATTTAACTTCACAGGTAAGAAAAAAAATTGCTTGAGAGTAATTTCAAACGGCCACCTTATGTACGAGCGTAAAAATGAAGAGAAGGAATAAAAAAAATTGAGCTTCTGAACGTAATGAAGGAAGCGTAAGATAATAGAAAAAAAAATAATAATAATTAAGGACTCGTGCTTCAGACGTCTTCTGGTGGCTGGAGTCTCATAAGCATATTTATTGGAAACGGCAGACGGAGAACGGTTTGCCGGTCGTTCACAGCGCGGCTCTCGGTCGCGGTGACGAGCGGATGACGTGATGACGTAACTGCTCCCTTGCGGTGACGAGCGGATGACGTAACGGCGCCCCCTGCCGGAAGGAGCGGCCGGTCGCCGCGCGCGAGGCGCCCGTCCCCGCAGGCGATGTTACCAGATGCTGCTTCCGGCAGACAGGCGAGTGTTTGCCGATGAGGCACGCCCGCGCAGCCAGGACGACAGCGGGTAGGCGTGGCTTTACTGCCTGCGCTGTTAGGAATAACAGCTAGGGACAGGAAAAATTCGCGGGTTCATTGACCTACAGGATAGACTCCAATATCCACTACACACTCGGGCAAATGCCACCTGTTCATTGGCTGCTGACTTGTGAGTCGTCTCGACTGGGTGGCCCTTGATTCGACACTTCTTTGAGCGAGGGTCTCTAATTGGCCCTCAGTCCTCCAGATTAACAGTGAACCAATGACAGAAGCAGCACTGAGGTACAATTATTTGAATTTTAGCATAACACGAAATGAATCCGCGAAGTTTGCAGGTATCTACCAATAACTTGACGTGTTAGCCTGACAAACCGACTGGCTGTGCGTATCTGGCCAAGCTATCTGACGTTCCCTAGACAACAAACAGGATGAGGCTGGCCAGCGACTGGATGTGCCTGGCTGATGATTGGAAATGTTTTTTTTAAATCGACTATCGTGTAGAACTGCCCTGAAAACACATGCCAAGGAAAGCAAAGGAATCGCCTCCCCTTCTAAGAAGAATTTAGAAATCGATCAAAGCCAGCAATTTCCTTGTTTATACTTGTAGAATTTATGAATAAAAAATTGGTTACATGTAATTTTGTTGTTTTTTTTCTCGTACCTTTCACTTTAATGTTAAAGTAAAATAAATTGTTTTAACTGAAATAATATTTTTGAATCGAGAAAAGTCAAACCAAGGATACGAATCCATCGAATCAATCAGTACATTCATTGTTGATTTTTTTAATATATTTAAATTTTTTCTGAATTTATCTATTGGTTATTATTTATGCATTTCCAAGATGTCGGCCAAGTTGGCACCGGCAGCTTACTGGCGGCTGGTGGATGAGGAATAAAGCTGGTTTTTGTGTTTTTTCACCAAGTTTATTTAAAAATGTGATTTTTTTAAATAATAATCATATTTGTATTTACCAAAAATCCAACCCATATACAGGAATCGATCGAATTAATTGGAGGCTGGTCGATGAGGAATTAAAGCCGTTTATACGTTTTCTTGCCATGTTTTATTAAATAAGTATTTTTTCCTAAAATTAACTTTTTCTGGATTGAGCATGTGTCGAACCAAGGACAAAAATCATTTTAAGCAATAGGAAAATTATGTCATATTTGTTATGAATTTTAAATTTTTTTCTGAATTTCTATCTTAATAATTATAAATTTTCAAAATGGCGAATTCTAGTATGGTGGATGTATCATCAAAAATGGCCGTCGACCTCCCGAGCAAAGGCAGCGAGTGGCGGAAACTCCCGAACATAGCCGAATCCTTACGACTTGCAAGCAAACAATCCACAAAGCCTTCAAACCGTAGTTCCATATGAATAGCATTGCACCAGAATGCCTATTTATATGCTACTGCTAAATATATATCTATTATGTTCTAAATAAACGGTCAAATTTAAATGGAGTTAGATTATCTGTTGAGAGTAAGAAAGTTAATTTAAATTTAATAACTGCTCGTTAATACCAATTGTAAGGAAAGTATTTAAGAAACAAAGCCCCAGAATTACACGAAATTTAATCATATTACCCTAGCTAGAGGCAGGAAGAAACTGCGATTTGAATTCGGGGTAGGCTAAAATTCAAACAATTATACCTACGTGATCCCTCTGCTATTGGCACACGGTTTCTCTGGGAGAATCTCGGCTAATGAAAGACTCTGTGCCAAAGAAGTTTCGAATCATGAGCAACTCAGTCGAGACAAATTTCGTGTCAGCAGCCAATGAACAGCAGATATTTGTCCACTTATGTAGAAGATTGTGAACATTATCTCAACATCTTTTCTTCCTAACGCCATCTCCCTGTCGTTCTAGAACTGAAACACTTGATCTTGCAATTCACGCCATTTAAATCTCAAGTCTTCTCGCTTGAAGCCAAAGTCGCTGTCTGACCTGGAGCAGAAATGCCAGGTTCGGGCGGACTATCTGATAAGGTCGCCAAATGTCCATGTCGATACAAGCATCTTCAACCTGCCTCACACCCCCGCGCAGATACTAACTCACCCAGACGGAAGATGAGTGGCCGCTTTTCTCAGCTGCCGCGATGAAGATAATGGTGCGTGCACCACCGAAGTAAAGCCAATATAAATATTATAAGGGTAGCGACCGGAAAAAAAAAAATCTTTGGTTCAATGACCTCCAGGATAGACTGCACGATCTTCTGCACACTCGGGATAATGCCACCTGTTCATTGGCTGCTGACTTGTGAGTCGTCTCCACTGGGTAGACTGTGGTTCGACAATTCTTTGTTTGGGGGTCTCTAATTGGCCCTCAGTCCTCCAGATTAACAGTGAATAATTGCAGAAGTAGCAAAAAGGTATGATTATTTGAATTTAACGTGTCACTAAATTAATTCCATGAATTTTTCCTGTCTATCTGTATTGGTGGGTCAGATAGGAGCGGTAGTTACGATCGTTGGCGTTGGCGTTCATCTTACACTTTGGAACTTATTATTAGGGGCATGAATTTTTCGTAAAAAAAATATTTCGAGACAAGTTGCGTGTGAAAACACTGGGGAGTGTCTGTGTTGATTATTGTTTGAGTTTATTTCATTCACATGTCTCCCAGTCGGTTCACGAATCGCAGCCGCTAATTGCGGAAGCAAATGCTTCCTGAATTTCCCGGCCATCTCGGCAACAGCTTCTCCGGCCGACGCCCGCCGAATACAAGGAAAAAACCGCTGGAACGGACATACTTTTTCAGTCTTTTGTATGTTAACTTATTTTCGCTAAAAACACATGCCCCTAATTATTACCGTAAAAGTGTCGGCGTAAATTCAGGGGGTGGTTCTGGCCACCACAGCACCACCCCCTCCCTGCCCCCGGCATAAAATGACCCACTAAGCGGTTGCCCAATTCCGCTTGCAAAAATCGTAACTATGAAACGGAAATGGTAAAGTTATTTCCGTGTCCCTTCGCCCTCTTGGGTATCCATCTGATTTTCACTTATTTTATTAAGTTTTAAGGGTGCATGTGCCGTTCCAAGTGATGTTATTTTATTCTTCTGTTCAAACAGCGCTAAGCTTTTTTGAGTGGCCAAATTTCAACAAAATTTAAAAATAATTGTATACGTTGTGCATACGTTTTGCATAATTTGCTGATTTTTTTTTTTAATTTTTAACACTTTAGTGCTGTATGGATAAGGAGAACCAAGTCGAATAAATGAAAAATCAATTTTTGGGTTTACAGGCAACGCGGTGGCTACTGCATGGCACACTTTAAATTTATTTCAGAAAAATCTATTTAATTTAATTTATAATTTTATAATAATAAAAAAACGTTTTATGATTTTAAAAGGCTAGGTAAAATTAAATATTTTTCCCTTAAAGAAATTAAACACAGTAGCCGTTAATTTGACTTTAAAAAGTTTCCACTTTCCATTCCATTTCATTCTTCTTATCCATTCTGCACAAAAAACGTTACAATGGCAACAGTGCCAGTTAGTTATGCAAAAGTATGCGACACACACACACACACACACAAACATATATATTTTTTTTGGTGAAAGTTCGGCCACTCAAAAATTCCGCAAGCTTAAAAGCGTGGAACGTAAACATAAAACAATGACCCTGAAACGGATTATATACGGCCTTAACTGTTACTGTTCTGCTGCTAATACAATATATATTTTTTTTTTTCACGAAACCATTTACAACACCCAGAAGGTTCGTTAACACTCCCCTTGAGAAGAGTGAACATGAGAAAACACAACATGTCGGACGTGATTGGTAAGGACACTTTTCCGGCCCGAACGCCACCTCCCCTCCTATGTCTGCGCCCTTTCAGGGTAGAACATGACTCGTCTTACAGATCTTATTTAATCCAGAGCCCAACGTCTGAATTAGACTTGGAAAACAGGTCCCCTCCGTTCTGTCCGACTTGCGGACCACCAACTGCTTACGCCAGTCAGTGGACAGAGTTTCACAGGGAGCTAGCCTCAGGTTTCCGCCGCCCGGTAGGCCAAGACCCAACCAGTACGCACTGACTTCGGAAACTGGTGACCACCAAGGTCTGCCACCAGACAGGCTTCAACCAACTAACTTTGTCACCGAACTGAGCAAATCCGGGTAGGAAACCAGAACCGAGCCCCAAGAGATGAACGGCACTACACACCCCCTCCAAGTAGGCCTACACTATTTGATTGGTAAGGACATGTAATTTAGGTTCACACCTCATAGGATTCATCAATACTCCCCCAGGCATATGATCCCGTTAGGGTGTGGTCCTGGTTAGGAGAAAGATGGGTCTTTTACACGCCTGACACTGTTGCCAGTGCCCAACATGGGTTCCGAGAACCGGGAAATAGATTCGCCATTTCCAATCGCTACATGTTACTGGTGAGCGCACGGCAAGGTCGGGAGGTTGAGGAGACCATTCCCAACATCGGCCCCACCGACCCGCCACCAGCTCCGCCGTGAACCCCCAGACCTCCTACAGAGCCAGCCCCCTCTGCGGGATCTGAGCAGCACCGTCACGGAACCATACCTCTCACATCCCTGGGACCCCCTCGGTCACCCAGTTGCTTGTGATCCAGCTGAGGCCTATCCAACCTCTACTAGCTCAGCAGGCTAGTACCCGAGCTTAAGTAGCTCAACACTTCCACTCGTCAACAGGGCGGGGACCCTTACTTGGTAAAGACATGTTTTCGCAAGATCTATTAGCTGTGCTCATCCGTGGTTCTGTGCCTGCACCTCAAAGGTAGTATCAGAATAAGCCAGGGGATGGATCTGTTTTACATGGTAGTGAAGCTGCCATGGGCCACAATGGACCTGGAATATTTACGTTATTCAGACGCGGCACGGTTCTGGAAAACCCACAGCTACGCACAGAGGTTGAGGAACCCATCTCAACATGCTACGCCACCGCAGGCCTCCAGCCGCCGAATACCCCAGGTCACCACCAGTGCAAGCCCCCCCTACTGTGGGCCTGGTAAATACCGACACGGCCCGTACCTTTCACATCACTGGGACCCCTCGGTCACCCAGATGCTCGTGATCCAGCCGAGGATTATCCAACCTCTGCTAGCTTTGCAGGCTAGTTCACTTGGTAAAGACAGTACATTTCGCTCGCGTCGCGCTCTTCTTCGCCGCGCTGTTGTGATCCCAGCGTCTCCACTCCGCGAGGCCAGACCGTCGCCCGCCGCGGTCGTCCTAGGGTTCAGGCTCCCACGGCGCGCCCCGTCTTGCCGGGCGGGGCCGAACAATATTCGCTGGTCAATTTACTCCCGACACGTTTACAAGCCTTCGTCATCGTCTAATGCGCCCTGCGCTTATGGACCGTGAGTCACGCGTTCTCTCTCTATCTCTCTCCATCTCTCTCTCTCTCTCTCTCTCTCTCCTTCTCTCCCCGCGCGGCTGATACTACGAGGTCCGAAAACATGCGATCGCGCCTGGATTATTCCTAATGGTTAGAGACCGGAAAAATTCGCGGATTCATTTCGTGATAGGCTGAAATTCAAACATGAGTACAATTCTGCTGGTTCTGCAATTGGCTCGCTGTTTAACTGGAGCTCTCTGGGCCAATGAGAGACTATCGACCAAAGAAGCGTCGAATCACAAGCTAAACAGTGGAGACGCCTCACAATTTAGTACCTAATGAACACGCGTGTTTACTTGAGATGTGCAGAGGATAATGGAGGCTATCCTAGAGGTCATTGAATCCGCGAATTTTTCCGCCCCTACTAATGGTCAGTTGGCACCATTATGCTCTTCGATCCCCGACCTAATGATCTTAGCCCAAGAATGATCTTTAAGGATCATTCCACTAAACATTGCGCTGGTACACATTGGGACTACAAATTCTTCGTTTGCGTGAACTATAGTCAAATATCATAATAACGGCAATATGGGAAACTCTGGCGAATTATCACTGGCAAAGCGCGAGACAGAAAACTGCATTGATTTCAAGCTATTTTCAGTCCAAGCCGCTAGATGCCATTACTCTCACGCACTTAAAAAACACATTGTAAAAAAGAACGTAGTTAGGCTCCACTTAGCCAGGTTCGTTGACATCACTTGTCTCACGTATTTCTTACGAGTTTCCTATATTGTCCCTATTACAATATTTGCCACAGTTCCTGCATTTGCAATCTGCGACAACAGGCAGCAGCAGTGTCGGAGAAATGTTAGGTGTATTTCTACTGGCGGACTGGAACGATTTAAATTGTTGTGTTCGCATCTAAGTTCCCAGTGACCTTCGTTCAGCGCTCGCAAAAAAAATGGTGAATCAGGAAATGTGGTCGAACTCTGATCATGCCAGTTTATGACTCAAGATCACGCCTGAACACTGATGGTGTAACTGGCCATAACACAACGATGAAGATAAACAGATACAATACAGATATGGACAACCAAACGACAACACCGATGAACACAGTAGGTTTCCTATGACAAAACAGTTGCGACGTTTCGGAAACTGACATCTGGTTCCGGTTCAAACAGGCACAAACAGTCGGTTTGCCATAGGATGATTCGTTGTGTCCGTATATTCGGTGCGTTTTCCAGGCTTTTGCTGTATGTCCACATTTGTTGTTATTGTTGAAAATGTCTCGTCTTTGTTAGGCCATATATTTTTGTTTTGTGGAACTTGGAAAACAGAATAATACAATCGCTGGAATGGCCAATTGACGATTTCTGGATAGATATTGTTTTGTACTTACAAGTTATTACTAGAGACCTGCAAACTTCGCGGATTCATTTCGTGTTATGCTAAAATTCAAATAATTGTACCTCAGTGCTGCTTCTGCCATTGGTTCACTGTTAATCTGGAGGACTGAGGGCCAATAAGATACCCTCATTCACAGAAGTGTCTAATCACAGGCCACCCAGTCGAAACGACTCACAAGTCAGCAGCCAATGTGCAGGTGGCATTTTCTCGAGTGTGTAGAGGATATTGGAGTCTATCCTGAAGGTCATTTAACCCGCGAATTTTTCCGGTCTATAGTTATTAGATACGCTAAAGTTTGTCTGTGCTCTGTAGCTTGTGACGTCACTGGCCAGTCGGAGTGTCGGAAGCTGGACGAGAGAGGTCTAAGAGGTGGTCGTTGACGACTCTGGACGAGATGTGTGAACCCGGGGACGGTCCACGATGGAGGAAGGACCCGCCAACCACGGGAGGTTGCTACTCGAGCACTACGAAAGGGGGCCAAACCATTAGGGTGTAGTAAGTACGTATTATAAATTATTTTGCTGATAATACTTTCAGTTTCCGCTCAGTATTTTAATTCATAATACAACAATATTTAAATAATTATAAAAATGTATTTTTACACAAAAAGTCTTTAATTTTTAATGTTTTTTTTGACGTGATAACGTCTTATAAATCGATGAACGCCGGCTGCACATACGAAAAAGCATGACTCATTGTAACGTTCCGCCTGAGCCGAGCGTGCAATAACCGGCCAACCACCGTACGAGAAAATATTCTATAATATCAAACAGGTTAATGCGGGCTTTTTAAAAGCAGCAATTAAAAAAATTTGTTTTATTTGTCCAATTACATCGTTTCAAATTAACAATTTATTGACATTGATTTGATTCAGTGTATTCCTATAACTAATTGTTCGTGATTATATTAAAACAAATTATTTAAATTAAATTAGAAAAAAACTGTAAATAGGCTAATATTTGAAAATTAAAAAGTATGCAATTTTTCATCAATGTTTTCTTATGACGTTATTACGTAAAATTATCTTCCGTGAACCGACTTTACAGACAACCCCCTTTTCTTTATTAAATTAAAGGCAAATTTTTGTCAGCCCTAGCATGTACTGAAAGCATGAAATCATGTGTTTCACAGTTCGGGATTAACCATTCACATGCAGCATTCGTCTTAAAACTCTTTCTTTTTAGTAAATCATTTTGAATTAAAAAATTGAAATTTTCTCAAAAACTCTGAAGAACTCAGGTTTCTATAGTAATGGGTTGAGTAAATTATGTGAATATTTGAAGTAACACTGGCATGGACTCGCCGACTCGCTTCAGTTAGCACGAGCGAGTAGAACTGACTCACTGTAGAAAAAAAAAGAATTTTATAGGGAGTGGCGGCACAGGCAAAATGGGGAAAGAGAATTCCAGATTTTAAGGATCTTCAAGGAAGACTTCACATCTCGATGCGTAGTAGCGTTGAAGTCGTCTGCTCAGAGGCTGTTAGTAAACCTCAACTAGGTTGTCTGTGATTAGGTATTTATCTATTTTCCAGTTTGTCACTGGTGCACAGAACTTTCGCATTAACTGCCGTGGACCACATGCACATGTGGTACTAAAGTATATGCTTTATAATATTAAATTCACGCAAAAAAAAACAACAACAACCTAAAAACCCTCCGGTCTCTGATAATGTGCGAGAGATTTGGCTCCAACCCTTAAAATTTAAATTTTTTATGACTGGTGATTCATTATAAAAAATGGTACTATTGACTAGCCGGTAAAAGGCTTTGTTAATGTCTGTTAAATGTACAGTATCTCCTGATTCTGAATAGTGAATGGATCTTGACAGGCACAATGAGGGAGTAGGTGCTATATAAAATAACGTCCGTAATTAGTCTGAATATAGCTACACACAAAAATGAACATGTTCTTTTTCTTATCACTGGAACTATTTCACATAAAATGTTTTTTATCATAGTGTGACCTCTACTTACATACGTATACTT
The DNA here is from genome assembly GCF_032445375.1 of Bacillus rossius redtenbacheri. Taxonomy (NCBI): domain Eukaryota; kingdom Metazoa; phylum Arthropoda; class Insecta; order Phasmatodea; family Bacillidae; genus Bacillus; species Bacillus rossius. The sequence continues at coordinate 26,854,730 of NC_086335.1, read as the reverse complement.
AAGCAACTTTAGAGTGTACATTTGCTGATAAAAACGACAGAAGCTATTTATCTTTTATTCTAATTGTATAAGCACTTCTTCTCCTTAATCATTAGTTACTCATATTAATCCAATAACAAAAACGCATATATATATATATATATATATATATATATATACATACATACATATTTCTGCCCTTCAATATTTTGGTACTACCTAATGAATCTACGAAGTCTGTTGTATACCGCTTCAAACATGGTACTAAAAAAGTGTCGAAAGACCGTAGCTACTTACTTACATACGGATAAACGACATCAAACTTATAACGTGTAGCATATAAAGCCGAGCAAAGTTTGAGTAATTAAACTAAATAATTCTGAAGTAGGTTTTGACCCTTAATAAAATTTAAATCACCCTTTCACATGAAATTCGGCCGCAAGGTACAATGTGGCAGCAGGAAGTAGACAATAGACACCAACTTATTAAGGTACAAGTGTTTGGAGTCCATATTGGTACCATAAAATTGTGCGAATTTGTTATATCTCTATAAATAACTAATTGAAATTTTTTTAGGCAAGTGTTTTGTTAAATAACAGCAAAATTGTACTTAAGTAAATCAACACACTAAAAGAAATTCAAACTCCCAGCCTCATATCGTAGTCCCTGCAAACGGTGCTGAAATATGTAGGTCTGATGATTGCCGTAAACTGTACTGGCTAGGGTATGGAGAATCGGTCTCTGGGCCTATTAGATACCCCAAGGGAGCACTTAATCACAGGACAACCATTTGAGACGTCGCCAAAAAATATGCAGCCCACGAACAACTGACATTTTCCCGAGTGTGCAGAGAACTGAAGAGTCTGAGCAAGAGATCTTAATCCAACAACATTATCCAGTCCATCTATAAATGTCTAGGCGGCATGTTTAGATTGTAAGTAACGAATGTTGAAGTCTGTTTGACAAGGAAGATAAGAAAAATGCATCTGAAGTCAGCTGAAGTTTAAAGTGAGCTGAATATACTAAAGGTATTTTTAACAATTTATATATACAGTATATATATATAGCCTACACTTCAGTCTGCTATGCTCTCATTGTAAGTATATTGTAAGGTTTCGTGGTCATTGTCTAATAAAGTATCTTGGCTTTCGAGGTTAATTTGCGTCGAAGATAATCTTTTATAACAATTTAAAATTAATGATTATGCAGCAGATATTATTTGGTAAATGATACCTAGAAGACCTCGAAAGCATCAATTATGCTGCACATCTTTGGAATTATTTGTTAAGCGATTCTGGCTGTAATTAACCATGTTATGTTGCTTTAAGATGTTAATGTAGAACCCCATTCCGGGTCATTAAGTGAAAAATAAAAAATAAAACATTAAATAGATAAAACTTTAACTTTACACCACTAAAGCTGCTGTGATTGTATTTACGAAGGAAAAAAAATGTTACAGCCTATTGAATACTGATTAATAAAACATGACAACGCTGTCAGACACACAAGATTAAATACAATCGCGTTGCGGAAGAGTAAAAAACATGGCAATACCTTCAAGTTTCCTCATTCCACACGGCAATATTTCGCTGGAAGATTGCTATCGTTAACTACTCGCGTGAAGGGGTTTGAAATCATCATTTGCATTTTATTATTTCTGTAGAAGGCATAAAGACAACGGTGTTAATCCCGCTCGTATTCTCGTCATGCCGAACATAAACGAGCTGAAGGGCAAAGAAAAAAAACTGGCAAGAGAAGAAGATACGAGCTGCGTAGTAATAGAAGAACTTTTGCACGATCAGTTTTTAATGTAGAGATCTATAGTTACTGCAAATCATGCAATTAGCACTTTACCCTGAGGGCTTCAAGTTATTTAATTTATAGGTACTTAACGAACAGGTAGCTGGAAGATCTTCCAATATCGATTATCACTTGTATATTTAGCTGCGGGGCAACTATATGATTATTTTTAATAAACTATCGCTAGAAACATTAACAGTTATATTACTTTATAAATTCCTCTTGATATTAATTTCAAAGTAACTGAAGTTGTTAAAAGTGTTTGTTTTCGGAATAGCAAATTATTTTCCTTTCTGAACTAATATAAACTTGAGAATACAGTGTACATATTATATTTACTTGTAGGCCTACATTCAAATAAAATCTGACGCAAAAAAAGCATAATTTCAGTAGTTACATTACAATATTTTTTTTTTTTTTGCCATGTGATTCAAATGTCTATAATTATATTGATAATCTCTGTTTTCAAAAAATTTCATTACATCCAATATTTCAAAGACAATAGCAAACATTAGCAAAAATAATAAAGTTAACTTTTTTTCACAAATCAGAAAAATTTATCTATTACTATTGTTGAGTCAATATGGTCTTAAATTTCAATCTCCAAAACAATATTTCAATTATTATTCTTTATTATTATTTGTTTCATGATGACCTTAATTCTAGATGTATTTTTTTTTCCACCAGCGTCCATCCATGTATACAAAAGCGCGTGTGTGGTAAAGTTAAAAAAAGAAAAAAAAAACGGAAAACGTCAGTGAGATCTACCACTTCATCACGACCCGAACCTATAAGGCCAAGATAATGTATTACAAATGGAAATATTGGCAGCTGTAAGTTAGACACCTTTATTTATTTTAAGTGAGCCAGATATTACATAAGGTACGGAAGACAAGATTGGCTGGCTCCATGTCATGTTTACTTCATGAAACGAGTAGGATTCTGGCTTCCGTAGCTTACTGAGTTGGATGCACGCCGGATTTTTATTCGAAGAGTTCTGGATTCGAGTTCCGTGCAAGGCTCGAGTGTGGATTTTTTATAGTGTTCAAAAACTGTTAAAATGTGTCAATAATCAAAGATATATGACTTACTCAAACACTTCATCTTATATCAACTAAACATTAAAATAAAACTTAAAAAAAATTTCTTCAAATACTGATCCAATAATCTTGACCTTGGTCTTCCATTTCTTTAAATTACTTGAGGCATATTGGTCTTTACAGTAAGCCATGGCTGGCTACTTCCCTAGTTACTATTTATCATACTTTGTAATCCCGTCTTTAAAAACTTTGTTGTTGTCCAGATGTAGAGCCCAAAAGAAATAAAAAATTCTCATTCGGCACAGACTACAGGCGTATATATATTTCGAAGTAGCCTACCTATTTCTTCTGGAAACTTCTATAAACTTCTGTAGCATTTTAAGAACTTAATATACTAACATATTTATATTTTCTCATATTACAAACTGATCGATTAAACATTTTCTCATTTTTCAAACAAATTTCTTTTTTAACTGAATGCATTCAGTTTTGAAAAGCTTAGAATAATCTTCATATTAACACTGTGTTTCATACCTTGCGCCAATAACGTGGCCGTATAAATATTTACCTTGTGCCATGAATTAAGATTATATTATGATAGGTTCAAATAAATTATAACGCATTTTATAATTTGGGAGTTTTGAATTTTTTTTAAAATTTGAACCCCGGTTATTTACGTGATGATTTGTTTTATCAAAAATGGTTTCAACTATAGTTTTAGATAAAGTTTAGGATTTATGCTATTACATATTACGTATTTTATAGTACATCTATTTTAAAAAGGAAATTTTTTACTTTCAAATCTAAAGCCTTCACATTCCTTACAGTAATGGTTTGTTGCATAAAAATTTATATTATTAAACTTTTGAACAATATTGAGAAAGATAAATAAAAATAATATTGGAAACGATAGTGTAAAATTTTTCTTATTTCAAGCGCAGGTTTTCTCAACTCCTTGCAATAATGGTTTGTATATCAGATTTATTTCAGACAAAAGTTTACATTAAAAATCATAAGATTTACAAAAAAAAATTGAACGGATTTGATGGTGTTTCTACTAAGGTAGAAATAATTTAGTTTTAAAATTTTAACCTCTCTTTATCCACAATTCTCAATGGGTGGTTGTATCAAAAATTGTTTCAGACAAAATTTTTAGATAATATTTGTAGGGTTTACAAACAATTTGAACGGAGTGTGATTATTTTGGTCGTTCAACCTCTGTTTATTCCATCCCGTGCAGTGATACCTGGTAGTATTAAAATTATTTTAGACGGAAGTTGTAGGTAATAAATTATGGTTTTACAATAAATTAAAATGGATTTAATTTACGAAAATGATGCTTTCTTTTAAATATACCCCTATGTTTTCAACCCCCTGTAGTAATGGATCGTCTTATTAAAACATGTTTTAAAAAGTTTGGGATATAAATTTATGGAAAAACAAACAAATTTTAACGGATTTTGTGGTGTGCCTATGAATGGAGTTATGAATATTTTTTTGCCTCCAATCCTTGGTTTTTTCCACACCTAGTAGTTATTTTTTGTTGTATCAAAATATGTTAAGACAATTTTTTGCTATAACGCCTAAGAGTTTAAAACGTTCAAACGGATGTGATTCTCATCATATTATAGGTGTTATATCGATTGTTATGTTTTTCGAAAAACCTTTTCCATTTTAGATTTTTAGTTGGATGTTGCCCATCAATGAACGTGACCGATATTTTTCATAACTTTAATTTATGTATCAGTTTTGAAGTGATTTGTGCAAAATTACGAAAGTTATCGTGGCCATAAAACTGTTATATATACATATATGTGTGTGTGTGTGTGTATACCATTTTTGAGATGACGCTGGTTTTGGGTTCTATAGACCATCGAAAAATAAAATACAAATTTTCCGGAAGGCGCACAATTGAAGTTAATTTTAAATTTCAAATCTCAACATCTCTTATGCCAAACTTAAAAGTTTTTCAGAATTTTCGTTTTTAAATTCCATATTAAACCATGGACCAAAGTACAGATTGAGCATTTGAAGCGAAAGTAAGGCCAAACAAACCGGACCATTTCTAGGCAACTACTGGACCATTTCTTATCACAATATTGCGATTCTAATATCCACTCAAAGCGTTAAGGACTAATCTATAGTGTTTCAGATATGGCGCAGTCAGACAATTCCTATCCTTTGGATTCTACTCCATCGTTTATTGTACGGATATATTTTCCTTCCGAGCATGGACCACTTAAGTCATCGTTCGATTCACAGATCGCGCCAATATCCTACCTCCAACCTTTTTTGGTTACAACGTGTTTCCTCCCCTTTGGTGAACCTTTCCCCCCCTTTTGCCATGCTAGATGACCTACTGTTCAAAAGGATGAACAGCCCCAAACCGAACAGTTCCAAAGTTTATCGAAGTAATAGGTTAGGTTAGGTTAGGTTAAAACACGGTAATAAATAATTGTTCTTTATTTTCTTCCGGGAGAGTTTGTTAGGTTATCATGACTAAAATGAAAGTTTGTTCAGGTAAGTGTTATTTAAAATACTCTATGACCGCAAAATATCATAATCCTTACAATATCATGGTTTTTTTTAGGGATCGGCAAACTTCGGAACTGTTCGGGTGTGGCTCTCATCTATGTGAACCGTAGTCTTCCGCGCCTCGTTTCATCTGTGGGATTCCTATAATTAACTGTCCTCCAACATTTCCCGAACGTATTTGACATTTGCATCTCGCTTGTGCAACTTTTTGGTCGGAATAAATAAAAATATTTACCAGAAAAATAAGGGAAAACTAATTTGGTACATATACAATATTTAAAAATTTTCAAAAATTATTTAACATTATATTTATGTTATTTAACTTACCAAAATTTAATTAAGGTTAAGATCACTTAGTAGTTTGAAAACCTAGCCTTCCCTGAAAAAGAACAAAATAACGAATTGTCTTCAATAATTTTTGTTATGTAACAAACGTAACCGTATACTAGGTACCATTTTATTTTAAAACGCTTTAGGGGCATTTTAACTGTCAATTGCGTAACATAACCTACGTCTTGTTTAAGATTTTAGAAACTGTAACGTTCCGGAGAAAAAAAAAACGTTTACGTTATTTTTAAAATTTAACAATAATTTTCCGTTATATTTACAGGTATAAATAACCTAACAAAACTTTCATTTTTGTTCAGATCTCTCCAACACGGGAAAACTAACACTTTCCGGAGAATAAAAAATATAAATAATTTTGCAGTCGTTTTAGTTATGTAAAGCACTCAAATTAAATTGTATTTTATTTTTACAACAAAATAAAATTGAAAATTAATGATCATAGATTATTTAGAAAGATCAATTAATTTAAGTTATTCATTTATTATTTTGAATTTATAATATTATAGTTATAATACTCCTGTGCTAACACGATCTGCGTCTAGTAAAACGTTTAAGTTGAATTAAAAAAAAAACTTATTAAGAAAATATTTCATTTCAGTCATATTTGTCCGTCGTGCAACAAAAAGAAGTTAATTCCGAAACATTTGTCGATACATTGTGATTAAAATGTTTACGAAAAATATTGAAGTTCATATTTATCTTTTTTTTTTTTTCATAGTGAAACTACGAGATGTCGTCGTTCGCGAAGACTCGCAAGAGGCATTGTTCGCACGTGTGCGCTTTCTTACCAGTCCGCGCGTGGCACGCCAGCAACGCTGTGGACGTTTCCGCGGAGGGTGGGATAGGGTGCCAAAGCAGAGGGAACGATGTAAAAACTATTGCGAATTTCACCTGTCAGCACTGATATATTGCCGTCGGAAAAGTTCGCGACCCTGTCATCGGATCAACACTGTCAAACTCCTTTACCCTGCCATTACACCCCCTCCCCCCCTCCTTCACTTAAAATCAAACTAAAACAATCACGGGGACCTATCGACAGGGCTGCTGAGGTGACGACGATGCTATGAAACCTGGACAACTATTTATTTGACCACGAGAAACTCTAGATATAACATTCCAATTCCACTGGGGTTCAAACCCATCTTCCCGAATCTTCCATTAATTTATTTATTTCTGTTTGCACATGGGATACAGCTTTCGCCCGTATAAATAACATAAGATTTTAACTATACCCTATTTCATTTTATTTCTCAGCACGCCTTCTACAAACCCCGCCTATTTATTCAAATTAAAAAAAAAAAAAACACAGTTCAGAGTGACATGACGCCCTATATTCGTGACCCATTAAAAACCAGATTGGTATTTTTTGTAAATGTAGGTGATGGGCGGAAATCCGCGGCCTGGGACCCTCCGCGGGCCCGCTCAAACATAAACTCATAACGTAGGTTGCGGGGGTTTTTTTCCGCAGAAATTGAGGCTCGTGCGCTCAGCCGGGTGGCCACATGTACTTCATCCTTCGTTTCCGTCCTTCCTGAGTTTCTTAACGGGAGCATACAGCTGGCTCACGCATGGAAGAACATTTATTGGAAGTTTTTCTCAAGATATGTTCTAACCCAAAAAGATTTGTCGTGAGAGAAGTTTCTCAGGGGCATGCGTATAGTGCAAGGATAAATTAATCCATTAAAAAAAAACCAATTATTGTTTCTATCACTCAAAATATTCCCCACACACGATTAGTTTTGTGGTTGGTGTTGCTGTTGGATGTATCGTTTATTCGCAGAATAATGAAGAAACTTTGGAAGTTAAATTTTAGTTACACTTTTAGTTAAAGATGAAGAAAAAAAAAATAGAAAAGCGAAAACAAAGAGTATGAACAAAAGATATCTGCCACGTCACTCAGCTGATGGACTGATGGAATAATTGACTGATTGTTTTGAATGACAGTTTGGACTGGCGAGACGCTGTTCCCACACACTGCAGTTTGGACTGGTTTGATATAAAGCCAACAGTCAGTTTTGATGGAAAACCATCAGTTCGCCTGTACGACAGTTCCGACTGATCAGTCCACCGTCCTTGCACACACACGGCAGTTCTGACTATTCAGTTCCGAATGATAAGTCCTAACGGACAGTTCGGACTGATCGTGTGAGGGGCCTGTAATATTTTTTTCACGAACCTAAAACCCGTGACGCGATGCAAACATAAATTATTTCCTGGTCGGAAATTTCACTGCGCTGACGTAGAAGATGTGTCGGACGTGACTGGTTCGGAAATCATCGCGTTCGTCGGGTTGTTATTGCGGTTCTAGTATTTCCGGTGCAAACCTGTCCATCCAGCCGGTCAGCAAAAAAAAAAAAAAAGAAGAAAGAACCCCTCAGCGAGAGGTGGCGATGGAATCGGGATATGGCCTCGTCCACCGTCATCAGACGTAACGAACCTAATTGAAACATTACGTAATCTCGCGGGCTGATTGCCCGCGTGGGCGGGAGACTGAAGGGAGGTTAACGATGCGGACGACCCTGCAATTAAGAGGAGATAAAAATATAATGTACGTGTTGGAAGGGTGAGGGTTGGTGGAGGAGGGGGAAGGGGAGGTCGGATAATGAACGGTTCTCGCCCGATCGACCGCGAGTGCAACGGAACAATATAAACGGCCGGGGAGTCTCTGGTGTGGGACCGCGAGCGGTCGACCACCGCCGCGCCGCCGCAGCGATCCAGGGTAATTAATGTTGCGAAGATAATCGCCACGCCGTGGGGCAATTAAATAACAAAGGATAGAGGCCGAAGCCTAAGCCAACCACCCCTCCTGCCCCGGCAACCTCCCGTGACGGCGGTAAGGCAGTAAGCCGAAAGCCGTCTGACCGATAGGAACTAGACAGAACCGGCAGTTCTTTTGTCGAAGAGTCGTTTGACAGAAAGGCACTGGACCGACAGGTATTACACCTAAAACATGATAAAGTATCTGGCTGGTACAGTAACTCTATTCTTGCAATACACAGTTGATCGACAGGAACTTAGAGAAAAAGTTACTTTGCCCAAAATTCAAATGTCTTGAAGGTACTACCCTGAAATTTCGGTCAAATGACTTTCGGTCTTAATGACTGCTGTCCGGAGTGAACAGGGGCTCGTTTTTGAAATGCGCACTGTGAGTAGGCGGTAGGCGTGTGTGTTGTCGGGTTTCCTGTCTGTGGGGCGGCTCGTGGTATTCTCGAATACTAACGACAAGCCACGATCGCTCTCTACATCAGATCGTCATCTTACAAGCTTCCCAGATGCGAGGCTATGCCCCATGAATGACAGTGCCGGGGGTTGGTTCAAATTGATCAGTTCATTCATGTGGATAGTGAATGTAGCCTCGGGCACAGGAGCTTGGATATTGACAACATGTTTTCATGAGCGTCGAATTACAGTCAAACTACCGCCTGTGGCTTGTTATTAGTTTTCGAGGGTAATACAATAAGGTCCAGAGACGTGTGAACCAATCATTGCTACCGCCTCACCGAATTCATCAACATTGCGGATCCACGAGTTGCAGCATAAACCTATATATATTCAAATTCACGAATATCGGGGGAAACACACCAAATCATATTGGTGTGTCAATGCAAATTTTTAATATGAAAAAGATTCTGGAATACAAATTGTAAACTAAATAGTTATAGTATAGATTAATCACTGCTTTAAAAATCCCTTTTGGCACTGCCTACTGGCGTAAGTAGAGTTTAAATTACTTATTTATTCTGGAAACATTCTAAAAACTTCTATAATCTTCTGGAACAATAAAAAACTTATTGTACATGACATCCTATATTTTGTCCAATATTTCAGAATTATTTGAAAAAAACAATTTCTCAAATTTTATATAGCGAGAATGTTGTGAAGGTTTTTAAGTAAATGCATCAAGCATTAAATAGCTTAGAGTGATTATCATATTATACCTCCAAAGGAGGTTATGAATCGTTTTGACATTCAAACCCTGTTTTTCATCACTGAATTAATAGGCCTACGTAGTCGTATAAAAGTTTGCACTGGACAAAGGTTGAAGATAATATCAGGATTGTTTAAAATATATCCCAAAAAAATATTGTAAAAATATTTTGAATTTTTTTAATCCCCTTTTTTTAAAGTAATAGTTGGTTTCATAAAAATTTGTTTCAGTCAAAGGTTTAAGCTAACGTTTAGAATTTTTACAATAAATTATAAAAATTTTGATACTACAACACTTGGTATTGCCACCCCTTGCAGTGATGGTTGGTAGTAGTATATAATAGTAAACACGGTAACTGGTTCATGTTTCATGTGTCGAGGTTGAAACGCCCCTCGTGTCCTTGTTATTAATATTGACAAGATGTCGACAAAACAGGCCTTGGAAGTGGCGGGCAGAAAAGAAGAATTAAGAACAAAATTTAAACATCAGAGGCGGACACGGGGTGGGTCCAAAGAAAAATTTGTAAACTCCCTATCAAGACTTGGGAGTTTAGTGTGGATCGTTATTGCCTTAAGTAATAAAAACAAACAGTTACGTTTATAGGCATCCTTTTATTTAAGGTCAAAATTTGTTTTCAAGATTTTCTGTTACAAGCTATAAAGAGAAAACACTTCTATCATTTAACCATTATTAAAGAGAGCTCAATCTACCTAATCATTTGCCGACCCGGGCCGCGAATAGAAAATTATTTTTCCAACACATCATTCTTAAAGAAACCGTAAAGTTTTAACATTTTACAAAAATCTGTAATCACCATATTAGCTTATCATTGGTTAATTATAAAAATTTCACATATACAATTTCGAGATGGCTGAAGAGACCAAAGCTGTTAAACTGGTTCGAATCTGATTTCTGAAATTACATTTGGAAATTTACAAAATAAAACTTTCACTGGCACTCGCTCTCACGAACTGGAGATTTTCTGGCGGTTCGTAGCTGATGGCGAAAAGGCCGGGGGTGAGAGCTTCCACTGGCGAAACCACCAATTCAAAATTGGAGGTCGCCGGGCTTCCTTAGTTCCCCATGATGGTTTCTTTCTCTTTGGGGGAGGGGGGACTAGGACCCTGTCTGTGGACAGACCAAACCAAAATAAATTATATCTGCACCACAGACAGAACAAGGTCGGGTCAGAAAACGACCGCAAGAGAGACAAAGTTCAAAGGACCGAAGAGAGAACTTACCAAAACAGGGTAGTAGTTGTTGTTAGGCACAGCCATGTTGCTTGGTCGGAAGATGGAGGGCGATGCGCGGCCGACGTCGCGGTTAAAAGAAAAAAAAATATATGCGGCACCAGACAAGAAATTTGGTTCGCGGAGAAACTAGGATTACTACGTAGAGGCTATACTGAGATGACTAAAATAAAAAACCAAAAGGTAAATAGGGAAACATCCCTTTTCTGATCGGACTACATCTTAGTACTGTTGCTCGGCGTCAGCTTTGATTTAACTGGACGGAGCCCGAAACACGATCAGCGGTCTACCGACGCGGTCGTTCCAGAGTGCAGAGCAAGAGTCCCCTCTCATCCGCGCCGCGTCGCTAATTCAAAACAAGGACTTCGTCCTAGAGGGTGGAGGGGCGTCGGAAACCTTCGGCAACTCTCGTCGTCCGGCTCGAAGTAAACTATCGTAAAAGACTTCCCTCTGTCGGAGGTGGCACGCACTAAAGTCGACCAGGGGCGAGTTGCGGTACAGTCGACTTAAAAAAAACTACTCCCTTATGAAACCAATCTATATGGAAAATAAAATTATTTCCAAAAATAATTTTAAAATTATGATAAAATTTAAAAGTACGTGCCAAAAAACCTAATTTCCGGCACAAGGTGTCGACCTAACTCTAATGTAAAAGCGGCCATCTTGGATGACGTCAACGTTGATTTTTCGCTACAGTCACCATCTTGACCTTTTACCAAGACTCTTTACTTTGACATTGACCAGTGACTTTGGACTTGACCAGTGTTCTTGCCTTTGACCTTGACCTTGGCTTTGGACTCAGCAGTCATCTTGAATTCAGCCATTATGACATCTAGCACTCCATTGACAACTGTTGGACTTTTCTTTGCGGTAGAACCTTCCGTCATCTTGAATTTTGACGTCATATGCGCCATCTTGAATCTGATTTCACAAACATTTTTTTTTTTTTTTTTTTTTTAATAAATGACCGTCATCTTCTTTTCCTCGTCTAGAGGCTGTCATCTTGAATTCAGCCATTATGAAATCTAGCACCCCATTGACAACTGTTGGACTTTTCTTTGTGGTAGAACCTTCCGTCATCTTGAATATTGACGTCATATCTGCCATCTTGAATCTGATTTCACAACCTTTTTTTTCCAAATAAATGACCGCCATATTCATTTCGTCGTCTAGAGGCTAACATCTTGTATGAGGCCACAGAAACGATCTTGGTTTTTGTTTTGCTGGAGGTCGCCATCTTGGATAGTACCAACTTTGTTTCTGCTGTCTGTTCCTAGAGAGCGCCAGCATCTCTCTGTTTCATGAATGTAATGTCTAATTTCCATTAACTATCGATGTGGTTTTAACCCTTAGTAATATATTAAAAATTAATTTTTTTTACATAAGATATTGAAATCGACGTGATTATAACCATGACAGCTCGGAATTCAGGGTTAAAAAATATACGCCTTTGAATTCACGACCATCGAGAGAGTTACCATAGTGAGAATTAATAAAAGTTCATGGATAAATAACATACATAATCAGACTTGTAATATATATAAATTGATTTGAAGGAATAATAGCATTACCTGCTAGAGGGCGGTACCATTAATTTTTGCTTTAATACTTAGCTACTAGGAGTGCTAGTTAACACACGTCATCTGCTAGAGTGTACTGCTGCCATTATAGTTTAATTTTTATTCCCTAGAATGCAGTAATACCAGACTGCCAGCTGTCACGATGTTCGTCATGTTAGCTGACGTCATGACTGCCATCTTGAAAATCTGTAATTTGTTACCAATAAACTTGGAAACAGATTCCTAAAATCATTAATAAAATAACCCATAAATTTATCGACTGATTAAATGACCTTGGTACGATTCCTGGACAATGCCGAAAAAGTTATTTAAAATTTAAAAATGTTTGTTTAATTTATTGCCCTTATTACCAAAAAACCTTTATACAAGACACCTGTCCAGCTAAATAAATATTTTATTCGATATCACTTCGCCAACCTAGGTATTTTTCGATACTCGGCGGACATTTTAAACAGGTCATGTACAACGTCTGCGAACAAATAGATGTAATTTTTTTTACATTTGTTATACCTTACAAAAACGCCATGTCCAATATTAGGCGTATAGACCAAGCGACCCTAAGCCACGATGCCAGGCCATGTCCAATGCCAGGCGTATAGACCAAGAGTAAATGGACAACGAGAAAGTATTTTACGATACTTGTTATTTATTACAAAACAAATATTTTATATTTCAAACAGACAAGACAAGAGTCTCCGAACTGCCAGACCTACAGTATGGATAATAAATTTTTACAAGATAATAGACCAACTAACGAAACAGGTTTTACGCTTAAATATGGGACCAAGAATTCCCGAAAAAATGTTTTACGCTTACAACAAAACATAGACGTACTGAACCATTAGGTCGTCAGTACCAAGTACAGACCTGCAATGCTCAGTCAACAAAAACGATACACAATCGACATAATGGATATATACAGGCCACACAGTCAACAAAAAGACACACACTGGAAACAATTTCGGAAAAAGAACAAACACAGGAGAAACATTTGACAAAAAGGACACATCCTGAACATAAAGGGCACAATAGACCCACACTGGACATACAATGGACACACATTCGACCAAAAGGACCTAAAATGGACACACACTAGACACAAAAAACACACAATGGCCACACAACGGACACACACTGGCCACACATTATATAAAAAGGACACACACTGGACACACAGGATACATAATATACACCCAATGGACGGATATTCAACAAAAAGTATCACACTGGACACACAGAACACACAATGGACACATATTCGACAAAAACGAAGCACATTTGGAAGCACATTCGAAAAAGGAAGCACATTTAATGAACAGAGCGTACATTTACACGAACATTCAACTCACTTATATATGATCCCATCAGTAGGAATTGATCGGTCGCAGGATACGATAGGCAACAATGCCTTCAACTATATTTAGCTACAACTAATTTAAATTTTATTTTGCTCCATCTTCCATCTGTCTTTCGGTCCAACTGTTCCAATTGTATTTGGCTTCAATTTCTCCAGCGACATTTTGGTTCCAACTGCTCCAACTGTCTTTGGCTACAACTGCTCTAACGACATTTTGGCTAAAACCGCTTCAACGACATTTTGGCTCCAACTGCCCCAAGTGCATTTTGGCTAAAAGGGTACAAGGCTACAAATCTAAAATAATACGAGGCTACGAGTATACAAAGCTCCATCTGACTACAACTGCTCCAACGAAATTTTGACTTCAACTCTTACAATTGCATTTTGGCTACAATACAACAATAGTACGGTTCCATATGGCTACAACAGCATTTAGCTATGAGGCTACAAGGCGATACAACACAGTTGTGACTTTTCGGGAACTGGCACCTGTTCCCATCATCAGGCAAAAACCTGCTATGTTCGTCAATTTTGTCGTTGTGTTAGTATATTTTCTGCGTTGCCAATAATGTTGTTGTCTGCCTGAATTTACTGTTTTTTTTAACTGTATTGTTATTGTAAGCTCCTTGTGTTCATCTGTGCTGTTATTATTTTTTTATGACTGAATTTCTTCCTCGGAATTCTTTTGCCGTCTGATATTTAAGTTTGAATGTGTTCGTCTGTGCTGTCTGTACTGTCTTGTCCATGATTACTGTTTAGGTTCATCGTTCGGTTTATCCGTCTGCTTATGTTTTAATTTTTTATTTTGTTAATTTTTAATTTTGCGTTTATGAATTTTTTCGCAATGGCGAACAGTGCATAACTGCAATGGCGTATGTCCAAGAAACTTGTTTCAAATCAAGTACTCCGCCAACTTACGTATGTCCCTGGATAATCTGTAACCGGTTTGTTATGCCGGTTCGAAGGGGGAAATTTTTTTCAATGGTGGTGGATGAGTTGGTATTATCGGGATCTCACGTCTCGCGCGCTGCCTGCTTCCAGACCTCCCGCGGAGCGAAATCGCAGTCCTAGCCGTCGCCACTGACTGGGGGCAATCCTCCAGGATTTCATTGTCATGCGGGGCCAGCGACAACACCGGGAGCCGACCCCGAACAAAAAAAAAAATATATATTAATATTTTCCCCTCACGAACGTCGGCATTTAAGCTCCCGCCACGGGCTCCCACGAACACACTCGCTTCTCACATAATATCCGGAAGTTACGGGCGTTTACGAGGTTCTTTCCGGGGCGGCGGGATTCGGCGATGGGTTCCCGGACCCACTCGTAAAAACCGATGATGAAAAAAAAATAGGTGGTGGGGAGTTGGGGGAAGTAAAAGACGCAACTCGAGGGCGGGTTGGGCCACCAGAGTCCTCATAAGTTGCTCGGTATCGTGACGCGAGAGGGTGCAGTTAGAATGGTAATATAACCGCGCGGCCGAAGCGCTACTGTAATTTTTTTTTGTAAGGTGCCAGCGACCGGCGGAACTAAAAGGAAAGCTGAACAGGGACAAAGCCGAGAGTATAATGCTACGATACTACTACATTTTTTTTATACATATCTTCTGTTCTTGCTCGAAATTCCACGTCAGACAGATTTAATCGTGTTAATTATTGTGGGCTACGCGCTTTTAGAAAAAAAGGTTAATGTTTATAATTTTTTTCCCCTTGGAAACATTTAAGACGACGAGCTTCCATTAGAAAGCCCATAATTATCAAACGCTATTATTCTTACCTCTTCAAAAAACTTGAAAAATATTTAATATTTATTTTTAATAAAACTAAACCTATATTGGTTTTGTACATCAACAACATTTTTGGTTGCATGATAGTTATCGTATGCTTATGCAGCAATGCTATATAATTGAAAAGTTTTAATATTTTTAATATATGTTTAAACTTGAGCTGACTGTAAAGATAAACACAAAACACAAAGAAAAATCAAATAAATGTGACTCCTTGTAATACATTTTTCCATTTTTGGATTTCTGCCATATATTTCAGATAACTTTTGAGGAAAAATATAGGCTTCAAAACAGGAACATATTTTCTGGCTCTTTATATACACTCTTCTTGAAAAAAGACTTCTTTGCAAACGTGAAGTTCGTAATGTGTACAGATTAAAGTTTATAAGCAAGATTTGTCGATTGATTATCTGCAAGTCGTAAATTTTTTAGTGTATTATTTAATAGCTCCAGTGTGTCTTTACATGTTATGCTTAAAATACTTAGGTTGTTTAAAAAATCTTTTTATACATGTTTGCCAAACCCTTTTTTCTAGTAAATATATAAATATGACGTTAATTGTGCTGCATGTTTCTATAAAATATATTTTAGTTTATTTTATCTTAATATACAAATATTTTTGTTTTTCAATATTATGGTTAAGCTTTAAGTAACAGCAATCATTTTTTATCTCGTACATAACTGTTTTAAAATATATCCAAACTTTTAAGTGATGTTCCATAAACAATATTTTTAACATATTTCCAGCGAATATCCTTTTAAAAAAAAAAGAATATTTTTGCTTACAACAAACTAATTATGGCATTAATATATAAGCAAATAACTTATAAATTAGATGTAAAATACATTTAGCCTATCCTTAGACTTGGAATAAAAAAATACTTTCTTAAATATTTTTTGCCTAAAGAATAGATTGGATGTTTTCCACACTCGGGTCACACATACTTAACACCGGAAAAAATATAATAAAATCGTCACTTTGGAACACATTATCAGTCCTGACTGGATGTTTGCTAAAGCGAGATCACTTTTTGGGTAGAAAGAAAACCAAATAATCAAGATATGATATTTTTATGATAAAAATAATAATTTTATAAAGAAGATTTATATAAAGCACGAACGGTTTGAAAAGCAAAAATTTTCCCGTCGTGTAATTCGAACTAAGACAAATCGTATGACGACTGTCACTAATAATATGTTTAATTGATTTTGTGAACAACTGGTAAAGTTTATTGCTAAGTATAAGGTAAAAAATTATTTCACAACATGGTCTTAATATAAAAATAAAGTAACATTTTAAATTATGATATTTAATAATTATACTCAATTAAATTTATGAATTTCCGTTTTTACATGTAAAAATAGTTAAAAAAAAATTTATTTAAGTTATGTTTTCTAAAATTTATATAATGGTACTAAAATAACGGCCAACTTCTTAATGCTTGTAATTTACATTATTTAAATTGTAGTAACAATTTATTGTGTATTACAGATCTCTCTTTCAATATTTCCTATTAGTGGAAGTTTTATTTCTTTTATGTCTGACTTTATTCTTAATGTTACTTCAAAGAAGAACACGATTGCTGTTAATATTTATTTTCAGTCTATCTCCGGTTTATCTTAGTTTATGGTCATTTTTAAAAAGATGTTTACTGAAACATTTTTATTGATTCGGAAACGAGAAAAGTCAAAAATAATTAAGAGTTTCCCATAAAGACATATTAGTTCCTAGCATGTTTAAAATACCTTTTTGCATTTTTTTTAAAATTTATACAGATTATATTACAAATTTTATTCTTAATAATACTTGAATGAATAACAAGAATTTTAACGATCTTAAGTTATTGAAGCAATTTTATATGATATATCTATATAAATTTAACACTTTGGCAGGCAAGTTTCCTGTTGCTTTTCGAGCTTTTATCCCGAGAAAAAAAAAGTGAACAGAAAATCCCATCAACTGGAAAGTGAGCAAATTGCTCATTGAAGCAGTCCACTCATTCAAGCGAAAGGTTGCCCATTAATAATGGCCGCCGGGAAGAGCGTGCCGTGAGAAGTGGACGTGTCACAAGCACTAACAACAAGCATAGACCCGCGCACCTGCTTCGGCCGGTGGACGCTAGCACTGGCAAGGGGGGGGGGGGGGAGAGATGACGTCATCGTCCGCTTCGGAGAGACGGAAA
This sequence comes from Bacillus rossius redtenbacheri, assembly GCF_032445375.1. Classification (NCBI taxonomy): domain Eukaryota; kingdom Metazoa; phylum Arthropoda; class Insecta; order Phasmatodea; family Bacillidae; genus Bacillus; species Bacillus rossius. The sequence continues at coordinate 26,836,947 of NC_086335.1, read as the reverse complement.
TACGGTAGCTCTTGTCGCGGCAATTCACGAACCCATGGTGTTGGGGGGAGGGGGGGGGGGGGTCGTCTCGCTAGCTCGCGGGAGATGGGTTTTAGTTTTGGCGGGCACGGAATTATTTCGGAGCCGTGCGTGTGAGTTCTCGTGCCTCGGTTTACGCTTTCGTTTATCCGCTTTGGCGTCCTTTTCTTATTCCCATCCTCCCCTCAGCGAGCATCCACTCAATTATGCACGCGGGCAGTTGAAAGGGCAGGAGGTACGGTCAAAAAAAATATAATAATAATAATGCGAGGAGCAAGCCCTGAGAAATATGAACGACTGGTTTTTTTTCTCTCTCTCTCTCTCTCTACTCCCTCTCCAATCCAAACGACCATGTTTCAACCACGTTCACAACAGGATTAAAAACCGAGGCTAGAAGCCATGAAATTCTCCGTGTTTTTTTTATCCCCCCTCCCACGCGATGGCGGAGTTTAGACAGCGTTGAATTCAGGCGAGGCGTCAATTTGGGGATTAATTTAAAGTAATTTTTATAGCTGATAAATCACGATCAAAACAGTCAGGACGAACTCTCGTTTTTTTAATTGATAAGCGTTTATGAATGTTCAAACACCCATAAGAAATTGCTTGTTATTGTTATTAACATACTAATAAACGTAAAATTAAAAATTGCGGATACTTATGTACCTGCATTATAACTGTCATGTAACATGTAGCAAATTGGACAGTTATATAAAGTAATGCCAATTGATACCATGTACCTTTGCTGGGTTAATGTGTTTATGTAAATTGTGTTTGTAAACCACTTTGTTTGATTTTCAAGGTTCGTAAACAAACAATGTGTGTTTTTTGGAGTATGAAATTCAAAATATAGAAACCAATGGTACCAAAGGAAAAATGTCAAATTTGAGATGATAATTAGAAGTACTTGCGATAGTAACATATCCTTTAATTTAAATAATCTCTAGTTTGGTACGTTATTCAGTAATTCAAAAACTGGCTCTGAAGATTTTTTTACGCAGGTTCAATAGTGGGAAAGTTACCAAAGTATAAACGCTTTTAATTGATAAAATTTAATTAAATTCTACTGATTCAAATTTTGACTTTACGAAACTAATGAAGAATTGACATTACACATCCTTCTAGGTTATTCAGAAATGTAAACTTTAGTAAATTTATCATCCTGATATGTTGGTGAAATAAACTAATTTTCTAAAATTTAATATGTAAAAGAAGTTTCTTGCAGTACATAGAAACCTTTCAATACAAAATGAAACTAAAATAATGTTAACTTTTACATTTTTTTTCAATATTCACTGTACTTTAAGCTGTTATTTTGTATTCTTTAAACGTTTATTTTCCTTAATTTTACTTTTAAATCCTTTCAAATTGTTTGTAAACCATATAAATATTACCTTTAACTTTTGTCTGCAAAATTTTTCATACAACCAACCATAACTGCAAGAGGTTGAAGAAACAAGGGTTGGAAAACAAAAAAATATTTATAACTTCTTTAGTAAGGACATAAAAAAATCCATTCCATTTTTTTGTAAATATGTATTATAATTTTTATCTAAAACTTGTGTCTGAAACAATTTTTTAGATGAGCGATTGCTACGGGGAATTGAAAAATTAGTGCAAAATTAAAAAAAAAAAATCATATCAGAACCATATACACCACCATATTCGTTTTAATTGATTGAAAACTTGAATTATTATCTAAAACTTTTGTTTGAAATAATTTTATTTATAAGATCTACTATTAATGACAAATAAAATAACTCCCTTAGCACGCACACTATCAAATCCGATCAAATTGTTTGTAAATCTAATAATTCTTAACCAAAACTTTTATCTGAAACAATTTTTGATAATTCAAACCATTATTTCAAGTTTAGAAAAAAATTTGTGTTTGAAATAAGAAAATAAATTAAAAAATCCATAACATGTACACAATCTAATCCATTCGTATTTTTTTTGAAATTTTTAACTATTGTCTAAAATTATTGTTAAAATTTTAAATTTCCAAACAGCCATTACAATAAAGGATGGAAATAAGAAGGTTTAAAAGTAAATAAATTATAATTACATTTTTAAAATAGACATTATATCATATCCGTTATAATTTATGGTATGAATCCTAAACTTCATCTAAAATTTGGCTGAGACAATTTTTGATGAAACGAATTATTACCGTAAAACAGAGGTTGAAATTAAAAAAAAAATTTCTTAGTATGAAATTTGTTTTAATTCTTTTCAAACCATCTAAATATCATCTTAAAACTTGGATACAAAGCAAAATTTTATACGACCATGTTATTAGTGCAAGGGATGCAAAATAGTGTTAGAAATCCAAAAATTAAATAATTATATTAGTTGGTGTATAATATGAAATTCGTTCTAAGCCATTCAATGCTGCTGTCTAAACTATTCAAGGCTGCGTTCTTAATTATTCAAAGCTGGATACATTGAATTAAAAACATTCGTTATATTTTCGCTGCATGGAAAATGGGCAAATATTTAATTGATAATTTTGTAATATTCGAGAGCATAAACAAAAATAATATACAAATAATTTTATATGTATAAAATTATGTAAACATGTGTTAAAGACTGAAATAAGTTAATTCAATGACATTGTGATACCTAGTTATAAAGCTCTGGGACCATTTCATAGCAGCAGTAATACAAACAGACTGCAAAGACTATTATTTTAACTTTAATTCACATAGTTGTCTATGCAATTTCATATTCTTTTCTCAATGCACATGTTAACTGTTTTAATATTACCATTGTGTTTAGTATATATTTAGTTATAAGTGTTTCTCATTATTTTAAGCTTGATGGTAACTATGACCTCAGGCCATAGAAAAATTTTCTTGACCAGTATGATCTGGATTGTTGAAAAAGTTTTTTGAATCATGGCAATCAGAATATGTAATACTGAATTAAGACATCAAGATGTAATTAATGATTGCAATAATATTTGTGAAGAATATAATGCTTATTATGAGTAAATTGAGGTGCATAAAACTAGAACTGAGGTGAGCTGATTATCTTCACTATTTCCGAATATTGGTTTGACTGAATATATTGGATGGCCACAGAAATTGACGCTATGGAAATAATCACCAATATCCAATATTTTTTCCCTTACCATAACTTGTGTTAAAACCACGAGTCTTGTAGACTTTACGAGTATCTGAATCTACCGAACTGAAGTCGAGGCAACATTGATATACGAGAAAATTTCTAGTTCAAATTTTGTTTCTTAATAATTATCATAAACAATAATATTCGATTAGATCTGAACTTTTGATAAAAGCTGGACCCCACATAACTTCCTGCTAGTATACCTACAAAATTAAATTTAAAACTTGTTTTTGGTTCATTATATTAGGTATATGATTTGTGTATTGGGCATTCCAAAACAGTAGCTAATATATACCAAACACCTTTACTATTTACATATTTGACAGACCAGCAATCAAACTCAATATATGTTTATATTATATAAATAAATAATAATTATGTATTAGTAAATTTAAATAGATACTGCATAGTAATGGCTCACCACCATAATACACCCTTACAATAAATACGTTATGTACATTAAGTTCTTGAAAATTTTCAGAAGTTTATAGAAGCTGCCAAAATATTTCCAGAATAAATAGGTACTTCCAAATCTACCTACGCCTGTTTGCCGTGCCGAAAGAGAATATTTTTATATTCTGGTCATTCGTGCACAACTCGACCTTGCCAAGTCTCTTAAGCCGTGTAAAGAAGGTCTTTCCTATTAAATACACGTTTGTTGTTAGAGTCCTTGACAAATGAACACCGATCTTACTGCAATTTCTCTTGTCATCCCGTACACAATTTGCATATCGCCCATATCTATGAACGTAAAATCTGCCAAGATATTATTGCTTGTCGAATCGGTAATCGCAGCACCGTTTTTCACTAAACGGAAAATAGAAACCATGTTCGCTCAAACTCAGTATTCGAACAAACCACAAGCAGTAAACTACTATTTCCTACAGCACGTGACCAACTCTGAACCTGGTTACCCCGCGGAATGTTTGAATGTCACTGCGCTTCAATCACGCGTCACTTTAGCCTATGGAGTGGCGCATAATGTACGCAAAATTAAAACTTGCGCATTACTTTTCACGTCTTTAACTTTGCAGGGTTCCATTTCAGGACACATTTTATCCAAAAAAAAAAAAATGTTTTTTTTTTTTCAAGCCCCTGCTACTCAATAAAAATATGTATGTCTAAAAATTTAAATATTTGTTTATATTTGTATAAAACCACCGTTCTTGGCCAAATTATTAAAAATTGAGCATTAGGTTATTTATTATACTATATTAATAAAAAGATCATAATAAAATTTATCTAATAGATTCTTTTACTTTTATCAAACTATAAAAAACCTAATAATTCTGCAAAATCAATTTAATTTTATACATTTCATTAGATTTTCCTCTTATGATATATCGAGGGTATATAGAATTATTTAATTATCTATCTCAGTTTTATGCGTATTTATTTACTATAAACCAAATTCTAAAAATAAATTAGTTTTAAATTTTATTACTTGTGATCTGAATTCTAAAACCTACCGAAGTATAAAATTCTTTATCTCGATAAATATTTTAAATTTATTTTATCTTTTGTGAAAATTGTATTTAACTTATAATACACTCTGAATCTAATTGGTTGAGTAAAAAATGGATTTAATCTTTTTAACCTAAACAATTTTACTATTTCTAATCGTTGGGAATTATCTGAAACTGAAAATTTTAACAAACTATTCATTCTGATTATTTTATCTTGCATGTTTACACAGCAATGCGTTAAACAACGTTCCCACGGGGAGTTAAACACTAATATGAAGAGCATTTTAGTGGACTACTACCCTTGTGAGCGAAGTGTATGGGTTTTTCCTAATGTAACAGGAGAGCGCGGGACCCACGCCTCAAATCAAATGTGTTTGATTTCCAGTCGTGAGTTCGCCTTCTCCAATGCATAATGGCAACTAGTAGTACGTGGAACAGTGCAGTTTCTTAAGTTGTAAGCTAAAGTGAACAAGTGTTGTATGATGCAAACATTAAAGAATACAGTCAAATAGATTTTTGAATGGCAGCGGCTAAGAAAATTTATTATATGCTCAAAGTTCGTGGATTTGGACAGACAGAAAAATATTTAAAAAATTCAAAAACCGGAGGAGCTCATATTTTTGTCAGGAGTTGAAAAGAGTGGTTCTGACTTCTTCGGGATAAGATGCCCACGTTTTGCGGTGTCAGAGCTGTTGCCAGCACTAGTATCCCAGGAAGGATCCAACAGAGTGTCACGGAAAGGGTGCATGGATGCAAATACATAGCGTCTCCACTCCAAGGAACCTTGGTACCAAGGTTATTTACCAAAGTGAGCTATGCCGGGAAGTCCTTGTCCCTCGACATCTTCAGATGTTGGAAAGATGTATTTGTACAGAACTGAAAAATTCGCGGATTCATTTCGTGTTATGCTAAAATTAAAATAATTGTACCTCAGTGCTGCTTCTGCCATTGGTTCACTCTTAATCTGGAGGACTGAGGGCCAGTTAGAGACCCTCACTGATAGAAGTGTCGAATCACAGGCCAATCAGTCGAGACGACTCACAAGTCAGCAGCTAATGTACAGATGGCATTTGCCCGAGTGTGTAGAGGATATTAGAGTTTCATCCTGTATGTCATTGAACCCGCGAATTTTTCCGGTCTCTAGGTATTTGGTATAGTGGAAAAGTCTTCTCTGCAGGCATCGGTAGAAGGTTTGGAAAATTTCCCGGGGGGGGGGGGGGGGACAGCACTGCCGGGCCCTCAGGCCATCGGGTCACAAAGGCCTTGGCTCATCGTGAAGAGAACCAATGTCGTATTCGGCGAGGCTTCTGCTGTGAAAAGTGATGCAACCAGGCATGAAAGACTACTGTAGGATCTGTGACACCGGAGCCGGTGGAGTATCAGAGGGTCTGACTCCTCGGGACCAGTTCAGTTCCCGGGGCGTCTCCTGAGTCCCGGACCGCAATCAGTTACCACACTAGCTCGTACGCTCACAGGCCGTACAAGCCCGCAAGCGCATGCAACATCTAGGCAGTAGTGCGGAGCGACCCTAGTTGATTCTGGGAGTCAACTCTGAAGTTTACAAATACCAGGCCCGGTTGCGTGGTGTGGAATCGCGCTGGCAGTTGGTGGCTCTGTGCGCTTAGAGGAGTTCCCACTCCATTAAGGAGCGTACGCAGTTAGCAGCGAAACAGCCCCGGTACTAGCCTGGACATCTAGTAGAAGTTGGAAGCACTTCGGTCGGGCCACATGCGCTCTCGGTGCTGAGAGTTCCCAGAAATGTGTTAGACTTGGTTAAGCGCCTTATGATACTCTTAGAAAGGGATTTCCATTAAGTCCACTGTTGTAAACAACCCGGTTTATTCTTAATGCCCCAGACTGTAGAACCCATGAATCGGCTAAAAAAAAGGACACTAGTCTTGTGTGGGTTAATGTACAGGAGCACCTTAAACATACCCAGGTTTTATATTACCCGATTTTGGACATGAGTTTATACTTAACGTCGATGGGAATGACTAAGCAGTAGGAAGAGTGTTAAGTCAATCAATAGACGAAGTTTTGCGACCTGTAGCCTGTGCCAGTTGTTTATTGAGAGGGGTGGAATGCCACTTTTCAGCTTATGAAAGATAAGCGTTGAAATGTGTGTGGGGCTAAAATTGCATGAAAAATTTTCGTATTTATCTGGGAGGCAGAGAAGCTGAACTTTAAATGGATAATGAATCACTTACCTAAATATGGACATTAAAAAAAACTTTTATGAAAGCTAGGCCGATAGGGTTTATAGATCGAGACAGTTTTGTTCCGTTATCCAGCATGTTAGTGGACAGGACAATGGGGTAGCAGACACCTGGTTCCGCATGTTTGACCCAAGTGAATTTCAATTAAATGAGAAGGATCACTGGGATGAAGAAATAGACCGATTGAATTTATTACACGATGTTACTGAATATTACGCGAATTTGCCCCATTGGCAAGGGCTAGATAGAGAATGTTGCAAGCCCAAAAAATCAGGTTTTTGAATAAGAAAACAGAGGAGTAATGTGTAGAAAGAGTGCTACTAGGTAAGAGAAACGAAAAAGGTAAATTTTTAGTCATTTACCAGAATGTCTCAATAACTTTTTATTTTAATATTACCATTATTCCTATTTCAGGTGTCATTTTCGGAAACAACGTACCTTGAGTGCAATGAAAAGGTAAATTTTATTGGTCCGGCATGGATAACGAGATACGTAACAAAGTTAAAGAATGTATGATTTCTCAGAAAACCAGAGAAGTCGGGCATTTGTCCACCAGTTCCCCGGGCTTTCCATGTAATAGAGAATGTATGAATTGTATCCCTCTGATAAGATCATATCCTACCATGTTGAATTTTTGTACAAAGGTGTAATGTTTCTTTATATGTGCATCCTATTATTAATGAGGTTCCTTTATTAAAACTCAAGTTCATACAGTAGTGTTTAAATGTTGAAGTCGGGTTTTTATTGCAATGCCCTTTTATTACAGCCACTGCCCCAGTCACACACATTCTAAGTCCTCTTTATAGCCTTGGACGACATAGGCTATGCCCGTCTAACATAAATACACTCTTCCACTCACCCACTCGCACTCGCTCGACGAGTAAAAAAACACAAAGTCGTCAGCGAACATTTTCGTACCTTGGCGGCAACTTGCTCTTACCCAAAGGTCGTAATTCCGTTGAGTGGTATTTCAGAAATTACTCGCTCCGCGAGTACCAGCTCATTCCGTGAGTAGCGTTGACGAATCTCTGAACGAGTGACCAGTTACCTCTTCTTGCGGATATCTCCTGTTGGCACCTCGACACTGATCAGGCTAAGTCCGAACTCACTTGCAAAAAGGTTTAAATCCAGCTTAATCACTTCTGAAGCTAAGTCCAACCTGCAGCTCTGTGTGGCGTCGGGCAGAGTGACATTCCTGGGTGACGTGGTGACGGACAGAGTGAAGGCAGGATGACGTAATCGTGTGTGAGAGCTTCCACTTCCACCTATCTGAAGACTGCAGGCCAACGCTGGCCTTGTATATTCCTTGGGCTGGTATAATAGTCTTCGTTGCTGAACCATCCAGAAGGACGAAGTCACTTCCCCGCCTCCAGCGTAGGAAGGAGGGGTGGTGACGTGGTTCCCCCTCCACTCGCATGGCTCGTGCTAGCCTGGTTTTAGCTGTACACGAAGCCTGCTGGAGGGGCAGGCCACCAGAGATGCCCCACTGTTCCGACGGTAGTGTCAAGTTCAGGGGATAACTTCCAAAACATCGACACAATCAAGATTACAGTACATTGCAGGCAGTATATTAACTGAAACAAGGTTTCCTTATACTGCACATACTGCTGTGGCATTGTCTCTCTGGGTATGTCTGTGAATTGGTGTATGTTTCAGTGTGTTGGTGTGTGTGTTGGACAATATGGCGGATCTCTATTATAGCTGCGGATCCCTTGATTGACACTAACAGGCGACAAATGAAGTTATTTGGTAGTAGTACACTAGAAAATGAAAAGAGAATCCAATATTGTTCTCAACATAGCTGTTATTATGTTACACTTGTAGGAGTAATATATATCTTGGTAAAGGAAGTGGTGGTTATTCTGCTTGTGGGATTCATTGAGGATGGATGTGGTGTCTGTTTTTATATTTACAAGTGCATTTATTGGGAATCTAACCAATAACTTCCCAGTCTGTGATTCAAGAAACAATTTTTTTTATTCCAAATTTTGTATTATATTGATTGATATTGTGTGGTGTGTAGCATTATTCCATTTGTATTATTATTGTACTAACAACTCTATAAGTTGTATATTTGTGTAATTCATTATTAGTATTTTAAATATAGTATGTATTAAAATGTATATAAGTGGCTTCGCACACTTGTGAATGATTTCCGATTCAAAAGAATCTGAAAATGTACATATTCCAGATTTGCAATAATATTTCCATGGTTTCCCACAACCACAGAGGGCAGGTCTGTACTTGTCCGATACTGAATTCATGTATTCACTCACAAGAGTGCAGATAGGCACTTTTCTGGCATCGCATATCTGCAAGTAGTCGAATGACCACCCACGAATTTAATAGACTTCAAAATTAAAGAAGAATAAACCAGTCATATGATTCAACAAAGGTTTACCTGTCTCACTGCTATTCACCCCTTTGATTGGTTAAACTGGCTGAGGTATGGGTAATGGGATGGCTTGGCTAAACCATGGTCTAGGAATGCCAGTAACAACCAGTTCTGTTGCTATGAGCAGTTTTATCTCATGTCTAACTCTATGTTTTGTGCATATGATTTGCTGTGAGTGTCATCCAATTATGGTAAGTTGCACTACATTATTCTTAATTTCTTTAGTAGGTGTAATGTCCTGTTAAACTAGGTCACTTTAATTACTTACTTGCCCCTATTAACATACCTGCTTTAGGTATGCACCGGTCAGGTGTGCTATACGTAAACATTTGTTTTTACCAGGTTTGTGCACAATAGTTTATAATCTGTTATTCACACCCAACTGTTAATGATCAGCTTTTAAGTAATTTAAATATGAAAGCACCTCACCTTCATTTGTCTTTGCGTTGTTTAAGATGATTGCCCCGAGCCATGCTACCCCTCTTGTGAGACTGGTTTATTTTATACCTAATTGGTCATGTTGAGCCTCCTGCAGCATATCCATCCGTTATATGGTCTAAGATGGTTGCTGCCAGCACACTACATCACTATTTTACTTTCTCTCTCACCCAGGTTCCTTTGATACCCTACTGGTGCCTGTCCCAAACCTGATGTTTCCTACTACTTACGAGGATTCTCATACCGTGCACGGTAATGCTATGGTGAACATACAAAAATTAAAAAAATTAACTAAAATCGATTTGTAGAGACCGGTTCAATGACCTACAGGATAAACTCCAATATCCTCTACACACTCGGGCAAATACCATCTGTGCATTGGCTGTTGACTTGTGAGTCGTCTCGACTGGGCAGCCTGTGATTCAACACTTCTATCAGTGAGGGTCTCTAATTGGCACCCAGTTCTCCAGATTAACAGTGAACCAATGGCAGAAGCAGCACTAAGGTATAATTATTTGAATTTTAGCATAACACGAAAAGTATCCGCGAATTTTTCAGGTCTCTATCGATATGTAGTTTCCCACCTGAGGCCGGGTCTACATGAATGCCATGGGACAGACACACATAGGAGCCTGCTGCCCTACCCGAGCGAGGGACAGTCCTGTCGCTCCGGCCAGCCTGGAGAATGCGCGAGGTGAGGCGAGATGGGGCGTGGAGCAGGGACGGAATGAATTGGTGTGGAAAACAGGAGCACCCCGAGAAAACCCCAAACCTTAGGACAACGTCCGCCACGTTTCCCACTTGCCGAAAAAATCCCACGTTCGATCCTACGGGGAATCTAACACGAATGGGCTCCTTCATATTAAAGTATATTTAGTCTGTGTCATGTAAATGGTCTCAAATTGATTGAAATAATTTAAGGTACATACGTCATTACTGGTTTACACTGGTGTTTATTCGTGAGGTAATTATACAAACCAACAATGACGTATGTCTATGACGTCATAGAATAGCATCAAGAATGGAGATGAAGTGTAAATCAGCAAAAATGTTTGTCCATGAAAATATTCTATGTCAATCTTTCCCATCGCAATTATCATACAAATAACGTGTATTTTGTCAAATTTTACAGTTCACTTAAGTAGTACCAACAGTCAAATAATAATTACAAAATACCAATTTAATTTTTTTAAATAGTTATGTTTTTTTTATCTACTACAATTATTTTTGCATGAGCTAAAATTCATGTGTATTGAATAGTACTATTTCGGTGCGTTTTGCTCAGGGCAGAGCGAAAGTTCGTTACTTTACACTACATTAAATATTCTTAAGTGTGAAATTCATGCTTAAGTACGTACAGGTACTGTCACAGACTGCACATACGCCAGTGTTGTTCTGTCGGAAAGTGTGTCGCATCCTAGCAGTTCCTTCTCGCTGGGGACACAGATGTGCGGAACGTGATTGGTCAGAGAATCGCTTTGGTCCCAGTGCGGAGGAAAGTGTCGGAGCACCTCGGATGTGCTGTATATTCGTCGGCGCGGTGGGCGGTTAACGCATCGCCGCTGTAGCCGGATGCTCCTCGGAGCGCGCCCCGCCTGAATACTAATGACCTCCCCTCCTCACCACTCCAACCAGTATAACACTGGCACATTCCCGACGCAAACCGAGCCTTTATTTACTCGATTGTTAATGGTCCCGTGACCCCGCGGTCGCCCTGGCCGCCTCGCTGGCCGGAGAGAATACTAATCGCTACACCTGATTCCATTCCGTTTACACCCACCCCTACCTCCCCCTCCAATCCCCTCCAAACCCCCTCCACATCCTTACACGTGTGGTGCCTTCTATCTGTGCGCAGTGTTCCCAATGTTCAGCGCCTATGGATCGTTTAATCTTTCTATGATCATCCCTTACCCAAAAAATTGAGCTCCACTGTTATTCCAGATTAATTTCAAAATTCGTGAATATTTTATGCACCATAAATCATTTAATTTTATATCCTATTTTTTTTTTACATTTTTATTATACGAAGTATATTTTATTCTTTTTTATTTACAGAAGTCATTGTGCGCTTTGGTTATTAAGTGTATATACAGGATACAGGCTTTTACAGTACTTGTTTATACTTTAGCATTAATTTTGAAACTGATCATTCCCTTTAGTTTGAAATAGTGATATAGAGCTCTACCCTGAGCATAACTGGTGGAATAACTTAAAATAAATTGCACATAAATGCAGATGATCTAAACTTAAATTTTTCCAATACATATGTAATTTTTAGTTCCTACACAAAATGTTGTACATCTCTCGATGGCGAAAGTTAAAAAAAAAGGGGGGGGGGAGTCTTTCAGTACTCACCAAAGATGTGTTATATTTAATCTCGGTGGCGAGCAAATACGGGTGATCTAATTTTGCAAATAACACTTTTAGTGCAAAACCAGGTCACAAAATTTAACGTATAATTATTTAAATTATTTCCGAGGGTGAAAAGTACACTCAAATTGTGTTTTTATCTACATTTCTTGACGCGAATCACACATATTTTCCGCACCCGCCGCTAGGATTCGCTGCTGGAGCAGCTGCGTCAACTGTTTAATCATTATATTTGTAGAGCCAAATATTAAATCATATAATGAAATGGCTCAAATAAATAAAAGCGAACAATATTTGGAAAATAAAACCAAACCCCGGCTTTGGACCTGATATTCGACAAGTAATGTTATTAAAATACTGCTCATCCTGTTAGAATTCATTAAACAGGTAATACTATAAAGTTTTCCTTTGGCTTTGTGAACTTTAGTTCTCGCAATCCGCCACAGATGGAAGCCCCGTTGCCACACACTTCCATTCCATACGACCTCAGTTCTATTTATTAAATTACTACCACCTAATGCTGTATAATTAGGGGCATGCAGAATTCGCGAAAAATATCTGAACACTTAATAGACTGCAACAAGGTATACCCGCGCCTGTGGTTTTTTCCTTGTGGTTGGTGGCCGTCTGTGAGAGAAGTCGTTGCCTTATCAGACCGAGCCACTCAGGACGCGTTTACTTCCGCACTGAATCACTGTGATTGGTGTTGTTACAATAGATATGTACCTGTGAAGTGGTCGGTGCGCGTCACTTGAACTTCGCGCCGCGCGGCGGACTTCGGCGCTCCTTCCCTTCCTACCTTCCCCCCCCTCTCTGCGTCCAGTGCTGTGTTTTGTCTTCCCCTCGTGAGGTGTCCGCGCATGCGCGTGGCGCCCTCTTGCTTAATTAAAACTAGGTGTATTGCCTTGAAGGCTCTTCTTGTTCGTTAGCAGTCAGTCGGTGCTGGTCGTGAATTAAGCATGTAGTCTGATACTTGCTTTAGAGAGAGTGTGTGACAGCGGGGAGAATGCACGTAAGTGTTGTAAGGTGGTGACCCTTACAGTAATGTAAACGGTACTTGGTAATAGCTGTATTATAAATTCCATTTCGGCCGTCACCGTCTAAATTCAATTTGGCATTTATTGTTTTCCTTGATCGTTTTTGTATTAATACCATGCATAGTTTGTTTGACGTCTCTCCCCGTCTGGTCTACAGTCTTCGTTAGGACTTGTTTTTTCGTAATGAATTTAATGTATTAATTTGTAAATTTTCCTTTTATATCATGCCTTATCATGCTTTACAGTAAGCTTATACCGCCTAGTGTAGGTTAGGCCGCGGTCGCCTGCATGTTCATTTGACGTTTTTGTATTCTCTAATGAGGCATGTTAGTGTTCATTATCCTTGTGTGTAAGCGTTAATACTTAATTGTAAAATTTCTTTCAAGTATTTATCAAGTTAATATTATGTATTCTATCAAGCATTTAATCCTAAAGAAAATATAGATATGCGTTCACGTATTTTGCCGTGGCATGTGTACTAGCTCTATCAGTATTAAGCAAGTATTAATCATATGTGAAAGAATGATGTATTTGTATGATAACCACGTGAGGCCTTTGCCCATGATTAAACGAACTAAGTTAATGTAACTATTTGCTACTTCAACCTTTGCATCCATCCTTGGCTATAATTGTTAGATTACCTCTTTGAAAACCTTTTATTCAGCATAATTTATTCAGTATGTTTAGGATAGTGTTACACGCAGTTGAAGGTTCACGTGAATGTACTTCACCTGTTTACACTGTCCCATGAAGCTCATGGAAGCCTTCACCTGGAAGAAACTCTCCCATCACGAAACACAGACGGTGCTGCAGTGTTTTAACTTTAATCTAGTCCCGAAATCTTTTCGCGAAATCGGCATGTCCCTATGTATAACGAAAGCTAAGATGTTACACATCAAAAATGTTTTGATTTGAAAATCTTTATAGCCGGTTACAGATGGCAGTAACAACTTATTATTTCGTGTAGGCCTATTTTCCAATAGTTTTTTTTTATCGTTGTCATACTCTCTGATATTTGAGAAGTTTTTATGCATAAGTTTGCAAATATTTGAAAACTTTAGCATCTTTGCATGAGTTTGTATAATTTTGCACATACGGATACATAATTTTGCATACTTTTACATACTTTCGTAACTTGTAATTCGCAAATACAAAATCTCAACTTTGAGTGTTGGAATTAGAATTGTGACTATTTGTACATTTATTTATAATAGGGCTAATAATAGGGCTATATATCATATATTTGAACTTTCAAAAACCATTAATTCATTCTTCAATTCCATATTTAGACATGGATGGACAATTGTATGGTTACGCATGTTTCAAATATTTGGGTAGCCTGAATTTTTCTCTTCCTCTGATCAAAAATGTTTCACATCTAACGCGCGTGGCAGCTACGCACTCATACGTGTGTATATATACATTTTCAATATTGCTTATATTAATCTTCGGGTTGAACGAGGCCGTTTTATATCACAATAACTGCGTTATAGTTGGCTGAGTCAAGGGTAATCGCTTTGTTTTGTAAATCAGAGGGGGAAAAGGCTGCAGATATAAAAAAGTGAATTTGGTTTTCTGAACGATATTTATAAAAGAAAAAAAAATCTTTTTTTTTTTTTTTTTTTTTTTTTTGGCTTTGTTATAACGTATGTAGTCACAGCATCGCAAATAAATGCATGATTTGTTTTTGTTTTATCAAAATGGTTAACACGGATTCAAAAATAGAAATTATTACGTTAGATATCCGGATTATTTTTTTTTGTTATAGCAGATGGAATTGCCTAAAAATTATCCCTGAAAAATGTTTCTAGCCAGGAATACATTTTCAGAGTAATTTTATAAGTTGTGTAATCTAGGTGTTATCGTTATGTATCCACGTTGTTAATTATTGTGAAATTTTCTGATTGTGATGTAAAAAAATTAAGCGAAATGGAAGTTACATTTAAGAAATACATTTAAGTTCTATACTTTGATTGTTACAATTGAAGCATTTAATTATTGAAATTCGATTCAATTAAAGTACTTTTATTTCATTACAAAATGGTTCTTTTGATGCTTTTTCGTGTAATTTTACATCATTTCATTTATTAAATTACATTTGGGTAAAAATCATTTCTTTTGTATTGTATCAAGTCATTTTGTTTGTTTTATCAGGTTACCGATTCATTTCGGTTTATGTGGATGTATTTCATTTCCATTTGGTATCGTTTCAGATTATTTTGGTTATTTCACATTAATGTATACAGTCAGGTAACATTTCCACGCATTTAAGTTCTTTCCTTTGGTTTATTTCGTTACAATTCATGAAATTTTTTATGCTCACATTTATTAAGATATTTAAACTTGGAGTAGCGTTTAACCAAAATTTAAGTAATACGGATGAAAGGTTACGAGCGTGCGGAGACGTCACAGTGTCGCGTGTGAGCAGACGGCGACTGTATTCGCGGCAGGCGGAGAGCGGGGCGGGGCCAGGCCGGGCACGTACAGTATTGTTTGAACCAGCGCAGACGTCGGGGGGGAAGCACGGGCCCGCACTGGGTCGCGTCTGCGCGGGTCCGCGCCGGTGACCCCTGCAGTTCCTTCCCCGGGTGGTGCCGACTTTCCCTCCCTCTCGACCTGCCGGGTTCACTGGCAGTTCTCAGGGGTCCCAGCGTGATGCGGGAGATCGGGGAAGGTTCCAGCAGCGCTGATAAAGTCTTAAGGGGCCCGCCTACCTGGTCACACAGACGGTGTGCAGAGCTTCAGGTAAAACAACTCGATTTCAAAACTACTCAAGATATCCGAGTGGGGTATGTCTACGAAAAGCATTTAAGAGTTCGCTGATGCCCGAAAAGTACTTTTAATTTTGGATCTTGTTTTTAAATTGTATTTCTAGAAGAGTTAAAATGACTAAAACGCATGTTTTGAGAGTAATTTTTAGGCGTAAAACAACCAGTACAGATTATTAAAAGCACTTAAGGGACTTGCATTACACCTTTATCTTCATTTATCGGCCATATAATGTTGCGGTCACCGCTAACATTTCACAGTTATCCTGTGACGACGAGAAGACTACGCGTCAATTCAGAGCCTTGCGCTTAGAAGCGATACTACGCTAGAAATACCATCGAGCGTCGCACTTATCATCCCGCCTCACTAACACACATACATCCCTGACGAGGCGGGGCCCTTAAGGGCTCAGGACACAGCCAACTGTCTGGTCAGCTGAGTGTGGTAAAAGGGGCTGAGGCGGTGACTATGCTGGGTTGGTGGTCCCAGCCGCTGGTCGTTGCCGAAGCTCTAACACCCTCCCCGATCAAACAAAAGGGAGCGATCCCTTAACAGTTTTTTTTTTTTTTTTTAAGAAAGCTCTGGAATGTTTATGAAAAGCGAACTGGAACGCTACTACTCCCACCCTGACCGATTAGGGCGCGTATGCGGGAGGGGAACGTGAGAATGCCGGCCGTAAGGTCGTGAACCGCCGGCCTCGTCTGCTCCTCCCAGCAGCTCCGAGACCCGCCGTCGCCGCACGGAGCTCGTCGACGTTGGGAAGCCTACGATTCACGCCGAGTATTCGACATGCCCGAACATTACCGAATACCTGCCTTCGGGTCACTTCGGAATTATATTTTTAGGTGAAGAAATTCATGTTTTCTGCTGTCTTTAAAGACATTTTTTTTTTATTTTGCAGTGTGTTCGTAAATGCATAATTGATTAAAATGGTCGATCATGTCAGGTCAGTTACATTATAAATACTTTCAAACTAAGCGGACACTAAAAATAATATGAATTAATTTTAATGGTTGTTCAGTTTTAAATTATTTATAATGTAACTGACCTGACCTAACAAACTTCCTACCTTTATTTGTTTCTGTCCGGCATTTAAAACAGACGTTTTTTCACCTAAACAAAATAATTCCGAAGACACCCGAAGGCAAGTATTCGGAAATGTTCGGGCATGTCGAATACTCGGCGTGAATCGTAGGCTTCCCCGTCGAACGTTCACATCATGGCAGTGACGACAACCTTCACTCGCTTCGAAGGCCCCCCACAACATACAGCCAGAAACACGTGAATTATTATTCAACTTCAATACAAGTTTTAATGTATTATTGTATAGAATAACCAATAAATTCCACAAGTGACATTAATGGTGTTCAAACAGTTAAAAACTTTTTTTTTTAAATACTCTAACTAGGTACAATAAATGTAATGTAAGATGAAAATGTCAAGGAAGTAAAAGAAGTGTAGAAAAAAATTAATTTGTTACACCCTTTGTGCGCGAATTTGCTTATAAAAGAACTGGACTGAAATTTTCCGTATTCTTATTTTACGTATTAATCTGTAAGTAATTTGTACAAAATAATATTAGATATCGTTTCCATAAAATTCCATTAATATGTATAGACACGAACTATTGAGTTGGCGGTGGTTTTTATTTCCAGGGAGCATTAAAAAAACCAAGCAGAATTTTTCCGGATGTTACATCATGACAACGACCGCAATAGTTAATTCTTCTTTGTCATCAACCTGAATTCGGTTACGACTTTTATCGCTGGAGGTAGCGGCTGGCGTTTATCAGGAGTAACAGCGATAACAGTCGATACTGACTTCACTCAGATGATAAATAAATACCAAAAATTGTAGTCATTGCCATGATGTATCATCTTCCGGGAAAAATCATCTTCTTTTTCTATCATCCTTGGACCTCAAAACCAACGTAAACTCAAATAAAGGTAATAATAATGGGGGACCTACGATCCACATATAATTTTGTACATGTCCGAATACTCGCCTTCATGTAACTTCGGTTTCTTTTAAAGTCACGTGTAATTAACAGTTGAAAGTTTGCCCATGCAGTAACCCGAGAGCCCGCCATGAGTGAGTACCTGCTGTGCTTGCAAACAGCTTGGCTCAGTCATGATAAGAGACCTTGAAATCAGAACCCGTCGCTTAGCGGCAGGTATCATGTAGCATAACAAATATACTTACTGAAATTTTCAAATATTTTAATCATTTTTTTAATGGCCTATGTATGTTTGTTATGTCACATAATTCTTTATGTTACGCTTTTAACCCACGCTTTTTTCAGCTTAAAAAAAATTCAGGAGTGTATGGAAGGATTTGTGAATCGCAGGCTTCCCGCAGTCGGACCACGATGCTCGCTGTTGCCATGGCTTCAGGGCGGCTAGCATTTTAACCATGCAGAAGCGCTGTCTCAATCAGCACTCTCTAAAAGTACTTTCGCTATTGCAAAAATATCACAACAAATTATTTGCTTGACGTGACTAAAACATAAAATTATCTCAACTATACAATAATTATTGTTGATAATTGTTTCTTTGATAGTTTTAGTTTATTTCAACATCAATATTTCTTGCAACCAAAAAATTTCTATGTTGCAATAGTACCATCTAAGTAATTACGAAAGTTCTTCCACTTTTTAAATGACGATGCAAGTTTGCTGTTCCTTTAAATTTACATGTCAACCATAAAAAAATATTAAAAATGTTTATAGCGATACAATTTTGCTGCGGCTCGTATTCAAACAAGCTCTTTGTGCTGGCAAAGAATGCTTTTTCACAGTGAAATCAGCGTTGGGTTTCGGTAGTGTTGCGACTTTGGGTAGTGTCTTCGCGCGGTGAAAGTGCGTGGTGTTTTTTTTTCTTTCTTTCCACACTCCCCAACTTCCTCGCCGGCAAACCACTACCCGTACCCATCGTACGTAACCACCAGTCAGAGGCCAGTTCTCGAGTCCCGCTTACCGATAACTACTCGCGAGTGGGGCTACTCAGATTCTTCTTGGCTGTGGTCTTATAACGTGGGTGGCAGGGGGGGGGGGGTTACTCTCCGACCGCCTCAACCGTAGTGGTATGTGTGTAGCCATGGAATGGTTTGAAGTTATCCTTTTTTAGGCGCATTGCGGGAAAAAAAGTTTAGTATGCAACGAAATACGGGCGCGCACCATGCAAATGGAAATTTAGTTTTTTTGAAGTCTAATGCGAATGCGTGTTTCTGCTGTGTACCCGTGAGCTGAAGTCGTCAATGTGGCGGACACGCGTATGGCAACACACTTCCGTAAATATTCACTGTAGTGGACATCGGGTAACGTAGGCCTACTAAGCATATCTAAGAACAAACAGAAAAAAAAAACATTGATGAAATGATTGCATACTGTTATGAATAAAATTGAATCATTTTTATTGAATTATCACTATTTTTTATGAATACAAAGGAGTGAAATGAAATCTACAATTTAATTGATAAATTTACTTTTATTTGCACTCATTAATTCAAATACCTATGTTTATTACTTTAACGAAGAGATTATTTTAACTATAACTTTTATACATGTTTGCTATTTAACTTCTTCCAATCCGTGTTATTCTGTTAAGGATAGGACGATGATAGGAAAAGTAGGAAACGAATGGGAGTGTTACAAGTTTAATGTGACTCGCTAAAGTCAAATCGATGGTTGTTCCAATCGAGTGGAAGAGAGATAGATGCGGCGCAAGCGTACAATGAGCGTAACGGGACACAGCGTAACGGGACAATGTGCGTAACGGGACATATTTTCGAGAGTGCAGCCGGCGTTCATCGATTTATTAGACGTCACGTCAAAAAAGTTTGTGGGCGTGACCCATTTATGGCAAACACTTTGTTAACTTTGTCATAACAAGAAATAATAATTCCTTAAAAATAATAATTTTTAATTTTCTCACCAATTAAAAGATTTAAAAAAACATGGCTTCAACGACACTATCATTACGTTGATTCTCTTTAATGTCAAAAACACTGCGATAGCTTTTAAGTTATTTGTCCGAATAAAGGTTGCAGTCCAAAAGTTATACGTATTAATGTCTAGTATTAATTTAAAAAAATTTGTGGATTAGATTAAAAAAACATAACGTCCAGCTAGTGTACATAAGTATACACACACATTTATTTTTCTTGAAAATTGCACGCTGTGTTCGCAGGAGACGGATGGTGAATTTCAAATTGGTATAGCTCAGACAGCCTGGCTCGAAAGCAAGAGTGAAGATCAGGAATTGAAAGAAAGAAAGAAAGAAAAGAAAGAAAAAAATAGTTGGGAAACGCGGAAGTAGCAGTTAGACTTGATCGTGACGGATGATGTAATGTTACTATCAGACAATCCAAAGCCAGTGTTGGAATATGATGAGAGTATTTCTCAAATATTAAAAGTGAATCTATATGTGGTGATTGTTTTAAGGTTAAAAAAATTGCAGACAAATTTTTTTTAAAGTTTGAAAACCACTTTTTTTACTACAAACATTTTTTTGAAAATAATTTGCAATGTTTAGGATCCGTCCTAAAAAAAAACATTCCAGATATTTATTTTTTTTTCCATATTTTTATCTAATATTTTCTAAAGAGGAGGGAAATAGAAATTCCTTAGAGTTTTTTTTGCAAATAATTTTGTTTCAAAGTTTTGGTTAATTTATTTTTATAGAACCACTCAATATACATTCGAGGTAAGTGTAGTAAATTCCCATATTTATATTTTACTAGCTGTGGTAAATGCGTCTTTACGAGTAAATTTATCTTAATTAGCGAAGCGTTCCGATTCGCTCATTTCCTTATTATCTATGATGGCTAATCGTTTTCACTCATTAGCTACTCTGTATCGTGAGCACAGGGAATATCATGGTGTTGCATATACCTATATACTATGAAAATAACTTTTATCGGCAGTAAAATAATAGCCCTAATAGTTGTAAGCAAGAATATAATATTTAGAAGCTGTCATTATAAATATAAAATCTAAACCATTAATAAGATTAAGCAATTTTTTTAAAAAAATCTCAACATAGCCATACATGTAAACACGCATTATTAATTAACACTCGCTGCACTCACGTTTGTTATACTAGTTCTTGATTTTATGGCAATTTTTAAGGAAATGTAAATTGTACGGGATGAACAACGCCCAATATTTTAAGCCGATAATGTTTTTATACATTCCATAAAACTATGAAATTTTTTAAATAGTAAAGATGTAATTAAGTAAGAAACACCCATATATCCAAACGTTCACTTACTTCTCGATTAGCTTTAGACATATTTTTTTTTTTAAATTAAATTAAAGCTTTGTTATGTAAAGTTTAGCATTTAAAATACTCTCAAAATCGTGAAAATGTATGAAAACTCGCAATTTTTTTTTTAATATTCAGACCGCGATGTTGTACGAGCAAGTTGTGAACTCTGTACATGTTCGGGGTATAGGCCAAACAGCTTAGGCCTACTGTCCCGAGCGACTTATGTAAGCTGTTCTCGAGCAAGAGCATTTAGAAATCGTCCACTACTACCGTATTAACGTAACGAACACCAGCTGTCAAAAACTATTTTCATCAACAAAAAGAAATGTAAACATGTCAATCCTAGGTGTTCATTAGCTGTTGCTAATGAAATAACATTATTTATCTTTTTGAACGCTCAAACATTTTTTTGTTGTATTTTTTGTTCTTGTCTTATAGCCCCTAAATGCGAGTCAAGAAGTATGTGCTCAAAGTACAAGGGTCATTCAGTGGACCCATATTGGCAGTCTTAGAATTTCACCTATTGGCAACGCAAATTTTGTAAGTCTCTATCGATATCCAACGGATATTGCGACACGTCAGTCAACAATTAAAATAAATATGTAAATTGTCTTACGTTTTCAACACAACTGTAAGAATACCAGGCTGAACTGTTAATAGACCGAGCGAAGCGAGGTCTCCGTAACTTGTATGTATATATGTAGGTGAAATTGTACAACGATAACATTTGAAAAATTAATTAGTTTTTCATAAAATTTGGCAGGTAGCTAAGTAGGTATGGCCAATGGCATTATTAACTTCGTTTATCAGCATAAACGGTAGAAAAGGTTTGATGCAATTAGTAAAAACACAAGTAGTTATTACAATCAAACGCATTACATAAATGTCTCTCTTGAATCCCAAGAGGAAAAAGTTCATAGAAGTCAAGGTACTGCATGCTTCAAAGTGAACCAAAAAAATTAATTAATTAATTAAATATAACTGAATTATAGCTACATAGGTATATACATTTAAAGGTTTTCTCGGAAAATTTTTCAGAATTATTTTTTAAATTTTATTCCGTACTGTGGTAGTATTTTACTTCAGTATGTTTCCTTGGTATGTTCTGGTAATAGGTAAGTAAGTACTGACTTTGGTAAGTAATTACCTGCACTAAATGCGGAACAGGGCGAGGTCTCAGTCCGGGGCGAACTTCCAGAGTGGCCGAGTCACTAGGACACAGTGTATTCCATGGCTTATTCTCGTACAGCACGCCGTGACGCAATGCGCGTCCTTGGCCAATCAGACTCACTGAGCCGCCACTCGTTACCCAACAATCAGGGACGAACCCGAAAGGAAAGAGCACCATAACGCTATAATCAGCAGGACAGACGCTGTAATGAAAGGGGTCTCGCCGAAAAGGCGGTCCATTTAAACAACCGGAACAAAAAACAAAAGATGAAACAAAGCAGAGGAAAAACCTCTGTATAAATGCGCTCTCTTATTATGTGCTCACGCGCTCTGGTTTAAGTGTCGGAATTAATTCTCAGGTCTGCGTTAGGGCATGCTTCTTTGAAGATCGTCTGTGCCGGCCCCAGGGTGGTACATTAAGTTTATTATTTTTTATTTTCTTCCCGAGCGCGAAGCCAACGTTCGTTTTGTCTTGTTTCCTCCCACACTTTCATCCATAAGTGTTTAACCCCCTCCTACCCCCCCCCCCCCCCCCACAGTCCTCCTGCTAGCCATCTCCCACGAAAACACTGCCTGCTTGAAACCATGGGGGAAGGCTCCGAACCACATCCACTGTGACTCCTATTACAATACAAATGTGAGAGCCTTCTGTTAGGCTCAATGCCGTTGTTCTAGGTGTTTCATCAGTTACCTTACTATAAAAACAAAAATAAGCAAAGGGCGAATATAAATCCTCCCAAGTCATGATGCACTCACACAGAATTTGATAATAAATTTTATATACAAGTCTCACGAGTGATACTAGAAATACTGATTATGACCACTCATTACTTTAAACCACCATTAGTTACTTCGCACTACATTACCATCCGTGGAACATCAGTAAAGACAATAATTATGTTTAAGGCCACAATTTCGAGCATAAGCACGCTTACAACAGACTGAGAATAATCTGACGTCAGAAACATATAAAAATCCATCTGACCAGGCTTCCGCAGGAGGAGCCGGAGGAGCCGACAACCATCTTGGATTGTGACGTCATAGCGGCCATCTTGGATTACCTTGACCTAGACCCCTGTTGTCATCTTGGATCCGCCATCTTGGATCCACCATCTTGTTTTCTCGAACTTTCCTTAATTTTAAAATGTTTCCATTTTGTTTGCTATAACTTTTCGCCATTTTGAATTCCGCCATTTTATTTTCCTTATCTTTCCATCATTTTGAATTATGTATAACGTCACCGTTGTATTTTCCGTTACGGGCGCCATCATGAAAATCCGTAATTATTATCGAAAAAAATGTTTTCATTTACTAGAGTGCACTGCAAGGAATATCACCATTTTTTTTGCCCTCACTCGATTCATACCAATAACTCCATAACATAAAGGTTTTTTTTCAAATGCCTATTTAATAAGATTTTATTTATTATATTTTTAATTTTAAAATTTATTCCCTATTTCCTAGCATAATAATTACGGATTTTCAAGATGGCAGCCGTAACGAAAATTGCACTGTTGTTTTTAATAAAATGTTATTAAACTTTGTTTAATTATTTTTTAATAATATGTTATTAAAATTTGATTAGTAAATTTTTTTACAAATTAAAAAAAAATCCAAATTTTTTGGATAATAATTACGAATTTTCAAGATTGTGTCCATAAAGAAAATTGCAACGGTGGCGTAATAATTCAAAATGTCGGAAAGTTATAGAAAACCAAATGACGGAATTCTAAATGGCGGAATGGTCTAGAAAACTAAATGGCAGAATTAAAAATGAAAGAAAGTTCGAGAAAACAAGATGGTGGATCCAAGATGGCAGATCCAAGATTTCCGCCGATATCAAGGTCAATCTCAAGGTTATCCTATATGGGCGCCGCGCCGTAACGTCATAATCCAATATGGTGGTCATCTCCTCCGGCTCTCCTGTGGAAGACTGGGCCAGCTGGATCTATTATATACTACTTGCGTTAAGCTTTAGATATGTGTCGTTAGAAAAAAAGACCCAACCTCGCTCTTCGGTGAAAAAAATATTAAGAAATATTATAATTCTGACCAAACTTGACATATATTACTTTTACTATATAAATAAATACACAACCCCTACTTGCTCTTCACTACGAGAGTTTACGAGAGACAGAGAAGCGACTAAGGTGCGCTGATGCAGAGAACTGAGCTTCCAATGCATGCATTATTCACACGCTTAAAGACATAGACTTATACTGAAGCCAGTACTTATTCTTAGAATAAATCAAGAACTCCACAGCGCATCATCACAATCACAGGAATAGAACTAGTCTTCAGTAAATATGTATACAAAGTTTACACATTTAAACAAATTACAAACTTCGTACTAGCTTCTGATTTCTGTCCAATCAGTTAGATTAACAGCTAGCATTGAAAAAATACTTGTCCTAAGTAGTATATAATAGGGGCTACTAGATCTGGCTTCTGGCTGAGGATTGAGGAGTGTGTCGACCGCCATATTGGATTGTGACGTCACGGCGGCAAAAATTCCTCAAAATTCCTCAAAAATGACTCAAAATGACTCAAAAATTCCCGTTTTAAGAAAAAATTTCCCTTTTTCGAGGGAAAAATTCCCGTTTCGAGGGAAATTTTCCCGATTTATTCCGTAAAAATCCCAGAGGCTGAAAATTCCTAATACTGGCTTAAGCATCCTTAACTCAAGCCTCAGTTAAGCCATTTCTAGGAATAAGGATATCATGGCAGCCATCTTGGATTGTGACGTCACGGCGGCCATCTTGGACGAGCGTAACGTGACAATGTGCGTAACGTGACACTTTTTCGTGCGTGCAGCCGGCGTAACGGGACACAGCGTAACGGGACACAGCGTAACGGGACACAGCGTAACGGTACATAACGTAGCGGGACAAGTAGATCACGGCGGCCATTTTGGATCCACCATTTTTATGACGTCATTGTGTTCTCGAACATTCCGGCATTGTGTTATCCGCCATTTTGAATTATGACGTCACCGTTTCAATTTCCGTTACGGCCGCCATCTTTAAATTTATTATCCGATTTTAATGAAAAAAAATTTAAAAATTATAAAAAAATTCAATAATAAAAATTTTAATAAAATACTTTTACGACACGGAGTTCGGAGTCCTCGGTTCGAACCCGACGAGTGCAAAAAAAAATTAAAAATGGCGACCGATCCTTCCTCCGCAGTGGTTGCAGGCAGACTGACTCCCACCACTTTTTCAAAGCATATATATCGTCACCTAGTATGACGTCATGTCCGCCATCTTGAAATTTGGACGCCATCTTGAAAATCTTTATTTACTATCCGATTTTAATGAAAAAAATTCCAAAATTTATCAAAAAAATTAACGTATTTGAATTTGTTTGATTATATCGTTGTACGTCCTTGGTTCGATTCCCGGCGAGAGTAAATGATCGATCCTTCCTCCATGATAGCTACCTAGACTGATCTACCACCACCAGTACCAAGGTATATATCATCAACTGGTATGACATCATGTCCGCCATCTTGTCTTTATCCGCAGGAGACCACCATCTTGTTTTCGTCTGCTAGAGTGTGCCGATACCATGTAGTATAATTATCTGGTCACCATACTTTTGTCCTCAACTGTTGACATTGAACATTGACCTTGAACTTTGACCTTGACCTTGAAATTTGACCTTGACCTTGAAATTTGACCTTGACCTTGAAATTTGACCTTGACCTTGAAATTTGACCTTGACCTTGAAATTTGACTTTGTCCTTGTCGACCATCATGGATCCGACATTTTATGTTCAGTACATGCTGCCAGAGGATACCACCTGCTGGAGTATGCCATCTTGTGTGTGTACTTGTATTATAGAGTACATTTCCATCTGGATAATTTTATTCTAACCCGCTACAGTGCAGTAATCATTTATTACCGAGGTGCCCCCCGCCATCATGAAATTCGACCGCCATCTTGAAATCATGTAATAATGTAGCTAGAAAAGCGGGAAAAAATCCAAAATTCATTAAATAAATCACTCATTAACTTACATATCGATTAGATCCGCTCCAGTCCTTGGTTCGATCCTCGATCGATGCAAAACATTTAATTTTATGAAGAAAAAATAATAATTCCAATAAACCATGTTCAACATTCTTAAAGAGACTTTAAATCATCTACTACCATCATCCTATCAGACATCAAGACCACCATATTGGAAATTCGTAATTGTAATGCTAGAGATTCGGGAAAAAGTTCAAAACTCATTAAATAAATTTGTAATCTATATACTGATTGATTAGATCGACTAAGGTCCTTGACACGATCCTGGACGAAGCTAAAATAAATTTAATTAAAATACCAGAAAAGTGTAAGGTTCGAGGAATAAAACACCTAAAAGTCTTTTACAAACATAATATTTATTACACAATTTCTATCCTACTACAGAATAACTTGCGAAAGACAGCAATCTTATAAAAATTAAGCCCTGCATAGACGTACAACGACTACTTCTTAGCTCCAAAAAAAAGGCTCCAAATGCTCCAACAGCCTCCAAATGCTTAACACAGCTCCAAATGGCTCCAAATGCTTGACAGCTCCAAATGCTCCAAATGCTCCAAACGGCCTCCAAATGGCTCCAACAGCTCCAACAGCCTCCAAATGCTTGACAGCTCCAAACGCTCCAAATGCTCCAAACGGCCTCCAAATGGCTCCAACAGCTCCAACAGCCTCCAAATGCTTGACAGCTCCAAATGTTTCCAGCAGCTCCAAATGCTCCAAACGGCCTCCAAATGCTTGACAGCTCCAAATTTCTCCAGCAGCTCCAAATGCTCCAACAGCTTCAAAAAAAGGCTCCAAATGCTCCAACAGCCTCCAAATGCTTAACACAGCTCCAAATGGCTCCAAATGCTTGACAGCTCCAAATGCATAACACAGCTCCAAATGGCTCCAAATGCTCCAAACGGCCTCCAAATGCTTGACAGCTCCAAATGTCTCCAGCAGCTCCAAATGCTCCAACAGCTCCAAAAAAAGGCTCCAAATGCTCCAACAGCCTCCAAATGCTTAACACAGCTCCAAATGGCTCCAAATGCTTGACAGCTCCAAATGCATAACACAGCTCCAAATGGCTCCAAATGCTCCAAACGGCCTCCAAATGCTTGACAGCTCCAAATGTCTCCAGCAGCTCCAAATGCTCCAACAGCTCCAAAAAAAGGCTCCAAATGCTCCAACAGCCTCCAAATGCTTAACACAGCTCCAAATGGTTCCAAATGCTTGGCAGCTCCAAATGCTTCAAAAGGCTCCAAATGCTCCAAATGGCTCCAACAGCTCCAAAAGACTCCAAATGCTTCAAAAGGCTCCAATTGCTCCAAGAGCTCCATCTTCAATTGGTTCCAACTGATTCCTATTACTTTTATCGAACTTGGCATGATTACTAACATGTCTTTATCAGTATACATTTTGACTGGCAGTGGTAACGTTTTTTACACCTTTAAGTTATAATTTTTATTTAGAAATCAGATTTCGATAAATGATAGCTTCCATCTGGAAAAGAAAATATATTAATTTATCTTCAAGTTTATACACATACATTTAATTTAATCCATTATTGTATGTAGCCAGCTTCCCTCAGTTCTTTGAGTATGAAGGATATTTCTTTAATGTTCGAATAGTTTCCTGCACAAAGCGATCCATGTAGTAGTCGTAGCCTGTTAACCAATATGTTAGGATCTTCCCATGAGGTATAATCAATCTCTTCTGCTGCCTTCATCATCCTTGCATGTTTATAATAAATATTATCTCTGGTGTCTATCGTTTTAACACCAACCACAAGGTCACTTTCGTCATCTTGCCAGTGATTATCACAAGCTTGATCAGGATAATTTATTTTATTACGTCGTTTCCATCGTTTTGGTCTCAAACCACCATCACAGTCTTCGCTCTTGCATGCTTTTGGTGCTTCAGTACAGTACTCAATCATGTCAGCCTCAGATGTGTCACCACAATCTTCAATCATGTCAGCTTCTGATGTGTCACCACAGTCTTCAATCATGTCAGCACCACAAACTCGATCAGGATAATTTATTTTATTACGTCGTTTCCATCGTTTTGGTCTCAGACTACCATCACAGTCTTCGATCTTGCCTGCTTTAGGTGTTTCAGTACAGTACTCAATCATGTCAGCCTCAGATGTGTCACCACAATCTTCAATCATGCCAGCCTCAGATGATTCATCAAAGTCTTCGACCTTGTAAGCTTCAGGTGGTTCTCCATCTTTCACATTTTCATGGAGACGACTAGATATTGGAGTAAATATATTTTCATTTCTAATGCGGTTACAACTTCCTTCGTTTGTTTTAAATTTTAAATTATTATCTTGATCTAGATCAGTAATTTTAGCATTAGCTTTTTCGCCTTCGTTCCTCTTCCGCGATGTTGTAGCCCAGTCTTCGTTATCTTTATTCATCTTAATTGTACAGGTCTTGTAATGTCTATCCAAGTAATATCTTCTACCAAAGGATTTCTGACACTGACTGCAATGAAATGGTTTTTGACAAGGACCCAAATTACACTCGCTTCTCTCATGTCGTTTAGCATTCTTTCTCAAGGTAAACACCTTGCTACAGTATCTACAGTGATGACATTTTGATACAGCAACAAATCCCGTTTCAGGATTCATATTAGTTATTGAGACTAATGCCAGATGCAAACTAAGAGTTTTAAATTAGATATATTACTTAAATAGAACTTTTTAATTATTTCATCAGCGAGAATTAATTTATCTCATTCAAAGGTACTTGTTGCAAGTAGTTCTGCTTTTCAACAACAGATGTCACCACATGTTACTTGCAGGTAAATAATATTTAGTTCTTTTATGCGGGATGCGGGATGCTCATTAACGATCGCAAAAGAAGGATGGCTTCGCTAGACTCCAAGGAGAAGGAAGTTCGTCCATCCTGTTAGTGCTTCTTAGATTTCTCAGAGATTATTTGACTGAGTAATGATATTTTTTTTAAATTTCCACCTGATAAAAATATTACAAGTGCTGATTTATTGGCAGAATTTCAATAATTAAATGCAACCTTGAATAAAAAATGACATGACTCATTAGGTAAAAAATTCTTCATGCAGAGATCAATTCCTCATCAGTAACCAGAAGCACTCGGAGAAAACCATCAGATGTCTAGTCAGGAATAATCAGAAGCACCCAGAGAAAACCATCAAAATAT
The DNA here is from genome assembly GCF_032445375.1 of Bacillus rossius redtenbacheri. Taxonomy (NCBI): domain Eukaryota; kingdom Metazoa; phylum Arthropoda; class Insecta; order Phasmatodea; family Bacillidae; genus Bacillus; species Bacillus rossius. The sequence goes on along the minus strand of NC_086335.1, from coordinate 26,807,473 downwards.
TGTCAAGAATAATCAGGAGCACACGGAGAAAACTACTATAATATTGTCAAGAATAAACGGGAACACACGGAGAAATCCACCATAATATTGACAAGAATAATCAGGAGCACACGGAGAAAACCACCGCAAGTTTTCTTTGATATCATAAAATTTCAGGAAAAAAATAATAAAAAATAAAAATAAATTAATAAAAAATTAAAAAATATATAATAAAAATACATAAATATATTCTGCTAGCTTGTGAACTTCTCATTGTTGAACAAAGATAGAGTTCTAGTACAAGCCAGAATTTTATGTATTTTTTATTTTATTTTTTTTAATTTTTTATTAATTTATTTTTATTTTTTATTATTTTTTTCCTGAAATTTTATGATATCAAAGAAAACTTGCGGTGGTTTTCTCCGTGTGCTCCTGATTATTCTTGTCAATATTATGGTGGATTTCTCCGTGTGTTCCCGTTTATTCTTGACAATATTATAGTAGTTTTCTCCGTGTGCTCCTGATTATTCTTGACAATATTTTGATTGTTTTCTCTGGGTGCTTCTGATTATTCCTGACTAGACATCTGATGGTTTTCTCCGAGTGCTTCTGGTTACTGATGAGGAATTGATCTCTGCATGAAGAATTTTTTACTTAATGAGTCATGTCATTTTTTATTCAAGGTTGCATTTAATTATTGAAATTCTGCCAATAAATCAGCACTTGTAATATTTTTATCAGGTGGAAATTTAAAAAAATATCATTACTCAGTCAAATAATCTCTGAGAAATCTAAGAAGCACTAACAGGATGGACGAACTTCCTTCTCCTTGGAGTCTAGCGAAGCCATCCTTCTTTTGCGATCGTTAATGAGCATCCCGCATCCCGCATAAAAGAACTAAATATTATTTACCTGCAAGTAACATGTGGTGACATCTGTTGTTGAAAAGCAGAACTACTTGCAACAAGTACCTTTGAATGAGATAAATTAATTCTCGCTGATGAAATAATTAAAAAGTTCTATTTAAGTAATATATCTAATTTAAAACTCTTAGTTTGCATCTGGCATTAGTCTCAATAACTAATATGAATCCTGAAACGGGATTTGTTGCTGTATCAAAATGTCATCACTGTAGATACTGTAGCAAGGTGTTTACCTTGAGAAAGAATGCTAAACGACATGAGAGAAGCGAGTGTAATTTGGGTCCTTGTCAAAAACCATTTCATTGCAGTCAGTGTCAGAAATCCTTTGGTAGAAGATATTACTTGAATAGACATTACAAGACCTGTACAATTAAGATGAATAAAGATAACGAAGACTGGGCTAAACATCGCGGAAGAGGAACGAAGGCGAAAAAGCTAATGCTAAAATTACTGATCTAGATCAAGATAATAATTTAAAATTTAAAACAAACGAAGGAAGTTGTAACCGCATTAGAAATGAAAATATATTTACTCCAATATCTAGTCGTCTCCATGAAAATGTGAAAGATGGAGAACCACCTGAAGCTTACAAGGTCGAAGACTTTGATGAATCATCTGAGGCTGGCATGATTGAAGATTGTGGTGACACATCTGAGGCTGACATGATTGAGTACTGTACTGAAACACCTAAAGCAGGCAAGATCGAAGACTGTGATGGTAGTCTGAGACCAAAACGATGGAAACGACGTAATAAAATAAATTATCCTGATCGAGTTTGTGGTGCTGACATGATTGAAGACTGTGGTGACACATCAGAAGCTGACATGATTGAAGATTGTGGTGACACATCTGAGGCTGACATGATTGAGTACTGTACTGAAGCACCAAAAGCATGCAAGAGCGAAGACTGTGATGGTGGTTTGAGACCAAAACGATGGAAACGACGTAATAAAATAAATTATCCTGATCAAGCTTGTGATAATCACTGGCAAGATGACGAAAGTGACCTTGTGGTTGGTGTTAAAACGATAGACACCAGAGATAATATTTATTATAAACATGCAAGGATGATGAAGGCAGCAGATGAGATTGATTATACCTCATGGGAAGATCCTAACATATTGGTTAACAGGCTACGACTACTACATGGATCGCTTTGTGCAGGAAACTATTCGAACATTAAAGAAATATCCTTCATACTCAAAGAACTGAGGGAAGCTGGCTACATACAATAATGGATTAAATTAAATGTATGTGTATAAACTTGAAGATAAATTAATATATTTTCTTTTCCAGATGGAAGCTATCATTTATCGAAATCTGATTTCTAAATAAAAATTATAACTTAAAGGTGTAAAAAACGTTACCACTGCCAGTCAAAATGTATACTGATAAAGACATGTTAGTAATCATGCCAAGTTCGATAAAAGTAATAGGAATCAGTTGGAACCAATTGAAGATGGAGCTCTTGGAGCAATTGGAGCCTTTTGAAGCATTTGGAGTCTTTTGGAGCTGTTGGAGCCATTTGGAGCATTTGGAGCCTTTTGAAGCATTTGGAGCTGCCAAGCATTTGGAACCATTTGGAGCTGTGTTAAGCATTTGGAGGCTGTTGGAGCATTTGGAGCCTTTTTTTGGAGCTGTTGGAGCATTTGGAGCTGCTGGAGACATTTGGAGCTGTCAAGCATTTGGAGGCCGTTTGGAGCATTTGGAGCCATTTGGAGCTGTGTTATGCATTTGGAGCTGTCAAGCATTTGGAGCCATTTGGAGCTGTGTTAAGCATTTGGAGGCTGTTGGAGCATTTGGAGCCTTTTTTTGGAGCTGTTGGAGCATTTGGAGCTGCTGGAGACATTTGGAGCTGTCAAGCATTTGGAGGCCGTTTGGAGCATTTGGAGCCATTTGGAGCTGTGTTATGCATTTGGAGCTGTCAAGCATTTGGAGCCATTTGGAGCTGTGTTAAGCATTTGGAGGCTGTTGGAGCATTTGGAGCCTTATTTTGGAGCTGTTGGAGCATTTGGAGCTGCTGGAGAAATTTGGAGCTGTCAAGCATTTGGAGGCCGTTTGGAGCATTTGGAGCCATTTAGAGCTGTGTTAAGCATTTGGAGGCTGTTGGAGCCATTTGGAGCATTTGGAGCTGCTGGAAACATTTGGAGCTGTCAAGCATTTGGAGGCTGTTGGAGCTGTTGGAGCCATTTGGAGGCCGTTTGGAGCATTTGGAGCGTTTGGAGCTGTCAAGCATTTGGAGGCTGTTGGAGCTGTTGGAGCCATTTGGAGGCCGTTTGGAGCATTTGGAGCATTTGGAGCTGTCAAGCATTTGGAGCCATTTGGAGCTGTGTTAAGCATTTGGAGGCTGTTGGAGCATTTGGAGCCTTTTTTTGGAGCTAAGAAGTAGTCGTTGTACGTCTATGCAGGGCTTAATTTTTATAAGATTGCTGTCTTTCGCAAGTTATTCTGTAGTAGGATAGAAATTGTGTAATAAATATTATGTTTGTAAAAGACTTTTAGGTGTTTTATTCCTCGAACCTTACACTTTTCTGGTATTTTAATTAAATTTATTTTAGCTTCGTCCAGGATCGTGTCAAGGACCTTAGTCGATCTAATCAATCAGTATATAGATTACAAATTTATTTAATGAGTTTTGAACTTTTTCCCGAATCTCTAGCATTACAATTACGAATTTCCAATATGGTGGTCTTGATGTCTGATAGGATGATGGTAGTAGATGATTTAAAGTCTCTTTAAGAATGTTGAACATGGTTTATTGGAATTATTATTTTTTCTTCATAAAATTAAATGTTTTGCATCGATCGAGGATCGAACCAAGGACTGGAGCGGATCGAATCGATATGTAAGTTAATGAGTGATTTATTTAATGAATTTTGGATTTTTTCCCGCTTTTCTAGCTACATTATTACATGATTTCAAGATGGCGGTCGAATTTCATGATGGCGGGGGGCACCTCGGTAATAAATGATTACTGCACTGTAGCGGGTTAGAATAAAATTATCCAGATGGAAATGTACTCTATAATACAAGTACACACACAAGATGGCATACTCCAGCAGGTGGTATCCTCTGGCAGCATGTACTGAACATAAAATGTCGGATCCATGATGGTCGACAAGGACAAAGTCAAATTTCAAGGTCAAGGTCAAATTTCAAGGTCAAGGTCAAATTTCAAGGTCAAGGTCAAATTTCAAGGTCAAAGTTCAAGGTCAAGGTCAAAGTTCAAGGTCAATGTTCAATGTCAACAGTTGAGGACAAAAGTATGGTGACCAGATAATTATACTACATGGTATCGGCACACTCTAGCAGACGAAAACAAGATGGTGGTCTCCTGCGGATAAAGACAAGATGGCGGACATGATGTCATACCAGGCGATGATATATACCTTGGTACTGGTGGTGGTAGATCAGTCTAGGTAGCTATCATGGAGGAAGGATCGATCATTTACTCTCGCCGGGAATCGAACCAAGGACGTACAACGATATAATCAAACAAATTCAAATACGTTAATTTTTTTGATAAATTTTGGAATTTTTTTCATTAAAATCGGATAGTAAATAAAGATTTTCAAGATGGCGTCCAAATTTCAAGATGGCGGACATGACGTCATACTAGGTGACGATATATATGCTTTGAAAAAGTGGTGGGAGTCAGTCTGCCTGCAACCACTGCGGAGGAAGGATCGGTCGCCATTTTTAATTTTTTTTTGCACTCGTCGGGTTCGAACCGAGGACTCCGAACTCCGTGTCGTAAAAGTATTTTATTAAAATTTTTATTATTGAATTTTTTTATAATTTTTAAATTTTTTTTTCATTAAAATCGGATAATAAATTTAAAGATGGCGGCCGTAACGGAAATTGAAACGGTGACGTCATAATTCAAAATGGCGGATAACACAATGCCGGAATGTTCGAGAACACAATGACGTCATAAAAATGGTGGATCCAAAATGGCCGCCGTGATCTACTTGTCCCGCTACGTTATGTACCGTTACGCTGTGTCCCGTTACGCTGTGTCCCGTTACGCTGTGTCCCGTTACGCCGGCTGCACGCACGAAAAAGTGTCACGTTACGCACATTGTCACGTTACGCTCGTCCAAGATGGCCGCCGTGACGTCACAATCCAAGATGGCTGCTATGATATCCTTATTCCTAGAAATGGCTTAACTGAGGCTTGAGTTAAGGATGCTTAAGCCAGTATTAGGAATTTTCAGCCTCTGGGATTTTTACGGAATAAATCGGGAAATTTTCCCTCGAAACGGGAATTTTTCCCTCGATAAGGGAAATTTTTTCTTAAAACGGGAATTTTTGAGTCATTTTGAGTCATTTTTGAGGAATTTTGAGGAATTTTTGCCGCCGTGACGTCACAATCCAATATGGCGGTCGACACACTCCTCAATCCTCAGCCAGAAGCCAGATCCAGTAGCCCCTATTATATACTACTGTCCTACAATGTGTTTGGAAAATGGTAGCCAGTATCCACTTCGTGTAACATTTCCGTTTACTACCAAAATTCAGCTGCAATGCACCGCTCGCACATTCCACAAACGGAGCACACGACCGCTCTGAGTCATAAAACATACTAAGGTAGGTTCACAGGCATCCATTACTAAGCTGACATCTAGCCCGAGTAAGGCTAACAGGCCGAACACAAAATAAAACCGGTGCAACATACAACGGAACCTGTGGTCGACATTCGTGCTTTCCGTGACACACTATGCTACATAAAAGTCGGACGATAGTTTAAAGTGACAACGTCATAACAAAACATTGATGAAATTATTGCATACTTTTATGAATAAAATTGAATCATTTTTTATTGAATTATCACTATTTTGTATGGATACAAAGAAGGAGTGAAATGAAATCTACAATTTAATTGATAAATTTACTTTTATTTGCACTCATTAATTCAAATATGTTTATTATTTTAACGAAGAGATTATTTTAACTATAACTTTTATACATGTTTGTTATTTAACTTCTTCCAATCTGTGTTATTCTGTTAAAGATAGGACGGTGATAGGAAAAGTAGGAAACAAATGGGAGTGTTTCAATTTTAATGTTCCTCGAAAAAGTCAAATCGATGGTTTTTCCAATCGAGTGGAAGAGAGATAGATGCGGCGCAAGCGTACAAAGAGCGTAACGGGACAATATGCGTAACGGGACAATGATTTATCCTTTTTCGTGCGTGCAGCCGGCGTTCGTCGATTTATTAGACGTTGTCACGTCAAAAATCAAATGTAGCACCACAGGACATGTGCCCCGTCGTAACAGTACAAAAAATCACTAACAGAACGTCATATTCCCCCAGAAACGCCTTTTCTTCGGAGATAAATTTCTAAGACACGGACCGAAATACCCGAACCTGACATTTAAAGTTAAGGAGCGTTCATTACGCCCTCCCAACGAACCAAACGACTTAACACCAAGAAGTCCCTGCGACAAAGAACGACCGATGCTCGCTATCGTCATAATTACAACTCGCCTGCTCACAGTGCAGGTTCAGAAGAAGCACACGCGAAAGGAAAGAAAGGAGGGGATACAATCAGAATGGCAGGCATGCTCTATATGAGGCTGGGCACAACATTCAAATCCCGATGTCCATGGAGACCCTGCTGCCAGCAAAAGCTAAACATTCAGAATCACCAACCAGCAAGGCGAATAAAGTGATTTACAGCTTTCGCTTTGTCTTGTTTCAACCCATACTATAATCCATAAGTGTTTAACTACAAAATAAAATACACTCCTTATGCTTGCCAGCTCTCACGAATACATTTGCAACTTAACGTTCAGAATCATTGGCGAAACGAATAAAGTGATTTACAAAGAGTAGGATAAACACTTTTCTAGCTGTCCCCCCTGCCGTATGTATCATTTTTAGCTAAATAGCCTCTGATTTTATTTTTGTTCTCGGAATGTTAAAACGTTAATAAATGGCTTTAGTTTAGGTTTGTGCACAAGAGCATAAGGTTATAGGACCACCTAGATAAAGACTGTGCTGCGACTGTTCACAATATTTTACCAGTTACATAGAAAAGAAGTGCACAGAGAACTATCATTTCATCACACCCTTCCAAACGATGAAATACACATTCTTCATTTGCTATCTCGTTCAAAATTTAACCGGATCGATATGGACATGTTTTTTATGCGTAATATTTTAGCACTCGGTAAACTGCATTAGGCAGGAGTAATTTCGGGGATTGTTACAAATGTCTAATGAAACGGACGTGTGTAACCAAGGTGCTACCATCTGTGGCGGAAGGCGCCAACTCAAGTTCACAAAGCCAAAAGTAAAGTTTAAGGTATTACTGATAAATAAATTTTAACAATATGGGCAGTTTTTTAATAAAATTAGCTATCGAAAATCAGGTCCATAGCCGGATTTTGGTATTTTTCAATTTTTTTTTCGTTATTGTCATAGCCGATTCATTATATAGTTCGCTCTGCAAATCGAATGATTAGTTGCTCGAAGTTGCAACTCTGACAACGAATTCTAGTGGCGGGTGGGGAAACTACGTTTGACTCGATTAAACAGATTTAGTTGATAACACATTTTTCGTTTACTTATCACCCTCGGCCTTATTTAATGAATATTGTACACTAAATGTTGTGCCTCATTTTCGTATTATAAGTGTATTTACAACATAAGAACACAAGAATTTGCTCGTTACTGAAGTTGAATGTTACACACTCTGGCGAGTGCTAAAAGACTGGCTCACAATTTTTTTTTACTTTAAAAAATATTTTTTCTAAAAATTTTTGTCGAATGCATTAAAATGTCAATAATTTGAGAAACATTAGGATAGATAATTATTTTAGACAAGTCAAGTACGTCAGTATATGCCATAGTTCTTTTATAATTATATCTTTAACATATTCGCATGATAATCAGGTTGTCCACGCAAGAGACATGAACATAATTTTTGTACCTATTATGGTTACGAATTATTTTATGACGTGAGTTAAATGTTTCTAAGAGTTATGCAAGGTGCACACATACTATATAACTGTGCATTCGTCCAGCGTTAATCGTATGCTCGAATTCTCATACGTGGATGTAGGCCCAATAAACTATCGATATTCCATGAAAATATTCTCTGTTTTAGTTTTGCAATTTTTCAATTTTAAAATAAACTTACAAGACTGTATTAACTCAGTTAATATTTTATAAAAGCTCAAAGTTTTTAATTTAAAATTTGCTTATAAATTTTTACTCTTGCTGCGAACTAAACCCTTGCAGTCAACACTAAGTAAACCCCAAAAGCTATAAATAACATTTTATTTGTAAATACTCGGATTTAAATGTTTACGTACTGTTTTCTTAATAACAATGTTTTTCAAAATTTTGTGACTTGGAACTTGGACTATAGCCTCCGAATCGATGCTCGAATACTGAGCAAAGCCAAAGATTAGAAACGAACGACATAATATTGTGAATTTATTAAGTTAATGTTGTGTTGAGGTTAGGGATAGTATGTCACCTAAAAATTCAAATTTGTTTAAGCATCCAGTTCTGTAGTTTTTTGGATTGATTATCGAAGTCAAGTTATTGGCAAGTTTAGCATTATGCACTTACAGCCCTACTAAATGTTCCATCTTCTAATTATAACATTTTCTATTGCTTGGAATTTGACCCATTTTGGTCTCACAAACGCCTCGCTATATAACGTAACCACGTTGATGCAGATGATTTCATATTTTTCTTTCACGTCGATACGTTTAACGGCGTAAACTTCCATATTTTTGGGGGGGCCCGCAATCTTCCCATTAAAAACGCGTTTCGGGGCAGTGAAAGTAACGTTGCGTGCTGGGCTCTGCGTCGGAGGAAACCGCCCCCACCCCCTCGGGCGGACAGACACTAAATTGAAGGGAGAGCAGAAGAGGAGTAAATTACCAGAAAAGTTAGAAAAAAAATTGAAAGCCGTTGCTCCAAGCTTTTCTGGAGCAGTGGGGTTGAGGCTTCGTGTCTTCACCTTTGGTTTGCGTGAGCAGGTCGTGACCAGAAAGTTCCGTCAAAAATGGTGAAAGTCAGAGAAAATACTCCTAATTTAATACAAGTTATCTTAACACTGTAAAAAATTAAAAATTGTAAATAATAAATTATAATATATTATAAATATATATCATAATTATATATATATATAATTATATAATTATAAACTTCAGGATATCATATAATGCTATTTCTCCGAAGATATGGCTATTTGTTTCAAATAAACTGTTATATTACTGCTGCATATTGGAGCGAAACAGACACAATTCTGAAATGTCATGTTCAAAAGGAACATGATTCGTTGTCACTAGAATGTATTTGTATAATAAAGTGAGTGAGTAATAAAAAGGGAGATTTTACATTTCCCGACAGACTATTTTGTAAGTTTTCTTCTGGCTATTAATTACTAGTTTAAAGCTTACTTGAAGAAATAAATTTGCAAACTACAGAAAACCCTAAAAATTATAGGTCGTAGAAGAATATCCGATGCCCTTATGAAATGGCTTGAATCCCTGCCTCTCATCTTAAGACTTCTTCAATCAATCATGAAGATGCCAATCTTCACTCCTCGGGGGTTTTCTTGCATATGCTCCTGCCACAGAACAGATTTATTTATCGTTGTATGTATAGATGGGTTTTCCGAATCGGTTCAGCCGGTGCGTGATCCCAGCCTACCACACCATCTGGGTCCCATCAATCACCCAGAAACCTGTGGTCCGGTGGAGGTTTAGCCAACATCTCCTAGCTATGCAAGTTAGAAACTAAAGCAGTTACGCCGCTCACCACGTCAGCTCTTCTCAAGCTCAGGAACCATCCAAGCTTGCTCCAGAAGGTGTACAAACGGAAACCCAGTAAGGAAACAAATCTGCCATCGATTTAATAAACGGTGCCCAACGCGAGGCTGGAGACAGAGTTCAGCGTGTTCTAGCGGACGTTTTGCAACCGCCGATACAAATTTTACTGAAAAAATATATATACTAGAGTTTGCCGGACGATCGAACAAAAATATAACCACTTTCTAATTTTCTCAAGTACTTTTTTAAGTTGAGAATGTTTCTTTTAAATACCATTAAAGTGTACAAAATGTATTCCAGGATTGTTTCGTTGTCACCAAGTTCCATTTGGCACACCAACACGCTTGGTAGGTCCGCCGATGGACACAAAAGTGACTATATACGAGTTAACGGCACCAGAAGAGGGTCCGCTATCTAGACGAACACAACGAAAAAGTGAGTTCTGCGCTTGCGCGGAATTTGGGGCAACAGATAGGTCACGGATAGAACACCAAAATCTACCGTGAACAAGGAATACTGTCAGGGCACAGGTTAGCGTATTCAACCCCTTAACCCTTATTTTTGTTTCTTTGAAAACCGGCCTTAAGAACGTGCTGAGTCCGGATGAGTAGTTTTCGTTTTAAAGGTGTATTCTTTATTTTAGTGGAAATAACTAAAACGAGTGTTCTTCAGAATAATTTTTAGGCATGAAAGCGCACAAGAGTCATGCTTTACACCTTTATCTTCATTTCTCTGCCATAAATAGGGACCGCAAAAATTCATTGGTTCAATGACCTGCCGGATGAACTCCATAGTTCTACGTACACTCGGTCAAATGTCACCCACTCATTGGCTGCTGTATTGTGAGACGTCCCAACGTAGCAACCTGTGAATCGATTAAGCTTTGGTCGGGCGTTTCTCATTGGCCCAGAGTCACCCAAGTGAGTTGTAAGTCAATAGCAGAGGCAGCACTGAGGTATGACTGTTTGTACTTTAGCCTATCGCGAAATGAATTCGCGAATTTTTCCGGTCTCTAGCCATAAAATGTTATGGTTACTACACACATATGGTGGCTGCCTTGTGCACGAGACGAGGAGACAGACGCTTAGAGGCGTCACCGCACTAGGAGCACCAGTGAGCGTTAGTAACCAACACGCACACGCCCCCTCGACCCCGGAGCCTCTGCTGCCGACTGGGGCCCGGGTGTGTGCGAGGGCGTCGCCCGGCCGGCGCTGAAAGCTTCTCGTGGTTCCTGCTGGGTGCGGCCCCGTCTTCACGAGCATCTCCCCTGCCGCTCGTCGGGCTCCAGCCGTGTTCCGCGCGAGCCGCGTGTCACCAGCAAACCGCTGGAGATTAATTCAAAATGGCTCATGACGATTTCCACTTAACACATTACTATTGCTGTTTGTTTTCGGACAGCTGAAAAGACCAAATGTATGTTGCACGGGTGTTTTTCTGTAGCCTTTATTAAAATTTAATGACATAGTTATGTAATTGGTACGGATACTTCCAAAAGCTCAAAAAGCTCCAAATGCTCCAGAGATCCAAGTGCTCCAATTGCCTCAGAGCTCCAAGTGATCCAAGCTCAAAACAAGCCAAGTGCTCCAGAACTCCAAGTGAACTAAAGTTCCAATTGCACCAACTTATTTCAATTTAAATTTGATCGTACGTGCCCCAATTGCTGGATTCACAGTAGTATAACATAGCCGGTCCGGAAACAGGCCTCAGGCGGTGGAGCCGGGAGCCGGTGTCCGCCATCTTGGAATGTGACGTCACGGCGGCCATCTTGGATTGTGACGTCACGGCGGCCTTCTTGAATGAGCGTAACGGGACACAACGTAACGGGACACATCGTAACCGGACACAGCGTAACGGGACACAGCGTAACGGGACATAACATAACGGGACAAGTAGATCACGGCGGCCATCTTGGATCCGCCATTTTGGATGACGTCATTGTGTGTTCTCGAACATTCCGACGTTGTGTTTTCCGCCATATTGAATGATGACGTCACCGTTGCAATTTCCGTTACGCCCGACATCTTTAACTTTTTTATTTATTATCCGATTTTAATGAATTTTTTTTAAAATTTATAAAAAAATTTAATAATAAAATTTTAATAAAAAATATTTAAAAATCATACATTAACGACACGGAGCTCGGAGTCCTCGGTTCGAACCCGACAGAGGCAAAAAAAATTAAAAAATGGCGACCGATCCTTCCCCCGCGGTGGACGCAGGCAGACTGACTCCTACCACTTTTTTTTCAAAGCATATATATCATCAACTGGTATGACATCATGTCCGCCATCTTGTCTTCATCCGCTGGAGACCACCATCTTGTTTTAGTCTGCTAGAGTGTGCCGATACCATGTAGTATAATTATCTGGTCACAATACTTTTGTCCTCAACTGTTGACATTGAACATTGACCTTGGCCTTTGACCTTGACCTTGACCTTTGACCTTGACCTTGACCTTGACCTTTGACCTTGACCTTGACCTTATACCTTGACCTTTGACCTTGACCTTGAAATTTGACCTTGACATTGAAATTTGACCTTGACATTGAAATTTGACCTTGACCTTGAACTTTGACCTTGACATTGAAACTTGACCTTGACCTTGAAATTTGACCTTGACCTTGTAATTTGACCTGGACATTGAACTTTGACCTTGACCTTGAAATTTGACCTTGACCTTTAAATTTGACCTTGACCTTGAACTTTGACCTTGACCTTGAAATTTGACCTTGACCTTGAAATTTGACCCTGACCTTGAAATTTGACCTTGACCTTGAAATTTGACCTTGACCTTGAAATTTAACTTTGTCCTTGAAATTTGACTTTGTCCTTTTCGACCATCATGGATCCGACATTTTATGTTCAGTACATGCTACCAGGAGCTACCACCTGCTGGAGTACGCCAGCTTGTGTGTGTACTTGTATTATAGAGTACATTTCCATCTGGATAATTTTATTCTAACCCACTACAGTGCAGTTATCATTTATTACGGAGGTGCCCCCCGCCATCTTGAAATTCGGACGCCATCTTGAAATCATGTAATAATGTAGCTAGAAAAGCTGGAAAAAATCCAAAATTCATCAAAAAAATCACTCATTAATTTACACATCGATTCGATCCGCTCCAGTCCTTGGTTCGATCCTCGATCGTTGCAATAATGTTTAATTTTATGAAAAAAAAATAACTTCAATAAGCCACGTTCAACATTCTTAAAGAGACTTTAAAACCTCTTCTACCATCATCCTATAAGCCATCAAGACCACCATATTGAAAATTCGTAATTGTAATGCTAGAGATTCGGGAAAAAGTTATAAATTCATTAAATAAATTTGTAATCTATATACTGATTGATTAGATCGACTATTGTCCTTTGTTCGATCACTGGCCGATACAAAACAACTTCAATTTTAAAAAAGTACCAGGAAAGTGTAAGGTTCGAGAAATAAAACACCACAAGTTCTTTTAAAAAAATTTTATTACATAAATTCAATACACTACTGCAAGTACAAAAAAACACTGACAAATTACAAAAGCCTTTTGGATTACTCGATTCAAACAGTCTTCTTATTGTACGGACTAAGCCTTTTACATGACTTTAAATGTCTAACCGATCCGGTCATCCCCGCAGCCAGAGACGGACTGAAGTTCATATCACTTATATAGTCTCATTAGCCGGTACAACACATGAGTCAAATCAATAACCATGTTCATTATAGGTCTCGGAGCATTTTTTATAATGACGATGTAAGCTATCGAGACGTGAAATTAGTTTATTGCACTTATTGCACTGAAATTGTATTCGTTTCAGTAAATTATTCGGACAACTGCTCCTTTCATGTCGGCGCGCATTTGTAGGTTTAGTAAAAGATGCGTCACAATATTTGCACTGATGCGAAGTACGCTCTTCAATAATTGAAGTATTCAATGCTGATGAAACTTCAGCTGATGGTGGAACAGCACATATCGAAGTCTCCTCCAGTGTTGTCAGAGGCGTTGCCAACGGGATCTGCTCCAACATCGCCGTCACCGACGTCATGGTTCCCATAGTCGATGGTACATCCCCCATCGAGTACGACGTTAAAGTCGGTAAAGATGCCATCGAAGTCTCAAGAACAGGCAATTACACGACTTATGCACCAGAAGAAACAAACTAGATGATACGTACACCGTCGACGGTAGTAACAAACTGAGCGTCCTGCTGTCTAGGACTCGTTTATATACATTAACCGGTTTGAATAATACGCTAGTCAAATCAAGAACAATTTACTAAAATACTACAGTCAAAACAACATTAAAAAAATAGAAGCACCATCAACAAAAAAGGAAGCACATTTGGAAGCACCATCAAAAAAGGAAAAAACAATAGGAAGCACCGTCAACGAAAAGGCAGCACATTTGGAAGCACCGACTACGAAAAGGCAGCACATTTGGCAGCACCGACAACGAAAAGGCAGCACATTTGGAGGCACCGACTACGAAAAGGCAGCACATTTGGCAGCACCGACAACGAAAAGGCAGCACATTTGGAAGCACCGACTACGAAAAGGCAGCACATTTGGCAGCACCAACAACGAAAAGGCAGCACATTTGGAAGCACCGACTACGAAAAGGCAGCACATTTGGAAGCACCGACAACGAAAAGGCAGCACATTTGGAAGCACCAACTACGAAAAGGCAGCACATTTAGAAGCACCGACTACGAAAAGGTAGCACATTTGGAAGCACCGACAACGAAAAGGCAGCACATTTGGAAGCACCGACAACGAAAAGGCAGCACATTTGGAAGCACCGACTACGAAAAGGCAGCACATTTGGAAGCACCGACAACGAAATGGCAGCACATTTGGAAGCACCGACTACGAAAAGGCAGCACATTTGGAAGCACCGACTACGAAAAGGCAGCACATTTGGCAGCACCGTCAATGAAAAGGCAGCACATTTGGAAGCACCGACTACGAAAAGGCAGCACATTTGGCAGCACCGACAACGAAAAGGCAGCACATTTGGCAGCACTGACTACGAAAAGGCAGCACATTTGGAAGCACTGACTACGAAAAGGCAGCACATTTGGAAGCACCGACAACGAAAAGGCAGCACATTTGGAAGCACCGACAACGAAAAAGGCAGCACATTTGGCAGCACCGTCAACAAAAAGGCAGCACATTTGGAAGCACCATCATCGAAAAGGCAGCACATTTGGAAGCTCCATCAACAAAAAAAAAGACAAAAAGAAAGCACAAGTTACGAGATCTAAGTCTTAGTTAGAAATCAGAATACAAGAAATAAAAACATTAAATTCTTATAATTTAAATTATTTATTTTATTGCTTTACATTATACAAATGCAAGTAAAACAAGCCATTATTGTATGTAGCCAGCATTCCTCAGTTCCTTGAGTATGAAGGATATTTCTTTGATGCACGAATAGTTTCCTGCACAAAGCGAACCATGTAGAAGTCTTCGCCGGTCAACCAATATGTTTGGATCTTTCCATGATGTGTAATCATTCTATTCTACCACCATCTTCCTTGCACCTTTATAATAAATATTATGATCTCTGGTGTCTTCCGTTTTACCACCAACCTCAGGGTAACTTTCATGTTTGAGACGGTGATCATCACGGTACGCCATCTTGGATTGCGACGTCACGGCTGCCATCTTGGATGGGTGTGACTTTGACCTTTGACCGAAACCGCAGGAATGATCGCAAGCACACGGATTAACCATCAAAATATTGATAAGAATAATCAGGAGCACACGGAGAAAACCATCATAATATTGGCAAGAATAATCAGGAGCACACGGAGAAAAACGACACATTTTTCTTTGATATCATAAAATTACAGAAAAAAAAATATTTAAAAATAAAAATAAATTAATAAAAAAATTTAAAATAAAAACAAAAAATACATAAACAGATTCTGCTAGCTTGTAAACTTATCATTGTTGAGCAAAGATAGAGTTCTAGTACAAGACAGAATTTTATGTATTTTTTGTTTTTATTTTAATTTTTTTTATTAATTTATTTTTATTTTTAAATATTTTTTTTCTGTAATTTTATGATATCAAAGAAAAATGTGTCGTTTTTCTCCGTGTGCTCCTGATTATTCTTGCCAATATTATGATGGTTTTCTCTGTGTGCTCCTGATTATTCTTATCAATATTTTGATGGTTAATCCGTGTGCTTGCGATCATTCCTGCTGTTTCGGTCAAAGGTCAAAGTCACACCCATCCAAGATGGCAGCCGTGACGTCGCAATCCAAGATGGCGTACCGTGATGATCACCGTCTCAAACATGAAAGTTACCCTGAGGTTGGTGGTAAAACTGAAGACACCAGAGATCATAATATTTATTATAAAGGTGCAAGGAAGATGGTGGTAGAATAGAATGATTACACATCATGGAAAGATCCAAACATATTGGTTGACCGGCGAAGACTTCTACATGGTTCGCTTTGTGCAGGAAACTATTCGTGCATCAAAGAAATATCCTTCATACTCAAGGAACTGAGGAATGCTGGCTACATACAATAATGGCTTGTTTTACTTGCATTTGTATAATGTAAAGCAATAAAATAAATAATTTAAATTATAAGAATTTAATGTTTTTATTTCTTGTATTCTGATTTCTAACTAAGACTTAGATCTCGTAACTTGTGCTTCCTTTTTGTCTTTTTTTTTGTTGATGGAGCTTCCAAATGTGCTGCCTTTTCGATGATGGTGCTTCCAAATGTGCTGCCTTTTTGTTGACGGTGCTGCCAAATGTGCTGCCTTTTTCGTTGTCGGTGCTTCCAAATGTGCTGCCTTTTCGTTGTCGGTGCTTCCAAATGTGCTGCCTTTTCGTAGTCAGTGCTTCCAAATGTGCTGCCTTTTCGTAGTCAGTGCTGCCAAATGTGCTACCTTTTCGTTGTCGGTGCTGCCAAATGTGCTGCCTTTTCGTAGTCGGTGCTTCCAAATGTGCTGCCTTTTCATTGACGGTGCTGCCAAATGTGCTGCCTTTTCGTAGTCGGTGCTTCCAAATGTGCTGCCTTTTCGTAGTCGGTGCTTCCAAATGTGCTGCCATTTCGTTGTCGGTGCTTCCAAATGTGCTGCCTTTTCGTAGTCGGTGCTTCCAAATGTGCTGCCTTTTCGTTGTCGGTGCTTCCAAATGTGCTACCTTTTCGTAGTCGGTGCTTCTAAATGTGCTGCCTTTTCGTAGTTGGTGCTTCCAAATGTGCTGCCTTTTCGTTGTCGGTGCTTCCAAATGTGCTGCCTTTTCGTAGTCGGTGCTTCCAAATGTGCTGCCTTTTCGTTGTCGGTGCTGCCAAATGTGCTGCCTTTTCGTAGTCGGTGCTTCCAAATGTGCTGCCTTTTCGTTGTCGGTGCTGCCAAAGGTGCTGCCTTTTCGTAGTCGGTGCTTCCAAATGTGCTGCCTTTTCGTTGTCGGTGCTGCCAAATGTGCTGCCTTTTCGTAGTCGGTGCTTCCAAATGTGCTGCCTTTTCGTTGACGGTGCTTCCTATTGTTTTTTCCTTTTTTGATGGTGCTTCCAAATGTGCTTCCTTTTTTGTTGATGGTGCTTCTATTTTTTTAATGTTGTTTTGACTGTAGTATTTTAGTAAATTGTTCTTGATTTGACTAGCGTATTATTCAAACCGGTTAATGTATATAAACGAGTCCTAGACAGCAGGACGCTCAGTTTGTTACTACCGTCGACGGTGTACGTATCATCTAGTTTGTTTCTTCTGGTGCATAAGTCGTGTAATTGCCTGTTCTTGAGACTTCGATGGCATCTTTACCGACTTTAACGTCGTACTCGATGGGGGATGTACCATCGACTATGGGAACCATGACGTCGGTGACGGCGATGTTGGAGCAGATCCCGTTGGCAACGCCTCTGACAACACTGGAGGAGACTTCGATATGTGCTGTTCCACCATCAGCTGAAGTTTCATCAGCATTGAATACTTCAATTATTGAAGAGCGTACTTCGCATCAGTGCAAATATTGTGACGCATCTTTTACTAAACCTACAAATGCGCGCCGACATGAAAGGAGCAGTTGTCCGAATAATTTACTGAAACGAATACAATTTCAGTGCAATAAGTGCAATAAACTAATTTCACGTCTCGATAGCTTACATCGTCATTATAAAAAATGCTCCGAGACCTATAATGAACATGGTTATTGATTTGACTCATGTGTTGTACCGGCTAATGAGACTATATAAGTGATATGAACTTCAGTCCGTCTCTGGCTGCGGGGATGACCGGATCGGATAGACATTTAAAGTCATGTAAAAGGCTTAGTCCGTACAATAAGAAGACTGTTTGAATCGAGTAATCCAAAAGGCTTTTGTAATTTGTCAGTGTTTTTTTGTACTTGCAGTAGTGTATTGAATTTATGTAATAAAATTTTTTTAAAAGAACTTGTGGTGTTTTATTTCTCGAACCTTACACTTTCCTGGTACTTTTTTAAAATTTAAGTTGTTTTGTATCGGCCAGTGATCGAACAAAGGACAATAGTCGATCTAATCAATCAGTATATAGATTACAAATTTATTTAATGAATTTATAACTTTTTCCCGAATCTCTAGCATTACAATTACGAATTTTCAATATGGTGGTCTTGATGGCTTATAGGATGATGGCAGTAGAGGTTTTAAAGTCTCTTTAAGAATGTTGAACGTGGCTTATTGAAGTTATTTTTTTTTCATAAAATTAAACATTATTGCAACGATCGAGGATCGAACCAAGGACTGGAGCGGATCGAATCGATGTGTAAATTAATGAGTTATTTTTTTGATGAATTTTGGTTTTTTTTCCGCTTTTCTAGCTACATTATTACATGATTTCAAGATGGCGTCCGAATTTCAAGATGGCGGGGGGCACCTCCGTAATAAATGATTACTGCACTGTTGTGGGTTAGAATAAAATTATCCAGATGGAAATGTACTCTATAATACAAGTACACACACAAGATGGCGTACTCCAGCAGGTGGTAGCTCCTGGTAGCATGTACTGAACATAAAATGTCGGATCCATGATGGTCGACAAGGACAAAGTCAAATTTCAAGGACAAAGTCAAATTTCAAGGTCAAGGTCAAATTTCAAGGTCAAGGTCAAATTTCAAGGTCAAGGTCAAATTTCAAGGTCAAGGTCAAATTTCAAGGTCAAGGTCAAAGTTAAAGGTCAAGGTCAAATTTAAAGGTCAAGGTCAAATTTCAAGGTCAATGTCAAGGTCAAATTTCAAGGTCAAAGGTCAAGGTCAAGGGTCAAGGTCAATGTCAAATGTCAAGGTCAAGTTCAAAGTCCAAGGTCAATGTTCAATGTCAACAGTTGAGGACAAAAGTATTGTGACCAGATTATTATACTACATGGTATCGGCACACTGTAGCAGACTAAAACAAGATGGTGGTCTCCAGCGGATGAAGACAAGATGGCGGACATGATGTCATACCAGTTGATGATATATATATGCTTTGAAAAAAAAGTGGTAGGAGTCAGTCTGCCTGCGTCCACCGCGGGGGAAGGATCGGTCGCCATTTTTTAATTTTTTTTTGCCTCTGTCGGGTTCGAACCGAGGACTCCGAGCTCCGTGTCGTTAATGTATGATTTTTAAATATTTTTTATTAAAATTTTATTATTAAATTTTTTTATAAATTTTAAAAAAAATTTCATTAAAATCGGATAATAAATAAAAAAGTTAAAGTTGGCGGGCGTAACGGAAATTGCAACGGTGACGTCATCATTTAATATGGCGGAAAACACAACGTCGGAATGTTCGAGAACACACAATGACGTCATCCAAAATGGCGGATCCAAGTTGGCCACCGTGATATACTTTTCCCGTTACGTTATGTCCCGTTACGCTGTGTCCCGTTACGATGTGTCCCGTTACGCTCATCCAAGATGGCCGTCGTGACGTCACAATCCAAGATGGCCGCCGTGACGTCACAATCCAAGATGGCCGCCGTGACGTCACAATCCAAGATGGCGGACACCGGCTCCCGGCTCCACCGCCTGTGGCCTGTTTCCGGACCGGCTATGTTATACTACTATTCACCTTATTTATCTTCATTTTGTTAGTCTTTGGTGATGATTTTCACATCTTTAAGTTAGATGCTGTATCACAAAAACCTAGTCTTAGTTATACATTTTGAAATAAAACAATCGCTTTTAAAATCCAATAATTATATTTTATTTTTATTTTTTATTCATGCAAATAAAACAGTCATTATTTTATGTAACCAGCTACCCTTAGTTATTTGAGTATGAATGATACATTGTTTAGGTGCGGATAGCTACCTCCACAAATCGATGCCATCATTAGTCTCAGACTATCAACCAATCTGTTAGGATATTTCAATGGCGTGTAATCAATTTATTCAGACGCTACCATCTTATTTGCATATTTATTATAATTTTTTTAAGACATCTGAAGTCTTCCTTTATAACACAAGCATCAAGATCACTATCCTTATTTTCCGAGTGATCATCACAAGCTTGATCAGAATGATCTATTTTAACACGTCGTTTCCAACGTTTTAGTCTCAGCGCTTCATCACAGTCGTCGATCTTGTCCGCTTCAGATAGTTCTCTATGGTTCATTATTTAATGGATGCGACAAGAATTTCGTATAAATAACTTTACATTTCCAACGAAGATGCTTCTTTCTTCGTTAGTTTTCAATTTTCAATCATTAGCGACATATATGATAGTATAAGTAGCATTATCATTTTTATATTCTTAGTGATCATTATAATCGTCTTATATTATACATTCATTTCACTTCCATGGTGTTGGAAACCCGTCCTCGTTATCATAGCGAATCTTGGTTGTACAGGTGTTGCTATTATTCAATAAATATCTTCAACTAAAGGATTCATGACACCGACTGCAACTAAATGGTTATTGACAAAGACCCAAAATACAATAGATCCTCGAATTACGTTAAGCATTTCTTCTCAAGGTAGACTTCTTGCTGCAGTATCTACAGTGGTGTCCTTTAGATAATGCTACATACATTGAACTGGAATCCATATTAGCTTCTGTGACTAATACCAGAAGTATACTCAGAGTTTTTCAATTTTAACAATTACTTAAATAGAATTGTTAAAATTCCGTCAGCGACAGTATATTTATCTCATAAAGGAAAATTGTTGCAAGCAGTTCCTATTCTTGCCAGTAGATGTCACCATGTGTTGTGTTGAAGTAAATATTATTTTTTTATGTAGGATGCGGGATGCTCAGTAACGATAGCAAAAAGAGGGCATCGCCAGACATCAAGGAGAAGGAAGTTTGTCTTGGTTATTTTCGAGATAACATTTGCTGTATGAATTTTTTTTTCGAAATGAGACATCCTCCATCATAGTTTCATTTAACTGACAAATGATTTTTATCAAATCAGCACTTAAAAATATTTTTTTTACCAGGGGGAATTCAGACAATAAAGATACATTACTCAGACTTTATTAAACCTTGAGACAGCTGAGAAACACTTTCATGCAAGACGAACTTCCTACTACTTGATGTCTAGCGATGCCCTCCTACTTTTGCTATCGTGAGTGAGCATCCCGCATTCAACATAAAATATTTACCTCAACAAAACACGTGGTGACATTTGCTGACAAGAATAGGAACTATTTGCAACAAGTTTATTGTATGAGACAAATATACTCTGGCTGACGGAATTGTAAAATTTTTGTTTAAGTAATTGTTTGAATTTAAAAACTCTCATTAAGCTTCTGGTAATAGTCACATAAGCTAATATGGATTCCGGTTCAATGTCTGTACCATTTTTGAAAGGACCACCTCTGTAGATACTGCAGCAAGAAGTCTACCTTGAGAAAAATTGCTTAACGTAATGAGAGGACCTATTGTATTTTAGTTTTTTGTAAAACAACCATTTAGTTGCAGTCAGTGTCAGGAATCCTTTCGTTGAAGATAATTCTTGAATAAACAAAGAAAGACATGTACAACTAAGCTGACCCAGTGCTTTTTTTTATTTTATTATGGAAAGTTAATTAATAACATTTTTTATGAATTTTTAATATCTGCCATTAAAATCGGATAAAAAACACGGATTTGGAAAATGGCAGACCAATTTTGTAATGGTGGAAGTTCTTTTTACAAAAATTCTATTAATAATTATTTATTAATTTCAAAAATTCCTTTAAATTAGTTTATAATTACGGATTGTCAAGATGACAGCCATAACTAAAATGTCATCATTGGGGATTGGGGGCCTCGATTTCATAATGGCAAAAATTAAAGATGGCTATTGAGGTCGATGGTTGAGGTCAATGTCAAGGAACAATTTCAAGATCAAATTTCAAGGTCAAAGGTCAAAGTCTATGTCGTTATTTTATATTGCCATCTTGACGTCATACTTCAAGATGGTGACCGTAAAAAATGTACATCAATGACAAAATAATCCAAAATGGCCGCCATGATGTCACAATTGGATATGGTGACCGTAACTAAAAGTGCCACTGTGACGTCATCATACAATATGGCTGCCGTGACGTCACCATTCAAGATGGCAACCGTAACGAAAACCGCAATGGTTACGTCATCATTCAAGAAGGCTGCTGTGACGTCATGGCAGTCGGTTGTTGACTGGCTCTTGGCTTCAGAACCAGTGCCTGGAGGAACTATTATATACTCCTTCTGTAAGTTTCCGTGAACTGTGGAAGCAGCAGACTCGATAGTGAAGTGTTCCGGAAGATCCATCTCTGTTTACGCAATCCGTCTCCGTTTCCGTGCCATTGTAGAACGGGCCTAGGTGACACTAAAGGCGGGTTTACACGCTACGTCTTAGCGGACATTTTTTCTGACTAGACAAATCCTATCATAAAACGTGGCGTGTAGACAGCAAAACGTACGTCTTGTCGAATCGAAATGAAATCCAAGGTCAGATCGTAGAACTGAAGGGAAAAGCATCATTTTCCGAGAACTGATAGGATAAAAGGGAACGTTTAGACGCAGGTCTCGGATAAGACGTTCGTCTTGGCTCAGTTCACTACTAGCTGTGCTTCAGCTCGCGTCTTTTTTCCCCGTTATCATTATGTCGGACTTGCGGCAGTGTACCCACGATTTTCTCGCGGAGTTTATTGAACTATACAAAAGTTTTCCGTGTTTGTGGCAGGTAAAAAATAAAGAGTATAGTGATAGAAATAAAAATAACCTCGCGTACGAAGAGCTTGTAAATAAATACAAAGAAGTGGACGCAATGGCTAATAAAGAGACAGTTACAAAAAAAATGAACTCATTGAGTTCGGTTTATAAGAAAGAATTTAATAAAGTTAAACAATCAGCAACCTCTGGAACTGGAGAAGAGGATGTTAACAAACCATCTTTGAGGTACTTCGAGTTATTGGATTTTTTAAATGACCAAGAAGTATCAAGGACGCCACGATAAACTATACACAATGATGAGGAGTCTGGTTTTGAGGTGTTGGAACAAGAGGTAAGTGAACAAACTTTTCTTTCAATACAATACATTTATGCAGTATACTACAATCTTATTCTTATATTAAATACACAACATTATGCATATTATATAGTTTATGATACATTTGTCATAAAATTGTTATACAAACAGGTTATGCAACCTTATTTAACAGCATCCACCTATTCATTACGTAGGTAGTGGTAAAGAAATCATGTTATTCTGCCACGGCACAACACCTTCTTGATTTAAATACTCATTGAACTTGTCTCTTACTGTCTTGGCGCTGGCTAATACTTGTCCCCTTCTCCCGCGCTGTAGGTTGTGAACCATTTCAGGATCAAGTCTTTCACCTAACTGTACTTCATTGTTGACAATGTCCTCACTTTCAAGGGTTCCTAAAGGGGTGTAGTAGTCTGGGGCATTCCTACGGAAAACGTTATGCAGTACACAAGAAGCCAATACCACTGTCTCAATACGTTCCACCTTTAAGTTTATGGGTGTGCGAAAGATGCTAAATCTGGAAGCTAAAATTCCAAATGCGTTCTCAACTACACGTCGTGTCCTTGATAAGCGGTAGTTGAAAATCCTCCTGTTCCTATTTAAAGACTCTCGGTTGTACGGCTTGATGAGATCGGGACTCATTGCAAAAGCCTCCTCAGCCACAAACACATACTCAAGAACCCGATCTGAATTCGAAAGTTTAGCTGGTTCAGGTATTTTTAGTTCATTGCAGATCACCTTCTCGTAAAATTGGGTGTGATTAATGACGCCACCATCAGAGACACAGCCGTTTGTACCTACACTGCAGTAAATAAATTCACAGTTTGCCTTTGCTATGGCCATCAGAACCATACTATGAGTTTTTTTGTAATTAAAATAGTAACATCCACTTTCCTTTGGAGGCACAATCAGAATATGTTTTCCATCAATTGCGCCTAAGCAATGGGGGACTGCCATTTCTTTTCAAAGCCATATGCGATGTCCACCCAGGCCATTAAGTTTTCGGGAAACTGAAAATAAATAAATAAACAAATAAGCTAATGAATAGATAATCGTAACACGTTATAAACAACGATCACAAATTCACATTAACATTAACGGTTTTAATTGTTAGTTTTCCTTGTTCTGTAACCAATACTAAATATAATTTTTTTATTTATTTTCCCTTGTTTGATTTCTAATCTAGAGTGAGCACCATGAACGCGTGACGAAGAGCTTGGTAATATCGCATCCACTTCAGAAGATAACTCAAGTAGCCTGACTTCATCAGCCTCAGGGAAACGTAGGAGAGTCGCATCTGGGAAGAAACAGTCACGTTCAACGAATTATGGCGTTCTAGAAATTTTGTCAAAGGCCGAAAAAAGATTGGAATCCCTCACCGCCTGTGATTCATTTGAAAGATACGGAAAACACATTGCAGATCGTCTACGGCAAATCCAACCGGGTCAAATCAAATTCGTCCAAAAACTTATTAGTGACGTTTTATTTGAAGGAGAAATGGTATCTCTTAATGAGAACTGGAAGCTAACAGTTACAGACCAGAGAAGAGCGCAACCCTGGGCAACTCTGCGGGAAGCCTACCCACCTGATTATGGACAAAGCAATTTAAATTACATAGTACCTCGGGAATATCAGTTTTTACAACCACAATCTCAGCTTGTGCAAAAAAACTGGCATAACATAACACAGCCCGAATCAGTACTTTCTAAAATAGGACAATCAGCTGCCAGGTATTCCTTGGCCGATTACGTTCAAACATTTTCTGATTCAAATCCCTGATGTTCATTTTTCTATACGCCTAAGTAATTTTTTAAAGTAGATGCGAAAATATTGCAATAAATGTAAGTAAACAATAATGTTTTCATTTCAAATTTTTATTTGTCACAAAATATTGCTAATAGTATTTCGAAGAAGCTTGTAATATTTAACAAATAATTAGTAAGTTTATAATGTTTAAGTCTTTAAATGTATTTCATGTTTTTGTTTAAAACAATTTAGCGACTCCATCAATAAAAGGAAATAAACCTTTAAAGTACATTTTACCATAAACCTACAGCCTTTCCCAATTTAACAATAAGTGTGCACTTACATTTAAGTAGTTCTTCAAAACCAAGTAGATTGCATTGCAGGTTTCAGGAATTATTTTGCTCAACGTTGATTTTGATATAATAGTTGTGAACTCCAAATCCTTGAAGCTGCGTCCTGTGGCCAGATGTCTGAGAGTTGCTGTGAGTCTTTCGTGGTGTGAAATGGCTTTTCTCATACAGGTATCTTCTTTCTTAATGTACGGCGTTATCAACTCCAGCAATTGACAGTAGGATGAGGTGTCCATTCGCAAATAATTGCGCCAGTCATCAGGTTCGCCTCTCAATTCTTTCAGTAACATAACGTGGGAATATTGATTTATTTTCATAAGCCACTCCCTTGACCATCTTGTCTTTTTCCTCTTTGTTACCTTTCCTCTCAGTTGTTGCACTCTTATGAGGGAAAAAATCACAGAAAGCAACTGTGCTTCCTCCATGTTCAAAATAATATAACAATATCTCTCAATCACTGAGATAAACACTCACTGAGAACTCACTAGGTAGAACTTTGGATTGGAACTGAGGTATAAGACGGAAGGGAAAACGTTACTGTGTAAACAGTGGACAAAACGTACGTTTTGTCTTCCGTTTTGCATGATCGACTAAACGTCAGTTAAGACGTAGCGTGTAAACCGGCCTTAACACTTCCCTCATCAAGAGTCTGCCACGGTTGAGTGTCAGATAACTCTTCTCCAGTCCATGCGAGATCAAGCCTAGATATTTCACAATGACGTTGCCATGAACAGACGAGTTTTTACCGAGGTATTCTCTTTACCACCACAAATTGATTAAAACGTTGTCCCAAAAAGGCGTTTCGTTGGCGCGTTTCGTTCACTAACACACATCCATACACGTACAAATACATCTTTTTTTTTTTTTTTGTATGATGACTCTAATTGTAAGACGCCGATTTCGGTAGGAAAAAAAAATTGCCTATGTGATGTTACCTAGGTGATTCTGTGGTCACTCCTTCTCGTGGCATCTTTAGAGCCGTCCCTTGCATTGATCCAATTATACCAGGGCAGCTACCCTGAGCACGAGTCTCGGCCCATTTCACGGGCTGTTAACGCGATTTCCTCGCCTCTTTAGACACTCCTCAGGAGTCCGTCCGCCCTCCTCCCGTGTTTCCCTGCGACTGCGCGGTCGACGTGCCAGCACGCGAGTAATGTCGATTTAATGACGACGATTCGACTAGGCCGGCCCTCGCTCACTATCTCTCTCTCTGTCTGTCTCTCTCTCTATCTCTCACGCTCTCTCGCTCTCTGGACTCTTTCTAGGGCACGCTGTAATTCGTGTTTGATACGGAACAAGAAAAGACAGAATTCTTTTTTTTTTTTTTTTTTTTCACCCTGCCCCTCGCCGTAAGACTCGATCGTGTGAAATCGCCTTTAAATAACAACCCTTCGGACGAGTGACTCTCTAGAACGCTGTGAATTTGAATGGCAAAGTTCATCCTTTCGCCGCGCATAACAAGCGTTCGGAATCGTCGATTTGGTGCCTGGCGTAAAAAAAAAAAGAATAATCATTCTCAGAAGGAAAAAATAAAATCGAGTGGAGCGGCCAACGTCTCCTCTCTTGACGACGCCTACCGGCAGCTCAAATGGGAATAAAATGCAGCCGGTCACCGTGTGCAAAGAACGCTAAGCATGTTTGGATGCTAACGAGGGTACTCTTTTTTTAGGGTGTCATGGCATACTAGACAAATATTTTTGTACAAGAACAGTATTAGCCAATTACAAAAAAAAATAGTCTTTTCAGCGTGACTCTATGCAAAAAAAAAAGGATTCGGGGGAATTGTAATATCTCAAAGATAAAAACAATTTTTTTCCTTCAAGTTTTGAGTTTTCATTCCAAACACATCGTTACTTAAGTTAAATTAAAATTAATTAGTCATTAAAATATAATTTAGTACCTTCAATATTGTTTAACACTAGTTAATCACACGCGGATACATTCGACATTTAAGGTTACTGAAGATATTTATCATTGTAAGTGAAGTATGTGATCGGCTGATCGATTACAAGATTTTTTTAGTAAATTAGTAGAGATAGTTAAATGTTGGATCCATACAATATTTAATACATAGCAAAACCATTTTGAAATTAAATTCTGACGGTGCTAATGCGTAAACCTGTTCGATTTTTGACGTGTAAACATCTTAGCTCTCGGTATTCAACACTTGGTATGAGTAATTTAGTGGAAATGGAACGTAATTAGATGTACGGATATGTGACACAAAGATGTCAGACCCACATTATAGCAACATGAACCCGTATAAAGTCACTTTCGTTAACATTATGGGACATACCAAACGTATTTGTGTGCCAAATTAAATTTTATGAACGTGAAACTATACTGAAATATATATGTGATTAACTAAAATAGTCATGGTAAAAATTAATATAATTTTTTTAAATACCTGAGAAAATTGGCATGACATAGATTATAGTACATATTCTCCTTTCAGGTTTCTAATATAATGATAATATATAATAATAATGTTGAATCAGATCAATAAGGTTAAACTTTGTTCGTAATAAGTATTTACAGACTGATTTCAGTCGTTTGAGCAAAAAAAAATTATTAACATATACAAATTAGTGTTGTAATATGTTATTTTAATATTTCAAGTAAATATTTAAAGTACACCTAGGGCGTAATTTTAGAAGAGAGAAAAGAGCAAAAACGTGTGTTTTGAGAACAATTCTAAGGCATGAAACATCCGGAAGAGATTCTTGAAAGCACTCAAGGGAATTGCATTACACCTATATCTTCATTTACTTGCATGTAATGTAATGGTTGTAGAGCTCTCATAATTAACCTATTTACGACGAGAAGACTCTGAGCTAGTTAAATGCCTTACGCTTACAGGCGATACCACACGAAATTTACCAGTGTTTGTCACACTTATCATCCCGCTTCACTAACAAATAAATCCCTGACTAGGCGGACTCCTTAATGTGCTTTTTTTTCTTCACCTTTCCTCTTAGTTATTTGCAGTTTTTTTAGTGGAATTACAACGTTAAGTGCAATAAACACAAAAGTAAAAAAAATCTCTTAATAACGACCACACGTTTTTAAATCACAATGAATATACGAAAGTATTAACGAATAATGCATTAAAAAAAGGGTTCTTCGTAATTTCAAACTTTTAAATCTTCATAGAAAGTACGTGGAATTCCAACTTCTGAGGTTTAGGTGATGTTTGAAGCATTGAAAACTTTAAAATCATTTTTGAAAGTTCTGTTAATACTTCAAACTGATTTAACTGGAAGCAAACTTCGTAACATGAATTTTTGAAGAAATCCTTTTATTTATGAATATTTCTTATACGATGTGTAACCAGTGTGGTTAGTATATTTTAAGTGAAGTTTTCTAACAGTTGACGAGCGGAATTATGCGTATTGATAATTTGTGTTACCCAATAATAGTTTATAAGTTATATAAAATTATAATTATTCGGTATATAATTATTCGGTATGAGATGTGGGTCCATTGGCAATAAGTAGGGACCGGAAAAATTCGCGGATTCTATGACCTCTAGGATAGCCTCCATTATCCTCTGCATTAATCAAGTAAACACGCGTGTTCACTGGGTACTGAATTGTGAGGCGTCTCCACTGGGTAGCTTGTGATTCGACGCTTCTTTGGTCGATAGTCTCTCATTGGCCCAGAGAGCTTCAGTTAAACTGCGAGCCAATAGCAGAAACAGCAGAATTGTACACATGTTTGAATTTCAGCCGATCACGAAATGAATCCGCGATTTTTTCCGGGCTCTAGCAATAAGTACACTCCGGTTAGCGCCATACCAGGGCTTGCTTCGTGAATGGCCTGGTCCTTTCATCACGAGGAAGCCGAAGGCCGCGCTAATGACATAACCCGCGAATCATCGTGCGCTGAGAGTCGCTGCCCGTGCTAATGACGATAATCACGCCCTGGTTGACACGTTTCTGCCCCCTGGCGCCGGCGCCGGTACAAACGCCTGCCGCCAGGGAGCGCGGATCATCGGAGCTACCGGTGACCATCGGCTGCTCATTAACTCTTAATTAGCGACCGCTGTTAACGTCTTCATCACCACCTGCACGGGGCGGGAACGACTTGCAAGTTTCTCGCGTTCTCACGATCGGTGGAACTGTCCTTTGGAAATCAGGGGGGTTCTAAGGGTGGGGCGAAAAAAAAAGAAAAGATATTGGAAAGTGGAAAGCAATAATAAGTAATGAGCGCTGACCATTCGCAGCGCGCATTTATTGCTGCGTCACGCGGTGGCTACACGTTCGTTCGTAACCAAAGTCTAGCACAAGGAAAAAAAAAAAGAATTCTAATTATCGACTTCACTGAACACGTAGATTTTTTTTCTTCGGGTGGGTAGGCCCCAGTGAAATGTAATGTAACATGACAGTGATGAATTCGGCAACCAAGATCGTAGCCACGGTATTTCCCGCCTCCTAGCAGAAGTAATATGGTGAGAAAAGGGTGGTTAACCGCTATTTTTCCGCCTGAAAGTGGCATAGTGGCACGTGGTATGGAAACAACGTGTTTTCGTCACCCATCCCGATTTTACCACGGATTCTGAATACTACAATACACATGACGGAAGGTCATTTAATAAAAATTAAACTAAAAAGAGCTAATAATAAAATATAATGTTAACTTTTTTATATAGGTAATTAACTTTATTTGAGGACTATATTCCACCAAGAGTAAATAATTGTTTTTTGCCTTTTACTTTTCACACGAATTTTATATCAATGTTTCAACTTATTAGTACTTATAACGTATATGTGCTTCCGATTTTGTTGGTTTAAGTGATTTTATATGGATATTTTATGTGACTCGCCAACAAATATCTGCGAATATATAAAACAATTTGAATTTTCAGGCAAAAACTAATGTCGATTTGTGACTTTAGAGTGCAAATTTTTTAATGGTTTGAATAAAAGGCAAATTATGAATTCCCGGTATGGAAATGCTGTTTGAATCAAAAATTATGATGGAACCATTTCCAATTGTTTAAAATCCCTTATTATGACACACAGCCCTGTCTCTCAATGATAGTTACGCACTCCTTACTTCATGTCATGTGATGTCTTGAAAAAATTGTACACTTGACTTCTATAACAACATATGAGCCAGCAGATAATACAAATATATGGACGCTGCAATTATCAGATATGTATTAAGAATATATCACTTTATCGTTTTATGGCATGGGTGGTCTTGGTATGATTTATTTCAGCTACAGTTATTGCATGAAAAAAAAAGAAGAAAAAAATATGCATGCGCAATAAATATTAGCAATTTATGTGTTAAAAAATTTATTTTAAGGAACTGAAAACACCTTGGATGTGTAAATGGCGTGGGGGTCTGTTTCTAATGTTTAAGTCATCCTCGCTAGCAGTTGGTTAAAAAAAAACCTTGAAGCCATGTAGTCCTGTAGTTTCGTAGCTTCTTAGCCTCCTAGTCCAGTAGATAAATAGCAGCTAGACCTAAGACCTTTTGGAGCAAAATTCTTTTGGCCCCATTATCTGTTGGAGCAAAAGACTGTCGGAGCCAATTACTGTTAGAGCCAATGACTGTTGAAGTAAATGACTCTTGGAGATAAAGATTTTTGGAGGCATTATATCCTACGTAAAATTGGTGATTGAATCCTACTGAGTTGAATGATTGTGAAAATGTACATCCTTTTAGTTAAATGTGCTTCATTTTTTGTTGAATCAACGTTCAAAATGTGCGTCCTTTTTGTATAATATGCTTCCGGATGTGCTTCCTTTTCTTGAATGTGCTTCCTTTTTGTAGAATTTTCATCCAAATGTGCGTCCTTTTCTTTAAATGCGTGGTCTGTGTATACATTGCATGTTTGGTGTATACATTACGTGGTCATTGCGTGTACATTGCGGCGTGTCCAGTGCATACATTACCTGTTTGGTGTGTTCATTGCGTGGTCATTGTGTGTACATTGCGTGTCCAGTGCGTACATTGCGTGGTCATTGCGTGTACATTGCGTGATCATTGCATGCATTGCGTGGTCATTTCGTGTATATTGTGTGTGTACATTGAATGTATATTGCGTGTCCAGTGCGTACATTACATGTTTAGTGTGTACATTGCGTGGCTAATGCGTGTGTACATTGCGTGGTCATTGCGTGTACATTGCGTACATTGTGTGGTCATTGCGTGTACATTGTGTGTCTAGTCTGTAAATTACGTGGTCATTGCGTGTACATTGAATGTCTAGTGTGTACATTGCATGGTCATTGCGTGTATATTGCGTGTACATAGCGTCTCCAGTGCGTGTATTGTGTGCCCATTTCTTTTGTCAAATTTGCTTCCATATGTGCTTTTTAAATATTATTTTAACTAGTGAATTAATGTAAATGGTTCTTGTTTTGGCTAGCATATTATTCGACTGATTACGGGTACATAGGTGAGTCCTAGGCGACAGGACTTTCAGTTTTTTACTGACTACGACGGTGTAAGGATCACCTAGTTTGACTCGTCTGATACATAAGTCCTATAGCCTTGTGAACTCGATGGCATCTTTACCATCTTTATGAACAGCCTCGATGGAAGTTGTACCATCCACGGAGACCTCAATGGTCGCGACGGCGTCGACGCAGTACTCGATGGAGTGTGTGTCCTCGTCAGCGTCAACATTAGAGAAGACTTTAACAGTCGTGGTACCACGAGCATAAGAGACTTTAATGCCGGTAGGGCTGGCTGCAGCAGCGACTTCCCAGCATCAATGTCGTTACTGCGACAAGATTTTCTCTAACAACAGTACCTAATGTTCGTCGACATGAGAAGAGAGAATGTGCTAAGAAGCCTCCTCGCAAAATTATTGGTTGTGAGAAATGTTATAAGCAGTTTTCCCTAAAAGATGATATGAAAACGCACATGAAGACATGCAGAGGTCGTGCTGTACGGCAGAAAGTACAGGTTTAGCTGCAACTGCGATGCACTGATGTTCATAAGAGTATACCAGGAATTGGTACAACTGCAGCAACATAATCATCTCGTTCGGGTTACTTTTTAATGACTAGACATCCTTTTGGCTATTGCGATATGACGTTTGCATTTTCCCATGATGCGCGAAGACATGAGCGGAGCAAATGTGTAGAGAATCCCACTCGTACGAAGTTTCGCTGCGATGAGTGCCATGTTTGGTTTTCACGTATTGACAGTTTGTAACGACATGCGAAAAAATTTAAAGGTGAAGTCCGTGTGCCTACTGTTGAACTACCAGCAGACTTTTCGACTCCTCGGTTTAGGTTCGAGACTCGTGAGCATACAAGCACAAAAACAGATGTTCAGCAACCGATTTCTATGAGGCCTGGACATGAAAGTAAACCCAATACTGTACTCTGTGCATTACAGGTGAATGATAATGGATTCTACTTGGTACAGTCTTTATATCGTAGAAAATTGAAAGACTACTATTATGTAAATACGTTTAGTGAGTCGAAAGACATTTTAAATTTTCTTGACGATATCAGGCAGAACATTAACACTCAGATTACTGATGACGTAGCAACTAACGGTCCTTTGAAATATAACTTGTGGTTGGACTGTGTATATGGTAAGCATTATCCGTTCAAAGGCAAAGTGAAGAAATGTGCTTTCAAGACATGTTTTTTTTTTTTTTAATTTAAAGTTTTGATGGTGTGAAGGAGTCTGTTAAACACGGTGTCCAGAAAATCTGTCAAGAAGAGGAAGACTATGTCAGTAAAGGATTTGGCCAGTCTCTGTATAGTACAAACGGATTGGAGCTGAGAATTAGTCATTTCACGCCGATGCAGAACCAAATGTTTATTAGATTGTTAACTTGCGCAAGTGTATCTGTAGTAGAATATAAATTATGTAATAAAATTATGTTTGTAAAATAACTTGCTGTGTTTTATTTTCGAACCTGTAATTTTTTATTTAAATTATTGAACAAGTATTGGACAAAGGAAATCGAATCAATCATTATATTAATGAGTGATTTATTTTATGAATTTGGGAATTTTTGCCCGAATTTTTAAGATGTCCAACAAGATTTTGGACTCTCTGGCAATAAATAATTACTACACTACGAAGGTAAATATTAAACTAGCATGACAGTAGTGATCTTCAGCAGACGAAAACCGTTTAAAGGAGCCAAGATGGCGGCCTCCGGCAGACTAAAACAAGATGGTGGTCGTGACATCATACTAGATGCTGTAATATACAATGGTATAAGAGGAGGGAGGTCAGTCTATCGGTGGCCTCCATGGAGGAAGGATTTGTCACCATTTTTATTTTGTCCTCGCCGGGTTCGAACCGAGGACTTCAATCTCTATGATATAACATTTTTAAAAATCGTATTATATATTTCATTTTTTCCCTAATTTTTTCCGATAATAATTACGGATTTTCAATATGGCAGCCGTAATGAAAATTACAAAGGTGGAAATTTCTGGGATCCAATATGGCGGAAAAATGGTCGCATGTGACCTCATAATTCAAAATGGCTAAATAAATGATGGCGAATCCAAGATGGCTGCCTGAGTCAAAGTCAAGGTAATAATATAAGGTCATACAATGGTCGCCTTGACATCACAATCCAAGATGGCACACACTGCCATTAACTCCACACTCCGACTCAAGTTTCAAGAGGAACCAAACTACACAAATGTTATTAACAATTAAACATGGTTTTATTATGAATTTATTAGAAATTAGTGCCCGCCTATTCAGTTGTATCAATTATGGTGAGGCGGGACAATGAGAGCGAAGCTCGCTAGTGTTTCTAGGGTAATATCGCCTCTGAGCGCAAGGCTCTGAACTAGCGCGCAGTCTTCTCATTATGCATATTAATAACTATGAAACTGTAGCGAGAACCATTAAAATTATATTTGAAGACAAATGAATAGAGACCGGAAAAATTCGTAGATTCGTTTCGTGTTATGCTAAAATTTAAAAAATTATACCTTAGTGCAGCTTCTGCCATTGGTTCACTGTTAATCTGGAGGACTGAGGGCCAATCAGAAACCCTCACTGATAGAAGTGTAGAATCACAGGCCACCCAGTCGAGAGGACTCACAAGTCAGCAGCCAATGTACAGATGGCATTTGTCCTAGTGCGTAGAGGATATTGGAGTCTATCCTGTAGGTCATTGAAACAGAGAATTTTTCCGGTCTCTACAAATGAAGATAAATTGGTTATACGAGGCCCTTGACTGCTTAAAAGAATTTATAGCAGGTTTTCCATGCCTTACAATCATTCTGAAAACATTTCTGCTCTAGGAAAAATAAAATTTAAAGACGAAATACGGAAAGAGAACTGTCCTCAGCTTTTCTTGAGCAGCCACCGCTCGAATGTGTTGCGTAGTTTTCAAAAATTCCCGCGCGTGTGGTTTCTTGAAGCCGTGCGCACCGCATGTGCGCCTCGAGAGGGTCAGGCCGGGAGGGGATCGCCGCGACAGACGAGCGCCTGCCCGGGAGATCTCGCTGGGATCCCACGAGCACGGGTTCGCGGCCGAACCATGTAATTTCCCGGCAGAGCACGTCCTGCGCATCGCACAATGGAGCCGCGGCGACCTGGAAGAAGGAGGCGGGGGGTCGAGGAGAGACGAGACTCACGTGAAGCATCTTCCCGCTCACCCCCGCATGACACCACCTCTCCGTCCAGAGTTTCCCTCTGTCCAAGAAGGGCGGGTTGTCGACCTAGAGAGAGAGAGTCTTCATTTCTTTTCCCGCGTCGACGCGCGCTCATACTTACGCTCAGTGCGATGGGATACCGCAAAGGTTTTTTTGACCCGACCTAGAACAAGAGTGATTCGTAGGAACAGGAAAAATTCACGGGTTCAATGACCTCTAGGATGAACTCCATAGTTCTACGTACACTAGGTAAAATGCCACCCACTCATTGGCTGCTGTCTTGTGAGACGTCCCAACGTAGCAGCATGTGATTCGATAAAGCTTTGGTCTGGCGTTTCTCACAGGCCCAGAGTCATCCAGGTGAGTTGTGAGCCAATAGCAGAGGCAGCACTGAGGTATAACTATTTGTATTTTATCCTATCGCGAAATGAATTCGCGAAATTTTACGGTCTCTAGTTATTCGTAGAGACCGGAGAAATTTCGCGGATCCAATTCGCGATAGGCTAGAATTCTATTAAGTATACCTGTGTGATCCTATTGCTATTGGCACACTCTGGGCCAATGAAAGACTCTGGGCCAAAGGGCAACCCTGTCCACACAACTCTCGAGTCAGCAGCCAATGAGCCGGGGATATTTGCTCACTTGTTTAGAGGTTTAGGAGTCTATCATAGAGGTCATTGAACTCCCGAATTTTCCCGGTCCTTAGCAGTTCGTATAGGGACAGGAAAGTTTTTCGTTTTGAATGACCTCCAGAATAGACTGCGCAGTCATCTGGATACTCGGGGCATACTTCACCTATTCATTGGCTGCCGACTGGTGACACGTCAAAACTTGGTAGCCTGTGATTTAGGTAGTTAAGAGTTTCTCATTGGCCAGGATTATTCCCTAAAAACTCACAGCCCATAACGGGAGTAGCTTATTGGTAGAGACCGGAAAAATTCACGGGTTTAATGACCTTCAGGATGGACTCCAATATCCACTACACACTCGGGCAAATGCCAAATTTTCATTGGCTGCTGACTTGTGAGTCGTCTCGACTGGTTGTCCTGTGATTCGACACGTCAATGAGTGAGGGTCTCTAATTGGCCCTCAGTCCTCCAGATTAACAGTGAACCAATGGCAGAAGCAGCTCTAAGGTAGAATTATTTGAATTTTAGCATTACACGAAATGAATCCACGAATTTTTCAGGTTTTTACTTATTGGTATAACTATTTTAATTTTATTCTATAGCAAAACGAATCGGGGATTTTTTTTCTGGTGCCTGGGAATGTATTTTCTGCGGAATGACTTTAAAAACTACCTAAGAAATAAAACACTGAAGCATTTTCTGTATTTCGTAATTAGTTGAGTTTCATTCAGGTACATCAGAACTGTCAAAACACCAATCAAAGTTATACATTGCGGATGCATACGCGTACTGGGTGGCTCGGTTAAATTAAGGCAATAGCTTCTCTTGCAGACAGCCGGCAAATGAAAAGAAAAAAACACTGGCGCCGGAATACATAATATATTGCATTTCAATGGGCCTTAAGATATTTTCGCGATGATTGCCGGCCCCAAGTGATTTGTTGTGGTTATCTTTTGTAATGACTGAACACACCACACGTTTTGTGTATTTTTTTTTTTAGTTCAGAAGCTGTGGTAATGGATTTATTATCACAGCACGATTGTAGAAATATAATATCGATTACCCGACCCATTTTTACTCTAATCGATTGCCCCCATATTTAAGTATTTATTTCTAGTAGTATATAAAAGGGGCATTCAGCACCAGGATCAAAGTTGTGGAGCCGTGAAGTAGGTCAATTACTGAACGCCATCTTGGAGTCTAACTTGAAGGCGGCCACCCTGGATGACCTTAACCGTGGTTTTTGACCTTAACATGGACCCCGGCCGCTATTTTGGGTGACCTTGACCTAAGCAGTCATCTTGGTTTTCATCATTTTGAATTATGTCACGGCCAACATAATAAAATCAATTTCCCTACTCACGATAATGGCAGCTACAGTTTTGGTGAAATCGTGACCTTGACCCGCGTCGCTATCTTGGACCACACGGAGAAAACCAACAGAAGTCTCTTTAGGAATGTCCAGAAGCATTTGGAGAAACCAATCACATATTGACTGGAATAATCAGAAGCACACGCAGAAAACCAACAATATATTGACAGGATAATCAGAAGCACACGGAGAAAACCAATTAAATATTGACAGGAACAATCAGCTGCATACAAATAAAACCCGCAAAATATTGCCAGGAATAATATGGAGCACACAGAGAAAACTAACGCACGTTTTCACAAATCAAAATCAAAGAATCCTAAAAAAAATAATAATAATAATAATAATAAAAACATTAATAAACCATGTTCTGGCTTGCTAGAACTATATCCTTGCTGAACGAAGGAGAAGTTCACAAGTTGGTTCAAGCTGTTTTTGTGAGTTTTGAATTTTTTAGTTTTCTTATTTTTTATATTTTTATATTTATTTGTTATTCAGTGACCTTGATTTGGGAAAACATGCGTTTGTTTTTTCTGTGTGCTCCTAATTATTCCTGGCAATATTTGGCCGATTTTCTCTGTGTGCCCCTGATTGTTCCTATCAATATTTGTTTGGTTTTCCTCGAGTGCTTCTAATTCTTTCTGTCAATATTTTGTTCGCTTTCGTCCATATTTTGTTGGTTTTTCCAAATTCTTCTGGTCATTCCTAGCGAGCTATGGATTTCTCCGTGTGGTCCTGGTTATTCCTGGCGAGACTTCTGCTACAATACTCCAAGTGCGTTTGGTTAGTACTAAAAAAAAATCCCTGCATATAAATAATTTTTCCTTCCTAGACAAGCAATTTTATTCTGAATTTAGTTTATTTAGTTAATTACTCGTACCGAATCAGCACTTATAAAATATTTTTAACATGTGCATTTCAGGCAAAAACCATTCATTACTCAGGCGATTACTATGTCTTGTGACAGGAAACGCTATCGTGCAATATGAAACTTTTTTTCTCCTTGGTGTCTAGCGTAGCCCTCCTCTTGCGATTGAGAGAGAGCATTCCGCATCCTTCACGGAAAACCGACTGTCTGTACACCACAGCATGTGGCGTAAACTGTTGTAAGA
This sequence comes from Bacillus rossius redtenbacheri, assembly GCF_032445375.1. Lineage (NCBI taxonomy): Eukaryota > Metazoa > Arthropoda > Insecta > Phasmatodea > Bacillidae > Bacillus > Bacillus rossius. The sequence goes on along the minus strand of NC_086335.1, from coordinate 26,769,529 downwards.
ATCGGGACTTCTTGCAACAAGTTATTTGCATGAACTTAGTTAACTCTTACTGCTGAATGGAGCCATTGTAGCCAGTTGCCACCTTGTAGACTCGTAATCTCGAAGTCTCGTAGCCTTGTACCCTCGTAGTTCTATTTTCTCGTATCCTGTTGTCATGTAGACTCATAGTTTCGTAGCATCGTAGCCACATAGTCTCTTAGCTAGTTGGAGCCTCGTAGACTCGTAGTCTCATAGACCTGTTGTCTCATAGTCTTTTGTCCTGTAACTTCATAGTCTCGTAGCCCCGTAGTCTTGTAGCTTCATAGCCAAGTCACCTTGTAGCCAAATGTTGCTGGAGCATTTATGTCCAAGATAACTGGAGCCGATGACTTTTGAATCCAATGACTTTCGGAGCCAAAGACTTTTGGAGCCCAAAATTTCATTTTATGGTTGTTTCAAAACGATTGCTAAAAAAAATTACAATAAGAAGTTTCCAAAGTTTAGTATTCTATATTGAAACGTTCCTTAGATGCCTAATAATTACGCTGCTGAAAAATTATCAGTGAGTAAAAAATGGGGTGTGTCTGTGTCATGTACACGGCTGTGTGTTGTATGTGAATATGTGTATTTGGATTTGGCTTTTTGACGCGTACAGGCCATTATATATTTTTGATTATTTTTTATTTTATTTTAACACCATATATATAATAACTGTAACTATTTTACACTAATGGTTTATATATGCAATCGATAGATTTTGACGAGAGCTGACACTTGAAACTCAAACGAACGTCATACGTTCTTCGACTCAAAAGTTATCCTAAATGGAAATATCGAAATGCAGAAAAATAACCTCAAAATGGCGGCGCTTCCCCCTCCACCGCGCGCGATGCGTATCAGTCCTCACTTAGCGTAACGAATTATTTGATCCTTTAGCTATCCAGTGGTGTAATTAAATATAGGATAGATATGATAGATATGTAGCTGCAACACCAAACTGAATCCTCCGATTTTGTTATCATTCGTTTTTTTTTTATTATTTGCCTCCCACTATGGAAGCAATTTTAAAGACGTATTCACGTCAAAAGACCTGTGTTGGAGGAAGTTGTTTACGAGACATGGAATATTTGTAATGAAGATGCGTGGGCTCGTAGGGTTAGCCGGCGACTGTACGAGCTTCAGACGGGCGAGCTACGAGCGGGGGAGTGTGAGTGGACTGCGCTCCGAGCCAGCCGGCTCGCCGGGCCGCGAGACAGCGCTGCAAGTTTACAAAGAACGCCCCGGTACAAATATTGGCCGTCAGTTGTCAGGGGGGGGGGGGGTGGTAAAGTTGCCGCGTCACGCGCCCGAGTGCGCCGTGGCCCCGTCAGAGCTATTCAGAGCTGCAGCTGTGACGCAAAGGTTGCAGGACCCAGACGTACATTTCAGAGGAGGGAAAATAGAACAGCCGCACGGAACGCACGGAACAAGCAAACCTTACTTCATACACTTTTCAAAGTCCTATAAATAAATAACTCTTAGACGAGTTCTGGGAAGAGTTAGTTTCTAATAGTTACTGACTTGATGTAAGTTTTTGGACATACGCCATTGCTAAGAACTTTTTCTGTTGAAGAAAAACTAATAAATAAAATAAATAAATAAAAATACCCAAGAAAGACAAAAAACACACAAAATTAAGCAAACAATTGCTGTTGTCAACAAGGATATGAACACCACAAAATATTCTGAAACAGGAATATGGTCAACAAACAAAGAAACAACAAAGAAAAAAGTACTAAGAGAACGAAAAAAAGACCCACAAATGATGACAACACAAAATCATAATTTGTGGGTCTTTTTTTAGTTCTGTTAGTACTTTTTTCTTTGTTTTTTCTTTGTTTGTTGACCATATTCCTGTTTCGGAATATTTTGTGGTGTTCATATCCTTGTTGACAACAGCAATTGTTTGATTAATTTTGTGTGTTTTTTGTCTTTCTTGGGTATTTTTATTTTTTTATTTTATTTATTAGTTTTTCTTCAACAGAAAAAGTTCTTAGCAATGGCGTATGTCCAAAAACTTACATCAAGTCATGCACTCCCATTGCACAAATCTTTTAAAGCTAATAGTTACTAATATGACTGAGATATGCTTGTTTTAACTTCAGAGGATGATGGCTATTAAACGCCTCTGATTCATTATTTATAAGGAACCACTAAACTGAATTTTTTTCAGAAAGTAGAAAACAAATACAATTAAACAATTTAGATAAAATAACTCGGGTCCGAACTTAGTTTCCTATCAGCCAAATTATATTATTTTCCAAATAACTCGTGTTATTATCTTTTAACCACGGTCTTTCTGTATTTATATTTGAATTGAATGAGTAGTATATAATCGTTCCTTCGAGCACAATGTATTTCTTATGGAACTACGATTTGGTGTCTTACTCAGTTGTGACTTGGCAGTCGTTAGGATTCGCTATGTTCGGGAGCGTCCGCCATCAAAATTCCACATAAATGACTCAGAAATCCTCAAAATTCCTGCAAATTTCCCTATTTCAAGGAAAAATTTCAAGTTTCATTTCTTCAAATTTTAAAACTTTGAAATTTGAAATGTCTGAAAAGATTATTTTTTCCTTTAAAAAAAAATTCTTCAGAAAGGCATAAATTACCCATCGACAAGCCTCCAATAAAGTCCCAAGATTGGAGCTTTGACCTTGACCTAGACCAAAAACTTGAAAGTTTTTTATTTTTGACCAAAAATTCCGAGCAAATTCCCCAAACAAATTGTTTCCTTCAAATATTTATCTACTTAATCAATTTCGGACCTCGTATCGATTCCCGGGGGAGTTAACATATAAGTTACTAGTAAAAAACCTTTTTACAATACTTAATTATAATTAAATATAATTTTAATAAAAAATCTTACTCATGTCATACTCGCCATCTCTGATCCTTGTACCTTCCGTCAATTTGTATATTAGTAATATGTCCGTCAACTTGAAAATTAATAACTTTCTTCAACAAATTTAAAAAATAATAATATTCATAAAATATTTTTATAAAAATATTAATAAAATACGCGTTTATTTAATACAGCTTGGAGTCCTCGGTTTGTAACCATTGAGGAAATTAGATTAAAAATGGAGAAGGTTCATTCCTACAAGAAAGCCACCGGAAGGCTGACCTGCCACCAAAAATGCCAAGGTAGATATTATGTCAGCTAATACGATGTCATTAGAGCCATCTTGGGTACGCCATCTTGTTTTCAGTAAAAGATATAAGGAGAGCTAGTGTCACGCATTTTACATGCCTTCTGCTAGAAGACGGTGTTCGCCGTAGTAGTTTAATTTTTACCAGCAAGAACACATTTATTATTTATAACTTTACATCCGCCATATTGTAAGCATTTTCCGCCATCATGAAATTGTGTAATTATTTAGTTAAATATTCTGGAAAAATTCCAAAAATCATACAAAAATCGCTTATTAAAATAATGAATAATTCAATGGATAAAAAAGCTTAGAACAATCCTTGGTCAATAAAAATATGTAATTTAATTAACTATCACATACATTTACCAAAAAAGACAGATAAAATAACAATATTACGAATAAAAAAATTTATTATATAAATTTTACAAGTACAAAAAAAGGAAATTACAATTTTTTCTCGATTTATACCAGGCATTTCCAGTAGGTGACAAATCGCATCCAGTTGGTATCTAGGCATGTTTAATCAGTAGCCAGAAACATAATCAGTACATTCAATTTGTGTCCAACATGTCCAGTTATCAGCTAGACATATTCAGTCAGCGACCAGACACGACCAGTTGTTGGCTAGAAATGTCGAGTTGGTGGTTAGACACTTACAGTTTGTGGTTAGGCCAATACGATCGGCCAGGCACATCAAGTTGCTAACAAAGTACGCTCAGTCGGTGTCCAGACTCGTCTTTTCAGAGACCAGGAACGAACGTCCAGTAGGTGGCAAAGCACTTCCAGATGTTTGCCAAGCAAATCCAGTTATTAGCCAGGCACATCCAGTCTATGTCCAGCGATTACAGTCTGTGGCCAGTCGTTAGATAGGTTGGACAGACACATCTAGCAGGTTGGTCAGGCATATTCATTTGGTAGTCAGGCACACACAGTCCGTACCCAAGAGGTCTAACAATTTAATACTTTGAATACCTTTCAGAGAGTCGTATAGACCAAGCATCTCCGAACCAAGAAATCTTATTTATAAATATTTAGAAGAAAAAAAAGTTCAATGTCAGGCGTATAGAGCAAGCAGCACCGAATCACGAGGCCAATCATGTCCTAGACTACAGACTTGACGATGTACATTCGTCAAAAAGGATGCACAATAAAAAAAGTAAACACATTTGCAAGCACATTAAAAAAGCAAGTACAATAAAAAAAGAAGCACATTTTGAAGCACAATCAATAAACGAAGCATATTTGGAAGCCCGTTTAAATAGGAAGCACAAAAAAATGAAGACCTGATGGAAACAAATTTTAAAAAAGAAGTATATTAAACAAAATAGACACATATTTGAACGAAGCTTCAACTTGGTAGGATACGATCTCATTAGAGGGATACGATCTAATGAGAGCGTTACGATCTCATCAGAGGGATATAATCTCATCGGTAGGATACGATCACATTAGTAGTATAAATACTATAGACTTGACTACGCACATTTAACGAATAGGGCGTACATTTACGCGAACATTCAGCTCAGCAGGATGCGATCCCATAATTGGACGGTGTTATGCAAAAACAGGTCAACCCACCAATATATAGATTTGAGTAAATTGAGTTCAAAGTTTAACCCTATCTCTCAAATCATGAACACATGGCTAGACATTTCTAACTATATTTTCACAAAGTATGGACATAGTATAACATTTTACACGTGTTTTCAATGTGAATGTCAATATGTTACAAACAGAGGGCATAAAAAAACAGGGTTGACTGGTTTTTGCTTAACATCATTATAGGTATCATGAATATTATGGAAACATGTTAAGCCACCACTGCACATTTTATTATAATAATGTATTATGAAACTTAATATTTAATACATTTCCATGCCATTAAAAATTAAATAACTGACATTAATAATAAAATATACGTGTTACATCTTGTAATAATGACGGTAATGGCATAGTCTTTCAAACACAAACATTATCAAAGGAAAGTCAAAATGTTCAGTAGTTTGTTATAGGCAAACATTTTAATGAAAATGAAAAATCCCATCCAAAACAGGAAAAAATGCTACATTATTTTAAAAAGTACATCATAGGAAGTCTTGGAAATTACTCGGCAGATGTATATGTTTCTGCATCTCCAATATCATCACCATTACCAAAGCTCATGTCATTGCCAAAACCCTCAATGTCATCCACAAAGTTTCCTTGTTGTACATTCTTCAAAAAGTTATAAAAACTCTGTGCATCTTTTGGAACTAATTTTAGAACATCTTTCAAATCCTTAATCTTTTCTTTTGACAACTCCTTTCCACAAATGCCACAAATGATGCAATTGTACACCCCGCAATGATGCCCTTCGTCCTTTCCTGTTGTTTGTGATATTAACTTTTTGTGGATCTTCCTGAGCTATGCTTTGTTTCATATACAGCATAGTTGGTTCTTCTTTCTTCAAATGGATTTTATGGGTAGAAAGCCAACTTACTTTTTGTATATTTACATCAATCTTACGATTAGTGATAACAGCTTCCAAAGTGCTTACTGAATACATGTCATCTTTGTTCAATCTGTTGACAGTGAACTTTTTCTTCTTCCTACAGGATTTCATGACATTCATGTAGTCAGTATCTGTATACAGTCGTTGTTGTATTTTAAGAGCACATTCCACATCTCCAAATTCTGAGTCGTTTGGTAGGAAGCTATGGCCCGACAGCAAGAATCGCATTGTGATAGATTCCAATGATACATGATTCTGTAGTGTATAGATAAGCAGAAGTACAAGCCTTATGCTACGATTCTGTCCCCCACACGAGTCACACCATAGAATAAGTTTCTTCGTGGGTGGCTGAATGTTCTCTTTTATATATTTCATAAGACACGATCCTATCTCCTGTGTTCCACGGCCAGCTTCATGTTCCAGCCATACATTGAATATTCCTTTCCCTGTGCTCCCTACATGAATGCCAAGATTGTATACATTGAGCTGACGTTTGTAATATAAAATATTTGTTGGCAACTTTGGGAGTGGATGTGTTTTCTGTAGGTCGAACGTTAAATCAACGAACAATTAAATCTACACACTGCGATGTATTGTGTAATACTACAACCACCATTATCCAATAATAGTGCTGTAACATTTGCGTAATGGGTTGAACGATTTTAGTTTAACAGCAAACACCACTTCACTTGCACAAGCTTGAGCAGGAGGGTTAACTGGTTCTTGCTTAATACACAATGGCCGGTATCGTGGCAGTGGGTTGACATTTGCGCCGCTAGATGGCACAGCAATACAGAATGTTGCTTAAATCATTTGTGCTTCTTAAAGAATGGCATTTTCTCAACGCAGCTATGTCAATAACTCATTTTTTTCACTTTTGTGGGTTAACTCATTTTTGCAAAACACCGTCCAATTAGGATACGATCGTCAATACATGGTAGGTTCCAACTGTCTGCGGCTTCAATTGTCCTTTTCTTTATTCGCTCCAACGACATTTGGCTACAAACTGGGACGCTACATGGCTACGAGGCTACAAGGCTACGAGTCTACGAGGCCCCAACTGGCTACATTTGTTCCATTCAGCAGACGGAGTTAACTTATCTAATTCAAAAGAACTTGTACGTAGCAACGATTCTCACCAACAGATCTCGCCACATATTCTGTTGAGGTAAGTATTATTTAATTTTTTGTGGGATTCTGGATGCTCTTTTACGCTCGCAAGAGAAGTAGAACTTCGGTAGACATCGAGGAGAAGGAAATTCATCTTCCATGTCTGTGATTCTCAGCTGATTCAAGGCACAGTAAACGAGTGAGTAAAAAACCTTTATTCGAGAAGGAAAATCGTCTTGCAAGACAATGTTTCTCTTATGTTTCAAGTCATTATGATAGAGTAGGTAATAATTTTATTAAATAAAATTTTAAAGTGTTTCTCAGTTGTTTTAAGACAATGTAATCGTCTGGTAATGAATATTTTTGTCTGAATCCCACATGGTAAAATATTATAATTACTGATTTAATAACAGAAAATAACTCATTAAAAGAAAATCGGGATAAAATTGCTTGTCTCATTACAACAAAATTAATACAGTGATTATTTTCTCAGGAATAACAAGAATAACTTGGATAGTACCAGCAGAAGTCTCGTCAGGAATAACTAACAGCACACGGAGAAAACCAACAAAATATTGGCATGAATAATAAAGAGCACTTAGAGGAACCACAGGAAAAATCAGGAGCACACAGAGAATAGTAACGGACGTTTTGTTAATCAAGATTTTCTGAACACACAAAAATTTTTTTTTAAAAAGTAAAATATTCACAATAATGTTCTGGCTTGTGCTAGAATTGTGTCCTTGCTGTGAACAAAGGAGATGTGTACAAGCGGACAGAAGTTGTTTTTGTAATATTTTAATTGTTTAATAAAAAAATTTTTGTGGTTCACAGATATTGATTAACAAACGTGCTTTGATTTTTTCTGTGTGCTACTGATTATTCCTGTCATTATTTTTTCTTTGGTTTTCTCCGTGTAATCCTGGTTTTTCCTGTGGTTTCTCTAAGTGCTCTTTATTATTCATCTATACTTATATTATAAAGCTGGAGAGTTTGTTTGTTTGTTTGAACGCGCTAATCTCAGGACACCACTGGTCCGATTTGAAAAATTATTTCAGTGTTGGATAGTACATTTATCGAGGAAGGCTATAGGCTATATTATATTATCAATAACATTAGGGATCCTTACTAAAATTCCAATTTAGAATCAAATGCGTTGGAGGGGGTTAGATACAACATGCAGTACACGTACGAAGTGTGAGTTGACAATGCCGCAGGCGCTAGAAGTTTATTTCCTATTGCCTATTAACATTGTTGCCACGCACTAGATGGCTTATAATTCTTAATTTTCCCATACAAGTTAAAAACACGCTTGTGATATTAACAACGAAGCAATCAGTACCCTCATATAGAATACAAAGAGAGAGAGAGAGTGTGAGGTATATATGTAGATATAAAGAGATAAATACAGATAGAGAGATACATAGATATATAGGACTATAGATGTAGATAGAGATAAATATATTTAGAGACATGGATAGATTATTTGTATATGTGTAACTACTTCAAACATATTACAAAACAAAACTGAATGAGGCATTGCAATGCATGCCGAGCATTAGCTAGATAATGGAATCTTTCCAATATTAGTAATCCCTTATTTTTCAGGTTTTTTTTCTATATTGCTTTATAGAGTCTAGATTACATACAGACCAGGTAAATAAGTATAAACTGGCAGAACAACGTCTATCGGGACATAATTGTTATAAAAATTATTTGGCACACTTCACATTCAAATTAAGGAGAAAATTACTAACTACATCTGATCTCTAAACAGTTCCCCTTCACCCGGTGTTCAGCCCGGGCAACGCTGGGTACTGCAGCTAGTGCATATATATTTTTTTTGTTTTCACCTTGAGCAAATGGTTATTCCCGACGATACTTCTACTGGTATTCTCCAATTCATTCTGATTTTCCAGCACTCCCAACCAATCACAGAAGCCCATCTTCGATTGGCCAAACCAACAGACCAACCAGACGAAAGGAAGGCAGTTTTGGCATACAGTTGCAGCCAATCGGGAAACACTCCTTTCAGGCGACAGTATTAAAGGCAGAACAACTTTTTATAACCTCACTAGGTAGCTCTACCCTGATGATAGCAACTGCAATGTCGACCGAAACGTCGGTGATATATTCGCCTTGAACGCGGCTACATCCCAGAAGCCAAGTAACTTAATTTTTAGGACATGCCAGAACATAGCTGAAGCATTACTATTGCTAAGCCACAACCGAGTAAGCTCTCAAATCGTAGTCCCATAAAAAAAACATTGTGCCCGAAGGCTGTAACAGAATTGCCACTGAGGCCACGCTATCCAGTGATTGTACCTCATAGTATCAGCGATTTTCAACCTGAGACTGCGGTGGCCCTGATTTTTGCAGGTTTAAGCATGGCTGAAAGTGTTATCATTTAGGAGTTGTGCTGAGGAAATCAGTAGTGGTAAGTTTATTTGGAAGCCATTATAATCAACCAAGTTAAATGTTGTTTGGCGAATATGAGGATACGATTTATGGAGAAACCCCCATTAGTTCTACTATATATTTTGGCTAAAGTCTGATAACATTTGAATATCCTTTACATTCTAGAGGTAGATATAAATCAGCTGACGCAACATTAGTGGAATGATTGGGATTCGGCTATTTTCTAAACTCCAGAAGAGTGCATTTGAATCACAACATTCTGAAAGGAGTTGAAAAAAACTCAGGTAGGAATTTGATGTCTGTCAAACGATAGCCGGCGGTGGATGTTCGTTTCTTGTGAGTCAGCGAACTTCTGCTGCTACTCTGAAGTATTCGCGCAGGGAAGTGGAACGGAATTCCTGAATCAAGAGGAATTCTGCCCACGTTCAGGATTCTGCCAGAGCAATAAAATTTATTCATAAAGGTGCCTCGTCTTTGCGTTTCATCACGCCCGGTACCCTGCACATTTTGCGGCCAAAAAGGAATACACACTTAAAATTTAATTGTTTTTTTCCGTGTCATGAAAACAATCGGATTCCTTCCGATGCCATTTTCTATTGATTTTATAGCTTCCATTTTAAAATTTAAATATCATTTTAATAGAACAATTGCATTGATAAACATAACTGAATAATAGCTAGAAATTGTTTAATATCATTTCCTAAAATGTATTTTCAAATAAAAGATTCTTACCACATAGATAATGTTTTTAAAAATGTAAGTTTTTAATTAATTATACGATTTCATTTCTTAATCTATTTTTATAAAATATTCTAAAATGTATTTGCAGATAAATAAATATAATCTTCATGAACTAGGAATTAATTTTTATATGTAATTTATATTAATTTTTATATGTATTCTAATATGTATTTGCAGATAAATAAATATAATCTTCATGAACTAGGAAGTAATTTTTAAGTATGGTGTTGTACATAATTATTATCTGTAAATTGTTGAGTTCATTTAAATGATAACCTTTACACTGAATTCAATAAATCACTGCTTCTGAATTCAATGTACAGCAATATACACAAATTTTTTGGCTAAGTTAATTTCTTTTGAATGGAAATTTTTTCAAAATTTTAATTATTGGCTATTTTAATAAGCAGCTACTTACCCTAATAACAGCAATAAATGTTTGAAGTGAAACTTTTTTCCAGCCGGTAAGGTAAGGCAAGACGATGACGTCATCGAAGCATTAGAAAAGGGTAACGCTTAGAGGGCAACACCTAGTGATATGCTCACAAGTTGGGAGAGAGGGGACTTAGGAGTTGGGCGATCGATTGAAGTTTGCATCATAGCACAGTTATATATTTAGACCCTTGCATACTTATGCACTCGTAAACTTTCTCAATCTCGTAATTTCCCTCTTTATAATATATTCCTATATCTCTACCAGTGAAGTCTATCTTTAAAACCGCGCGGTGGTCCCATTCTAACTGCATTTTAGGTAGATTTCAAAGAAATACTACCTATTGTAGCCGTTATTAAGGTGCGACATCAGGACATTTTTTATATAGTTTTTCGTTTCATGATATATAAACCCCAAAACCATCGTCAACTCAAAAGTTTATATAATTGTGTGTGTGTATATATATATATACACACACTCATATAATCTTTTCAGTTGAAGATGATTTTGGGGTTTTTAGATCATGAAACTAAAAACTATATATATATATATATATATATATATAAATTATATGGACACGATAACTGCCTTAATATTTCACAAGTCACTTCCAAACTAATACATTAAATATAACAGTGGAAAAATTGATCGAGTTTGTTGATGGGTAATATCCGAATAAAGGTGTCAAATGAGGAAATTTTATTCAAAAACAGAATAATCACTATAATTCCTATAATATTACGAATATCACACCCGCTTGAAAGTTTCTATATTTCGTAGGGTTATCGCGTGAATTTTTGTCCAAACCAATTTTTAATATGACCAGCCATAAATACAAGGTGTGGAAATACAAGGGTTGGATGACAAAAAAGTATAACTCCTTTCGTATGCACCAATCCAACCAGTAGCATTTGTTTGTAAATATTATAATTGTTATCTAAAACTTTAGTCAAAGACCAATTTATTAAGAAAGCTATTGTTGTAGGGGGTTGAAAATAAAGTGGTAGAATTTAAAAAAATCATAACTTTCCTACCATGCACACTATTTAATCCATTCTTTTATTGTAAAACTATAAATTATTATCTACAATTTTGTTCGTAAATATTATTTGATACGACTAAATATTTCTGCAAAGGGTAGAATAAACACGGGTTGAATGACAAAAAATTATAACTCCCTTAGGAGGCAAACTATCAAATCAAATCTAATTATTTGTAAAACGATATAAATACTGTGTTAAATTTTTGACATTAATAATTTTGATATAACCAATAATAGCTGTTAAAGGTGGATAAAGATAATTTTAAATTCAAAAAGTATTTAAAAATTCCCTTAATAGGCATATCATAAAATCCGTTCACATAGTTTGTAAAATTGATATTTTTTATAGAAAATTTTTGTCTGGGACTATTTTTTATAATTCAAACCATTACTGCAAGGAATTGATAAAACGTGGGGTGGAAATAAGAATCTAAATAAAACTTCCCTACCATGTTCACTGTTCAATTAATGTTATATTAGTTTAACTTTTCAATATGGTTTAAAACTTTTGTTTAAATTAAACTTTATGTAACCAACCATTACTGCAGGGGGTGGAAATAACAAGGGTAGAAAGACAAAAGTGTCATTACTTTTTTAATAGGTTTATATCAAATCCGTTATAATTTAATGCAAAACTCCTAAACTTTATTTACAACCTGTGGCTAAAACAATTTTTGATAAAATTATAACCATAAAAATATGGATTGAAATTTTAAAAAAAATAACTCTATTAGTATATAATTTGTTCTAAATTATTTTTAACCATTTCTATATTATCTTGATCCTTGGTGTAAAAAAATTTATACACCATAATGTATTTGTGCACGGGACGAAAAAATAGTGTTTGAAGATCAAAAATAATTGCATAACTAACTTATTAGGAATAGTATGATATACATTAAATTATTCAATGTTGGATTTATTGAGTTAAAAACATTCAAAATAGTTTCACTGCATGGAATGGGCCTACAAGAAAATGTTTACTTCATGATTTTATAATATTAGTTACCATATAATTTTATGTACATTAAGTTCTTAAAATTTTTCCCAGGAATTTATAGAAGTATCCAAAACATATCCAGACAAAAATAGGTACTTAGAAATCTACCTACTCCTGAAAGTTGTGCCGAAAGGGAATTTTTTAATATTCTTTACTTGTCCTAAAAACTGCAAGTTTGCACGTTGTTGATGTACAGTCCGTCGCAATGGAAACAAATGTCCCAGTAACATTTATTGATGTCTTGCGATGTAATACTGTAGATGAGTTTCAATACTGACCAAGTAATTTTCCCTGCCTCAATGAATTACATTTTGTGTTTGTTTTTGCACATACTATTTCCTGCTTAAATTATTTTCTTTGTCCTTAATATTATAATTCCTTTATGAAGCATATCTACTAAATTTTAATTTATCTTAGGCTTGTGAATTCGGAAAATGATAAAAAATAATTTTAAAGTTTTATATTGTTCATTATACAAACCATGCATTTTAACATTAGCTTGATTCTATTTAGAGATATGGTTTCGATAATGAAACCAAGTTTAAGTTGTGAAATTTCATAAAGTAGTAAGAAGCAGTTGGTAGTTTAAGTATGCTTTTTTTTTAACCGTAGCTTCTTATATTCCAAATGATTATATTGGAATATATGTATTCATATTAAATCAAACTGCAGCCCTTTCCAACCAGTTTTTGGTTGAATTTACAAAATTTATATAAAATGATACATGACGTTTGTCATTGTATGTAATTCATAATGAATTTCTTAATTTGGTTTCAGTAGCTTTGGTGATAGTAAATGTTCCCTTTTTTAACTAGACTTACCCCATTTTCCCTATCTTATTGGGCAATTTTGTATTTATAATATATACATGTATATAATACCTATATGTGTTAAGCAATTATGTGGGATATATCGCATCCAAAATGTTATCCGAATTGGTTCAGAAGTAAAAACGTGAAAACCACTAATAGTTACATTCATATTAGTAGGGAGTATAAAAAGAGTGATTTAACAGAGTTATGGTATTGGCTTCTATTTGGATGGCCTAGCTTTTCTCGGAAGGATCAAGTACAATTAATACGTGCATAAAAATAATAATTTTCCTGCAGTTTTAACTGAAGGTTAAAACCTCCTGAAATATAATAAATTTAATTAAAAAAAACTTACGGCTGTTAATTGTTTTTCAGTTGTAAGGAAAGTTGGTTCGTGACATTATTGCGAGTATATTACCCCCCCCCCCCCAAAAGCATCACGTTATACAAATAAAGCTAATCTAGTGTGTCATTAAAGCACTGTTAGAAAATTTAAGTCCGTGCAAGAAAGGCTTGTTTAATAGTATAAAATAGTGTAAGATATTAAGAAAATACGACACATTGATGAGCATCTATTTCATATTTGCTGTAGGAGTATACGCGTGTCAATTAAACCTCTTTTATTTGAAACATTATCTGTATATATTTATATAAATATTTCAGGTGCATGACAACATGTATGCTGCTTTGGTTCCGACAAAACGTTGAAATCACTGGAATATATAAATTATCGTAGTTGTGTAAAAAGGTCAGACTGTTTCTTCGTAGAGAAATCACAATGTTTTCTGCTTATAAAATCGCATGGCTTGCCTTTGAAGCAACAGCAGCATTACTTCAAGACTTTGCAGGGTTTGTTTTGCGATCATTGATAAATGACACCTCTTTTTTGTATGTCTATAATTCATGCCAAATGACTTGCCTGCTTTGACTTTTGCATTACAAAACTGAATTTTCAACTATTTCACTCCATAAGTGGTAAATATTTTTATTATATGTAAACTGTGTGTTAAATCAGGATATGAGTTAGTTATAATTCAAATTTTTATCTAAATCTGTTAAATATTTGGACGTAATTAAGAATAAAATACCCCAACATCTAAGCTTTCACTACTATACATTCGTAGGAACTTTCCTAATGTAATTTACGATACAAGTTATTTTGATTGAATAAAATACTGTACTACTTTGCCAAAATTTTCAAATTTATATTCGTACCTAACCACTTAATTTACAATATTCCCCGTGGATGTAAATAATAGTAAATGCGTCGTACAGACACTAATGTTCTACATTTATTATTTCTATCTTTTAAATAATTATTTATTGTTTATTTTATATTATGTTTAATGTATGTTAATTATCACCTTAATACTATAAAGCTTTAATAATTCTTAAAATTTTTGATAAATACGCAAAACTCTAAGTATTATTTTAATGTTTCAATCAACCTCGTAAGTTTATAAATCCGATTATTAAAAGAAAAACAATAAACGGTTAAAACAACTAACTTTGATTAAATCGTCTTAAAAAGGTATTTTTTTCAATTACTGCACCGTGCATGAAAATAAAATTTAAAAAAACTTTAATTCTCGGCTCAATTAATTTTCAACCAACCTCCTTTTTTTTTCCTTTGTGCCTGCGCATTAAGAAATAAGTTGTTTAAAACTTAAAAGTTCACGCTAGTTTTTCCGCTTTCAAGAAATATCTCCCCCTCATCATCATCATCATCAAAGATGAGGGTAGAACGATATTTTGCAACTGCAGAAAAGCACGAATTACAACCCTCAAATTCACATCTCGTTTAGTAAATTGGCCTTTGATTCCCCACGGATGAGTTACACGCTGCAAATTTGTATTCGAGATTCGCAGCGGCTACAATGTCTGCGAGGTCACCACAGCGCCATCAATTCGTAGGGGAAATCTGTGGGCGAAGACAGGTGTGTGTGTGTGTATGTGTATGTGTATGTGTGTGTATATGTATGTGTGTATGTGTATGTGTGTTTGCACACACGCGGTGGCGGAGAAGATCGCGCGCATCGCTGAGAGTAATCCCCTCGCCCCCCAGACATCCGAGCCTTGTCCGTGGCAACACCCACGAAGAGAGACGCACTTTCTCCGCCGATCAAAAAAATTATCTGCACATGCCCATCCCATTGTTCGCGACGATAGATTTGGTGGTGCCAGGCGTTACTAAATGAGACATCAAAGTTCACGAAACTTCAGAACTTTCGCACCACGCCCGTTGAAATTACCCCGGCAGGTCCGCAAATGAAAAAAAAAAAAAAAAATCCTTTTGCAGCTGCGAAAATTACCACTTTCAATGTTTACGCAATAAAAGCAATTTATGCAAGTGACTGCTACGCATGTTGAATAAACACGTTAGAAAAATACATATTTTATAGCATATACCTATGTTATTCTAACGTGCACAAATAAATAAGTAATAAATTTGTCATAACACGAAGTTTTAAGACAAATATTTCAGTGTTTTTTCATTAAATAAAATTGTGATATTTAAAGTATAAAAAACTGTTTGTTTACACATGCATATAATTTATTACGACAAATACTTTACATTTTTTTACGCCTTTATAAAGATATATACTTAAAACATTTATTTCAATAACAAACGAAATAGGTATGTTATACATTTCTCACCTTACCAACACCCCAATGTATGAGATATTTTATCACGCGATTAAAGATATGCATTAAAACCATATTTTTATGTTTATGAGCAGTATAAAATATTATTAAGCAAAGAAAATTGATCATAGTTTCTTAATTTTTTAATTGTATATACAGCATGAGAAACAATGCATGTGTAGCCTACATAATTTGATGCAATAATGACAATAATCAATACTTATTTAAGTGACACGTTCAAAATATCTTATTTGAAATCTCAAGTTCAAATTTCGGCCAATTTTGCGTCGTTTGTTGGCAAATTTTGAAGGTCATAGTCAAAGTTCAAGGTCAATGTAATCCAAGGTGGCCGACGAGATGTAAGAATCCTAATTGGCGTAAATCGTTTCCAGCTCCTAACTCCGACACTAGTAGCAGGAAATACTTTTATATTCTGCTTTTATTGTATCTAAAATATACTTAATTTCACTTTGTGCAATAGATGACTAAATCATATATTGTTATGTACTTCAGCTATACAAAGGAAATGAAATATTCCTATATGGCCTACACTTTTTTGGTGTATTTTGCTTGAAATGATTTACCGACAGTCGTATAAGAGTTCGACGTGTTAATATGGTCAATGTTTTGTGAACCTACACTATATCCTGGAACGATGTATGAAGCCTAATAAGTAGGGACCGGAAAAATTCGCGGATTCAATGATCTCTGGGATAGACTCCATTATCCTCTGCATTTCTCAAGTAAACACGCGTGTTCATTGGGTACTAAATTGTGAGGCGTCTCCACTGGGTAGCTTGTGATTCGACGCTTCTTTGGTAGATAGTCTCTCATTGGCCCAGAGAGTTCCAGTTAAACCGCGAGCCAATAGCAGAACCAGCAGAAATGTACACAAGTTTGAATTTCAGCCTATCACGAAGTGAATCCTCGAATTTTTCCGGTCTCTACTAATAGGTTTCGTCATGTCGTGTTGGTCTGGCATTGTGGCTCCAGCTTCAGGATACCTGAACATGAACTGAGAATTCCAGATAACACGTGCGCATGAAGCATCCACCTCTCGCGTTGTTCGGACGCAGCGATGGCTCCAAACGGACGGGCGGACACCGCCTTCCCCCCGCACGTCTGTCCGTCAGGGGCGCTTGTCTACCCGCGTCAGCGCGACCGGCGGGTCGGACAACAACGAAGCGCCGGTCGACGGCGGTCTCAGCGCGCGTGGACACATGACGTCCGTGACCCTGACTCGTGGAGGTAAAGACGCCCCCGTCAGTAAGGAATCGCCGAAAACATTCATCCCCCCTCCTTCCTCCCCTTTTAAACTGCGGGTCTCTGGAGGTCGAGCGGAGACGTCGTAGGCTTCAACCCTCCCATCTTAAACGCCTATCCCCCTCCCCTTCTTCACCGTCTTTGTTCTCCGACCTCCGAGGGGACCTAATTACCCCGAGTTAATGGCTCCGTTCCACTCCAACAGCCCATTGTCGGCTGCTCGCGGACAGTTCTTCCATTAAAGGTCGCGGCTGCGTGGGCGTGAGGGGAGGGAAGTGCGTTCAGAAAGGTGTCGATCGGGCGTCGGCACTTGTCTCTCCTCACTCGGCCCGCCTCATTGTTGCCAACCAAGGGGGGCGGTCACAAAAGGCTTCCCCCCCCCTCCCCGTTGATGGGCCACACGTCGCTGGGGGTTTCTTAAATGGGAGTGATATTGCAGCTCCGCGCGAGCGCAGCCAACTACATTTAATTACTGTGATCCTTCTCTGGCTGCGGGCACAACTGTTTATGGGCGGCCAGGCACTGTGTACGCGCCCGGGGTCCAGCCACCCAGATCAGGCCCCGAGCAGCAGTTGTTAACACGCAGTCATACCACGACAGGTCACTTTTTAAAAAAAAGTGCGTCCAACATCATTTCATTTAAAATATATATACACCTTTGCTGGTTGTTACAACACTTGGGTGTATAAATTTCAAATGTTTACATATCCACAATTTCTAACTATGATAGGTGATTGGACGAGAATGGCGTATTGATGGAATGCGTTGATGAAACGAACGGGAGTACCTATTTGCCGATAAAAACCGACCGTCTAACGACGGAAAGACCCGATTCTGACCCCCCACCGCGAATCGAACACTGATCACTGCTTGGAGGCGAGTGATCTTACCGCCTAACACATCCAGGTCCCTACAGATGAAAAAACTCAACCCAGATCAGAGGTTATTGGAGAATAAAAGGCGATATTCCCGAGAGAAACTAGCTTAATGTTTGCATAGAGTGATTTGGGAAAAGATTTTTTAAATCTAAATTAGTGTTGATGGGCTAGGATTGTGTTTTAGAAATGCGATTTTAGGATCTAGCCTTGGTGACAACTCACTACGTACAGTTAATTGAGACTTGCTTTAAAAATGTCGAACTGCCTTTACTTTTATTTATTTGCCCATGCACTTCATTTAATTGATGCGCTTGCCCGTTGCGTTTGGTTTGTTTATAAATGTTTAGATGAATAGAGAACGAGAAAAACAAATATCAACGAACGTGGCCTGAAGTTTAATGTAAAAACACGAAGTTACATGAAGGTAAGAATTCGGGCATGTTCGGAGCACGTAAGATTCCCAATAAAGTTGTTGTGGAGGTCTAGTATTACTTATTTGTAAGGCACCAAATAAATCACCATTTGATAATTTTCTGTAAAACTGAGCCAGGTGATTAAACAACTTCTTTATTTATATATTAGCAACAGTTACATACCACGAAAAAGTTCTGCAAGGCTTGATAGACTGCTGTTAAAAATTGGCCAGTTTTAGTTGCACTATGTTTGCACTATTTATCCCCGCATAAATGATCCCAGGGTTTTCCCTGTGTCTATGCAGGTTTTACCTGGGCCCAACTTAACGAGTTAACAGTCTAGGGTTTAAGATAGGGGAGTTAGACATGGCATCAGTTGCTGCCATGGCTGGCCAATACCCCGAACACAGCGCATGATACATAATACCCTTTCTGCATGGCTGAAACCCAGTATGATTAGGCATATAGGCTTCGGCCTGGGACACACTTAGAATCCTTCTTATTTTGACCCCTCCCAAACAAATACACTTACTTTAAGTTAGGAAAAAAAGTTTCACAAAAACGTTCATTAAATTTTGACCTTGATATTTTACTCCCTTCGCGCCCAAAGAATTTTCACTTCAAAATTTGTCAGACATAGAAGTAGAAGTTCCAGTGGATTGTAGATTATCTTCATATAAAAAGTGTTTTTTATGATAAGCAACCATCTTTATCACTTATCGTTAGGGTAATATAGTTTTCGCGAAAAATATATTATCGCTCATTAAATGGAAAAAGGTTATGCGCGCAGAAACGATTGTTCCCTTTTGTAATTGATGGTCGGTCTGCAAGAGAAGCCATTGCCCTGTTCGGCCAGGCCATCGAGGACGTGTTTGCTTCCGCGCTGTTATTGGCGTGCTGTCGGAAGACATGGACCTGAAACAAACCCAGCCAACCACAAAGCACAGAAAACGCTGACAAAGTTTTAAGGCACAGCTGGTCTGAAAAATCTTTCCGCCAAAAAAATTAAAAAAATAAAAATTACACGGCCCTACCCACCCTTCGTGTTTACTTTAGTTCAGACTCACGGCCAAATAGCAAAAAATATATATATATATATATATATATATATATATCAAGGTATGAATGATGACGCTGAAGGGGGGGGGGGAGGCTAAAGCCGCGGTGCATTTGTGGGGAGGAGCGACGAACGGGCTGGAGTTTAAGAGGAACAATGCCCGCCGGTCCTGAAATGAGAGCCAATTTGCGCGCGCCGCCTCGCTCGCACTCCACACGCCCACCACTTAGAGAGTGACGTTCCTTAACGTCTTGCTGGCCCGACCGCCCTAGCGCACCCCGCCGGAATATATCCGCTGCGCGCCACTCGGCGACGCGGAGATAGAGAGGTCCCGCTGCGCTGTCGCCCGGGGCAGGCCGGAGCAGTGGTAACACACTGCACTCCAAATACGGAAGGCCCGTGTTCGAGTACCCAGCCAGGCGATTCATTTTTCTTCTTCTTCTTCTTCGTTTCAGTGGTTCCCCTGAATCGCTCCAGCAAAACGCTGAGAATGATTCCTTAAACCGTTAAACACGTTCACCGTGAACTAACAAATAAATCTGGCTACAATCGAAACAGGGATATTCGTAAACTTATCGTTTATCTTCGTGGATTTACGGGTAATAAGTTCACTTCCTTCGACAATGAAACCACAGTAATAACATGCGTATGCAAGCATAAAGTTAAATCGGCTGATCAGCACTTCCGCAAAAAAAAAAACACACACACAACTATTTCTTCCATGTGTGTGTTTATAATGTTTAATAAAAATGAAGTGTTGTTACTACAAAGACAGATTTACTTGAAACTAAGAATAACTAATCGTTTATTTCAGGTTAATTGTTTGTTGAAAAAAATCGTAAATATGTGGTAATTTCTAGCAGTATAATATAGGCCTAAACCGGATTCTTCCCCGATAACAATGTTAGGTGTCGTCTTCTCAATTGATCTCGCTGTTGACAAGACTGTTTAACTAAAAATTATAATGAACTTATCAGATTTGAGTCAAGCTTTGTAATTGCTAAAGCTTTTGCCTTTTTTTATTTTAAAGGCCCACCATAAATTTCATAAAACTAATCACTGAAGGGAAACAATATACAAAAATAAAAGGTTTACAAGGAACGTAAACCAACCAAAAATTCCAGCAGTCATAGAGATGCGCACGAACCCCAACCTGAGATGCGACGGCAACAAAACAGACGATAGGAAATGATAAACCTCTAGAAAACTCAGTGGCCCAGGGAAATGTCCCATTGTAATTCACCATCGAATAGTCTTGGAGAGCATGAATATTGCATTACCGAACCAGAAGTACATAATTGGCGAACGTTACTGTTCTCTATCAGTTGGTTTGAAACAGGACTAAACAATATGATTTTATTTAATGTTTGGATATTCTTAAAATACATGTTTTTTTATGATTGTGACATAAAATTTTTTAAAGCAAAAATTTGCACTACTTTTCAAACAATTCAACATAAAACTTGGGAGCACTAAGTAATGCCCAAATAATATTGTTTGGCTCCTGTTATAATTTGGGAGTTTCGTTATCATGCAATGTAAAATGTTGGTACAACCAAAAAAAGTATTAAAAAAATAGCAGGGCAAAAACCACCAAATGGTAGAATTTCTGTGAAGAATATAAATTACTGATTTTACTAAATATTATTTTATGTGTATCTGGCAATGAAAATCTTATAAAAAAGGTTTTCTGAACATAAGCAGAATCACTTTACTAGAAATATGAGTACAAAATGAGTGAAAGTTGACTATTATACTTTATTAATGGGCAGCGCTCAAGCTACAATAATTAAATACTTAGGACGAATAAAATTTTCATCACCAAAAAAAACTATAGTATTAAAAGCGCAGTGTAACTAATATGATCGACATGATCTTTGCATGCAACCACACTAAAATTATTAACTTTTTTACTATTTATGTATGTAAGAAGTCCGTAAAATTATAACAATATCAATGGCTGTAGAGTGTGATGATAGACAGTTGATGAAATATGAAATCTTAGTTTTGTTTGGCCCACTTAATCATTTTAAATTTGTGATAAAGAACAGGAAATGAACTGGAATGGAAATAATGGGTCATTGGTGAAGTAATTCATATTTAACATACCGGTAGGTAATTAATAGCGTTTAGTATATGTATATAATGTGTTGGTATCAAATTGACATCTAGAATATAAAAGAGTTTGCCAACGTTGATTATAGGTAAAAATTATTTATTTGTTAGACGACGATACTGAATTATATTCACAACATACATAAATTGTTGGAGTCAGCCTTACTAGTAAAGATTTTAACATAAAATGAATTGCTTTTTGTAGCAGAATATAATACATATTCAGTTACCGGTAGGTAATTAATAGCATTTAGTATATGTATATAATGTGTTGGTATCAAATTGACATCTAGAATATAAAAGAGTTTTCCAACGTTGATTTTAGGTAAAAATTATTTATTTGTTAGACGACGATACTAAATTATATTCGCAACATACATAAATTGTTGGAGTCAGCCTTACTAGTAAAGATTTTAACATAAAATTAATTGCTTTTTGTAGCAGAAAATAATACATATTCAGTTTTGTATTAATAAGTACCTACTATTTTTGTGAATTCAATAAGAACAAAAAACTATTCCTTATATCTTAATTTATTTTATATGTGAATAAAAAGATATTTCAATATTTGATTACCCAAATAAATTAATTCACCAAATCCCATGATGTTAGTTATAGAGATTAAGGCAGAACATTTTTAATATTGTAAATGGCTGGTGCTATGTGTTCAAGAGAGCAATTTGATTGGTGAAATAACAAGCGGGTGTGTCACAGTCACAGTCACAAGTTTTCTGTGATACTTTGTGAATCATGCTGCCAACGATGTGTAATGTGGAGGTGTTTACATCACCACAAAAGTTGTCTAATTTTTTTGCAAACTTCGCCTTGGCGTCGCGCGTCGCCGATATGTGATTATTTCAAAGATGCAACCCTCCCGCACCCGGCGCATTGTGGGTGGCCTGAACTACAGGAGGCTCACGAGCTCTAGAAAGCGCAGGGACGCTAAGGGCCACAACTGACTCGCGCATCACACGCCTCTTCGCCTCTATGTGCCAGGGACCCAACTGGATTACAGTCTTCGCGTTGGTAACATGCCTCGATGGGACTCCTAGCTGTGAACCTATAATGGTATACTGAAGTATTACAGATAAAAAAGGGGGTTGTCTGTAAAGTCGTTTTACGGACAATAATTTTACGTGATAACGTGATAAGAAAACATTGATGAAAAATTGCATACTTTTTAATTTTCAAATATTATTTACAGTTTTTGCAAATTTATATTTAAATAATTTGTTTCAATATAATCATGAACAATTAGTTAAGAAGCCCGCCTTAACCTGTTTGATATTAAAGAAGATTTTCTCGCACGGTGGTTGGCCGGTTCTTGCACGCTCGGCTCAGGCGGAACGTGACAATGAGTCATGATTTTTAGTGCGTGTAGCCGGCGTTCATCGATTTATGAGACGTTATCACTTCAAAAATTCCATGCACTTCTCGGTGCCATTAAAAATACCGTGTGTATAATTTTTTATACCTAAAATCGCCTATAAAAACACCTTTTGTAACCTTTTCCACTGTCCAAAAAGCACACCTTAATAGACGAAACCATTAAACGAAACTCGTATCGGCAAGTGCAATGACTTTTAAATGCTATTAGTAATTATGACACACGTTAAATGAATTTTTGAGCTATTTTTTCATGACGCTTTAACACCTGGAGCTCTGCATGCCTTTATATGACATAGCCAGGTGGTCATCTTGAAGGCTGCGGCTCGTTGAAAAATCGATATTGTCTAACATCATATTTATGTTCCCATGTAGATTTATTATGAATCTTCCGGTTTCTGCGCCTTACCTAATATTGTTATGTTCTCCTTAACACATGAGTGTAAAATCATAGCGAATGAGAAATCCGATACTATGACAAAATAATACTTCTGAAATGTATGCGTTTGATGCCATGGTCGTACGGAGGATATCTAAAATAATAAAGTCAGATCTTTTGGCCGCCATCGCTAGTTAATTAAGCTAAAATTAAGATAATTAAGCAAAGGGAGACGTTGACATACCTACCTCATAGTCCTCGATATGTCTCAACTGCGTTATTTGAGCTATAAAGTTTATATCCAGGTGATTGTTTTCAAAACTTGATATTGCAGCTTTCATTTTATTAATTTTATTAGGTTTTAAAGAATATTGCAAAAATAAAATTAAATAATAACTTTGAGTATTATATAATATGTTTAATTAATTTCAAACAAACACAAACGAACTATTTTTTAATATTATGTTTGGCTTTGGTTGATTTTTTAAGGTCAAAAATTAATTTAAAGTCTTAAAAATCAAAATAATAATTTTTATGACCTTAGTTAATATTTTCAAGTTTTTCTCTAAAGATATAAAGAATTTAAAGTTACTATTAAACCTTAAATAACAGTGTAAAAAATTGTTGCTTTTTCAAGGAACAAGTTAAATACATTTCCATGATGTTATAAGTAAACTTACATAATGTATACTTTTTTTGGTATTAAAAATAATTTATAGTATTTTAAAGATTTTTGTACCTTTTCTGAAATACTTTATTGTTTTATTGGGTTGGTAAAAAAATTATAAAACACTGTTTGTGCCGTTTAATAAAAATTACTTTAGTAAACTTAAATTTATTAAAAATAATATTTTTAACATTGAAACGAAATACACTCTTTCTGTGTTTATCAGTGGACGTGGTGAATACGGTTATACATCGGCAAAAATAAAATAAAAATTCCTTCGACATCGGGAGGTTGTAAATCAGTCGACAGGCCCTCGGAATCACAACCAGCTAAAGATCACGTAGTAGTTTCAAGAGGGAAGAGGAAGGGGAAATAGGTGCCACGGGTCGATGGGTATTACACACTTAAAACGTTATCTGAGGAGAGTGTCAGTAGATTCCCACCTTGTCTTGTCTACTACACACAAATACACACGCACACAATCTTTATGTGACATTACGCGTCTGAAAACAATGCTCTCACGCTGGCATTAACAGAAAGATACGAACCGAGGAGGATGCATGGAGGAGAGGGTGCGTTTAGGAGTGTAGGGAGGCTTCTTGGTGCAAATTGTCCTTCCTGTAACTCCCTGTGTATCTCTGGTGACCATTATGTGTCGGTAACGTGGAGGCACCTTACGACACAGAACCGTATCAAACCAAATGAATGCCTTGATTGCTTCCGTAAAGGTGTTGTTGTTGTAACTCTCGAAGTACAAAAGCCACAGGAATGAGGTTTTCTGCGACAGGTCGAGGATGAAGCGGCACTGGCACTGTGAAACACCAGCCTGGTGTTCCCGGAGACCAGGCGTGGCCGCTCGCTAGGGCCGCCCGCCTAATTAGGACCGCGTCTTGCGTGGCCACTACATCACTCCCGCTGCAGGCGCTGGATATTGCACCCAGCAGGGGCGCTCGCAGCCTGGCTAGCCCTAGGAGGGGAGTGGGCTCGGGAACATCACGTGGAAAAACGGCGCAAGCGACACTCCTCCCCTCGTGCGAGATAAGGGACGTGACAGCACAGCTGAAAACGCTTCCACAGGTAATCTCCCACCAGTTTCTTCTCAGTTCCTGGGTTCAAGCCACATCGGCGCAAACGAAACGCCCGACGTTAGAATTATTATAGTCTGTTCCACACACTGTAATTTTTTTTTCTTTATATTCACGTTAACTTACATATTTTTCTGTAAATTTTGTACTTTTACACGTAAACAAACGTATCACTACAAAAAATTGTTTTTGCAGTAATTAATACTTGGTTCGGATTCTCAACCGGGCATTTATGCATTTTGTTTTGTCCCAATACCTCTAATGAAGTTATTTGTAAACCGTTCTTTGAACAGTTTTCCAATATTAACTGCTGATTTTTATATTTAGGATGCAGTAAACACCAAGAGGAATGTTTTGCAAATCCAGACCAGTATAAAATTTTCTCATATGAAATACAATTCTTTTGATTTGGCATTGAGGTTAATAAGGACTCCCATGTTGTAGTTTAGTTATTGTTATTAATTTTTCTAATTCGAGATTTCTGTAAAGAAAAAATTTGAAAATCAGATGATATAAAATTGTGTATTTCAAATATGCTAACTGAAGTACTGTGCCGCCATAGGTACACCGCGAGACAGCCGTGGGCAGAGGGGACTCGTCTCATCTGCCGGCCTAGGTTCATTGGCCCACGGTCTTAGGAATCTCGCCCCAGCGATTGCAACACCTCTAGATTCACACGGTCAAGACACACCCAGCCACAAACTAACAAAATAAAACAAAACAAAAATTTAAATTTAAACTGAAAACAAATTAAATTCAAGTCCTATCAAATTCACTTAATAAAACTCATGAAACCTGGACAGCTAAGGTCCGCTGATCAGCTAAAATCAACCCCCTCCCCCCCAAACGCATCAAAACTAACAAAGCATTATTCAAAACCCGAAATTAGAGTAATGCATATTCCCCATGAAATTAAAATTAATATTAAAACCGGGCACCTAGATGTCTCAGAAAAGCTACGCAGCTTATCAACCAATCATTAGAGACCAGAATAATACCCGAATTCATTTCGCGATAGGCTAAAATACAAATCGTTATACCTCAGTACTGCCTCTGCTATTGGCTCACAACTCACCTGGATGACTCTGGCCATTGAGAAACACCCAACCAAAGTTTTATCGAATCACAGGCCGCTACGCTGGAACGTCTCACAAGACAGCAGCCAATGAGTGGGTGGCATTTTACCGAGTGTTCGTAGAACTGTGGAGTTCATCCTACAGGTCACTGAACCCGCGAATTTTTCCGGTCCCTACCAATCATTATTAAATATTTCCCGTCAAACCCAAATTTTTTTGGACTCAAAACAGTTGGTTAGGGACCGCATTCCGTGGCCTGGTACTCCTCGCGGGCCTCGGGGTACGATGACAAGTTCCGGTACTCGTCCCTTGGGTTCGCTATGGCTATAAGATCCCTGTCAGCCAGTCAGCAATGACTCTGGGGGTTGCTTCATTAAGCAATTAATTTGAGCTGTGAGGGTTGTTGGTTTGCAACTGAGTTGTGTAGTAAATTGGTTTCTTTTATAATTAAATGTATCCATATAATTTTTAATTTAATGCTTTGTTGACTAATAATATTGCTATTGCTGATAGTAAATGCTGATTCCTTAAGTTTCATTTTTATTGGGTGTTCTTCCTGTATGAGTGTTGCAGCATTGTACCAGAGTATTCTATGGCTATTGTCCCAGGAATGTCCGGCAAGTCTAGATTTGAGTTTCGCCCTTTTTTATGTTATTTTTGTGCTCCTTGATGCGTATTGAAAGAGCCCGGTTAGTTTCTCCTATGTACATACAACCACATTCGCAGGGGATCTGATACACACAGTTCTGAAGTACGACGATCCTCATAAATCATCACTATAAGTCAACGTGTCCTAATTCGGCTCTGCTTGAAATCTAAAAAATTAGGCATCTAGTTCCCGAAAAATTTTCATCGATCTAGGTCCATGCAACTATTGAGTTAAGAACTTTGTTAAATGAAAGAACATATTTTAAAACTCTCTGTTTTGTTATCTCTCTGTGTAACGATAAGCTAATCAAATTTTATTGCGTGGTGTATAGAATATATATATTTTTTTAATGTACAAAAGTTTTTTACCCTGAATTGTTCTTGAATAGACATTAAATAATTCTGTGTAGAGTGACCCTTTAAGTGCGTATTTTGTACGTTAAGCGAAATATAAGGGCAATAAAATGATATGCTTAAAAACATAAGAAGCTTTGAATTTTCCTTTTTGGTATCCGGGAAGCTGGATTCAATTTGTTTATATTTCTCTGCCTTTACGCATTAACCTTAATTACCTAGGGCCAACATTTTGATAGCAAGGGCCTATTTATGAAATTTAGAAAATTTGCTAGTGAACTGATATCGTGCATGATATATTGTATGGTCATTTAATATAGTATCTCCCTCTCCATTATGAAATTGTTGTATTCTTGTATTACGTACTTGCGCATCATAACAATAAAATCATATCTCTCATTTTAAAAAAAACGGAAAAACTCCTAATATACAAATTGTAAATTCGCAAATGTTATTTTATGGACAGCTAACTACTGAGAACTAATTAATTAGCAGTTATAACTATATATTTCCTTAAAATATATCTTAGTTTATACTAGTGCAATAGTTTTTGACATACAATAATATAACATAAAACTACCATAACCTTTAAAAAAGTTACACTCGTATGACAGAGTCATATTATAAGGAGAGCACTAATTCATACTGTTAAAATCTAAGATTTCAGTCGTAAACAAGCTTCTAGATGTTTAATTATTTAGTCCCCCGCCTATTCGAGCACACAGAAGATGTGCAGAGCTTCAAAACAAGCCACGCGTTTTAAAAACTGCTCAAGGTATCGAAGTGGGATCGGTTTAATAAAAGCATTAAAAAATACATTGAAGGCTGATGAGTAGTTCTATTAGCGTTTTTAGTTTTTAAACTGTGTTTTCAGAAGAGTGTAAATGGCTAAAATGCGTGTTTCAGGATAATATTTAGGCATGAAACACCCGGTAAAGATTCTTGAAAGCACTCAAGACACGAACAACACCTTTATCATCATTTCACCGCCATTTAATGTTATTGTCACCGCTCATACCTCATTGTTGTCCTGTGCACGACGGGAAAGACTGCGCACCAGTTCAAAACCTTGTGCTTGGACCTGCTCTAAATGGCACGGAAACGGAGACGGATCACCCAGAACATTTCACTATTCCATCTGTTGCTACAATACATGGAAACGTTAAAAAATTGCACCCAATAAGAATAATTTTCAAGGTTACGAAATATTAATTTAATTTAATAAATATACACGTATTATGTATACTTCAAATTATTATCACGGGCAGAATTTACAAAAAAAAAATATATTAAAAGTAAACAAGTTAACAATAGAACACCAGATACTCTTTTACTTGAAACAGTTTTTAACGTTAACAT
Source organism: Bacillus rossius redtenbacheri (assembly GCF_032445375.1). Lineage (NCBI taxonomy): Eukaryota > Metazoa > Arthropoda > Insecta > Phasmatodea > Bacillidae > Bacillus > Bacillus rossius. The sequence continues at coordinate 26,740,983 of NC_086335.1, read as the reverse complement.
AGCCACTACCGCAGCCATGTACTCGGCTTCTATTAGTCGCACGTAGCAACGTATACGGAGGAGCACAGCATTGCCGAGCTAATCCGTACGGGTCCGTCTCCTTCAGCGTGATACTGTGGGAACTCTGGTCTGTGAGAAGGGGCCTTAGAGGCGATGCCGCGCTAGAAGCACAAGGGAGCGTCGCACCCGCCGAGGCCTGACAGCCGGGTACAGCTGGAACCGGAGCGGACACGTGGTCGCCACAGAGAGGGCGGGGAGGTTCGTGGCACGCCGCGACGTGGGCCACTCTTGCGCGCGGAAGGCCACTCGGAGACTGTCCAGCACTCCGGAGACGTCCCTGGAAGATGTCCGGCTCATGACCCCAGCACTGCCCCGCGGTGACCATGTCGCAGGGGGGAGGGGACTTGGGGGTGAGAAAGCAGCGAAGGGCTGCTCGCGCCCGAAGAGAGAGCGGGCATCCACAACCGAGCATGAAGAATAGTCGCCATAATTTCCAATTACACCGGCCAGACAACTGGAGGAAATATGGCGACCGCGTGACTCATAACTCCCCGTAAACAAACCTCATTACTAAAACGCTATTCCCACAACCCCCTTCTACTTTCCCCCTTCGGACTCCCATGTATAACATTTTTTTTTTGTTTCTCTTGCCGTCGAGTCCGAGCCATCCACCCCAAAATACTCGCCATCTTTTTTTTTTTTTTTTTGTTATTGTATACCACTTTGTTCCGTAGCTGCTTCATACTTCAATTCCCGGTGATTTACCTTCGCAGCACGCTCCAGCACTCCAGACACCTCTCTCTCTTTCTCTCACCCCCCCCCCACCCTCCGGGAAAGATTTCCGCCGGCCGCGCGTGATGTACGGGGATAATTCGGGAATCGTCGGTAACGAGCCGCCAGGGATTTATTCATTACGTGGCCGCGCCGAAGAGCGAAAAATATGCGTAGTTGAAATGTGTTTCAGGGGAAACTTCTGTCTTCGTTATCTGCAGTCACGTGGTTACAGTCTGCGTCGAGTTGCTTGTCCTGAAATTGAATTGTCTCGAAATGTAGTAGGCTACCAGTGGTACCCATTTTTCTAACTGGCATTTGCAAGACTTCGCGTGAAGTTTGTTTACGAACAAGAACAAGCAAAATAAGCCTTTTACGAACATTTTTGACAGAAAAACAGTAGCAGAGGCACATATATACTGTTTATACTACTTTTAAAAACATTCAAATTTGGGACAAATTACATGACACAAATTATACAAACAGAAAAAAAAATTATTTTACGCCATTTTAGAACCTCTTTTTTTTTCTTGTGTTAAGAAATAGTTAAGGAACTTTCTTGTTGGTTTATCACAATTTTTTTTCTTGCCATGGCTATATGGTTCCACAAATTTTAACTTTATATTATTTAATTAACGTTGTTTGCTATTTGTAAAATGCCACGGAAGTAATGACAGTTATTACACTTATATGTTCTTTTTTACTGCAAACAAAAAAATGTTTAATACTTAGTGAAAAAAAGATTTAAATAATAAATTTCAAGAGATATTTAGTGAAATATTAACTGGAATAATAATGACAACATACTAAATGCACCGAAATAAGGTGTGAGATACCGAAACTTAAACCATTGCATTTATTTTTAAGATATATGTTAATTTGGTTATGTCTTCAGGAGTACATTTGAAAGTTTTATATATAACACAAAGATTAATAAGATCAATAACTATGTAAATTTTAAGGAACATACAGCAAGTTAACATCTTCTAAACAACCGATCGGACCTAAATTTTTTGATACGCTGCTAATTATCATGAAATCATTCTACATTTAAAATAGAAAGAAAAATTACTATATTGCACTTGACGAACACAAGAAAACAGTTAGTTTTATTCACATACTTGATGTGCGTTTGTTTTAAAACATAATCTGTGAAAGCCTAAAATTTAATTTTGATGACAGTTAACATGCTTAATGTCTGCGCCAGATGAACGGATAGAATTGCCACAATTACTTAGTAATATTTAGTAACTTTGCATTAAAGTAAATACACTTTTGATTCAGCTAACCGTCTTAGGCCCACATTTCTTAACTGTCACCAATAGATTGAAAATTTATATTAAAAAAAACTAATCCATCCATATGTTAAATATATCTGATACACATCGTAAACTAACTTTGAAGACTAAGAACTATAGAAATAAAATCAAAAAGATGTAGGGGTGTACAAATCTCTAGTGCCTAACTTAATTTAAGGTTGATTAACTTTTTTTTTTCATTTCAATGATATTTGAAGCATTTTTCAAAGAGATTCTAATACTTGCTATAATAAAACTGTTGAATCATTCTGTCTATACATGGAATATATTATTCAATAAACTGATAGCGGGTAATGTACGGAGTGTAACAGAACAAAATGAGACTATATTTAGAAACTTTTTCTCTATGTTTGTCTGTTTTATTGCATTAACCTCCAAAACCACGAGAGATAACTGGAGCGTAGCTTGGGGCAAAATATTGCTTCATTTAATTAATATCGGCTCACGAAAAATGTATTAATTTAAAACTTTAGTACTCTTCTCAGCTTTGTACAGTGTTACAAACTATTTCTTAGCATCTGGTTTCCAAAGGAATCTCGTGTAAAGTATATAAATATTTTTCTGTGTATTGATAAGTCGCAATCATTCCAATATTTGGTTCGATATGTCGACAGGTCGATGCCAGCTGATGCCTTCCTATCACAAGGTCGACACCAAATGTGTTGAGCCAAACACAATAAATTATTAGATGGTATTTACTAGTCGTTTGTACTTGGAAAACCAAAACTTTAATTTTAGCAGTTAAAAAATTAGAATTTATTGTTAGATGCACCTAATTCTTTTTTTTCTCGTAAGGATTGTAATTAAACATACTGTTTTAAAACATAAATACAATCTCAAAGCTGTAACGGACAAAGCAATAATCACACAGACATTATCTCCGATATAGCTTTATGTTCAAAGCGGTAATTGGAACTATGTCAGCAATTCACGTAGTATTTGAAAAACAGCATAATATATCAAAATAAGGAAAATCAATTATATTTTAAGAACTTATCTTACAGTCAGAAACCCTGAAAACATTTTTTACAAGGTAAAATATTTTACATATTCATATTTGAAAGTTTTGATGTGTCATAGAAATACTAAAAAGTAATTAAGATTTTTAGTGCTTAATTTAATAGATTATTGACGCAAACTATTTCACTTTCTGTGTTTTTCTATAAAAAAAAAACCCAAGTAATTTCACAAAAATTAATATGTGTTTTGTTGTGAATAATGTGAGAGCTGATTAAGACAGAAACATTCTTACGATAAAATACACTGCAAAACACATTATCTTGTTTTTTTAACTAGTGGCCTGGATTTCATTAGAATCACTTAAAACAATGTCATCTTGTGGAAACAGAATCGTGCTGATCTCGTACTTATTAAGCCTACATATTTATTCAAATGTAAAAATAACATTCAATTTAATTTTAACTAACCCTTTCACAATTTCTCACATGTGTAAAATTAATAAGTTCTTTAGGTTTTATGCTGTTTAGAAACAAAGTGCCTGGATGACCGAGCTTTGCTCGGTAATTTTTTTTTGTAAATTGTGTTTTTAGAAATTATAATTTAAAAAAATTACATACTAATGAAATGATGAAATATGAATGATAGTTTTCGATCTTACCGACATAATAATAAGCGTTTTTTTTTCAAAGATCATTAAGGCATTTTTAAGTAATCACATGAGTTAAAAAGACACAAATAATAAAAGAAAACAAATGATTTTCTTGGTCTAACTTCAAACCAAACACTCATTGGCTTAGTGTTACTTAAAATCGCCATCTACTGGAGTAGCTTTAGTGTAGTTGTGTCGTTAAAGCAGTTAGTTGCTCCCAATTAAAAAAATTGTATTATTACTCGCCAATAGATGTCAGGAAGAGTCATTTTAATTTAAGTTGATTATCGATAAAGTTGATTATTGAAAACACGGATAAAACTACAATTTCTAAAAATGAATTCTAGCTAGATCGATTTATTGCCCCCGAAATCCCCTGCATACTAAATTTCATGAAAATCGTTGTAGCAGTTTCCGAAATTCAGATTATATATATACAAGAATTGCTCGTTTGAAGATATAAGATATGTAGAATATTCCTCATTGAGTCTGTAATGTGTTTAAACTTAATCGAAGCCCGATTTAAAAAAAATTATAGTTTGGCAATCATGTTTGTCTAATTTGGAATAGTTTACACTATAGCATGTTTAGAGTTCATATGGGTGGGTCTGTACAATATAATTTAATTGAAAAATTATGCGTCGTATTTAATAAATGTAGGAGAATTATATTGTCAATCATGTTACATCTCTGCAAACAATTTTTTTCTCGCCAATGTTGTTCATTTGCAGAACAATTTTACTTATTTAATATAAATATGTTAATAGTCCTAACATTATTATTTTTAATTGCACGTATGTAATGCCATGTTGGCACCTTAATGTACTCGATCTCTTTATATAATATTCTCTTATGCAAAACAACCTAATATATATGACAATTATCTGTACCTACATTTCCATCCAAACTCTAAAGTACAGAAATAAAATGGAAAATCAAACGGATGTCTACTGTCTGCGCACCGATCGTAGCGAACCCAGTGCGGTAGCAAACCCGTCATGACTGGCCGAGTAAAATCAGACAAGGGCTTCTCTCGCAGACGGCCGCCAATCACAAGAAAGAAACAGCTGGCACAGGTATACTTTATTACAGTGGAGTGGGCTTTCAGAGGTAAAAAAATACTATAGGGGTACATTGGCTGAAATTATAAAGAAAAATACTGGAAATGACTATCCAAATATTAAGAAATAAAAAATTGGTTGTCTATAAAGTTGGTTTACGGAGATAGTTTAACGTGACAACGTCATAACAAAACATTGATGAAATTATTGCACACTTTTATGAATAAAAATTAATCATTTTTATTGAATTATCACTATTTTGTATGGATACGAAGAAGGAGTGAAATGAAATCTACAATTTAATTGATAAACTTACTTTTATTTGCACTCATTAATTCAAATATGTTTATTACTTTAACGAAGAGATTATTTTAACTTTAACTTCGACACATGTTTGCTATTTAACTTCTTCCAATCTGTGTTATTCTTTTAAGGATAGGACGATGATAGGAAAAGTAGGAAACGAATGGGAGTGTTTGAAGTTTAATGTGCCTCGGAAAAGTCAAATCGATGCTTGTTCCAATCGAGTGGAAGAGAGATAGATGCGGCGTACGCGTACAATGAGCGTAACGGGACACAGTGTAACGAGAAAATGTGCGTAACGGGACACTTTTTCGTGAGTGCAGCCGGCGTTCATCGATTTAAAAAGACGTTGTAACATCAAAAATCTTTAGTTTTTTTTTCGTCTGTTGGATCGTTTGTTGGGCACTTCCTACACAATAGAAGAGGCTGCTGAATGTCACAGCACACGTCTACCGTGGCTACTACCACAGGGGCGACGAACTCAGAGCTGACGATGCGAATACACACACTCGCACGCCCAAGACTACTTTACAATAAAATCCAGTATTAAAGTTCCCTTATAATCACCCTCCCTTTTGAAAAGTAGAGCATCCCAGCGACAACTTAAAAATAAATCAATTATACTTAAAACTACAAAATATCACTAAATTTACATCACATTAGTTCGTATCAGTCTTTGGCTCACTGGGGCCAGGCCAGACAAACGTTATAGCGGAGACTTTCACACCGTTCAAACCTTTTAAATCATAGCATCGTTTGTCCTTTTCTGTCTATAAATTGTTTTTAAATTGCCACCAAAACGCTCATGAAACCACAATTTAAATATAACAGACACGAATTAACAATTATAAGAACAGGGATTTACAGATTTTATGACTATGCTACAAACTTTTTAATATGGTTTAAAGACAAACTATTATCATTTGTTTCATGATACTTTGTAATTTTAGCTAAAACAGCTGTGCTGTATTATCATTTAAAGAAAAATGAAATTCATAAATTTGAAATAGTCTTCAGACAGCATTTACATACAAACTATGGGTTACAAAAACCAGAACTTTAAATATATTTGATATCAAATCACAAGAATCAGCATTAATAATCATTCCGTTTTCAAAAAAATCTTTAGTTACAGAAAGGAATAGTTACTTAGGTATTTCAACAGACAAATGTGACCTTTATTGGGTTATGACTGCATAGCCTATAGCTTAGTAGTGTAAGCTGTTTATATATAAAGACAGCCTACCTATATAATAAGATGTATAAACGCGTCTTTCAGTACTCGCCAGTAGGCCTAAAGTGTGAACATCTAACCTCAGTAACGAACACATTAATGTGATCTCATGTTGCAAATCAACTAATAATACAAAACTCAGACACCAAATTTAACGTAGAATTATTTTTAAAAATGCTGAACGTAATAAATACATGAAGAATATTCATTTCAGAGGGCAAAATGTAAAATTTTTAACCTTTTTAAAATCTTACTATGATTATATTTAACAAAATGGTACTTTTGATTTCTCAGGGCTAGCTGAAAAAACATGATTTCCGAACGAGTCACGTGCAAATGCCTCAACCCTTAACCTATGACATTTCCCCCTAGACTGGAATCATCATAACCTGCGTTTTTCAGGTTATACTTATTTAGGTGCCTTGAATGTAAAATTTTAGTATGCACCTAAAAAGCAATGAAATAAGCACTAAACAACGGAAATTTAACAAATTGAAAGGGCAATGCGCATGCACGCAGAAATTGCCATAGGCACGAGCTAAAGTCGTCAAGAAGACCCACCCACATGTGGCAACATGCAACCGTATATGTTAACTTTCGTGAACATCGGAGGATGTACATAGCGTATTGGTGTGCCAAAATAAACTTAATGGTAGTGAAACTATTCTGGAATAGGTTTTGGAAACCTGAATAATCATAACAATATATAATAGTATCTTTTTAAATTCCTATAACTCATTAACCTAAAAAAATTGAGTTGGAACAAACATGGCGTCAAAGATCATAAACATTTAGTTTGTTCTTTTTGACATTATGAATGCGGTGCTATCTTAAAATTATTTTTTAAAGTAAAAGTTGCAATCTAATAGATACATTAATATAATATTGAGTTGAATTAACCTGAAACATTTATAAACACATTTTCTAAAACAAAATTAATGTACCTATGCATATTTTTTTTTGCTTAAACAACATAAATCAGTATGTAAATGATCCTTACAATTAACGTTAACCTAAGTGAGCTGATTAAACATTTCAGTTTCAACAGAAAAAAATTTCATTACTCATAACTTTTATTCAACATGGCGTCGAATATATCTATACAAACAATTTATTGTGTCTCTACTGCATGACGAACGCTGTGCTAACTGTAGATTAAAATTTTTACTCAAGAATTGTCAAAATTGTAATCCATATTTGTAAGTTGTGTTTAATTTTTTACTATAAATTATCACATAATGTATTAAGTGATAGTGGTCTTATTATAAAGTTAATTTTGGCAAACTTTTATTAAATATGAGGACCCTTTCATAGTCAAGATAACATCAACAAATAACGACACACACATAGCAACTTTAACTACACCGTGCCGCAGCTTGGTTCGTTCAGTGTTCTGTTTTAATTTTTAAATAATAACTTGGTTCAGCCAATTATATACCAGCCCCCCAAACAAGAAACTAACTCCTTCACATGAAACTATTAACATTATTCAAGAAACTTATAGCAAGGGAGAATCCTATATAACAATATTTACACACTTATTGATTAGGTCGAGGGACAATCTTCTACGGACAAAATGTTAAATTTCGCACCAGTGCAAATCTCGTAAGAACGTAACGAATACATGAACGAACAACTCGTATGATTATAGTTGAACATAAATGCCGACCAGCAAGGGTTAAAGATTCAGGGAAAGCTAAAACTCGTCCGGGTGAGAGTGATGAATTAACGGCGCTTCGCTGTTAACACCGCCGCCGTATAGTGCGGTCAGAATGTCGGGATTCCTGGTTTCTTACTCGCTGCGCCAGCTACCAGCCCGCGGGACTACGGTCTTAAGGGGCCCGCCTCGTCAGGGGTGTATGTGTGTTAGTGAGGCGGGATGATAAGAGCGACGCTCGCCGGTGCTACTAGCGCTGTGTCGCCTCTAAGCGCAAGGCTCTGAACTGACGCGTAGTCTTCTCGTCGTCACAGGATAACTGTGAAATTTTAGGTGTGACCGCAACATTATATGGCCGATAAATGAAGATAAAGGTGCAATGCAAGTCCCTTAAGTGCTTTCAAGAATCTGTACCGGTTGTTTTACGCCTAAAAATTACTCTGAAAACATGCGTTTTAGCCATTTTAACTCTTCTAGAAATACAGTTTAAAAACATTATCCACAATTAAAAGTACTTTTCGGGCCTCAGTGAACTCTTAAATGCTTTTCGTAAGCAGACCCCACTCGGATATCTTGAGTAGTTTTGAAATCGCGTTGTTTTTCCTGAAGCTCTGCGCACCGTCTGTGTGACCAGGTAGGCGGAGCCCTTAAGGCGCGCTCGTTGCCATCGCCGATCGTCCTCACAGCGTCCGCGAAGACGCCCCGCTGTCGTCTCGGTGTCACCGGGTGTCGTCGGCCGTCGTCGAGCATCAGACCTCAGACGCGCCGTTAACAGCGCCCCGACGGTACGAGACGATCACTTAGTTCCTCGCGCCTGCGGTTCACAGGAGCCAAGTCCGCGACCACACGAGCCGACAGAGATGTCGACGAACGGCAACAGAGTCAAACTCCGGGCGTCCGGACATTATTCAGAGTCCCTCCCAGCATGTTTCCCGCACCACTCCTCTCAGGCTAAGTCCTTGCTGCTCGCCACATGCGCTCCGTATGTCTTCTACCTGCACGCGACAAACACTTCACACCATGTCCCAGGTTTAACTACGCACGATGCCGACTTTCTGCGTAAGTCTGAAGGCTCTCTCCACTTTGCGACTGGCTAAGTCCCTTAAGTGTTTTTTTTTTAAATGAAGTTATCTCACCAAGTCCAAATTGTTGTCGGTCTCTTCTCGGGCGGCGGCGACAGCGGTCAGCAGTTTGACAGCGCAGTCTTCAGCAGCAGAGCTGGTGCAGTGTTGGTGGCTCGTCGGGCAGGGAGACGACTTCCTCGGAAGGCCCCGTCGATCTTCAACTCGTGTGCCTGGGCAGACCTATATTTACACTCGAAAAACACAAGGGGGTATGTCAACCAACATGGAGGCCTTACGCCTATTCCGGCCACTTTCGGCCACGTTGTCGAATCCCCGATCGTGGCCGACCGGCTCCGATGTCTCCCGAAGTACCCCGCGCGCGTGTTACCTACTAATCCGCTCCATTCTGCGTCGTGCGGGTGGCTTCTCACATGGAAGTAGAGGTGGTGAGTCTCTGATTTCCTCGAGTATGCAGGTACCCGTAACAACACCAATACGTTTAGAACATACCCCTATGTTCGCCAAAGTTAATATGTACGAATGACTCACGCGGGTCCACTATCTTTTTGAAATTTCCATATATGGCAACACTGTGTTTATATATTTCTGTTCCAATCTATTTATTCCAAACGAAATATGTATATTTTTTTACTGTAGTTCTAACTTTTGTCTGACTGGTTTAAAGCCCAACGTCAGAATATCCCAGCAGATATTCTCGATTTTTTGCAAGTATCTTGCAATGGGAATGATAGATTAAAAACAATATTACAAAGGGAAAATATTTTCTGTACTTTTACAAAATATTCCTTCGCAAACCAGTTGCCAAAAAATAGTTAGTATTACAGCAAGAAATATATTGTTACTTTGTAAAACACGTGGATTTTTTTTTGCATATAGAAATATGTTTTTCGAAATGTTTATGAAAATTGGCCTTTAATGTACTTTTTAACTGATGTTTCAAGAATAATTTTATCGAACCTCAGAAAAAAAAATCGAATATTCAACAATTGGACTTTATAATTATTTACTGTACTTATTAACATGCCAAGTTAATATTGGAAATCTATTCAAGGAACAGTTACAAATAATTTTAACTATTGCATTTCTGGGACAACACAAAGCATAAATTATGGGGTAAGTATCTTAACACATTATTACTGCGAAAAATTTATTGTAGTAATAGAGTTATTTTCATATAAATGTACAAATTTACAAACATCTGTAATTTTACATTAATATTACTGTTACACTTGATAGTAAAAACCTCAAGAATGAACACCAAAACACCAAAGAAAAGGCTATTATTAGCTGATTTCAAATGTCATGTTCCTCAACAGCTGTCAGCTTGTTCTCCGAATGTTTATGAGTTTTTATCTTTTTTATCCATTTTTAAGGTTTTTTTTTTTTAATGGCATACAGTTTAAACAGCAATAGCGTTTGTTCATGAAGTTGTTTTAAAATGTTATGTACTGGTTGATAAATGACGAATAGAACCAATATAATCGTCTCACATTTATTTGGAACGAGCACGTGTTCCTACAGCAATACGGAAAAAAACTTTCATCTTCTTGTATTTTATGTTCGCGCGGTCTGGAAACTTGAGCATATCGTGTTCTGAGCATCCAGCCGCGTTCCGAATGTGCGTTCTGATGGATGGGATCACATTCTCCTGGTCAGCCTCTCTCTCTCTCTCTCTCTCTCTCTCTCTCTCTCTCTCTCTCTCTCTCTCGGATCGCGTGCTTTCAAGCACTAACGTAGGAAGTTATGAAGCTGTGTCCTGTCGCACTCTCTGCTTCACCACAGTCTCGACACTCCGTTATGTGCTCATGTTGTGTTCCATTCCCACGCAAGGTTTCAACCCCGGTTCCCACCCAAGTTAATTGACACCCTGATACCAGCACACCGACGGGTCAATCCATTTATCTCGCCGCGAGGTGTTGAAAGAAATGCATGCGGCTTCTTCAGCCTGTGTGATTTCATACAAGAATTTAGTGCACATTTAAAGTCACTGTGTGGGTTGATATTAAAACCGGACTATTGCCTTCTTTAAATAATTTTTCTCTATTACAGGGTTTCCAATTTTTAATTATAGGTGGAATCATAAGCATTTATTTATTACCAAATCATTTCACAGATAATATTTTTATTTATCGGAAGAATTGTTTACAAGATATATTTCTTTGTAATGTTTTATCTCACCGTCTGAACAATCAGCAATATAATCGGCTTCAATCATCAAAAGATCAAATTGTTTTCGACCGGCATAATTCGTAAGTATGTGTTTTAAAAGGGTTTAAATTATTTCACTGCAAATTATCGAAGTGTTTTATATATAGGGGAAGGAGGAGCAAGATGGGAAAGCTAAATATAACCCCTTATAAAATAGGTTAAAATAAACCAATCAAAACCTTTTTGATTACATTTTCCTTGTTCAATAACCAAAAATATAACACACAATGAAATTTTAAAAAGTGTTATATTTAATCGTACATATTAAATTGAAGAAAAAGTTAACAACCCCCATCTTGCCCCATATTCGGGGGAAGACGGAGAACGAACATTAATCCCACTATAATGCCACTTATCACTTTATCATCGTCTTATCGAATCTTATTCAAGACTTTCGCATAGCTCACACATTTGAACGGCATCGCATTCACTTTCAATCATTGCACAGGAATTGTGGGCCCAACGTCCACATCCAATGCACCGTATCCAGCTTTCTTCGGAGAAATCGTAGCAGTATAAACAATGTTCATCATCTTCATCTGTGTCACCGGACTTTATATTATGGTCTTTTGAGCATGAGGGCTTGTTTAAGCAATCAGAAATCTCAACTATTTTTTGACAGTAAGATTTTTCTGTTTCTTTGTTTTATTAGAACTCTTTGAGAACATGCTTTCGTTTTGATGTAAAAGTTTTGGGCAATATTTTTCGTTCAATTTCTTCAACCAAATCATTCTTATAATGTGATTAAGTTAAATCAAAAGTTTTACCACGTCTGTAGCATGGTTTTCTCTTGCGGTTTTTTATACAATTTTTGAATAGGTAAAATAAATTCAGGGCAGATAATTTTAAAGTTAGAAGAAGCTGCCACTTATTTTTTAGCTGGAGATTTTTCTTATGTTTTACACAGTGACACAATTGCTTGATTTCTTTTAAATGATTCTAATCAAAAAATTGTTTTTGGATCTTCTGGAATCTGTTCTGCAGTTCCTATATCTTCTACTGTGGGAGCTGAAGGAATGTCTGTAGTTGAAGATGGGGAGAAAATCACTTTCTTAAAACATTTTTATCTACAGGCCAAATGCTTGTCTTTCTAAAGCCATTCACTGCTGTGCTCATGGAAGCTGAACGGATGAAAGTTTTACCGAATAAACTCGAGATCTGATTCAGAGTAACCACTTTGCCAGGAGTGGTGCGAAGCCATGTTCTTACCTCATCTTCGTAAAACTTACTCAGAGGTTTCATGAATGCCACGTCCAAAGTTGAAGACGGTGTGAGCAATGTGGTGGCAAACAAAGTAAGACAATCCCTTTTTCACCTGCCAAATCAATCAATTCTAAGTTATAATGTGTATTTTGTGTACATCTAATACAATAAGTATTTGTCTTTCCTTTGACATTCCAGTAAATACAATAAGCCTTTTGAAATAAGTCAAACATAGTTCAAGTCAAATATAGTTCAATTCAAAAATAGTCTTTTTGTCATCCAACCAGTTTCTTGGAATTTTGCCCAAGCACCAGGCGGAAGTCCAGTCTCAAATACTGGTTGCATTGTTTTTCGGGGATAGATGAACATCAGTGGGACGTAATTAAATATTATTAACTAGGGCTGATAAGAATTTTGTTAATGCGACTTTTTAAAACAATTATTTAGCGAAAATAAGAAGGTACGGAGTGAGTTGTATAATATTTGGGGCCTCTCCCCGTCATTCCTCCAAGTCTGCTTACATATTAGGTTAGGCCTAGATGAAAATTGTTCAGTGAAACGCCATTTTGTTGCTAATAAGAAATACTTTTCAGTGGAATGCATACAATTCGAACAATTTTCAATGCACAAAAATATTGCAAATCAGTAAAAAAATATACATACCTTGCAAATCTCACAGAATCTAGCATGGGAATGAAATCATGCGAAAGTAGTATATAATAGTATTTCCTAGATCAGGGTTCAGGGTGTGGAGCCGGGAGCCGGTGTCCGCCATCTTGGATTTGTGACGTCACGGCGGCAAAAATTCCTCAAAATTCCTCAAAAATGACTCAAAATGACTCAAAATTTCCCGTTTTAAGAAAAAATTTCCCGTTTTCGAGGGAAAAATTCCCGTTTCGAGGGAAAATTTCCCGTTTTAGTCCTTAAAAATCCCAGCGGCTAGAAATGTCCTGATAGAGGCTTAAGCATCCTTAACTCAAGCCTCAGTTAAGCCTCTATCAGGATGTGACCTTGACCTTTGACCTTGACCCCGACGGCCATCTTGGATCCACCATCTTGGATGACGTCATTTCGTTTTCTCGAACATTCCGGCATTGTGTTATCCGCCATTTTGAATTATGACGTCACCGTTGCAATTTCCGTTACGGCCGTCATCTTTAAATTTATTATCCGATTTTAATGAAAAAAATTTAAAAAATTATAAAAAAATTTAATAATAAAATTTTTAATAAAATATTTAAAAAACAAACATTTACGACACGGAGCTCGGAGTCCTCGGTTCGAACCCGACAGAGGCAAAAAAATTTAAAAATGACGACCGATCCTTCCCCCACGGTGGACGCAGGCAGAATGACTCCCACCACTTTTTTTTCAAAGCATATATTTCGCCAGTGAGCATGACGCCACGTCCGCCATCTTGTCCTCGTCTGCTGGAAGCCATCATCAGTGTATCGTCGGCGAGAGTGCGCTGACGCCATGTTAGTTTAATTCTTATCCGCTAGAGTGCAGTAATCATTTATTATTGCTGTGACACCCGACATCTTGTCATTTGGCCGCCATCTTGAAAATCCATAATTATTTAGCTAGAAATTCGGGAAAAATTCCAAAATTGATTAAATAAATTTGTAATCTATATACTGATCGATTAGGTCGACTAAGGTCCTTGGTACGATCTAGGACGATGCAAAAAAAATTAAATATAACATCAATTTAACATAATAGTAACAGGTATGAGGAATTACACACCAAAAGTTCTTTTACAAACATAATATTTATTACATAATTTATATTCTACTACAGGATCATTTGCGAAAGCCGGCAATCTTATAATCATTTAGTTCCGCAGCGGTGTGAAATGACTAATTCTTAGCTCCAATCGGTTTATACTAGACTGAGTCCAACCAGAACCTTTACAGACATAGTCCACCTCTTCTTGACAGAGTTTCTGGATACCGTTTTTAACAGTTTGCTTCACATCGTTAGAACTGTAAATTACTGCAGCCGATGTCTTGAATGCACACTTCTTCACTTTGTCATCGAACGGATATGGCTTTCCATATATACAGTCCAACCACAAGTTATATTTCAAAGGTCCGTTTGTTGCTACATCATCAGTAAGCTGATTGATTATGTCCTCTCTGATATCATCAAGAAAATTACAAATGTCTTTCGACTCACCTAACGTATTTAAATAATAGTAGTCCTTCAATGTTCCACGAAATGCAGACTGCGCCAAGTAGAAGCCATTATCGTTCACTTGTAATGCGCCGAACACAGTCTTAGGTTTATTTTCCTGTTCAGACGTCATACCAATCGGTTGCTGCACATCGGTTTTCTTGCTTGTACGCTCACGAGCCTTCAACCTAAACCGAGGAGTCGAAATTTCTGCAGGTAGTTCAGCAGTAGGCACACGGACTTCACCTTTGCAGTTTTTCGCATGTCGTCGCAAATTATCAATTCTAGTAAACCATTCATGACACTCATCACATCGAAACTTCATGCGAGATGGATTCTTCGTGCATTTGCTCCGCTCATGTCTTCGTGCATCATGAGCAAATGCGAACGACGTATCACAGTAGCTGCAAGGATACCGTGGTGATGAAGACGAACCTTTCAGACCCGATCCAGTAACTGACGTTGCCGCAGTTGCACCATCTCCAGGCATACTGTTATGAACATCAATGCATCGTTGTTGCGCCGAAACCTTTACTTTCTGCCGAACAGCAGGACCTTTGCATGCCTTCATGTGCGTTTTCATATTATCTTTTCTGGCAAACTGCTTATGACATTTCTCACAAACAAACATTTTACGATATAGGTTCTTGACACATTCGCTCCTCTCGTGTCGCCGAGCATTGCTGTTGTTTGAGAAAATATTGTCGCAGTAACAGCACCAATGTTCGCTAGTTGTCAAATCAGCATCCATTGAAGTCTCCATCGAGGTCGTATCGTCGATCGTCGTGGTTTCCTGCACATCCAGCTCAGTAGTCATTAAGCTATCTTCTGCTGGTGGTATCACATCTGTTGAAATCTCCTCCAATGTTGACGTCGTCGTCGTTGCCAACGAGATCTGCTCCACCATCGTCGTCGCTGACGTAAAGGTTCCCGTAGACGATGGTACAACGTCCATCGAGTTCGGCGTTAAAGTCGGTAAAGATGCCATCGAGTTCTCAAGAACAGGTAATTACGCGACTTATGTACCAGATGAAATAATCTAGGTGATCCTTACACCATCGTTGACAGTAACAAACTGAGCGGCCTGCTGTCTAGGACTCGCTTATATACATGCACCGGATGGAATAATACGCTAGTCAAATCAAGAATCATTTACAATAATACTAGAGTCAAAACAACATTAAAAATAGAAGGACCATCAACGAAAAGGCAGCACATTTGGAAGCACCGGCACCGACAACGAAAAGGCAGCACCGACAACGAAAAGGCAGCACATTTGGAAGCACCGACAAAGAAAAGGCAGGACCACCAACGAAAATGAAGCACATTTGGAAGCACCGACAACGAAAAGGCAGCACCGCCAAAGAAAAGACAGCACATTTGGAAGCACCGACAACGAAAAGGAAGCACCATCAACGAAAAGGCAGCACCGCCAACGAAAAGGAAGCACATTTGGAAGCATCGACAAAGAAAAGGCAGCACCGCCAACGAAAAGGAAGCACATTTGGAAGCACCGACAAAGAAAAGGCAGCACCGACAACGAAAAGGCAGCACCATCGACGAAAAGTAAGCACATTAATTTGTCATTGACTCCAATATTCATTGGCTCCAATATTCATTGGCTCCAATATTCATTGACTCCAATATCCATGAGCTCCAATATCAATTGGCTCGAATTGCTCCAAAAGGTTCCATCAGCCTTTTGGCTCCAACAGTCTTTTGGCTCCGATAGTCATTGGCTCCAATAGTCATTGGCTACAATATTCATTGGCTCCAATAATCATTGACTGCAATATTCATTGGTTCCAATATTCATTGGCTCCAATATTCATTGGCTCCAATATTCAATGGCTCCAATATTCATTGACTCCAATATTCATTGGCTCCATCAGTCATTGACAACTACAGTCTTTTGGTCCCAAAAGTCTTTTGGCTCCAAATATATTAGGCTAGAATTCTTCGAGTCTAAGAGACTATGAGACCACATGGCTACGAGTCTAAAATGATCTAGCTGGTTACGAGTTATACATGGCTTGCGAGGCTACAGAGCTACGAAGTTTCTAGTACACAGGTTTACATGACTGTGAGGATACAGGACATCAAGTCTGCAAGAGTACTTGACTACGAAGGTACTCGTCTACATGACTCCAGTTACCGCATCTGTCTTCGACGGAATTTTCTCTTTTGCTCCAACTGCTCCATCAGCATTATGTTATAAGATTACAAGGCCTCTTGCTTACGTAGCTTCAAGTCTACGAGCCTCCAATGCATCATGACTACGAGACTACGAGCCATGAGGTTACGAGTCTATGCGATTGCGAGTCTTCTAGGTTACGTGATCGCGAGGCTATAGGACTACGAAGCTTCCAGAACGCATGGTTACGAGACTGCGAGGCTACAATTCTACGAGGTCCCAAGACATCCTGGCTACGCGACTACGAGCAATGAGGTTACGAGACTACTTGACTACGAATCTTCAAGTTTACGAGACTGCGAGGCTACAGAGCTACGAAGCCTCTAGTACACAGGTTTACGTGACTGCGAGGATACAGGACTACCAGTCTGCATGAGTAATTGACTACGAAGCTACTCGTCTACAAGGCTACAATTACAGCATCTGTTTTCGTCAGAATTTTCTCTTTTGCTCCAACTGCACCACCAGCATTATGTTATAAGATTACAAGGCCGCTTGCTTACGTAGCTTCAAGTCTACGAGGATACTTGGATACGTAGCTTCAATTCTACGAGGTCCTAAGACTTCATGACTACGCGACTTCGAGCCATGAGGTTACGAGATTACGTGACTACGAATCTTCATTTTTACGAGACTGCGAGGCTATAGAGCTACGAAGCCTCTAGAAAACGAGTTTACGTGACTGCGTGGATACAGGAATACAAGTCTGCATGAGTTCTTGACTACGAAGCTACTCGTCTACAAGGTTCCAATTGACACATCTGTCTTCGATGGAATTTTCTCTTTTGCTACATCTACACCATCAGCATTATGTTATAAGATTACAAAGCTACTTGCTTACATAGCTTCAAGTATACGAGGCTCCAATACATCATGACTACGAGACTACGAGCCATGAGGTTACGAGACTATGCGATTGCAAGTCTTCAAGGTTACGTCATCGCGAGGCTATAGGACTACGAAGCTTCCAGAACGCATGGTTACGAGAATGCATGACTAATTGGCCGCATGGCTACGAAACTTTATGTCTCTAACTGACTACAATAGCACTATTCAGTGGTGAGAGTTAATTTATTTCATGCAAAGGTACTTGCTGCAAGCAGTTACGCTTTTCAACATCAGATGACGTCACGTTTTGCTTGCAGGTAAAATAAATTGAAAAGCGGAACTGCTTGCAGCAAGTACCTTTGCATGAAATAAATTAACTCTTACCACTGAATAGTGCTATTGTAGTCAGTTAGAGACATAAAGTTTCGTAGCCATGCGGCCAATAAGTCATGCATTCTCGTAACCATGCGTTCTGGAAGCTTCGTAGTCCTATAGCCTCGCGATGACGTAACCTTGAAGACTTGCAATCGCATAGTCTCGTAACCTCATGGCTCGTAGTCTCGTAGTCATGATATATTGGAGCCTCGTAGACTTGAAGCTATGTAAGCAAGTAGCTTTGTAATCTTATAACATAATGCTGATGGTGTAGATGTAGCAAAGGAGAAAATTCCATCGAAGACAGATGTGTCAATTGGAACCTTGTAGACGAGTAGCTTCGTAGTCAAGAACTCATGCAGACTTGTATTCCTGTATCCACGCAGTCACGTTAACTCGTTTTCTAGAGGCTTCGTAGCTCTGTAGCCTCGCAGTCTCGTAAACATGAAGATTCGTAGTCACATAATCTCGTAACCTCATGGCTCGAAGTCGCGTAGTCATGAAGTCTTAGGACCTCGTAGAATTGAAGCTACGTATCCAAGTATCCTCGTAGACTTGAAGCTACGTAAGCAAGCGGCCTTGTAATCTTATAACATAATGCTGGTGGTGCAGTTGGAGCAAAAGAGAAAATTCTGACGAAAACAGATGCTGTAATTGTAGCCTTGTAGACGAGTAGCTTCGTAGTCAATTACTCATGCAGACTGGTAGTCCTGTATCCTCGCAGTCACGTAAACCTGTGTACTAGAGGCTTCGTAGCTCTGTAGCCTCGCAGTCTCGTAAACTTGAAGATTCGTAGTCAAGTAGTCTCGTAACCTCATTGCTCGTAGTCGCGTAGCCAGGATGTCTTGGGACCTCGTAGAATTGTAGCCTCGCAGTCTCGTAACCATGCGTTCTGGAAGCTTCGTAGTCCTATAGCCTCGCGATCACGTAACCTAGAAGACTCGCAATCGCATAGACTCGTAACCTCATGGCTCGTAGTCTCGTAGTCATGATGCATTGGAGGCTCGTAGACTTGAAGCTACGTAAGCAAGAGGCCTTGTAATCTTATAACATAATGCTGATGGAGCAGTTGGAGCAAAAGAGAAAATTCCGTCGAAGACAGATGCGGTAACTGGAGTCATGTAGACGAGTACCTTCGTAGTCAAGTACTCTTGCAGACTTGATGTCCTGTATCCTCGCAGTCATGTAAACCTGTGTACTAGAAACTTCGTAGCTCTGTAGCCTCGCAAGCCATGTATAACTCGTAACCAGCTAGATCATTTTAGACTCGTAGCCATGTGGTCTCATAGTCTCTTAGACTCGAAGAATTCTAGCCTAATATATTTGGAGCCAAAAGACTTTTGGGACCAAAAGACTGTAGTTGTCAATGACTGATGGAGCCAATGAATATTGGAGTCAATGAATATTGGAGCCATTGAATATTGGAGCCAATGAATATTGGAGCCAATGAATATTGGAACCAATGAATATTGCAGTCAATGATTATTGGAGCCAATGAATATTGTAGCCAATGACTATTGGAGCCAATGACTATCGGAGCCAAAAGACTGTTGGAGCCAAAAGGCTGATGGAACCTTTTGGAGCAATTCGAGCCAATTGATATTGGAGCTCATGGATATTGGAGTCAATGAATATTGGAGCCAATGAATATTGGAGCCAATAAATATTGGAGCCGATGAATATTGGAGCCAATGAATATTGGAGCCAATGAATATTGGAGCCAATAAATATTGGAGTCAATGACAAATAAATGTGCTTACTTTTCGTCGATGGTGCTGCCTTTTCGTTGTCGGTGCTGCCTTTTCTTTGTCGGTGCTTCCAAATGTGCTTCCTTTTCGTTGGCGGTGCTGCCTTTTCTTTGTCGGTGCTTCCAAATGTGCTTCCTTTTCGTTGGCGGTGCGGCCTTTTCGTTGATGGTGCTTCCTTTTCGTTGTCGGTGCTTCCAAATGTGCTGTCTTTTCTTTGGCGGTGCTGCCTTTTCGTTGTCGGTGCCGGTGCTTCCAAATGTGCTGCCTTTTCGTTGATGGTCCTTCTATTTTTAATGTTGTTTTGACTCTAGTATTATTGTAAATGATTCTTGATTTGACTAGCGTATTATTCCATCCGGTGCATGTATATAAGCGAGTCCTAGACAGCAGGCCGCTCAGTTTGTTACTGTCAACGACGGTGTAAGGATCACCTAGATTATTTCATCTGGTACATAAGTCGCGTAATTACCTGTTCTTGAGAACTCGATGGCATCTTTACCGACTTTAACGCCGAACTCGATGGACGTTGTACCATCGTCTACGGGAACCTTTACGTCAGCGACGACGATGGCGGAGCAGATCTCGTTGGCAACGACGACGACGTCAACATTGGAGGAGATTTCAACAGATGTGATACCACCAGCAGAAGATAGCTTAATGACTACTGAGCTGGATGTGTAGGAAACCACGACGATCGACGATACGACCTCGATGGAGACTTCAATGGATGCTGATTTGACAACTAGCGAACATTGGTGCTGTTACTGTGACAAGATTTTCTCAAACAACAGCAATGCTCGGCGACACGAGAGGAGCGAATGTGTCAAGAACCTATATCGTAAAATGTTTGTTTGTGAGAAATGTCATAAGGAGTTTGCCAGAAAAGATAATATGAAAACGCACATGAAGGCATGCAAAGGTCCTGCTGTTCGGCAGAAAGTAAAGGTTTCGGCGCAACAACGATGCATTGATGTTCATAAGAGTATGCCTGGAGATGGTGCAACTGCGGCAACGTCAGTATCTGGATCGGGTCTGAAAGGTTCGTCTTCATCACCACGGTATCCTTGCAGCTACTGTGATACGTCGTTCGCATTTGCTCATGATGCACAAAGACATGAGCGGAGCAAATGCACGAAGAATCCATCTCGCATGAAGTTTCGATGTGATGAGTGTCATGAATGGTTTACTAGAATTGATAATTTGCGACGACATGCGAAAAACTGCAAAGGTGAAGTCCGTGTGCCTACTGCTGAACTACCTGCAGAAATTTCGACTCCTCGGTTTAGGTTGAAGGCTCGTGAGCGTACAAGCAAGAAAACCGATGTGCAGCAACCGATTGGTATGACGTCTGAACAGGAAAATAAACCTAAGACTGTGTTCGGCGCATTACAAGTGAACGATAATGGCTTCTACTTGGCGCAGTCTGCATTTCGTGGAACATTGAAGGACTACTATTATTTAAATACGTTAGGTGAGTCGAAAGACATTTGTAATTTTCTTGATGATATCAGAGAGGACATAATCAATCAGCTTACTGATGATGTAGCAACAAACGGACCTTTGAAATATAACTTGTGGTTGGACTGTATATATGGAAAGCCATATCCGTTCGATGACAAAGTGAAGAAGTGTGCATTCAAGAGATCGGCTGCAGTAATTTACAGTTCTAACGATGTGAAGCAAACTGTTAAAAACGGTATCCAGAAACTCTGTCAAGAAGAGGTGGACTATGTCTGTAAAGGTTCTGGCTGGACTCTGTCTAGTATAAACCGATTGGAGCTAAGAATTAGTCATTTCACACCGCTGCGGAACTAAATGATTATAAGATTGCCGGCTTTCGCAAATGATCCTGTAGTAGAATATAAATTATGTAATAAATATTATGTTTGTAAAAGAACTTTTGGTGTGTAATTCCTCGAACCTGTTACTATTATGTTAAATTGATGTTATATTTAATTTTTTTTGCATCGTCCTAGATCGTACCAAGGACCTTAGTCGACCTAATCGATCAGTATATAGATTACAAATTTATTTAATCAATTTTGGAATTTTTCCCGAATTTCTAGCTAAATAATTATGGATTTTCAAGATGGCGGCCAAATGACAAGATGTCGGGTGTCACAGCAATAATAAATGATTACTGCACTCTAGCGGATAAGAATTAAACTAACATGGCGTCAGCGCACTCTCGCCGACGATACACTGATGATGGCTTCCAGCAGACGAGGACAAGATGGCGGACGTGGCGTCATGCTCACTGGCGAAATATATGCTTTGAAAAAAAAGTGGTGGGAGTCATTCTGCCTGCGTCCACCGTGGGGGAAGGATCGGTCGTCATTTTTTAATTTTTTTGCCTCTGTCGGGTTCGAACCGAGGACTCCGAGCTCCGTGTCGTAAATGTTTGTTTTTTAAATATTTTATTAAAAATTTTATTATTAAATTTTTTTATAATTTTTAAATTTTTTTCATTAAATTCGGATAATAAATTTAAAGATGGCGGCCGTAACGGAAATTGCAACGGTGACGTCATAATTCAAATTGGCGGATAACACAATGCCGGAATGTTCGAGAAAACGAAATGACGTCATCCAAGATGGTGGATCCAAGATGGCCGTCGGGGTCAAAGTCAAAGGTCAAGGTCACATCCTGATAGAGGCTTAACTGAGGCTTGAGTTAAGGATGCTTAAGCCTCTATCAGGACATTTCTAGCCGCTGGGATTTTTAAGGACTAAAACGGGAAATTTTCCCTCGAAACGGGAATTTTTCCCTCGAAAACGGGAAATTTTTTCTTAAAACGGGAAATTTTTAGTCATTTTGAGTCATTTTTGAGGAATTTTGAGGAATTTTTGCCGCCGTGACGTCACAAATCCAAGATGGCGGACACCGGCTCCCGGCTCCACACCCTGAACCCTGATCTAGGAAATACTATTATATACTACTTGCGAAGTAAAATACTATGGCTGGTACCTGGTTATCAAGTTGACACAGTTTCCGCCAGATAGCAGTACTGTAACTGTTATTTAGAGTCTTTCCCCGTCTTACCCCGCCTTCCCATATTGCCAATCCTTCCCCTACTTTGTGAAAATGGCGTTCATGTTGGGTATCGTTGACAAGGGTGTACAATAATTGTAATTATTTGTGCGGTTGTACCTCTGCATAAATACACACACACATAAAATGCATTGATGCACTGTTTAGAAATATTTTATCTTAGTTTTAACTGATTGTAATTTATCACTTCCAAGTTCGAATCACCTATGTAGAAAATAAAATTACATTTAATATGTCCTTAAGGTTCGTAACAACACTGGTATTTAATGGGACTTCAACCTTACGTGCATGAGAGAGAGAGACGCTGGTGCACTATTTAAATCAACTATAGAAACATAGATGGTGACGGAAAAAAAAAAGATGGTGGCCTCCAGCAGGTGAGAATTAAATAGCATATGTGCGTCATAATCCAAAATGGCGGAAAGTTCTAGGGAAAAAAAAGGTTGCAGTTGTGACATCTTAGTCCGATATGGCGGAATCCCACTTGGTGGCTGGTGTCAAGGTCGTCCAAGGAGGAAGGCAGTTTCAATTGCGTCTCCACCGCCCCTCTAGACCTTGACGGTAGCGGGGGTCGTCTCGCCGGGCCGGCGCTGCGAGAGACAGCCGGATTGACGTCTCACGCGGGCTCGTGTCGACCTGCTCTTTCGCGGGCGGAGCTCTTGAGTAAAATGTAGCAGCGTGCTGAAGGTACGGCGGGAGAATTGTGGCGGTGGCGCGGAGGCAGAGCCGCTTAACTGCCTTCCCCAGTTGCCGACCGCCCCACCGAGCGAATTTTTGGCGGCAGTGGCGAGATAGAATCATCACAATAGCTATGGACATGAACAATTCGCGGGTTCAATGACCTCTAGGATGAACTCCACAGTTCTACGTACACTCGGTCAAATGCCACCCACTCATTGGCTGCTGTCTTGTGAGACGTCCCAACGTAGCAGCCTGTGATTCGATAAAGCTTTGGTCGGGCGTTTCTCATTGGCCCAGAGACATCCAGGTGAGTTGTGAGCCAATAGCAGAGGCAGCACTGAGGTATAACTATTTGTATTTTAGCCTATCGCGAAATGAATTCGCGAATTTTTCCGGTCTCTAACAATAGCCTATCCGGTGCAAGATTTATTACAAGCCAAATTTTCCTCGCCTGGGATGGGTAAGACTAACTTGGCGTGGCTCCAGTTGACATGGGAGTGGATACCGCATTTCCCCGGGGAGAGGCTCTGACCATAGACATACAAGACCCATCTCAGCATCGACACCACCGCTACCCCCTTAAGGCTGTACGTCCCATTCCCAGTCATAATGTTGCTTTCACGTTTGACGTGGTTACATTTGTAGAAATTTCAAGTGTTCGAATTCCAACAACATGAAGAAAAGATATATATTAAGTCCATACTTTTTTGCATGATTAGCTAGCAAAGTTTAATTTTTAAACTTTTTGTGCAGTATGGATAATGAGCACCAAGAAGAATGAAAAACTGGAAACGATGCTTGTGGCTACTGCATGTTGTGTTTTAAATTTTTTTCAGAAATATTTGTTTACTTTTATTTACGCATCAAAAACAATAACAATTCTGAGTATTTTGAAACACTACATAAATTAAATTTTTTTTTCAGAAAGAATTTAAACCTCATCACATAGTAGCCTGTGTAAATTAACCTTAAACCTTAAAAATTTTCAGACTTATATTCAATTTCATTCTCCATATCCATAGTGCACAAAAACGTCAAAAATGCGGATTTGCCATCTCATTATGCAAACAGTATCAGATATATAGGCCTATATATATATATATATATATATATATATATATATATATATATATATATATATTTCCATTTTGTGAAAGTTCAAAGGCGGCAAGTTTAACCGTGTGGGATTTAAACATAAAAAAATTACCTTGAACGGGACATAAGCCCCTAAACCGTTCAGCAACCAACAGTAACTCACTGGCAGGCTTCTCCAACTAGCGCTATGGGCGCCTATCTGAACATTTGCATAGTGTAAAGAGAATGCACTCGCATCCCTGGGGGGGAGGGAGGGATTAGCATCCTGATTGAGATTTTTCATGTTTTTCTGAAAATATCGCCAGGTAAATGATGGGTCAGTGTTTCCCCAACATACCATGACTGATTCCTTCATCAATTTCCATACATTCTAACTGCAGTATTCAGGTTTTTTTTTAATTCGTAATACATCTCTTAGGGAATGATGGAACGTCGCAATTGTGGTCTCAAGCTTAGTTGGCAGTACAGAGTAAACGGCGCCTGCTGTTTCCAGTCTGATACTACCCGGATTGTTAACATTACAAAACCTATTTTTGTATACAGTAGTATATAAATGGGGCAGATGGCACAGTGTATTTCAAATGAGGCTACGATTTGGAGGCTTGCTCAGTGGCGGCTTGCTAATAGTAAGAATTCTGGCGTGTTTCGTTGCTCGACGATTATGACCTTGGGCTCGTCAAACTAGGTTGCCTCCGTCTTCTATATCCACATTTCTACCCTATTTTATGCGGGTTGTGAACCAGAATATGCCAGTATCCACTGCGAGGTGCACTGCCGTCACCGGCCGCAATGATTTGTATTTTCTTTTGCGTTGGTTCCTGATTCCTTCGTAAGAATTGCTTTGTTGGTCCTAATGAAGTTTTGTTAGAGTTTTTTTAATAAGTAAAAACTTTTCCTGGAAGACGACCTTTAGCGTCCGAGCGCGAAACAGCAACTCCCACCAACCTTGAAGAAGCAGCTGTTGTTTGTGCGTACAAGAATGTTTTCGACATTCGTTTGTATTTACAATTTTAAAAAAACAACCAAAAAGTATTTCTGCTATAGTTAACTGATTTTGTTATAAATATTTTAATACAATATATTTTTAATTTATTTACAATGAGTATTTAGAAAAATTGAGATTAAACTATCGTAGCTAGTCGGTTACAAGAAATCATTCTAATTACTTTGACCTTCCCAATTAACTTATAATTCCTCAAAATTATTTACAATGTCCAATTTTAAATTTAAAGGAAAACCATTTCAAAAGAATGTTTAATGTTCTGTTTCACAAAACTGTCGGTGGCTTGAAATGTCCGCATATTGGCTTAAAACTGAGTGATATTTGACATAGCAGGCGAAATTTACATAAAAAATCAAAAAATTAAATTAAAAAAATTAAAAATTTTAAAATATACTTTAAAAAAATTCACTCGTGCCATATAATAATTCGTAGTCCACGGTTAGAACCTGTTGAAGGCAAAAATTAAATAATTAATAGATATTTAACAAAATATTCAAAAAGGTTTTATGATTTTAGATTGTATATAAAAATTACGTCATAGACGCCCTAGTATTTGGTTCGATTCCTTCATAAGAAGCCGGAGACCTAGGTGTAGAAATCCAGCCAACAACACGAATAAAATTTTTTTATTAAAATATTTCCATTTCCGTTTTTACGAGCATATTACTCATCCGCCCTACGGACAAGGACGTTATACGTATACAAGACAGCCGTCCGGCTAAATAAATTTGTTACTAAATGTCTCTATGTATATCAAGGAGGCTGAATTCGCTTCATTTTATGTCTACTACAGTTCTAACGACAAGCGTTAAACCAAACACATGTATTTTTATACCTACTTGGTATGCCTTCCAACCAATTAATGTCCAGTGTCAAGTATATAGGCCAAACTTCTCCGAACCACGGGACATGATTTGTCTATACTTAGTAAGCAATGCATCAAACTAAAAACCATTGATAATATATGTAGAGACCTGCGAAATTCGCGGATTCATTTCGTGATATGCTACAATTCAAATAATTATACCTTAGCGCTGCTTCTACCACTGGTTCACTGTTAATCTGGATTAATGAGGTCCAATTAGAGACCCTCACTCATAGAAGTGTCGAATCACGGACACTCAATCGAGACGACTCACAAGTCAGCAGCCAATGAACAGGTGGCATTTGCCCGAGTGTGTAGAGTGTAGTAGATTCTATCCTGGAGGTATTGAATCCGCGAATTTTGCAGGTCTCTATATATAAGGTAAGTGTCTTCGAACGAAGAGGCCTGCGAGAGGAATCACTGAAAATGCGTTACAAATAAGAAAAGGCCTATTACAAGCATTATTTGGCAAATTCTTCCTATTACATGACCAACACTACTGACGATAAAGTGATTATTTACTAATTATATTCAGCCACTTAGTTATGTTGAAATTATAGTCAAATTAGTAATGATATTATATAACAATGAGACACTAATCCGTTGAGACGTCTTTGAAAGGTGAAGCCTGATCTTGTATAGAAATAATTTTTTGGCACTTGTAATTTCAAAAATGCATTTCAAATTAATATTTACAATATTGACGGATAATTGTTCTATCTTTTTTTATATTGTATGTACCACAGCATTAAATTTTTTTATAGTATTAAAAGAGCTTATTATTGTTTTAAAATAAGTATTGTATGAAATCCGCCCGAGATCGAGATAAATCATCGGTTTGAGTGTCTGTATGTGCATGAATTAATGCCTTTATATTTTATTAATATGTGATGAAATTTTTTTATAAAGTTTTTATTTTGCTGATAGTAACAAAAGCTCATTTTACTTACTGATATTAAAATATACAACTCTCAGCTCACAGAATAAAAGAATAATTATTTTAAAAACTTGTACCGCAAACATTTTGTATATTTTGTAAATTAGTATCATCATACTATCATTAGAGTCATGGGTATTTCGCGGATTATTTTTAGCTCCAGGCTAGAGTCATCAGTCCTATTCATACACTAGCCACGAAATTGTGCTCATTGGCCAATAACAGGCCCAAACCCCTATAAACCAATATCACATGTTAAAAATAGTTTTGAGCCAGTATAATTCCTTTATGTCACGCCACTCCATCAAATGGTAGAAAACTGTTTTTGTATAATTATTGATTTTATTTATAATTTAATACCAGTTTTATGTCATTCATAAAATATTTATTTTGTTTTAAGAAAATAAATATATATTAAAAACATATAAATTTGAAGGTTTAAAACACTTATACGTAATTTAAATATGTATTTAAAAAAATGTTAAACTGACTCATAATTTGCTTTTATTTTTGTCGTAAGCTTGCTTGTGTTGATTGCATAGAGTTTTCCGGTATTCTTTTTAAGCTGTTTGACCAAAATCATAGACCTTTCGTTTTTTCGACTGAGACGTACATGTTTATTTGATGTATTGGTAGTGTGTCAAGTCCTATAATTATTCACAGAGACTTAAAGACATCATACCTGCGGATAATAATGAACTCCAAGTCGCTTGGTTAGCAACTCACTGTTCATGCCGTGCTCTTGGGATCTAGATTTTAACAACTCGAGCACGGCACCATATAAATAAAGTCTGCCGAGAACTCCTTCAAGTAATTATGTCACGCATCTTCTCTCTGTTTCGTCTCTTATGACCTCAACTATGTCGGGAAGACAACCTCAAACCATTCCATTTCCATTTATCCCAGCTTATCACTGGTTCGTCTCACAAGAACTGGGGCAAGATCTTCAAAGTAAATTCAACTTTTTTGAGGTACGCTTTGCTACCAAATGTAGATACTCTTGAATCGTTGTCCATCTACACATTTCTAGTGACCGTGATAATATAGCAATTTTTTTCCCTGAGAGACGAAAAATCTAACTTTTTTTTTAATTTTTATGCTTCTTTAATTAGCAAATTTTTACACAGAGGTCTCTGAGCCAATGAAAAACCCCAAAATATAAGAAATATCGAATCTGTTAATTTAGAAGCCAATGTATAGGTGAAATTTACACGAGTTTGTATATTTGTGTGAAGTTTATCCTAGAGGTCATTGAAAATGTAATTTTTTTTATTCCCTGCCTGCTAAGAAATAGGTAATTGTACTAAATAAGTGGAGCAAAATTAATTGTAATCGTTGTAGTGGGCGTATACGCCATTAGTGCATAAGACGCTGCCACTTTTTTACTTAAATTCTTGCATGTTAAAGGTGGCAAGTACTCCGCAATGATTTCTGGGATTGCAAGCGGTATTGAAGTAGACTTCAATAACACACTCAATTCATCTACTTAAAATAAGACTGACTGTTAGTGTTCATTCACTGCAGCCACATTTTACCTTCCGGACGAATCGCATGTGTTTAGGTCGTTTAACAGTTTTAAAGTAAATTTTGGTTCCCTTCGGAGCGCATCAAAACTGCCTCAAATGTAATTATTTTTTTTTAATTCCATCAGAAATTTTCATGTAAAATTACTGATATTTTTAATTTGTAGCTACATTTAGGCCTACGTGAAAACGATTTTATTACTTCAAAATACTGGGTACGGATTCTTATCCGGGCATTTATGTTTTGTGTTGACCCAGTACCTCCAATATTTAAATTTATTTGTATAACATTCCCTGAATAGATTTCAGTGTTAACTGTGCACATTAATAAGCATAACTCAACAAAATAATGTCAATTTGTGGATAAATCGATTATCTTTTTCTATGGTTTAAAAAATTGTGCTCTAATTAACATAAATTAGCATATGATATTATGTGCCAATTTTCATAAGGATTAATCAGTATTACTTCGAAAAGCGTATTTCATACATGCAAAAATAACCATAGCCATGTGTTTCACTAAGTAACCATGTATTTCTTGTATTATAACAAACTATTTTTTAACAACTCGTTTCCAAAGGAATTTTTTTATAAGTATTTATTTTGTTTTTCTTGTATGGCCCGATGAGAACTTAGTAAATATGAACTTTTACCCTATAAAAGTTTCAGATGAGTATAGCTTAATGCGTAAGAAATCCGCAAAATATCTAATCACGGTTCTGCCATGTATTTTTTTTATATTTTAAAATACATTTAAGAAATAAATTATTTTTTAGATAAATACCCAGGTGCCAAAGCGCTTATTAGATACCGATTTATTGTTTTGCTGAGGAATACAACTGGAACCTTGTTCAATTTTTTTTAAAGTTTAAGCATTTTTTTCAAGTTATTTTAATTTGTTCTCACACCAACACTTATTCTGGATTTGGTAATGGTACGGTACTAAATGCCTCGCATCCCCTTATTTATTCATGGGCGGCCCGCCCTTCTCCGCGTTTGCCTTTTGAGCAGGCGTGAGACAAGGTTAAACAAAAAAGTAGTATCCAATGTTGTTAGGTGGTTCTCTACCTGAACACATCGCTAATTGTTTCCGAGCCCGGAGCTTCTGTATAGAGAAGATAAGATGCTCGAATATCATTAGTTATTCAAATAAGGTCGTGATTAACATTCTGTAGGCGGCGGCAAGCGATTTGTTCCCATGTTTATTATACGAGTGTGTGCTCTAGGGCGTTTTAGAAATAAAAAAGGAGGGTTGCCTTCAAAAAAACTCGCACAGTTTCGGAAAGATTGGTGTTTTTGTGCGCGCACGCCTCGCACTGGTCAATTAGCCTTGTTATTGGTCAGTGGCCTAAGCTCCTACTGTGCTTGTTGCGATACACAAGCTGCATGAAGTTTTGACTGAGGCAGCTGATTTCACGTCGGTGAAAAAAGGTTGTCGAGTTTTCCACGTTATGTTTATTTTGGGAATATCATGCAAGTTTATAAATGTAATTTTATTTGCCAAATTCCTAATTAAAAATAAATATTTTCCTTGTCTTAAGTTACTGCCCGAGCCAACCTTTAGAGTTAGAGACTGGGGAAAATGAGTATAGAAATTGATGTTTTACTTCTCAGCAGTTGGCAGATTTTATTAGCTTTGTTCTGGTACTTTTGTGTGCGGTTTTTTTCTAACCTAACTAAAACTAAGTGTATTTGGGAGGGGTCCGGGTTAAGGAGGGACCTAGGTGCGTCTCAGGCCGAAGCCTATACGCCTGGTCATGCTGGGGTTAACCATGCAGGGAGAGGGTCACATGCATCATGTGCTAGGAGGGGATTGGCCAGCCATGGCAACGATTGGCACCATGACTAACTCCCCTCACTCTTAAATCTAGACTATAACTAGAGATAGGTTGGGCCCAGGTAAAACCAGCATAGACACAGGGAAAACCCTGGGACTCATTCATGCGGGATGTAAATTGGCATGCATTACGTGTAGGAATTTACAGGAGACAGAGGATGGTCTGGATGAAGTGTTGGACAGAGTAGAAAAGAGTATACCATGCGGGGGTTGGGCACTTGGACTCGTGATCCGCTTTGAATTTTATTTGTATCTGGAATATTTGAGCAGGTACGTAAGCGCCCCTGGTGGTGAGTGGTTACACTGACCACTCACTCCGCCGCCAGTCAGCAGCTAAAAAAACTAAGAAACTAAGACAGAAAAAAGAGAAATGAGTTACAAACTAGGCATTTCGTTACGAAATATGCAAACATCCAACTCAGGGATGGACGTGCAGTGCTTAAGATAAAACTAAAATAATAACTATAAATATTACTTTTTTGATTTAATTTTTATTTATATTTTAGAAATATAAATTTTTATGACTATTAGTAGCTTGGACTTATTACTAATTTACAAATCTCTAATATCCACTACTATACTACTAGTTAAATATAGAGGAACTGTCGGCGTATAAAGTTACAGGTGAATTAAGCCAAGACCTATCCGCATTTCGGTATTTGTTGGAAGCTTGCAAATTCAAAATCCCATGTTTTTTTCAGAAACACAACCGGCACTGCAGGTGGAGCCTGCCAGGCGGGCCATGCCCATCGTACATAGGGAGTCAGCCCTAACACAACAGGCAGTGGAACTCCCGGGAGCTAAACCTACATACACCTGCGTGCTTCAGACCATTTTGAATCAGCAGAATATATTTTATTTTTCGTGAGATCGCTCCAGCCGAGTAGAGCCGACACCGGGCCGAGGGTGCGCCCGGCTGGACGGGCGAGCTGCGTGTGGTCGGATGGCATCCGGGAGAACACGGCGGGTAATGAATGGCTTGTCTCCGCGCCGCCACGCGCCCGCGCTAGCACCGTCCATCTCCCGGCGAGCCGTGATGCGGCAGTATCCTCCCGTGCGAAGCCGCCCGACATCCACCATCAGCCCACAGGCGCGTACCCATGTCTTCTCGAACATGTTTTGGAAAACTTCTATAAACTGCTGGAACATGTTAATACTTTATGCACGTTAAATCCTACATGTTCAAAAGCATAAAAAAAAAAAAAATTGATTGAACAATTTCTCATATTCCATGCAGAGTAATTTTTTTTTAATGTTTCTAACTCAATCGAACCAGCATTTAATGTCATAACGAATTTCATATCATGCCTACTAAGGTAGTTATGACCTTCTAACTCTATTTTATCTCTTATACTTCTATAAATTCCTGTAAATTATTTTAAGACAAAGTGTTGAGGTGATATTAAGATAGTTAAAAATAAATTCCGACGAATTATTCGTAAGGAATACTTGATATTATCTTGAAAAACGTGTTTCATATATGCGAAAATAACCATAGCAGATCGTTGTGTACAAATTTTCAGTATCTTGTATGTATTATAAAAAAATTATTTCTTGAAAGCCGGTTTCCTAGGGGATGTTTTGTGAAAGTACAGAAAAATTATAGGTAGATTTTTTTTCTGTGTGGCGTTATTTAGCAGCGCCTGTTCAACTGGCCCGCTCGGGCAGACAGGCGCTGACTGCTCGGTGTTGGCTCCGGGGCAGCGAAGGCATCCTCCTCTCCCGAACAGCGGATCCCCGACTCCTGTTCACTCGCTTGTTCACTCCTCCTCGAGCAGTCAGGCGCTGACTGCTCGGTGTTGGCTCCGGGGCAGCGGAGGCATCCTCCTCTCCCGAACAGCGGATCCCCGAATCCTGTTCACTCGCTTGTTCACTCCTCCTCGAACAGACAGACGCTGACTGCTCGGTGTTGGCTCCGGGGCAGCGGCGGCATCCTCCTCTCCCGAACAGCGGATCCCAGACTCCTGTTCACTCGATTGTTCACTCCTCCTCGGGCAGACAGGCGCTGACTGCTCGGTGTTGGCTCCGGGGCAGCGGGTAGCTTCCTCCTCTCCCGAACAACGGATCCCCGACTCCTGTTCACTCGCTTGTTCACTCCTCCTCGGGCAGACAGGCGCTAAATGCTCGGTATTGGCTCCGGGGCAGCGGCGTCATCCACTACCAAACAGCGGTTCCCTGACTCCTGTTCACTCGCAAATTCACTCCTGCTCGGGCAGACAGTGCTGACAACTCGGTATTGGCTCCGGGGCAGCGGCGGCATCCTCCTCACCCGAACAGCGGATCCCCGACTCCTGTTCACCCGCTTGTTCACTCCTCCTTGGGCAGACAGGCGCTGACTCCTCGGTATTGGCTCCGGGGCAGCGGCGGCATCCTTCTCTCCCGAACAGCGGATCCCCGACTCCTGTTCACTCGCTTGTTCACTCCTCCTCGGGCAGACAGGCGCTGACTGCTCGGTATTGGCTCCGGGGCAGCGGAGGCATCCTTCTCTCCCGAACAGCGGGTCCCCGACTCCTGTTCACCCGCTTGTTCCTTCCTCCTTGGGCAGTCAGGCGCTGACTGCTCGGTATTGGCTCCGGGGCAGCGGCGGCATCCTTCTCTCCCGAACAGCGGATCCTCGACTCCTGTTCACCCGCTTGTTCACTCCTCCTTGGGCAGACAGGCGCTGACTGCTCGGTATTGGCTCCGGGGCAGCGGCGGCATCATTCTCTCCCAAACAGCGGATCCCCGACTCCTGTTCACTCGCTTATTCACTCCTCCTAGAGCAGACAGGCGCTGACGGCTCGGTATTGGCTCCAGGGCAGCGGAGGCATCCTTCTTTCCCGAACAGCGGATCCCCGACTCCTGTTCACCCGCTTGTTCACTCCTCCGTGGGCAGTCAGGCGCCGACTGCTCGGTTTTGGCTCCAGGGCAGCGGCGGCATCCTTCTCTCCCGAACAGCGGATCCCCGACTCCTGTTCACCCG
This sequence comes from Bacillus rossius redtenbacheri, assembly GCF_032445375.1. Lineage (NCBI taxonomy): Eukaryota > Metazoa > Arthropoda > Insecta > Phasmatodea > Bacillidae > Bacillus > Bacillus rossius. The sequence goes on along the minus strand of NC_086335.1, from coordinate 26,707,259 downwards.
CTTGTTCACTCCTCCTTGGGCAGTCAGGCGCTGACTGCTCGGTATTGGCTCCGGGGCAGCGGCGGCATCCTTCTCTCCCGAACAGCGGATCCCCGACTCCTGTTCATCCGCTTGTTCACTCCTCCTTGGGCAGTCAGGCGCTGACTGCTCGGTATTGGCTCCGGGGCAGCGGCGGCATCCTTCTCTCCCGAACAGCGGATCCCCGACTCCTGTTCACCCGCTCGTTCACTCCTCCTTGGGCAGTCAGACGCTGACTGCTCGGTATTGGCTCCGGGGCAGCGGCGCCATCCTTCTCTCCCGAACAGCGGATCCCCGACTCCTGTTCACCCGCTTGTTCACTCCTCCTTGGGCAGTCAGGCGCTGACTGCTCGGTATTGGCTCCGGGGCAGCGGCGGCATCCTTCTCTCCCGAACAGCGGATCCCCGACTCCTGTTCACCCGCTTGTTCACTCCTCCTTGGGCAGTCATGCGCAGACTGCTCGGTATTGGCTCCGGGGCAGCGGCGGCATCCTTCTCTCCCGAACAGCGGATCCCCGACTCCTGTTCACCCGCTCGTTCACTCCTCCTTGGGCAGTCAGGCGCTGACTGCTCGGTATTGTCTCCGGGGCAGCGGCGGCATCCTTCTCTCCCCAACAGCGTATCCCCGACTCCTGTTCACCCGCTTGTTCACTCCTCCTTGGGCAGTCAGGCGCTGACTGCTCGGTATTGGCTCCGGGGCAGCGGCGGCATCCTTCTCTCCCGAACAGCGGATCCCCGACTCCTGTTCACCAGCTTGTTCACTCCTCCTCGAGCAGACAGGCGCTGACTGCTCGGTATTGGCTCCGGGGCAGCGGAGGCATCCTTCTCTCCCGAACAGCTGATCCCTTTTCACTCGCTTGTTCACTTCTCCTCGAGCAGGCTGGAGCTCGCCGGACCGTGAAGCCTCCGTCTCCCGCCCCGCCCGTTTCACCCTGAGTCGCTCCGCCTCTTGCTTGGGACTAACCTCAACTCAACACTGTCAGCATTATTAACACACTCATCATTTAACACAGTTACAACTAAGGATCGAAAGGCTTTATGTGTTAGTATCCTGAAATGACACGAATTTAATAAATCCATTATTTTTTTTATTATATTGAAATTTGCAATTTATTAATGAACGGTGTATAGTATGGAGTTTTGAACTAAACATTTGAGAGTTCCCTGTTTTTGAATGCATAAACTTTAAGAAAAATATCGAAATATGGTTTTCTGAAGAAAAAAAACATATAAAAGTGATATTTTCAGATTTTTGAGGAAACCTGATATTGATGGATCAAGGATATTTCAAAATAAGAGATTTATTCATGTCAAAGTCTTCTTGCGAACGGTTAATTCAAAATTCTATAAAGTGCGATAACGTGGTCTCAACTCCTACAAGGATTTAAATATAAATTCTATTTTAATCCTATGAAAACCATCTAATTGCAATAATTTTTTTATACTATCAACAGTAGTTAAATTATTTTTTAAAGTTTTTTTTTTTTTTTTCAAAAACCATCAAGAAGCACAAACGTTTTGACCTAATAAGCCCCGTTATAAACTATTATTAAGTCAATTTAATCGCTGACATTGATACAAAATTATTGATGTAAAATATTTTAGGATAATGCCATTATGGGCTCCGAAAATTTTCTCCTTCATTGTGTGACCGTGTCTGGTCACAAGACGTTAAATTAAATTTCCACCACCAAACATTTAAGGACATGAAGAAGCTTACCTTCTATTGTTGACGTGTAGGAATAAACTGACCTCTTGTGACGTCACGACTCATAGATTAGCTACGGCTGTGTGCGGCAGAAGACAGTGCGCTTTCAACAAAATACCATAGACAAAGTGGAGACTTCATTCCTACACAACATCGAATTCAGTGTTACCAACTCCGGATTTAGCAAGAAGAAGAATAAATCCCGGAAATTGGTTGTTTATCGATTATGTGAACTGGTATGAAGATCTTTCTAGAACATTCGAAAATTATCTCTATTAATCCCGAGAAATAAGAGGGGCAATAGGAGGGAAGGGGGGGTGAGAAATGGGTATATAAGCCCGGGATTTTGATCAGTTAGGCATGGAGCAGCAGGACCATCACCAACATCATCATGAGGCATTAGAGAGAGAGATTGACAGAAGGCAAGGTGTTTTGGAGAGCTAAGTATGGGTGTTGTAATTATTTGTTATGATATGGCCAGTAGAGTTTAAAGTTTTGATAATGATGAAAACAACTGTGAGTAGTAACCATTGGACTAGTGTTTTGTACGAATATGATGCACCTGTTTAAGCTTAGTGTTGCTTTAGGTGTTCATAATGTGGATTGGCACTTGGTCAATTTTGTTTCACCTCCTTCGCATTTTGCTTGTTGTTGGCGGCCATATTGCTTTCAATAATTAATTGATTTTTAGCTCTCCAAAGACCTTTTCCTTGCGAGTTGATTAATGGTTGGTTTATTTTTGGTTTTTAAAGTCATTAAGCATTTAAAAGTACTCTTCTAGCCTAGAGTTTTGAAACCAAAGAAAGTATTAAACTCAGGAATATTTATTGTGTGTAAAGTATAAAATATTTTGTTATTTATGAGATCTAACTATTATTGTATTATTTATGAGATATCTCTAGTCAATTATAAAACATTTGTGATATATTTATGAGATCTAACTATTTTTGTACTATTTGTGAGATATTAAGATTAACAATAAACCTTGAAAATATATTTGATGTGTTCGGTCAATGTTTTTGCCACCTTACATTTTTCAGCATAGGTTTTGATGTTCACTTTGATTTTGAATTTTAATATGCAGGTTAGGCCCCATCTGGGCAAGTTTTTACCTTGTGGGAAGTAACAGGGATTTTGTGCTTGCAGTGGGAGTTGGGACTCTGATGGGGCCCGGCCTCAATTGTTTGTAAAAAATATGAATCACAGAAAAATTTACACCATACTAGACAGCCCCCTCCGCCTTTTCAGCGAAACTGGGGCTTTGCTTGTTTGTGGTTATTTGTTATTGCTTACCTGTGATATGAGCTGTGGTAATTTTCCTTCCTTTTCGATGACGCAATATCTCTAATTGGATAAACGCGCTCAATAAAACTACAAGTTAAGCTACATAAAAGTGGTAACCATTGCCAGGTTGTTAGAAGTGCTACAGATGGGGTGTGTTGGGTGGCAGAAACCAAATTAGTAGAAGGTGGGATAGTAATATTACCTTGGATTTGCCAAAATCGATTGAACGAGTTTTTCTGTTGAAGTTAATTGGCGATTGACACCAAGGGAGCTCTTACTATGTGTATACTTTTAGTTTTCTGTATCAGCATTCGTGTTTGGAGCCTACATTCTTTAAGGCCTTACATAACACTGGATAAAATGCTGAAACGAAACCACAGAAGACACTCCAAATATGATGCAGAAAATGGCGTACATCAGTGAACTTGTAAGTAAATTAATTTTTCTACCCCGCATTTGCAATCAGTTTTTAACAGTTTTGTCCATTTTTAGTAAAATGAGATTTATGATAAGTATTTTTGACGGTTTCATATTAACCATGCATGTATGAAGCGGAGAAGATATTTAGATAAGAATACTGTGGAGAAACGGAAAATATGTTTTAATTAGAATTCTACGGACATCGAAAAGTTTTAGCGAATTTTCTAAACGTGAAAGTTAACGACGGTATGACCAATATGAATTAGCTGTTACTAGATGTATAAAATATGTGTGAGTTTTGAGGATGAAGAAAAAGATAAAAATTGTTATGGTTTTCTGTTGTTTGTAGCATTATTGTGACTCGGGGTAAAATAATTCAACACACCCGAGTGCAAAAAAAATTGTGCGTTTAAATTTTTTTTAATATTTGAAAGTTGTCCTTCAAGTTTTAGTAAAGAACATGTTCATTTTTCATATTACTAAAATTAATTTAGGTTATTGTACCGCAGAAGTTACAAATAAAGATTTAAGGTCACATAACGTCTAAAATATGTTTTGTTGTTATCCACGTGGTCACTAATTAGATTCTCGTTAAGGTTATCTGTGTTTGAAATGGGGTACGAATTTCCAAAGTTTGGAGGTCTTTGTCATTAAATTATAGTGCCACAGCGTACACGATACTATGTTTAAAACTAAATAATTGTAAGGAATAACTTTGGAGATAAACATTTAACACAAACGCTACATTCTACAATACCGGTTTACATGCCTGTGTGTGTATTTGATGTAATTTATTGCGTGCTTCTACATTTTTCCGGGCAGAAACGTATTGCTATTTGAACATAAACATAATAAAACCACGAAAATTCTCTAATACATACATAAGAATAGAGTACAAAAAATATAGAAAAAAGATTTTGGTGATGTTTAAAAGCTCTGCATGTCCAAACGAACTACTAAGGAATTAATGAATTATTGTGTTATGCCAACATATTTTATCAATTCACTCATTAAGTGTTTTTAATATAAAAAATCGTTTCAGACGAAAGTTTAAGATAAATGCTTTACAAGAACTTTGGAAAAAAATTTAATCTGTGCCTTTAGAAGGAATATTTTTTTCTTCATACAACCACTATTTTACACACTTCGAGCTACTGGTTCGTATTATCAGACATGCTTTGCATTTGCATTTGTTCATCACAAACAAAATAAAACCTGGCTTTGAAAGCTTGTCAGTTGAAGTCAACAAAAGTAAATAATTCATTTGTGTGTGTGTGTGTGTGTTCTTAAAGTCCTGGTTCCTGTGAAGGAAAAAAAAATGGTTGATTTCGACCTGACGAATGTCTGGGCCTCTCGGCGTGTGTTTGCCTACGAACCCATTAGCGTAGATGGCGGGCGGATAGAGCTGACTCATCTACTCTCCGCTCGTGCTGGAGGTTCTTCAGCAGCGCCAGGGGTGGAGGGAAGCAGTCCACCACTCCCCCTCCTCTTTCCCCCCTTCCCGTATCGACGCGAAGCGCCCACGATTACCATCCGACGTCACTCTTCACTCCTCACCCGGAGTTGTTGGACGTGCCAGAGCAAACAACGCGTTCGGTCTGGAAAAAAATATATATATCTGAACTTCCCCGGACGGACGGATGGAATACCAAATGACTTCTGTGCTGCAAAGTGCTCGGGTTTCCATCCCTATTTGCATAGAAACAATTCGCTTGATCATTCCATCGCACGGAGCTGCGTTCGACAAGTTTCTTCCAGTGGTCGAGACCACTTACTGGTGGGTCAACGGTCCGGAGTTAACATTTCTGGCAACGGGCTGTGGATGTTGAATGGTCTACCTGCTTTCGTCGCTGAGCGAACAATACCGCCTAATCAACGTTTTTTGTAACTTAACGGGTGGATCAAAGTAATGCTTATTCTCGAGTACACGTAGTTTGTATTTTATGTAACAGTGTTTTCATTTTAATAAAACATTTTGAATTAACTACCTACACTCTTACTCTTATCTCAGCATGGAGCATACTGTACTTAGTATTTAGGTGATTCTATTTTTGTGTGATGGTGCTGCTATCTCTAGGATTATAGCCGTAAAAATTTTATCGGTGGATGCGAAACGTTCGCTAGATTGCGTTGGACCCAAAACGTCAATTTCGTTTACAATTCCAGGTTGTATTGTTTTAAAAGCAATTTTATTTACTTCTGCAGGGCAACAATCAAAGATTACTATAATTATCGGTTTCTATGGAAAGGTTAGGAAAGGGTTTTGCGTCAAACGGTGTTTCACATTGGCTGAAAGTAAAGGAATCTCACAGACATGGAGGACTCCAAAAACTAATTGGTTTCGACTTTATGCTCACACCGGGTTGTTGGGACCCGAAGCGGTAACGTCCGCCTCGTGAACGTGACGTGACGGCGCCTAAGACCCCTTTCAGAAGAGGCGGTTTGGTTAATTCAACTAAGTTGCCTGGTTGACTCTCAACTAGTTGACTGCGATGTGAAAGCTCTTTTCGGGCTGGTTTCATATCAGCCAAATTGTGGAATCAAATTCTCTTCCCAACGAAAGTTCAGCACTAAGTTATAACCCGAGGAAAAATAAGTACTTCTTATGCTTGCTCTCCTACAAGAAGAGAAGCAAAAAAGAAGGAAACCCAGAGAAGAAATGTGTGGGTTAGTCTTCAATAGTCTTCAATTTGCGACGAATCGAATGAAGACGAGGCACCACCTGAAGGCAAACTCAACCGGATTTCAGGAGGGCGATTTGGTGTGGCTGAACAACCCGCAACGAAGGACCGTATAAATTCTTGAAACGGCTAAATGTTGTGGTCTAACGCATCCAGAGAGGAAAGAGGAGACGGATGAAAGTGGTATATTTGGACCGATTGAGGGAATATGCCGGAAGGGATGTGTTACCTTTTTGGGACGAATAGGTTTAAGGAGGGTAAATTGTTAAGAAAACATGCAGGACCGAAACGCGCGCCAGGTTCGGAGCTGGCTGGCGGCCCTGCACGATCACTGACGTCACGCACCGTCCACTGACGTCACGTGCTTACCACTGACATAAGGCATGACACTCATGCTTGCCGGATTACAAGAGTTATATCTACACCCCATCCCTCTTCCGCACCCCACGCAGCGTTCCCCTTTAGGCCAGTGTAAATTACCCTTTTAGCGTTTTAGGAATTCTGCGGGTTTCCTGAGGCCGTTGTGCGGAGTGCCACGAATAAACACCGCCTTTCTGGACTTTTTTTGGCGTCGGGTTGGCCCAAGGTTACGGAAAACTCATCCCCCCCCCCCCCGGGTAAAGGTGATTCCAGAAAGTCTACCAAGAGTATAAAAGGAGCGACGCCAGTCCCCACAAAAATGTGCGTAGGAAGAGTGAAGAACGGAGAAGCGCAGAGTGTCTCCCACTCGGGGAGTGAAACTGGTGATACCAGTGCGATCAGCGAGAGGTGAAGAGGGCAAGTGGCCCTTGCTGAGCGAACCGGACCTATCAGGAGGCGATACCTGCGAGTGAAGGCCTGGCGAGCCAGTCGGGTGCGACGAGCGATAGTTGGGGATTGTACTGCTGCGCGGCGTGGATGAGTGTGCGAAGGAAGCGGACAGAAGCGGACAGAAGCGGACAGAAGCGGACAGAAGAGCGAGCCACTGTCGAGTCGAGCTACAGTGGAAAGTGTTAATGTTTTATGGCAATTGTGACTAATTTTTGTGGTCAGAGTTTTAAAGTGCATTAATTCAATTTATGGTGTAGACATTAGTAATAAATAAAACTTAACCAATTAATTTGGCTAAACCTCACGAACCCAGTCTTCTTCCCACATTATACTCATAAAAATATTAATACGGTTTACAATCAGCAATGTTTGTCTAATTAAAAAATTAATCCAAAATTGTTTCAGACAAAAGTTTTAGATAAAAATTATAAGATTTACAAACAATTTGAACTTGTCTGATAGTCTACCTGCTAAGGGAGTAAGGAATTGTTTGAAATTCTACCCCTCATTTTTTCAACTCCTTGCAGCAATGGTTCATCCCAAATAATTGTTCAGACAAAATTTATAGATAAAAATAATTTTAAGATACACAAAATATCCAAAGGAATTCGATGTTTGTGCCTAGGAATGAAATTATGATTTTTTTTTGCCTACCAACCCTTGTTCATTCTACCCCTTACAGTAATGGTTGATAATACAAAAACTTATTTCAGACGATTGTGTAGATAATAATTAAAGGTTTTACAATAAAACAGAACTGATTTGACAGTGTATATGATGAGTAGATAATTTTTTTTTTTAATTATGCCCCTTTATTTTTCTCCCCCTTGCAGCAATGGTTCGTCTTATCAAAATTTGTTTAAGACAAATGTTTTAGATAAAAATTATAAGATTTAAAACAATTCAAACAGATTTGATAGTGTACCAACTAAGGGAGTAATCATTTTCTTTAAATTATACCCTTTATTTTTTCAAACCCTTGCAGCAATGGTTCGTCTAATCAAAAAAAAATGTTTTAGACCTAATTTTAAGATAAAAATTGTACGATTAATACAAAATTTGCACGAATTCAATGTTGTTCTTATGAAAGGAATTACGAATTTTTTTTTGTCATCCAACCCTTAGTTTTTCAACCCCTTGCAGTTAATGGTTGGTCGTATCAAAAACATATTCAGACATAGATTTTGGTTTTACTCCTACGTGTTATAATAGGTTCAAACGCATGTGATATTTTCCATAATATGGGACCACAGCGATTTTTCTGTTTTTCAAAAAAAACCTTCCCCATTTCTAACCCTTTAGTCCCGCGGTAAATCGTAACCGTATATTAACGAATTAATTTTGAATGGACGATTGTTTTGTGGTATATGGACCATGAAACGAAAAAAATTAGATAACCATTTTCCGAAAGGTTGCAATGTCAATTGTTACAATAGTAAAATTTCTTTGAAATCTACAAAAAATTAGCCTAATTTTATTCTAACTACATCCAACGTGTTCTCTTATTTCTGTTTTTACGGTTCTTCTATTGGTTTAGAAGATATATAGAATATGTTGAATTATAGGCTATTTGGCATAGTTGTGAAAGCGACACTAAAGTGTGACCTGTCGTTAAGTGAATTCATGAAATTTTTTCCAGTCCTCTGTGGTTTATGGCTTCCGCACGAAAAAAAAAAAAACACTTAGAATGTCGGTCCGTCCGTCGCCTTCATTCCATCGCACAGACGTTGTTTCGGTGCTTTTCTTCCGCTTTGTTTTCTTTCCCACTGTCCTCTCCACTCGCAGGGAACTCCCTGTGTGCTAAGTGCAAAGGCAGACTTGTTTGCGGAGATCTCCAACAACAGGAGGCGAGGTGCGGTAGAAAAAGGTACGTGGGCGGGTAGCGCGCGCAGTGTGTGTGTGTGTGTGGAGGGGGTATGCGAGGCCCGGTGAAATAGTTCAATAGTCCGGTCTCTCTGCGGCCCACACACGCCCGGCGCGGTGCTAATTGCGAGCGTCAACAGCCTAGCCCTCTATTGTGCCCTGGGACCCATCCTCGACTCCCCCCCCCCCCCCAGAAAGAACGTCCCAACCCTACGAGCACAGAGGGAACGCTTGTGACGTCATCCGGATCTCTCACCAAAAGCTCGGCTTTTACGACTTCAAGTGCACCAACGTTTTCCCCCTTGTCACATTCAAATCTGAACAAGGCACATAATGATGTTTCCCCGAGGAAAATTAACAGTCGTAGGTTTATTTAGAAAACGGATATGCTTTGACTCCTGGTGAAGGACGTAAAAATGAATTACTAAATATTCAATATTTACAGTACAGAAGCAAGCAAATACGTATTACAATCGCACGAGCATTAATTAGTTTGTAACTTTAATGTAAATGGGTTTTATTGTGCTTGTCAAATCTTCGTTGTTCATTTTTAAATGTGCCTATGAAATGAGTTTAGTAGTATAGGAAAGTATTTCCGGGCGCACGGGTTCTGGGTGTGGTGCCGGTGCCGGTGTCCACCATATTGGATTGTGACGTCACAGCGGCCATCTTGGAGGAGTGTAACGGGACATAGCGTAACGGGACATAACGTAACGGGACATAACGTAACGGGACAAGTAGATCACGGCAGCAATTTTGGATCCGCCATCTTGGATACGCCATTTTGGATGACGTCATTGTGTTCTCGAAAATTCCGGCATTGTGTTATCCGCCATTTTGAATTATGACGTCACCGTTGCAACTTCCGTTACGGCCGCCATCTTTAACTTTTTTATTTATTATCCGATTTTAATGAAATTTTTTTAAAAATTTATTAAAAAATCCATTTAATAAAATTTTAATAAAATACTTATAAAAAATATACTTTTAGTACACGGAGTTTGGAGTCCTCGGTTCGAACCCGACGAGTGCAAAAAAAATAAAAATGGCGACCGATCCTTCCTCAATGGTGGTTGCAGGCAGACTGACTCCCACCACTTTTTCAAAGCATATATATCGTCACCTAGTATGATTTCATGTCCGCCATCTTGAAATTTGGACGCCATCTTGAAAATCTTTATTTACTATCCGATTTTAATGAAAAAAATTCCAAAATTTATCAAAAAATTAACGTATTTGAATTCCGTTTGATTATATCGTTGTACGTCCTCGGTTCGATTCCCGGCGAGAGTAAATTGTCGATCCTTCCTCCATGAAAGCTACCTAGACTGATCTACCACCACCAGTACAAGGTATATATCATCAACTGGTATGACATCATGTCCGCCATCTTGTCTTCATCCGCTGGAGAGCACCATCTTGTTTTCGTCTGCTAGAGTGTGTCGATACCATGTAGTATAATAATCTGGTTACCAAACCTTTGACCTTGACCTTGAACTTTGACTGTGACCTTGAACTTTGACTGTGACCTTGAACTTTGACCTTGACCTTGAAATTTGACCTTGAACTTGAAATTTGACCTTGACCTTGAAATTTGACATTGACCTTGAAATTTGACCTTGACCTTGAAATTTGACCTTGACCTTGAAATTTGACCTTGACCTTGAAATTGGACTTTGTCCTTGAAATTTGACTTTGTCCTTGTCGACCATCATGGATCCGACATTTTATGTTCAGTACATGCTACCAGGAGCGACCACCTGCTGGAGTACACCATCTTGCGCGTGTACTCATATTATAGAGTACATTTCCATCTGGTTAATTTTATTCTAACCTGCTACAGTGCAATAATCATTTATTACCGAGGTGCCCCCGCCATCTTGAAATTCGGCCGCCATCTTGAAATCATGTAATAATGTAGCTAGAAAAGCGGGAAAAAATCCAAAATTCATAAAAAAAATCACTCATTAACTTACATATCGATTCGATCCGCTCCAGTCCTTGGTTCGATCCGCGATCGATGCAATAATGTTTAATTTTATGTAAAAAAAATAATAATTTCCATAAACCATGTTCAAAATTCATTAAATAAATTTGTAATCCATATAATGATTGATTGGATCGACTTAGGTCCTTGGTTCGATCCCTGGCCGATACAAAACAACTTTAATTTAAAAAAAAATACTAAAAAAGTGCTAGGTGTGAGAACATAAAAACACCACAAGTTCTTTTAAAAAAATTTTATTACATAAATTCAATACACTACTACAAGTACAAAAAAAACACTGACAAATTAACAAAGCCTTTTGGATTCCTCGATTCAAACAGTCTTCTTATTGTACGGACTAAGCCTTTTACATGACTTTAAATGTCTATCCGATCCGGTCATCACCGCAGCCAGAGACGGACTGAAGTTCAAATCACTTATATAGTCTCATTAGCCGGTACAACACATGAGTCAAATCAATAACCATGTTCATTATACGTCTCGGAGCATTTTTTATAATGACGATGTAAGCTATCGATACGTGAAATTAGTTTATTGCACTTATTGCACTGAAATTGTATTCTTTGAACATTATTAGAACAACCGCTTCTTTCATGTCTGCGAGCATTTGAGGTGATAGTAAATGATGCACCACAGTATTTGCACTGATGCGAAGTACGCTCTTCATTAATTGAAGTATACAATGTTGATGAAACTTCAGCTGATGGTGGAACAGCACATATCGAAGTCTCCTCCAGTGTTGTCAGAGGCGTTGCCAACGGGATCTGCTCCAACATCGTCGGCGCTGACGTCATGGTTCCCATAGTCGATGATACATCCTCCATCGAGTACGACGTTAAAGTCGGTAAAGATGCCATCGAAGTCTCAAGAACAGGCAATTACACGACTTATGCACCAGAAGAAACAAACTAGGTGATCCCTACACCACCGTCGCCAGTAACAAACTGAGCGTCCTGCTGTCTAGGACTCGCTTATATACATGCACCGTATGGAATAATACGCTAGTCAAATCAAGAACCATCTACAATAATACTAGAGTCAAAACAACGTTAAAAATAGAAGCACCGACTACGAAAAGGCAGCACATTTGGAAGCACCGACTACGAAAAGGCAGCACATTTGGAAGCACCGACAACGAAAAGGCAGCACATTTGGCAGCACCGACAACGAAAAGGCAGCACATTTGGAAGCACCGACTACGAAAAGGCAGCACATTTGGAAGCACCGACAACGAAAAGGCAGCACATTTGGAAGCACCGACAACGAAAAGGCAGCACATTTGGAAGCACCGACAACGAAAATGGCAGCACATTTGGAAGCACCGACAACGAAAAGGCAGCACATTCTGGAAGCACCGACAACGAAAAGGCAGCACATTCGGAAGCACCGACAACGAAAAGGCAGCACATTCGGAAGCACCGACAACGAAAAGGCAGCACATTCGGAAGCACCGACAACGAAAAGGCAGCACATTTGGAAGCACCGACAACGAAAAGGCAGCACATTCGGAAGCACCGACAACGAAAAGGCAGCACATTTGGAAGCACCGCCAACGAAAAGGCAATGCATTTTGGATGCACCATCATAAAGACAGCGCATTTTGGAAGCACCATCGAATAAGGAAGCACATTTTGGAAGCACCATCGAATAAGGAATCACACTTGGAAGCTCCATCGAATAAGGAAGCACACTTGGAAGCTCCATCAACAAAAAAAAAAAGGCAAAAAGGAAGCACAAGTTACGAGATCTAAGTCTTAGTTAGAAATCAGAATACACGAAATAAAAACCTTAAATTTTTATAATTTAAATTATTTATTTCTTTACATTATACAAATGCAAGTAAAACAAGCCATTATTGTATGTAGCCAGCTTTCCTCAGTTCCTTGAGTATGAAGGATATTTCTTTGATGCACAAATAGTTTCCTGCACAAAGCGAACCATGTAGAAGTCTTAGCCGGTCAACCAATATGTTTGGATCTTTCCATGATGTGTAATCATTCTCTTCTACCACCATCTTCCTTGCACCTTTATAATAAATATTATGATCTCTGGTGTCTTCCGTTTTACCACCAACCTCAGGGTAACTTTCATGTTTGAGATGGTGATCATCACAAGCTTGATCAGATTTATTTAATATATCACGACGTTTCCACCGTTTCGGTCTCAGGACACCTCCACATTCTTCGATCTTGGCAGCTTTAGGTGTTTCATCATAGTCTATGTCTTTGTCAACAGCCTCAGAGTCACTGTAACAATCACTGTAGAAGGAATCGTCTTCACCCAATTTACCGTAATAATTCGATGTTGATGATGTCGAAGTGTCTTCATCGTCTTCATGCTTCCTTTTTAGGAGTCCATCATTTTTACAAAGTAGGAAAGATCTACTTGAATTCGGCTGGAATATATTCTCACTTTTCACGTTAAGGATTCTTCCATTGTCTTCATTCTTCCGTAAATCATCAACCTCCTTCAATTTAAGTTCTTTGTCGAGATCGGAAGAGCCAAGAAGATTATTGTGATAATGCAGATCACTCTTCCTTAGGCTAGTAGATTCATCGTTGTCCTCTAGCTTGTACGCAGGCTTGGCGCTACAAGTTCTGCCATGTCTTTTTAGGCTCTCTCTCCGCGTAAACGACTTGCTACATCGAACACAACTTATCATATTGCGCAGAGGATTTTTAACACAGTCATTCTTCTCGTGTTGTCTTTTATTCTTTCTCAAGATAAACTCTTTACTGCAAAACTTACACCTATGTTCTTTCGATACAGCGTCAGATCCCAAATCGGAATTCATATTAGTTACTGAGACTAATGCCAGATACCAATTGAGTGTTTTAAATTAAATCCAATACTTAAATAGAAATTTTTTCATATTTCATCAGCGAGAATTAATATATCTCATGCAAAAGTACTTTATGCATGTAGTTCTGCTTTTCAACAACAGATGTCGCCACATGTTGCTTGCAGGTAAATAATATTTAGTTCTTTTATGCGGGATGCGGGATGCTCACTAACGATCGCAAAAGAAGGATGGTTTCGCTAGACTCAAAGGAAAAGGAAGTTCGTCTTGCATGTTGGTGCTCCACAGATGTCTCATGGTGTAATATTAATTTGACTGAGTAATGATATTTTTTTTAATTCCACCTGATAAAAATATTGCAAGTTTTGATTTAGTAGCAGAAATTATCGAATTAAATGTAACTCCAAATAAAATGACATGTCTCATTAGACAAAAAAAATCCATGCAGAGATAGATCTCTCACAAATAATCAGGAGCACTCGGTGAAAACCATCAGATGTATAGTCAGGAATAATCAGAAAAACTTGGAGAAAGCCATCAATATAATAACAAGAATAATCAGGAGCACACGGAGAAAACTACCATAATATTGTCAAGAATAATCAGGAGCACACGGATAAATCCACCATAATACTGTCAAGAATAAACGGGAGCACACGGAGAAAACCACCATAATATTGACAAGAATAATCAGGAGCACACGGAGAAAACCGCCACAAGTTTTCTTTGATATCATAAAATTTCAGAAAAAAATAAATAAATAAAAAATTAAAAAAAATGAAATAAAAAAATACATAAAATTCTGGCTTGTACTAGAACTATATCTTTGCTCAACAATGAGAAGTTCACAAGCTAGCAGAATCTATTTATGTATTTTTTTATTTCATTTTTTTAAATTTTTTATTTATTTATTTTTATTATTTATTTTTTTCTGAAATTTTATGATATCAAAGAAAACTTGTGGCGGTTTTCTCCGTGTGCTCCTGATTATTCTTGTCAATATTATGGTGGTTTTCTCCGTGTGCTCCCGTTTATTCTTGACAGTATTATGGTGGATTTATCCGTGTGCTCCTGATTATTCTTGACAATATTATGGTAGTTTTCTCCGTGTGCTCCTGATTATTCTTGTTATTATATTGATGGCTTTCTCCAAGTTTTTCTGATTATTCCTGACTATACATCTGATGGTTTTCACCGAGTGCTCCTGATTATTTGTGAGAGATCTATCTCTGCATGGATTTTTTTTGTCTAATGAGACATGTCATTTTATTTGGAGTTACATTTAATTCGACAATTTCTGCTACTAAATCAAAACTTGCAATATTTTTATCAGGTGGAATTAAAAAAATATCATTACTCAGTCAAATTAATATTACACCATGAGACATCTGTGGAGCACCAACATGCAAGACGAACTTCCTTTTCCTTTGAGTCTAGCGAAGCCATCCTTCTTTTGCGATCGTTAGTGAGCATCCCGCATCCCGCATAAAAGAACTAAATATTATTTTCCTGCAAGCAACATGTGGCGACATCTGTTGTTGAAAAGCAGAACTACATGCATAAAGTACTTTTGCATGAGATATATTAATTCTCGCTGATGAAATATGAAAAAATTTCTATTTAAGTATTAGATTTAATTTAAAACACTCAATTGGTATCTGGCATTAGTCTCAGTAACTAATATGAATTCCGATTTGGGATCTGACGCTGTATCGAAAGAACATAGGTGTAAGTTTTGCAGTAAAGAGTTTATCTTGAGAAAGAATAAAAGACAACACGAGAAGAATGACTGTGTTAAAAATCCTCTGCGCAATATGATAAGTTGTGTTCGATGTAGCAAGTCGTTTACGCGGAGAGAGAGCCTAAAAAGACATGGCAGAACTTGTAGCGCCAAGCCTGCGTACAAGCTAGAGGACAACGATGAATCTACTAGCCTAAGGAAGAGTGATCTGCATTATCACAATAATCTTCTTGGCTCTTCCGATCTCGACAAAGAACTTAAATTGAAGGAGGTTGATGATTTACGGAAGAATGAAGACAATGGAAGAATCCTTAACGTGAAAAGTGAGAATATATTCCAGCCGAATTCAAGTAGATCTTTCCTACTTTGTAAAAATGATGGACTCCTAAAAAGGAAGCATGAAGACGATGAAGACACTTCGACATCATCAACATCGAATTATTACGGTAAATTGGGTGAAGACGATTCCTTCTACAGTGATTGTTACAGTGACTCTGAGGCTGTTGACAAAGACATAGACTATGATGAAACACCTAAAGCTGCCAAGATCGAAGAATGTGGAGGTGTCCTGAGACCGAAACGGTGGAAACGTCGTGATATATTAAATAAATCTGATCAAGCTTGTGATGATCACCGTCTCAAACATGAAAGTTACCCTGAGGTTGGTGGTAAAACGGAAGACACCAGAGATCATAATATTTATTATAAAGGTGCAAGGAAGATGGTGGTAGAAGAGAATGATTACACATCATGGAAAGATCCAAACATATTGGTTGACCGGCTAAGACTTCTACATGGTTCGCTTTGTGCAGGAAACTATTTGTGCATCAAAGAAATATCCTTCATACTCAAGGAACTGAGGAAAGCTGGCTACATACAATAATGGCTTGTTTTACTTGCATTTGTATAATGTAAAGAAATAAATAATTTAAATTATAAAAATTTAAGGTTTTTATTTCGTGTATTCTGATTTCTAACTAAGACTTAGATCTCGTAACTTGTGCTTCCTTTTTGCCTTTTTTTTTTGTTGATGGAGCTTCCAAGTGTGCTTCCTTATTCGATGGAGCTTCCAAGTGTGATTCCTTATTCGATGGTGCTTCCAAAATGTGCTTCCTTATTCGATGGTGCTTCCAAAATGCGCTGTCTTTATGATGGTGCATCCAAAATGCATTGCCTTTTCGTTGGCGGTGCTTCCAAATGTGCTGCCTTTTCGTTGTCGGTGCTTCCGAATGTGCTGCCTTTTCGTTGTCGGTGCTTCCAAATGTGCTGCCTTTTCGTTGTCGGTGCTTCCGAATGTGCTGCCTTTTCGTTGTCGGTGCTTCCGAATGTGCTGCCTTTTCGTTGTCGGTGCTTCCGAATGTGCTGCCTTTTCGTTGTTGGTGCTTCCAGAATGTGCTGCCTTTTCGTTGTCGGTGCTTCCAAATGTGCTGCCATTTTCGTTGTCGGTGCTTCCAAATGTGCTGCCTTTTCGTTGTCGGTGCTTCCAAATGTGCTGCCTTTTCGTTGTCGGTGCTTCCAAATGTGCTGCCTTTTCGTAGTCGGTGCTTCCAAATGTGCTGCCTTTTCGTTGTCGGTGCTGCCAAATGTGCTGCCTTTTCGTTGTCGGTGCTTCCAAATGTGCTGCCTTTTCGTAGTCGGTGCTTCCAAATGTGCTGCCTTTTCGTAGTCGGTGCTTCTATTTTTAACGTTGTTTTGACTCTAGTATTATTGTAGATGGTTCTTGATTTGACTAGCGTATTATTCCATACGGTGCATGTATATAAGCGAGTCCTAGACAGCAGGACGCTCAGTTTGTTACTGGCGACGGTGGTGTAGGGATCACCTAGTTTGTTTCTTCTGGTGCATAAGTCGTGTAATTGCCTGTTCTTGAGACTTCGATGGCATCTTTACCGACTTTAACGTCGTACTCGATGGAGGATGTATCATCGACTATGGGAACCATGACGTCAGCGCCGACGATGTTGGAGCAGATCCCGTTGGCAACGCCTCTGACAACACTGGAGGAGACTTCGATATGTGCTGTTCCACCATCAGCTGAAGTTTCATCAACATTGTATACTTCAATTAATGAAGAGCGTACTTCGCATCAGTGCAAATACTGTGGTGCATCATTTACTATCACCTCAAATGCTCGCAGACATGAAAGAAGCGGTTGTTCTAATAATGTTCAAAGAATACAATTTCAGTGCAATAAGTGCAATAAACTAATTTCACGTATCGATAGCTTACATCGTCATTATAAAAAATGCTCCGAGACGTATAATGAACATGGTTATTGATTTGACTCATGTGTTGTACCGGCTAATGAGACTATATAAGTGATTTGAACTTCAGTCCGTCTCTGGCTGCGGTGATGACCGGATCGGATAGACATTTAAAGTCATGTAAAAGGCTTAGTCCGTACAATAAGAAGACTGTTTGAATCGAGGAATCCAAAAGGCTTTGTTAATTTGTCAGTGTTTTTTTTGTACTTGTAGTAGTGTATTGAATTTATGTAATAAAATTTTTTTGAAAGAACTTGTGGTGTTTTTATTTTCTCACACCTAGCACTTTTTTAGTATTTTTTTTTAAATTAAAGTTGTTTTGTATCGGCCAGGGATCGAACCAAGGACCTAAGTCGATCCAATCAATCATTATATGGATTACAAATTTATTTAATGAATTTTGAACATGGTTTATGGAAATTATTATTTTTTTTACATAAAATTAAACATTATTGCATCGATCGCGGATCGAACCAAGGACTGGAGCGGATCGAATCGATATGTAAGTTAATGAGTGATTTTTTTTATGAATTTTGGATTTTTTCCCGCTTTTCTAGCTACATTATTACATGATTTCAAGATGGCGGCCGAATTTCAAGATGGCGGGGGCACCTCGGTAATAAATGATTATTGCACTGTAGCGGGTTAGAATAAAATTAACCAGATGGAAATGTACTCTATAATATGAGTACACGCGCAAGATGGTGTACTCCAGCAGGTGGTCGCTCCTGGTAGCATGTACTGAACATAAAATGTCGGATCCATGATGGTTGACAAGGACAAAGTCAAATTTCAAGGACAAAGTCCAATTTCAAGGTCAAGGTCAAATTTCAAGGTCAAGGTCAAATTTCAAGGTCAAGGTCAAATTTCAAGGTCAATGTCAAATTTCAAGGTGAAGGTCAAATTTCAAGTTAAAGGTCAAATTTCAAGGTCAAGGTCAAAGTTCAAGGTCACAGTCAAAGTTCAAGGTCAAGGTCAAAGGTTTGGTAACCAGATTATTATACTACATGGTATCGACACACTCTAGCAGACGAAAACAAGATGGTGCTTTCCAGCGGATGAAGACAAGATGGCGGACATGATGTCATACCAGTTGATGATATGTACCTTGTACTGGTGGTGGTAGATCAGTCTAGGTAGCTTTCATGGAGGAAGGATCGACAATTTACTCTCGCCGGGAATCGAACCGAGGACGTACAACGATATAATCAAACGGAATTCAAATACGTTAATTTTTTGATAAATTTTGGAATTTTTTTCATTAAAATCGGATAGTAAATAAAGATTTTCAAGATGGCGTCCAAATTTCAAGATGGCGGACATGACATCATACTAGGTGACGATATATATGCTTTGAAAAAGTGGTGGGAGTCAGTCTGCCTGCAACCACCATTGAGGAAGGATCGGTCGCCATTTTTATTTTTTTTGCACTCGTCGGGTTCGAACCGAGGACTCCAAACTCCGTGTACTAAAAGTATATTTTTTATAAGTATTTTATTAAAATTTTATTAAATGGATTTTTTAATAAATTTTAAAAAAAATTTCATTAAAATCGGATAATAAATAAAAAAGTTAAAGATGGCGGCCGTAACGGAAGTTGCAACGGTGACGTCATAATTCAAAATGGCGGATAACACAATGCCGGAATTTTCGAGAACACAATGACGTCATCCAAAATGGCGGATCCAAGATGGCGGATCCAAAATTGCTGCCGTTATCTACTTGTCCCGTTACGTTATGTCCCGTTACGTTATGTCCCGTTACGCTATGTCCCGTTACAATCCTCCAAGATGGCCGCCGTGACGTCACAATCCAATATGGCGGACACCGGCACCGGCACCACACCCAGAACCCGTGCGCCCGGAAATACTTTCCTATACTACTGAGTTTTATTGGTGGTCCTAAATATTTATTGCTCCAAAGTTTGATTTATCATGATAGCAAGTTTTGTTGACACTGAGTCCGTTAATCCTATAAGGGATTGATCTTAAAGCTCTTTTTTGTCCCTCTTGAAAAAAACTTGTCAAATATTTTGAAAGCTACATCCAAATAGTGTGGCAGGACTTTGACAGCAAAGGTGTATTTTCTGAAGTTAATTATGGATATATAGAATAATGAAACCTACGCTATTTATCATGCCGATCACTAACATTAAGTGCAATATCGGAGCTAAACCTTACAGTACATGATTTACACGCTTTAAGTAGTGGTGCAACTTCCAAATAAAACAATTTTTAACCACTTATGGTACAATTTGTATGCTGGCCAGTAAATGAAATTAAAAATAAAATAATTCAAGAACGGTCATTTTCATGACTGGAGACGATATATAAGTTTCAGATCCGAAATGGAACAGTATCATGGTTTCTTGAACCTCGGTCACATTAGGCTGGTTTACCAGCCGCTGCTTGTTGTAGCTGCATGTAGGTAAGTAGCAACATCAAGCAACGACTGGTAAGATGTTCACACCAGCCAGTAGCAGTTCCTGGTAACGATTCAGCCGTGCCGAGCGTGGTGTAGAAAATGTATTCTTTAGGGGACCACAACAAGAGATTTAAATTTGTCTCCAGTGCTTATTTTTTTATACAACGATTCTAGAAAAAAATATATTCACCCAAAATTTAATTGGCCCGTCATCATTTTGAAAGCTTGGTCCTTATTGTCCATTTTAATGTTTTCAATGGACGAAGTGTTCCATAAGCACTTGTACCTCCTACAGACGTTTGGAAAACAATCTATAATTTGATTTCCAGAAAACTTTACCTACTTCAACGCAAAATGAAATAACGTACGTACCTTTTGGTACGAACAACGAATCCAAAAGCTACACTGCCAGCAGCTATCGGCAGGTCTCGTGACCACCTCGTGTTTGATGGTGGCTGCTGAGAGTTAAGCATGCGCTGCTTGTATCAGCGCTGGCAAATCTCTCGCCAGCTTACTGAGTTTGTGACCATCCAGATCTTTTCCCATACCTAGTCTTTTTCTTCCTGACAGAGTTCCTCGATACTGTATTCAACATACTGCTTCACATCGTTGGAATTATAAATATGTGGGAATTCACAGACTGGAATGCGCATTTCTTTAATTGTCCTAGAACGAATATGGTTTGGCATATACACAGTCCAACCACAAGTTGTATTTAAAAGATCCGTGCTTGGCTACTTCATCTGTTGGCTGATAGGGTATATTCTACTTGATATCAACAAGAACAGGACAAATTTATTTTGACTCACTAAATGTATTTATATAACAGTAGTCTTTCAACATTCCAAAAAATGCAGATTTAGCTAAGTTGTACCTATTATCATTTACCTGTAATGCACAAAGTAGAGTCTTGGATTTAGTTTCATGTTCAGGTAAAACCGCAATCGTTTGTCGTTTTTGTGCTTGTACGCATACTCAAACCGAGAAGTCGAAATGTCTGCAGTTAGTTCCGCACTAGGCACACGAACTTCACCTTTACAATTTTTTGCGTGTCGTCTAAAGTCATGAAATACACGTAAACCAAACATGGATCTTATCTCAGCGAAACTTCATACGAGATGGATTCTTCAAGCATTTGCTCCTCTTGTGTCTTCGTACATCATGGGAAAATGCGACCAAAATATTGTAGTAGCTGCAAGGATGCCTAATTGATGAAGACGAACCTTCCAGGTTCGAACCAGATGCTGAAGTAACTGCTGCAGTACCAATCGGGTGTAATTTTAAGCGCGTCGATACATCGCTGTTGCAGCGGAATGTTTACTTTACGCCGCGTAACAGAGCCTTTGCATGTCTTCAAGTGTCTTTTCAACTTATTATTGCTAGTATATTGCTTGCGACACTTTTTACAGCTAAACATTTTGCGAGAAAGATTATTTGCACATTCTCTCTTCTCGTGTCATTGAGCATTACATTTGTTCGAGAACATCTTTTCACAGTAAAGACACCATTGCTTAGAAGACGTCGATATACGTTTAGCGATTATCATTAGTGCTATTTTTTGTATTGCAGACATTGATGTCTTCTTCGTCGACGTAACATAATTCATAAAGGTTTCCTCTGTAGTCAGAACCTGGGTCATTAAAGCCTCTTCTGATGGGGGAACCATGCAAGTTGAAGTCTCCTCTACTGTTGTTGACGATGATACGCATTCCATCGGGATCTACGTCGTCGCTGACGAGATCTTCGCTGTCGATGGTAGAACTTCCATTAAGGTATTCTTGGTAGATGTCGATGATGCCAAAGTGATCGTCGTCACTGACATCAGGGTCTCCGACATCGATGTTAAAACTAAATGTATGTAATGGAATATTACAAGCAAACTCACATAATTTTACATACGGGAACATAAACTTACTTATATGAATACACTTTAAATTACAACTGAAAATGTTTATAAACACATTTTTATTCACTAATATTCACAATAAATAAATATTTGTAATTATATGGACCAGTATTCACTTAAGTATAAGATTTAAAATCACATGTTTAAATCTTACATAATTTTTATTTGTATGTAGTAGTATACGAATGTATGTCCGACGGCAGGATGCAGGATGTGGATGGTGCGGATTGTGATTGTCGGTCCGCCATCTTGGATTGTGACGTCACGGCGGCCATCTTGGACGAGCGTAACGTGACAATATGCGTAACGTGACACTTTTTCGTGCGTGCAGCCGGCGTAACGGGACACAGCGTAACGGGACACAGCGTAACGGGACATAGCGTAACGGGACAAGTAGATCACGGCAGCCATCTTGGATCCGCCATCTTGGATCCGCCATTTTGGATGACGTCATTTTGTTTTCTAGAAAATTCCGGCATTGTGTTGTCCGCCATATTGGATGATGACGTCACCGTTGCAATTTTCGTTACGGCCGCCATCTTTAACTTTTTTATTTATTATCCGATTTTAATGAAATTTTTTTTAAAATTATAAAAAAATTTAAATAATATAAATTTAATAAAATATTTATAAAAAACAAACATTATCGATACGGAGCTCGGAGTCCTCGGTTCGAACCCGACGAGGTCAAAAAATTAAAAATGGCGACCGATCCTTCCCCCTGTGGTGGCTGCTGACAGAATGACCCCCACCACTTTTTTCAAAGCATATATATCGACAGTGAGCATGACGTCATGTCCGCCATCTTGAAATCTGGACGCCATCTTGAAAATCTTTATTTATTATCCGATTTTAATGAAAAAAATTTCAAAATTCATCAAAAAATTAATGTATTTGAATTCTGTTTGATAATATCGATGTACGTCCTTGGCTCGATTCCCGACGAGAGTAAACGGTCGATCCTTCCTCCACAGAAGCCACCTACAGACTGACCTACCACCACCAATAACTAGGTATTTACCATCAGCTGGTATGACATCATGTCCGCCATCTTGTCTTCATCCGCTGGAGTCCACCATCTTGTTTTCGTCTGCTAGAGTGTGCCGTTACCATGTAGTATAATTATCTGGTCACCATACTTTTGTCCTCAACTGTTGACATTGATCATTGACCTTGCCCTTTGACCTTGACCTTGAACTTTGACCTTGACCTTGAAATTTGACCTTGACATTCAACTTTGACCTTGACCTTGAAATTTGACCTTGACCTTGAAATTTGACCTTGACCTTGAAATTTGACCTTGACCTTGAAATTTGACCTTGACATTTAAATTTGACTTTGTCCTCGAAATTTGACTTTGTCCTTGTCGACCATCATGGATCCAACATTTTATGTTCAGTAGATGCTACCAGGAGCTACCACCTGCTGGAGTATGCCATCTTGTGTGTGTGTACTTGTATTATAGAGTACATTTCCATCTGGATAAATTTATTCTAACCCGCTACAGTGCAGTAATCATTTATTACTGTGACACACGCCATCTTGAAATTTGGACGCCATCTTGAAAATCCGTAATTTTAATGCTAGATATTCGGGAAAAAGTTAAAAATTCATTAAATAAATTTGTAATCTATATACTGATTGATTGGATCGACTTAGGTTCTTTGTTTTGATCACTGACCGATAAAAAAAACTCTATTATTTTAAAAAGAACCACTAAAGTGACAGGTTTGAGAAAATAAAAAACACCACAAGTTCTATTAAAAAAAATTTATTACATAAATTCAATACACTACTACAAGTACATAAAAAAAACACTGACAAATTACTAAAGCCTTTTTGGATTCCTCGATTCAAACAGTCTTCTTATTGTACGGACTAAGCCTTTTACATGTCTTTAAATGTCTATCCGATCAGGTCATCACCGCAGCCAGAGACGGACTGAAGTTCATATCACTTATATTATCTCATTAGACGGTACAACACATGAGTCAAATCAATAACCATGTTCATTATATGTCTCGGAGCATTTTTTATAATGACGATGTAAGCTATCGAGACGTGAAATTAGTTTATTGCACTTATTGCACTGAAATTGTATTCTTTGATCATTATTAGAACAACCGCTTCTTTAATGTCTGCGAGCATTTGAGGTGATAGTAAATGATGCTCCACAGTATTTGCACTGATGCGAAGTACGCTCTTCATTAATTGAAGAATCCATTGCTGATGATGAAACTTCAGCTGATGGTGGAACAGCACATATCGGTTCGCAAGAACAGGTAATTACGCGACTTATGCACCAGAAGAAACAAACTAGGCGATCCTTACACCACCGACGTCAGTAACAAACCGAGCGTCCTGCTGTCTAGGACTCGCTTATATACATGCACCGTATGGAATAATACGATAGTCAAATCAATATCAATTTACTAAAATACTAGAGTCAAAACAACATTAAAAAATAGAAGCACCATCAACAAAAACGGAAGCAAATTTGGACGCACCTACAAAAAAGGAAAAACAAAAGGAAGCACCGACAACGAAAAGGAAGCACCGCCAACGAAAAGGAAGCACATTTGGAAGCACCGACAACGAAAAGACAGCACCGACATCGAAATGGAAGCACATTTGGAAGCACCGACAACGAAAAGGCAGCACCGACAACGAAAAGGAAGCACATTTGGAAGCACCGACAACGAAAAGACAGCACCGACATCGAAAAGGCAGCACATTTGGAAGCACCGACAACGAAAAGGCAGCACCGACAACGAAAAGGCAGCACCGGCATCGAAAAGGAAGCACATTTGGAAGCACCGACAACGAAAAGGCAGCACCGGCATCGAAAAGGAAGCACATTTGGAAGCACCGACAAAGAAAAGGCAGCACCGACAACGAAAAAGAAGCACATTTGGAAGCACTGACAACGAAAAGACAGCACCGCCATCGAAAAGGAAGCACATTTGGAAGCACTGACAACGAAAAGGTAGCACCGACAACGAAAAGGAAGCACATTTGGAAGTACTGACAACGAAAAGGCAGCACATTTGGAAGCACTGACAACGAAAAGGTAGCACCGACAACAAAAAGGAAGCACATTTGGAAGCACTGACAACGAAAAGGCAGCACCGACAACGAAAAGGAAGCACATTTGGAAGCACTGACAACGAAAAGGCAGCACCGTCAACGAAAAGGAAGCACATTTGGAAGCACTGACAACGAAAAGACAGCACCGACAACGAAAAGGAAGCACATTTGGAAGCACTGACAACGAAAAGGCAGCACAGCCAACGAAAATGCAGCTCATTTGGAAGCACCGACATCGAAAAGGAAGCACCATCAACGAAAAGGCCGCACCATCAACGAAAAGGAAGCACATTTGGAAGCACAAGTTACGAGAACTTAGTCTTAGTTAGAAATCTGAATACAAGAAAAAAAAAACATTAAATTTTTATAATTGCAATTATTTATTTCTTTACATTATACAAATACAAGTAAAACAAGCCATTATTATATGTAGCCAGCTTTCCTCAGTTCTTTGAGTATGATTGATATTTCTTTGATGCACGAATAGTTTCCTGCACAAAGCGAGTCATGTAGAAGTCTTAGCCGGTCAACCAATATGTTTGGATCGTTCCATGAAGTGTAATCAGTCTCTTCTACCACCATCTTCATTGCTTGATTATTATAAATATTATTTTCTCTGGTGTCTTCCGTTTTAACACCATCCTCAGGGTTACTTTCATCATCTAGCCAGCGATCATCACAAGCTTGATCCGATTTATTTAATATATCACGTTGTTTCCATCGTTTCGGTCTCAGGACACCACCACAGTCTTCGATCTTGCCTGCTTTAGTTGCTTCATCACAGTCTATACCTTTGTCAACAGCCGCAGAGTCGCTGTAGCAATCACCGTAGAAGGCATCATCTTCACCTAGATTACCGTAAGAATTCGATGTCGATGATGTCGAAGCGTCTTCATCGTCTTCATGCTTCCTTTTTAGGAGTCCATCATTTTTACAAAGTAGGAAAGATCTACTTGAATTCGGCTGGAATGTATTCTCACTTTTTACGTTAAAGATTCTTCCATTGTCTTCATTCTTCCATAAATCATAATTGTCCTTCAATTTATGTTCTTTGTCGAGATCGGAAGAACCGCAATCATAATCTCTCCCAAGACAAGGAAAATTATTGTCGTAATGCAGATCACTCTTCCTTAGTCTAGTAGAGCCATCGTTGTCCTCTAGCTTGTACACAGGCTTGACGTTACAAGTTCTGTCATGTCTTTTTAAGCTCTCTCTCCGCGTAAACGACTTGCTACATCGAACACAACTTATCATATTACGTAGTGGATTTTTATCACAGTCATTCTTCTCGTGTTGTCTTCCATTCTTTCTCAAGATAAATTCTTTGCTGCAAAACTTACACCTGTTACCTTTCGTTACAGCAACAGTCACCGAATCAGGATTCATATTAGTTACTGAGACTATGGTCAGATGCAAACTGAATTAATTAAATTAGATACATTACTTAAATATAATTTTTAATATTTCATCTGCAAGAATTAAGTTACATCATACAAAAGAAATTGTTACATGTGGTCTCGATTATTAGCATGTGATGTCGCCACGTGTTGTGTTGAGTCATAATTTATTTAGTTGTTTTATGTGGTATGCGGGAAGCTCACTAACGATCGCAAAACAAGGATGGCTTCGCTAGACATCAAGGAGAAGGAAGTTTGTCTTACATGTTAGTGCTCCACGGATGTCTCATGACATATTATTTGACTGAGTAATGGTTGCTTAATTTTTATTTCCACCTGGTAAAAAAATTACAAGTGCTGATTTAGTAACAGATATTCTCGAATTAAATGTAACTCTAAATAACACGTCATGACTCATTAGGTAAAAAATCCGTCATGCAGAGAGCGGTTTCTCATAATAGACAGAAACACTTGAAGAAACCACAGGAATAATCAGGAGTTCATGGAGAAATCCATCATAATATTGAAAAAATAATAGGGAGCACACGGAGAAAACCATCTCACGTTTCTTTGTTATCATATAAATACAGAAAAAATATTTAATAATAAAATAAATTAATAAAAAAATTTAAATTGAAAACAAATTAAATTGAAAGCAGGAAATAATCAGGAGCACACGGAGAAAACCATCATATTATTGACATGGATAATCAGATGCACTCGGAGAAAACCACCACACGTTTTCTTTGAAATCATAAAATTACAGGGAAAATTTTTTTTAAAAATAAATAAAAAAAATTCAAAAAAGGAAAAAATTACCAAAATACATAAAATTCTGGCTTGTACTAGAACTCTATCTTTGTTACACAATGAGAAGTTCACAAGCTAGCAGAATCTATATATGCCTTCTACGGTGATTGCTACAGCGACTCTGCGGCTGTTGACAAAGGTATAGACTGTGATGAAGCAACTAAAGCAGGCAAGATCGAAGACTGTGGTGGTGTCCTGAGACCGAAACGATGGAAACAACGTGATATATTAAATAAATCGGATCAAGCTTGTGATGATCGCTGGCTAGATGATGAAAGTAACCCTGAGGATGGTGTTAAAACGGAAGACACCAGAGAAAATAATATTTATAATAATCAAGCAATGAAGATGGTGGTAGAAGAGACTGATTACACTTCATGGAACGATCCAAACATATTGGTTGACCGGCTAAGACTTCTACATGACTCGCTTTGTGCAGGAAACTATTCGTGCATCAAAGAAATATCAATCATACTCAAAGAACTGAGGAAAGCTGGCTACATATAATAATGGCTTGTTTTACTTGTATTTGTATAATGTAAAGAAATAAATAATTGCAATTATAAAAATTTAATGTTTTTTTTTTTCTTGTATTCAGATTTCTAACTAAGACTAAGTTCTCGTAACTTGTGCTTCCAAATGTGCTTCCTTTTCGTTGATGGTGCGGCCTTTTCGTTGATGGTGCTTCCTTTTCGATGTCGGTGCTTCCAAATGAGCTGCATTTTCGTTGGCTGTGCTGCCTTTTCGTTGTCAGTGCTTCCAAATGTGCTTCCTTTTCGTTGTCGGTGCTGTCTTTTCGTTGTCAGTGCTTCCAAATGTGCTTCCTTTTCGTTGACGGTGCTGCCTTTTCGTTGTCAGTGCTTCCAAATGTGCTTCCTTTTCGTTGTCGGTGCTGCATTTTCGTTGTCAGTGCTTCCAAATGTGCTTCCTTTTTGTTGTCGGTGCTACCTTTTCGTTGTCAGTGCTTCCAAATGTGCTGCCTTTTCGTTTATCAGTACTTCCAAATGTGCTTCCTTTTCGTTGTCGGTGCTACCTTTTCGTTGTCAGTGCTTCCAAATGTGCTTCCTTTTCGATGGCGGTGCTGTCTTTTCGTTGTCAGTGCTTCCAAATGTGCTTCTTTTTCGTTGTCGGTGCTGCCTTTTCTTTGTCGGTGCTTCCAAATGTGCTTCCTTTTCGATGCCGGTGCTGCCTTTTCGTTGTCGGTGCTTCCAAATGTGCTTCCTTTTCGATGCCGGTGCTGCCTTTTCGTTGTCGGTGCTTCCAAATGTGCTTCCTTTTCGATGCCGGTGCTGCCTTTTCGTTGTCGGTGCTGCCTTTTCGTTGTCGGTGCTTCCAAATGTGCTGCCTTTTCGATGTCGGTGCTGTCTTTTCGTTGTCGGTGCTTCCAAATGTGCTTCCTTTTCGTTGTCGGTGCTGCCTTTTCGTTGTCGGTGCTTCCAAATGTGCTTCCATTTCGATGTCGGTGCTGTCTTTTCGTTGTCGGTGCTTCCAAATGTGCTTCCTTTTCGTTGGCGGTGCTTCCTTTTCGTTGTCGGTGCTTCCTTTTGTTTTTCCTTTTTTGTAGGTGCGTCCAAATTTGCTTCCGTTTTTGTTGATGGTGCTTCTATTTTTTAATGTTGTTTTGACTCTAGTATTTTAGTAAATTGATATTGATTTGACTATCGTATTATTCCATACGGTGCATGTATATAAGCGAGTCCTAGACAGCAGGACGCTCGGTTTGTTACTGACGTCGGTGGTGTAAGGATCGCCTAGTTTGTTTCTTCTGGTGCATAAGTCGCGTAATTACCTGTTCTTGCGAACCGATATGTGCTGTTCCACCATCAGCTGAAGTTTCATCATCAGCAATGGATTCTTCAATTAATGAAGAGCGTACTTCGCATCAGTGCAAATACTGTGGAGCATCATTTACTATCACCTCAAATGCTCGCAGACATTAAAGAAGCGGTTGTTCTAATAATGATCAAAGAATACAATTTCAGTGCAATAAGTGCAATAAACTAATTTCACGTCTCGATAGCTTACATCGTCATTATAAAAAATGCTCCGAGACATATAATGAACATGGTTATTGATTTGACTCATGTGTTGTACCGTCTAATGAGATAATATAAGTGATATGAACTTCAGTCCGTCTCTGGCTGCGGTGATGACCTGATCGGATAGACATTTAAAGACATGTAAAAGGCTTAGTCCGTACAATAAGAAGACTGTTTGAATCGAGGAATCCAAAAAGGCTTTAGTAATTTGTCAGTGTTTTTTTTATGTACTTGTAGTAGTGTATTGAATTTATGTAATAAATTTTTTTTAATAGAACTTGTGGTGTTTTTTATTTTCTCAAACCTGTCACTTTAGTGGTTCTTTTTAAAATATTAGAGTTTTTTTTATCGGTCAGTGATCGAACCAAGGACCTTAGTCGATCCAATCAATCAGTATATAGATTACAAATTTATTTAATGAATTTTTAACTTTTTCCCGAATATCTAGCATTAAAATTACGGATTTTCAAGATGGCGTCCAAATTTCAAGATGGCGTGTGTCACAGTAATAAATGATTACTGCACTGTAGCGGGTTAGAATAAATTTATCCAGATGGAAATGTACTCTATAATACGAGTACACACACACAAGATGGCATACTCCAGCAGGTGGTAGCTCCTGGTAGCATCTACTGAACATAAAATGTTGGATCCATGATGGTCGACAAGGACAAAGTCAAATTTCGAGGACAAAGTCAAATTTCAATGTCAAGGTCAAATTTAAATGTCAAGGTCAAATTTCAAGGTCAAATTTCAAGGTCAAGGTCAAATTTCAAGGTCAAGGTCAAATTTCAAGGTCAAGGTCAAAGTTGAATGTCAAGGTCAAATTTCAAGGTCAAGGTCAAAGTTCAAGGTCAAGGTCAAAGGGCAAGGTCAATGATCAATGTCAACAGTTGAGGACAAAAGTATGGTGACCAGATAATTATACTACATGGTAACGGCACACTCTAGCAGACGAAAACAAGATGGTGGACTCCAGCGGATGAAGACAAGATGGCGGACATGATGTCATACCAGCTGATGGTAAATACCTAGTTATTGGTGGTGGTAGGTCAGTCTGTAGGTGGCTTCTGTGGAGGAAGGATCGACCGTTTACTCTCGTCGGGAATCGAGCCAAGGACGTACATCGATATTATCAAACAGAATTCAAATACATTAATTTTTTGATGAATTTTGGAATTTTTTTCATTAAAATCGGATAATAAATAAAGATTTTCAAGATGGCGTCCAGATTTCAAGATGGCGGACATGACGTCATGCTCACTGTCGATATATATGCTTTGAAAAAAGTGGTGGGGGTCATTCTGTCAGCAGCCACCACAGGGGGAAGGATCGGTCGCCATTTTTAATTTTTTGACCTCGTCGGGTTCGATACGAGGACTCCGAGCTCCGTATCGATAATGTTTGTTTTTTATAAATATTTTATTAAATTTATATTATTTAATTTTTTTTATAATTTTAAAAAAAAATTTCATTAAAATCGGATAATAAATAAAAAAGTTAAAGATGGCGGCCGTAACGAAAATTGCAACGGTGACGTCATCATCCAATATGGCGGACAACACAATGCCGGAATTTTCTAGAAAACAAAATGACGTCATCCAAAATGGCGGATCCAAGATGGCGGATCCAAGATGACGGATTCAAGATTGCTGCCGTGATCTACTTGTCCCGTTACGTTATGTCCCGTTACGCTGTGTCCCGTTACGCTGTGTCCCGTTACGCCGGCTGCACGCACGAAAAAGTGTCACGTTACGCATATTGTCACGTTACGCTCGTCCAAGATGGCCGCCGTGACGTCACAATCCAAGATGGCGGACCGACAATCACAATCCGCACCATCCACATCCTGCATCCTGCCGTCGGACATACATTCGTATACTACTGTATGTATATTTTTATATAGCCTTTTTTGTATGTAGTTTTTTTTATCCTGTGAAAAAATTTTGCATGGTGCGCGCGCATCATAAAATTACTTCCATAATTTTTTCATAACGTGCCTAAATGAGTATAACTTAAAAATCTATATATTTATTCACATACTTTACTTACAATGGTAAATATCAGCAATGCTCTGAAATTGCATTAGCGAAGCCGCTCTATATTTATGTATAAGTGAATCAAAATATTCTAGCTATCGTATAGCACTTATTTCAATTACATGTTTCAGTTCAAATTGTTTTTAAAAGCTGCACTTTCGTTTCATTACATTTAAGTACCTAAATTTATTACCAAAACATTTTTAAGCGTTAACGTTTTGTAACTAATATTGTGTCTATCTTATATCCCACATGGTTCATTAACATTTTAAAATAATTTGTTCTAAAGACATTATAAACACAATATTTAAAATCAAAAGTTTAGAAAATTTTTGATTATACAAAATTTACCAAAAAATTATTTTTTGCTAGCTCGTAAATGAAGAATTTTGATTATATAAAAATAACAGAATATTGTATTTAAAACATTTTTTTTACAAAAAAAAAACATGAACGATGTTTCCTTCAAAAGCTTAACTCATTTGGAAAAAATATTTGTCTTGAATGTTAAACAAGAACCGTTTTAATGAATTTGCAACTCAAAAAGAAATTGTTAAAATGAAGGAAAAATATTAATGCTTTTGTCAAAACTAATTGCCTTGTAATAAATTAAACATTCAAAATAACATATAAAACTCTATTTTTGTTAGTTTTTCAATTAGTGGCTTTATAAATATTTTTTTTGAAGTAATGTGAAAAAAACAAAATAAAACAAGCATAGTTTCAGAGTTACTTTGTTCGTTCCAGCGGACTGTGGGAAGATGTCGAAACGACTGCAGTCTCACAGGTGCACGAGAATCATGCAAAAAGTAAGTTTTGCGCAATCCCGAGGCGTCTCGCCTGAACGCCGCGCCGTCTCGCTCAGTCGTTGCGTCACACGCGCGATCGTCCCGCCGTATTTTACAATCCTTCGGCGGGAGGACGGGGGAGTAATTTGAGTGTGTGGGGTGGAGGAGGGTGGGAGGGAGGAGGAATGAAAAGGAAGAAGACCCCGGCTGGTCCTGCGATGCCCTCCCGCGATAAGAAAAGGACCCCGAAACAAACAAAAAAAAAAAGATATTCATGTATACATATATACATTCTCAACCTCCGCGAGGGGTCAAGACCCTTGACGCGCGACCCCCCTTTTAAACCAGTTATCATGTGTGTTAATTACTGGTTGTGACGAGATCCGAGCCACCCCTCCCCCCCTTCACTTACATACGTGAGTGTTCTGCACCGAGCGAGGGTATGGATCTGGTGGTATGGTTTGGCTTGTGGACGCGGGGAGCGGGGTCGCCTCTTCGATCGAGCAAAGCTACTTCTGGTCGCGAACTGCCCCACAGGTCCGGGTTCGATGACCACATGTGCGCCTCCCTTCCCCCCCCCCCCCCCCCCGAAACAATTTCCCCCCCCCCCCCGAAACAATTTCCCCCACCCACCCTACTTGGGTCCACAACGACCATGATAATAGCCATAGTAAAACTTCTTTTACCGTCCCCCGTACTTCGTCTCGATGCAGAAATTATAATTCATGCTCATCGATGTCCAAGTGTGCATCCTAATTAACCATTTCCCCTTGCTTCTTGTTTTCGCAAGCCTCTTTTTATAACCTCCGCGGCACACACCTGGTGTCTGACGAAATTTTCTGTAGGAAAAAAATAAATTGCGGCAGAAACTCGAAGCTTGTTTCAAACCAACCGTGATTTATCAATTTAGCGCCGTTTCTTCAAAGTAAAAATTTGTGTAAGAATTTCAATTATTACCGGCCGCTTCCTGGAGAGAGTCGGTTGCTTTTAGGCTGTGCTTAATTTTCATACCTGCGTAGAAACGCTTATTATAAGTTAATTACTATCCACACATCAGTGACAAATGATATGCTTTTAATTTCAGTCACAAGCTAATTTATAAATAAAATGTTTACAGCAGCAACCTATACATCAGCGAGTCATAATTTTATACCTGAAACCAGAATAAAAAATTATCACGTGTTCAGTTAAACAACTTTATCTAAACCGATTAAATTGGACAACTGCTACTTTAGTTTCATTGAGATCTTAATTTAAAAATTTGGTTTATTTAATTCACGTTTCTTAAAAGATTCGAACTCTCCCAAATTTAGTGACCAGATACCAGAAAATTTTAACAACATATATTCTTAAAATCGTTGAAACTTTAGCCTGTTTGTTTAACGTTTTTATGCCAGCTTCAAATGTAATGGCCTGAAACAACTTGCAGCTTCAAACATGCTTCTCAGCATGGCTTTACTCAGCTATTCATCGCTAGTCCAATGAAAACTTCCGAGTTCACAATAAAGTAATTCTGTAAGGAATCCAAAAACTGTGAAAAAATCCAAAGCACCAATTTATTCGAGGGTATTTAAAAACCAAGCACTAAAACTGAGTGAGGTAAAACCATTCCATCAAATTTTGCTTATAGAAACATTAAGTTATTTGATGAACGGGTGAAACGTACCCATGGTCTAGTTCACTAACTCTTAAGTAATCTGTAGGGTTTCAACACATTTTTGTGGCTCATTTGTCACAAGTTGGAAGTGAGTAGAGCTAGTCTGTTTCTGGTTGTACACTATAGCTTAAGGGCCCACCTGCTTTAGAACACACACGGTGTGGATAGCTTCAGGAATATAATGTGTGAGTGGAGTTCAGGCGCGACAGAAGTGAAATTACTTGCTTATTATATGTTTTATTAGGTGTAGGAATCATAGTTCTCTTTAGCTATGTTCACCGGTCAAAAAATGCAACTTTACGAGCAAAAAATTATGCTTTTGCGCAATTATGCAATTGTGAAAATATGCAATTATACAAGTATGCAAGTGTGCAAGCGTAAAGCATGCAAGTAGGAAAATATTAAAGTGTGTAAGTATGCAAGTGTGTAAATATGTAAGTTTGCAAGTATGCAAATAAACATGTGTACAAATATGTAAATATGCGAGTGTGCAAGCATGCGAGTGTTCATGTATACTGCATCATTTCTATCTCTCCTCTGCCGTCTCCTTTTCCCCGGTTCCCCCACCACCTACCTCATATTCCCCTTCTCTTCCGGTTCCCCCTGCATCTAACTATTCCCCTCAAGCGATCTTAATTTTCGTAACGCTCGAAAATTGTGGTCCCGTCAGAAAAGAAGTTTCACTTCAAAATCACGCCGATAGAAAACTTCTCAAAGGTATCCTACTGGTAACTGTTTACGAAAAGGTTCTGAGAACGCGCTGAGGGCGTATCGGTATTCCGTTTTCAAACTGTAATGATTTGAATATCTTAAATGGCTAGAACGCTAGCACTAAAAGCGACTTGCAATAAACCTGTATCTTCATTTCTGCACCGTATAAACGATATGGGTACATCTTGGACTGATAATTTCCCTATGCACGACGACGTAAAGACTGCACTTAGAAGAGCACCAGCGAGCGTCGCGCTCATCATGCAGCCTCGCTCACTGACCAGATGTGGCCCGCTAGCGCGCTGACCAGCAGGGGCGCAGTGGAGAGCCGCGCTGGAGGTCGGACCTGCCCACGGCCCAAGAGCGCTGCAATCAGCGGGTCTCCGCTGCCCTCTGACCCCGCTGCGCGCGGCCGGGCGAACCACATGGCCTCGCGGGTCATCGCGGGTCGCCTGTGCGCGGCTCTTACCGGGAGGCGCCGGCCATCACAGAAAACTGTGGAAAGTTTCTGTTTGGAACCGGTGGCGACTTCCATTGTGCGTCCTACAACTACGGTGTGGTCTATGACATGTAACACGTCTCAGATTTGACGGTTTTTTTTTTAAAAGCAGAAGGCCTACATAAAAATGGTCTATGCAGCCTTTTCCAACTACGGTGTGGTCTGTGACATGTAACACGTCTCAGATTTGACGGATTTTTAAAAGCAGTACCTAAAAATGTTCTATGCAACCTTTTGCAAACTGTTGCTTTGCAACAGTGTTTGTGAACACACTGTTATAAGTTACCCTGAAAAACCTGTT
Organism: Bacillus rossius redtenbacheri; assembly: GCF_032445375.1. Lineage (NCBI taxonomy): Eukaryota > Metazoa > Arthropoda > Insecta > Phasmatodea > Bacillidae > Bacillus > Bacillus rossius. The sequence continues at coordinate 26,672,005 of NC_086335.1, read as the reverse complement.
TTATACTATTAGAAGGATAGACCTTGAAAACTCAGTTGCCAATGATGTCGCTTGTAAAATGCAGAACTTTGTGCCACTCGCAATTTTACAAAGCGCTGCCTTGCAGTTTGTACACATGATATCGTTGGCAACAAGGTTTCAAAGCTTTTTACTTGTACAAAGTGCAATTTTTTGACGTGACAACTCTAATAAATCGATAAACGCCAGCTGCACGCACGAAAAAGTGTCCCATAACGTACATTGTCCCGTTACGTTGTGTCCCGTTACGCTCAAGGTACGCTTACGCCGCATCTATCTCTCTTCTACTCGATTGGAACAACCATCGTGTTGACTTTCTCGAGGCACATTAAACTTGAAACACTCCCATTCGTTTCCTTTTTTTCCTATCATCATTCATAAAAGTATCAATCATTTCATCAATGTTTTGTTATGACGTTGTCACGTTAAACTATCGTCTGTAAACCGACTTTACAGACAACCAATTTTTTTACAGTGTACAGTAAATTTAATGACTTTTCAACGAATAATCAACCTGAAATAAATGAAGTGTTCTTAATCTCAGATTACTCTATCTTTGTAGGAAATATGCCTAATTCCGACTTCGAGTTTGAGTGTTTCGTTGTAAACAGGGTAAACACAAGCGTGAAAATGACTGTCAATTTTGGGACGAGTTTCATTATACATGCATCTCCTGCCAGCAGCAGACAATAATTAAGTATCAATAACTAAGATTATTAAAATTGGTTAAATTTGTCAAACGGGTCTTCTTAAATTTACGGATAGCGTATTTAATTTACGAGTACCGAGTTTATTTACTTAAAACACGAATTTAAAAGAGTCAGGCTAGAGTGTGAAAATTCGAGGGACTGAAGGAGGGTTGGTAGGCGAAAGGAACGAGCGTCTTGTTACGACACGCACGCGACCTTGCGGGCGGGCAGGCCTCGCTGTGACACGAGCAAGCTCCAACGGCGGCGTCGGCACGGAACAGCGGGACAGCGCCGACCTCCGCTCAGAGCACCATCAGCACCGCCGCGGACCCGAGGTCACAATATGTCCGTCAAATGGGCCCGGTCATATTTCGTCGGGAATAATATTTTTTTTAAAAAATTCGTTAGTGCTACGTTAGTGCTGGTTACTGCCAAAATGTGGTCGTTAGTGCTCCAAAATTGCAACTTTTAGTGTTTCGGGCTGGCTTGACGTCAAGCTGGCCCGGGAACACAGGAAAAAGCACAATGACAATGCGGCAGCCAGGGGCTTCTTGGGAAGGCTGAGACCACGAGAGGTCAGCCGCGACCACCGGCAGAAGAACAGCGAAGCTAAAGAAGCACAAACGGCGCGATGGCGATGCACTCTGCCCGTTACAAGTACGTGCGCCAGGCAGTAACTGGACGGGTTACGACTTCGGCTCCCATGTCACCGATGTAATCGAAGTCCGACGGTGAAGTTAATGACAAGCCTCCGTTTTAACAGTGTTTGATTCCCTTCGAGACCCCCGGCAGGAAGGAGGGGGTAATACCAACAAGGTCAAGGCGGGGACATAACAATCTCCTCTTTATAAATACGCCCTGACTCAACGTCTTCCAGTCGTGGGTTCTTCTCCGGCATCCGGCTATCCGGTTTGTGTCGGGACATCATGGCGCCGTCGAGAATAAAGAAGAGAGAGAGAGAGAGAGAAAGAGGAGAGACACTGACTATTAACCCCGGGCCGCACCGGCGCGATAACATCAAAATTTGCAAGCGGATCATTTTAGAGCGTCGGCAACGTTGCAAAGAATAAAAATAATACTTTTAATAACCAGTGTTAATGGTTTTTGTGTGACAGCAGCGGTATTTCTCATACGTCATGATTCCATCCCCTCATAATGCATCGTGGGATTTCCATTAACAGTTTGTCCTTGACTCGGAAATATCAACATTGTCTCTATAATATATTCTTCCAAACTCGCAAGACAAATGATGCTTTTTTTTTGGCCGAAATGTTGGTCTCAAAAAACTTTCTCCCCAAAATAGTTGCAGCATTTACTTAAGGATTTTTCGACGAAGAGTGTGACACAGTTAAACTTAGGTCACTTCGTAGTTTCGAACAGCTGAATGTTTTTTTTTAGGAACAGCGATGGTATCAAACTTCAAAGTTCTAAATTCCGTTGTACACTGTCAGAAATCACTGTTTATTTACGCACTTTTCAACGATGAATTAACCTCAAATAAACGAGCAGTCCGTAATTTAGAATAACTGAATCTAAGTAGAAACTACAACGAATTTTACTTCCGGGAATGTTGAACATTTTTAACAGTGTGTGGACATATCTGTGGTCTTAGCTAGGTCATAATTTTTTTTTCGTACTCTTAACTGACTCTTGTAAGTTCGTGTTTTAAGTAAATAACCTTGGTACTCGGAAATTAAATATACCATCCGTAAATTTAAAATGATCCCTTTACAAATTGAATCAAGTTTATTCTTAGTTAATGATAGTTAATTATTGTCTGCTGCTGACAGGAGATGCATGTATAATGAAACTCGTCCCAAAATTGACAGTCCTTTTGAGTCACACGAGAGTAACCCATTTCCAAACTAACACTTGAAACGCATCACATGATGCCTACTCTGATAACAGTTTGAATTTTTAATTTACGAAGAATGTTGGTTGGTTACAAATTATTCAGGGATCTTCGTAAATTTGCGGTACTGAGTTAACTTTATGAATCAACAATAATATTTTTATCATATTAACAAAACATTCAAAATATTGTTGAATGTACCGCTAAAACCTTATTAGGCTCCCTGGCCTGAGGATGAATGTTGATTGTCTTGTCTGAGAGACGTGAGAAGTAAGAAAATAATGCAGCCGAGTGAAAACAAGTTTATATCCTGAATTAAGTTTAACCGGATAGTATTTTAATAAGAATGTGTAGAATAAGCTTAAACGGGGATGTTATTGCGTACTCTTACACAGGGAAAAAAATTTTTCTGTATTTTTGAAAAAGATTCCATTGGAAGCCAGTTGCCAAGAAATTTTTTTTTAACATCTTACGACACATAGCGATGATTATTTTTGCATAACTGAAATACTTTTTCGAGATAATACTAAGTATACCTAACGCGAAAATTGGCGCATAATTTTATTTTTGAAATGATTTTTCATTCAAGCATAATTTTAAAAAATGGAAAATAAAGTCGAATTTTTAATAACTGTACTTTTTTTGTGTTATGCTTATTTGTGAGCACAATTATTACTGGAAAGCTATTCAGGGAACGCTATACATGTATCTTTAAATATTGGAAGTAACTGGGACAGCACAAAGCCTAAATACTGGAGTAAGAATCCGAACCCAGTAGGCTATTACTGCGAAATATATTTTGTAGTCATACAGTTGTTTTCATATAAATAAACAACTTTACATACCCTACTAAATAAGAATTTTAAACTGGAATCACGATAAATAAAAGGTTAATTTAAGAATGGTAATTTACAACCCTTACCAACCCAGTATATTCAGACCTAGGTGGTAACCAGAAGAAGCATTCCTGTATATTTGAATTCATCTGTTTTGTCTGCGGCAGCTCAATGGAAAAATCAAGAAATATTTATTTATTTTCATTTATTCTCTATTTACAGGAACTAAGGTATAATACGTCTTTGTGAGGAGCAAGCGCCAAGAACAATTAATAAATTTGTCTTTCGCTTCAAATTACTGACTCGGTGGAGTATGAAATTTTTAACAGTAAAATTATTATTTTCAAATATTTGCTGGATTTTTTGTTAAAAATTGTAATTTAATGTTTATATATATTTTTTATAATTTAATATTTAATCATTTTAAACTTTAGCATCTTGATATATGATACATGCAGAAATATGTATTGGATTTTTTCGAGATTATCTGAAATTAAATTAAATTGCACATATCACTAAAAAAAGTTCACTGACTTCAATATTTTTGGATGATTTGGAATTTAAACATAATATTTTTACTTAGTTTTCATATCCCTTTTTATTTTGCTAATTGACAATACGGCGAGGAAAAATGTGTGTGGCGTAATGTAGTGAGAATATTTATGGCCGAATTTGTGGTTAAATATGGGGTTACTAAATAATAAAGGGACATCAATTATGACTGACGATTGCGTATTCACAAATTGTAGTAAATGATTAATCATACTGTGCTATTTTTACTTATTTTAAGAAACCGTAGTCAAAAATTTTACTTGTGCTTGCTAATAAAAACATTAAACAGTAGAAATCGTGGTTCCATTATTTATCATAAGTTTTCAATGATACATTAGATTTTTTGGATTGAAGCGAGAATTTTTTTAATCTTTTAGCAGTGTCCACTCAACTTAATATTTGTGAATTGACGTCTGACAAACATTTTTTTCTTGGACTTCGTAACATTTAAACAAAAGAAAACGGTCTTACAACAGTTCTATCTCGCCACGGGATAGAATTATTAGTTTAATATTTTAATACTTCGTTAACGAAAAGAAAGCGAACGAAAATAATTAAAAATATTTTCGTGTTGTAATTGGAATACATTACATTCATAAGAATGTTCTGCACACGTATCATTCGAAAAATTGTATATGCATTTCAATAGCAGCTTATTGCGTATGAGGATGACTAAGAGACATAGTTCACCAAAGCAATTAAACGCATCATAAGTGCTGCTACAGTAATCAAATACAATCTTGTGCAGCCATGTAGGTACAGTATATCAGTGTGCGGCCAAGTGTATGGAAGTAGACGTAAACATTTTATAAATATCATGTAAACTGGTTACTCGCAATCCTAATGTTCAACAGTTAACAATCGGTATGATAATATATTACGATAGTTACATTCTTATGTTCGATGATTGTATTCGTAATTTATCAATAGTTCATATTACTCTGTAAAGATCGGAAATAAAACACTTGTATGTGTGAAATATATTTGTGAGTGTCGGCAACTATTCGTGAATCACTCTTTACGCGCGTTGAGTCAAAATTACTTTTAAAAATTCCTGATGGGAAACCATCAGTATAAAATAGGTCGTAAATTTTGGAAGTGTCTCTATTTTATAATTTTTAAGGGTATTTAAAGAGATACTAAAGTATGGCAAATTATGGTATTGCCTCTAATTGTTACCGTGAAGATAATTTACGACGTGTATGTGCAGGTTTTGCGTTAATTTTAGTAATTTGTTCAATTAGCTTACAGACGCTATCTTGCTATCTTGTATTCAAAACCATGACAATATTTATCGCATCATTTCCCCAAATTTGGCTTCGTTAAAGAATAAAACATTGGGAGATGCCTGAAGTTAAAAACTTATTGACTACTACCAAATGTATTCACTTTGTAGTCATTGGTATTTAGCATTTAATTTATTTTTCAAAATTACTTTGACTTTAAGAATAAAATAAATATAAACGATTATATGGTCTTCGAAAAATGCGCCTTTACACTGTAGGTCATTTTTTTAATGGAACATAAATATTCATGTAAAATAACAATTATATCAGTTTTAAATAGTGTTTGCAGTAATGCTGGGTTCAGATTTTTACAGGGAATCTATGCTTTGTGTTGTCCCAGCACCTCCAATAGTTAAAGTTATTTGTAAACCATTCTCTGAATAGCTTTCCAATATTAACTGCGCACATTTTAAGACGATAAAACAATATAAAGTCCAATTGTTGAATATTCGATTATTCTTTCCACGATTCAAAAAATTGTGTTTGAATGAAACATCAACTGAATTATAAAATTATGGGCTATAGTTTGTAAGAAAAACTCAGTATTATGTTGAAAAACTTATTTCGTATATGCAAAAATGTGTTGAACAAAAATACATGTTTTTAATTTTTTTTAAAAATCTTATTCTTGGCAACTGGTTTACAAAGGATTTTTTTTTTCCTTCAGAGAACAAAATTCTTTGTGTAAGCATATAATTTTTAATGTGAAAATTAATAGAACTTGTTATGACATAAAAACTGTTTAAACCAGTCTGGCGTTTCTCGGTACCTATCACGTCACCTTTATCTTTATTCAGACACTCAGAATTGCATCTCATATTATTTCTATAATTTTTGTAATATAATATTTATCTCTATCTTCGAAGGTGTATATCACTAACCTTGGGTGCCGTACGGTTTTAACTTTTTTTTCTGTGATAAACCGCAGACGAGTAAAAAGATATTCCATTTTGAGTTAAATAAACTAAATTCCACTATCGTTTGATATTCAAATTCAACTTGTATCAGATACTTCACTGTCACTTACTGTGGTAAAAATTTAGGAAAATTCTTCAAAGTTGCAAAATTTTTGTTACATCCTCACCACAGTAACCGTTTCCACCTGTCGAACCCTTAATAAATAAATCATTTTCAAATTCGAAGTTGTTTGAATTTGAATATTTTAATAAATACGAAATTTTGATAACATTTTTAATTAAACTGTTTTCATTATAGCCCTTTGCAGAAAATAATTGTTATTTCTTTTAGTTGCTAAAAGGCCCTTCTGGTTTAGACTCTTAAAAACATTCTGCTAAAAAAAATAGTTTGGACATCGACTTACCATACGACAGAAAAGCGTTACAATTTTTTTTTTTAAATGGTATGGTAATAAGTATGAGTCATTTAATCCATTTCTGGGGTGACGTAAGTACAGGTAAGGACACCGTGGCGGCAGACGTGACGTCACTATGCTTGCCGAGACAGGATGATACCGCGATGGTTTCCTATTGCCTCCCGCAGGACGGAGGTGACACCCTGTTCCACCAGCCATACAAGCTAGTTACTAGACTAATTAGGCGAACTTAAGGGACTATATATGTGTGTGTTTATAAACACTCATAGTAGACGTGCCCAATGGGATTTTCCGAATTTTCATCCCTTATTAAACCCACTTAGGTGATGAATTATCAAAACTCCTTTCTTAGTTCTTTAAATGATTCATGCAGTCGGGAATTTTGATTGAATGCAGTTCTTTGGACATACGCCATTGCAATTGCGTATGTCCAAAAAAAACCTTCATTGAATTCTTTTTTAGTGCTCACTTACGTTAAATAAGGAGCTCTGCAAAATTCATGCTTCTAGACACACCGGCTTAGTCTGTGCGTTGACTGTCAGTCAGTTTTAGAGTTTTTTAAATACTTGCTGAAGTACCCAGTGTTGCCCGGGCTAACCACGTCATAATATAAAATAAATCACTACCGAGTTTCTAGTCTGTAGTTCGTACACTTGAAAAACGGGAAATTTGGATTTTAAAGTCCCTGTGATTGCACAATCTCTGTGCATCAAGGCTACGCATCATCAGAACCAGAACGCCAATCTTCGGCTTCATTTTTTGGGAAGGAAATTAGCCCCAAGGCAACATGTGACGGATGTACCAACCGATATCGTGTTACAAATTCCAGGCAACTCCATCTATTGACGAAGTTCTAAACTAAACTCTTATTAGCGCCTTTAGTTTGCTAGCAGCCGCGAGCTTCACTTAGAGAATAGGTTTTGCCTAGCAAAAGGGTATGAAGTTTCCAGGCCTTACTATATGACCGTGTGGCGGACATAGAGAAATGACACAAACTCAATGTTCGTGTGTCCATGACATACATCCTATTGAATTTACAACTTTTCCACTTTCTTAGGGATGGAATTTTATTATTGTACATAGTCTATGTCACTCTTCCGCCCATAAACTATCTGCATGCAAAAAATCAAGTCTATCTATTGCTCCGTTGCTGCGTGAAAGTAGGTAAAACTGACAAACACACCTTCGCGTTTATAACATTAGTATGGATTCGCACACACATATTGTTTTTGAAAATCCGTATTTACTTAGTTGGGTGGTATTACTTACTGCCCAAACCCTGCCCAAGTCTGCCGGCGGTAATCCGAGCGCGAAACGACAGACGGATCCGACAGCAGCGCGCGGCGCGCACTCCGGTCTGGACCGCTCATGAATGGGCGGGAGTGGGAGGGGGGAGCGGCGGGGTGGCCCCTGGACGAAGAGGAGCGGTGAGGTGCAAGGTCAGGAGGGTTTGTGGGTACTCGAGGATGGGGGGGGGGGGGCGACGGAGGGGAGGGAGCTCCGGACCCACCCCGCCCGTTTCTCACGCCACCGGCACATGACCCCTGACACACCCCCTTCGCGCGGCCGCCGAGCGAGAACCGCTCAAGCGCCGCCGTCCGTCGAGGCACGCGGTTCCTTCCTCCCGCTCGCCACGCCCACAGAAGGACTTCACGCTCCGATGAGACAGTGCTGGTGGTTCTGTCTGAGTGGCATGTGCATCATTTTAAGGCAAAAGGAAAAATTTTGTTTCAGTGACCTGTAGGAGAGACTCCACAAAAATCTACATACGTGAGCAAATTTCCCCTGCTCATTGGCTGCTGACTCGAGAGTTACCTAGACTGGTTTGCCCGTGATTCGACACTTTCTTGGCCCAGAGTCTTTTAGATAAACCATGTGCCAACAGAAGAATGATCACATATGTATAATTGTTTGAATTTTAGCCTATAGCGTATTGAAACAACGAATTTTTTTTCTGATGTTTAATAATTCTGGCCATTTTTTTTCTTCAAAAAGCAAATTAGAGTTTTATCACGTAGGAAGAGACTTACCAAATTTGTTTTAATTTTTTTTAGAGAGTTTTTAATTTGTTCTCTTTGGACCATGAGTAGTAGGCTTAACCCAAAACCAGGAAATAGATATCAATTTTACAAATTACTAGGGGCATGCTTATTCCGCGAAAAGATACTGAGACTGAGAAAGTTTAAACAGTGTAGCATCACCTGTGTGTCTTCATTGGGTTAGTTTCTTTTAGGAACATGTCGATTGTTGCATCACCAATCACAGTAATTCAATGCGGAAGTAAACGCGTCCTGAGTGGCTCGGTAAAATAAGGCAACGACTTCTCTCGCAGAAGGTCGTCAATCATAAGTAAGGGGAGGTAATTTTCGCGAATAAATCTGAACGCTTATTAGACTGCAAAAAGGTATACCCGCACCAGCGGTTTCTTCCTTGTGATTGGCGGCCGTCTGTGAGTGAAGTCGTTGCCTTATTTGTTTGGGCCACACATGACTAGGGACCTGAAAAATTCGCGGATTAATTTCGTGTTATGCTAAAATTCAAATAATTATACCTTAGTGCTGCTTCTGCAATTGGTTCACTGGTAATCTTGATGACTGAGGGCCAATTAGAGACCCTCATTCATAGAAGTGTCTAATCACAGGCCACCCAGTGGAATTTTTCCAGTCTCTACTCATGACGCCTTTTTTTTCGCACCTTCTAACTATGATTGGTGTTGTAACAATCGACATGTATCTGAAAGAAACTACCCCAATCACGAAACACAGACGATGCTACAGTGTTTTAACTTTCAGCTTGTCTAGGAATCTTTTCGCGAAACATGCATGCCCCTAATCATAAGTAGAGACCCTGAAAATTCGCGGGTTCATTTCGTGTTATGCTAAAATTCAAATAATTAGATCTTAGTGCTGCTTCTGTCATTGGTTCACTGTTAATCTGGAGGACTGAGGGCCAATTAGAGACCCTCACTCATAGAAGTGTCGAATCACAGGCCACCCAGTCGAGACGACTCACAAGTCAGCAGCCAATGAACAGTTGGCATTTGCACGAGTGTGTAGAGGATATTGGAGTCTATCCTGGAGGTCATTGAACCCGCGAATTTTCCGGGTCTCTAATCATAAGGAACATACTCCCCGTATGGGTGTACCGCGGTTCAGTCTCACAGGTGTTCCGATTTATTCGCGAAAAATGCCTGCCCCTACAAATTACCCAATTATATGCGATTTGAACGTAAGGTGAGACTAAGCCAGCACCAAATTGACAACGAACACCAACTTATTCACGTACAGGTAACCGGTGTGGAATTTTTATCGTGGTACAAGAAAAAAAAAACAGAATTTTGTAGGTATTTATGAATCAAACCTTTAATAAAATGGTAGATACATAAAAATATTTGTGAATTATTTTGGTTCCAGGTTATATAATCCATAAATGTATCCACAGAAAGAGTGGTGGTCATGGCTTCATCAGCTGCTTCCGCATTTCAGGATATCACGCGCTTAGGTAAAAAAAATTTTAGGTTCTTATCATTTGATTGTACTGTGCCTAAATTAAAATGGCAGAGCTGAAGAATTATGTGTCTGAATTTGACCGGCAGGCTTCAGCTGCAGGTTTACTACGAAAAAAATAATTTTAAAACATAACTGCTTCCCAAGTCTGTCTTTGGTTTAGGTCGAACAACTTTATTATTGTAAATAATGGAGAAATTATTTTATACGGAATACTTAGCATCTGAATTCATTCAATGAATTTCTACAAACACGAAGAATTTTGTCTCCGACTTAAAATAATTTAATTGAAATAATTGTGGGAAGTAACACGTAACAAAAAAAAAATATGTGCGAAAAATTTCAGTAAAATAATTATACTCAGTATCAAATGTTAAATACTTTGACTATCTTTTAAAATAAAAATCATGTTCAGCTCCAACTTGGAAGGCATATAGGTACCAGCGTTGGGAAGCTCTTGAGACCATAAGTCGTCTATATGTTTTTTTTTGTTGTTTTTTTTTACCGTGATGAACTGCAGCAGACGTTTGTTGCTCGAAGCTCATCCTACACAAGGCCGCCATTTTACATCCATTAATCCCCGTTCTCCACGTGTGTTGGGCTGAACTCTTCACAACCACAGCCGATTGGTTTTTATCTGATAAAAGTATCGCCCGCTGACATTAGGAAACACTCGTGTTTTATGTTGGAGTACCAAGCGTGTGGATAATGTTTAGCTGAACAAAGCTTTACAATCATCGTAAAACTTTTCACTGACGTAAAATGATTTCATTGAAATTATAGGCAATAACGATTGCTTAAAACAAAAGAAAATCCTTACTAATATTTTAAATGAGGACTTGTGTTTGCCTGTTTGTCCTTCTTTCACGCAGAAACGGAGCAACGGATCGACATAATTTTTTTCCGTATAAATAGTTTATGGGCCGGAGAGTGACATAGATTCCATGTAGTTATGAAAACAACTCTCCTAGGGGAGCTTAAAGGGGTGAATTCAGTTATATAATAGAAAAGTATAGAAGGTAGGTCATATAAACACAAACAGTGGGTTTCTGTCATTTCTCTATGTCCGCCACGCGGTCATATACTAAGGTCTGGCAACTTACTATCCTTCTCCTTGGCGAAACCCATTCGCTTAGTGAAGCTCGCGGCTGCTAGCGAACGGCGGTAATAGCAGTTTAGTTTAGAACTTCGTCAATAGATGGCGTTTCCTGGAATTTCTAATGCGCTATCGGTCGGTACATCCGTCCGTCTTGCATAGGGGCTACCTTTCTTCCCACAAACTGAAGCTAAATATTGGAGTCCCAGTTTTGCTGATGCGTAGCCTTGATACACCGAGATAGTGCAGTGAATGTGACTTTTAAAATATAAATTCTCCGTTTTTAAATTGTACATCCTACAGACATGAAACTCGGTAGTGATTTTCGTTATAAGTATTATGATGTATATAGCCCGGGCAACGCCGGGCACTTCAGCTAGTGTTGTTATATTGCTAGAAACCTTAAGAATAATTGCGTAGTTTGATGATCACAGACACTTTGAATGTGCGCATTTATTCTGTGTCAGCCAGGACATGTTATCCACTTTACTTCTGCCACTGGATCTGTGGTTTAGGTGACCAGTGGTATGCATTCCAGCCGGCGAGTCATGTGTCGTACATTTAAGCCCCACATTCACATATTCTGTGCCTCTATCGTCTGTTATTTCTTTCCCCCTACCACCACATTTTCCTTCCAGACATTCGTTAAAATATTAAAAGTGTCTTTAAAAACTTGAAAATCTTCACTTGCCCTTTTTTTAATGCTTTAATTAGCTTTACTTAACTAACTTACTATGTAATCAAATCTTGGAAGTCGATCTTAACAGGCTTCTAACTGTCGTATCGATTTGAAACTTTTCAAGTGTAATCCGGATGAAAATGCAATATTTTCAAGACTATGACATTGATATCAGTTGTCTTGAATTTTGTATCACTAATAATTATTCATTAGGGTAGATTCATTACGAAAATGAACGAAGAGAGCGCCCCACGCTTTTTTATCATTAAAATTAATTGTTATGTTTATTCTTTGATTCCTTTTTAAGCTTATTAAAAATTACTTTAATTTTAATATTATTTTTTACTTTTTATTTCTTACGATAATAACAGCGTGTTTTTGTTTTTGTTTTTTAAATATTATATTTTTTAAGAACTTCAGTTCAAACTCTGGCTCTTTCCGCTACTATCTACTTCTCTTTGCCCAATTTATCTTTAGCATTTGTACACAACAAAATATTTTTTTTTAATTTTCACCTATTTTAATAATTGTTTAGTGCTTAATGTTTTTACACTGAAAGCGCAAATTTCCACATATAATTTCATTCACATATTTATTTTTAATATAAAAACTAAACTTTCTCACGTCAACGACTACTCATTATGGAAGCGAATCATGTATTTTAATTTGCAGAATAACGTAACCAACACAAGATTCCTCAATAAATATTATCGTAAACATTGTTAACACTAAACCTTTTTTAATGGCTTTAAACATTTCAAAACAGAATAATCCAATTTATATTAATGAATATTAATTGTACAGGTATAATGTACAAGGTATTTTAGGAGGTAACTTTCTCTTTCAAAGAAATCACTTACTGCTTGTATACGCCTACCTGATAGCTCATGATGATTGGTTATTTTGAAATTGAAATTTCTACGTGGCGTTAATATACATATTCCAGTGTGTAAGTACGAGTTCTTACGATTGCCAATACGCGTGAGTATTAAAAATAATATATTTATATCAATATAAATAATATATTAATATAGGTATAGGTATTTATATTTTAAACAGTGTATTTTATTCATCAGCTTCTATCCTCTGTCTGGACAGCGTTAATGTGTCATATGATGCTTGATAAGTTTTTAGTAATTGAACGTAAGAAGGTGCCAAACTACGAAATATAACTATGTATTGATATGCATTCTAGCATTTGGAAGAAAAAAAAATATATGCGAATTTTTGGAATTTTCTGCAAATCACCTTAAAAATCTTTGCACAACAATGTGACGAAAAACATATAATATTTGCTTTTCGAACACAACCAAACATTCAACAAATCATTCTTATATCCTATGTTCTACTTTGCCATTTAGCCAGTATAAACATAAATATCCCGATTTTAAGTTTTTCATACGTTATGTTATGCCTATCTACCTACAAACCTACAGTGCCAATTTTACTTGTCCATGAATAACCAAAATTTGCAGTACTGCTATATAATACACTTTATAAGCTATATTTTAATCAGTTGTTACCTAAGCAAAGCTTATATAGTTAATATAGTTACAGAATTTCAGAAACATTCTTTATTTTCAAATTGAGCCCTGAAACCAAACAGTAATAATTTTTAAAATCTCGGAATATTTTTTTTAATAAACAAAACTGCTTGAGTTGAATCAGCGACTGACTGTCGGTTGTGTTTACAAGTTTACTCATCTGTGGATTATCTTCACACGAACATTCAGTATAGCGACCGCAAAATATTATTAATTTACAAAACGTTCTAATTTATAATCACAAGTAAAATTATTGCATTGGGCTGATTTAAAGTCTGCTTAAATTTGCACAAACTAATGAGCAAACTTAAAATATGCATAAAAAAGGTCGAACCTTAGAACACATGAACTGCTCGTTGGTATAATGAAAACAAAACCTTGGAGAATGATCAGTGTATTAATTTATTTTCATATATGAGGATTGCTGTATATATTAATGATTATAACGAATCCGTGTTAGTAACGAAAACTGTTGGAAAAATAAATACAAATAATTTTACATACATTCATTTTACGTAACTCTTAATCAAATGGACATATTTTTATTAAAATCTCTATCCCTTTACATAAGTTATTTGGTGTGACACACTTTTATTGTAAAACCACAGTAGATTCCTGTCGAATTATATATATATTATATATTATGTATATATAAACTTTACAAGCTAGACGACGTAAGTTCCCATAAAATGTTTTGTGTATAGAACTGGTTATAAAATATTGTCAATGTTTAACCAAATCAGCTAATCTGAATCTTGCTTAGCGAAAACAGGAATGAATACAGGAATCTATAAAATGTGGAAGGGCACAATGCAGATTAAAAAATGTTACAAAATAAAGTTATTATTGAAATCCTATGTCAAGTAATCCAATTTTGTGTGTATACGTTTGAACTATACAGGCTGAGTATGAATTCTACCGACAAACGTCGGCTGTATGTTCATTACGAAAATAAAATAAATTTGAAAACATGTATACGACTTATTGCCTAAAGTGACGTCTTTGAAGTTGTAGCAAACCAGACGTTTATTGTAAATAATAAAGTATTTATGATAAAAATTCAAGCGTCCAGCAAATTATGTTATGCAAGCACTGGAAATCTTGCCGCTGAAGTAAAATTTTTAAATAGAAACAATTTAGGTTAACATCATTATTTCCCATACATTTATGTGACTGTAGGAAAAATTTGGTTTTCAAATGATGATTTGTAATAATCATGTAAAAAATTAATGGAAAATATATCATTGTTGTGTTACTCTTTACACCACAATTTTCGAGAAAAACTAATATAGAATTTAGAACGAAATACGTCGACACCTGGCAAGTTTGAACACTCACAATACTCAGATTGAAACAGCAGCGTAAAATCTGGAGCACTGATTGTTAAATTATGAACATGTCAATAAGGTATTTCAAAGAAAAATGTAACATAATGTATGTAAAAATGTAAAATAATAACAATACAGATGTAACTAAAGGTAAATATATTTTAAAGCTGAACTAACCATACGTGTCATCAAACCACATGTGGTCGGACCTTTATTTGTGAAGAAATATCTTATATATAACATTACTTGATAAATAAAGGAAGGACCTATTACATTTTTCTCTATCACAGTTCACAAATATAAGCACGAAAGGTTTTAGGAAAGCATTCAAATTTTGGAAGTCACTAGGCCACAAGAAACAGCTAGTGCAAACGGATGCCCCAATCATGGCCGGAAACATACATGCATCATAGCATTAACGGGAACTGAGTACTTGTGTTTATGCGATGAAAATGCGGACAGGGGTTGATCGTGCTACTCAACTTACATATATTTATATTATAAAATTGACGAAGAACTAAGTATCATAAAATACTATTCCTAAAACAGTAAATTACTGTTCAGTATTTCCATTGCTATGTTTCTATGCACACATAAGTATTCGAAATAAAATTTTCAGTGAAATTTAACGAAATAAATTAAAACTTAGTAACATTTTCTTCCTCGATTCAGTAACGAAATTTCCTACTTATATTACAATGTCTTCTTCATAATTTAACAGCAAGACATCAAAATAATGTACAAAAATATTATAAATGTTGTTGGCACCGTCTGCCCGGCCACAGACGCGGTGCGCAGAGCTTCAGGTCAAACAACGCGATTTCAAAACTACGCAAGTTATCCGAGTGGAGTCTGTTTAAGAAAATCATTTAATTATTCCCTGAGGGGCGTAAAGTGCTTTTGAATTCGGATTAAGTTGTTATACTGTATTTTTAGAAAAGTTAAATTGCCCCAAAGGCGTGTTTTCAGAGTAATTTTTAGGCTTAAAACAACCGGTACAGATTCTTGTAAGCACTTAAGGGACTTGCATTTAACCTTTACCTTCAGTTCTGAAATATTATAATGTTATGGCCACCGCTCCAATTTCACAGCTGTCCTATGGACGACGAGAAGACTGCGTGCCAGTTCACAGCCTTGCAATTAGAGACGATACTGCGCTAGAAGCACCAGCGAGCGTCGCACTTACGATCCCGCCCAACTAATACACATACAACCAGGCCAGACGGGCCCGTTTATTATTATTAGAGTTCCGCACATTCAGAAATCCAGCGTTTATCGAGACTCGCTTCAAATTTGTTTTTTTGGATGTAGGTATTGGGGTGTTTATTGACCTTAACCACCAGACATTTTTTTACACCGTTACGGTCATATATGTTGTTGCAATACATAAAACAATTTTTTAAAACTTCTTAAACCATCATTTTAGTTTGTACATAGTTTAATTAATGCAAAAGAAATTTTCATGTAAATTGCAGATATTTGTAAAAAATAATGTATCCCTACAAAATAATGTTCGGTTTGAATGATGGGTTGAAATTCTTACCCGGACATTTATCCTTTTTGTTGTCCCAGTAGCCTACGTACAATAGTTAAGGTATTTTGTAAACCTGTTGCGCCTGTAGCTACGCTGTTGATGATACTTCCCGATATGACTAATTATTGTCCATTATTGTCCCTGATAGGTAGGCTATCATAGACGCTGTATGTATAAAAATGCTCCACTGCGCTAAAAGAGTTCTTACTGTCAACAAGCCGCCACCATGACACTACCGGTTCTGGATGGTTACCGAAGCTTCTTCTTCGTGAGAATCGCCGCGACCTGGGGACATAAGCCCGCCTGAGAGTTGCCCAGGCGCAGTCCTCCTCCGAGTGGAAGAGTTGAAGCCGCTGCCTCGTTCCAGGTCGTCGCCATGCAGTTATTCTGCTGCCATGAAGACCTCGGTGAGTAGATGATTAACCCTCTCATGCATACAATTTTACAACTTGTTGTAAAAAAATCAATTTACTCTAAACTAATCTTAAAAGGGTTTTTTTTGTTCCAAAAAACTGGCACCGAACTAAAATTACTGTTTTTTTTAATCTTATTTTATGCTGTTCTCATTTGAGGACATTGTGCATTACTGCCATAAACCTCTAAAATTACAGTGTCCTCACTTGAGGACATTACGCTTTACTGCCAAAAAATACAAATATGTAACATTATTATAAGGTTTTACATTAAGTCCACGTAAAAAAAAAACACTATCTATACAAAAATATACCAGTATATTTTATCCCTGTATTATTATCAGAGCTTGCAAAATGTCACTTAAACACATAAATACAATTTATAACATTAAAATGCTTATAAAGTTTAGAAGTGTGAAACCCTAGGTAAAGCTATAATATATTTTTTAATTATTTTGTTTATTTGCTATGAAATCTTTGCATACACTGAGGACAAACTGGAACCATGCAAGTACCAAACACAAATATTGTCTTGCTCTTGCACTGGCTGTCACAATATCAATTTGCATGTGTTTCAGTTGATTTTTCTGGGTAGTGCTGTCCACCATCAAGTCGCAGTTATTTTGGTACAGAATGACTAGCTCTCTTTTTCTTTGGTTCTTGACTTTCATCAGATGAACGCCCCCCCGCTACTTTTTCCCCATTTCTGCTTTCCCATGATAAATAAGTCCAGTAGCTATTGTTACGTGGGTGAGAGAATTTCAACAAAGAAGTGGAAACCAGCCATTTTTCAGATTATAGTATAAGTTGGGGGCTTCTGGCGATTGAGGCAGAGTGAGGCATGAATGGAGTCAATGACCGACCTACCTACGACGTCGGAGCAGCCATCTTGGACTTAAAATTTCCCAAAATTCCTTAAAAAAATACGCAATTTGACTAAAAATGCCTAAAAATTTTCCTTATTCAACAGAAAAATTTCCTTTCATAAGGGAAAATTATTTTTTTCTTACTCAAAAACACAAAAATTCGAAGTTCGAAATTCCTAAAAATAGATGTAACTTTTCGAATTACAGGAAAACATTTTAACATACCTAAAATAACAGCGAATGTGTAAATTTACAAAAAATATATATATTTTACAGTGCAGCCCACCTCTAACCATTTTCTTCCTTGAACATCGGGGTAAGAAACAGATCCGGTAGATGAAAGGTTAAGCAATGTGGATTATTCAGCGATTAAAAGGAACAGGTTGAGGAAGCAGGAGCACACGGAGAAAATAAAACCTCCTTGTCGACGGCAACGTCTGGTGTGTATCCTGCTTGCGGGGTAAGTTAGTTAAATTCGAGGTACTGGTCGCGAGGAAAAATGAAGTGAAGTGAAAACGATCGAAGGCTTTTTTGACGTGATAACGTCTAATAAATCGATGAACACCGATGCACGCACGAAAATGTGTCCCGTTACGCTCATTGTACGCTTGTGCCGCATCTATCTCTCTTCCACTCGATTGGAAAAACCATCGATTTGACTTTATCGAGGCACATTAAACTTGAAACACTCCCATTCGTTTCCTACTTTTCCTATCATCGTCCTATCCTTAACAGAATAACACAGATTGGAAGAAGTTAAATAGCAAACATGTATGACAGTTACGGTATAGTTAAAATAATCTCTTCGTTAAAGTAATAAACATATTTGAATTAATGAGTGCAAATAAAAAGTAAATTTATCAATTTAATTGTAGATTTAATTTCACTCCATCTTTGTATCTATACAAAAAAGTGATAATTCAATAAAAATGATTAAATTTTATTCATAAAAGTATGCAATCATTTCATCAATGTTTTGTTATGACGTTGTCACGTTAAACTATCGTCCGTAAACCGACTTTACAGACAACCAATTTTTTTTTTCCGTTCCAGCCCAAAAGTGAAGGTACCGATTTCAATTGCTGCGCATGCGCGTGGCGTGTCGGGGGTTCCATCATCTCGCATCGGCCGGCGCGGCGCGAGACGGCCGCTCGGATTCTTGGGCCCGTCGCGCGGAACAAGCGGCCAACCACCACCTGCCCGCGTCCGACACGCATTCCCTTAAGTCAAGTACGTTCGAGGTCACGGCCGTGGCGGATTTGCGAGTCGGCCGTGTAATCGAACCTTATTGCAGTTTCGACGTGAGCAACAACGAAACATGGTTTTTGTCAACTGGTTTCCAGGGGAATCTTTTGTACAAGTACAGATTTATTTTTTTCGTGTAACAGTTTTTTTTAGTGCTACACGAAAGATACTGTAATTTTGTACAACACATGTCTATGGTTATTTTCGCATTTATGAAACACATTTTTCGAAATAATTCTGAGAATCTCTTACGAAAATAATCGCATGTTTTATATTTTAATTCATAATTATTTCAAACATGATACCTTTAAACCATGGAAATAATAATATAATATTCAACAATTTTAATTTGTTTTGTTGTGTTATGCTTATTAATGTGCGCATTTGATACAGGAAAGCTATTCGTGGTGTTCAGCTGGTCGGATCGTTTGGTGCGCCGCCATGTTGCTTCCACGTCGAGGCCTGGGGGAGTCGACGAGGACCTGCAAGGAGGACTCGTAAGGCGACTGTTTTCTTATCTTTACAACACTATACTTCGGGAGTGGGTAAAGTATACCACCGCCCATGATGTCTAGTCAGTTTAAGTATAGAATGGAACAGCTTGTCAGCACAGTTGAGTTTTTTGTACTTAAGAGTCATTTTATATTTACTGTGTTAATTTAAATGCCTCATATTTTAATTTAATATCAAGTTTATTATAATGATTGTTTGATTTACATTAACTTTTCAATTATTTGCCTTCATTTTAACTTTTTATAAATGAAATATTACTGAAATATTGAATTTATAGGGCAACTGTGAATTTTTATACCAAAGTTTATTTTTTAAAATACAAACCTACATTTAGTTGTTAATATTTGTATTTTAAGAAGGTCAAGCATTTTAAAATTACTTTCTTTGGTTTTCAATGTAAACATATTGTTACGATTTACAGGTTTGGTAAAGGATAGTCCAATTAATGATTTTATTACACACACAGTTTTATTTAATGCCACTAGTTACTTCACTACAAATGATCTAAAATGGCAAATAAACTATTGCACTTAAAAATATTGCTTCCCCAGCCACTCGTTTTCACACACCGCACACCTCGCTGGGCCGCACCTCTGGTGCAACTCTCACCGCAGCACCCCTCGTGGGTCTCCGCCGCTTGACTCCATCGCCGCACTCCCCCGCCGCCGACGCTCTTGCCTTCGCCGAGGATCTGCTCGACGATTCACTCAGAACTTCGCTCGGGACTCCGCCGCACCCGCGGACAATCGCCCAGAAACTTCGCCACGGGAAACTCCCGACTCCACTCTCTCACTCACTCCCTGCCCTGGAACCTACGTCCAAGGACTTCGCCACTCTGCCGCACTCGCGCACTATCGCCCCGGAAGCTCCGCTGCGGGAAGGCTCCCGCCTGAACTCTCTCTCTGAACCCTCTTGAATTACTGCCCTGACGTCCTCGGGCATATATATAGGCCCAGTCACCTTCCAGAACTCCCGAGCGCGGCTGGGGCCAGTCGCGTCATTCCGCGCCGACCCGACGGCAGAAATCTCTCGAAACACGTGTCGACGGCTCGCGTAACTCCGCAGCTGTCAGGTGTCAGTTAGGTGTCAAAGGCAGGGCGCCGCGCGGAGAGTGGTGGGAAGGAAGGGGGAAAGCGACAATCCTTGTTATCTTCCAGGCGCACGCGGTGCATATCATGTTGCGGCAGCCACCAGCCAGCTCTGCACCTGCACGTGTCCAGGCCTTGCTCACGTTCGTAACAATATGTTTAAAGGCGATTATTTTTAATGCAATTGTTTTTAAAAGATTTAATTTTTTGTCAGAAATGTATTTTGATAAGAATAAGAAGTAGTATTAAAGACTGCTTGTATTCTGTAACAGTGAGTACCAGGGTTACTTGCGTACATTGTGGTAGCAGAGAATGTGATGCACATAGTTGTTGTTTGGTTATTATCCTGGTGCAATGAAACCATGTTAGCACAACTCACCTCGCTTTATGTTTATAACTGAGTACGATTGTTCCTAACAACAATGCGCCACACTACTAACAGAGCGAGTGTGCGCCGTGCTTAAAGCGCTATTGATTTCCTGTTTAAGGACAAGTTTTAGGTTATTTCAGGTTAACAGTTAAAATTGTCATTGTGTGTAAACTTCATTGTATGGGTACTATTGTGTTGCATTATGCACTTTTAGGAAGAGTTGGGTGCAGGAGCTTCCAAAGTCAACATTGATGCCATTTCTGGTAGACCTAAAAATGGGGACTTCGACCCCGAAAGTGTCATCCTGGAGTAGTTGAGACGCTTCGCTCGTGAGTCTCACAAACATTGTAACAGTGACAGTAATGTGTCACCTAATGAAAATTTAAAATTATTTTATCAAGATATTTTGAATCAACATCTGATAAAGACCATGATATATGCCTTGTCCCAATTGCAGAATAGTCATATTGAAAATGTAGTTTTTCGGGCGAAGTTGAGCACACTATGGAGTTAAACCTTTTGGCCCGAATAGAGATTTATAGTGTTCCCATAATGCGAGTCCCTGGTGAATTACGGTCAGTTCTTGTTAAAGCTAAAATGTTGAATAAATCAAAGGATGAAGGAAGCCTTGTTATATTTGAGAGGTAAAAGAATGGATAAATATTATTTGAATAGTCAGTTTCTGTGTAGGCACCAAAGGTCTAATGAAACTGCTGTGTATTTTGTCAACGACATCGTTTAATATGCTAAGATATAAGGTAACCCATACCCAGGGAATGAATTGACAGATATTCTAAATGATAATTTGACAGGGACTGAGAAACAATATTGCCTAGCTCAGTCTCTTAAAGGTTTAAAAGAACTTCCGGTTGAAGCTCGTTTGCTAGGCCCAGATTTGGTTCAAGGAGTTAAGGCCCCGCCTGGGGATCCAGTGAGTAAACAGTAATTCGGGGATGGGAAGAGAAGCTTCTAGAATAGAAAATGTTTTAAATTTGTTGGAAGTAACCATATTTCTCGCTAGTGTAGGTACATAAAGGATACTAGATTTGGATGTTCTTTTGAACATCAGGGAGAAGCTAAGACTAGTGTTTTTAAAGGATTGGATTGTTTTAGTTGCTGTGAAAAAGTTCATAAACATCACTGTGCCAGTTACAGAACAAAAATAGAGTGAGGTAGCCAATCGAGTAAGAGTATTTTGCTGTGCGTGGAAATGGATGCATGGCAAATAAGATTAGTTGGTCTTGTTGACACAGGTGCCTCTCGGATATTGATGAGCGAGAGCTTTAGCAAAAAACTTTTGGGTAAACTTAATAAAAAAAGGGCACAAAAATATATTGTTCATAATACTCTCTTTCGCCTGGCGAATGGAGACTACATTTCTGCTATCCAAGTTTTGAGCACCTTTTGAATAGTTTGAGTTCTTTGTTATGCCAATTTATGTTATGATGTTATTTTGGGGATGGACATTTACGATACATTGGAGGCTGAGTGGATCCAAAGAGTAATGAGTTGCGAGTTAATTTCAGTAGTAAAGGGGTAGGTAAGTCTAGTGCAGGTAGGAAACAGATCGAGGGTATCGAATCTTAATGAAGTGGTAATCGATCACCTTAGCAACTAGTATTCGGACGTTATATAATATATAATTGGTGCTTATGATGTTGAACCTTATAAAGAGCCTATGATCGATAATACTCCTTTTCGTAAGAAAACGTATTCGGTTTTAGGACCTAAGAGGATGATGTTCAAAGAAATTTTAGATAAGCTGCGCCAAGAGAAAATTATCAATCCATCCAACAGCATGTACACTAGTCAGGCATTCCTGGTTAGCTGTAAAATCAACCTCCGAAATATCGTTGGTGGGTGATTATCCAGAACTGGGGGGGGGGGGGGGCACACTTCTTGATTTTTTCTTAGTTAGCCAGGTGGAGGTATTCTTGCAACATTATACCTCTGGCAAATATTTAACTATTTTAAATCCTAATCATGCCTGTTACCAGTGTAATTTACATCCTGACACTAAATATGTGTTGGCTTTTGTTACCCCTTTGGTTCATTACCAATGGAACCGTATGCCTTTTGGTGTAAGCTTTGGTGCCCAGGTTCTTTGTAAAGCCTTATATAAAAGTTTAGAGCCTATTTTATGTAATTTTGTTGCAATATATGGACTATGTTATAGTCTACAGTCAAAATCTTGAAGAGCATGCAACTCATGTAACTACCATCTTGCAATGTCTTAGAGGAACATTGCGAGGCCTTGGTCCATGCCCTGGAATTTGAGGCAGCACGCAGTGCATTAATGAAACACAAGCATCAGGACAAGGAGAGCTGGACTAGAGCCTACAATCAGCAAATGCCAGGAACACCACTAATGGAGTACATATTTGCAGGTTATTGAAGAAGCTGCTGAATGATACTCCAGGTAACCAGATCAGAAGAGCAGAAGGATACACGCAGTGCTTCGTCTGCAATGAACCAGGACGCATCCAGTGAGACTGTCCGACACGTAGGAAGACATCGCAAAAGGAAGAGAAACAGGAAGATCAACAGGGAAACGAGCAGTAGCTGCCAGCTCTACAGTAAATGGTAGCCCCCAGGGTTTTCCTGTTCCGTACTTCGTAAAGGACATGACAGTTTTTGAAGTGACGTCTAATAAATCGATGAACGCTGACTGCACGCACGAAAAAGTGTCCCACTACGGATGTCCCACTACGGATGTGTCCTGTTTACGCATGCGTGGCATCTCTCTGGTATGTTGCGGACGGTACAGAGAACTCGGCCGAGGTTCGAGGTTATTGTTGTGTACCACGCCACGGGGGTATATTCGCAAGGAAATGGCGTTCTTACAAGTACGTATTATTATTTTAATTACTAGTGTAAATCAGTATATTTAAACAGTGTTGTATAAGTATTGTTTCAGCTGTGTAACTAAATATTTATTGCTGGTATGATACTTTTCAGGCTTTAGTTTGACATTGGTAATTATTTGTCATGAGTTATTATTTGATCAACTAAATCACACACCGTATTATAGTTATGAGCCCACGAGCGTGTAAATATTTCGAGTCCAGCAGAGAATATGCTAGTTAAAAGAAATTCAAACAAATATCGTGCGTAGAATATTATTAATCGATAACATCTGAAACAATTGTTTTCAATTTGGCCTCGTGGCTGTGAGGTTAGCAACGCTGACGATAGGTTAACGGATAAAATCCCGGCGGCTGAAATTTTTTTTTTGTACTTGTAAAAATAAATACGGCACGCACGACAATTCAAAAGTAATAAATATATTTGAATTAATGAATGCAAATAATAGTAAATTTATTAATTAAAATGTAGATTTCATTTCATTCCTTCTTTTTATCCATACAAAATTGTGATAATTCAATAAAAAGATTGAATTTTATTCATAAAAGCATGCAGAGGTAGATTTTATCATACAAAATATAGAAACATTTAAAAAAAAATTCTTCCTCAAAGAATATAATATTTTTAATTCCTAAATGGTTTGGTTGCAAAAAACTATTACGGCTCAGTCTCAGGCCGAATATGATATTTCATTTTCTTCTGGATCAATCATTTCATCAATGTTTTGTTATGACGTTGTCACGTTAAACTATCGTCCGTAAACCGACTTTACAGACAACCAATATTTTTTTGCTTAATGGATGTATCAATGACAGACAGTGTTTACTTACTGTTGGTATAGGGGCATAATCATCTTTAGTTCGCACAGACATTGTAAGTAGGGGAAAGTTGTAGAGAACACCTATCCCATACAGACTCAAAACAGCTACCGGATTCACTTCACCTGTGATGTACAGCTGAATTTGAAGGTAAGGTTTTGAACTTGAACATTAACACAGACATTTATTGTTGCTCATTTCACCGATGAGGTTATTCTAGGAGTGGACATCATGAATCGATACGGATTCGTTATTGACATGGAAGGACAGGCACTGCAAATTAAAGATAAAGAAGTGGACATTTTTTTGCCCCTGGCCAATCAGAAGTTCCTGTAATGAAAGTGGTATTTAGCGAATCTGTTTCCATTCCAGAAAACCATGAGCAGATAATAGCAGCTCGGATTATGGGAGACCCTAAGGGCAACATGAGCTACCTGATAGAGCCAGATATGACATTAGGATTGAAGATTCTTCTGATCGCCTGAAGAATTGCAAGGGTCAGTGAGGTTGTACCAGGCAGCGTGGCCAACCTCGATTCACTAAAAAAGGTTCTGACACAGGGAGACCCAATAGCTAGCTGTGCACCAGTATCTTGGATAAGCCAGTGTGAGTCTTTATCACCTATTAAACATGCCGAGCCACCACTGAACCCAAATCTGGAACTTTTATTAAGGCGATGCCGATTTAATCTAACAAATGTATCAATAGAAGAAGTCACAGCTTTTCTGGTAAGCAACCAGGATGTATTTTCCTTAGGGGATACTAACTTTGGGAGAAAAAGTCTAGTCTACCATCTCATAAACACAAGTGATGCGGAGCCAATCAAACAAGCACCACGGCGCCTGCCTCTAACAAAACAGGAAGAAGCAGAGAAGTTGATTTCGGGTATGATGGAGGGAACAATCAACGAGCCCTTGGGTTTCCCTAGTTGTTTATGGGGGAAAGAAGGCCCGTGTATATGGTAATTCGGTAAGAAATATTAAGAGCAAAATAACCATATTTGTCTTATAAGCTGTTGCGACCGTCATTGCTGGTATAAGTAGGCACCGGAAATATTCGCTTCGCGGGTTCAATGACCTCTAGGATGAACTCCATAGTTCTACGTACACTCGGTCAAATGTAACCCACTCATTGGCTGCTGTCTTTGGAGACGTCCCATCGTAGCAGCCTGTGATTCAATAAAGCTTTGGTCAGGTCAAGTGTTTCTCATTGGCCCAGAGTCATCCAGGTGAGTTGTAAGTCAATAGCAGAGCCGGCACTGAGGTACAACTATTTGTATTTTAGCCTATCGCGAAATGAATTCGCGAATTTTTTCGTTCTCTAGGTATAAGTTAATTTTACAAAAATTTTTAATGCCCTCATTTGATATATAGGGCCACGTATTTGTGCACATTACACTACAATAAGGTATAACTGCGCCAGTGATTTCTTCCTTGTAATTGGTAACGGTCTATAAGATTAGTAATTACTTATTTTTAACTTGGCTATTCAGGAACGCGTTTGATTCCTCAGTGAATGAATGTGATTCCTGTGCCTACAGTGATCGTTTACCTGAAAGAAACTCAACCAGTCATGTAACACAAACGGTGCTACTGTATTTTAACTCTCAGCTATTATTGAAATATTTTCGCGAAAAAAACATTCCTCTACAAAAAAATTATTTATGGCTTGCTTATATTGCATTGAGAAAAAGAACAAATATCTATTTTTTATTAAAGTACAATTTTCTTGGATGGTAGAACCTTAGAAGAATGGTAATGTTTGAAACATGTAGCAAGATACCTGAAAGGTGTGTTTAACATGGTTCCCGTAAATAATAATTGTGTTATTTACAAGTGCTTAACATAATTATTTTTTGCAGCATAAAGTAAATTGCATATGTAAATTTATATAAATTGTGTTGTACCTACTGGAGTGCATTATTGACGCGTTTTATGTAATTAAAAAACAAAAAAAAATCTATGACGTTTCCCAGCTGATTATTCATTCATCCGATTCAAAAATTTTCAGAAAAAATCACGCATCCGAATTCACGCAAACAATTTTATTTAATCTAAAAGTTCCTTGCCATAACCATTCTATGTCGTTTATTTAACCAAATAAGACTTCGTTAAAGCATAGTACTTTATTTACGTTTAGTATAAAATTAATTCTTGGAAATGACTTCAACTGTAATAAAACCAACTAAAACAATCACATGGCACACGGATAATTCACGGATTCGTTTGGTAGTAAGGTATAGTGCAAACATGTGTTACCTTTTAATTATTTTAATGGTAGGATAATAATTATTTCAACACTCACCTCTAAGCCTGTGGGTCATTTAACTACCAGGCAGCAGCAAAGAGGCCGAATCACATCGATACACTCAAAAGAAGGGAGTATCTGCAGTAAGAAATCAGATCAATAGGAAAGCACATATTTGCAGAGTATACAAAGAACTGTGAATTCTTGCCTGGTACAAAATTTCCGGCCAAATTTTCGGGTCTTTAGTTATGGTCTTTGAAATTCTCTAAATTACAGTGTCTGTCTTGGCGAAGGAAATGTTTTAATGCTAAACAATAAAAATAATGTTTTTAAAATAACAACTGTTAAACACAATACAAAGCGTATTTTAATTCCAGCATAGTCTATTTAAAGATTTGCGCGACAGAAAATAGCAGCTAGCGCTTACTCCGAACACTTCAAGTGAGCGCTGGCTCGTAACTGAAAAGCGTTGGCGCCTAAATGACGACAAGACGTCAAAATCATGACGGGAGGAATTGTAGTATCGGCGAACACAGCGAGTCTGCGCACACTCGACCCGGCGACAAACGAGCCCAAAGTGGTCCATTGCTTGGAGGGAGGGGGGGAAGGGGTGGTGGGCGGACGAATCCTTAAGGACGTCGACGAGTCAGTTCGTCCTTCTGTCATGCGCGTTACCCAGCTGTCACCGCGTGGAGCGGGGCCCCCATTAGGCACGATGATTGTGTCGTTCGCCGCACGAAACAGCACCTAATCGGCGCGCGCGGTGTTTGACACTTCGGTAAAAAAAAAAAAAAAAAAAGCTACACTTAGAGACATGGAAATTTCGCGCATTCATTTAGTCGAAAGTTAGAATGCAAACCTTCACACACTCGCTCTGGACAGCAGTTATTTAGATACGCCCCTCTACGACCGTGAGCCAATTATGCCCAGCTAGAAGAGAAGTTAGCAAATAAGGTAGTGCCAATTAACAAGGATAAAAATATTCTCGCTAATAAATCAACCAATGGGAAAGTAAACAATGGTCGAGCACACATATGACTTTTAATTTTTCACTGAGGCCAGACGATTCCGCGAAATTTCCGGGTCTCTCGCAATTGGTAGAAACCAGAAAAATTTTCGGATTTGAAACCTTGATACGCTAAAATTCAAACAAAACGACCATGTGATCCTTCTGCTATTGGCTCACGGTTTATCTGGAAGACTCAGGGTCAATGAAAGACTGAGGAAAATAAGTGTGGAATCACGGGCAACTTAGTCAAGACAACTGTCAAGTTAGCAGCTAATGTGGAAACGATATTTGCTCATGAATGTGGATGAGTACTATGGAGTCTATTCTAGAAGTAACTGAAACAGCGAAATTTTCCGGTCACTAGCTATAGGTAACAAATCATCCAGGGATGTTCGAAAATTTACGGATATATTCGTTTGCAGTAGTAGTATAGTTCCTCCTGCTGCAGAGTCCAGGGTTAGGAATGAGGATAGGGTCGACCATCTTGGATTGTGAAGTCACGGCGGCCATTTTGAATGATTAAGACACCGTTACACTTTTCGTCACGGTCGACATATTGAATTTTGACGTCACGGCGGGCATCATGAATGACAATGACCTTGACCGCGGACGCCACTTGAAATCCGCCTTTTTGGAATTGATCATCCCAAACCCCGAACGTTGCAATTTTAGTTACGGTCGCCATATTGAAAATCCGTAAATATTAATTTAAGCTATAAATTCGGGAAGAAATTTAATAGTTAAAAAAAATTAATTAATAAAACTTTAATAAAAAGAAATTACGCCATTTTTTAATTTCTCCGCTTTATTGAAAATACGTATTTTTAAGCTAGAAAATCGGGACAAATAGCTATTACAATATTAAGATAAAATTTATTTCATTAAATTTTAATAATAAGATTTATAAAAAGTTACTGTGTATGAATTTTGTGAGATCATTCGATTAAAAATGGCAACGTGTCCTCTCCACGGAAGCCACAGACTGATTTACCTTCCGGCACTAATGCCAAGACAGATATTACATCAGCCAGTATGTCGTCATGGTGGTCATTTATTTTTCGTCTGCTGGAGGCTGCTATCTTGGATCCAACGTATTGTTTTCAGCTCCTAGCGGATACTGTTGCCATATAGTTTATTCTATTCCTTGATCAATGCAAATAAGAAAACGTTTTACAAAAATCACCATATAAAACGACAGATTTAATAAATAAAACAAAAAAAAATACAAATAAATATTTATTATATATTTTCTACAAGTACAAAAACAAAACAATATAATTTATACATTTCTGCATCTACTTTCCACGAATTAAAGCGACGCTGAAAGCATTACCGCTTTACGTTTGGGAATCTTTTCCAACAAATATGTATCGGGATGCATCGTAGGCTGAATATCTTCGGCATAGAAGCCACCACGAATAGTCTTGTGGTAAAAAATATTTGAGTTAGTATGTATTAGTCTCCGATTCGCGAATATGGGCTGCACGGAAAGGTTTGGGACTCCATTTCGCAGTGAAACCTTTCTCGTAGACGCCTTTCTGCTTGGAGATTCTCACAACGTCACCGACGTTAGCTTTACGCTTTCGAGGGTCTTACTTCTTTGTGTTGGAAAATACTGTTCAAAGGAGGTGTTTATCATTTATGTCTTTAGGCTTGATTTTCGTGATTGAATGCACAGTGTAATTGTATTCGCTTATTAGTTTCGGCAAGATATTTAGCCACTTGTAATTTTCTTTAGGCCATGATATGTCACCACATCTTGGTGCACAAAGTTCTGTAAAACATTTCTACAACGGAGGCATTGACATTACATACTAAATGTAAAGTAGTGTTTGATGCCAATCTTTTTCAATCAGAGCTTTGAAGATCGCATTGTAGACTTCTTTGCCAAGATCAGTTTGCACGTGCAACATTACATGTCCATCACACAAAATGTATGCCATGACCGAGGTTACGTCGGTTTCATTCTTCAATTTTACAGGTCGGGCCGAAGCAAACATGCGAAACACATCGATCACCATCAGTAATTACTTGAACCCTCTATTTATTCGGAAATATGGTGTATTCTCAACGAGGTCTGCATGGAATTAATCAAGTCCGTGAGAAGTATATAACAGGTACTCCTGCGCCAGGTTTCAGGCTGTGGATTCATTATTATCATAATTCCTCCGAGAGCAGAGATTCTCGTGAGGAGTCAGTGTCCGATATCTTGGATTGTTACCATTAACAATAAAACTACCGTGTTAAATTTATTAGGCTTAACATGGCTTAGCTTTGGTTTCTTAATGAAATTAACATTGGTGAACTGGTGTGAATATCACGATAGTGTTAGTCGCCAGTGTAAAATGATCAGTTACTTCCGCGCGGTGCATACAGCTTGAATTCTAAGCAAATATGGGATCAAAACAAATTAAAGAAGTTCTGGGAGATATGATTTATGCCTTGACATGCCAAAAAAATTGGGTTGAATAGCGCTACGACCTATGTAATGTGGGGAGAAATGGGTTCGTAAGGGATAGCCCATTATTTTTTATTACAGTTGTATTTTTTAATAATATTTACATTAATAATAAATAATTTCTCTTAAAAATGCCCGATCACAAATAACTGGCACTTAAAAATGTTTGTTCGCCAGTCAGTCAATGTCTGTCAAGTTGCGCAGTTCGCACTCCTCACTGGAGCTAGGCTCAACAGTGGTTCGCCCCTTACCTCGCGCCTGTCCACACACACACAGTCTCGCGCCACTCAGTCGCACACTCTCGATTTCGTTGCTCCGCATCGCGCCACTCTCGAGGGGGTTTCTCACCCTCTTCACTCGCGAAACTCTCCAAACTCTCGCAACCCGCTCGGAACTCCCGAGGAACGTCTTTCCAGAACCGAAGAGAGTGGATGGGACGAGTCCCGTCATCCCGGGCCGACCCGACTTCCGAACAGTCCAGAAGGGCGGCGTCAATTCACGCCACTCCACGCGGCGACCCGCGGAATTCCCAAGGCCGCTCAGTGATAGATAACAGCACAGAGGCGGATGATGTGCGGGTAGGGAGGGGGGTAGCGACGACCCTTGTAATCAGGCCAGGCACGCGTGGCACGCCTTACGTCAGTGGACGGCACGTGACACGGCGCGTGGCGCCAGTGGCCGTGCGGGGCCGCCAGCCAGCTCCGAACCTGGCGGGTGTTGCGGCCCTGTATGCGTTCGTTAAAATAGTTTAAATTAGAATGATAGCCAAATATATAAAAAAATAATGTTTGGTTGGCCTAATCCCCTTAGACAAAAACCAAAATTCTACTCGTACATTCACTCTGTTTACAGTGGGACAGTCTCGGAAGTTGAATCTTAATGAAGTATCAATGTAGAATACGTTATTTTAAAATACGAAGAACCCTTCGCTTATCTGACATGAGCTCTTCGATTATAAAAAAAAAAATTACTGTTCCTCTCGGAAGATTTGCAATCAGCTCCCAGGTGCGCTCCACGGATGGACTGTGCGATTATGGCTGCGTACCTGTCAATGGTTGTTCATTTCAAACCCGCGCGTGAACATGCTGTTCTCGCCAGGTAAGCACTTGACACGGAGGCCGCGATTCTCGTTGACCTTCGCACCGTCGCGTCGGTAGCGAGTTTCTCAGCGAGCGTCCACACGCTGGCTTCGCTCTGAAAAGTCTGCTTCGTCACCGGGCGGTCTTCAGAGCTGCTCATGTTCGCACCAGGAAGTCATCTGCCGAAATGCCTCAAGTGACGTGCCACTCTTCCAACCAGATGGAGGTGTGAACACTTCTCCCTCTCTCCCTCCCTTCCTCCCTTCCTCTCTCCTGTCCAGCCTCACCAAGCCCAACAAACTCACACACACGCACTATCTCTTCCCACTAACCAAAAGGTCAACTATAAACTTTAAGTTCAAAGCATTGCTTTGAGCGTTGAATATATTTATTGCGTAGATTTTTCAATTTACTAAAGCTATAAATTCAGACAGCCCTAATGTAGAATAGAGGAAAATTTAAATTAATAACTATGTATCATAATGATAATTTCAGTTATCACGTGTGTAGCTTCTGCGATGCACAAGAGATCAATTGCGGTCCCGTATTTTTCACGAAAATATTTTCTGGTCAGCTGTGTAATTTAAACAATTATTGTCTGTGTTCCTTGGTTGATTTGAGTTCTTTCAGGTACGTGTCTACTGTCAGCATACCAACCATAACCAATCATTGAGGAAACAAACGCGTTCTTAATGGCCCGGACAAATAGGGCAAATGGCTTCTCTTGCAGACTGTCGCCAATTATATTGGTATAACCGCTAGCACAGCCATGCAAGAGTAGATGTAAATAGCCGGTTCTGGGACAGGCGCAAGATCCAGGATCCATCTAATCCGTATGCTAATCCATGCTAATCCGTATGCTAATCTATGCTAATCCATGCCAATCTATGCTAATCCGTATGCCAATCTATGCTAATCCATGCCAATCTATGCTAATCCGTATGCCAATTTATGCTAAACTGTATACCAATCTATGCTAATTCGTATGCCAATCTATGCTAATTCGTATACCAATCTATGCTAATCCATATGCCAATCTATGCTAATCCATATGTTAATCCATGCTAATCCATGCTAATCCATCCGCCATTTTGTATTTCTAGAAATTTCCACCAACTTCGAATCGTGACGTCACCGTTGCACTTTTCGTCACGGCCGCCATCTTGGATTCGAATATTTTTTTTCGAACTTCAACTTTTCGAAATTCGATGTAATCAGCCATCATCTTGTTTCGTCTGCTGGTGGCCGCCATCTTGTTTTCGTCTGCTGGTGGCCGCCATCTTGTTTTCGTCTGCTGGAGGCAGCCATCTTGTGACGTCATATAGTTCTGTTGGTCGCCACCAGATAGCAGCAGGTATTATTTTTTTTTTTTTAACTAAAATATTTTCAGTGCCGAGGCTGGGATTCGATACATGGGACGTGAAAACGTCCAGGATGTCGTGGTTACGAGGCAGACGCCTTGACCACTAGACCACGAGACCAGTTAGGATATAGTGGAATAAATAATCTATATATGCTACATATTGATGGCAAGTTTATGATAAATGGGGGGTAGGGTGTTTTTGCCTTCCTTAATGCATACCTAAGGCGCCACATTTGAAATTATAATTATTATACAGCCGCCATCTTTATTTCCAGCACAGACTACCAGATGGCGCTAAATTCTAAAATTATTTGCCAGAGGCGCCGCCATCTTGGTTCTCAAGTTGGCTGGTAGATGTCGCTAGTATCGCGCGCCAAATTCAAAAATTAGTTGTCAGAGGTGCCGCCATCTTGGTTCTCAAGTTGGCTGGTAGATGTCGCTAGTATCGCGCGCCAAATTCAAAATTAGTTGCCAGAGGTGCCGCCATCTTGGTTCTCAAGTTGGCTGGTAGATGCCGCTAGTATCGCGCGCCAAATTAAAATTAGTTGCCAGAGGCGCCGCTATCTTGGTTCTCAAGTTGGCTGGTAGATGGCGCCACCGTCGCCATATTTTGGTTCATATAATCGATACCAGATGACGCCACCGTCGCTATCTTTAGTTCCTAGTGTTGCTACCAGAGTGTGCCACTGTCGCCATATTTTAGTTCATATAATCGATACCAGATGACGCCACCGTCGCCATCTTTAGTTCCTAGTGTTGCTACCAGAGTGTGCCACCGTCGCCATCTTTAATTCTTAAAGTTACCGCCGGAGCGCGCCACCATCGGCATCTTTAATTCTTAAATTTACTGCCGGATGGCGCCAAGTGTTATGTAGTCAGTCGAGACAGGTCGGGAACGAGTAGAGACAAGTCTAGACAGTCGAGACAAGTCGGGGGACAAGACGAGACAAGTCGGTAGCCTGTATTCACCAAGTTCTCCGTTGCCGTCACAGCCACCCGGGTATCTGACGAGTCCTAATTAATATACTCGTACACATCCTATCTCTATGACTTCTACAAATAGACTGACCATACCTACTCCAAAAGGACATGTATATATATATATATTACACCCACATACAAAAATAAATTAACCATCGCTGTAAGATACTGTATTTCGTCTATATTTTTATAAATTATGATAGAGTATTTAAAAAATATTGGTGTTGTGTAGAGTCTCTCTCTCTTCTTCTCGTAGTGGTGGAAGACATCTCGAAGGTAGTGTTAGAATTTATGTATTAAAGCAATCACTCTAGCTGAGGAGGTTAATAACTTATAGTTACAACTTTTAAAAATACTCTGAATTTAAAACAATTTTTAATAAGAGGGACCATTAAACGGTTTTGAAATTAAAGCAAACAACTTAAATGTTAAACACATATTTATTTAAATCTTATTACAAACAGCAAGCGATAAGAAAAAAAATCACTGATTTAAAAGATTTAAATAATGAGTAATAAAAGTACATAATATTCACACACTGCACATCATAGTGACAAAGTCAACATAACCTATTTACATAAACCAGAGACCCAATTATACATAGTAGTATGGGTGGTCGAATAGCCAGAATTTAAGTAGCTGAACATTACAATGGGAGCAATGGAATTTGCCATACATTTTTATACATTTATCCAGTCGGTTTCCATAAGTCTTTAAAAGTTTTTTGAAGCTAGGACAGTTTCTTTCATTATGTAAATCAACAATGTTGGCACTGCACAGTTCACTAAAGATACTTTTTTGTTTGTCTCCTAGGACGTACACTACATCTCCTTCTTCAGGGTTGACGATGTCACATAACACTGATGAGATTTGGTCAAAGCTCACTTCACCTTCGTTCCACGAGAGTCCATGCACTTCATAAGTCAGTTTACGATTCTCGCTTTGCGACTGTCTGTCTAGTTCGGACCAGTCACATGGCGGTTTGAATATGTATTCGTAGGTCCTCAATACATCACCGTCCTCGATGAACATTGCTGCAAGTTGCTTAACCACATACCCCTTTTGTGATATGAGGCACTGAATGTTGCAGAGAAATAATGACATTTTTGCCAGTAACCACGATAACTGATGTGTGAAGCTGTGCGTAGTTGATATGGAGAGCTGCCGAGTGCTAGCTCTGCAAGGCTGATGCTAGTTCCACAGGTATGACTGCAAGGCTGTAGTGCTGATGTTGTCTCTAGGATGCTGAATGTCAGACTGGTTGTAACAACCCTTGGTGTCGTAGTACACACAAATTTATTATTCGTCATCATCATCACTATCCCCCAAGCCACTGTCTGTTCCTTCATCCACATCTTCGTTCGCCTCTTGCGCTTCCTTTGCGGCCTCGATGCAGGTCATAACAGCCTGATATATATAGGTAATAAATTCCTCTTCCTCAGGGAACTCAGCGAGAATGTTGAGGGCGGAGGATGTAAGGTGGTAATGTATATCATTAAAGTCCATACCTATGTAGCGACGTACTACCTCCATTACAAATTCCCGAACATCGTCCATCGTTACACTGTTTAAATTACAATCGCAAACACTCTCCGCGCAAACACTGGTGGAAGCCATGATGATAGGAGCGCGGTTAGAAGCAGACTACCACGTTAGCGGAGCGATGCTGTGAGGCCCTAGAACTCAACCTTCAATGCATTCCCGAAAGTTAACAACAGCCTCAACGAACCGTTACACATTCCAAACCTCCCCCCCACCCCTCTCTCTCGAAGCAGACAAAACAGACGTACGCCACAGGAGCTAGAACATTTGAATAGCCAAATATATATTTAGACTGCCCAACTTCGTAAATGTCATGAGATAATTCCTGTGCGATAATCATACTTTAAATAATGCAATGTATGTATAAATATTAATCATTCCGAAGTACTTGAAAAAAAAAATGTAAGTGAGGTGTTATTCACCTTTAGCGCTTCTCGATTTCTGTATCTGCTACCCACGAATTAAATTGAGACGGGAAACCCCACCATTTCACAAAAGACCGGCCATTTCTTCGTTTGAGAACTTTCTCCACCAAATATGTGTCCGGATACATCGTAGGCTGGATCTCTTCAGCATAGAAGCTACCACGAATAGGCTTGTGGTCCAAGTCTTCGAGGTAGTAGGTCCTGGGTTCCGATTCACGAACGTGTGTCACACGGAAAAGTTCAGAACTCCAATTCGCCGTGAAACCTTTCTCAAAGACACCTTTATGCTTGGAGATTCTCACAATGTCACCAACATTAGCTTTATGCTTGCGTGTATCTTTCTTCTTCGTGTTGGTGAATACAGTCCCAAGTAGACGATCATCCTTTACATCTTTAGGATTCATTTTCGTGGTAGAATGCACTGTGGAATTATATTCACTTATAAGTTTCGGCAAAAGATCCAACCATATGTAATTACCATTAACTGTGAACTGACGCCACATCCTGGTGCGCAATGTTCTGTTAAACCTTTCTACTACAGAAGCTTTAACATTACTAAATGTGGAGTAGTGATTGATAGCATTCTTTTTCATCAAAGCCTTGAAGGCTGCATTGTAAAATTCCTTGCCAAGATCTGTCTGTAGGTGTGACGGTATGCACCCATCACGTAGAATGTCTGCCATAGCCTTGGTTACATCAGCTGCATTCTTCGATTGTACAGGTCTAGCCCAGGCAAACTTGCTATACACATCGATGACTGTTAGCATGTACTTGAAGCCCTTGTTTATTCGTGAATATGGAATCGTCTCAACAAGGTCTGCCTGAAATAAATCATTAAGACCATACACTATAACCTTACGACGTTTGTAGTTCCGTCTTGCAGGAGCATGAAGCTCTCGGGCAATCCCGGCTTTACTCATGATATGTAACCTGCTTCACGCAGTTCTTCCAGAATAGTCAGTATTTCGTAACTGTGGCCAGTATGTCCGGCTGATTGCGAAGCCAGTAACAAGCGAAGTCGAGAAACTAATTCATTTGGATCATCCCAGTAAATATAATCCTTTTTGCGCTTCAAATCAAATGTTTTTTGCACTAGTCCACTACCTTTCTGCTGCGGTCCGATACCTCCAAACATGTGATATATAATGCCGAATTTTGGATGTTCCAATGTCTTATACTGTCCAGTAAAAGCATTATTATTTTTAAAATATCCATTCGTGATTTCAAGTAAATGTCTATACTGTTTTAAGGCCATTTCGGAGTATACAGATTGATCTCGTGTGAATAGTAGTTCGTATAAGCCAGGTGCAGCTCGAACAACTTCATCATTCACACGCACCTCACTTTTGGGGAGAAAGAATATTTCTGAATTTCCTATAAACCATCTGTTTTTGCGGCGATATACTCCATATATGACATCATTTACTCTAGGGTTAAAATTACTTAGATATGTTTGTGCTTCGTCGGTATTGGATTCATCTGATGTAGTAGGTTCTGAATTCTAATGTTTCCTATACCATAGATTCAGTGGTAAATCATCATCGCTGCTACTAGATGTAGCCTTAGGTTGAGGGTTTTTAAAAGTAGATTGTAAGGGTTCTTGTTTCACAATGGGCGCAGGTGCTACCTTTTCAAGTCGGGAAGTAATTGGTTGAAAAATAGCTTCATTGATTTCATTATGCTCTAAGCGAGCCCGTTTTGCTAATAAATATTTAGCACGTACATTCTTAATGACGTGGTCTAGCTTATCTGCCTCGAGCGACATAACTGAAGACAAACAAGATAACTGAGGTCTTATATAGCTCTAAACCTGAACCGATAAATGTTAGATCGATCGCACTTGTGTACCCAGATTTACATCCTACGATGTCTAAGGCCTAGTACGGGGAACTATTGGTTTAGGAGTCGCAGGTTTTGGTAGAGCTATTGGTTTAGGAGCAGCAGGCTTCGAACCTGTATTGATGAGAGAAAGTAATTTATGGATATCATTCTTCATACTATCGATAGTGCGAACCATTTGTGTAAACCTCTGAGTGTTGCCTGTGCTACTTACACTTATTGACTGCAAAGAATCTGTTAAGTTTGATGTTAGAATATCTTTAACCCCAGTCAAAATCGATTCACGCAACTTTCCTTCAAATGAAAAGAGCTTATTTTCCAACAACGAAGTAAACATGTCACTTAATTTTATTAACATTTCAGAAAGATTTTTATTCAGTTGATCCACCGAGTGCTGCTTATTCGTTTCCATAGTATGCAAGTAGTTGGTAAGCTCTAATTGTACACTTCTCATGTCAGTGAGTGAGCTAGTGAGTCCAGTAAACCGTTGCTTCAACTCATCCGAAATGGTTCTTAAGGCATGAGTAATCAATCCGGAAATACCGTCAACATAGTTTTTATTAACAGCATCATCAGGATCTCTAGGTGTGGCCACGCGTTTTAAACGTTTACCACCCGCACTACAGTGTCCATCATATGTAGGAATCAAACACGACTCATACTGATGTTTAAGACTCCCACCACCAAACTTGGAGACGCTATAGTTCATTCTTCAAAGATGCACAACTATGAAATGGTCGAAACCGCGGCGATACCTGCCTTTTTGTAAAGGAAAATCCTTTACAATGACGAGAAATCCGTGCTTAATGCTCCAGTATAAGGAGCACATATCTTTAAATTTCTGAAATGGCATGTCTGTGTTTACATGATCATCATAAGCGTGACGTAAATTAAGTTCGTCCATGCGGAAAAGTACTATAAAATTCGCGTTATCGCGGAGCAAATGTTTGGGTATACGGCTATATGTCTGACACAGGTATATGCAGTCTACCTTGGCATGTTTGCCCATGGAAAAGTACGCTTTAATTATGCCTTGCTTCTCGCACGCAACATCGTCGAAAATAATCACCGAATTGGCCCTTGCACTGTCAGGAGACACGACATCTGTATTATCGCTAAATGGAAAATACTCCAGTCCATCCACAGATTGTAGAATCGTAGCCAGTCGCTGGTACTTTGGTTGTTGTAGTGATTTCGAGTATAGGTACACGTTTTCGAACCGAAGACCGTTTGGTTCCTCTAGTAAACTCAGTAGTACACACGTTTTTCCACAGTTGGATGGGCCTGCGATTATACATCGAACAGTTGAGGGTAATAAAGACTCATGTCGCGAGTCACAAGCATCGACTTCATCATCATTAGTGATGCGCACTGGTAACGACTCGCTCTGTGCTATGAGCTCCATGACACTAAGTGGAAACCTATAAAACAGACATACTTATAAGGAATACTATCAGTTCGTTGTTATGGCTCGAGCAAGAAGGAAGGTACAGAAAGGCAGAGGGTTAATAAATTCTGTTATTAACAAGCTACCAATTGAACTACACCTGCCAGGATATCAATACTGTGGACCAGGGACGAAATTATCGAAACGACTATCACGTGGTGACCCAGGCATAAATTCTCTCGACAAAGCTTGCAAGCAGCATGATATTAGCTATTCACAAAGCAATAATCCAAGTGATAGGCACCTAGCCGATGGTATATTAGCAGACACAGCTGCGCAAATTGCAAAGAATTCAGGGACAAAATTTGGGGAGAAAGTTGCGGCTTGGGGTGTAAATAAAATCATGCGTGTTAAACGTAAACTCGGATCGGGTATAAGGCACAAACCCATGAAGAAAAAACAGAATAGGAAAGCCCACACAAAGAAGGGTGGACTGTTGCCCTTTATTTTCCCAGCGCTGGCTGCGCTAGGTAGTTTGATTGGTGGAGCTGCAGGTATAGCCAAGTCTGTTAACACCGCTAAGAACCAGGTGAAATTGCTAAGTCAAAATGCTCAGCATAATGCTACAATGCAGGCACTAGCACGCAATTCAAAAAACGGGTCCGGACCCTTCTTGCAGCCTTACCCAGTTATGGGAGGAGGGGGAAGGCAGGAACCCAGAAGCAAGAAGAAGGGATACAAGAAACAATAATAATAAATAACTTACCGAAACGTCCTCTTACCAATGTAGACTTAAAGGTAGCAATAAAAAAATTAAAAATTCCATACTTTAGAAATGTGTTTATGAGGAACAACTTGCCAAGAAAACCATGGCATAATGAATGTGCTATACTTAATTTAGATTCCTCGGAAGGGCCTGGAAGTCATTGGGTTTCCTTTAGCAAGAGGGGACTGAATGTTACATATTACGATAGTTTCGGAGATTTGCCTCCACCATTAGAACTGCTACGATATTTGAAACAATCTAAAATAACCTACAACTATACTAGACAGCAGAGGATAAACTCGTGGAACTGTGGTCATTTATGCATAAAGTTTCTGCTCTCTGTATATAAGAAACACAAGTAAGAGTTTAGGCTCACAGTTCAAAAACGAGGGAAAGTTGCACCACGTAGAGAGACGTAATCGTATAACCTGAAATGTCGATCACGTTAATACTAACAGGAAACAGTTCGGAACTATGTTCCACACACTTTCCTCCCCTAGAACTTAGTGGAGGGGAGTGGGAAATGGCTCTTGTTGACTTCCACAGCTATAATAGCATTCCTAATGTTCATGAAACAAACAATATATTTCGATATATCCTAAAGGGTGACGAGCAGCCACGTGAACTGGTTCTACCAACAGGCAGTTATGAAATTGCAGACATTGAGATGTATGTGAAACAAATGCTACTTACTGATATCTCCTTCACATTAAGAGGCAACCCCAACACACTACAGTGTGCAATGTATAGTGATGTAGCAATAGATTTCCGTGCTAACGATACTCTACGAAGCATGCTTGGCTTTGAAGCTGGAATCTACAAGGAAGGAATAATACATGAATCAACACTGGCTGTGAATATCCTTCCAGTGAACGTCATACGTATTACAACCAATATCGTCGGCAACAGTTTTCTCAACGGAAAGATAAACAGCACGCTACATGAATTTGCTCCACTTGTACCACCCGGATATAAAATAACGAAACTACCAAAAAGTCTCATTTATACTCCAGTCACCGTCAAGAGAATACAGGAACTGATTGTGCGGGTTGTTGACCAGGACGGTTACCTAATTAACTTTCGAAACGAACAAATCACTTTACGTCCACATCTGAGGAAATATGGGCGTGAAATACTTTAATCTGTATAAAGGTAGGGGAGTGACGAAACCTAGAGTCAGTAGATCAAGAGACCTCAAGCGACTAACACGTGTAAACGTACGCTTACTTAAGAATTTGGGCTATAAAGTTAATCAAAATGGCCGATAGTATTTTAGAAATTGAACAGCCGATACAATACGATGACGACATTACCAAAAGTGAATACCATTTTTATAGGCCATTCCTACATGGTCCCTATGAAGCAAGCTCTGAGGTAAGAATTTCAATACAAAATGCTGATATCTACACTCTAATCTCCAAGAGCATTCTACGCATACGTGGCACTTTCACCAAGGCAGATGGTACATCACCGGATAATGCAAAAATTATAAACAATGGAATAATGCACATGATGAGTCGGATAGCATATGAGCTGAATGGTGTTCAGATTGATGAGTGTAGAGATGTGGGGACTGTATCTACCGTAAAAAACTACTTGTCACGCACAAGTGATGAAAATGGACTTAGTGAAATGTCAGGGTGGAGTCGCGAAGACAACTACAGCCTTCCTGTTACTGCAGCTGGACAGTTTGAGATTTGTGTGCCACTAAACCATCTGCTCGGATTCGCAGAAGACTATAAGCATATTATCATAAATGCAAAGCAAGAGCTAGTGATAGTATTGGCAAATACATTTACTAATGCCATTGTAGATGTAAGTGTCCAACCACAACAAGTGTCACTAACTCTAAATAGCTTCGAATGGCTTGTTCCACAGATCACTGTTTCACCATCCCAAAGAACACGGCTTCTTCGACTGGTGGAGAAGGGAAAAAATATCGACCTAGCTTTTAGATCGTGGAGCATAGAATCATATCCTAGTTTACCACATGCTCAAACAATTTCTTGGAATGTGAAATCGAGTTTTTCCACAGAGAAGCCACGGTATATAATCGTAGCATATCAAACCGCTAGACATAACACCATTAATGCTGATAAATCGAGATTTGACCACTGCGATGTAAAGAATATCAAAGTATACCTCAACTCAGAAAGTTACCCCTACATTGATTTAGAAAACAATTTCACTAATGGATATTACTTACTTGCATATAACATGTATGCAAACTTCCAGTCGAGTTTCTATGGACGGCAATGTGCACCGCTTTTGACTCCTCAAAGTTTCAAAGACAGAGCAACTCTGTTTATGTTTGATGTATCTCGCCAAATTGAAAGGATTGCTTCAAATGTAATAGATTGCAAAATTGAAGTTACAACTTCAAGGAACATCCCTGCTTTAACTCAAGCCTTTGCGATTATACTACATGATAGACTTGTATTGTATAACCCAAGAGACAAAACTGTTAAAATACTATCCTAGAAAGGATATTGGCTTAGTCTCGTCTCGACCACCATGACGAAATGTGTAAACCTCCAAGGCTTCTCTAGTCAGTATGGGTTTATTATCAAGGAACTTAGCATTGCAGATGAAGAAGGAAATGTAATAACACGTAACTTTCAACCTCCAATTGAATGGCGATATCTCACCAGGAAGCATCAAAAAACAAATGCTTGGCTCACTAGAAATTGTCATGGTTTACATTGGGAACACGGACTCTTTCCTTATGCTTCAATACCCAACATATTGGCAAGTCATCTGACCGGACCTGTATTGGTTGTAGGAATAGAGCAGAAACGGTGGCTAACTAACTATTGTAAGCATCATGTGCTAATATTAGATGTACAAGCAGAATATGGCTGTCCATCATTGAAAGAATTAAATAAATTGTACACGTGCAATAATACATGTCCAGGTTCGATCTCAAGACACAATGCGAGCATGCTTAGGGCTTGGATGGTTGATCACCGCGTTGGAATGTTGGAGGCCGTCAGCAAGGCGGTGGGGACAACAACGGAAGCAACGGTACATGTGACTGGACTGTAGGGGGGTCCTAACGGTATAAATTGACGTCAACACCCTAGACACAGCAGTCAACTCATAGTCGAGTGGGTATAGTGCTGCTGCTACAAATTCAAGCAAATGTCGTTCGATCCGTCTGCAAAGTACGCGGAAGTAACGCCGGGATTCCGCCGTGTGAACTACATCACCGAGGATGGATACTTTCAACTAGAGGTCTGCAACTTCGGTCATCACTGGACCAGTGATTGTGACGAGGAGGCTCCGGACATCATCGAGACATCCTGCAACAAGGTAGATTGTGTCGTCCATTATCTAAGACCTGACAGTACATTCCCTACAACATTAGTAGCGCTTAAGGCTGCATCAGCGACTGAAACTATAAGCTCGGAACCAGACTATTGCTCAGTAAGGTGCGAGTTGCGGCGCAAAACCGATCCGGAGGCAGTTATTAGTTGGAAGGAACAGTGTGACGGGTTTATTCACAACACCACCTACGTTAACCATCATTGGTACACATCCTGCAGCTTTCTACTGTGTAGAGTCTACCGCTTCTTTCCCCACAGTTAAATTTGTAAGCTAAGAAGAAATTTGAAGCTTTTTGCGGTTGTTATTATGTCTTCGCGCCATGACATTGATTTCAACAGCTTGTGGTGGAATACGTGTGAATGTATTAGGACCATACCCTTAGAGGACATACCAAGTGAAGCAGAGGATGAGGAAACATTTCTACACAATTGGTTTGAAATCGAGTACTGCAGACAACGTGGGCGACGGTGGTCACGTGAAGAGCCGTTCACCAATAGAGTCATCACGTCAAGTTTTTGGAGACGTAACCTCAAATCATCCTGCTCGTGAACCAATGTTACCACCAGCCATCGTTAGTAACGATGCTGTCGAACCACTGCCAATTGCATCTCGTCAATCACCTCCTACATCAATCACAGAGAGACCGTCACCTCCATCAATTGTGGGGAGACCAGCACGGACATCGCATCTCATGCTAGGAGCGAATCTAACATCTAACTGTATGAACGAGGGTGAATTAACATCTCATAGAGTATAACATACAACTGAAAATAATTTTAACAATGGACTGTTCTAATAAATGCTCTACTCTATGGAATTGTATAACAGACATATTTATCCAAGTGATACATATATTTTTAAATACGACCCTCGACTCGTGCGATGGCAGTCGAGCTGAAACTGTGGTGGTGTAAGGACCTACAGCAGAAGTAGTTAACCAAGATGTCTAACTTTCAACCGAACAGGATATACTCCAGTGTAACACCTGGGCTAGGCACTGTTGATTATAGTGAGTCTATCGACGGGGTTTTAAAAGATTTTTCGGAGAGTTGTGACGCTGTGTTTCACGTGAAACAGGTTTTAAACCCAGGACCTCAAGATACACCTCTAGAAGTTATCAACTGTCTGGGCTATGGACATTGTTGTGTGAATATGATGAGAGACGATACAGTTCTCCCTGCAATGCCTGAAGAGGTTTTCGCACATGCATTCAACCTACCAACTATTCAGTCACCGCCAGCATCTGCATGTGGTCAGACTTCGTCAGTCCAGACATCATCTAGCTGTACCCAGATGAGTCCCACATCGCCAGCACCAACTACATCAGTAGCAGTCCAGCCTAAACGCCGGCGTCAGCTTCGCCTTCCTACATCTCGCAAGAGTCGAACCCGAGATCTCAGTCATCTAGGTCCGATCAGTGAAGACACCACTCAAGTATGTTCCACAGAAAACACTACTGATGAAAGAACTGTTGAAATTGCTCGTGTAGCAGTGCGTTCATTACTTCTGGAACTATTGAGCAAAGTATAATGTTATTTATATCAATTTTCTCTTCATTATGTATTTCAGAGTATATTTTTACTCTATGTTACTTGTATTTATGATAAAATTTATGTATTGGGTCTCTGGTTTATGTAAATAGGTTATGTTGACTTTGTCACTATGATGTGCAGTGTGTGAATATTATGTACTTTTATTACTCATTATTTAATTCTTTTAAATCAGTGATTTTTTTTCTTATCCCTTGCTGTTTGTAATAAGATTTAAATAAATATGTGTTTAACATTTAAGTTGTTTGCTTTAATTTCAAAACCGTTTAAT
The DNA here is from genome assembly GCF_032445375.1 of Bacillus rossius redtenbacheri. Lineage (NCBI taxonomy): Eukaryota > Metazoa > Arthropoda > Insecta > Phasmatodea > Bacillidae > Bacillus > Bacillus rossius. The sequence goes on along the minus strand of NC_086335.1, from coordinate 26,627,330 downwards.
GGTCCCTCTTATTAAAAATTGTTTTAAATTCAGAGTATATTTAAAAAGTTGTAACTATAAGTTATTAACCTCCTCAGCTAGAGTGATTGCTTTAATACATAAATTCTAACACTACCTTCGAGATGTCTTCCACCACTACGAGAAGAAGAGAGAGAGACTCTACACAACAGCAATATTTTTTAAATACTCTATCATAATTTATAAAAATATAGACGAAATACAGTATCTTACAGCGATGGTTAATTTATTTTTGTATGTGGGTGTAATATATATATATATACATGTCCTTTTGGAGTAGGTATGGTCAGTCTATTTGTAGAAGTCATAGAGATAGGATGTGTACGAGTATATTAATTAGGACTCGTCAGATACCCGGGTGGCTGTGACGGCAACGTAGAACTTGGTGAATACAGGCTACCGACTTGTCTCGTCTTGTCCCCCGACTTGTCTCGACTGTCTAGACTTGTCTCTACTCGTTCCCGACCTGTCTCGACTGACTACATAACACTTGGCGCCATCCGGCAGTAAATTTAAGAATTAAAGATGGCGACGGTGGCGCACTCCGGCGGTAACTTTAAGAATTAAAGATGGCGATGGTGGCACACTCTGGTAGCAACATTAGGAACTAAAGATGGCGACGGTGGCGTCATCTGCTATCGATTATATGAACTAAAATATGGCGACGGTGGCACACTCTGGTAGAAACACTAGGAACTAAAGATGGCGACGGTGGCGTCATCTGGTATCGATTATATGAACCAAAATATGGCGACGGGGGCGCCATCTACCAGCCAACTTGAGAACCAAGATGGCGGCGCCTCTGGCAACTAATTTTTAATTTGGCGCGCGATACTAGTGGCATCTACCAGCCAACTTGAGAACCAAGATGGCGGCACCTCTGGCAACTAATTTTGAATTTGGCGCGCGATACTAGCAACATCTACCAGCCAACTTGAGAACCAAGATGGCGGCACCTCTGACAACTAATTTTTGAATTTGGCGCGCGATACTAGCGACATCTACCAGCCAACTTGAGAACCAAGATGGCGGCGCCTCTGGCAACTAATTTTTGAATTTAGCTCCATTTGGTAGTCTGTGCTGGAAATAAAGATGGCGGCTGTATAATAATTATAATTTCAAATGTGGCGCCTTAGGTATGCATTAAGGAAGGCAAAAACACCCTCCCCCCCATTTATCATAAACTTGCCGTCAATACATAGCATATATAGATTATTTATTCCACTATATCCCAACTGGTCTCGTGGTCTAGTGGTCAAGGCGTCCGCCTCGTAACCACGACATCCTGGACGTTTTCACATCCCATGGATCGAATCCCAGCCTCGGCACTGAAAATATTTTAGTTAAAGAAAAAAATAAAATAATACCTGCTGCTATCTGGTGGCGACCAACAGAACTATATGACGTCACAAGATGGCTGCCTCCAGCAGACGAAAACAAGATGGCGGCCACCAGCAGACGAAACAAGATGGCGGCTGATTACATCGAATTTCGAAAAGTTGATGTTCGAAAAAAAAAATTCGAATCCAAGATGGCGGCCGTGACGAAAAGTGCAACGGTGACGTCACGATTCGAAGTTGGTGGAAATTTCTAGAAATACAAAATGGCGGATGGATTAGCATGGATTAGCATGGATTAACATATGGATTAGCATAGATTGGCATATGGATTAGCATAGATTGGTATACGAATTAGCATAGATTGGCATACAGATTAGCATAGATTGGTATACAGATTAGCATAGATTGGCATACGGATTAGCATAGATTGGCATGGATTAGCATAGATTGGCATACGGATTAGCATAGATTGGCATGGATTAGCATAGATTAGCATACGGATTAGCATGGATTAGCATACGGATTAGATGGATCCTGGATCCTGCGCCTGTCCCAGAACCGGCTATTTCCATCTACTTGCAAGTTTTTTGTCTAATGATCGATCAGATTATTTCGCCAAAAATACATTTCCCTAGTGTTAACTCTTCAAAATGATATTGCTGCAGATATATATATATATATATATGTGTGTTTAAACCCTGGCTTTGTACTTTATTTTAGACCAGGAATTTGAATATAATACTGCCCATCTTGTCAACGTTAATCATACAGAAAATGCTATTAAGTTTTCCTTGGGCTTTGTGAACTTTAGTTCACGCCATCCACCATAGATGGCAGCTCCGTGGTTGTTACACCTTTCTGTTCCTTCACTTCCGTCGCATTCACGAAATTACTGCCACCAAATGCCGTACACCAAGAACCAAGATGTTATACATAAAAAAACTATTATTTCGCGATGGTTTTGTTTTGCACTCCAAGTTCGAGACAGCAATAACGACCGACTCGCACACCTTGTTTAACGCGAGCCAGGGTCGTAGCTTTCAAAGCTTTTTGCTCTCTATCCCTCCATTCTTCGTCTGCCCCGAGACCGCTTTCCCAGTAAACAGTTCTTGTGGCCCTTGAAGACGTTTAGCAGCAGGAGGAAGAGGGGATAAAAGTCTTTGGTTTTGGTTTGGGGAGCGGGCGGGGAGGTACGCGGCTGAAGAGGAAACACGAAAGGCACGGACCCGAGGCAGTTTAATTCACAGCTCCATCATCACTTTAGTCACGGCTGGCCTGAACTAATTCCATGCCTAATGAGTATTAAATTGCCCTACGGCCGGGTGACAGGGTATGGGTTCACCCTTTATTCAACCCATCCCCCTTCCTCAACAATCCAATCCCTCCCACACCCCCATCACTAACTCTCCCTCATTCTCTCTCGTGCTCTTTTAACGCAACGGGTACTTACAAAGGTGGAGCCAAAATTAACCAGATTTGTTTCATTTACAGTTAAAAATATATAGTCGCCTTCAAAATAGGGCTCTTCAAACGTAATTCACTGTCCCTACGATTTTCAGATTGGTCCGTTTTCATGAGAAGTAGGTTTAACATATTCTACGTCCTAAAAACGCCTTCCTTCCAGATATTTTCTTTCTATTTTTCTATTTTATAGTACGTACCAGGCCTTATAAGTAGGGTGAGCAAGAAGCCATTTCATTTTATGTTTGGCCAATAGCCACCTGTCACTCAAAACTGAGTGTACAAGGGCTATGTTTTTTGTAATAAAGCCAATCTCTTATAACCATAATGACAACAGTATTTGTTTTTGTCTCTGCCTCACGCAAGAAACATAAATTGACGTAAACATGATTTTCTGTAATATCTGCTGTTGAAAAATCACTGTCCACGTCAAACAGCGTTTACGAACAAACTTATATGAACCGCTTGGACATAGGCGTGCGCTTTGAAGGTGCCATTATTATTAGAGTAAAATGAGAATTTAAATACGATTTTTGTAGTTATTTAGACTACATTGAAAAAAATATAATTTCCCAATGTTACAATTAGAAAAATATCTACAATTAGATTTTTTTAACTTGTTTCATAATTTTTTTCGGACAATGCACGTAAAATTTGTTTACTTTTTAAGCAAGAGGCGTGGAATGGTTTAAATTTGTTGCCCCTCATCTCTACCTCTTAAAGTACTGAAGGCTTCCGCTTTTCTATGTGCCGAGAAGTTTCCTAAAGGATAGGGAAACTCATCAGAAATGATATGCAATGAAAGCATCCAGGGAAGAAAAAGGAGCGAGGTGGTAGCGCAGAGGTAAGACACAACACTTGCCTTTCAGAAGTACAGGGGTTCAAATTCCGGTCCGACAATCGTTGTTTCGGTTTTCTGTGGTTTCACGTAATCAGTTCCTGGCAAATATGGACTGGGATGTTACCTTTCAGTAGGTCATGGCAACTTCCTGTCCCACTGTCACTAGCTGAATCACTCGTGCTAAGCATTCCACAGGCCAACACACACCTTCGCTGCTCATTATGGATGTCCTTCGTGTCGTAATTCAAATTAAAAAATAAATAATTAAATCTAATTAAAAATCAATTAATAAAAATTTAATAGAACTAAGACTAATGAAAGAAAATAAATCTCTTTTAGCACAGCCTACAGACGTAGGTAGATTTCGATGTACCAATTTTATCAGAAAACGTTTGGGAAACTTCTATAAACATATGGAATTATTTAAGAACTTAATGAACATGACATCCATGTGTTTTTCAATATTCCAAAATGATTTATGAAAAAAATTATTATAATAATGGAGCAAAAATATTTCGAATGTTTTTAACTCTATGCATCCATCATTGAATATCTTTCAATGAATTTCATGTTATGCCTACTTAAGTAGTTTTGAATTTTTTTGACGTGACAACGTCTAATAAATCGATGAACGCCGGCTGCACGCACGAAAAGGTGTCCCGTTACGCACATTGTCCCGTTTCGCTGTGTCCCGTTACGCTCATTTTATATTGCTCTTTGCTAACCTGAACCACCTAGCATTGCGACCGAGTCCGTAGCGTAATTCTGTTTTCATGCATTGCAATGTAACATTATCATTGCTCTTTGCTAACCCGTTCCTCCTAGCATTGCTGCAGAGTCCGTGGCGCAAATATATTATTTTTGACTGCATCTTGGTTTTGGGTAAGCCATTTTCCTTCACATCATCCTTGAAACACTATCATTCGTTTCCTACTTTTCCTATCATCGGCCTATCCTTAACAGAATAACACAGATTGGAAGAAGTTAAATAGCAAACATGTATAAAAGTTATAGTCAAAATAATCTCTTCGTTAAAGTAATAAACATATTTGAATTAATGAGTGCAAATAAAAGTAAATTTATCAATTAAATTGTAGATTTAATTTCACTCCCTCTTTGTATCCATACATAACAGTGATAATTCAATAAAAATGATTCAATTTTATTCATAAAAGTATGCAATCATTTAATCATTGTTTTGTTATGACGTTGTCAAGATAAACTATAGTCCTTAATCCGACTTTACAAACAACCAATTTTTTACCTTCAAACACTACTTTTCATCCCTTGCACTAATGCATAGTCGAATAAAATTTTGCTTTGGACCCTGGTTTCTAAGTTCATATTGATGGTTTCAAATACGTTCGAAAGAATTTGTCTGTAAGAAAGCATTAATTTTTTTTATATCAACCCCTGTTATATCGGTCATAGTTCGTTTCAGCTAAATATTTGGATTATGTTTAAAAATTTTCATTATAAATTTTAACAGATTTGATAATATAACAACTAAACAACTAATGACTTATTTTTGTTATTCAAACCTTGTTATTTCTATTCCTTGCATTTATGGCTGGTTCTATAAAATATTATTTCATACGTAAGTTATAGATAATATTTTAAGGTTTTACAATAAATAAGAACGGATTTAATAGTGTACATGGTACGGAATCTATAATTTCTTTAAATTATATGCCTGTTTTATTTCAACCCCTTGGAAAACTTTTGATTTGACAATGATTTTGGAGTCTCTGGACCATGAAACAAAAACTATAAAAAAATTTACCGAAAGTTCACACCATGGTAACGGCTACAATAAGAAGTCAATCTTCGTAATCTAACAAAAACCAAACACGACATTCCGGATTCAACACAGCATAAACAATGCAATGGCCGTTGCCAGGAGCTAAAGAAAGCGCCAACAACAATGAAATAGACGTTTCCATGAAAAAGGAGTGAAACTTCATGGAGGTATTAATCTATGGAGTCGGTATGTATTCTGAAATTGAAGTCAACTGGTTAGCAATTTGATAATGAAAACAAATCACAGCTATATAAAGGCTAATATGCTATAAATTAATTTAAAACTTGAAACTTGCTAGGACGTCTCGTAAACATGTCATAATGAAGTGAGCAATTGTTAAAAAAATATGATAACGCAAGGAATCATCATTAAAATTCATTATAACAAAAAACATTTTGCTATCCCTATTGGAAATTTGGGGTGGGAGGTCGTTCTCATTTTGACTACAATGGTTAACGTGGGAAAGATTGTACACACCAACACCCTGAATTTACCTCCATGTGCAAACAAATAAATAATATTAACAATAAAAAGTAGAACTAATTTCGAAAAATTCTTTCCAAACGGGTGAAAACAGAACTCCCCACTCCCCCTCCCCCTCCCGGGCCGTAATTATCCATAAAAGATTTGTGCAATGGGAGCGCATGACTTGATGTAAGTTTTTGGACATACGCCATTGCTAAGAACTTTTTCTGTTGAAGAAAAACTGATAAATAAAATAAATAAAAATACACAAGAAAGACAAAAAACACACAAAATTAATCAAACAATTGCTGTTGTCAACAAGAATATAAACACCACAAAATATTCCGAAACAGAAATATGGTCAACAAACAAAGAAAAAACAAAGAAAAAAGTACTAAGTGAAGAAAAAAAACACACAAATGATGACAACACAAAAATATTGAAACCAAAGTAATTCAGCACAACAGTTGAAACGAGACAAAAACACGACAAAACGAAAAGACAAAAAAATACAATAGTTTTACCAAAACAGAAACAAGCGACGTTTCGGGAACTGCTATCTGCTCCCGTCCTCAGGCAGAGACGCACATGGTACGGAAACACAGGTGCGACTGAGAAGGGGCTGCCGCCGTTTCCTCATATGCTCGGCCGGGAGCGATACCGGGAACTCTTACGTTCCATTAACTCGCTATGTGGGTGCCAATATAAATAGTGCGACCCCGTCACTTTGTTCGAATCATTGGAAACGACGGCGGGGCGCGAAGTGTGCGATTTTAAGATTAAAGGTGACTCACGGTCCAGAAAGAAGTAAAATAGCTGTCGCATGTTGCTTGGCTCTATTTTTAATAGTGTAGGTGTCAGAGAAGGGGCTGGAAAATGAGGGTATTTATCAGAGAAAGGGCCTTTCTCTGATAAATACCCTCATTTTCCAGCCCCTTCTCAGTCGCACCTGTGTTTCCGTACCATGTGCGTCTCTACCTGAGGACGGGAGCAGATAGCAGTTCCCGAAACGTCGCTTGTTTCTGTTTTGGTAAAACTATTGTATTTTTTTGTCTTTTCGTTTTGTCGTGTTTTTGTCTCGTTTCAACTGTTGTGTTGAATTACTTTGGTTTCAATATTTTTGTGTTGTCATCATTTGTGTGTTTTTTTTGTTCACTTAGTACTTTTTTCTTTGTTTTTTCTTTGTTTTTTGACCATATTTCTGTTTCGGAATATTTTGTGGTGTTTATATTCTTGTTGACAACAGCAATTGTTTGATTAATTTTGTGTGTTTTTTGTCTTTCTTGTGTATTTTTATTTATTTTATTTATCAGTTTTTCTTCAACAGAAAAAGTTCTTAGCAATAGCGTATGTCCAAAAACTTACATCAAGTCGTAATTATCCACTTAACAAATTTTACTACTCCAGGTCTTAAAGTCACCGCGCTAGGCACACTATAGACCAAAATCTTAATAATATGTATTATTATTATTATATTAGTGTCGACGTGAATCGACGTCTCTTATGACCTCGTATCGACGAGTTTCTTAAGCCAAAATAAAAATAACATCCTAGCGGGAGGAATCAGAACTAACGACTTATCACCTAGCTTTCGTTAGGTTATTAGTCAACACTTGCATTTGGACATAATAAATATTTTAATAAGAGCAAAAGCACTTAAATGTTTTGTGATATTGTTAGCAACTGAACGAGAGAAGTAGGGGGGGGGGGGGGAATCTCATATGTGTACATAATTCGTACAGTTTGTTATTTACGAGTCATTCATACGCGATTCGACTCTAGAGGGCAGCTGGGTTATTGTGGAAAACCTGTTTATAATCTTGTTCCTTAATATTTTTGGAAATTTGTTGGATCACTTAAGTTATGTACAAATATAGTGTATTTAAGAAGTAATGATGTATTGAGGAAATATTAACTGTTAGTTGAGCTTGGGTATACTATGTCCGCATTCTCAATAATTATATGTGTTCTTAGTGATAAGCGCCTGCAATATACATACTATCCTGAAAAATATTATATATTTTCATCATCCTTAACGCGTCGTAAGGGGTTACTTGATGGGCTCTCAAAAAATGTCTAAGAGCTAATTATAAAATTTATAAAAAAACAGCGTAAAATACCATGACTGAAATAACAATGCGGCACTAGCCAATCAACAAATTACTCTTTTCAAGTGATATGTGCACTATATAGTTATTTCCACCGTAATTACGTGAAATAACGCCCATATTGTAGGTTTAGGTTCCTATCCAATTTAACTCAGCTCACGAGGAAACACATAAAACAATGCAGAACTTCCATAAATTGCCATTTACATGCTGCGGAGCGTAAAAATATTTTTATCTCAAGTGTAAGAGTCAGAAGAAAGTAAAACTGATTCCAAAAATTTCTTGGGGGAGATATTTTCGCGAGAAATCACCATATCTTAGGTATATGTGGTTTTACTTCAGCGTAAAATTGCACCTGCGAAATGGAAAAATATTACTAAGGTTGAATATGGCTAGGTGTTACTAATGGGTACTCTCTCCAGGCAACCAAAGGCTCAATGGCTGTCCATGAACTCACGCATGCTCGTGTTATCACTTGAGAAAATACTGTGAAATTATATCATCTAAGCTAAACCTTATCAAAGGCGATTATCTGCCAGAATCAAAAAGGTTCCGTCAAAATATCGTTGGTTGTCGAGAGTTAAAAACAACCTACTCCGAGGACGTTAAGAACACAGACGGAGAAAAAGTTTTAACGGCGACTCCTCCAACAAACGAATATGCAAATTTCGGCGGGACTCGGGCCTTTGGCGTTTGCGATGCAAGCCAAGTGAAAGGGTGAAATGTAACTGACGCGATGGTTAATCATTTCTTCCCCCCCCCCCCCCCTCCCCAAGGACGGCCTGCGAGGGAATGAAATCTGGGCGGGAAGCGGACAGGACAGCGGTTAAGGGGCACCAGGAGACCGACTCCACGTGGTCGTGGTGATGAGAAGACCAGCGCAAATCGCCCTCGGCCACAACTCCCTGAGCTGTCTCGCCTCTCGGCTGGGCCCGAGGTGGTTCATGCTGAGATCTCCGGCTCTTTCTTCCTCCTTCGCAGCCCGAGCAGGAATCGCGAGGCCTGTCGGCGGTCAGTCTTGCTGTACTTCCCGCAGGTGTTCTCTGCACTTGTTGCTGAACTCCTAGACAACACACGTCAACCATAAACATAATAGCTTATTTCTGTAATTTACATGGATATATTTTTTACTGTCAAAGTATTCCATAACATAAGTTTACAGGCTGTAAATTGCCGACAAAATTTTCCGTTCGCGCTATGAACATACCGAATAAAGTAAATTTTGGTGACTGACACTGTAAAAATATATATCAGAAATAAGTTTTATTTTGCGGCTGGGATAGACATTTCCATTGGAGCAATAATACCTAAACTTCAATGCTAGCTATATGATGATATGTAATTTAGAAATGTTAAGTGTGTTTCACGCCACAGCTAGCCTAAGTTATTGTTATTGTAAATACATTTGCTTTTCTTAAAGGTTTATCTATATCAATATTTTTTTTTATCAAGTGAATGTTTTCCTTGATGTTTAACTACAAATTTGTATGTAGGTTCTTTACACGAAAAAAGTTTTTTTACTATTTGTATGTTTATTTATAACAGACGGTAGAAATATTACAAATTATGTCTTTAAAATCAGATGATGAACAATTTTAAACTTAAAACCACAAGAAATGAAATTGAAATTCAACAACAAATGTAAATTTTATATGAAAGAATTCAATTTATGACTAAGAAAGAAAGAGTTTTTAGAGACGTGTTACCAAGAAAAAATACATAATACTTATAATTTATTACAATATAATTTATTACAATATTAAATTGACAAAAAATATTTAAAGAAAGCCAACACTGTGACCCTAAAAATAAAAGATAACATATTAATTCCAAATGAAATGCAAAGGTTATTTAATAAGGAAAATTAAATATTTATGTTGTACGGGAAATTCCTAATATTTATGTGTGCCTTCAAGCGCACACATTGATTCAATAGCTAGTTTATAAAATAAACAATATTTATGCTATACAATGCATCAACTAATAATCGTACTCGTAGTCCTATTCAAATTCTTTAGACGAAGAGATTTTGGTTTTGTTAATCATTTTAACGTTTAATAATAATTAATACAGAAAGTTTATTATTCGTAAAACTCATTTATTAATCGACTAACAAGCTAATACTACGTAAAGGTAATGATTAATGAAGCTTATTAATTTTGTTTTAAACTACAAAGTAATTTTCGCAAGGAATTTAAAATGAGTTTCGTAAACTGGTTACTTTTTTTTGCTATTTATTAGCTAGTGTTTACATTGGTGAATAAATTACGTGTAAGGCATTGATAACGGAAAAATTTTAAGGGTGCACTCAAACAACGTTTTCAAAGAATTGGATCACCATTTAACTAAGGTCCGATGTAGTGCATGAACAAAGTCTATTCTTAGAGTGTAGCAAGGGGGTAAAATTCTGCTTTCTCAAATACTTAATTTCTGAACAGTTACTTATAAATAATATGTAAATATGAAAAAGAAATGAAGTTATCTGTTAGCTTACCGCATGCCTTTTGGAATGCACTGTTCACTAGAATGTTTTATGGTGTTCAAAATGATTTGCTTGTTTGTTATAAGCGTGAGAATCAGACGCAATTCATTTAAAAGGTATTGTTGGTGCTACTGTTGGGTGGTCCGTAAGGAACACCCACGAAGCTGTCGTATGGATATTTTCTAAGAGGTTATTCATCTGACTTGTTATTACCTGCCTAATGACATCGCCTGTCGCTCAAGGCTAATTAAGCCTGAATTGGTTGAAGAATTGAACCGAGACGTGTTCGAATGCCCGAAGATAAGTTTCGGTGGCTGGTTAGTAAGCAGCTCAAACAAACACGTGTTTGCCATAGAAAATACAGTTCTCGTGTCATATCTAAAAACAAGCGTGTGTGCTGCATCACAGTCGTTCAAAAATAACGTGTATCTGGTTTTTTCACACAAGCTCACAGAATATTCGATACTCGCACTCAGAAATGTTTTCAAGGAAGAAAAATTACAATGTGCGTACTTAGCTGATGCTAAGCGAATATCAACTCTTATATTACCAATTAATAAAAAAAATGATATAATTTCTTAGTGTAAACTTAATTGCTCCATCCATACGGCTTTTTTAAAGGTGTCATTTTACTGTACTTAGCTACCAAATGTCAAGGAGAGAGCGTATAACTGGAAAAAATATTTATTTTAAAACCACGTAAGAATTATGAATAATTTTTTATCACGATCAGAAGTGGAATAAAACTAGTATCTAAATAAAGATAAAATTTTAATTGTTTTCTATTTCTTTTTTTAATATAAATCTAATAAAAACATTACAACAATTCCAGTGCAATAACTTTACTGTTTCTCAGGAGGAATTATACTATTTAGAGGAGTCACTAAAATGAGAGTGCCAGAAAATGCAGCGCCTTTTGCATGACAAGGTACTCACTCATTAAATAATCGCAGAAAGACGTTTCTTTCATGAGGTGAACAAGTTTTTATTGTTCAAATCTGTCATCTGGCATGAATTTTAGAAAAAATCCAGAAAATTTGCGAATGCATAAAGTAACACACACTTCTACAAACAAATGTAAGTGACTTTATAGTTTAAAGTTTCAAAATGACTTGAAAATCAAATTATGATGCAATGCTGAGCCAGTTGTTTCATTTACTCATCTACTGTACTGACACAATCTTTAAAGCGCCTCAAAAAATTCATTGAAGACAAGAAACTAATATTTTTAAGCCGTGAGTTCATTTACACAACGCAACAAATATAATGCCTAATAACCACTTCTTTCTTGTGACAAAAAAAATTGTTTTCATCATCACGAATAAAAATAATACCAGCTAACAGTAATGATAAAGAGGTTTACTTCAAAAACCTGTAGCCGAGGAAAACGTTGTGGCCACATATCTTTCGTACATGCTTTAAGTAGGGTAAAAAGCAAAAATAAATAAATAAATAAAAGTGCGGAGTTATAGAATACACCAGCCCTAATAATAAACATATTTAGGCTTTAAAATTAATAAAGATGTGCATTTTACCACTACCCAACCTAGTCTACTATATATTAAGTAACTACCAGAAAAAAATATTGCGATGAAGTTAAGTTAAGGCAATGCACAACACGCACTTTATACTTACTGGCTTTGCCTTTATCCACCACAATTATATTTTTACTAGGAGGTTGTTCGGCACTTAGGGCACCCTTTGAAAAGTGATGAATATAAAAAAACCTTTCATTTAATAAAACCGAAGCTATTATCAAAAATACAATTTATTTTAATGTTGCACAAATGAAAATATTTTCTTATATGTATGAATTGATAAAAAATATTTGAAAAATATATACATACATAACGTGCATCTGTACTATCTGCCAATAATTTAAGTAGCAAAAAATTAATTTACCACAAAAAATATAATATAAAAATTCAAAAGTGAATAACTACAAAATAGCAAATTTGCAAAAATACTTATATTATATACATAAAAAACCAAAGGGTTTTTATAAGAACATAAATGGAAAAATATCAGCTTTATTAAAAAATTAAAACAAAGATCTTCGAAAATGCATAAGATAAAATTGAAAATAGTATTACTTGTATTTCCAAAAGAAGAAAAAACTTCACCGTTTTTCGTTAAAAGTTAAAAATTTCTGAGATATAAGACTCTTTAGTAATTATAACCATAGTTAGTTTAAGACACCTACGGAGCTGTTGAGAAATGATAAATATAACAAACACTTTAATCTTTGCTATTAAACAATAATTTAATCAGCAAGAAATTAAGTGACCACAAAAACGAATATAATATAAACATTCAAAAGGGCGAAACTACAAAAAAAAATACCAAAAAACCTTCGGGCACTAAAATATTTATTTACATTTAAACATACAAGAAAAAACAAACCTTTTTTTAATAAAATTATAAACTTCTAAGATATAAGCATATTTAAAAATTAAAAATAAAAATAAATTTGTTTTTAACAAAACGAAATTCAGGAATAGAGCGGATATTTGCTGCAATAAATTTATTCCCACGATAAATGCATGATAATGCATAGTTAAAATATATTGAGAGTATTACTAAGAATAATCTTACGCGTGCACACATGCACACACTAGGAAAAAGTAAAAAAATTCATCTCTAACCTGCAGTACATGAGTAGGTAGGAACTACGTGAAGCCCAAAAACATTTTGTGGATTACCTTTGTAATCATTTAAAATTCAACTGCGTATAACTTTGTGCTGCTTCTGCTATTGACTCAAAGTAAATATGGAGGGTTCTGGGCCTATTAGAAACCTTAAACTAAAGAAAAAACAATCCACCAGTTATCCAATTCAGGCGTCTCACAAGTCAGCAGCCAATGAACAAGTGACATTTTTGCCCGAACATGCAGAGAACGGACGAGTCCGTATACAGAGGTCGTCGAACCCGCGAAAATTTCCAGGTCACTTAGCTACACGTGAACAGTTTGAGTTCCCCTTGTTTATGTTTATTTTGAAAGGTAAATAATAGATACTGTTTGTGTAAACTATGGTGACACAAGAGTAAACCACAAGAAACCTTTTCTGACATTGTCTCGTTTCCCACGCGCAAACTGGTTTCAAATCCGTATAAACAAGATCTACAGGTATATGGCCGGAGCATGAACTTCACCGAACTGGTGCTAAACTGACAAAAATTTCTTTCCGAAAAAAAAAGAAGTATAATTTGTTATAATATTTTTTTTTTTTTTCCTTTAGCGACCATCCGCGTGACGTGGTCCGCTGGAGCCGAAGCGAGTGCCCGGGACCACAAAGGCCGCTCATTAGGCGAGCCCGCAGTGGAAGGCGGTCCGTCACGAGCGGCGCAGGCAGACGTGAGGGTGTCTCAATGGGGTGTTCAGCATCACAGTCGGCAACAAGCTCGCGAGCCAGCGCCGCGCCCTGGCGGCCCCGCGCGGACACCAGCACTCTGGCCGTGAAGTCGCCCGGTCCCGACTCTGAGCCAGCTTGTCGTCGTACCGACCCCACATCTCGTCTTTTGGGCCAGCGTTAGGATGCTAGGGGCGAAACCACAATTTCGGACATTGTTATTCAGTATTTCGAAATAATTTCACTGACGAGACAGGGCCACAGATACAACACAACAAAAGAGTTAAACTTTAAATTTAAAAGTTGGTTGACTGATGACTAGATACGACTTCGTTTATCTATGTATTTGCTTCTCTTCCTGTAAAAATTTCTTTTTAAAAGAATTTTTTTTCAAATGTTACTTAAAACGTTTATTGGAAACTACTTTTTAAATATTTAAACATATTAAATTATTATTTATATTCAAATTCGATTTGAAAAAAATTATATATAAATTCGTTTTGTAGGAAAATATAAAATTAAAATTACAAAGTAGGTTGAATAATTTCATCAAATAGGATTTTTAATGTAAGTAATAATAAAGTTATAATGTTCAATATTGGTTTTTGAAAAAGATTTTGTATCACTCAAAAATTATATATTTTAAAGGCATATATCGTATTATAATGTGAGGAAACAGTAGTGGATTTTATTTAATTTTTAATAAATATTTTGATTTATGATTGTAATTACATTATTATTTTTCATGTGTCAGCCGGTTTAAGGAAATATAGGACTCTTACATGCACTGTTAAAGTATATGCACTATATGTATATATTAAGTATAACAATTCTTTGGATACTCTGCTTTATCGAGATGAATGGGCCACAACATGATGGAAGAATTTCTGGGTTATACTGCTTGGTTGGGCTTTTGTCAGTACAATAAACTGAGAAAATGAGAAAAGGAACAGTGGGATATTATGTTTGGTAGAGATGAGTAGTAGGGGAAAGGAGTATAAGAGTGCGCAGTCGGGTAAGAGTACGCAGATCATTTTTATTATGTTGGTATCACTGCAAGCTAATGCCAGTGCGGTGTTTAGGTGTGTATGCGTGAACGCTGTTTCCTACTAAGTTGTTTCGAGTTACGTGTATTTTGCCTGGAAGTTATAGAGGAATAAGTGATTTACTGTAAAAGGTATGTAATTTTTTTAATAAACAATTTAGTGTTTTTGAACTCTTTAAGATTTGTTATTTCGTTTAAAGTTTATTTCATAATAAAGTACGTCATGTCGAGAACAACATGGCGTGGTTAGCAGTTCTCTATGTGTACTGTGCTGCTATCTGTTGACGATGTAACGAAACACTACGTATGTGGCTAAGAGTGCGCACTGGGTTTGTGAATGCGTACTCTTAGCCTCCCACATTTGTTCCACTGTTATCAAAAGAAACTTTTCTCTATGGAAATGTATCATATTACTTTAAGTGTAGTGATAACAGCAATACTAAATAATACATAAATACTTGTTTCTATTAACATTATTTATTATTTTGATGTGAATTTACCTTCATTGTTGCAGATATGATATCTTTATGAATGGCTCCATACAAGCGAAAAAGTGAGAGGGTTCTGACCACACAGGACATCTTAGATGAAGCAAAACGGAAAATAGAGGCTGGTGACAGTAAAAGGAAAGTGGCCAGAGATTTGGGAATTAAGGAAAGCACATTAAGGAAAAGACTCAAAGCAGTAAGTAAATTTTGTTTGCATGGCTGCATGAAAAAATGAAACAGTTTTTTGAAGGCCATTAAATATTATGTGTAGACATCGTGGTGTAGACCTACATACATTCCAGTAGGCTACCATAGATATGCCTACAATTGTTTAATGATAAATTATTTGTAGTGTTAAGTAAACATGTTTTCTGTAAATGTATTAGGGCCTATTTCTTAGTTGCACAAAGCATTTAAATACTTTGCCATTAAAAACATTTAGTAGGGCCTATTTCAAACGAAACATTTGACAGGGTAAAAAACCTAACCACATATTTTGCGCTTTCTTCAAAACAGTTCCTTTTCTTTTAGCCTAGGGATTCCGTTTTATTTTAGTTTTTATTTTGTGGTCTAGGCTACAAAGTTATGGCTCTGTTTGTTGCAGGGGACGGTTCCGGTATCACTTGGGCGCTTTAAAAATGCTTTGTCAGATGAAATGGAAAAAGAACTTGCACAGCATTGTAAAGATTTGGACAACAGGTTCTACGGCCTTACAAGAAAGCACATAATGAAAGTAGCTTTTGATTTTGCAGAGAAGAATGGAGTTTCTGAAAGATTCAACCAAGAAAAAAAGTTGGCAGGAAAAGATTGGTTAAAAGGGTTTTGCAAACGCCACAAACTTTCTGTTCGTGCGCCAGAATTATGCAGTGTTGCAAGAGCGGTGGGTTTCAATAAAGTTCAAGTTTCAAGATTTTTTGAAAACTTGAAGCAGTGTCGTCTCGAAAAAAAGTTTCCACCGCACAGGATCTTCAATATGGACGAAACAGGGGTCACTACGGTTCCCAACAAAACACCCAAGATAATTAGCCCCAAAGGAAAAAAAACTGTCTGCAAGGTGTCTAGCGCAGAAAGGGGGCAAACTGTAACTGCTGTATGCTCCATTGGCGCTACAGGTTTTTATGTGCCACCTGCACTAATTTTTCCCAGAAAAAGAATGAATAACATGCTCTACAAAGATGCTCCGACAGGAACTTTGCCTCTGATCAGTGACACAGGATACATGACCACAGATCTTTTTATTGAATGGCTCAAACACTTTGCAATGTATGTCAAACCATCACTAGACGATCCAGTTCTCTTAATAGCAGATAACCACTCAACTCACTGTTCTCTCGGTGCAGTTTTATTTTGCAGGGAAAACCACATAACATTTTTAACCCTACCCCCACATGGTAGTCATCTTACCCAGCCTCTGGATAGGGTTGTTTTTGCACCACTGAAGACAGCATATGCAACTGAAGCAGAAAAGTGGCTAGTACAAAATCCAGGAAAGGTGATAACTCTTTACCAAGTTGCAGGCATTTTTGGTGCTGCGTACAGTGCCACTGCGAGTGTAAAACTTGCTGAAAGAGCATTCAAAGCTACTGGAATAGAGCCATATGATCCTGATGTCATAAGCGAAGATATGTTTGCTCCATCATTGGTGACTGCTCAAATTTCTAATGAAGAGGGCTTAGGGCTAGCCCTACATCAACCTGAAACCATGTCTACTGAAGTTGAGAAGAACTGTGATTCCAATAATTTGAATAACGATCAAGAAAATGGCAATTTGCTTTCTTCAGAACCCACAACATCTGGCACAATACGCATTCAAATTCAGTCAGTTCTGCCACTTCCACAACATAAGCGGCAAGAAAGCAAAAACAAAAGACCAGCTCAAAAATCAAATATCATAACTTCATCCCCTTACAAAAATATATTAGAAGAGAAAGAGAAGGCAAAGCAAGAAATAGAGAAGGCAAAAGCTGATCGAGCTCTACTGAAAACAAGACATGAGGCCGAGACAAAGAATGCGAATACAAAGAAAGTAAAGTCAAAAAATAAACTTAGAGCCAATTTTGAAACTGTTCAAAGTCAAGGTCCCTCTACAAGTCATGGTGAACCATCCACTGAAGTAACTACCTGCCCTGCTTGTAAAGAATCCTATGACGAAGACTGGATCCAGTGTGGAATATGCAACGACTGGTGGCATGAAGGATGTTCCAGTTATGAAGGCTATGGACCTTTTGTGTGCGACTACTGTTGATGCGGACTCTTACCCTCACTGATGCGGACTCTTACCCGCATAGTAGGCCAAGAGTACGCATTTGGCATTATTTTGTAAAACATTTTTATTAGTCTCATGTTTAAATCATAATTGCTAGAAAAAAATTCTGATGTTTCCTGATTGAGTAAAGCATGTTCTGTAAAATTTGTGTTTAGATATCATTTCAATTACTGCCCTAAAAAATTACCAACTTTCTAAGTGCGCACTCTTATACTCCTTTCCCCTATACGATGGGATACGATTGACGGAATATAATGGAATACGTTTGGCAGGATACGATGACAAAATGAGTGGTATGTGGAATTTTGCTAAGTTTTGTGCCTGTAATCACTGGTGGCTTGGAGGTTGTTAATAGGTTTAATAGTAAGCATAAAGCATGTTTAGTATGGTCACTATATGACTCTTTGTTCGACAATGATAAGTAAATAATCCAAAACTTGTCTGTAGCGACTTTTCAATTGTTTGCATGAAATCTTCTGTGCTTTCTATATTCTCGCTATTTCTTACGATTTTTTTTCCGACCATAGTGGTATGTTTGAGTAGATTGTCCCACGGAATTGAATACCAGAAAGAATCCCATATTTACTACACACTTGCTTACACCGCGCTGACGAACTGCATCGTAGCTGTTCCGAAACTACCCGAAGCGCATCATTTGCATCGACATTGAGAAAATTATAGGGAATGAATAAAAAATTAAGATTTACTAACCTGGGTTGGGTTGGGTTCGGTTCGGTTCGGTTGGGTTAGTTTATTACCATCTTGCTGAAGAGAATTATAGTTAGGTTTTTCAAAAAAGGGAAAACATTTTTACAGTTTTTTTTGCATAAATTAATACTTTTCGTGTATGTATCTATCTGGGTTTTATTTGAAAGAATTAATTTAAATTTTGTGTCCGAGTTTCATATTACAGGTTTATTCGCAACGTAAGAACACGTGAATTTGCTTGTTACCGAGATTAGATGCTTACACATCGCTTGCGAGCACTGAAAGGCTGGCTCGCATTTCTTTTTTTTTCCACGGGAATGTTCAACAGAGCGACGCCCATCTGCTGCATTCTGACATCTATGCGGCGGGGTTTCTCGTAACAGATACGTGTGTTGGAAATTAGTGTAGCCCATTGTGGTCACGAGACAAGAGGATCCCGCCGCCATGAAAGTGGCCCTGTGAGAGTGAGAGTAGGTTAGAGAGAGAGGGGGTAGCATCAATTTACATTGTACACTCAATACCGGTTACTTAGCGCCATGCGAGCCACGATGTTCCCCCCCTCCCCCATTGCATTCCTCCCTCGCATGATACTATTTGACAGCGCGTCAGAATGTCTGGGTAATGACGCCGGCAAAGCTGGACGCGACCAAAGAGATCATTGGCGGGTCGGACCGAAAAAGACCCTTGGGTAGGGGGAGAGGGGTGGTTCGGGCGAAACAGACAGCATGAAATATTGCAGCTAATGAATTCCCTCGTCGGGAAGGCGAAATGAAAGGTCGAAGGACGATCCCAGTGGAGATGATGAGGGGGAGGAGGTTGAGAGAGACAATTTCTGCCTTCCTGCCAGCCTCAGAGATGTCTAAATTTGACCTCGTGCCAAAGTAAAATGAACCAAAAATTACGCGTACACTATCCAAAACGATTACCGTCACATCCATTAGGAAAAAAAATATATTCCAAAATTAGGCGGAAATAAATAAATATTGTAAACACGAAACTCTCAAACTACAAAGTGCCTGTCCATACAGAGATTTATTTAAATTTCAAAGTTAATTTCTTAAGTGATTAAATCCTCATCACGTGTTTTAATGGACGAACATCGTCCACAAAGTTAGTTTCCCTAGTGCCTTAAAATAAAGAAAAATTATAGTTTATATAAATAGTTATTGCAACAGCTTCAGCAAGTATTCAGCTATTTTTCAACATATTCGCCACCGGAATTGCGACATTTGTTGAACAGTGAGAACAACTTTTGAATACCTGGTTCGTATAAGTCTACCACCTTGTAATAGAACAACTGTGTGAGGATAACTCCGCCTGTGTCGTTCTCGAAACGCTGATGCAAAAGGCCCTGTCCCACTGTCAAATATTTGTCTCCAACTAAATTTGACAATAGAGTTGGAGGGTAGTATTGGACTGGAAAATTTTCCCCATTAAATAAATTTGTATGTATAACCTCAAATATATGTTGAATCAAGTCACACATTAAATTTTTTTTGTCTGAGCTATCTCAAACTAGTCAATTTTTATTCTCATTTTGAAATTAAATAACATATAGAAATGCTGGATAGAATTTTTAAAATTTTTTTATATTTTGTAAGTTTTTAATATTTTAAACAACCATAAAATTAACTCGCAATAATATTCTGTACACAATAAACTAAATATTTAGTGATTGTTTTCAATTTATATGAACATAATTTTTACACAAAATTATTCCGTAGAATTCATATTAACATTATTTTAGTTATTTAACTATTACAACCTTTTTAATCACCCATTCCTCATCATTTAAAAGAATCATTGTGGAGGAAAGTTCTAGAATTCAAAATAGAGGAATATTCTAGGCATCAAGATCGCAGAATGTTCTAGAAACCAAGATGGCGCAAAACCAAAATGGCGTATCCAAGATAGTGTCTGGGGTCAAGGTCAAGGTTATCCTAAATGGCTACCGTGATGTGACAGTCCAAGATGGCTGTCGGCCCCTCAGGCACCTTAACCTGGAACCTCTTTCTGGAGTTCCCAATATGTATTACTCCCATTCTGTCATTGATCGATCGTTTATGCGCAGTCGCTTTGGCGATATAAGCTGTGATAGCCTCCTATATCGCTATCACATGTTTCTTGTAAATGGAGATACACCAGTCTGAAGCAGGACTTCTTTAAAAATATTTAGTTGTTATACATTTTTTAATTTCTTATATTTTTATTTTTTTAACAAACCTGGGTTGGAACGAATGACACATAAATAAAATACATTTAAAAATCTGATTATTCTTTAAAATGCGTAAAATAAATTCTTTATTGTTAATGCAGGATGCAAAGATATCCACATAAGCTCTTTTGTGATTTATATTGGTGTAATATGATACCAAAGTAAATGTACTATCAGCGAAGTTCTTGCTTAATATAAAATATGAACTGAGTGTAAATTTAAGTCAAGTATGGGTGAATTTTTGTGAAGGGTAGTAAAAAATTTTACGCTTTAGAGTTTTTTTTTAACCAGACCATTATTAAAATAAGGTAATACGAGAAACCATACAGACATACATAGAATGAGTTGAAATTTAATCGAATAACGCCAGTTTGACACCATATACGGTAACTGTTGCAGGCGTTACTAAGACTACTCCAAGGAACAGCAGCAATAACCATATCCTCAAAGTTAATGTTCTAGACCAGGAATTAATTCTTAAAGCGGCTTTCAGAAACGAAACGGGCTGAGCTTACCTCTTGTCGACATTGAGGACATCCCAGACGAAGTGGCTTTGAGACTCGTCCCTGAACCGCCAAGGTCCCGCATTTTATTTATTTTATCGCGTTGTTTACTTTGCCAGGTTCCGTACATGTGTTAGCTTTACGGTGAATGATAAATATATGGATTGTCTTTGAACTTAGATGAGATATTTTGGTGGCATGTTTGTGCGAGAATTTTCGCTTAGCTAGAAGGAAGATCTAGATGTACTTGTTTGGTACTAGGCGGTGAGAATGAACAAAACAATTATGTTCTAAAACCGTTTTTATGGTACTACTTAACATGATGGCGTACAAAGAAATTTGAAAAATACAAAGTTGAAAAAAAAAAGTCTTAAATGTGATTACCATTGACCTCCTTGCATTATAGCGCAACGTAAGATAAAAAAAAAATTACACATGTTAATAATAGTTTCAGCTCATGTTCTTTTACGTCCCTGGGGAACGAAAGAATGGGGGATTGTAGGTATCTTCTTATTTTTTTTAATGGCATCGTGATTATTTTTCCCCTCTCGCCGCGACGCGCCGGGCAGATAAGACTCGTTGGAGCGAAGAGCGCGCACATATCTTATCTCCCCGCCTCTCTGATGAGCGAGCCTAATCACAATAATGCGGCACGACGACCCTCCCGCGTGCTGAATTATGACACGTTTCCTTGACCTCTCGCAGTTAAGAAGACGACCCCCTCCCCCCTACTTCTCTCAACCATACACAGCATTGCCTTTCCCACCAACCCTCCGTCATCCCTCCCACCTGTCCCCATTTCCCCCCACCACTCTCGAATGAACGCGACTTGAGCAGAAAACATCTCTCCCTCCGCGACACTCGGCACTGCCAACTTAATGTTTTCCAAACTAAATGCAGGTTTCCAGCACAGTTATGAACATGAGCGTACGCGGAATGTCGTTAGGTGGAAAGGGGAGGGATAGAACATCTTTACCTGCTGTTTGTTTTCAAACTCTTTCCTATTGTTTGTGGGAATTATTTATTTTTTTTAAACGGTTTCGGGGGTGCTGTGTAAATATTTTATACGATTTCGAGAGATATATTCCCACCTTATCCCCTCCTTCGAATGCCACAAGTCAGCCTTTTATTTGCTTGTGGAAAATCGAGAAGTTCCAACGGTATTATCAAGTAAAACATCTGCTGTTTGTATGTATTTCCAATAAAGTATATTTCTCAGTTAGAGCCTTTTAAAAATGTCTAATTTTGATGAAGGCAATGACGATACTCAACGAGACCATACGCTTGTGTAAGAGTACGGTTTAACACATTGTCCGTGTGCTGTATTGTGTAATGCTTACAGAGGAGGACACAGAATTACCGTAAAACCTATTTGTATAAAAAAGTTATGGTAAAGTATCAATTAATCAATAGAACAATAAGTTGTTTATAAGTTTATTAATAAAAAGGTTTAGTGCAATGGAGTGTAGAATTAATTTATCCTTACCATTCAATTGAATAATATAATTAGGTTTTTGAAATGAGTCAAACCATGCTTAAACAGCTTGTGTTGATAAACGTTCAAATTAGTAAAAAAATGTTTATCTCAAGTTTGTACGTTTTTACCAAGCTTATAAAAAATGCAAACTAAACTTAAACTTTATATTGAGGATTGGGTGGATATGTTTTATAAAATAATTCACTTTACACATGTTGTATAAGCTCAACTCAATCCTACCATTGTTTTATTTAAGCTCTTTCTACGTGAACTTATTGAAATGTTACAGTGATAAAAAATATTGAGAAATTAAAAATACATATATTTAGCATACCATTTGTAACATTATTCGCATTTTATTATTTTAGTTGTTATTTGGATTTGGTTTAGATTTTAAAAATTGTATTTGGAAAGTTTCTCTCTTAGTTGGCAGCACTGGCGACATTGGTTATAGATGCGGTCCCATGTAGACTTGGGCAAGATGGTAGAAATATCTTGTAGCGGGCCGAAATAAAAAAATATATATCTGGGATAGTTTTTGAAAGACGCTTTGGTATACGGAACCACCGACCATGCTGTTCTTCTCGTGTATGTGAACTCCCATGCTGTTTTATAGACTACTTAACACGACTGTGCGTCACAGACTTTTAGTTTATATCCACGCGCAGCGGTTTTATGTGCACACAATATGGCATTAAAAGTTGTTTTTTTTTTTGTTCTGTTTTATTTTTGCCTCTCCTGTAAAAACCGATGTGAAAACACGGGAGGGGTATAATTCAGATCATAAATCGTTTCATTATATTTCAGCTGTACAAGAGAAAAATTTTTTTTTTTTTGGGGGGGGGGGACCACGTTACCCTACATGTAGGTGTTGTTTAGCATGGCTGAGTGGTTGGTGGCATAATCGAGATTCAACTGATATACTTTTAAAATTTATCCACTCAAATGTAGAGATCGGAAAAAATTCACGATTTCACTGACGTATAGGATAGACTTCATAATCCTATGTACACTTGGGAAAATTACATCTGCTCATTGGCTACTGACTCGTAACACCTGTTAACTGGGATGATCGTGATTAGATACTTCTTTTGTTGGAGGGTTTTTCATTAGCCCGGAGCCCTTCAGCTAAACTGTTGCCCAAATCACTGAAGCAACATGAAGGCAAACGTACTATCGCGAAATTAATCCGCGAATTTCTCAGGTCTCTATTAATGGCTTGTCACATTCGCGCAGTCGCGTCTGTCTGATTTGTCGGAGTTGATGGTGCAGATGCAGGTATAGCATTCGATTGGTTCACATGACCTGTGAGGTCTGGTGCGGATGATAGTCACGTGGAGCGGATGAGTAGGGGCATGCATCTAGGTAACAAGCAAATTCACGTGTTCTTACGTTGCGAATAAACTTGTAATATGAAACTCGGACACAAAGTTTAAATTGATTCTTTCAAATAAAACCAAGATCGAAAAGTATTAATTTATGGAAAAACTTTAAAAATGTTTTCTCTTTTTGAAAAACCTAACTATAATTCTCTTTAGCAAGGTGGTAATAAACTAACCCAACCGAACCGAACCCAACCCAACCCAGGTTAGGTAAGCTTAATTTTTATTTCTTCCCTATACTTTTCTCAATGTCGATGCATATGATACGCTTCGGGTAGTTTCGGAACAGCTACGATGCAGTTCGTCAGCGCGGTGTAAGCAAGTGTGTAGTCAATATTGGATTCTTTCTGGTATTCAATTCCGTGCGAAAATCTACTCAAACATACCACCATGGTCGGAAAAAAAATCGTAAGAAATAGCGAGAATATAGAAAGCACAGAAGTTTTCATGCAAACAATTGAAAAGTAGCTACAGACAATTTTTAGATTATTTACTTTTCATCGTCCAACAAAGAGTCATATAGTGACCATACTAAACATGCTTTATGCTTACTATTAAACCTATTAACAACACGAGAGAATGCCTCCGAGCCACCAGTGATTACAGGCACAAAACTTAGCAAAATTCCACATACCACTCATTTTGTCATCGTATCCTGCCAAACGTATTCCATTAAATTCCGTCAATCGTATCCCATCGTATACTACTCATCTCAACCAAACATAATATCCCACTGTTCCTTTTCTCATTTTCTCAGTTTATTGTTTATTCGCGAAAATATTCCAACACTAACAGAAAATTAAAGCACGGTAGCATCATCTGTTTCGTTATTAGGTGAGTTCAATTTAGGTAGGGGAGACCGGGGTAAGTTGGCGAACGGGGTAAGATGACGAATCGTATGTAACTAATCCAGAAACACAGATAGAAGGTTGGCGCCCCTGTGACCTTGAGTGTCACCATCTGCACCTACTAGGCAGGTGCAGCGGAATTCTCCAGTCAGTTTGAATGTGGCAGCTTTGAGAGGCTAACTGTTTCGTGAGCCATTGTTGCAATATTGAAGGTACGTATGTTAAGCTATTACAAGAAAAGAGTCCATTTATATAAAATGTTTATACATGTAAAATGAAACGCTGACTTTTGGGAGTATTTTAATGTATCGATTGTTGAAGAAATTTTTTTAATGTTGTTAGTGATTCTGGTAAAGCAAAAAAAGGGCTGCTGGGGCAAGTTGACGGGGGCAAGATGACGAATTCGTCATCTTGCCCCTGCAATCGTCAACTTGCCATAGGTAATGACAATGTGAGCTTTATTTTGTATTAAATGTGTTATTTAAACCAATGATATGCAGATATGAATAACATTTATGTAAAAGCAAAATAATAATGAAATCGTATAATATTATAAATATTTCCTGTGTTAATAGCCATAACGATTTTGTTTGATTTTTTTTGTAGATGCCCAGGCATTACGGAAAGGAGAACGGAAAGGAGTTGGAGTGAGGTAGAGATGACTGCTGCTGTGAATTTTTGTCGTGATAATGGTATTGTGATAGTCGGATTGCCACCACATACTTCGTATAGGTTGCAGCCATTGGATGTTCCGTTTTTCTGCCCTTTGAAGACATTCTACTCACAAGCCTGTGACAATTATTTGGTGTCACATCCCGGACAACAAATAACTGATCGTAATGTGGGAAATCTCTTCGCTGCACCCTATTCAAAAGCAGCAACTGTAGGCAATGCCATCAAAGGGTTTGAGGCTACTGGGATAGAGCATTACAACCCTCAGATATTCAAAGAAGGTGATTTTGCTGCTGCGGCTACATTGGAAAGAAAACTTCCCGGAAGTGACGAACCAATGATCACTTAAATACCAATTTCATCTGACCATGCATCAAACGATGTGTGGCTAAATTATATGCCTAATGCTTCAGGAGCTGATTCATTAGCCCAGCCAGAAAAAATAGTGATCTTATCGATGAAGCAGGGCCTTCTTTTGGGAGGGCCAATGCAAGTTCATGTAGTAAAAAGGCATCTTTTTATGATTTAAAACCATTGCCAGTGGCCCACAGGACAACCGCGACAAGGAAAATAAGTACAGGATCAGCTTCAGTAATAACAAGCTCACCAATCAAGAACATGTTGTTACAAAGAGATAGAGAGAAGAAGCAGAAAGAAGAGAATAAAAATGAAAGAAAAACAAAGAAAACTGAAAAACGAAGCTCTGATCATTCTGTAGCAAAACCATCAAGTCAAAATAGTGTTTCTTGCCCTGCATGTGAAGAAGTTTATGTGGAACCTCCAAATGAAGACAGGATTCAGTGTTCCACATGTTCTGAGTGGTGGCACGAAAACTGTTCCAATTATGTGTGTGACTATTGTTAATGACATTATTCAAAGCAAAAACTGGCAGTTTTTCGTAACTATGTGGCAAGGAATTTTATCAAAGTCGTACAAATATGTTACAATATATCTTCTTTACAGCCTGCATGTTGTTTAGTGTAGGATATCTATAAAACTATTGTGTACTTTGTCTATAAATATATATATTTTTGTTTCGTCATCTTACCCCAATAGGTTCGTCAACTTACCCCACTCCTGGGGCAAGATGACGAATGTGCTAACTAATTGGTTTCTTGTCAATAACTTCAGAACTACACACATTAATACAACCTTGTTACATGTTTAGGTAGAAAATAGTATATACTTCGTATTGGTACCAAATTAGATATAATAAATGCTTATTTATCTGTTAAAGGCCATTTCAAAGCTTAACATCGTCAACTTACCCCGGTCTCCCCTACATGTCGATCGTTACAACACTAATCACAGTAATTCAATGCGGAAGCAAACGCGTCCTGAGTGGCTCGGTCAAACAATGCAAAGCCTTCTCTCGCAGACGGCCGCCAATAACAAGAAAGAAACCATAGGTGCGGGTGTACCTTGTTTCAGTCTAATAAGCGTTCTGATTTTCTCTCGAAAAGCGCCTGCCCCTACGGCTCGGTCTTCTGACCAGAGCTGGCGAACTTGAAATTCCGGGGTCAGAAAGGCCAGACTGCACCATCTGCTCCTGACGTCATGCACAATACTCGCCGAAAAGAAGCATGATGAGTATACTAGCACCTGTAAAATCATGGGGGGAAAATATATCGTAACAAAAGTATTAATTTTATACTTTTTTCTTATGCACCATTTTGTTGAACTTGTTTATATATATTTTTTTATATTACGTAGTTCTAAAATGAAAAACAAAAAAAAACCTCAAAATAAAAAATAAAAAGTTTTAAAAGTGAATGCATGAAATTAGGTCCAGCTAATATGTATCAAGCTCTTACGAAAATTTTCAAAGAATGTCTCGAAATGCCATTAATTCACATTTCCATTAATCTCTATTTTGTATAAAATTCTAGATTAACGCCATTATCTATTGGAATCCACAGTGCTGCTCTCTATAGAATACCATGTGAAACATATGCATTTGATAAGCTTATCAGACTGCAAGGTCGGACATCACGGTCAGACAGATCAGGCACGGCACCGCAATCCAAAGGGAACTTCCCTTTCCCCCCCCCCCCTTCTACTGATAATTGGATGTTTCATTTCGTCCCAAAAAATTTTACCCATAAAACGTTTAAGCTCAGCCACGCCATCTAGTGGTGAGTTACCTCCATGAAAATAAAAAACACTTTGATATGCCAAATTTCATGGTGATCGGTCAAACTGTGTCGGAGTTTATCAACGTCATACATACATATCAACACAAATTTTATGTAGATAGATTAATTAAAATTAAATAAACTAATTGTATGGTACGAATATTGTTTACACTACTTTGCTTCTTTTAACATTTGAAGCGATACTGAAGGGGAGAGGTCTAGAAATAAGGGTTAGCTTTGCTATTAGTAAGGGAGGTAGGTGTGAGTGGGTGACGTTTTTTTTTCGCCTAATCACGAAGTCACTGCCGAGATGCGACCGGCTGTACCGCACTAAATCAACCTGAATATGTACACGCAAGCTGTGGAATGACATCAGGTTTTACGTCATACAGTTAGTTACTTGCAGACGGGACCCCATAATTACAGTGGGTTTGTGAACCACGTTTCATACCGACTCGGTGCTCAAAAGCATGGCGCACCAACGATCACAGCGCACCCATTGTGTGCACACACTCTTACAGTTATGTTGATGTCAGGTACTGATATCTGTTCAGTGCTGGCTCCTACCAAAAGTGTTTTGTACTCGATTGTCGAAAATAATCACCATCAGTGTTTTCTAACGTTTTAAAATAATTATTTCATTTTGAAATACATATTCTCGTAAGACTACATGCATAAATAAAACAATAAATCAACATATAATTTTCTAGTAAATTTTAATAAATAAATATAAATATAGCTATAAATTTCGTCTTTAAAAATTTTTCAAAAAATAATAAAACATATTTACAATGTATAATTTGGGATTTCGGAAGCCTGTGTTCATAAAGAATTTGATAAATTATATATAAGGTAAAAGCACGACAGTTTTTTTAATGGGGCGTACGCCCGTTACGTTTTACTCGAGCCCACCCCCCCACCCCCCCAAAAAAAAATAAAACAAAAAGCAAACAAACTAGCAGTTACTGAGTTTTAACGGATGATTCAGTCAGCCCAATCTGGTAGCTCGTGGAAGTGTATAAGACATTCCATAACAAATGGAATTATGACGCATATGGGTTATACAAGAGCCCCGCGGTGGTAATATTTAAACAATTTAATAATAATTTTCTTGGCAATTCGTACAAGAAATTTTTGCTAGAAATTCCACGATCAATCAAAACATTCAGCAATGGGGAAGTGAGTAGCAATAAAATAAGACCATTCTTCAACTTTACTTGCTGGATCAAAGCCAGCGGCGAGATATTGTGTTATTGAGCCCATCCTAAGCATGTGAACTCTTGCGCACGCGCTCAATATTATATTAGAGGCTAATGGCGTATTTTAAATGAGCATTGGCCTACATTTAGTGAACAAACTTGTTTTTACGAAACGTCCGCACTGTTTACTAATGTGAAGACATCGAGATTATTTCCTCCAGGACTCGAACATGCGTCGCCTGCGGTGGGGGGAGGGGGGGGGGGGGGGTTGAGAAAAGAATAGTCTAATTGCTATTTGCCACCCCTTCTTTCTCTTTTCCACCACCTGGTGGCCTCACCATAGTTAAAACAATAAATTGTTTTCTCAATTTTTAAAAATTCGTTCCAGTGAATACAAATTAAGGCGCGCCATAGGGCCAGCCATTTATTTTTTTCTGAAGTGGCCGCCCCCTGGGAGGGGCGGCCCAGTAATCCTCTGGCACAAACGACTTGTTAAATGTGGAGTACGCCACGGGGGAGCCTCCTCTCCCCTTAAGACGTCCCGGGATGACGTACGGCGCTCCGGGAATGCGCGCGCACACAGCATCTGGTCGCGCACGGAGGGCCATTCTTTGGGCCATTCTTTGCCAGTCCGGACACGTAGCTCGGTCCAGTATAAATCCCCCTCAGCATCCGTTTACAGCGCATTCTCCCCTGCCCAACCCTCTTTTTTATTCACAGATTCTTAAAGGGATCCCCACTTAACTGAGAAAGTCACAACTTTGAATAGTCCTAACTTATAATAATTCTTGAAAATTTCCACATAACTTTGAACTGTCATGAGTTAGAAAGATCATCACTTAGAAACAAACAACGTCAAAACACACAAATAACAAATATCGTAACTTAGAAAGTTAGAACTTATAACTATCACAACTTATAAACACGCAACTTAGAACTTTCATAACTTATAAACATGTTATTGACAACACACAACGCCTAACCACACGCTTCACAAAAATCATAACTTAAAAAGTCATAACTTTGAACTATCACAATTTTGAAACACATAACTAAGAACGGCCATGACTTATCAACACGTAACTTAGAAAAACAAAACACCAAACCAAAAACCTCGAAACGTTGTTCCTTAGAAAATTAAAACTTAGAACTTTTATAACTTAGGAAAATACAACTTAGTACTGTCATAACTTATAAACACGTAAGTAAGAGACACGTAACGTCGAACCACACAACTTAGAAAGTCATAACTTATAAAGTATAACAGAAACACATAGCTTAGAACTGCCATAACTTAGAAATACGTTACTTAGAAATGCACAAAGCTGAATCACATAATTTAGAAACGTTATAAGTTAAAAATGTTATATATTAGATCTTTCATTACTTAGAAAATTATATGATTTTATAATTACAATGCTTTTATGATAGCTTTATTTTGCACATTTTTAAATAAATTAAGTATATTACCATATTCCATTTGTTAATACCTACAAAGTAACTTCTACTTAAATGGTCCTTATTTTATAGTTTTGTTAAACGTAGACGCAAATTTTTATGTCAGTCTTAGCATGTACTTAAGGAATGAAATGATTTGGTATATTTGAATTAACTATTTGTATGCAGTTTCCTTCTTAAAGCTCTTTATTTTTAGGATATAATTTATTAAATTAATAAAATTGTGATTTTCCCAAACCACAGAAACCTAAATTTTTCAGGATTTTGGGATAACCATTATTTAAATTTTTTTAATGAATAATTTACAAAAAATAAAGAGCTTTAAGATGAAGGCTACATACAAGTAGCAATAAAATCTATATAGCACATGATTACATGATTTCAGTACATGCCAGGACTTAGATAAAAATTAGCCCTTAAGTTAGTAAAAATCATTAAGTATTTGTTTTGTAGACAACATTATATAAACATTTAAATGAGGTTAAATTATAAATTTATCAAAAATAATTTGCAAAAAAATATGAAATTTCAGAGTCAAAATATTTTATCATATCTCATTTTTATGAAGAATTGTGGGGAAAAAACATTAGAAATAGAAGCTTTTTTATATGGGTTAACTAACTACGTGAAATTATGAAATTAACGCAATTTGTCACGCTAACATTTTAACCATGAAATGTTTCCCTGACTGATTGCAAATAGCCGATAACTAGTTGAATAAATCTGGCGAATAAATTTTGCTACAGAACACAACATGTAATATTTTAAAAATGAAAACACCTTATAAATTGTACCAAATAGAAATATAATGTTACGAAAATGAAATATCCGAACATGCCGGATGTAGAGGGGCCTGAAATCGTGGCCTCTCTAAGGGCGACACTGTCTTGCCTTACACACACATTTTCACCTCTTGAGGACTGCTCACCAAATTGGCACGGCGTCTTACTGTCTGTAATGCCTTATGTTGATGACAAAGTGGTAATACTACACTTTTATAGAATAATTATTATTATATTTTATATATATTTTATTCCTCCTTGTTAAGGTTTTCCTATGTCGTTAGTAAAACCCGTGACACAGATAAAGGCACCTCGCAAAACGTCTCTCAATGAATAACAACTTTTTAAAAAAAATATATTTCAGGCCTAAAAACGTTCCGTAATATAACCGATTTAGCTTTATTCAGTGTTTCAGAAAACAAATGTGAAAAGTAAACCATAAAACAAAACATGTTTCTTCTATTCATAATATAAACAAATTACCACATAATTAGAGGATTAATGCTGTGCGCGCCATTTTGTAGCCCAGATAAACTTGTTTGTGCCTGGCCGCACTCGGAATTTCGAGTTAATGCATTTTCATGTAATTGTTTTCGTTACCAAAACTTCTACGGATATTTCACTGTCCAAGCCTTGCGAATTCTGATAACAATTTTCTAGCTAAATTGGTGCTATTGCTTGTCTGGTTTTTGTAGAGTACATAGCAAAAATTCCTAATCATACATGTTCGCTCGAATTAAATTTTCATCATCACGCCATCAGCAGTTCATTTTATGTATTTTCTCTCACGGTTTATCATGTATCTTAACTCCGACCACGTCATATTCCAAACGTATATTCATTAAAATTTTTGTAATATAAAATAGTGCACGAACATTAAAGGCTCAATCTAAAAAAAAAGGTATTTACTCTAAAAGAGTTTTTCTTGCATAACTGTCCAGTAGAAGCAAGCGTTTCTCCTAAGATCATTTCCCATGTATGTACGTAGTTAGTTTTACTGATGTTATAACTAATTTTGCAGCTTTGATTTTTCAAATACTAAGCAAAGGCTTGCAGCAAGGCTTAGGGTTGGATTTTAGGCTGAACAGGACATAGGAATAAGTTTTGTGTAGTTATAGATGTCAAAGCCTTTTTACTGGTGTAATTTAGACAGCAGTAGTGGCTTACGTGAAATAATTACTTCCTACGTCCCATTGGTTATATTTGGTAAACATGTGATTGTAGCAAGGTATAAAAGTTTTGTATGATATATTTATGTCATGACCTGCAAAAAATAATAATAATGTGTTATTCATGCAGATAAAGAAAAACTGAATAATCGAAGAAAGATAACAGAAATTGTATTTATATTTTTCAAAAAATACCTTGCATTTTTCTGATTGGTGACTATCCGTCTTGGCGAAAAACATTACGGTGAAGTCCGTAGTGCTAAGAGCATTCTTGTAGAAATTATCTAGAACTGGAACTGGCAAGAGGTGTGAATGGAACATTTAGAACATATTTGTGAACATTTACTTGTGAACAACTGTATCACTACAAAATAGTGTTCGAAGTAATACTGGGTACGGATTCATACCCGGGCTTTGTGCTTTGTTTTTAACTCCAATAGTTAAAGTTATTTGTAAACCGTACCCTGAATAGCTTTCCGGTATTACTTGCTCACATTAATAAGCATGATACAACAAAATTAAGTCATATAGTTGAATATTCGATTATGTTTCCCATGATTTAAAAACATTATGCGGATTGAAACATGAATTTAGATATAAAATTATGCGCCAATTTTCGTAAGAAATACTCAGTTTTATCACGAGAAACGTTTTTAATGAGAAAATAACCATACCAATGTTTTGTTCAAAGTCAAAATACCTTTCTTATAGTATTACAAAATATTTACTGATAAATGGCTATAAAAAATCATTTGTAAAAGTACAGAAAAAATTTTTGTGTGTGAGACGTTTAGAGACATAGAGGGGTGATGATATGGATATTTAGCATTGACGGAATTAGTGGTCCAAGGAAACGGGAGTATTCTGAGAAATAAAAACACCGGTTTACGGTTACGTCCACCACGGCTACCCACTTTACTCAATGCGGGTGTTCGGATATCACCATACCCGTATTAGATATTTTTTTCTATAAAACTGTAGCTTATTCCGCAATGGTTTCCTTTTTTAATTAATTAACTTCCATTTTACTTAATCTCATACACAAATCTGTGTGTTTCTGTATATTAATTATTGCTAAAATAAAAGAATAACAATTAATGATAGCTCAGAGGATTCTATTTTTTACGTGTGAGGATAAATAATTCGTCATCATATCCACTTTATTAACATAAATAACCCCGCAGTGCTTTTGTCGCTTAAGGTGAGAGCTTAAAGCAATCTTAATACTTATTGAATAATTTATTTTAGACTGGGTGCCTAGATGACTCGGTGACAGTAGAGCTTGGCAAGTATATCCTCATGGAAGTAGTGACAGGCCTGTTGCCAACCTTGCATGTTTAAAAAAGTGAGTTCGTCAGTTGATTAAGGAGGAGGCTTTAGCACACAGGACAATGTGCTCAGCGCTCTTCAACTGGAAGATGCTCTTGCGATAAGTTTTCCCCTTTCACCCTTTATCAACCACCACAGGACTTAATGGGAAGGTGGTAATTGCAAGCAAAGAAGCAGCCTCGAGACGCGAAGAGAGATAAAAAGATGGCGTTATAAATCGTTTCACTTAACCAGCTACACTGCGCGTGAAATATCCTTGGAGTGGCCACCCTGTAGGCACGGACGCCATAAATTCGGCGCCATGGCTCCTCGTCCCCATGCAAATTCCATCTTTTCTTCTACACCAACTCATTAAGATTCACTTTTAACCTAGACCGCACTTATGATGAATAAGAGTTACTTTCACATCATCGCTCACGTATGCATACTTCGTTGTCCATCGCGCAATGATGATTAACATAGACGTAACATTAATTCTTGCAGACCGTGTAATGAGACAAGACTTGAAAATAAAACCGTTTTGTGTGCAATTTTCATACAAAGTCTGTGCCTTGCATAAGTTGTCTCAAATTTGACAGGTCTCAAAAAATAGTAATAACCATCTAAGTGTCCTGCCTGAAACTGTTGTTTTGTTAAAACTATTTGTAAACAACTTCATGAGATTGTCAGTTCTTGTAAAGAAGCATCATGTAAATATTAAAACAAATTACATGAGATAACTACATTTATATCTTGTCCTATGCGTTCGAAACAGCTGACTGAGAATAAATAGTCTACATACTAAAATCACCCTTTACGTATTTTTCTGGCAAATATATATAACATTGCCTTAACTACTGATTTTCTCTGAAAAGGAGCAGCATTGGTACGGAAACTTTGTTTCCCAGGATTATTACGTACTCATTTCATCTCGTAATATAAAAAAACAAGAAAACTATATCGAGTGAAATATGTGCCATTTGTTTTATTTAAACAAATTTAATTATGAAATTAATAATACTTTAACAATTTTTAATTTTAAAGCAGAAAATAAATACAGAAACTAATTTTGGCGAAAAGTGGTTAGTTTTTCTTCTGTTTTAAGTCACGAGGTCTCAAATAGAAGCCTAATTTCCGACATTTGAGATTATAGTGTGGCCAAACATCTTCAGTAGCGACTCGGTGTTCATATATTTGAATCATGCTGGGGTGTTGCGAATGAATCAACGATTCTCACAAAATTACATTTGAGGCATTTTTCTCTACAACAAAAAAATTATGTTACGCCATGGTTTTCACAAAAATTAAGTATTCTGGCGCCTACCAGGTTTTGTGTAATTTTTCCACTTTTGTTTAGAATAAATGCAATTAAACGTCTGAAAGTACCTGAAATTGATATTTTTTGGTACTTATATAGTATATATCCCATATATTTAATTGTATTTTTATCCGTTGTATGTCAATTTACAAATCGAGTGAATTATAAAATTTACCACTGATTTTAGTTTATTCTATTACAACTGAAAAAAAATTACATAAATTCTACCATATGGCATTGGCAGTCAAACGTTTTAGTCTCATTTTTTAAATGTTGAGTTTGAATTTTTACTGACTTTCACGTATTGTTGTGACTAATTTGGACGATACAAGTGGAAACTCGAACCCACAAGTATCGGCCATTCAGCCAGATGCTACGCGCAGGCAAGCTCTCGAACACCACGCAGACTGAAAAAGGAATGAAGTGCTCAACTAGTGCTTAAAGCATAGTTATTGTAAACGTTATGTTATTTTTTTCATATGCATATGCAGTTTGTATGCAACGAGCTACTTGGTCGTTGAAAAGTTACTGTGATAAATATTGTGAACTTTTACAATGTCGTGTGTTTCAAAAGAACTTCAGTTTAGTAATAATAAAAAACCACATTAAATAGTTTAACCATTATTGATTGTGTATATTTAAGAATCCATAAAAATACAATTTTAACGTGTAGGTTCTTCTTATTATTATATTTGTGTGTTTTGTAATTGAACTAAGGCCTACAATATTATGGTTTCGTTTTGGCACATTTGTATGAAATAGCACGATCTGTACTTGTTTTAAAGAACAAGATTTAATTGTAATATAAATAGCAATCGAAAACGTTCTCTTTATTTGGAATAGTTAAATTTCAGTAAACAAAAAAAAATAACAATCAAAATATTTTAAAAATATTTATTTCAAATTGGGTTTGTTGGTTATGAGTTTCTGGCTTCAGTGCTAGTTTCTGGTCAGTGAAAACTAAGAAGTTGTTGGATTCAGTCTACAATCCAATTTCTTTCCATTTTGACCGTCCTCAAACATACCAAACTCGTAATCCTCAGTTCGTAGAACACTAAAGAAATCTTTCGGACAGATGTGGCTTAGCGGTAAGATATCCCGATTTCGGTTTCTAGAGGTTTCCTGAAATCACTCAAGCAAATGCTTAAGCGGTTCCTTACTTTAGGCCATACAATGTAAATAAATATTTGTACTTTTACAAGGATAGTCCTTCGAAACTCAGTTGCAAAAGGTATCACTTGTAAAATTGCTATTTAGAACTTTGTACCATTGAAAATTTTACAGTTTTATACTGACTTGCAGTTTTAGTTATAATATCATTAGCAACTTGGTTTCTAAAGATTTTCCTTGTAAAAAGTTTCCCTAAGATGTATGTATTACGGTTCGTTCAGTAGTTGTGTGTTGTCGTCTCTATAATGACATCTCTTATGACTGTGTGTCAAGTCCATAATACAATTTAAAAATTAATGTATTTGCTTTCGTAACTATTTTTCCTTTTCAAGAACGACAGAAACGCTATTCCAAAAATGACATCTAGGAAACGTTTCAGTGAAGTTACATAACATTTGCGACCAGATATTAGGCTACACGCCTTTAATTTTAAAATATTTTACATCCTGTCAGTAATCTGTGAGCAGGTACCTAATATAATTAATAAATACAAAGAAATAAAATTTTTATTCCCGTGATTATTAAATTATTACATAATAAAACATATTTTCCTGTTGGAAAAATTGATAAAGCTATTAAATTTAACGTTATAAAATATTTTTCTCGCTGAAAAAATTATATTTTTAAGCTGCAATTTGTTGACTTTTTATAAAGGAACTGCAAACAAATAATTTAGCCTGCAATTTATTGCGATGTCATTCAATTTTCAAAAAAATATAACGATAAATAAACATCAAACTCTGAACACAATTAAAATTTATTCTCTTTTTATACATCGTTAGTATAAGTACATTTGTTAACAAAAATAATAACCGCGTCCTTTTCAGTTATTAAAGAAATTAAGTTGATAAAGAAAGATTTTAGTTTTCAGTGGTTTTCAAAATTAGTTATAATTGGCAAGCAACACGCTTGGTACATCCTCCCAATATTCACGAGGTTGAATATAGGCGAGTCAATGGCGCCCGACGTGGGTCCGCCATCTGGATGAAATCAACGAACAAGTGAGCTCTACGCATGCGCGAAATTCGGGCAACAGATCGGCAACGAATCGGACCCAAAAAAATCTGACCCCCACAAATAAGGGACTGGCCGTGTCCTATAGAGCACTAGGGACACCGGTTAGGGTACAGGTGTAGCATATTCAACACCTAAACCATTATATTGTTTATGTCTTGGAATACGGGCTTGGGTGAGGCGACTCTGAGCGTCGTTGAGGTGGCTCAGAGTCCCGTCAGAGAAAGACGCAAGGACAATGCATGTGCCGTCAGAGTCAGATTTGGGAGGGGGAGGAGGATGGGAGGAGGGGGTGAAACAAAGAACTAAAAATAAAATATATTTGACGACGACCTGACAGGGATACGTATTCGCGCGAATTTCCATACAAATGTCGCAGCGTGGCGCCACAGAGGGGGGCGTATTCGAGAAGAGGAGAAGGGTGGAGAGAGACCACCGCGATATAAATACGATTTACGGTGAAAATTCCGTCATAAACAGGTAAGTAAGGACCTCGGGAAAAAGGGTAGGGGAAGGGAAAAAAACAGGAGACGGGAGAATCCTCGGACGGGGACATTTTAACGGGCGAAGGTTGGTAATTGTGAGGCAGTTACGTGTCCGTGAAATACTGGTGGACTCGGGCCGTACACAACAATATTTACGCAGGCGACGTCGCGGAGTTGTGGTTTCACTTCATAAAAGCCTCGTGTTGCGTTGGCTAGTGGGATGAGGGGGGGGGGTGCGAGGGGGGAGGGGAACATGCGGGCCGGTCGGCACCCCACTTGCGTGACATGCTTCAACTGCTTTCCTCCCAGGCAGCAGCGCGGCATCGCCCCGCCGGCTGCAGTAATTGGATTCAACTCGGCGACTCGCAGCGAGAGCGTGCGATGACGGGAGGGCGTGAGAAGCTTCTTCCTTACCAGAAAACACACAAGCTTCCTTTGGAAACCTGTTGCCAAGGAATGGTTTGCAATACTGCAAGAAACATATCGTAACTTTGTTCAACACATGGTATGCATGAAGTACGTTTTTTTTTACCGAGATCATATTGAGTATCCCTTACGAAAATTGGCGAATAATTTTATATTTCAATTGATATTTCATCCAAGCATATTTTTTTTAAAGCAAGAAAAATGTAATAGAATGTTCAATTATCCTACTTTATTTTGTTGTATCGTGCTTATTATGTGTGCAGTTAATACTAGAAAGATATTCAGGAAACGGTTTGAGAAAAAACTTTAAATATTGGAGGTACTGGGACAACACAAAGCATAAATGCCTGGTTAAGAATTCGAAACCTAGTATTACTACGAACAATATTCAAATTCTAATCTCGTCCAGGATGTTGAAATTTTCAGTTCCGCTTTCATGTTAAATCAAAGAAGAGCAATGGTTACTTAATAACAATGGTTTTCCCAAAAAAAAACGGGTGACCTCGTAAATTAATGGGGACTGATTTCACACGCCTCGGGTATGAAAATACAAGATTTTAATGGTGGCGTTTACGAAAACTTCAAACAAGAATGAATTCCACACGCAGAACACTGTTCTTTCTTTTGAATCAATATTACCAGTAGGTTCACTGAATAGTGACTTGCCAGTGACTCGAATCACGGGCAACCAAGTGTAGACGACTCTCGAGTCAGCAGCCAGTGAGCAGGGGATATTTGCTCACGTGTGGTTGTGGAGTCTATCCTAGAGGTTACTGAAGCCGCGAATGTTTCCGGTCCTGTGGATAGCCCAATGGGATCGAAGCCCAGGCCCTTCGGAGCGCGAGCCCAGCCTCTTACCGCCGCGCCGCAGCACTTCACTCCGCAACTTGGCCGGGTTTGTGCTGACACCCGACACTTCTGACGGACATTGCCGCGGGTGGAACAGCAGTGTCGGAAAGTCACTTTGCCAACATTACGAAAAAAAAATGAGGGTCAGGGCCCCACCCACCTGGGCATACATGCCGAGTTCAGGGATTCAGAAGAGAACCACGACATTTGAAAACTTCTCAAGATATCCGCTTGGTGCATGTTCACGAAAAGCATTTAAGAACACGCGCTGAGAGCGG
Organism: Bacillus rossius redtenbacheri; assembly: GCF_032445375.1. Taxonomy (NCBI): domain Eukaryota; kingdom Metazoa; phylum Arthropoda; class Insecta; order Phasmatodea; family Bacillidae; genus Bacillus; species Bacillus rossius. The sequence continues at coordinate 26,588,268 of NC_086335.1, read as the reverse complement.
ATGAGTAGATCTTTTTTATTATTTTGTTTTCAAGCTTTATTTTAAAGAAACTGGAAAGGCCTAAGACGCGAGTGCTCAGTATAATTTTTTATGATTGAAACATCTTGAAAATACCCAAAGAGACTTGATATACACTTTTCACTTCATTTTTCCGCCATATAGCGTTATGGTTATTACAGCTGGAATCTCATAGTTGTCCTAAGCACTGCGCGCCAGTTCAGAGCCTTGCGCTGAAAGGTGTTACCGCGCTAGAATCACCAGCGAGGGTCACTAGCACAAATGTGCCCCTGACTAGGCGAGACCCTTAAGGCATGCACAGCGGTACAAGTCGACGAACTCAAGCTTCAGACGTAAAGATTTTCCCGGCAAAAGCAGCGTTTGAGACTGAAGATGGATGGATGCGTTTATGTGCGGTAATTTTTTTTTTTTACTTCCATACATTTTACGCCTCTACCCTTTGCAATATTTTTCTTTTTCTTTTTTCCTGTTTCCCCATTACTCCTCATTCTCATATTTCCTGCTCCCCCCCTCACTCTTGTTTCTCTTGCTGCTAGCTCGGCGCGAAAATAATACGAGCCAACAGAACAGAGCCACGCGTGAAGCATTCTCCCGCCAGAGCGCGGGCGGAGCTGTCTGCGCATCCGTTCTGCGCATCCGACACGGCGCCGCCCGAGGCGACGCCCAGCGGCGCGCCGGCGAAGCACCCGCCGGAGCTCGCAGGCACTTCGCACGTACGACTCTGGTCCGTTTCACGCTCAGACTGCAGGACAGAGTAAATGGCGAACACTGTTGCCAGATTGATGTTGCCCGCGTCGTTAGAATTAAAAGTTATATTTGTGTATACCATCGTGAATTGCAATAAAATGTTTTAATATAACTTCTTAATTGAGGAGTTCAGTTCCAAAAGTTGTCTTGCCCATGCCAAGTGATTTGTGGGAAAATGTAAAAAATATATATAAATATCTAGGTTTTGCTTTTACTTTATTGCAAAATATCTTCTTTGGGTGAAAAATTTACAACAAACATTAATTTAATAAATGTTCCTTGACATAATTTCTAAAAAAAATCAGTTATTTTAACAAATAGATAAGGTTATATTTGGAACATATAAAATTTAAACAATGTTGTTAAAATTTCATTTTTGCTGGACATTATTTTATACAGTTATTGTAGCTCCTTGGATTGTTAACCAAGCAATAATAATTTCGTTCCTGCTGAAAAATAAATAAAATATTTTTAACATTGTTTCTTTATGTTGGTCTGACATTTTTATGTTTCCATAACATACTAAAACAAAAACCAAGATCATCCTCAATGAAAAAAAAAATTCTTCTTTATTTGCTTCTCTACTCCTCATAGTCTCATATGTTGCGACCACATTATCAACAATTTATTTTTAGTACTGAAAACGTTCATTGACGTGCAAGAATTACTGTAAGAATTCAAAATATATGATGTCAAAGTTTCGTCATTAAATGTACGTAGTCAAGCCTGTATTATCGTATCCTACTTATGAGGTTGTATCCCTGTGGCAAGATCGAACCCTGTGACGAGATTGTATTCCTGTGGCGAGATCATGTTTTTGTGACGAGATCGTTTCCCTTTGGCGAGACTGTATCCTTGCGATTAGATAAATTCTCTCCGATGAGATCGTGTCGTAGCAAGTTGAATTTTCGTACAAATGTGTGTCTTTTTTTCGTTAAAAGTGCTTCCTTTGTATCAAATGCATGTCTAGTGTGTGTATTGTGGGTTCATTGTGTGTCAGATGTGTGTGTTGCGTGTTCGTTGTGCAATGACCACATAATGTACCTATACACCGAACACGCAATGTGTACTTTTGCTTCAGCGATAAGATTTTCAGTGTTTGAAGAACTATGTTTAATTTCATCATCATTTACGTGCTTGGCGATACATTATAAATACTTTGTTTATTATTGCAATACGGGTTTGTTTCAGCCGCAACTTCATAGGAGTATACGAGTCTTTAGACCAAAAGTCGTACATAATTATATGTCCAATTTATTTTTTACGTGGTGAACCTGCAGCTGAATTTGAAGATAGATTTCAGACTCAATCTGTATATCTATATAGGTTCTATGCTTTTATATATTATATATATAAATTGTTAAATGCAATATCTACACTAAGCAGGCATTTTAACACAGATTAAAAATAAATAGTAGAAACACAAATTAAGTGCTTTATTAGAGCATATAAAGAACGATTTATGGTTGTTTTAATTATTTGTATGCAAATCCAAGTTTTACTTCGAGCTTGAAGATATTTTGCACACTTAACTTTCAAAACAAGAGAAATGGCATTGTTTACATTAAATTTAGAGAAAAACTCAATTTTGGTTCTACTTGATAAAATTTTGCCGACTTGAAAATAAATAATGTCTGTAATTAATTTTTAAAAAACAGGAAGAAGATTACCACTGGTTACATAATATACTGAATACCACTCCAAACCACAATCCATCCCTTAAAAAAGGAATTAACATATCTATGTATAAAAATTTTGCACCCTTGATATTCAAAACAAGACAAAAATTACATCTACATCTGCTTTAAAAAATATATACTTCCATTCCCATTTTCACTAAAATTTCTCAATAAGACAATTTAAAATTTGTTTTTGAAAAACTCTCTTAAAAAGTAACCTCTTTACAGTGTAAAAGGTTCAAGCAATACCGGGTAAATTCACACACAAAAACACACATACACACATATATCCATTGTGTTCTAAAATAAATTAGTTATAAAATTTTGTATGTAATTTAATATATGTATATTTGTGTAGCACTTGTTATAAAAAGTGTTTAGTGAGTTAAATAAAAAGATAAATATAAATTATAAGGCACGTACATAAGGAAAAAAGCCTTTAGGTAATTTCAAAGAAATACTACCTATGGTGAGACATACGAAAACATTTTCTAAAGATTTTCCTCTCATGGTCTATAGACACCAAAACCATCGTTAAATAAAAATCATATATATTTCACAATTTTGTGGACACAATAATTATCGCAATTTTTCACAAATCACTTCCAAATTGATACATAAAATCAAGTCGTGGAAAATCTCGGTCGAGGTTGTTATTGGGCAAATTCTGACCAAAGAGGAAGAAAAGGGAAGGTTTTTTGAAAAACATAAATATTGCTGTAACTCCCATAATATTGAAAATATAATATCCGTTTTAACGTAATATAACTCGTAGAAGTAATACCCTAATCTTTTGTTTGAAAATATCGACCAACCGTAACGGCAATAGGTTGAAAAATCAAGGGTTGGAGGACAAGAAAAATCAGAAATCACATCATAGGAACAGTATTGAATTCGTGCAAATTTTGTATTAATCTGATAATTTTCATTTTAAACGTTTGTCTGAAACAATTTTTGATTAGATGAACCATTGCTGCAAGAGGTTAAAAACATAAGGAGTAGAATAAAAAAAATCATAACTTTCTTAGTGGGTACACTATGAAATCCGTTCAAATTGATTATATATTTTATAAATTTTTTTCGAAAACTTTTGTCTTAAACAATTTTTGGTAAGACGAACCATGGTTGCAGTAGTTGAAAAAATAAAGAGATAGAATTTAAAAAATATATATTTTACCAAGTAGGCCTACTCTGTTAAATTCGTTCTTTTTTATTGTAAAACCTTAAATTATTATATACAACCATTGTCTGAAATAATTTTTTATACGATCAACCATTACTGCATTGGTACTCTCTTAATATTCACACTATTAAATCCGTTATAATTGTTTGTAAACCATATAAATATTATCTAAGAATTTCTGCTGAAATAATTTTCTACACGACCAAAAATAACTGAAAGGGGTGCAAAAATTGTTGGAAGAAAAAAATTTATACTCCCTTAGTAAGGACACATTCAAATATTTTAAATTGTTTGTAAATCTTATAACTATCCAAAACTTTAGTCTAAATAAATTTTTCATATTAAAACCATTATTGCAAGGGGTTGAAAAAACCTGGAGTTGGAATGAAAAAATAAATAATACTTCCCTACCCGGTACACTATATAATCATTACTTATTTTGTTTAACAGTCAAACATTTGACTGAAACTATTGTTAAAAGAATTTTTTCAACTATTACTGCAAGGGGTGGAAATAAGAAAATTTAAAAAAAAATTATTAAATATTGTATAATTATTAATAATGTTAATTATAATTTTTGTAGGAAACCTCAACTTCATCTAAAACTTTGGCTGAAACAATTTATGATGAAACAAATTATTACCTTAAAAACTTGATTTGAAATTTAAAAAAATTAAAAACTTTCTTAGTATCAAATTCGTTTCAATTTATTTTAAAACATCTTGATATTATCTTAAAACTTGATGCAAAAGAAAATTTTATACGACCACGTTATTAGTGTAAGGTATGAAAAGTAGTGTTTAAAGGTCAAAAAAATTAAATAATTACCTTAGATAGCATATGATATAAAAATTGGTTTTAAGCTATTCAATGCAGGATACATTGAGTTAAAACCATTCGTATTATTTTTTCGCTGCGTGTAAAATGAGCAAATATGTAATCGATCATTCAATAATATCGGAGATCATAAATATGTTATGTAAATTTAGTTCTTAAAATGTTCCAGAAAATTATAAAAGTTTCCAAAGTATTTCCAGAATCAAAAGGTACTTCTAAATCTACCCACGCCTGTAGGCTGTGGCTGCATTGATTTTTTTATTTTATTTTGAGAGATGCTAAAGTGCATACCACTGTACATTTTTACTGTGTTGTTATTGCACTACACGTATTTTTGATAGGACTCGAAGGCCATAAACCATTAACCATAACAACGTTGCAAAATTCAAATGACCCGTGGACATGCAATCCAGTCGGAAGGTACACCGGGCAAAAAAGGCGTATATATGTAAAAGTGTATGAAGTTCATCCTGGCACCTGAGAATAACGCGACTTTTGCAAGACTATAGTGAACAGATGTTACTTAATACTAGACACAATCTATGCAAACCATTAACACAGTAGTCGAGTTCTAAAAATCAAATTTTCCCTCACAATACAGGTGCCTGTAATTTATTTATAAAGCGTTTTGGCTTCGAGTAAATTTTTTTAATTACTAATGTTAATAAATTAAAAATATCTCATTATTACTGATTTTACATGTGCCTCGAAACAAGTACACATATTTTCTAGAAGGTTTAATTAAACACCGCATGACAATTGTAACAAACAACTCAACAAAAACGAGTTGATGGTAAGTATTTGTGCAAAACTGACTTTGTTTATCCTATATGGCGTTTTATATGGAAATAATTCAAAACAATAGACTCGTAAACAAATTTAATGTGCACGAAACTACTAAAGGTTTTAGTACGATCCTAAGTGTATAAAGCTGGTCTGCAATCGCGAATAGGCTTAAGCAATTTCAGGGAAGTCTTTAAAACGGATACAACGTCTAGACAAATAGGCTACTCAAATCTTGGTTATAGAAAAAGCAGCTATTTATATCATAACTACTAAGTAAATTGACAGCACGATGGCAATGATAATCAAATAAAAGTTGGGTTTTTGGTTTCTGTAACACACAGGGAAACTTCGTGGTTTCTTTAAGTAAAATAAATACTTTTGAAAATATCCAAAATGTTTCAAAGAAATAAAAGATTAAAAATTATTAATTAGATGCACCGGGATAATATAAATTTAAAATCTAAACTTACATTCGAACCGAAATAACTTTGTGATATATGATTTTCTGTAACCCACCCTTAAACAATGTAAAGTATTCGTTTTAATTTCTTTAAAATTATTATTATTTTTTATATTTACATATAAATATATTTTTTTTCATTAAAAAACTCGTAATCTTCCTCGTGGAAATCTTTGCTGAAACGTTACACTGAGATGACTTTGGCTAAAGTGTATCCATTTCATCGTCATTTTAGAATTTGCAAAAGAAAACAAAATTTCTGCGAAGCCCGCGTCTCTGAGTACACGACGCGCAAGAGAACCTCCAGGTAATTGCTTTCCTCCGCTCGTTCAATAGTTCCGTTGGCTGGTCGGGCCGCGTCGAAAGAAAACAAAGCGACAGTCACCACATCGTGTGCGAGCCAGCAAAGAGGAAAGTGCGCTTTCCACGCGGAGCGTCGCTCACGTGCGCCACAAAAGGCGGCCGCCGTCGAAGCAAAAACAAAGCACGAACGAAACGTTACGGGTACTAATTGTTGCCGTGAGATGCTGCGGGGCAAGGCGGGGAGGGGGGTTTCTCCACCTGGGTATCCGTCCAGAGGAAACAAATGAGCGATGACGTGGCACTGGGTCCCTTTCACAGATAAGGGGAGTACACAGGTGAAGCATTAGCCGTCTGAATTGAAGCCGCTTTTCCACCACGCTTTTTACTTCTTTTATTCCCGCACCCATATGGCCGTCTTTTTTTTACATTAGAGCTTGCTGTCCGTAAATTTGAATAAAATGTGTTATCACTAGCAACAACCTGCGGAAACCGTGTTATTTTCTGGTAGTGTGATACACTCGTCGACAAATAAGTCGGTACACAGACGATAAAAATTTATGTACTTATACAAAAAGATTCTTTTTGGGAACGAGTTGTCACAAAATATTTTGTAATAACGCAAGAAATATTTTGTAAAATGGTACAACACATGGCCAGGATTAGTTTTGCAAATATTATATATCTTTTTCTAGATAAGACTGAGTAGGTATTTATTAAGAAAATTGGCGCATGATTTTATTGTTTAATTGATGTTACATTCAAGCATAACATTATTAAACAGTTGAAAAGATAATCTAGTATTCCAAAATTTTACATTATTTTTTGTATCATGCTTATTAATGTGCGCAGTTGATACTGGAAAGCTATTCAGGGAACGCTTTTCAAGTAATTGGAGGTACTGGAGCAACACAAAACATAAATGCTCGGGTAAGAATCCGAAACCAGTATAATTACGAACACTATTTTGTAGTAATAAAGTTATTTCCATGTAAACTTACTAATTTACAAATATATGTTGTTTTACATGAATACTTCTGTCCCGAAAAAAAATTACAGTTTATTGACGACCTGAAAAAATCAGCTTGTTTCGTTTGGCGAGAGGCTGCAATTCGTACCTCCATACACTTGTATTGCATTCTCATTGGACTATAGTTAGTGTTGACGCGTCCCAAAGGAATATGAACCAATGGCATAAGCTTACCAAAAAATGTAACCGAATTATGAGCAAGATTTAAATGTGGCAACAGGTATGGAAAACATTACAACCACTAGACCATGCACACGTTTGTGTAGTCTCTCTCGGTGCCAAAAAAGTAACTTAAAATCCGTACAACTCTGGACGGTATCTATCGTCCATTACCTGTTGTCACACATTGCCTTCTAGTCATATTATATGAAACTAGAATATTCCAATTTTATAATGTTTTAAATAATCTTCTTTTGTCCTTCGGGGGCGTGTCAAAATAAAACACATATGGTCAAATCAAAACGCAATTCAAGGGTATTTATGACCTCGTATTTTCAATACTACGCTTATAAACATTCATGGCCCAGCCCGTGATACACAGGTGGCACTACCGCCAAAAACAGTTTAAACGGGTAGTAACAATATCTCTTTCCCCCTCCTTATTTTTGGCACCCCCATAACTTTTCTTTCTATGAGTCCGATCTCCTATAAATGGACCCAAAGCGTCATCTTTATATTTATTTATCTGTGGTCTCATTAAGCATGGAAAAAATAAATCTAGCTGGCTTCCAAATACTAACGCTTTCATACTTTCTTAATGCATGTAAAAAATCTAAAGTGAGGGATTCATATATATATATATATATTCATTGGTGATTCGTTGGCCAAGTAGATTTGAATAACGTATACATCTTCTTCACGCTGATTTTTGGATCACAGTGTTATAACCCACGTCCTTGAAGACCCTGAGCCAGTTGTAAACAAGGATAAGTGGTTACCAAATCACGTGCAACCCATTAAAGGATGTGACCTTGTATTGTGAATGACTTGATCACGTATAGGTAAAATGAGTCTATCCTGAAGTGAAATTATTCCAAGAAATAATCATAACTGTAAGTATGGCTTATTTGATAAGCGGCCCTGCTAGTTTAGGGGATTTTCTGGATGCGTGACTATGCTAAGAGCCAGGCCCTGCTATGTGTAGAACCTTGGTAGGTGCGAGAACCTGCAAGGTGAGCGGTCCAGCTAGGTTCAGAACCCTGCTGGGTGCAGGGTCCTGCTAGGTACGGGGGGGCCCCTTATTTTCTGGGCCCTGCAAGGAGCGAGGCCTTGCTTTGCGTGGGGCCCTGAGAGGTGCAGGACCCAGCTTATTACTAGGTGTGGGGCCTATATTAGTGAGGGACCTGCTAGGTGCGGGGCCCTGCTAAGGTGCGGGTCGCTGATAGTTACTGTGCGCCCTAATATGCGCTGGGTCCTGCTGAGCGCGGGGCCATGCTAGGTGCAAGGCTCTTCAAAACGCGGTGCACTGATAGGTTCGGGTTCTCTGATTCCTTGGTAGGTTCGGGAGCATGCAAGATGAGAGGCTCTGCTAGGTGCAAGGTGCATTTAGATGTCTAGCCCTGCTAGCTAGGTGAGATCCTGTCATTTGTTGGGTTCTGCTAGGTGCGGAGTCATATTGCATGCAAGGCCCCTCTTAGGTGAAGGGCCCTACTAGAGAGGGGCTTGTAAAGTGCAGAATTGTTTTATTTTCTGAGCCCTGCTAGGTGTGGAGTCCTGCTAGGTGCGGGGCCCTGCTAGGTAAAATGCCCTGCTGTGTGCGGAGCCCATCTAGGTGAGCGGTCCTGATAGGTGCGGGGCTCTGCTAGGGGAGGGGCCCTGGGTAGTTTCCCGGGCACCCGACACCAGGGGCGCGGGCGCTTCTGCCACTAATCCAGATGCAAACAAGCACCAATGGGGGCCTAAATGCCCAATTTCCTGACCTCAACATGGTTGAATTTTCCCCCATATACTACCGGTTTTTTCTTGACCATCCTTCTTGTCCTGTACTGAACCTGCCTGCTTAATGCTTACAATATTCAACCCAACATTATTGGCCTAAATTTTTCCTTTGTATCTATGCATATAATACTTGGGTAAAACTTCACTAGTTATAATCTAGTTCTAAGATAGGGGACTAAGTCGTGACATCAACTGCTGGAATTGCTGTGCAATCTCCGAAAACAGCACACGGTGCATGCCACCCTTTCTGTACGGCTGAAACACAGCATTAATAGTTGTGAAGGCTTCGACCTGGGACGCACCTAGAGTCTTCCCAAACCAACACCCCTGTCAAACCAAATAATCTTAGTTTTATTTAGGTTAGGGGGGGAAAAAACCTTGCATGCCCGGCCCTGTAGCCGCGCCTGCCCGTGACTAACCACGGTTCAATGGCAGATATTTCCCCGGCTGTCGCCTCGCGGCCAGGTGACTCACGCTGCGACCGCCACCGCTGGCTTGCGCGCAGACGGGATTTATTATTGATGTGGGCGCGGACTCATTGTCTGCGCGCTGCATTATCCCTACCTTCATTTACACAGCGTTTCTTCGCAGTGACATCACCGGCAGCGGTGGGTGTCGCCAAACCGAGAGGAACCGTTACTTTAAGGAGGATCAGGCCCTCGGAATCACGGATTCTTTTTTTTGACGTGAATACGTCTTGAAAATTTTGCGTCCATAGTGGGAGGCAAAACAAAAAAAAAAAACGAATGATAACAAATTCGGGGGATACAGTTTGGTGTTGCAGCTACATATCTATCATATCCATCCAAAATTTTATTACACCACTGGATAGCTAAAGGATCAAAGAATTCGTTACGCTAAGTGAGGACTGTGACGCATCGCGCGCGGTGGATGGTGAAGCGCCGCCATTTTGAGGTCATTTTGCTGCGTTTCGATATTTCCGTTTAGTATAACGTTTGACTCGGAGAAGCTACGACGTTCGTTTGAGTTTCAATCGTCAGCTCTCGTCAGAATCTATCGATTGCATATGTAAAACATTAGTTTAAAATAGTAACAGTGAATATATATGGTGTTAAAATAAAAATAGAGTATTTTAAATTTTTTTATAGAAAATATTACCTGTGACGTACACGTATTCACGTAAAACACACGGCCATGTCCATGACACAGCCAGTGCACTTTTTTTTTATCAAAACTATAATTTTTGCTGTATGTATCTAAATTTTCTGGCATTTCATGGCATAAATCATATCTCTCATAACTTCCTTGCCTTGTTGCAACCACATGTTTACTAACAGGCTTTAGTCTGCGAGAACCCCGCGGAAGTAACATATTGATTTCACGCAGGCGACTACAGTTATCAGGTGTTAATCATCACTTCACAAGTGTTGGCTTCAAGTAGCCAATGCTAAGTCCTATGACATGTTGACCCAAATCTCTGGCACGGATGTTTTATTCCAAGCGGTACCAAAATATTGGAGAATGCAAGATGGCGAGACCTTATCCCCCTTGAGATGTGTAAACATCTAAATTTTAAGTCGGTGCTTTGTTTCTTTTATTGCATTGTTTATTTTCTTTTATCGATAGAAATTGAATGGAATCCCTTCTTTTCAAAATAAATTGACTTTTAATGACTGAAATGCGGTTGAGATTTTCAAACACTCGTAAGCATCATCACAAACAGTGACTAACTACATTAAACTCCTTCTAACTCAAAATGAGTGCATTTTACAGACAATAATTTTTAGTTGCATTTTCGTTCACCTCAGTCTTGCGTATTACAATTAAAAATAATATAATGTATTGACAATGTACATACATTATAAATACATAAATGCGTTCACACGTATTGGAAAAGGAATTTTTGAGTGGTTGGATCAGGACAGAAGTTTTTTATATGAATTTACATATTTTTTTAACCCTCAAAGTTGTCGATGTAAATTGTGGCAAATAGTCACTTCAAAAAGTATAAGTATGGCTTTATTAAAACATTTTTTCAAAACTTTTATTATAGTAGTTAAACTAGTTTATTTTTATTAACTGCTTAAAATGTAGAGTGATTTATTTTACAATTTACGTTTTTAATAAAAATGTATGTCCAACGCTCTCCTTATGTGTGTAAATTTTTATCGTAACAGGTCTAAAATTTAATCTACTATAGGCTATGAGCAAATCATGTTCCAAATTTATTTTCGAGGTGGTTCAATAGTAAAAAAAATTTATTAATTAACAAACGTCTTAACATTTAAACTCAATTTTTTACATTTTAAGTTCTAGCATAAATGAAGAAAAACTTATTTGTAAAAGAAAGTTTTTCAATTCCAATATCTTTGCCAAAGTTATATTTATAGGTGCCCAACTATCTCATTTGTTGCAACCCCCTCCCCCCTTTTTATATAAATTTGATTACGTTGAGTGTATGTGTATCTCTGCGGTGTTGTCCTTTCAAACCGCTATCTTAATCACCTTCGCAGTGGTTACTTGGCAGTGTTTACCCAATGTTGAAAATTTGAGAGATATTTTAAGTTTTTCTGTGAAAACGTAAGAATATGTAGGCCTATCTCATTTATAATAAAATATTTGCTCCAAACAAAATTTAAAAAATATATTCAGTTATTAAAATCGCAAGTGTTAGTTATTTATTTCAATTTGCCAGTTTTTAATACTTTTTCTCTCAAAACACTTGTTACCATTTTGGCTACTTGCCGCCCACAAGTGGATATAAATTATATTTGTGCTGGTGTTAGAACATTAACTGATTACACATAAACTGAGCGAACTTAATTTCTGTAATGTTTTACTTTGCCTGAATAAAGTGTCGGCTCGGAAATGAGGTTTACAACTTCCACAAGAAATTCAGACACGTTTGTAATACATGTTAAAATTAATGTTTTGATATTTAATACATAATAAACAAGTTACGAATTTAAATGATCCCATTTTAAATATTCACAATATTTATAATTACATTATTTTAAAGAAAATGAAAAAAAAAAAGTTTTTGCTAGCGAGTAACGAGAATACTAGGCAAGTCTTTTTTTGTATCTGGATCAAAGCGAGTGGTCATTTAGCTGGTCAGCGTGATTAAGTTGGGCAAGTGCTTTTCACGCATTGAATGGATTCGCAGGCAAGTAGCATGTAGTTTCGCTCAAAGTAATTGTCTCTTTAGTGCCAGCGATACATTCGCTGGTGAGTAGCTAAACAAGTGACTTGGCTGTATATTCTGCTTTTTGACTCAAGCATAAATCAATGGAACCCCTCAACGGACATAAATCTAGGCGTAAAAACTAAAGTACCTGGCGGTATTGAAAATAATCCGGTTATAAATTCATCCCACTAGCCACCTCAACCTTTCATCTCAAGCGTGCATCTACATATGTCGACACTACCTATATGCGAAAGTTTCCTGAGTAAAGATTAAATTTCAATTTTATGTGGCCATATCGGGTACAGGTATCTTTTAAAAGTAAATCATTGCTGGTTTTACGTATATTTACCAAACCCTCATAGAAAATACCAAATTTAGACACAAAACATTTTGCAATGAATATGTTAACGTAATAGACACGAAATTAACTGCATTGGAACAGAGACGTTCAAATTTGGCGTGAGATTTGAGACGACACCCGTTTTCAACAGTTCTATTTGGCAAACGGGCCGTTCAACGTTAAGGACCACAAAATTAAATGCGCATCTCGCGCCTGGCGGTCTACCGGGTCGTTACCACAACGCCGAAATACCATAACGCCGAACGTACAATAACGCCGAATACCATAACGCCGAATGCCAAAATGACCGCATCGCCGACAGCTAGAAAACTGCTGTGTACCACAACGCCGAAATACAGTAACGCCGAAAAATGTCGCTGCGGGGAGGGGAGGGGGGGCACAGGAGCAAAATGAAAAACAACTGAATGAATTTGTGTGCTAACCTTACCTAACTTAACCTTTGTGGCAGTCCTGCAATGACATTTTTCGGCGTTAATGTATTTCGGCGTTGTGGTACACAGCAGTTTTCTAGCTGTCGGCGATGCGGTCATTTTGGCATTCGGCGTTATGGTTTTCGGCGTTATTGTACGTTCGGCGTTATTGTACGTTCGGCGTTATTGTACGTTCGGCGTTGTGGTAATTCGGCGTTGTGGTGCGTCCCCCGGTCTACCTCATCACCGGTCCATGGTCGCGTGCGATCTCCGGTCGAGCCTTCGCCGCCGCTGCAGAGTCATCGACCAGGAAGAGCGTGTTGTCGTCTGCGGGGTCACCCGATGGTATTTGGGGGGGGGAGGGAGGGAGACATAGGAAGAGAAAAGGAAGACTCTCTGCCAGAGGACATGGGAACAATTGAAGGTTTTTTTTTATTATTATTCGGCTGTCTTGGAAAGTCACCACATCTCCCATCGGTTCTTTGTTTTGTTTTCTCTCGCGGCCTCTTCGCCTGTCGGTCTACTCCGGGGTTGGATCAAACGAAAGGGCGACGAGTTGTAAATCATATTATCGTGTCTCTGGTGCTTCTTAATTTCCCCAACATACACACGGACCACGAAACTGCCTAGTAAATATTTGCTCAATAAAATCTTTTTCTAATAATTTATGCATTATCTATGGTTTGGATTACTTTCATTGAATGGGCAAACAACGGATTAAAATTGTTTAGCTTTTAGTACATGCAATCTCGGGCAGTGGCGTAGCCAGGATTTGTGTATGGGGGGTGTTAAGAAGCATGCCCCCCCCCCCCCCCGTATTAAAGCGGGGGGTCCGGGGGCCCTCCCCCGGGAAATTTTGGATTTTAAGGGATAAAATAGTGCTATTGGAGCAGTTTCCGGTACTTATATTTAAATATTGTAATGGTTAAAATTTTATTAATTTTAATATGAAATTTGAGTGATGAAAGAGAAATTAATTAAAGATTTGTAGCTAAGGGGGGGGGGGGTTTAAACCCGTAAAAAAAACCTGGCTACGCCCCTGAACTCGGGAACATATTTATTTCTAAGATTTGGAGGTTTCTGGTAAAAAGTCTCGCGAAGAAATGCTTCATATTTATTTCTTTAATTCATGCGCAAATTATATTTATAAGATAAACTTTTAAAATGTGCATAGCTATAGTGTGGAAGAACCATCTAGGCATTCACCTTCTGTAAGAGCAAGCAAGCATTTAAGCGCTTTTAAGCATCAGGAAATCTTCAATAATTTGCAATCGGTCTCCCATTCCGCTCCGGTGCACACTTGCGCAGCGCCGACAAAGAGACGTCGCCCGACCTTTTAAACCAAACGCTGATTGCCGCTCAAGAGGCGGGTCTTCCCGACGGCGTGCGTCATTTCCGAACTTTCTTTCCCTCGCGAAACTCACGCGAGGCTATTTGGCTAAACCCCGTCAAATTGGAGACTCCCGCGAGAGGAGGAGGAATTTCCCGTGGGATCGAGGTCGCCATGGCAACCGGAGGCGAAAGAGGAAAAAAAACAGTGGGCAGACAACCGCGTGTCTGCCACCGTGGCGATTTAGACACTTCCAGACCTACACAGTAAAACAATGAGTTTCGAAGCTAAGCAAAGAAACTATATGGAAACCATGTGCGGAAATAATTCGTTTTTTGGAATGCTAAAAGTGAAATGTTGTAAATTAGCCGTGTGCACGATGCAAAATTATTTGATCCTAATTTTTTTTATGAATTATCAAAAACGCTGATACACCTGACCATCCTTTATAATCAGAAGCACCAATTATAGTATATGTAACTTTAAAAATGACAAACTTTCTTACAAATTTCATTACCTATTTAACACCCTTAGGAGATGAATTTTCAAAAATCCTTTCTTATATCTCATCTATACGTTATAAAAGAAACTACTTGGGAAATTTCCTGCTTATAGTCCAACCGGTTTGAACTGGCGGTGTAAGTATATAAGCCAGTCAGTGTTACAGTTGTATTAAATAGATTTTCAAACACATTTCTCCATGTTGAACATTATTTTTTGCTGTTACTTAAGTTTACTATTTGCTTGGAATGCTACATCACTGAAATGAGCTTAAAGTCTTATATACATCGGCGTCGTTACAGACGATGAGTGGTAATGAGATTTTAAAAAATCTAGACATCATTGATGAATGGATGTGTTAGGAAAACGGGAGGACCCAATAAAAACGGCTCTCAGAAACGCCCGTCACGTTCACACACTCTCAAGAGAATTGCATGTTTTCGACCTCAGCATGAATCTTACCATAAAGTCCCGTTAAGAGCCACGACGACCCAGGCACACATACGGTGTGCAGTGCTTGAAACATAAAAAAAAATGTAGGGGGTTAAAAACTGTTCAAGATATCCGAGAACCGTCTGTTCACAAAAAGCATGTAAAGTTGCAGAAGAGTGCGAATGGGTAGTTCCGTTTTCGTATTTCGTTCATTGACTGTATTTTTTAGGAGTGGAAATGGTTAGAACGCCTGTTTTCAGATTAATTTTTCAGGCACTAAATAACACGTGCAGTTTTTTGAAAGCACTCAAGGACTTGTGTTACAACTTTTATCTTCATTTCTGCGCCATATAGTGTTACGGTTACCGCTGGAGCCCGGAAAAATTCGCTCATTCATTTCGCGGTAGGCTAGACTCCAAACTCGTACACCTTTATGCTGAGTCAGTGATTTGACCACAGTTTATCTGATGGACTCTAAGTCAATGAAAGACCTTCCACAAAGAAGTATCAAATCACAAGCATCCCAAGTAACGCGTGTCACGAGTCAGTATCCAATGAGCAGGTGCAATTTATTCCAGTACATAGAGTATCGTGGAGTCTATCCTAGAGGTCATCGAAACCGCGAATTTTTCCGGTCTCTACAAGATACACCCCTGAATGGGCGTACTTCGGGAACGTACCTTGAAATATAGACTGGTTTTTTTTTAAAGATTTGCTAGTAAGTGTTTTTGGGGACTGAAACAACGCAGAGACTTGTCACAGCGTAGGCCCTCTCCGCGCCATGGCTCGCACGGCCGTAATATCGCGCGCGGCGTGAAATCCCCGGACTGCAGCGAGCGAGGGGTCACTTCACTTCTATCGCCGGGGGAAACAAACAGCCGGCTACCTCTCTAGTCTATCATCACCACTGGCACCTTCCCTGGGACACCGCGACCTCGTGTCATTCGCCCGAACGATCCGCCTTCGTGCCTCGTCGGACCTATTCATTTGCTGTTCTGAAAGTCTTGAAACTAAAACTACAGGTATGGTAGATATGATACATGAATTAAACTCTTTAGGAGACACATTGGTTTTCCATTCGGAACGGTAAGATTTTTGCGCAGCTAAGTAATCACACACAAAATGAAATTTTGATTGGGTAAGATCAGCTATACATAATAATACATAAGAAAATTTAGTTTTGTAAATTCTCAATTTTCTCCACAATTACTCACAACTTTCCAATCGTGGTTGTGTTTAGTCTACCATCGATTCTAAGAAGGCTTCAGGGAAGTGACTGTATAATTTAGTTCTATTTTTTTTCTTTTTTATTTAATTTTTCATCACTTTTCCCGATATTAACTATGGCAACGGCTATTGCTTTGTTGTATTCTTCGTCTCCTGGCAACGACTAATGCAATTTTGACTAGTTCCTAGTGACTTTTTAATTCTTTAAATGCGCCAGGAATGCCTTGCACTGAATCAAACTTAAGGTTGGCTCGTTGATAATTTTTTCTGTGGAAACTGAATCAACCGAAATTGTGTGATTACACAAGACTACGTATTAATCGTCTGCAGAAAAACATTATAACAAATGAAACCAAACACACTCTGTAAGGTCACACGTTTTCGCTCGCTGGGCCTCCAGGAAGAGGATTTATTTTTGCTATGATTAAAATAATTATAATAAAACTTTCGTAAATTATTAAAAACTCAATTTTTGCTGTTAATGTCTTTTCGAAACGTTAAAAACAGAATTTTGATTTTCCCAAAGTAATAGAAACCAGGTTATTCGGATTTTCAGATCCACACATATGATTTTAATTTACGAAGAGCAACTTCAAAATAAAAATTTTTTAAACAAAGATTTCATATGAATGATTCATTTAATACTGTTAACAACACGTTTTCGTGCTTTAAACCCATGTGAGGATTTATAGATCAATGTTTATTTAAATTTTCAAACAATTTTAATGAACCCTGAAATAAATTGATAAAAATTTTAAACAAACAAAAAACAATGGATTTATTAGAATTTATTTCACATCGCGAACTAAAAAACCTAATTGTAGAAGTAAAATAATGTTGGAAATCTTCCCCTTAAACAGCGTGAGGCGTCATTCACGACGCAGACCTCAGTAAACAGGTTGGGTCATAATTAGACCGACGACCGACACCAGGTTCAACCTAACAAAATAAGTTGAAAACAAATACTCGCAACAGGACTTCACGAGGATTGTCTGTGAAGTTGGCGCTGAACAACATTGTTATTGAAAATAACAGAAAAAGTATTTTAAGATTGAACACTGACTGTCTAGGTTATGTTTAATTGAACGAAGATCTATAACCACCGCGAATTTTGATGCTGTCGCAAAATAATTAGGGGTAATACCGTTTATAATGCACGTGTTTTTTGAGACGTGTTGCTATCTCCAAATTAATTTGGTCGTGATGAACTTGCAGCTAAATATTGTCGATCGAATTCAGACTCACCTTCTATAGGGCTCGCCGCAGCACTCCTCTTGCAATCAAACGAAACTGCCGGGGTCGTAAATTAACATTTTTCTTGCGCCTTTTGTGAGCAGGAGGCTTCGACCCACAGCGTCAGAACGTCTCTGGGTGATGCGGGCTTGGGATACGTGTGGCCCCCCTCCTCAACCCTTCCGAAGCTCTACAGCAGTGCAGAATCGTAAATCCTGAATGACTGTTATGGTTCCTTGGAAAGTTGGGACCCTACGCAGCAAAAAAATATTTTTTTTTCTGCGAGTTTCAAGAAAACTCGTTAGGAACTGGTGGCCAAACGTTTTTTTAAATTCTGTGAACGTTTCAAGAAGATTACAACAGTTATCAATAGTTTCCGTGTAAAAAAATTTTTCAGTAGCTCCGGATTATAATAACACTTTTGGAGGATGCAATTGTAATTTTTTGCGCGTTCAGAAAAAAACATTACCTATACATATTCTACAAGAATGCAATGTGAATTTATAGAAATAAATATAATAAATTTTAATGAATGTATAATTTTTAATATTGTTTATTAAATTTCAACTTTACACTTCAATAATCTAATTGAATGATAAATTTAAGCACTTACGTAGCTACACAATACCAGTATTGTCTACAAAACGTGCAGCTGTGAGACGAAGTGTGCTTATCACCGTGTTGTGTCCAAGAGAAGAGACTGTCAGCAGTATGAATGTGTCACAGTGTGTCAGAGCGTAACGAAAGAAGTGCAACACTGTATCGTTGCTTCTCCAGAGCTTGCCAGAGAGTGAGGAAAGGGGCGCTCACTATTCCCTCTGACCCCTCGACAACCATCGAGTGTTTTCCATAATATACAGAACGTTGCACTTTCCGTTACTTTCCTATGAGTTCTCACCTTGAATTACCCTACAGCTGCTAAGATGTTTCACTTAATTTTATATATGTGTTTTGATAATTGCGGGATATAAATTTAAATTAGGGCCTACGTCAGAAACATTTTTTGTTTAGAACATAATATGTCTAAAATTTACAGGTACCAATAGTAATGCACAAATTGGAATTTGGCGGGCTTCAGTGGACTTCTCCATTGGCTGAGAGACGCGCGATCGCAGCGCCGAAATGATTGACTGCTCCGTGCGAAGCACTGAGACGAGCCCGATGCAGACGACCAGAGAACAAAGCGAGGAGGATAAAGAGTCGCAACTCAACGCTCTTATTTTCTTTGGAATTTATCGGCTACCTAACCACCAAAATTTCGTTAAATTTTTGAAAGAAAATGTTGGCCTGAACATTGCGGAAATAGTTCTTGATAACGTTTGATGATACTGATTATGAATTAGAATGTCCGTCGTTAAAAAGTCACTTTTATAAAAATAAAGTCATTTAAAAATTATACTGGCCCAGACCCCTCCAAAAACAAATACACTCAGTTTTAGTTAGGTTAAGAAATAAATGTTTACTTGGAGTCCACGCGCGACAGAAGTGAAACATTTTCTTGCTTATTAGGTATAGTTACAGATAAATAGGGGCATGACGATTTCGCGAAAATATTTCGGGACTAGATGAAAGTTAAAACACTGTAGCATTGTCTGTGTTTCGTGATTGGGTGAGTTTCTTCCAGGTACATATCGATTGCAACAACACCAATCACAGTGATTCAGTGCGGAAGCAAACGCGTCCTGAGTGGCTCGGTCAAATAAGGCACGACTTCTTTCACAGACGACCACCAATCACAAGGAAGAAATCACAGGCACGGGTATACCTTGTTGTAGTCTAATAAGAATTCAGAACTTTTCGCGAAATCTGCATGCCCCTACAGATAAATTATTAGTAGAGTCCCGGAAATTTGGCGGATTCCTCTGGCCTCAGGATAGAATTCAAAGTTATAGGTGTGCTCGACCCATGTTACTTTCCCAGTGGTTAATTTCTTAGCGAGAACATTTTTATCCTTGTATTTGGCATTACCTTATTCGCTTACTTCTCTCCTAGCTGGACATCGTTGGCTCACGGTCGTAGAGGGACGTGTCCAGATAACTGCGGTCCAATCATGAACACAGTTCGAAGTGTAGAGGTTTGCATTCTAGCTTGCGACTAAATGAATGTGCGAAAATTCCGTGGCTCTAATTATTAGTACATTTTTAATTGAACAAGTGATAATAATTGAGAATAGTTATGATGCGGGTATTATCTCAAATTGCCCTTTTCAATGCCCTGTACTCTAACCTCAGTTCACTGGAACTTTTTTGGCACCTCTTTTGCTGGTTTATTTTCACGTCGCCTTTGATTACACCTCTTATCTGCTTCTGCATTTTTATTATTTTTAGGCAAGATGTTAAATAATGATCTCCAGCTGAATACAATGAAATAACAAAAAAAAACTCCAGTCGAACATAAATTACACTTATAAAGTCTATCTCACACGACTGTAAGTCCTTTTGACATTTTAAATCACTGTGTTCACATAGGTACTAAAAATTAATTACACTTATAAAGCTATCTTCTGATATCTATACGTCTGTTTTACATTTTCAATCACACTATTTACATAAAAATCAATGATACTTTCACAAATCAATAACACTTTACCACACGAATAGAGAAATTATAGATCATTTAAATAAAATAAATACGTTAGCATCAATCGTTAGCCATTGCGGAAAATGAGGAGTAGAAAAACACGAGCAGCATTACGAGAATTCTGTAGCGTCACTTCTGCCTCTCTCCTGCCATATCCTCTTCCGGCCGGTGCAACTATCGTATAGCATGCTTAGAGACCTGCAAAATTTGCGGTTTCGATGGCCTTCAGGATAGACTGCACATACCCCTGTACACTCGGGAAAATAACGCAAGTTCATTGGCTGCCGACTTGTTAGTCGTCTCAGCTGGTTTGTATCTGATTCGAACCTTCTTTGGTTGAGGGGTTACAACTGGTTGAGATTCGTTCAGATGAACAGTAAGCCAATAGCAAAATTATCTAAGAGGTATATGTGTTTGAATTCTAGCCTATCACCGAATGAATCCGCGAATTTTGCAGGTCTCTAATGCATGCTACGCCACGTACATATCCCCCCCTTTTTTTCCCGTGTTCTTATTCGACGGCTAGTGCATGCGTTGGAGTGGCGTCGCCGCTGACACACTATCCTCCTCTTCCGGTTCCCCCACCAAGTACCTAACTATTCCCCTCGTGCGATTGGAATTTTCGTAACACTCGAAAATTGTAGCCCCTGTAGCAAAGTAATTTCACTTGAAAAAAAAAATTCTTCTGCGAAATCGGTTTCCCGGTACACAGGCCGGGTAGGCATCGGCAGCCTCCACCAACCCTTCTACAGCCCTGCTCCTTGTTCCCACCTCTCCCGGTCTTACGCCCAGCTATGATAGGGTGAAGAGAAGGGGAGAATGGAGCGACGGGAAGCCCTTGGAGACCGTTGGCCGAGGAGGGAAACCCTGCTTCGTAGCTAGCGGCATTAGACCCCCCCCCCCACCCCCACCCTCCTTTGGGAAAAAACACCAAGGCTCGCGAGCCAGACATAGAGCACACCAGCAGGGCGATTACGACCGCGCATTTTGCCATACAAGAAATACTAAGCAGCGAAGGCCTTGTAGAATACCGCAGGAAGTTGCTGCGTGATCACTAAAGACCTGCAAAATTCACGTATTCATTCGGTGGTAGGCTAGGATTCAAACACATATACATCTTAGATAATTTTACTATTGGCTTACTGGATGAATCTGGATTAATCTCAACCAAATAAGGATCGAATCACAGACAAACCAGCTGAGACGACTTACAAGTCGGCAGCCAATGAACTTGCGTTATTCTCCCGAGTGTACAGGGGTATGTGCAGTCTATCCTGAAGGCCATCGAAACCGTGAATTTTTCAGGTCTCTAGCTGATCACGAACACGAAATATTTCTTTAAACTCCGACCATCGATGACGTTCTGACGGTATTATCGTAATCTTTGAGTGTGAACACACATTTCGGTAGGTATTAATCGCACCGTTGCTACGTTATGTACCACGTGTGCATCAGCTGGTGAAGTGAAACGAATGAGAGGTTAGCGATGTTATTTAACTGCAGTAAGTGTTATTTAAATAATGTGAAATTTTAGTATCAATATTTTACTAAATTTGAACAATTTTGGGTGTGTTAGGAGACAAACCTATTTGCAAAGACGTTTAACGTAGACAACATTTGAGGTTAAGAACTGTTACCGCACTATTTATATCTATAGTTTTATGTTTTCTATGGCACAACACAGGTATTGCAACATTGACGACACAGATTTATTTCACACAAAATAATATTGAACAAATCTCAGATAGTTCTAAATGCTTGAAACAAAAATGATATACAAAAATATTTGTTAATACATCACCAAAAAAAAAAAAAATTATTTAAGGCAAACAAGTAAAGATTCAGTGGCTGCTTGCCAATGACGTCGCTGAATTCTACCGTGGCTCACAAGTCCCGCGGATCATAACGAAACACACACTGCATGTTGGTTCGTAACCACCAATCACGGTAGGTGTTTCGGTAGAGCGAGTGTTCGTGACCAATCCCCAGTTCCGTCGAGAGGCCAGCAGCCAGCCAACCAGCTGCCCTGTAGCCGGGCAGCTATAGAAGAAGGTCACCTAACTAAACCGAAGGAATGCGTCAATTTCTTTCGCTTCCCCCAATTCTCCATTTCTACATCGGCTATCCCTGCCAAATGTAAACTCTCTGCAATGCCGAATCCGAAATCGCAGCACCGCACTCAAATTCGTGCGCTACTGTTGGTACCTGTAACTTTGCAGGTTTGCCTTTTCAGATATATGCCCGTCGATTTTTTTTTTGTTCGCGTTTCCTGCCACTAGGAGCGTACGCATAATTTTATTTGGGGAGGAGTGCGGGGTAATATAACCTCCTTGTCTGCAGTTTGCTTTCAAATTCTTTCACGATCATTTTTTTTTTTTTTTTTTAGGATTTCCTAGTATTTCATTAGATGAGGGGTGGAGGGAGGGAGGGAGGAAATCATCTGTCACTCTCAAGGACGGATGTTTCTGCCTTCCTCCTTGCGTTCACCCTAGAGACCGGAAAAATTTGCGGGTTCAATGACCTCCAGGATAGACTCCACGATCCTCTACACACTCGGGCAAATGCCACCTGTACATTAGCTGCTGACTTGTGGGAGGTCTCGACTGGGCGGCCTGTGATTCGACACTTCTATGAGCGAGGGTCTCTAATTGGCCCTCAGTCCTCCAGATTAACAGTGAACCAATGGCAGAAGCAGCACTAAGGTATAATTATTAGAATTTTAGCATAACACGAAATGAATCCGTGAATTTTTCAGGTCCCTAGTTCACCCCTTCCTGACACACATTAAATGTTTTCACCCCGCAGTTCGCATCAAACTGTATTTATTATTTATTACTAGGGGCAGGCATTTTTCGCGAAAAAAATATGAACACTTTTTAGACTGCAACAAGGTATACCCACACCAGCGGTTTCTTCCTCCTGATTGGCGGCCGTTTGCGAGAGAAGTCGTTGCCTTGTCAAACCGAGACACTCAGGACGCGTTTGCTTCCGCGCTGAATTACTGTAGTTGGTGTTGTAACAATCGACATGTACTTGAAAGAAACTCACCCAATCAAAAAAAAAACGGACGATGCTACAGTTTTTTTTTACTTTCAGCTAGTCCCGGAATCTTTTCGCGAAATGTGCATGCCCCTATTTATTACTCTTTGTCTCTTCTCGTACAGTCTTTCTACTGCCCGCCCTCTCGTATCCGTAGTCGTACTCCCCCTCGCCAGCTCCGTACGGGATGACTCCACCTCCAGCGCCTTGCAGCTGAACAGTTGCTACCCGAGCGAGCTTTCTTTTAGCTGTGCTACCGACCGCTTTCTAGTATTAAATATATATATTTAACTGGAACTGATGAATTTCAGCTTCGGTCATTCGCTTCACCTCTCATGTACTCTTCGCCTGAGCGTTCCTCGTCCCCCCTCAACCACCCACTTGTTACATCAACGCGAAGGTTTTTTTCCTTCTTCTTTCCGTGCGGTTATTATTTACGACGGACGTTAAACGTCTTCATCATTTTATGGGAGCAGTTAAAAGTGTTCGTGCAGTGTCGTGTGCAATGGAGAAATCTGCCGACCAAGGCTTTCTGTTTGGCGCGGGGAAAAAATGTATATTAGCTGAATTGTTAAAACTTACAGACAATTAGCGGATTTTTTTCATCACAGAATGCAACTCCAGTGAAATAAGAAGGCTTCGCAATTCCAGATAAACTGCGCCGGAATACAGACTTTTCTGTTATTTTGCGAACAGATAAGTCACGTGTGAAGAAGTGTTTTTGATTGTTTTGCTAAATATTTAGAGCCCAAACTCATACACCATGTTTTTTATTTTATTTTATGTCATAACTTTTATTTAAGTTTTAACACGATTTCTCTCTTGCATATGTTTTTCTACAAATATATTTTCATAATATATGTAGCTATTTCATACAAACCATATTTTTCATGACATCAGTTCAAAGAATTTTAAATAGTATATTAGTTATTTACTCAACTATTTTCTAACCAAAATATGTGAGTATTTGACATATCATAAATTTTAGTGTTGTAGGTCACTAGAAAAACGTAAACGGTGGTCAAGTTTATGATTTAAATTGTATTTTGCCCAAATGTGCTCATAGTATCTTAAGCCTTATAGGTACAGTTTAATGTAGTGGCTGTAAAGACCATGTTATTCTTTGTATTATGATTATCACTTGCACGCATTTTTACACCCATTAAATTTTACAAAGTGAATATATATTAAATGTATTTGTGACAAAACAACAAATGTAAAGGCGGTATTCAGTTAAAATATTTAAAAAATATATCAATTGAATAATTTAACTGGCGAAGAAATGAAAAAAATCAACATGGCGCGTAAGAAGAGGATTATGTTAATTTTATGTTCAAACTCAATAAGCTCATTATATGTTCATTTCTGAAGATCCCCGAATAATTTCTTGCCATTGTTCTTCGTAAATTTATAATAAATATTTTTAAAAGGGTACAGGCCTAACAAAACTTATTTTTAAATATCTCGTTACAGTTTTCCCTGGAACCAACATAAATATCATGTCACTAGGATTGCATGCGATATTTTTTTTCTAAATGTGTGTTTTAGGTCATGTAAGATAATACTAGACATAGCAGCACCATCTTACAAAAATAGAACCGCTTTTCTAATTATATCAAGTGCTTTTTTAAGTTGCGTCTATTTATTGTTCCATTAAAGTGTACAAAATGCATTCCAGAATAGTTTCGCTATCATAACGTTTCATTTGGAACACCAACCAACACTCTTGATACGTCTTCCGTTGAACACAAAAGTTATTATCTACGAGTTAATGGCGCCAGACACGGGTCCGCCATCTGAACGAAATAAACGAAAAAGTGAGCTCTGTTCATGCTCAAAATTTGGGCAACACGTCGGCAACGGATAGGACACCAAACTATTTTCCCTAACAATAAGGGACTGTCCGTGTCATATCGTGCACTAGGAATACAGTTAGCGTACAGGTGTAGCATATCCAACTCCTAAAATATTATTTTTGTGTCTTGCAATACTAGACAATAGTGTCTAGCGACAGTACTATTCCAGTTGTAGCCATTTCCGAAAATAAATTTAAAACCAATGACTAGATACCTGTAAAATTCGCGATTTCAAATCCCTAAAGGATCCTCTATGCACTCGTGCAAATAACATCTGATGATTGGTTACCGACTCGTAACACCTGTTGACTGGAATTATCGTGATTCGCTAATTCTTCTGTTAAAGATTTTTCATTGGCCCAGAGTCCATCAGATAAACTGTGGCCCAATCACTGAAGCAAAATAATGTCAAAAGTATTGGGACTCTATCCTATCGCGAAATGAATCCGCGAATTTTACAGGTCTCTACCAATGACTTTACAGTGAAAACAACTTTAGTACCAAACACTAATAACTTCAAGTATTTCAGTGAATTATACACTATGTTTCACGAAGCAAAGCTTGAAAAACTAAGAAAAGCCTATCACTAGAGACCTGCAAAATTCGCGGATTCAATGACCTCCAGGATAGACTCTTCTACACTCTACACACTCGGGTAAATGCCACCTGTTCATTGGCTGCTGACTTGTGAGTCGTCTCGACCGAGTGTCTGTGATTTGACACTTCTTTGAGCTAGGGTCTCTAATTGGCTCTCATTACTCCAGATTAACAGTGAACCAATTGCAGAAGCAGCGCTAAGGTATAATTATTTGAATTGTAGCATATCACGAAATGAATCCGCGAATTTTGCAGGTCTCTACCTATCACTTTGAAACTATAGTAGCGTATTTCGGCTCCACACTTTTCCCATTGAGTATCATGATAGTTATTGATATAAAAAATTCTGATAGCACCTAAAATAAGTCAATTATAAAAAGTTTCATTATTTGTGGGTTTCGTGTCAAAGGCAAATGAGTGGAAGAGTAGTGTGATAAGATATCTTAAATTTAAATGGCCCTCGAACTGTATGGGTGAAGATTTGGCGCTCATGATGTTTGATTCACACCAGGTATCTGCATCGAACCCACGACCCTCTCCACATCAGCGTGACGTGTCGACGCGAACTTTCCCCGATTAACTGTCGCTGATCGATGAACAGGAGAAAATATAAGCATCGTCATTTAAAAAAACGAAATTTTTTATGTGTAATATCCTAGCTTCTGATACACGGCATTTGGTGGGAGTAATTTCGTGAATGGAACGGAAGTCACATGGAACTGATGTCGCATGGAACGGAAATATGTAACCACGGTGCTGGCATCGGTGGCGGATGGCTCTAACCACAGTTCATAAAGCCAAAGGGAAACTTTAAAGTATTAACTGTTCGGTGAATTTTAACAATACGGGCAGTATTTTAATATAATTAATTGACGTTAATCCGAGGTTTAGTAATCTCTGAAGTCTTTTGTCACTTTTATCGGAGGAGTGTGGTGCGGAAACTTCCTGTAGTTCGCGTCATGAAATGAAGTTGACAACACTACTTTTCGTATATTTTTATCACGCTTGGAATTATTTTTTGAGAATTCTACGTTAAGTTTTGTGTCGAGTTTCGTATTAAGAGTGTATTTGCAACACGAGAACACACGAAATCGTTCATTACTGAGGTTAGATGTTACACATCTCTGACGAGTACTTAAAAACTCATCCGATTTTTTTTCCAACTATTCTGACAACTCGTAGTAACGTAGAACACTTATTCTATTTCGCCGGTGCAAAGAGATCGGTACGATTTCCTGCCGCACCAGGCGCACAGTGCAGGTATCTAACCTCCTGGCCTGGATTCCCAGCAGTCTGCGTCTAATGTGTAACTGGTTTCATATTTCACAGTCATTAGAAGTAGTGCCAGGGGTTCCCACTTCCCGACCGTCCCTTGTAAAGCAACACATGATGTATGTTTACGAACAATTGACAACCACCTGAAGTTGTTTACGAGCACTGTTTCAGTAAGAACAGTGGCAGTATAATACCTATGTTACAGTAACAACAATGGCAGTATAATACGTAGACCATTGCTACTACGGAGTGTTACACACCTAGCTTGCAGTACAGAGTAAATGGCTCCCACTGTTGCCAGACTGATTCTACCTATATCGTTAACACTAAAAATCTCAGTTTGTTTACCATAGTTCACTTTAATATTATTAATTTTACCCTATTTTTTTTTTTAGTTTTCTAAACCATAAAATAGCATGTACTGACAGTATGATTACAGTTGTAGTCATTCGGAAAGGGGAAAATAATAATTAAATTCTAACATCAATTTTTATTTTCCAAGTAGAAACTATTTGTTGCAGTCGATCACTATTAATAAAAAGTCATTCCACTTAATTACGTGCTATGTACAAATAGAGTCAAAGTTTCTAAAAGTAAATTATAAAACAATACATAAATCGTTAGAAGTAAATATTGGATATTATCAGACGTACAACAAATAAATTTATTTTATTATTATTTTATTTATTTCTAAAATTGTCGTTCCATTTTTTTCTTAGTAAAATATCTTTCAAAAAGATAACATATATAATTACATTATTAATTTGACTGTCAAAAGTTTTGTGTACTATTGCGTAGAACTGGCAACATAGTAGTAGTATACAAATGTTCCTCCGAGATCAGGCGCCAGGCGCTGGAGCCGAGAGCCGATCCACTTCTCTGACGTCACGTCCATCTCTGGCGTCATGGCGGCCATCTTTGATGAGCGTAACGGGACACAGCGTAACTGGACACAATGTAACGGGACATAACGTAACGGGACAAGTAGATCACGGCGGCTATTTTGGATCCGCCATTTTGGATGGCGTCATTATGTTCTCGAACATTCCGGCGATGTGTTTTCCGCCATATTGAATGATGACGTCACCGTTGCAGTTTACGTTACGGCCGCCATATTTAACTTTTTTATTTATTATCCGATTTTAATGAATTTTTTTTTAAATTTATAAAAAAATTCACTTAATAAAATTTTAATAAAATATTTATAAAAAACATACTTTTACGACACGGAGTTCGGAGTCCACGGTTCGAACCCGACGTGTGCAAAAAAATAAAAATGATGACCGATCCTTCACCCGCGGTGGATGCTGTCATACTGACTCCCACCATTTTTTTTCAAAGCATATATATCGTCAGCTGGTATGACTTCATGTCCGCCATCTTGTCTTCGTCCGCTGGAGATCACCATATTGTTTTCGTCCGCTAGAGTGTGCTGATACCATGTTAGTATAATTATCTGGTCACCACACCTTTGACCTTGACCTTGAACTTTGACCTTGACCTTGGCATTTGACCTTGACCTTGAAATTTGAACTTGACCTTGAAATTTGACTTTAACCTTGAACTTTGACCTTGACCTTGAAATTTGACCTTGACCTTGAAATTTGACCTTGACCTTATTTACCTGCAAGTAACATGTGGCAACATCTGTTGTTGAAAAGCAGAACTACTTGCATCAATTTGCTTTGCATTAGATAACCTAACTCTCCACACTGAGTGGTGCTATTGTAATCAGTTAGAGTCATGTAGTCTCGTAGCCATGTAGCCTCGTGTCCTGGAAGCTTCGTAGTCCTGTAGCCTCGCAGTCTCGTAACCTTGTGTTCTGGAAGCTTCGTAAACATGATGCATTGGAACCTCGTAGACCTGTAGCTACGTAACAAAGTATCCATGGAATCATATAACATAATGCTGTTGGAGCAGTGGGAGCAAAAGAGAAAATGCCGACGACGACAGATGCGATAATTGGAGCCTTGTAGATGTGTAGTTTCGTAGTCAAGTAGCCTTGTACTATTATAACATAATGCTGCTGTAGCAGTTGGAGCCAAAGAGAAAATTCAGCCGAAGACAGATGCCGCAATTGGAGTCATGTAGACTTGTAGCTTCGTAGTCAAGTAGCCTTGTACTATTATATCATAATGCTGCTGTAGCAGTTGGAGTCAAAGAGAAAATTCAGACGAAACCAGATGCCGCAATTGGAGCCATGTAGACTTGTAGCTTCGTAGTCAAGTACTCGTGTAGACTTGTAGTCCTGTATTCTCGCAGTCTCGTAAACTTATGTTCTAGAAGCTTCGTAGCTCTGTAGCCTCGCAGTCTCGTAAGCTTGAATACCCGTAGTCACGTAGTCTCGTTACCTCATGGTTCGTAGTCACGTAGTCATGATGTCTTGGAGCCTCGTATACTTGTAGCTACGTAGCCAAGTAGCCTCGTTGACTTGTAGCCTCGTTGACTTGTAGCTATGTAAACAAGCAGTCATGTAATCTTATAACATAATGCTGCTGAAGTAGTTGGAGCTTTGTACACTTGAAGGTAGTTGGAGGAGTCTTGTACACTCGTAGAATTGTAGTCTCATAGTCTCTTAGAGTCGTAGCATTCTAACCAAATATCATTGGAGCTGATGAACCAAAAGGCCGATGGAGCCAATGATTGTTGGAGGCAATGACTGTTGGAGCCAATGACTGTTGGAGTCGATGGCTAATGGAAATATAAACTGTTGGATTCATAGACTGTTGAAGAGATTATATCGTAACTTATCATTGACGATCGCATCCTACCATGTTGAATGAACGAGAGAATGCGCCTCCTTTTCGTTAAATGAGCTTTCGTTTTATAGAATTTCCGTCCAAACGTGCTTCGTTTTCATTAAATGCTTGTCCTGCGCGAACGAAGCGTAGTCATTGTGTGTACATTGCATATATATATTGCGTACATTGCGTACATTGCGTGTACTTTGCGTAAATTGCGTGTACTGTGCGTCAATTGCGTGAATATTACGTGTTCGTTCCGTTTCCTGTGTGTACTGTGTGTACGTTCCGTTTCCTGTGTGTACGTTCCGTTTCCTGTGTGTACTGTGTGAACATTCAGTTTCCTGTGTGTACTGTGTGAACATTCAGTTTCCTGTGTGTACTGTGTGTACGTTCCTTTTCCTGTGTGTACTGTGTGTACGTTCCGTTTCCTGTGTGTGTGTACTGTGTGTACGTTCCGTTTCCTGTGTATGTGTACTGTGTGTACGTTCCGTTTCCTGTGTGTACTGTGTGTACGTTCCGTTTCCTGTGTGTACTGTGTGTACGTTCCGTTTCCTGTGTGTACTGTGTGTACGTTCCGTTTCCTGTGTGTACTGTGTGTACGTTCCGTTTCCTGTGTGTGTACTGTGTGTACATTCCGTTTCCTGTGTGTACTGTGTGTACGTTCCGTTTCCTGTGTGTACTGTGTGTACGTTCCGTTTCCTGTGTGTACTGTGTGTACGTTCCGTTTCCTGTGTGTGTACTGTGTGTACGTTCCGTTTCCTGTGTGTACTGTGTAATCATTACATTTATTGCGTGTGAATTGCATGTATTGCGCGTACATTGCGTACATTGCGTGTTGGAGTCGAATAGACTTTTATCCTTGTAGTTTCGTAGCCAAGCGGTCTTTTAGTCATGCAGTCTCGCAGCAATGTATAACTCGGAACCAGCTAGATCCTTTTAGACTCGTAGCCTTGTAGCCTCGTAGTCTCTTAGACTCGTAGCATTGTAGCCCAATATCATTGGAGCTGTTGAAAAAAAGGCAGTTGGAGGATTTGGAGCTGTTGGAGCTGGTGGAGCCATTTTGAGGCCGTTTGGAGCATTTGGAGCCATTTGGAGCTGTTGGAGCCATTTGGAGCATTTGGAGCTGTTGGAGCTAAGAAGTAGTCGTTGCACGTCTATGCAGGGCTAAATGTTTATAAGATCGCTGGCTTTCGCAAGTGATTCTGTAGTAGGATAGAATTTTTGTAATAAATATTATGTTTGTAAAAGACTTTGTGGTGTTTTATTTCTCGAACCTTACACTTTTCTAGTACTTTATTAAAAATTAAAGTTGTTTTGTATCGGCCAGGGATCGAACCAAAGATCTTAGTCGATCTAATCAATCGGTATATAGATTACAAATTGATTTAATTAATTTTTTAACTTTTTCCCAAATCTCTAGCAGTACAATTACGAATTTCCAATATGGTTGTCTTGATGTCTGATAGGATGATGGTAGTAGAGGATTTAAAGTCACTTTAAGAATGATGAACATGGTTTATTGGAATTATTATTTTTTTTCATAAAATTAAACATTATCGCATCGATCGAGCATCGAACCAAGGACTGGATCGGATCGAATCGATATGTAAGTTATTGAGTGATTTATTTAATGAATTTTGGAATTTTTCCCACTTTTCTAGCTACATTATTACATGATTTCAAGATGGCGGCCGAATTTCAAGATGGCGGGGGCACCTCCGTAATAAATTATTACTGCACTGTAGCAGGATAGAATAAAATTATCCAGATGGAAATGTACTCTATAATACAAGTACACAGACAAGATGGCGTACTCCAGCAGGTGGTAGCTCCTGGTGCATGTAAATGAACATAAAATGTCGGATCCATTATGGTCGACAAGGACAAAGTCAAATTTAAAGGTCAAGGTCAAATTTCAAGTTCAAGGTCAAATTTCAAGGTCAAGGTAAAATTTCAAGGTAAGGGTCAAATTTCAAGTTCAAGGTCAAAGTTCAAGGTCAAGGTAAAATTTCAAGGTCAAGGTAAAATTTCAGGGTCAAAGTCAAAATTCAAGGTCAAGGTCAAATTTCAAGGTCAAGGTCAAATTTCAAGGTCAAGGTCAAATTTCAAGGTCAAGGTCAAATTTCAAGGTCAAGGTCAAAATTCAAGGTTAAGGTCAAATGTCAAGGTCAAGGTCAAAGTTCAAGGTCAAGGTCAAAGTTCAAGGCCAAGGTCAAATGTCAAGGTCAAAGGTGTGGTGACCAGATAATTATACTAACATGGTATCAGCACACTCTAGCGGACGAAAACAAGATGGTGATCTCCAGCAGACGAAGACAAGATGGCGGACATGACGTCATACCAGCTGACGATATATATGCTTTGAAAAAAAGTTGCGGGAGTCAGTATGACAGCATCCACTGCAGGTGAAGGATCGGTCATCATTTTAATTTTTTTGCACTCGTCGGGTTCGATCCGAGGACTCCGAACTCCGTGTCGTAAAAGTATGTTTTTTATAAATATTTTATTAAAATTTTATTAAGTGAATTTTTTTATAAATTTAAAAAAAAATTCATTAAAATCGGATAATAAATAAAAAAGTTAAAGATGGCGGCCGTAACGTAAACTGCAACGGTGACTTCATCATCCAATATGGCGGAAAACACATCGCCGGAATGTTCGAGAACATAATGACGCCATCCAAAATGGCGGATCCAAAATGGCTGCCGTGATCTACTTGTCCCGTTACATTGTGTCCCGTTAAGTTATGTCCCGTTACAACGTGTCCCGTTACGCTGTGTCCCGTTACGCTCGTCCAAGATGGCCGCCGTGACGCCAGAGATGGACGTGACCTCAGAGATTTGGATCGGCTCTCGGCTCCAGCGCCTGGCGCCTGATCTCGGAGGAACATTTGTACTCATAGTATACGCCGAAACAAGGTCAATGCTAATGGCAAAAATCAAACACGTTACGAAGTTAAGGGGGATGTATCCCTTTAGAATTCTGAATGAACGAGAAGCATTTCAAGAATCCATTTTGGTTATTTATAATGTTTGACGCTTATACCTTCTATAACACACATAAATCTGTAATACATTTGCCTCTTTTTTTTAACATAAATCAAGAAACATTTCAAACGCATTCAATTATACGAATTCATACGAAAAATTTTAATGTTGACTTGATAAATAATTAATATAAAATAGCTTCAATGTCAGATACTTATTATATTTGGCAACAGTGCGGTGAAGAAACAAGGACAACGCTTGCGGCAGTTCGCGTGTGTTAGAAAAAGAGAGAAAGCGTCCATCTACTTCCACACTGCGATGTAAGAGTGGGACATTGCATGCAGCGCGATCCTCGGCGAGGGACTCTCCAGCCAGATTCCAGAACTGGAGGACCACATCCACATGAGCCCCTCTCCCCCACCCCACTAGCCATAGCAAACTGTACCGCAGATGTGTGTCAACACCGCGAAACAATGCCGAAAGCTGCGAACAAGAAGCGCCTATCTCTCCATCCCACGAGTCTGGTCGCGCGTCAGAGACTGAAAAATCCATCCCACAAGAAAAATAAAAGTTATTTTCTGTATATTTTTTTTTTTGGAAATGTGAGGATAATATAACTTTAAACACTCGCGTATTGTTTAAAATAATTAAAATTTATTTTTATTTTATCTAACCCACACGGAATATTATCAAAATAATCTTTTAAGTTACCTATCTGTTCTAAACAATTTAGTTTGATTTCTTCCAGTGTTTTTTTTCCCCTTCAAAATATGTTGCGTAACTACTTAATTTGTGTCATTTTACCATCTTTACAAGCGAAATAAACTTTTTTTGTGTAGATCACCCAACAGTTTACGAATGCACATTGTGTCTGAAATTGTTTTGTGAATTTGCTAACCAATGTGTTTATACTAGTCACCAAAGAACATGCTATCAACTTTTATTTTTAGAATCACATAGCATGATTGAATATTTATGGTTTAGCGTTGAATATAAAATAAATTAAGGATAGCTGGATATTATAGCAACCTATGTGAAATGTGAAATATAGTTTCAATTATAAGTGATTTTAAGAAGTTCTCTATTAACACTTTATAATTTTAAAACTCTTTTGAATTTTAATTTTATTTTAAATATATGCATTTATAATATTTAAACCACTATACCGTGAAAAATTTTCCGTCTAAAATAATTTTATAATTAAAGAAAAATTAATAATAAGGTATTTATTGTGGGTTCTTGCTGCCAAAATTGCTAACATGTACGCCACTCAATAAAGTCACTATTTAACACGTCTGCAAATAGTATCCTAGGAAAAATAGATGGTTTTATCATATTGAACATATTTATAAAGCATACAAATACAGAAACAATAAAGAAAGAGAATATAGTTCGCAGTGTTTTATTTGGTTTTAAAAAGAGCTCTAATTATTTTTTTAAATATGAATAGAAGGCCATCGATGATTTTGAGGCAATCGCGATGTCCCATTCGATGCGAATCATTGTAACCTGTAAACCATTTGAGAATAAATTTATCCTTCCGCCCGGTAACTGTACGTGCGTGAGCACCTGCAGTTGGAATCTTAGTGAAATCATGGCTTCCCAGAGGCAGCATAATGTTCAAGTATTTGAGAGACAAAATTAGAAGTATTACGGCGTGCAGATGTCATGAAGGCCACGCTTATGTTGGTTGCACTTTAGTTTTAAGCAAGTTAGCTGTGCGCACCATCGTGCGAGATAAGGACTATTATCAAATGTTTATGTAGGTATGATGCTGTTGGTTGTACTAGCAGGAATGCACATATTTGACATTAGATACCGGAACATAAATGAACGGATGATTCACATGCAAAAGGTTGTTAAATGAATGGCGTAGTAAAAAAAAATCACGGGCCTGACAGGATTGATGCGAACCAAGCGGTGATACACGAATAAGCACTTTAATTTTTTGAAAAATTGACCACGCAATATTTATTTTTTTAACTGACTCCGGGTGAAAGGCGACCCAGGTTGTTTTGCGCCTGGGACGGGCGGTGACGTATCCTTCAGGGGTCCGCGGGGGAATCAGCATGCGGTGACATTGTGGGTGAAGTGTCACTGCCGGCTTCAGCAGAGCGTTTTCACAGGAGCGATTCTGAACCCCGCGGTAGCGGCGCCCAGGCATCATGCTCTCCCTCCATAGCACAAAACTAACCTATTCTTCCAGCTGTCACTGAGCGCTAAAATGAACCTCAGAAAAATAATTACTACCTTAGGAGTATCTCACTATAATTCAGTTATTTAATTACATTAAAATACCCTCAAAATGACAATAACTTTTAAATACGCGGAATATATATATATATTTTTAAATATTTATCACGTGTCACTCATGTGGAATTTCGGTTAAGTGAAGAAGACAAGGCGAGGTAAATTAGTGATCAACGGGCTAGTTGCAAGCAATCTCATTTAAGTGGTTGGGATTATTTTGTGAAACTTCTGTGACCTTTTTTTTTTTTTTTTTTTTTTTTTTGTTCTCTGTGCAACACCACACTGACAATGCCAAATAACACTGATGTCTCTCATCGTTGTTTTAGCTCACTAAAATGCTACTAAGCAAAAAATTTAATAAATTCGATTCTGCTACTCAACATACGAAAAAAAAACCTAGTTTTCCCATACAGATTTGATATAACTACATTTTTACTATTTATCGCATGCCCTCATAGAAAGCTAGCATTTACATATTATAACTATTATTATTAACATACCAATTATGATGCGTTTATTGTATTTTGAATTTATGGGGGAAAAAACCCTCTTTCATTTTTGTCAGTTACGAATGGACTGCGAAAGGGGAAACTGTGGAGATTCACTATCATTTTTGGCGTCCAATCATAACCAGGATATTACTTCAAGCCATGGTTACTTGGGCGAGTGAACGAGCTGGTGGGAACAGAGCGTTGCAGTCGGCCGCATTCCGCGCCCCTCACCACCTCTTCACACTCCGGGGACGCACCACAACGCCGAAATACCAAATTGGCCACAACGCCGACAGCTAGAAAATTGCTGTGTACCACAATGCCGAATTACCACAACGCCGAAACACACTAACGCCGAAAAATGTCATTGCAGGACTGCCACAAAGGTTAGGTTAGGTTAGACTAGGTTAGGTTAGACTAGGTTAGGCTAGGCTAAGTTAGGTTAGGCTAGGATAGGATAGGCTAAGTAAGGTTAGGTTATATTACGCTAGGTTAGGTTTGATTGTGGTAAATCGGCGTTAAGGTACTTTTAAGAAACACACACAAATCCATTCAGTTGTTATTTCGGCGTTGTGGTACACAGCAGTTTTCTAGCTGTCGGCGTTTTGGTCAATTTTGACATTTGGCGTTATGGTATTTCGGCGTTGTGGTAATTCGGCGTTGTGGAGCTGTCAGCGTTGTGGTCAATTTTGACATTCGGCGTTGTGTTAAGGACCCTTCACAGCCCCTTCTCGGGCGTTACACGGCGCATCGCTCGCGTGAAGGCGCGCTGGACGGGTCCTAGCGTCGAGGTCGTGGGTTCGCGACCACCGCCGGGACGTGCCAGAGAGGACTTTCCACCTTCCGGCGTGCGGCGTGAGAAAATAAGGATCCACTAAAATGAAGTCAATGGGTATCGGCCAGGGGAAGCCTTTTTTTCACAGACGAGAGAGACAAAACCCGAAGTTCCCCGAAGTTCATGCTTTTTTCCCGTATCTTTAATGTAGCTATCCCAACCAAATCAACCGTCCACAATGTTTTAAAGTATTTATGATGTAGCTAACCTAACCTAATTGACCATTAGTATCCTTTTATCAACACCGCCATATTTATTTACAATGAACAAAAAAAAACCGAAGATGCACGATCGGGAGTTTGGCTCTCTCGTCTGTGAAAATGGCTTCCCATCTGCCAGCATGTTTCTTCACCTTAAAAAAAAATATTGTAAAATAAAACTATGTGGTCGAATATCCTTCCCTCCATTCTAAAAAAAAAAAAAAAACTGAAAATTCTATGTGGTGTGATTTCTTAGTACCTACCTACAGTTAATTACTAAATTTTTTACAATAATATTTTTATTAGAAGTTCTTTTGAAAAAAATTTCTTTGTTATCCTAGTGCAGATGTTATACAACTATGCCTATTTATTTCTGACTAACTTTACATATATAAACTTAAAAGACCGAAGGATTAGGCTTGATGTTCTTGTCTAGAAATTTGCTAAGATTTAGTAAACATTTCCTCAAAACCAGTGATGAACTAATAGTTTTTACCAGCGAAAATGTAAAACTTACTTGCATTTTTTTTCTAGATTATTTTTAACTGCAGACAGTCACTTTAAAATTATTAGAATTAGACAATAACATCTAAAATCCTGTTAGTTATAATTGAGTCAACTCAAGTTTCTAATTTTATAAGCAACTCAGTTTCTCATCAACAATGTAGTTTTTAATGTATGCAGCAGCATCAGAAAAATATAATGAGAAGACATCCTTGTGCAATTTTTATTAACATGTAGCTGGGTTCTAAACATGATTTTACGAAAGCATATTTGTACTGTAGCTCTTCTTGTAAATAAGATTGAAATATTTAAAATTTGAAAAAAAAAATTTCTTTAAGAACTAACTTCTTATTTGTGTGCAAAGGACGAACAATAACTCGATTGTGAGTGATCGTTAGTGAGACGGGATATAAGTGAGACGTTCGCTGGTGCTTCTAGTGCGGTGTCTCCTCGCCGTCCATATACGCCAACTGTGAGACTGACAGCCACAACACTACATAGGTGGATAATGAAGGTAAATGTTTTCAAGAATTTATACCGTTTTCAAGAATTTATACCGGATGTTTCATGTCAAAAATTATTCTAAAAACCCGCGTTTTAGCCTTTACACTCTTGAAATAATAACGTTTCAAAACGAAATACGGAAACAGAGATACATATCTGCCATCAGAGTATTCATAAATGGTTTTAGTAAACAAGCTACCACTCAGATACCTTGAGCGGTATTTAAAGCGCATGTTTTTTTTATTTATTCTTGAAGCTTTGCAGACCACCCAGGTAGGCGGGGACCTTGACCTTGAAGAAGCGTACCACTTACAACCAGCTTCTCCTTTAGCAGCGAGAGGAATGGGATATAATACCGACTGGCGCCAGGATAACGCCGAGGCCACGTAGAAAGCTACGGTATGTCCGCTACGTTCGCGATGTTCGCGATGTTCGCTATGTTCGCTATGTTCGCTGCGTCAGGTGGTCAGACAGGATAGTCTAGTTTGCGATGTCGGAGAGACGCATGCCGTGGGATTCGAGTGATGATTCCGACGATGATGATATTCTGTTAGCTCTCACAGTATGTAATCGTAAAAAGAAATGGACTCATGAATTTAATCTAAAAAAATAATAATTTGAAAAAAATATAATTATTTGATTAAGCAGCTGTATTATTTCAGAGTAAATTCAGCTCAGTTTGAAAGCATTCCCTTGGAATCAAAACCCAGGTATTGTCCTGAATATCCTGCCCTCCATGTTTTTCCATCGATTAAGTCCATAAACATGTTTTTTTTTTTGTAATCTCCAAACTAACGTTCCCGTCGACTTTACTATTTAAAGCACAATACTGAGAGAAATTAAACTTCATCATAAAAAGCAAACGCAGAGGTGCAGCACAATTCCGCGCGAAAACAGATATGTTTTGTTTATCCGCGCATTTGCCAATTCGGCGACGTTTAAAAAAAAAAAAAAAAAGCCTGGCGAAGTCTCCAACATAGCGAACAGTGCGAACATATCGAACACAGATCGGTGTGGCCAGTGACACCGGAGCTGAAGCTGGCGTAGCTAACATAGCGAGCACAGCGCCTTGTGCGGCCGCAGCTTCAGGCCCACGCCTTCAGCACTGAAGCCAAGGAGAACTCGAGGAGGTCGTGCCCCTTGAACACAGAGATCGCCACAGCCACAGCCCGGCTGCGGGAATGGGCGACGTGTCGACTTGTCGATGTCGAGATGAGAAGTCAACATGTCGCACATTGCGATGGTTCGGAATTTGGTTCGACGTGTCGAGAGCGGTACTTCCAAGGGCGAAGGGCGACACTTCAAAATACAAGATTTCTATACATCCCAAGGTGGACACACAACGTTTTTTAGACTAAAATTGATTAAAATATACTTTAAAAACATTAATAATATAAAACTATGGAATTGATAATTTCCTAACATACATATTATGTTTAATATGTGTTGAGTTAAATAAAATGTAAACTTAATTGAAACAAAATCTAAGGCAGGTACCTATTCCACGACACAAAAGTATGAGTTTTAAGCATTGAATATGACATCACCTGTAACTGAACCATATACCTAGTTCAAATTGCCGCTCTCAAACACTTAGATAGTTCGCTGGTAG
Organism: Bacillus rossius redtenbacheri; assembly: GCF_032445375.1. Lineage (NCBI taxonomy): Eukaryota > Metazoa > Arthropoda > Insecta > Phasmatodea > Bacillidae > Bacillus > Bacillus rossius. The sequence goes on along the minus strand of NC_086335.1, from coordinate 26,549,174 downwards.
TCCATCGACATAAGATAACGGATTTTGGTGACCGATATGTACCCAAATTACTGCTCATGTTTGGAGCTCACTATTTCGGTGATTTCGTCTATTTCCAGATGGCATGGCGGACCCACGTGTGGCGGCATGAACTCGTACATATTCGCTTTCGTGAGCATAGGGTGCCAAGCGTATCGGTCTGACAAATGAAACTTTATGATAGCAAACTATCCTGGAATACGTTTGGTACACTTAAATGGACTTAACAAGATATTTTTTGCTGATTTCCACATGGTGATGTCGCAACCGAAAATTCCAGGTCGTCAAGTAGACGCAGATGTGTTGAGGTCGATGTTCCAAGACCGATATTGATAGGTCAAGGTCGATTTTTATGTAACCATCCCGGAAATCGTTTTAGATCGACGTGTCTGACGTTCATCGACACGCGGAAGACGTCGAACACCGAAATCAGGTCCCTGTTTTTCGGACGGCCCCACATAAAAGAGGTTGGAATCTGTGGCACACATGGGGGTATACATATTAGCGTATTAAAAAAAAGTCTTGAAGCCCCGGATTAAATTAAACTACCCGATCTTTCGTAGGAGAGTTTAAGGAAATGAATGAGGGGAAGGGGGGATTATCGCGTACTTACATATTTTATGTGGCCTTTCGATGAATTTTAAACTCGCGTGTGAAAGAAACGCCGTGTCGTAAAGAGCGGAGATGACGCGCAGGTAGTTTCTGCGGGGAACTCGTGGGTGGGTCGTATCTCGCGGTGTTAGCTCGTGTTAGCTCGCGGACCGGGCGTGGGCCTCGCGAGACCGAGGAGGGGGAAATACGTTTTTCAAAAGGCTCCGTCTCACACACCACGTGTGTGTGTGTATTTTTTTTTGCCAATACTAATTTTTTTAAAGGCTATTTCTAAAAATAAATGGATGCGGTCCTTTCTTTTGTGGTTCTGCATATAATATTTTCAACAAAGATTCGTTGAGTGTAAACTAACGGTGGTAAATTGTCGCGCGAGTGATGATAATTACGAAGATGTTGCACTAAGTGAATATATGTTTTGAAAGGTTTTGTGGCAGGACAAAAAGAATGGAAGGAGGGTTATCAATTTAAAGTTTTATCAAATAGTCGTTGGGGAAAAGTTATGACGGAAAAACCAGGATGGCGTGTGAGGCCGAGAGTTAAAGAAGGAGCCTTAAGGGGCCCGCCTCGTCAGGGGTGTATGTGTGTTAGTGAGGCGAGATGATAAAAGCGACGCTCGCTGGTATTTCTAGCGCGGTATAGCCTCTAAGCGCAAGGCTCTGAACTGGCGCGCAGTCTTCTCGTCGTCACAGGATAACTATGAAATTTGAGCGGTGACCGTAACATTATATGGCCGAGAAATGAAGATACAGGTGTGATGCAAGTCCCTTAAGTTATTTCAAGAATCTGTACTGGGTTTTTTTATGCCTAAAAATTACTCTGAAAACATGCGTTTTAGCCATTTTAACTCTTTTACAAATACAGTTTAAAAACTTCATGCGAAATCAAAAGCACTTTTCGACCCTCGGCGAATGCCTTTTCGTAAGCATACCCCTCTCGGATATCTTGAGTAGTTTTGAAATCGCGTTGTTTTTCCTGAAGCTCTGCACACCGTGTGTGTGCCCGGAGCCCGGTGGGTCGAGGGGTCAGAGGGGAGCTCTCGCAGTGTCGCTGGAACGGCAAGCCGGGGACCGCCGGCCCAACCCAGTTCCCGTCGCGGGGCGACTCCCCTCGGGACAATGGACGGTCCGCCGAGACGCGTGGGCGACCCAGAAGTCGCCTGAAGTGCGATCCCCGGTCGGACCACTTGGAGGCCACACGCCGACGGATGCCGCAGGGAGTGCGCGGCGGGAACCCGCTATGTGCCCATCCCATTTCCCCCTCCCTCCCTCACTCCCTCTCTTCAAATCCAAACACCTTCCTCGTGACGTCACAACAGCCCGCTTGCCAAGCTCCGCACGCCTTAACGCCGTACGAAATTACTGCGAGGCATAGATCTCTAGTTCCAGACCATTTGATCGTAAAATAAAATTTCCAAGTCTATTTTGTTTTCCAAAGTATATATAGCTGATCAACAATTGGCAAATGTTTTTTTTTTTTTTTCCCCACCAAACGCTGAGCTGAAACATCTGCCAGTGCCCTGGAAGTGCATTTCCAAGCGACGAGGAAATGCTAGTATTTTATTTCGCTCGAAAGAGATCACTTCCAAGCTCACAAAACTGAACTAATTTTAAAACCAAATTTAAATATATAATTTTTAATTAGCTTAAGAAAACACAATGACTCAATCATTTAATGTAATTTATGATTGAAACTTAGAAATCGACCGTCAATTGTATTTAATTTATTTCTTGAAACGTATCTATTTATCCATTTATAAGTCAATAACATTATTTTTAAATTAATAAATGAAAATATAAGTAATCAATATTGCTTTTAGATTTCTTTAGATATACAATTCTCAACATGACTTCGAAACTAATTGGAATTGTACTGTAAACTAAAGACTAGAAAAAATCTGGAGTTACAATCTATTTTCTACAGGAAATTTATTTAATTTTTAATATTTTTAAACCTTCAGAGAGACACTCTTGTTTCATTAATTACAGTGATTTAGTTTCAGTCTTACAAGCATGTTCTGCACTCATACCCATGTGCACATTTGAATCACATAATAACTGGAGTATCCTCAAACAAAATCCTTAAATGGGCTTTTATAAATTTTTCAGTGACGCAGATGTGGCATATTCTGTTCAGTAGATTCGTCTGTTGCATCAAATGAAGTAAATTTAAAAATATTGGTTACGAACACTTCAGTAAAGTACCGTAGAGAGAATTTTTTTTGTGTGGGTGGAAGAAGATGTTTTTAAGGAGGAGTTTTTTTTTTTTTTAGTTAGGAATGCATTTGTTCTAAAACGAGTTATATTCAAACTTAAACCATATTGTAAAATTCTATCGGTTTCTTATTTTCTAAAACAAAAATTTTAAATACGATAATTTTGCAGTCGTAGAAATATGTAAGTTAATCAGCATTTATGGGGTGAAAAATTGTTAAGTCTTGAAAATATTTGGTTGTAATTGGAAAAAGGTTTGTAAGACCAGTTTCTAAAATCTTGTGTTGAGTAATAACCAGCTATTGGGTAAAGGAAACGACCGGTTAGTGTCTAGTCTAGAATAAGTCTGGAAGTGTAAAGCATATGCTTTGTGAATACTTTGTAGGTAAAATAATTGTACGCCTACTTATTTATGTAAAGCCAAGCTGGTTCGGCGCAAATCAGAGAGCCGCAAATTGGAGGTTACTTCCAGCTGAATGTTCACGTCCGAGGTGTTGGGGGGGGGGGGGGGTTCAAGTATATATTAAGAAGCCTTTACATCGGGAACCAGACGCTGCTCAAGAACTTCGATGTTCGTCAGTAAAAACTACTGTCAGAAGCGCGTGCGTTGTATCTGGAATAATTTTTTGCGCTCATTGTTACGTCCACACTACGGAAATTCCCATGCAGGCAAAATATTTTACGCCATGCATCGTATTCGGCGCAAATGTTTATAGCCGTGGACCCGGCTATAGATACCGACTTTTCCCAGTAACCCCGCGATATAACATTACTAGCTGAAGAACCAGGTGTATCTCGGGTTAAACGCATTGTGATATAAGAAACATCACTGCGGAGTTTCAAGTCCGTATAACGTGGAGGTACATAACATAAATGGGAATTTTGATCTTTAATGCCCCCGCAACTTATAGGAGCTGATATGCGAAAAATTCGCCCTTAGTGAATCCCTATGTAGCAAAAGGAATTTACGTGCTGAATTTCAAATCTGTACGTCTTATAGTTCCGGAGAATTCGTGATGAGTGAGTCAGTGAGTAGCTATTATTTCGCGTGTTTAGTTACGCAGTCAACCCTCAATCATACAAAACTGAAGAGACCGTAATTTTATGTCTTTGCAATAACGAAGTGTGTGTTAACAAAACCATTATAAAATTCAATCATCATTTTTATATAATTATTAATTATACTAAAATAAAGTTAAAACTTGCACACTAGTTCGAAACGCACAAAGTTTAATGTTTTTAGTATTTGTAAAAAAAATATATATATTACAATCGCTCCTGCATCGCACTTAAAAAGGTTTTGAGACAGAATAATAAAGCAAATGTACAAATTATTACCTACATAAAGGACACACTACCAATAAAATTTCCAATTTTTACCCCAACATAAAACAAACAAAGTTAATAGCGTCAGTACCTAATACTTTAGTTGAAACTTCACATTGCTTGGATAAATTATTCAAGGAAATTTGTACGAACCATCCTTGACTAGATTGAATTGCCTAGATTTAATTGTATTACATAATAACCATTTTTTTTTCTATAAAAATCAATTAGCACAATAACCCATATGCGAGTTTCAAGGTCTGTGCAAACACTTTGTACTAATGGGAGATTTTCATTAACAGGATACATATTGTTAAAGTTTGACTCATGTCCCCCACATTCGATTACGGATCCTGGACCCAGGATCGGCGACGAACCGCCTCCCCCCTTCCCTTCCTCAATATTACAGGCACGTGCTACATTATAATTGCATGGTTATTTCTTACCGACATTACCGACACTCTTTTTAGAATGTTATTTAACCTGATAAATACATGGGTATGATTATGGTTACTATTTTATAAGTCAAAACTAAGCTTTATTCATAAAATTATTTTACTTTAAAATAACCACAGCAAGTACGTATATTTATTTCACACACAGAAATAAAAATGAAAATAAATTCAGAAAAATAACATTAGCTGTAGGTGTGGAATCTTCCTAAATTCCGCTGGATAGAAAAAATTCAATATATTTTTTTTAATTTGTAAAAAAATTCTAATAGTTAAACATTTAAAAATAAACAGGGCTGAGCCCGGGTCCCCTTTAGGCCCGGGCCCTGGACCCAGGGGCCCCCCAGCCCCTCCCTTGTGGGGACCAAGTGTCAGACTGTAGATAGATGCTGTCATAATATGAGGAGCTTTCTTGCAAAACTCGACATGTCCATCACCAGTAAATATGTTTGTTTCACATGTTCTGAGACCCTTTTATCTGAGACGAAGAACACTACCATCTCACGACGATACAAAAACCCAACATGTCCAAGTAATTTACAAGTATGAAGTTTGGCGTAGGGACAGGAAAAATTCACGCGTTCAATGACTTCTAGGATGAACTCCATAGTTCTACGCACACTCGGTCAAATGTCACACACTCGTTGGCTGCTGTCTTGTGAGACGTCCCAACGTAGCAGCCTGTGATTCGTATAAAACTTCGGTCGGGCGTTTCTCATTGGCCCAGAGTCACCCAGTTGTGAGTTGTGAGCCAATGGCAGAGGCAGCACTGAGGTATTACTATTTGTATTTTAGCCTATCGCGAAATGAATTCGCGAATTTTTCCGGTCTCAAAGTATGGGTTTTTGTGCAAAAAGGGTCTCAGAACATGTGAAACGTACATTGTTACCGGTAATGAACATGTCGATCTTTGCACGAAAGCTCCTCACGTGTCGTGTGGTTGCCTTTGCCCCTCGGACACCCGCCTCCGTCGCCCCCTTGCGTACCGGCTCCAGAGCAGGCGAGTGACCGCTGCCTAGGCCACGTACACGACCGGCCAGCGAGGAAGTTGACATTCTCAGACCCGCACGCGTAAACACCGCACATAAATAACCCGGTGAAACAAATGACGTCCGGGGAGAGGCAAGATGCCCGTAAATTAACCTTCTCCCAACCACCTCTGCCCCCCCCCCCCCCCCTTTTCGCCGGGTTGAGTGGGTATTTCATCCGCCGACGGAGCCCACCCTGTTTATTTATTTTTTACCCTCCCCGCTCCCCTACCTTCGATGAGCGGCGAATAAACGTCTTCTCAAATTTTACGACGATTATAAACCATCTCGGGCAGACTCGCAACGAGTGCGTTCTCAATACGGTGAGTGCAGAATAAACAAGGACTTGTCTTCGGGCGGTGTTATTCACCTCCTCCCCCTTGGAATAAAACCTTTTTACATCACTCTTTATGTTTTTACTTAGCAAAAGCATTAAAAATATATCTTGCCAAAACTCATCATAATCTATGCAATTAAAGGAAATTGAAAAGTGAGTATTATCTACATTTTGAAATTTTCCAATAAATTTTTTACTAACTGAAGTTTATGTAAATTGTTTTAAATTAAATCATACTTCACACAGATGCATGAACTAGTGATTCTGCCCATAATACTGATAATTTATTTTACTTAAAAAACAAAACTGTAAAAGGTATAGACACATTTCATTTCCAGTTGATAACATTCAAAATTTCTTTCAATTTTCTTTATTTTCAATTTTTTATTATTATAACATAAATCTTTTACTTAGATAACTTGAATTTTTTTAAAATATATTTTAGTGCTTTCTATTAAAATAACATATGCACATGTTTTATAACAAAAGTGAAAAATACGCATGATTCTGCAACTGAAAGTGACCAAGAGTAGAAGTAGACACCCAATAATTTTGCGGAATATTGTGTTGGCTGCTTAACATTCATTCATACGAAAAAAAATTTCTTACGCTATCTAAACTGATTATATATACAGTGTACTAGAAGTGTATTTCTAGTATAAATGTTTCACGTTTCAGTGCCTTACCGGTATTCAAAGCTATGCGATTGGTTGGATCCCCAGACAACTACTAAGGTTTTTTTAATTATGCATGACTTTTCTATTTAGCATTATTTTGAAATATATCGTTATGCCTCATGAACGAAAAAATAAAGTTAGTGGAGAATATTTTAATGAATATTTTTACTTATATCTTCTCCGCTTTTATTATAGTCTACTGGAAGCCTGTTAGAAAAAAATATATTCTGTCTGATAAATCAATCTATCATTAAAAGAGGCCGATAAAACTCGCACTATTTTGTGGAGCCAGACTAGCATTCACGAACATGTACATAATCAAGTCAGTCCCAGGTGTTCATTGGCTGCTCCCATACACATCTGTTATCCTCCTGGTCACACACAATCCAATAGGATTATTTTTAAATGCTCGCCATTGGCTTATAGACCTTAGAGGCATGTTATATAAAATGTGTCCAATGAGAGGGTCATCATTGAGTGTGCACAAAATTGATACCTAGAATTTCCGCCAAATATATCCCGAATATTGCAGGTCTCTAATTTGTGAAATAGCATAAAACGGAAATAACACAACGACTGACTGCTCTATGGTTCACCTGGAATTCTTAAGCAAAATTTCGTTATCCAGAACGACTTCTACCAGCTAGGTGGTAGCGATCAGGAACCCGGATGTTTTTATTTTGATGTGTAGCATCTCAGCTTTCAGTGTACGGCATTTCATAGGAGTAATCTCGTGAATGGAACAAAAGTCGCACGGAACGGAAATGAGTAACCATGGTGCTGACATCTATGGCGGATGGTGTGAACCAATGTTCACGTAGCCAAAGTGAAACTTAACAGTTTTGGATATTTAATGAATTTTAAAAAGATGGGCAGTATCATATAAATATATTTTGTCAAAAATCTGGTTCTAAACCCCGGCTTAATATTTTTCAAAATCTTTTTCGCACTTATAGGAGCCATTTTATTATATAAATTAGCTAACCTTTCGCGCTGCAAATATAATGATTATATAGTCAACGTAGCTACTCCAGGAGCGAATTTTAGCGACGGTTGCAGAAACGACAGTTTAATCGCGCTAAGAAATGTAATTGAAAAACACAACATTTGTATATTTTTCACGCTCGGCGTAATTTTAAAGAATTCTACGTTAAATTTCGTGTCCGAGTTTCGTGTCGTTAGTGCTATTTGCAAACATGAGAACACATTAATTGCTCGTTACACACCTCCGGCGAAAAGGTACTGAAAGACTCGCTCACAAATCAAAAAAAATTTCAGTTAGAGGTCTGCTTTTTTTTTTTACTTTCTTACATTTATGTGTTTATCTTTTCTAAATTTCTATGAACATTTACGGTTTATAGTTTGAGTCGATAAATGTTGTAATATTCCTAGATGAATCTGTGACATGTTGAATGCCGTGTTTGGCCACTGGGTCCTTCCTTCGCACGACAGCCCCTCTGGAGCTGTGTTGCGGCGGCTTAGTTAAAGGCCTGTTTTTTTTTGTTTGTTTTTTTTACTTTCTTACATATAATGTGTTATATGTGTTAATCTTTTCTAAATTTCTATGAACATTTACTGTTTAAAGTTTGAGATCATAAATGTTGTTATATTCCTAGATGAATCTGTGACATGTTGAATGCCGTGTTTGGCACCTGCGTCCTTCCTTCGCACGACAGCACCTCTGGAGGTGTGTTGCGGCGGCACCGACGTGTGGGATGCCTTCAGACGGCCCCTGGGGGGCTGCTGGCTCGCTGCTAGACCGGGTGCGGCGAACAGGGACAGCGAACAGGGGAGGGCCGGGCCCCGCTACCAGCGTGAGCGATGTCCCGCCGTAACTCCCAATCACAGCCGACAACGCGGGCCTAAAACACGGCTCGCGACCGCGCGTAGGCGCCGGCGAACGAGCCCCACTGCCCTGAATAGCCGTGGTTTGGTCGCGCGAAACCGCGCCTCCGAACCTCCAAAACCTACAAACTTCACACACACACACCCCCCCCTCCCTTTTCCCTTCCGTCATCCCCGTCCAATCATCCTTCCGGATCTGTGAAAAGAGGCGGGCCCGATGAGCTGAAGAACCTTTCGGAAGACTACCGCTTGATGTAGTGTTACGACGAGAACTATCGAGCATTGTCATCATTAGAGACACGGAAATTTCGCTCATTCATTTTGTCGCAAGTTAGAATGCAAACCTTCACACTCTCGCACTGTGTTCATGATTGGCCCGCAGTTACTTGGACACGCCCCTCTATGACCGTGAGCCAACGACGCCGACGCCCAGCTAGGAGAGAAGTAAGCGAATCGGGTAGTGCCAATTAACGAGGATAAAAATGCTCTCGCTAAGAAATCAACCAATGGGAAAGCAAACATGGGTTGAACACCTTAAATTCTACTCTGAAGCCAGACGAATCTGCGAAATTTCCGGGTCTCTAGTCATCATTAGTAGAGACCTGCCAAATTCACGGATTCATTCGGTGATAGGCTAGAATTCAAACACATATACCTCTTAGATAATTTTGATATTGGCTTACTGTTCATCTGGTAAACTCTCAACCAAAGAAGGATCGAATCACAGACAAACCAGCTGAGACGACTTACAAGACGGCAGCCAATGAACTTGTGTTGCGTTATTTGCCCGAGTGTACAGGGGTATGTGCAGTCTTTCCTGAAGGCCATCGAAACCGCGAATTTTGCAGGTCTCTAATCGTTAGAGACCAGCAAAAAAATTCCCGGATTCAACGACCATCAGGATTGATTCCACAGTCCTCTGCACACTAACGCAAATGTTACTTGTGTATTGGATCCTGATTATTGAGGTGTCTGAACTGGATTGTCGTCAAATCTTTACTTTTTTTCTAGGGTTTTCTTTCTCATTGGTTGACGGTCATCCAGATAAACTGTGTGCCAATAGCAGTAGCAGAGAAAAGGTACAATATTTTGAAGTCTAACCTATTTGCGAAATGAATCCACGATTTTTTCCTGTCTCTAGTTATTGTTAGAGACCTGCAAAATTCGCTGTTTCGATGGCCTTCAGGATAGACAGCACATACCCCTGTACACTCGGGCAAATAACGCAAGTTCATTGGCTGCCGAATTGTAAGTCGTCTCAGCTGGTTTGTCTGTGATTCGATCCTTCTTTGGTTGGGGGTTTATAACTGGTTGAGATTTGTCCAGATGAACAGTAAGCCAATAGCAAAATTATCTAAGAGGTATATGTATTTGAATTCTAGCCTATCACCGAATGAATCCGCGAATTTTGCAGTTCTCTAGTTATTGTGCAAACTCAGTTTCTACCGCTTTAAAAAAAACAGTTGCATGGTTGCCACATGATGTAGAAGTGAAACGTCACGGTTATAGGGATAGGAAAGTTTGCAGGACACACGAATATTCGAAGCACGTTTACAAGTGTATAAGAGGCCTACGTACATGCGAGTTTTACAGGCACGTGAGCGTAGTGTGGAATTATCTGAGTGCGGAAGTAGGACAATGAACTATGTTATGTAGTACGGAAGTGTGCTGTAGGCAGGGGCAAGCATTGTTCACAAAAAATCGGAACGCCCATTAGACTGCAATATTGTATGCCCGTGTCAGATGTTTCTTCCTTGTAATTGGCGGTCGCGACTAAGCGACGCTTTGTGTCCGGTGACTCGTTACAGTTACACTTTCGATTATATTAGATTAGATTAGAGGGAGGGAGCGCAAGATTGTGTTGAAAGCATTTGAGTATTTTTCAAAGAAACAGCAGTGAAGAGTGCTCGACAGGCAGCCATTGAAGGCCTTAGTTCAGGGCTCAAACCTCCTACAGGACGTGGCGCGCATATTGCATTAGTGCATGCAGGTAATGAGGACGGTTTTTTCAATACAATGCCCTTAATTTCTGGTGCAAAATAAACACAGCTGACGCTCACGATCAAATGACTGCAGATGGGTATGAAAAGTCTTTTTCCAAACTCTCCAGAGGGATATATATTTATATATAATTTGTCATACCATACCAGGATACGTGAACCGATTCCTGTGCAACGTTGGCGAGGGGGAGATATAACATAGTGGCTCACGGAGAAAAAAAAATTCTCATTATGTCAGTATATTAAGCAGGAATTGCCTTACATAGTAGGACGGGAAAGACTTAAGTACATAAAATACAAACTTGCACAAATAGCTAATTCGTAGGATGAACTGTACTTCGCTTGCCCGCATACCATTGCGAGCTAAAAACTATTGAAATGGTATGGGCCCAAGTGAAATCGTTCGTAAGACTGCATGATACATTTGAATGGTATGGACTTCTAAATAACACAGAGTTATGACCACGTATCAAAAGAAAACTGGAAAATGTATGTGTAAAAGGTGAAGAACGTGGAAGAAGAGTTGTATAGAGCTGTCGAAAACATGACGAGGAAAGATTTTTGATAAGTTGGTCCTCATCAAATTCATTCCAGTCATATCGACTCAATATCATTTCTCTGGTCAGCCCTGTGCTACTATATTGGAGGGGGTATCGACTTTGACAGCGGTAGCGATTGTGATTAAAAGGTTTTTATTATTAATTTCTTTACCAAGTTCCCTTTACCATTTCACTTCGGTATTTCATATGAATTACTACCAATTTAATGTGTATGAACGGTTTCTTGTTGTAAGAGTAAAAACTATTTTTGGCGATTTATATCATATTTATAAGCGTGATAATATAAAATGTTATAAAGCACATTATAAGCTCTTAAAACACTTCTGGTGCTATCAGAATTCCAAACAAACTCATCTCCTTAAATTCGTAATGCGTGAGAGATTTGGCATCAGCGTTCGCCATAAGCCGTGTAAGAGTGAAACAGTTTATAAAAGTCATTCTTTTAGCCAATTAACTAATGATTTTCAAGAAATTCTAATCGAATATTTTTCTTTCATCTCACTAAAAGCTTTCTTATTTAAAATTAAGTAATTTTTATCAGATTAGACATTGTAAGTTATTTAAAAATATGCTCTCTCTGAAGTGTCGTATGTGTGCGTGAAGCACAGGAGACCAATGATTCCGCCACTGCTTTTCCTCTTAGGTGTGCCCCTTCTGCACCCGGAATAAATAAATATATCGAAGTTTTATAGAATAAATTTTGGAACAAAAATATATCAACATCAATAAATATAGAACAATTATAAATGAAATTATACATTTGGATTGAACAATGTAAGGTTTTAACAATATTTGAATATTTATAGGTCCACATTCATCTCTGTTAAAGCAGGAATAACGCATTTATCATTTACACAAAAACGCTACAAAGTAAGTATTAAATTGTAGATTTTTTTTCCCGAAACGAAATCAAAACCTCAATGTAAACGGCCAAACACTAGACTGCTGTATTGAAAGGCATACAATGTTAAAATTAAATACGCTGCATATGAAATATTACAATTGGTACAATCATGGCGTAGATTAAACAGCAAAGAATCTAACAGGTGTTTCTCTATTTAAAGACTAGCACGGAATATTGAGGGTGAATTCATTACTAATGGGTAACAGATAATATCTAAAAAAAAATTTAAAGCTAATTCTAATTTTGGAAATAAAATTGGTTTGAGGTGCTGATGGGTACCTAACCATTAAATAATCCACGAGTCAAATTTAACGGTACTGGGCCTTTCCGTCTCTGCACTACGAAAGACAGACACCTCTCTCCTTTATTTATGTAGATGACCTGTCAAAGATGATTTTAGTTTGACGATTATTAAAAATATTAAAGAAGTATCAAAGCAAGCTTTGCTATGTCGATTATAATTTCAAATGTTCCGGGTTACTTTTATATTTTTATTTTGTGATGAAAATATATATATATATTTTTAAGACTTGAATGGTTACACTAGCAAACAAAATTTCACCAATATCGCTACGTTTGACGGGGTGTACGTCGTAGTGTGCCAGCTAAGTAGCAAAGCCTAAACCAGTTTTTGAGCAGGTATAGTTTACAAAGGCACGCTAAGCTCGAGCGCAGTTCACAAAGGCACACCAAGCTCAAGCGTGGTTTACAAAGGCACGCCAAGCTCGAGCGTGGATTACAAAGGCACGCCAAGCTCAAGCGCGGTTTACAAAGGCACGCCAAGCTCAAGTGCGACTCAAAAAGGCACGCCAAGCTCAAGTGCGACTCAAAAAGACACGCCAAGCTCAAGCGTGGTTTACAAAGGCATGCCAAGCTCAAGCGCGGTTTACAAAGGCACGCCATGCTCGAGCGCGGTTTACAAAGGCATGCCAAGCTCAAGCGCGGTTTACAAAGGCACGCCAAGCTCAAGTGCGACTCAAAAAGGCACGCCAAGCTCAAGTGCGACTCAAAAAGACACGCCAAGCTCAAGCGTGGTTTACAAAGGCATGCCAAGCTCAAGCGCGGTTTACAAAGGCACGCCAAGCTCAAGCGCGGTTTACAAAGGCATGCCAAGCTCAAGCGCGGTTTACAAAGGCACGCCAAGCTAAAGTGCGACTCAAAAAGGCACGCCAAGCTCAAGTGCGACTCAAAAAGACACGCCAAGCTCAAGCGTGGTTTACAAAGGCACGCCAAGCTCGAGCGCGGTTCACAAAGACACGCCAAGCTCGAAGACGGTGCCTCGCCTACCTGGGTACAAGTGCGGTGGGCAAAAAACTTGCGATTGAAAACTGTTCTAAATATTCGAGTGGAATACGTTTACGATGACCACTTTAATAAACGCCGAGGGCGGATTGGTACTTATGTTTCTGTATTTCGTTGTGGTGATTGATTTTAGAAGATTTAAAATAGCTAAATCACGTTTTTCCATAATGATGTTTAGCTATGAAGCATCCGGTAGAGATTATTTAAACACTAAAGGATCTTGCTTTAAAAGGTTATTCTCTGCCATATGATGATGTGGTTACAGTTCGAATATCATAGTTGCGCTATGCACGACGAGAAGTCTGCGCGCTAGAGGTGACACCACGCTAGTCGCTGTTCTGAATCGCTCCCAGAACTGCGTGAATGCTAGAGCCGAGAGTTCTTCACCACGTAGTTTTTTTTTTTTGTTAAGTCATTATTCTGTTTTGTCATACCACTATCAACCACTTTCATAATCGGAGATGAAGAAATAACTCTTCGCGGGTCCGGTTCGAAGCGCGAATCCGACAGTCTTGCACCACGAGGCACGCAACTGCTGTGGGGGCGACTCTCTCTGCCGCAGTGTTGTCTGACCGAGCAGCTTGTCTGCACGCGCTGCATCGGACCGCATCGGCCCTCCCCAGCCTCGACCCAGCCGTTCTCGCAGCGGCGACTTGCTGCGGCCGAGACACACCTCCGTCACGCCCTTGAGGTCACCCGCTCCGTCGAGCCTCGCCGCACCTCGCCATGAGGCCGTCGCGGGCTGGACAGGTTCCGCGGGGAAAACACTACGTTTTGCAAAGGAAGTGCATTTTTTTGTGTACAATATATTGCATTTGGTGATATATTTTTTTTAAATCTTTTACTATAGTCTTGAAACACGCCTTTTTTATTTAATCGAGATAAAATTTCAAGCAGATAATAAATCTTGATATCCATAAAATGAAGAAAAAAAATAGTAATAAATAATGCTTTTACCATTACGTATGTAGTACAGAGCCTGGTATCAAATATTACACTTCTATCAGGGCCAAATATTGTCTAACATTTTCTTCGATATTTATTCCTTCTCATTTTCTCATTGACAAGTATTTATGCAATAAAATAATTTTTGTTTATTGTTGCATAAATACGTCTAATTTAATATTCAAGTAAAACTGAATCCCGACTAAACGAGTTAGATTGACCCATTATTATTGTGGGTGGTTTTTTTTCGTGAAACTGGACCTAATGTCGCCCTGGGAGGAACCGCTGGCGGTTGCGCCCTTGTTGCGCGCGGCGGCCGTGTAAGCAGAGGAGCAAGTAGCGTGATCCGTTTCCATGGCCACTTAGCCCGCGCCGGCCACCTCCCATGCATCACTCCCATTGTGTGGTAATATGCAAAGCGGCGAGGTGACGGGTAGGGGATGTGAAGGGAGCGGGGGGATCACAACACCTGTAGCCGGCCCGGGGCACCCGGCGGTTAAGTCTGGTTTATCGCCGTTAAATTTCGTCCCGTTTCCCCCTCACCCGTCTTCCCGATTCCGCCCACCACGACCACGAAGTTTGGGAGAGGAATAATGACGGAGGGGCCAAAGAGACATTTCGCATTGGGGGTCTCTCTGCCCCGGGATGAAACGCTACCTTAATTGGTTCCCCCTTTCCGTCTATATTTCATCCCCACTTACCCGACCACTCCCCTTCCCCTCTCCCCTCTACCGCGAGCCATCACCCTAACTTCCCTCCTCGATGGGTGAATGATAAACAAGCCACGGTGTGAACTCTCCCACCTTCAAATATTGAAACGCCAGCCTCTACTTTTTTTAACAATGTAAAAGGAACATTTTACATCCTAAGCATTATAGGTCTCCAGCTGGGAAGTGTAAAAAGTAGTCAACGAAAAAAAATATATATACATACACTACACCTTTACTGAAATTTACAAACCGGTTTACAGGTGATTAGGCTACAGTCGATTACTTATATTACAATGGAGTATTAGATGAACAAAAATGAGCAAAATGGAAATAACCCAAAAGGAAAATTATTAGTAGTCATTTTCAGCTTATTTAAACGATTTCAGTACGTTTTCGTAACGGATGCAACCCATTTGAGGATTAAGAATTTAGTACAGTTTTTTTTTTGTAAAAAATGAATATCAGAATTGCATTATAAAAGGCTCACATTAGCTAGCTGGAATGCTCCAATTACTTATTACCAGACAAAAATACCATGACTTGCAATAATTATATATTAAATTGTTAATGGGACATATATATAGACATGAAATAGTAGGTTATAAGGACTGGGTTTGTATAAGGTATATGTCAGCATTCTTGGTCACTTTTTCGGCCTGGTCAAAGTCCCAATCGGACTTAGGCAAACACTTATCTGTCCGCAACTGAGTTAATCACGGGTTGAGAACTGACACTTAATTTACATATGTTGTGAATAAAACGAGCATAGTTTAAGCAACTGGCACATACTGTAATTACTCTTGTAATTACGCATGCAAAAGCGGTTCAAAATTTTGTCCAGCAACTTGAACCCTTTCGGTGGTTGATAAATATAACTGAATAGAGAGAGGAGGTGTTTTATACACTTTAGCATGGTGTATCATACATGAAAGGAAGGGGAAGGTATTTTATATTACCATAAATTAAACTCAAATGGAGAAAACCACCTGTGTAGAACCACAAATTTTGGATCTAGAAATTCAATACTGTTTGACTGTTTAAGTTACAAACACATTAATTTACACGAAAATTATTGCAGCCATGCATTGAATTCACTACAACACGAATTAATTTTCACAATATTTTATTTCATTGAAATAAATCACAGTTAATTATTTTGAACTTATAACAAACGTTGATTTTCAAATTTATTTCGTAGAAATATATCACGCGCAATAAAGAAGATGAATGTAAGGTTAAAAGACGCAAATTCGTTGTGGAAAACGTGAAGAGGAAATTTAATAAAAGAAATGGTTTGTAGTGGAACTATAAATCGCAGGTTGGAAAAAAATTTGTGTAGAAGACGTTAGTGAGGAACATACGCAGAGTGTGGAAATAATACTAAAAAAAAAAGGATGAAAGTCAACTGAAAACAGAAGTGACAGATAATGGAAAGAGACAGTTGTAAATTCCTGTTGCGATTCGACCGGACGAGTAACATTTTCCTTTCATTACTTTGGCGTGTAAGCGTTGATTAACAAGGAATAAATCTCATGGTTTGAGGTTCAGTTTTTGGTTGAACCGCGTCAAGCCCTTTAGTCGCGGGATAAATAACAAGCCTCATCAGGTGAGGGTACAAAAAGGTGATGGGAGGAGGGGTTGGAAGGAGTTGGAGTTTGTTTGAGCTACCAGTAGAGACGTTCGACGCTATCAGGGCCTAGCATCCATCATCGCACGAGGTTTAATAATGGCTTCTTGTTGGGACGAGCAAGAAAACAAAACTGAAGGACCGAATGGAAGGAATAAAAAGAAAAAGATTGTTGATGGAGGGAGGTTACCGGAAGGGGGGGAGGGGAGGCAGGAATATACGTACAGAGTTACGCGCTACAAATTACGCAAATTCTGACCCGTGTAGCGTTTATGTCGGTGACGTCACGCGGGCTCGTAGGCTTCCCCCTCGGCGGCTGTCATAGACGGACGGCCTGCCAGACGGCCCGGACGTATTGATAGATGGCTTCAATTCGGAAAACAACCCCCTCCCCCCTCCAGACCCTGCCGCTCCTCGTTGACTGCCGCGCCGCCGGTTCACGGGCGGCGCTGCCGTCGCTGTTTTATTCTCCAATAGTTGATGCACCCGTGGTCCAGGCCGAACACTGCTCATCGTGCATGCTCTTCTCTCCAAGGACACGCCACTGCCCCTGTCGTGCTTCGAACGAAAAAAAAATAAATTAATAAAATTTTGAAAATCAACATACGAAACAAAAACCAAAATCGTTTGAACTTAGATAAACGGGAAGAAATAAAAACCAAAAAAAGCCATCTTGGAGTTAACATTATTCAAAATCCTTTAAATCGACATTTATTTAACAGGAAATAGTGTGTCGATATTATGTAAAGTTATTATTACAGGAAGACTATACTAAAATCTGAAAAAATGAATGAGGCGTCAACAATGGAATTATCGTTGCCTGGAGACGAAGGAAGCATCAGCAATAATGCAACGGAAGATGTCACGGAGATCATCCAAAAAATGTGAAAATATTTATTTTAAATTAATAAAATAACTATGATAAATTTGGAAAAAAAATCATTTGTGTTGAAGACGGACCCACAGGAGAATCCTCGAACCATATTTCACAGCTCTAGGCCTCTCGATTTACAGCCAGCCAGCCAGACAAACAGACCAACTCTCCCATTTATTGATACAGATATTTTTCGGAAACTCCCGTTGCCTCCCCAACCACCACTAGGGCGGGTTTATGAACCACACAATACGTAACTAAGCAAGAAATCAATGCTTGTTTATAACGCACGAAAGATGCATGAAGTCTCAAACACTACAACGTTAAAATTTAAAACTGAAGAGAGTACAGTAACTTCTTTGGACTCTTTCAAATAGTTTATTTTCATTAATAAAACTTTTGATTTAAAAAAATATATTTTGTAGTAGGAAAGATTTGGTTGTACCGACCAAATGGTTATGTCAACTCAACTATATATTTTGTATAGGGTACAAATTCAATTTTTTTTACACTTAAAATTTTGTATTGCTGACAAAATCTGTTGTTACATCCAGTAAACATTTGTTTCGCCGTGTACAAACATACATCGGTTTGTCTCAAACAAACCTTTTTCTCTATGTCGCAAAGGGAAGAAGTGATTATGTTGCTAGAATTCGCAAGCAAAATAACAAACTGGGAATGTTTTATATCAGTTATAGCAAAAATTATGAATTAAATTGAGACATATGGCCTGAAACCATGTAATCTTATTCGACGTGAAAAAATTTCATTGTTTCATTTTATTTATGAAACAAAAGTAAAGTGTCCAAATGTATTTTCAGTAATTCTCTTCCCGGAATCAAAACATCTGGAATTACATATATTTCACAGTAAAATGTACGTACTTGATTTCACGTGCTAGGGTTCACACCGCCAGACACAGAGGCCTAGGAAGATGGGCCTTCGAGGATGGACTTCGAACAACTGTATCAACTCGGTGTCGCGAGTATGTGTCATGCATTACAAATTGACTTTACTTTTCATACTAAAAGTGCATTCTATAATGGTAAATTTAAAAACTGGACCGAACTGACTCTCTCACCTGGTGGTCTGTAAAAAATTGTCTCGTTGCATCTTCACTGAATTAAATCAGCTGAAGCGAACCCTTAATATCAAGTCAGTGAATAAAATAAGTTTGTTATGATGTAATTGTTTCTCCTTTGAAACTAATACACTGGTACAGTATGTGCCCATTATTAAGCCTAACAGTATCAAAGTCTTAAAAAGCCCTGGTTGAAATTTATTTATAATTGTCACTGAAGAAATATGTATTTTATTGAATAACCAGAGTATAAATATATTTATTTTGAGTGTCATTTATATGTGTACCGTGGTCTGCACAAAGTGTGTAGATGGCTGTATACATGTATTTTATCAGTATATAAATCCCATTTTATCCATTTTCAAACCTATTTTATTTGCTAAGTATTTATGTGTACCTGTGAACCATCAGTAACTAAAGAACAAACTTTCAGATCTGTCTACAGGAACACTGTTAAACAGTCCTCTTATCGACCGGCATTATTAGCCAATGTAGAGGCTAGCGGTTGAAGATTATGCAGAAAATTGTTTACTATATATACTCTTTGCAAATATCTCGTGGTTATCAGTCCACTATGTTAGTATCTGCCGTAAAATTTTGCTGACTAAATTATCCTTGCTTTCTAGGCATATATAGCCTAATGTGACATCAGCTTATATTGGCTCCGTGTTTTTTGTGTGTTCATATTTGTTGTACATAATTTTTAAGTTTTCTCTAGTTAAACCTGTGTAAACTAGCAATGAGGTACGCAGGATGTTCAGAAAATAAGTTTTTTTTTACAGGGAAGCTGTAAATCAAAGTGAGAAAATACATGTTCATAACAATAAACAATCTTTCCTGAGTTCACGTCTTTAGGAGCGCGGTCAGAGGAGGAATGACGCATGCGCAGAGTGCAAAGGAACAGAGACAAGTAGCAGACCGAAGTGTCCGAGCTCAGTCGAGAGGAACTCTAATCACCAAGATTGAGACATAGTTCTTGAAGTAGTTTTGAGCCCACTAGCTATATAGTAGCTACCATACATATTACTAACATAGATACATTGATTGTGTGAAGTATTGCATCAGCTGTGTTTTTTGCACGGTTTAAATATCTTCTACTAAGCAAATTAGTTGTCAAGCAGTTATCACTTACTGGAATAGAACCTCCCACCCGATTATTTTGCCAATGTCTATGGGCCCAATCAAAAGATAGCATCACATGTTGTGGAAAACATGGTACCGGTTTCTCACAGTAAGAGTCGCACTTCCATATCTCACTCCTTGTTCTATGAGTCGAGTGCAACCCAGGGTTGCAGGAAGACGTCTGCACAAACGGAGGTGCGTGCTGTGTTGCGCTACGAATGGGCGCGCGGGACCAGTGTTTCACAAGAAGAGGTGCAACAGACCGCGAAGAACTACTTAAAATCTATAGGTTATGATTTTTTTCATCGAAAGAATTTCTTGAAACTGATTTCTCTGTGCGACAAGTGTATCAGTGTCGTTGGCATCTATGTGTAAAAATATACAGACAATAGTATTGCTACTGCATTGAATTTTTCCGTTAGCAATAAAGCTTCTCAGTGGAAAAAAAAAATATTATGATGATACTAATTTTCGGAACGTCCCGCATATGTACACTTAAATTACAGACGAACTGAGTCATTTTAAATTAAAAGGACCGCATTAAAAATAATATTTTTTTTTTCTTCTTTACGTTGGGTGCCCGTCCACAAGGGATTGTAACGTTCGGTGATGTGCATATTAGGAGCGTAATATGTTCGTTTATTCCGCTGAGCGGACACGTGATGGATGACCGGCGCTGCCCTCGGCCGGCGAGTTAATGAGCTGTCCGCGGCCTGCGGGCGCGCAGGTTTCGACCCGCGCCTGGACGAGGCGGGGACCTCGCCAGCCGTCAGCGCGACAACTGAAGCCCGACCGCACGCTGTAGCCCTGTCGAGGTTCCCCGTCCAGTGCGACAATTACCGCCGTGTATACCGAGAGCTGAGATGTTACACGTGAAACATGGAGTGGAAGTAGGCTGGCACTAGGGGGTTAAGCTCATCGCACACTATAGCGCGCCGATGGTTCCACGTTTGTGGGTAAGGATGGGGGGGGGGGGGGTGAGAGAGGGAAAGCGCACACTACAGACGCCGTTTTCTGGTTCCACGTGCTCAATTCCTTCAGTGGCGACCCAGAGTACCGGAGTATCATGTCACCAGTTTTATTTCAGTTTCGATTCGTTAATAATTTTCAGGTTAAGTTAGTATATGTATACTTATACCTATATACACATCGGATATATAAACGTCCTTAGCAGCTCTGAGAATTTTTTTTTTTTGTTTTGTTTAATGGAATCGGAAGAGGAGGAGAAGAGACAAAGGCTGATGTGGATTCGCCCGATTACACGAGAAGAAAGAAATATAGGCCAATGGGGAATTCCACCACCTGTTTCCCGATTTACTTGAAAGATCAGCGGAAGTTTTTTTTTCTCAATATTTTCGAAAGACTCCGGAAAAATATCCTATCCGACGTCTCGCAAGCACACCACAGTGCGCCGCCGGCTGAACTCTTGGCAGGTAATGAACCACGATGCCTCGCCGCGCAGTACTATCCACCTGGAGTTGTTCCGGGTCCGGAACAACGTGTGATTCGCGTCGAGAAATTTAGTTGAAAACACAATTTCCCTATACCTATTTACCACGCTCAGTATTATTTCAAATGATTATCCGAGTTTTGTATTATACGTATATTTGCAACATGAGAACACCCAAATTTGCTCGTTACTGAGGTTAGTTGGTACACACCTCTGGCCAGTACTGAAAGACTCTCTCACATTTTTTTTAAAATCCAAATTTTTATGAGATTTTATTTTGAATATTTTAATTATTGTATGCACTATCTAGATGTTATAAACAACAAAGGAACGTCTAGTGAGTGACCGACAGGCAGTCAGTTATGCTGAGTTTTTAATATGTCTATTTTCATGTAGTTTGACTATACATTAAATCCAATGCCAAGAATAACAAAAAAAAACTTAATATGTGCAATGCTCATGTGATAAAACCATAGTTCAAATCGCAATTAAACGAAAATAATAGTGTGAAAAAGCTATAATAAAAGTTGGTGTGTTAAGCTGAGCCTGAAGTATCAGTTCAGGAGATTTTTTTTTTAATTTGCAAAACTAATTTTTAGGGTCATGTACTTTTCGTGAGATTTGCAGACCAGCTGTGTGTTAAAGCTTTGTAGCATTGTCCGTGTTTCGTGGTTGGCTTTCTTTCAGGTACATGTCATCTGTCAGCACACCAATCGTAGGGGTCGTTACCACAACGCCGAAATACCACAACGCCGAACGTACAATAACGCCGAATACCATAACGCCAAAAAATGTTGCTGCGGGTGGGGGGGCCACAGGAGCAAAATGAAAAACAACTGAATGAATTTGTGTGTGTTTCTTAAATGTATCTTAACGCCCAAATACCACAACCTAACATAACCTAGGCTAGCCTAACCTAGCCTAACCTAACCTTACCTAACCTTACCTAACCTAACCTTTGTGGCAGTCCTGCAATGACATTTTTCGGCGTTAATGTATTTCGACGTTGTGGTAATTCGGCGTTGTGGTACACAGCAGTTTTCTAGCTGTCGGCGTTGTAGTCGATTTGGCATTCGGCGTTATGGTTTTCGGATTTATTGTACGTTCGGCGTTGTGGTGTTTCGACGTTGCTGTGCGTCCCCTAATCGTAGTCATCCAGCGCGGAAGCAAACGCGCCCTGAATGGCTCGGCCAAGAAAAGGCAATGGCTTCTCTTCCAGGCGGCCGACAGTTACAAGGAAACAATCACTAGTGCGGGCAAACCATTTTGCATTCTCACGAGCGATCAGGTTATTTCGCGAAAAAATTACATGCCCTACAAATACTGCAATCACAATATCAATGCGATACACGTGACGTGAATAAAATAGTTTTTCGAACCAATCTCTTTCTACAAATCTGCGACGTCACCGCAACTAAATTTGCGGACTCAATAGACTCTCTGATTATAAAGTTACTTTTTTCTTATCGGGTCAAAATAAAAATAAAATTGCTTTCGAGTGATGACTAAACTGGTGCATTACTATTACAATGACTGTTCGCGTATAGTTGCGGTTTTATTTACTAAATTCGTTTGTGAATTTTGTTAATACCATTATGCAAATACGCAGTCGGAATTAAAAACAAAACAACTATTCCTCGAAATTTCATACATTTACAAGGTTTTGGAATACTTTTTATGTCGCTGACTTAACCTTATCAATTTTATTTTAGTAACGATCACCTAAAGAAAAATCAAGAACGAATATTTGCCCAACTTTTATCTATATAACACAAGTAACTTACCATAATAAATTTTTACTTAAAAAAACTCTAAAATGTGTGAACTAGAATAGTAATGACAAATCTTGAGTAGCCTATACGTTCAGTAGTTTTCTGAGAAAACGCGTATCCTATTTTAAACAATGCACTGTACTTTTTTTTTGTAAACGGAACAGATGAATTAATGCGAAATTATAGATATTTGTAAATTTTTACATTTACATGAAACCAATTGCATCACTAGAAAATATTGTGCTCAGTATTACTCGATTTGTAATCTTACCCGGGAATTTATGCTTTGTTTTGTGCTAGTACGTCCAATAGTTAAAGTAATTTGTAAGCCGTTCACCGAATAGATTTCTAAAAATAACCGCGCACATAATAAGCATAAATAAACAAAATATATTTAAATTGTTCAATATTTCTTTATATTATCCATTTTTTTAAAATATATGTTTGAATGAAATATCAATATAAATATAAAAATATGCGCTGATTTTCGTAAGACATACACAGTATTATTTCGAAAGACATATTTCATATATGCAAAAATTATCATAGCCATATGTCACAATATGGAGGTGCTTGGCTTCTGGGTTGTTCCCGCGTCAAAGGTGAAGATATCACCGACGTTTCGTTTGACGTTGCAGTCGCCATCATTAGGGAGCAGTAGAGTTTGTTAGATATTATTCTAAAAATTGCTCATAAAAGCTTTTTGGGTGTCTAAGATGCAACTGCTCCCTGATGATGGCTACTGCAACGTCGACCGAAAAGTCGGTTGTTACTTTACCTTCAACGCGGCAACAACCCAGAAGCCACGCAACTCCAGCCAATGGCAGCGAAATCCTACGATATTTACTAAAGTTACAATATATTTATTGTTGCATTACAAAATATTTAATGGCAAATGAATTCCAAAGAAATCTTTTCCAAAAGTACGGAAAAAAGGTTTTACTGTATGCGCGTCTGTACACAGCCTGAAGTTGCGGGAACCTCAACTCTTCAACCCAGCCATCTCTGTCGAGAAGGAAGGAGAATCCACAGACAGGGTCGCGCTTGGAGGTTAATGGGAAAACCGAGCTGGAAAAATCAGCTGGACTTAGCCTTTCAGCATCATTCTTTGTCTTTCTACCCTCCTCCCCTCTCCTTTTTGCTCTTTGCCCATTCTTTAACAGTTTAGCTGAAGAGGGCCGTTTCTTTGGAGCCCCTGCCGAAAACCATAATTCAACAGCGAAGTGACGTATCAATCAGCAGCGACAAGCTGGACTGCTACGGGGGTCCCTGGGTCGGGCGAGGCACCGCCATTCCCCCACGGCAGCTTACACCACCGGAGGCCGCACAGGACCGTCTGCAACGGCAACGTGAAGTAACGTAACGCGCAGGTCTGTCTGCAACGGCAAAGTGAAGTAACGTAACGTGCAGGTCCGTCTGCAACGGCAACGTGAAGTAACGTAACGTGCAGGTCCGTCTGCAACGGCAACGTGAAGTAACGTAACCTGCAGGTCCGTCTGCAACGGCAAAGTGAAGTAACGTAACCTGCAGGTCCGTCTGCAACGGCAAAGTGAAGTAACGTAACGTGCAGGTCCGTCTGCAACGGCAAAGTGAAGTAACGTAACCTGCAGGTCCGTCTGCAACGGCAAAGTGAAGTAACGTAACGTGCAGGTCCGTCTGCAACGGCAACGTGAAGTAACGTAACCTGCAGGTCCGTCTGCAACGGCAAAGTGAAGTAACGTAACGTACAGGTCTGTCTGCAATGGTTACGTAATGTAACGCGACATATAGGTTCGTCTTCAAAGGCAACGAAAGTCAACAGCATTGTAAAGTAGCGTGACCGACGTACAGCGAAAACACCGAAACAACACCAATGAGCTGGTCAAAGCATCGTTTAACACTGAAATGAATAATAATAGATCATGAAGCACCAAACTGCAACCACATAATTTTTTATCGATCATCAACTCGAAACACAAATAAAAAACCCGTCTATTTTTTTCTAAATAATAATTTAAATTTAATTTTTTTATTATTTTAATACATTTATATAGTTTATGTATGAGGAATCTTGTACCAAAAATGTTACATCTAAAATATTGGAAAAGGTTTAACTTATTTTGTCTCGCAGCTATTATTTGTACCCCTTTTTACACAATGTTTTTGGCACATTTTTGAAAAATACAGATACTTGCCAATTTGTTTTTTACTGTCCTGTGTAATTATACATGCTTATTACAAATTTTTATAATGTTAAAGTGCATCATGTATCAGTTTAAATGATACTGTTTGGTGAAATATGTTACGAAACATTAAAGCGTAATAATTATTGTTGAATACTACCTTTATGAATAAATGGAAACAATAAAACTGAAGAAAAATAACACAAAAATCTCCTGTTTTAAAACCAAATTTGCCTAAAACTTGAACCATTTAATCTTGTACATATGAATAAAGCTTTGACTTTGCGCGATCATAAAGTTGCCAAATTTTTGATTGTTTAAAATGTTACTTACATAACATTCCATAATTTTTATTTTAGTAACGATCACCTAGAAAAAAATGAAAGAGGAATAATAGCGAAAAACAATTTCTATGTAACACAACTAAACTACCATAATACTTCCCCACTTCACCGAGCACACTGACTGAACGCCTTAAGGTTCAGTCTCACATGCACAATCTTAATTGCCATCAACAGTAGTGCGATAAAAAAAATTATAGCTGCCTGTGACAATAGTGGCGTACGGTATGCCGACGAGTCGCTATTTTGAATTTTTTTATAGTTATTGGCAACTAACAAAAAACATTGGCCAGGGAATTTTTGATGTGTTAACATCTTAGCTCTCAGTATACTGCGTTGGGTATAAATAATTTCTTTTAAATGGAACGGAAGTCAATGTATGGAAATATGACATAAAAATGGCGGACACAAGTCACTTTTGTAAAGATTAGGGTACATAACAATCGTATTGGTGTGCCAAAGGAAACTTTATGATAGCTAAACTACCCTGGAATATATTTCTTAAACTAAAGTAATAATAGTAAAAAGTAATCTCAAGTTTTAAATTACCGAATAAAATGGAAATTACAATTATTATAATACAAAGCCTTGTTCTAAATTTTAAATATGTAC
The DNA here is from genome assembly GCF_032445375.1 of Bacillus rossius redtenbacheri. Taxonomy (NCBI): domain Eukaryota; kingdom Metazoa; phylum Arthropoda; class Insecta; order Phasmatodea; family Bacillidae; genus Bacillus; species Bacillus rossius. The sequence goes on along the minus strand of NC_086335.1, from coordinate 26,523,207 downwards.
AGTAGCTCAGGCGGTAACGAGCGCACTTGTAACACTCAAGGCCGAATTTTTTTCACGTGGTTTAAACATCTTCTCTGGAGAAACATTTATTTTCCTTTTCTTAAATATCAGATTACTGGATTATACAAATTGTACTTTAAGCAAATATATAAATGTGTGATTACATTTTATTTGTTATTTTATTGCTATAATTTTATTAAATACATAGCTCAGTATATTGAACTTTTCATACTTGAAAGGTATGTATTCTTGTTTTTATAAAAATAATTTTGATTAAGTTCATTGTGAATTTAATGTCCACGAATACGCATAGTTATAAAAAAATAAATGTTATCACAGAAACAATATCCTTTAAAAATTTGTTCTAGTTTATATTCGTCTGTGTGCGGAAACTTATAGTATCAACTGTTTGGTTAATTTTAACAAGATGGTAAGTATTTTTAATGAATTCTTTGATTAAAATCAAGTCCAAAGCAGGGGTTTTGAAAATTTTCAAATATTTTTCGCTCATATCGGAGCCGTTTCTAATAGTTAAAAATTTATTTCTGTTTCGTGCTGTTCCGTTCTAGTAGCAAAGAACATTTACGATTAAGGGGCCCGCCTCGTCAGGGGTGTATCTGTGTTAGTGAGGCGGGATGATAAGCACGACGCTCGCTGGTATTTCTAGCGCGGTATAGCCTCTAAGCGCAAGGCTCTGAACTGGCGCGCAATCTTCTCGTCAACACAGGATAACTGTGAAATTTAGGTATACGGTGGAGAAATGAAGATAAATGTGTAATGCAAGTACCTTACGTGCTTTCAAGAATCTGTACCGGTTGTTTTACGTCTAAAAATTAATCTGAAAAAACGCGTTTTAAGCCAGTTTCACTCTTCTAAAACTACAGTTTAAAAACTTAATCCGAAATCAAAAGTACTTTTCGACCCTAAGCGAATTCTTAAATGCTTTTCGTAAGCAGATCCCACTCGGATATCTTAAGTAGTTTTGAAATCGCGTTGTTTTTCCTGAAGCTCTGCGCACCGTGTGTGTGTCCGGGTAGGCGGGGCCCTTAAGGCAGCAGGTGGTGAAAGTAGTACTTGAAAAGAGAATATTTATCGCTCTCGACATTGCATTGGACAGCGCTCGACATTGCCATTTGTTATTTTTTAAGGCCGGGTTTTTAAATACGCAAAAAATGCAATAGCGCAAGTAACGCACATTTTAAGTGTATTTGTAACAGGGAAAACATAAATTTTCTCGTTATCGAGGTTAGGTGCTTACACACCACTGGCGAGTACTAAATCACTCGCTCACATTTTTTTTTCAGACCTGGAGAAGTCGGGGAAATGTCAGGGATATTTTTAATCACAGGTTTGCAAAGTCATCACAACTAACACAAAACACGGAAGTTGGTATCTGTCGTTTTTACGGTGATCCAATTATCTGGAACTAATAAGAGCTCTTCGTTCATTTGAAGTGTTCATTTGTTGAAAAGACCGTTTAATTACTGTAAATTTAAAACAGTGGTCACAAATTTCAACAAAATATATATCTACCTATATATATTAAATGACAGGTGTGAGCCCTCTAAATGAAAGGAATGACTCACGTACCAATTAAGCCATTGACGGAGACTAAAGTTTTTGATGTTTTGGTCTCTAGTAAAATGCATCATTTGAGAAATTTGAGGCGGAATTTAATCCCTTATATAATTTTTCCGTAGCATTCAAAAGCGAACTCCACCCCGGAAATGCGCTGTGGGTGTCGACGCCGGGACTACAGCCATGGCTGGCTTACTTTACGAGCAACAAATCAGTTTTCTGAACGGTTCGGAGCCCGTTACGTTCTCGGAAGTCCCGACGTCGTTAGCGTCTGCGCAGAGCTGCTTGACGTGACATCCTACCTTTGAAAGTGCGTTTCAACGTATAACGATAAACATTCAAGACGATAAAGGGTCACGAAGTAATTTTTTCGCCGTTAAAATGTCATAATAATTTCTTACCAAAATGATTTTTTACTGCTCCTGTGAACTACGTTGTATACAACACCGAATTTTCCAATTTTATTTTATTTTTTTGCCACAACGATATCCACGAAAACGTTTGAACCACACAGAAAAAAATATTCTCTACTTTTACAAAAGATTCCTTTGTAAACTAGTTGCCAAGAAATAGTTTGTAATACTACAAGAAATATTGTGTTAATTTATACTATGGTTATTTTTGCATGTATAAAATACGTTTGTCGAATTATTACTGATTATTTCGTACGAAAGTTAGCGCATAATTTTATATTTTAATTGATGTTACATTCAAGCATATTTTTTTAAACCGTAGAAAAGATAATAGAATATTCAATAAGTGGAAATTATTTGGTTTTATTTTGCTTAATATGTGCACAGTTAATACTGGAATGTTATTCAGGAAACAGTTAACAAATAAATTTAATTATTGAAGTTACTGGGACGACACAAAACATAAATTCGCAGTACTAAAGCGTAGTTATACAGAGGTTTTCATGTAAATATCTGTAATTTTAAATTATAATTTTGTTACATTTACAAAAAAATTGCAGAGTACAGCTCTCGCGCTGTACTGTACATAGAGCAGGATAGAAAAGTAACTTAAAGTTATTTGTTTGGTTTCGGCGGAAAATGATACACTGAGCGTGTGAACGTTTCACGCAGTCACACTGGGACCTCTTCTTTGATTAACTACTGGGAACCACGCTCATGAACTATAAAACAATGGCTTCCTCTAACTCGATGTCATCTGATGAAATATGTATTAATGGCTCCCTTGGAATTGGATATAATAAATACCTGTTATTGAGGCATTATTTAAAGGGCAGCAAACATTGTTCAATGTCCTTATTTTAAATTGTGACATTGTTTTCATCTGCTATCGCACCAAAATATAAAATAAACTTTACGATAAAAATTGAATTTTGCAAGATAGTGTTACTATAATGATGTTTTTATGTTCTATACCCTTATATTAGAAAAAAATGAATTGCTTGTTTGGTAATTCATACACTGTGAGCACGTCTGTTCCCGTCTAGATAATAAGTAAAGACACACCTTAACTGAAACCCTTAGGATAATCAAAGGATAAAGTATGACTCATTATTAGAGACTTGCAAAACTGATTATTATTTACTGTAGAGAGGCTGTATTTTGAACCGTTATACATTTGAAATGTGTTGTCATTGCCCCATTGATATTATTATCTCGCCCCATAGGATAACAAACTAATAACAACACTACAAAATTCAAAGGACTCAATACATGCAATCCGGCCAGAAGGTAAAATGTGGGAGCAGATAAAGAACAATAGACAGACATGTTCGTGTAGAAGTGAGTGTAGCTGATCCTGATACTAGTAAATAGCGCAAATTTTTTCAATTATCCACTCATAACTTATGATAAGCAAGTGGGCAATAAAGCTTTTGAAAATGGACTGTAATTTAAATATTCTTTTGTTTGAAGTACCTCTGTATTTCCTCTGCTGTGCGCCTTGAACTCTTAAAACTTCCTCAACTAACGAAAAAAAAAAATACGAATGAAGAAACAAGTCGTAAACATCTAATGCAGGATTTAATTACACTTAACTATCAGTGAACCAATCGCACAGTGTTAAGACTACAGAATAATTAACTGAATCATTTAGCTGTCTTTGAGACGTATAATAATAGCCTTAAGTATTCAGTCGGTATCAAAAAATAATTTTCGCAAGCGAAACAAAATTATAAAGATATTGCAAGTGTACGAGATTAAATGCTACGCCAGAATATATTTCCATCAGATATTGGTTATAAAGGAAGTGTTCCATAATGCACAGTTAGGTTGTCCAAAAACCAAATAAACGTGGCAAACCAGTTTGAGTGCCACATCAGAATTGTGTAAAGTAGTAAAATATGATATTTTTATTCATAGAATTGGAATGTGTAAACATGCTGTGAATTTTTTTTTATTTCCATGTAGTTTTATTTTGAAGAAATTTGTTTGCAGGTATTTGGTGTTTATAAGAAATATTTCTTTTTTCTTTTTACAAAAATTATTAACATTTTGAAATAGTCTTTTGTTGTGAATTACCATCAACCATTCCACAGAATTCTAAGTAACCAAAATCTGTCGTACACCTGTCCGAAACAGAAAACTCATTGCTACAATTTTGTGTAATATATTCTAGCCGCCTTTTGGCTGAAATGAAAAACTTAAGGAGCGTTAAAAAGTATCTGCATCCTCTGGAATGCCCTTGTAAACAGTCCAAACTTTGACTCGGCTTTTGCGCGGTTTTCGTCCCGAACCGCTGTCCCGCGATGACGCTTGGACCACCTACTCACCCCGACCCTATAAACATAAACCAAACTATTTCCCTCCGGTCGCCCAGAGCTCTCGCCGGTAAACCCCCCCCCCCCCCCCCCCCAAGAACTCTCCTATCGCTCCCTGCACGAGGTCGGCCGGTCTCCGTCGGTTAACAGCACTAAAAGCGTCGCGTGGGACAGATGGTGAAGAGACGGTATCCCGCGTCCTGGGCCTGTAAGGCCGGGCACGAACATTTACCAACACGCCCGTCCTTAGCTTTGAGAAGCCCGCCGTCTCTGGCTCTCCTCTGGCGCACCCCAACTGCCAGGGAGACCGGAGACTTCAATGCTTGTTAGAACACTAAAGTCGATATCTGCAGACTGTTGCAATGAGGCTTACGACCAGTGACGGGTACAGGAATCTTCTTTTACTTCAGGAGGAGACTTTAAATAAAATAAAATAAGAACTTTTTGTTTTTAATATACTTACGCCTGCAACAATAAGTTTAGACAGTTACATTATTCTCAACGTCCACCATTGAACTGATTTGTTATTCCAGGAATTGAAACAGCTGAATTTATTCACTAAAAAGAATCGATTTCTTTTTATAGTTTCAGGGGTAGAAATATACCCCCCATCCACGCTCCCCTTGCAACAGTCACCGCTTACAACGTCGGTATCTCAAAATATTGCAGTGTCCTCAGAACCAGGGTGACTATCAGAACTCATAAATTTCTGTAATTCCATGTGCTGATGTAAGAGAAGCGACTTCTCCCTCATTAGCGTGACGCATCAGCGATCAAGAGTAGAGATATCCTAAAAAGGGGGGATTTAACCTATATAAGGAATTTTGGAAAGGAATTTAACAATTATACCTATAAAAGGTATTAGCTTTGGAAAAGCAATAAACGTAAGTGACGTTATCAATGCTTGTATTAATTACGAAATAGTAAATGTTAATGTAACTTACTGAATTATTTTACGAATAATGTTTGTGATTTCAACCAGGTAGAACTAATGCATTTGAAGGTAAGCATTTAATCTTAAAGCTTAACTAAATTGCTTATTTAGGCAACTTTATTTTGCATTGGGAATTAGCTTTGATGTTTCCTTTCTGTCCATTAGGTGTTATAAATAATAATTGTTATCATCTATTATTATTATTAGTAATTCATGCTATATTTTCAAGAATAATCTTGTGCTATTATTGTTGACAGAAATGACTGTCAGTTGTTAGTTATAAAAATGTTCATATTACCTAGAATACACTCTACGCGTTATAATATTTAATCCATCATTGAAAGATACAAGGTATTTAACAAAGGTTTGTTAAGAACTTATACACTAAATTAAGATAATATGATCGTGTACATCATTTTCAAAATATTTTATATCACAAGTGATGTTCTGATTTATGTTATTTTAAATTGATATCATAGAAGAGTTAGTTATAAATTTTTGTTGCGCTACAAGTAAAAAAACATCATTTATTTCCAGGTTGATTGTCATTTTAATTAATTTTGAGAAAATAAGCAAAATTTAATTTAAATATTTTTAAAATCAGTAGTATAGTTTGGGGGTTCCGGAAACTGGCGCTGGCGCGTGGTGTGTGGTGTCGGTGTCCGCCATCTTGGATTGTGACGTCACGGCGGCCATCTTAGATGGTTGTGACCTTGACCTTTGACCTTGACCTTGACCCCGGCGGCCATTTTGGATCCGCCATCTTGGATCTGCCATTTTGGATGACGTCATTGTGTTCTCGAACATTCCGGCGATGTGTTGTCCGCCATTTTGAATTATGACGTCACCGTTGCATTTTTCGTTACAGTCGCCATCTGTAACTTTTTTATTTACTATCCGATTTTAATGAAATTTTTTTAAAATTCATAAAAAATTTAAATAATAAAATTTTAATAAAAAATATTTAAAAAATATACTTTTACGACACGGAGTTCGGAGTCCTTGGTTCAAACCCCGTGAGGGCAAAAAAAATTAAAAATGGCAACCGATCCTTCCCCCATGGTGGGTGCTAGCAGACTGACTCCCACCACTTTTTTTCAAAGCATATATATCGTCATCTAGTATGACGTCATGTCCGCCATCTTGTCTTTGATGCTGGAAGCCATCATCAATGTATCGTCGGCGAAAGTGCGCTGACGCCATGTTAGTTTAGTTCTTATCCGCTAGAGTGCAGTAATCATTTATTACTGTGACACCCGCCATCTTGAAATTTGGCCGCCATCTTGAAAATCCGTAATTATTTAGCTAGAAATTCGGGAAAAGTTCCAAAATTCATTAAATAAATCACTCATTAATTTGCATATTGATTCGATCGATTCCCGTCCTTGGTTCGATACCCGATCGATGCAATAATGTTTAATTTCATGAAAAAATAATAATTTCAATAAACCATGTTAAACTTTCGTAAAGAGACTCTAAATCCTCTACGACCATCATCCTATCAGACATCAAGACTACCATATTGAAAATTCGTAATTTTAATGCTAGAGATGCGGGAAAAAGTTCAAAATTCATTAAATAAATTTGTAATCTATATACTGATTGATTGGATCGACTAAGGTCCTTGGTTCGATCCCTTGTCGATACAAAACAACATTAATATATTAAAAAAGTACCACAAAAGCGATAGGTTTGAGAAAATAAAAAACACAGCAAGTTCTTTTAAAAAACCTTTAATTACATACATACTACACTACTACAAGTACAAAAAAAAATACACAGACAAATTACTAAAGTTTTGTGGATTTCTCGATTGAAACAGTCTTCTTATTGTACGGACTAAGCCTTTTACATGACTTTAAATGTCTATCCGATCCAGTCATCACCGAAGCCAGAGACGGACTGAAGTTCATATCACTTATATAGTCTCATTAGCCGGTACAACACATGAGTCGAAACAATAACCATGTTCATTAAACGTGAACTAAACTTTCTCTGAGCATTTTTTATAATGATGATGTAAGCTGTCGAGACGTGAAATTAGTTTATTACATTTTATACACTGAAACAGTATTCTTTGAGCATTATTCTGACAGCTGCTTCTTTCATGTCTGCGCGCATTTGAAGTTCTAGTAAATGATGCGTCACAATATTTGCATTGATGCGATGCACGCTCTTCATGAATTGAAGTCTGGAATGCAGATGGTGAAACTTCAGCTGATGATGGAACAGCACGTATCGTTGTCTCCTCTGCAGTCGGTATCGGGATCTCCACCGCTGTCGTGGTCTCCTCTGCATCCGGTATCGGAATCTCCGACTCCATCATCGTTGCTGTCATCGAGGTCCCTGCTTCTGTCGGTAAACAGTCTATCCCGGTCGACATAACTAAATCTCACGAAACTTAATGGAGAGAGCACGTCCGTACTGCACCACGGCCAGAGGTGAACTGCGGGTCCAGTCGTCTGAACCTCGCTTATATACCCGTGGTATTCTGGTATACTACATGAGTCAAAATATTGTCTGTATTTAAATTTTTTTTATTAGGTACCTAAAAATTGAAGAAATAAAAACACACGAGTTCAAGTTTTACACATTTATTTATAAAGAGTACACAAATACATATTAGGTTAAGGAATCAAGCAGTTTCACAAGCCAAGTCTTTAATGCCGCACGAACTGACTCGTCGACTCCGGTTCCAACTGGTTCGTTGACTCCGGTTCCAACTGGTTCGCCGGTCACGCGATCAGGAACACAGGTTTCCAGCTGGTCATCTTCTGCGACGTCGACAACTCCGACAAGACATGGTCGGTGACGTCTGTGACCACGTCTACGCCTGGGCTTAGGCTCAGTGCTAGTTGGGACAGATTCACTGCCTGAACTGCGACGACGAGATGCACGTCGTTTGGAAATCTGCGTAGAAGCATCACAGGTCGCAACAGGTTGCAACACGTCCATGTTTGGTGTTGCACATGCAGACGAGGCGACTACCTCAGCGATGCTAGCAGGAAGGATTGTGTGTGGTCTCATGTGATAGACGGCACAGTTTCCAGGTTCGCAACAATCTACCAGCTGCTGAGTCGGTTCGTAGGACACAGGAAAGTGCGAAAACCGCCAATGCTGAGCGCCTCCATCACAGGTTTCTGTATATGTACGTAGATACCCGGAATCCCAGTAGCTGTACTCGACACTGCTGAAGCTAGGTCTTGCGCTCACGTACACGTTAGCAGGATGAAACGTAAACATCTTCTTGCAGGTCGAACGTCAACTGAAGGCACGTACGGATGTACACCATTTATATATGCAGGCTCCTACTAACACTGTGTGTGCCATTTCTGCATTAACTGCGAGTTTGTACAGGCACAGACACGATCAAACTTGTCACGTGACTGCACGTCGTATATTGCACTAAGCTTGCGCAGGGAAGGACAGCCGTAGTCGGTCTGTAGGTCTACAATTACAACTGACGCATCACACAACTTGCTCAGCCATTTCTTCTGTTCAGGTCCGACAACGTAGATTATTTCGTTTTGAACTAGTAAATCTTCAATAGTGTTTTTCACTTGGTGGTACGGAATTTTTCCTTCGTCCCACTCTAGTCCGTGATAAAATTTACATAGCCATTCATTCGACCGTTTACTTTTTTCGTCTAGTAGTTTCCACGGATACGGAGGTCGGAAGCTGCGGGTTCGAGTCTTGTCTCCGGAGGTGACGCTAATTTCCTTGAGCACGAATCCATTTTGACTCTGGAAACCTTGCAGGTTGCAGTACATATTTTCGCTAGCAACGGTTGGTCGTAACTAATTTAATATCGAAAACGAAACGGTATTTATGTCAGAATTTTCACAAGTTTGTCTCTACAATTGTACGATGCAAGCCGATCGTGAAGTATCAGACAAAAAGCATAGGTGTTTGGTGGAATATTTCCGCTAGTCGTTATCTCGATCATACAGTCGATGATGTTTGAATTTATTCGATCATCCTGTTTGGAAACGTCAAACACCATTAACGGTGCCTTGTTCTTGAAACTGTCGGGACTCAGTATCGGTGACTGTCTCCGCCCATAGTAAGCTTGCTGAAACTTGGCGTACATTTTATATGCTAGAAGATATCTTCCACTTTCAAAATCCATGTTCATGTCAATGTACGGATAACTTTCGCTGTTTAAAAATATTTTTACATTGCGTATTTGACAGTTATCGAATACGGAGCGACTTACTCCTGCATTGAGCTGTCTTCCGGTCTGAAGCCCAACGATGATGTATCTTGGTTTTTCCGTAGCGAAGCTGGACTTTACTATCCAATTGATACGCTGACTATGAGGCAAGCCAGGATAAGTTTCCAAGCTCCAGGATCGGAATGGCACATCGAAGTTATTGCCATTTTCTATGTTCTTCAACGTCTTGACTCGTTCAACGGTGCTCACTAAGATGTGGGGCAGCATCCACTCGATAGACTGTAGTGTTAGCGAGACATCTTTAGGGTTTTCTGCAGCGGCGACAATTGCATTAATGTGCGTGTTGGCTAGAAGCAGTACGAGCTCTTGTTTCGAATTAATGATTATATGCTTGTAGTCCTCAGCAAATCCGAGAAGCATGGACAGAGGAACACAAACTTCTAACTTCCGTTCGGCATAAACCGGAAGCTTATATTCATCCTCGAGAGCCCAACCGGCCATCTTTGCAGCAGACAGTTCATTTGGCGTGAGCGAAAGGTAATTTTTCATAGCAGATGTTATGCCTACATCTCTCGTCTGGTCTACCTCGACGCCATTGAGTACATATGTAATGCGCTCGATTAGGTGAAGAATACCATTGCAGGATATTGACGTCGTTGTCGGATGCGTACCATCCGCTTTTGTAAGCGTGCCTCTTATACGTAGAAATGACTGCGAAGGTAAAGTACAAATATCTTGGTGTTGTACTGCAATGCGTACTTCCGATGGTAGTGCGTACGGTCCGAGCAGGAAAGGCTGGTACTCGTGCAATTCCATTTTTGTAATGCTGTCATCAAAAATGACCGGATCTTTCACGTTGAGGATTTCGTCTTCCATATTTATTCGGCACTTGTCCAATACTGAGAAGATACTTTATGTTGTCAGGTGTTAATGCACCGATGTCTGGTAGAGAACTGTTCTTAGTCACGACACTACGATTTCTTTTATAACTGTTCGGTGTTACGAACTTTATGCCCATCGCTTCAAGTGCAGACGTAATGTAATTTCTTCGTCTTGAAAATTCACCAATCGTCCTCGCTGGTCAACGATTCGGACGACGACTTCGTGTGCGCACTTCACGACGACTGGAACGTAAATGATACTTTGCGGTACTTCTACCAGTTTATATCCTGGCGGGACCATCGGCGAAAACTCGTGCAGCATGTTGCTTAGTCTTCCGTTGAGATACGTTCCACTTGCCAAATTACAGTTTATTCTTATGACATTCACAGGCAAAATGTTTACTGCGCGCGTAGATTCGTACGTTCTTCCTGTATCATACACCTTTGATTCGAATCCGAGCATTGTACCTATGGTGCCAGGTTTCGTAAAGTCGACATTTTCACTGCATGTTAGAATACTTTTTTGAGTGTTTGGATTTCCACGCAGTTGAAAGTCTACATCCTGTGGTAACATATCCCTGATGTACTTTGCAATGTCATCAATTTCGTAAGAGCCAATAGGTAACTGTATTTCATGAGCGGTCCCATCGCTTTTCAGGAAGCAGATCTTGCAATTTTCTTCGTCAATGTTCGGTATGGCATTATACGTTTGAAAATCTACGAGTCCGATACACCATTCTCCGTCTAAATCCAGAGGCGGGAAATGAACCGCCCGCAGCTCAGATGCGTGACCTGTCAATGTAAGTGTTATCGACATGACTAATAAATTATCGTCACTGCACAACCTTTAAGTAGCAATTTTTATTTGTCAGCTAATTTTTGTTTGTTAAAAAGCGAAGACACAAGTGTCCGCAGTTTGTTTGATTAGGCCTCTGTTCCGTTTCGTAATTGTAAAACAACGTAGTTTTCCGGCCCAGGTACTGTCGCAGTTCAGGCGGAGGCCGTAAATTTCCAAAACTGTCGTAGTACTCGGCCATTTTTCCAGACTTTATGTACGCCACCCAGTGCGTGCCGCGACCCGCCGACGTGTCTAAATTAATTATGACGCGCTCACGTGTCTTTGGCTTGCTGGGCAAAGTGTCTCGCATAAACACGCCGCGGAAATTTGGTATTTTAAGTTTGCGTGCGTACTTTATTAAATCTACGTTGGTGAGCGGACGTTTCGGCAAAGAACTTAGGATTTTCTCTTTACTCGTTTCTTTTTCATGCCTAGACCTGTCTTGTGAGGTCGTAAGTACAGTCCTGCGCCGTTTTTTTTACCGATGGCAATGTCTTCCATGCTGGCATTGTGTCGCTGTGCTTCTTTTAACTGCTTGCGTTCATTCTTCGAAGTGTTGACTGCCCGCACTATACCGCTCGTTGCACCGATGAGGCCGCCGAGAGCACCCAATGCAGGCAAAAGCAAAGGAAGAAATCCTCCTATAATCTTCTTGTCGAAGGTCTGTAATTTTTGCTTGGCTTTTTGCACGCCTGCACCAGTCTTGCATTTTGTCTTGCGTGAGTTAGTCTTTGGCTTGATGGAGCTGGCTCGTTGAGCGCCCAGTCCTAATTTCGTCTTTGCCTTCATGATTTTGGAAACGCCCCACGCTGCGATTTTCTCTCCTAGTCCCGCGTTCGACGATTTACTTATATCTTCGGCTTCCTGTGCCAATATCTGATCTGCTCTGTGCCTAGATTCCAGATCCTTGCTTAATGAATATGCGATATCGTGCTGCTTGCACTTTTCGTCCAGAGAATTAATGCCCACGTCACCTCGAGCTAACCTTTTCGCTAGTTTAGTCCCGGGGCCGCAAAATCTGTAGCCGGGAATGTGTAGCTCGAATGGTAGGTTGTTTATCAGCGAGTTTACGAGTCCCGCACCGATGTGTTTTTTGTTCTAACCTCTTCGAGTCATTACGCACAACTGACCAGAAAGTATAAATACGCTTCTTTTATACAATTACTTTAGTACAATGCAGGTCGTCAAGCAAGACGTGTGTTTGCCCGTGCGCATTACGCAAGACGATGTATTTAGTGCGCGTGAATCACGACATGGCTTACTGTTGCCTTCTGCCGTACGATGCATAATGGCGGGTCCGTCCAACTGCGGTAAAACGTGTGTTTTACTGAGTTTACTGGAGGAGCCAAATGGTCTTCGGTTCGATAACGTCTACTTGTATTCCAAGTCGTTGCAACAGCCAAAGTACCGGCGCCTAGCTACTGTTCTATGCTCGGTGGATGGTGTGGAGTATTTTCCGTTTAGCGATAATACCGATGTTGTACCTCCAAACGAAGCAAAGCCTAATTCCGTGTTTGTTTTCGACGATGTAATGTGCGAGAAACAAGGCATAATACAAGAGTACTTTTCCATGGGCAGACACGCCAAGGTAGACTGTGTTTACCTGTGTCAGACGTACAGTCGTATTCCAAAACATCTCCTACGAGACAACGCGAATGTCATAGTTTTGTTTCGCATGGACGAACTTAATTTACGTCACGCTTATGACGATCACGTAAACACCGACATGACATTCCAGGAATTCAAAGACATGTGCTCCTTGTGTTGGAAAGAAGAACACGGATTCCTAGTCATAGTCAAAGACTGGCCTCTATATAAGGGCAGGTACAGACGAGGTTTCGATCAGTTTATTGCCAAACATAAGTCATAGCATTTCAAAATTCGGTCGTAGCAGTCGAGACTTACGTACTGCTCTCAAGTCTCATGGCGGCGATATCCGCAAATACATTTCGCTACTGGCTCAAAAAGTAGACAGTGTGAAAAAGGAATTACTAGAGTATCTCGTTGCCATCGACCAGCGTGTGGAAGCCTCGGATTCTCGCATTCGCGACATGATTGAAGTATCGAATGCACAAAGACGGGACGATCTGAGGACTTTTCAAAGTAGTCTGACAGCATCACTATCTCACTTGTCAACAAATTCAGATTCAGCCAAACACAAGAAAGAAGTTTCTGCGAACGAATAAAAAAGTATAAAAGGAGGTCTTGCAATAAGTTTTCAGCCAGTACAATGTCGGACCTGGCCAGTGCCCTTCATCGAGCTATACAGTCTGTTCGTGAAAAATATCTACTTGCTAGACGAACCAGACTTGCACATGAGATGGCAAATGAGGAGATATTTAAACCAATCACTAGTCGTCTCGACGAACTTAAAAACAAGGAAGAACCGGCCATCATTGTGAAGACAGAAGTTGAAGATGAAATGCCAACTGTAAAGAAGAGAAAGTATGAACCAGATCGAGAAGAAGAGGACTTAACAAGTACAGAGTCCATGCACAAGAAAAAAATACCGAAAAAGGGACATCAAATTAATGCAATGGTCCGACCATACCTGATATCGATTACGAGCCGGAATAATGACACGACCTACGGAGTGTACAGAAAACATAATAAATAGTTCCTCGGTGCTAAAGAAATATACTTTCTACCAGGAAATATCGTGCGCGTAGCAGAGTTCAAAACGCGCGGGACTCCGGGTCTGTACGAATTGCTGTTTCGCAGGGAACCTAAAGGATATTCTCACAACGACTTACAAGAGTACAAAAAACTGCTAGAGCTAACTAATGCACATTTTCGCGATAACGATCCAGATAGTGGTGTATATAAAGACGTAGATCATGAAAAAATGGACATTCTCGCTAATCTCTTCAGTGAACTAACAATACATGGAGAAGGTTTAAAAAAGCTAGAAAGTGGTCAGATATTTGACTATGTATATTGGGACGACCCCAATGAATTAGTTGATCGCCTTAGAATTCTACATGCTTTGCTTAGCGTAGGAAACTATTCGCACATCAACGAAATAGTCTCCATACTTGAAGAGCTGAGGGAAGCCGGCTACATACAATGAGTCGAACCGGAATCGCTCGCGAACTTCATGCTCCTGCTAGACGAAAATACCTTCGTCGCAAAGTCATAGTTCGTGGAATTGATGATTTATTCCAGGCGGACCTTGTTGAGATGATACCGTATTCCCGATTGAATAAAGGTTTCAAGTACATGTTGACAGTCATCGATGTTTATAGCAAGTTCGCTTGGGCTAGACCTGTAAAATCAAAGACTGCAACTCACGTAGCTAAGGCCATGAACAATATTTTGCGTGATGGACGTGTACCATCGCACCTGCAAACGGACCTCGGGAAAGAATTCTACAATGCAACCTTCAAGGCTTTGATGAAGAAGTATGGCATCAAACACTACTCTACATAGTAACGTCAAGGCCTCCGTTGTCGAAAGGTTTAACAGAACTTTGCGTTTCAAGATGTGGCGGCAGTTCACGGCTAACGGAAATTACAAGTGGCTTGACATCTTGCCGAAACTAATAAGCGAGTATAATTCCACGGTGCATTCTACCACGAAAATGAAGCCAAAGGACGTAACGGACAATCGCCTGCTTCAAACAGTGTTTTCCAACACGAAGAAGAAAGATCCACGAAAGCGTAAAGCTAACGTCGGTGACATTGTGCGAATCTCCAAGCAGAAAGGTATCTTCGAGAAAGGTTTCACTGCAAACTGGAGTCCCGAACTTTTCCGTGTGACACATGTTCGTGAATCAGAGCCTAGGACCTACTACCTCGAAGATTTGGACCACAAACCTATCCATGGAGGCTTCTATGCCGAAGAGATTCAGCCTACGTTGTATCCCGATACGTACTTGGTGGAGAAGATTATAAAACGAAGAAATGGTCGGTCCTACGTCAAGTGGTGGGGCTTTCCACCTCGCTTTAATTCGTGGGTGGCTGATGCGGAAATCGAGAAATCCACAAAACTTTAGTAATTTGTCTGTGTATTTTTTTTGTACTTGTAGTAGTGTAGTATGTATGTAATAAAAGTTTTTTTAAAAGCACTTGCGGTGTTTTTTATTTTCTCAAACCTATCGCTTTTGTGGTACTTTTTTAATATATTAATGTTGTTTTGTATTGACAAGGGATCGAACCAAGGACCTTAGTCGATCCAATAAATCAGTATATAGATTACAAATTTATTTAATGAATTTTGAACTTTTTCCCGCATCTCTAGCATTAAAATTACGAATTTCCAATATGGTAGTCTTGATGTCTGATAGGATGATGGTCGTAGAGGATTTAGAGTCTCTTTACGAAAGTTTAACATGGTTTATTGAAATTATTATTTTTTCATGAAATTAAACATTATTGCATCGATCGGGTATCGAACCGAGGACGGGAATCGATCGAATCAATATGTAAATTAATGAGTGATTTATTTAATGAATTTTGGAACTTTTCCCGAATTTCTAGCTAAATAATTACGGATTTTCAAAATGGCGGCCAAATTTCAAGATGGCGGGTGTCACAGTAATAAATGATTACTGCACTCTAGCGGATAAGAACTAAACTAACATGGCGTCAGCGCACTTTCGCCGACGATACATTGATGATGGCTTCCAGCATCAAAGACAAGATGGCGGACATGACGTCATACTAGATGACGATATATATGCTTTGAAAAAAAGTGGTGGGAGTCAGTCTGCTAGCACCCACCATGGGGGAAGGATCGGTCGCCATTTTTAATTTTTTTTTCCCTCACGGGGTTCGAACCAAGGACTCCGAACTCCGTGTCGTAAAAGTATATTTTTTAAATATTTTTTATTAAAATTTTATTATTTGAATTTTTTATGAATTTTAAAAAAATTCATTAAAATCGGATAATAAATAAAAAAGTTACAGATGGCGACCGTAACGAAAAATGCAACGGTGACGTCATAATTCAAAATGGCGGACAACACATCGCCGGAATGTTCGAGAACACAATGACGTCATCCAAAATGCCAGATCCAAGATGGCGGATCCAAAATGGCCGCCGGGGTCAAGGTCACAACCATCCAAGATGGCCGCCGTGACGTCACAATCCAAGACGGCGGACACCGACACCACACACCACGCGCCAGCGCCAGTTTCCGGAACCCCCAAACTATACTACTAAAATCATTTGACTTTTTATTAATACGTATTGAAATTAAAATGGATAACCTGTTAGCTACATCAATTTACATTAAATAGCAACATATAATATACAAATATATGTTTATAACCTTATTTCGCGAGAAACAAAAAAAAGTTTAGTTTTGTTGATAAAACGTTTAAACTAATAAGAACTTAACAAAAAAAAAATTCAGTTTCAATTTTTGTGAATACACAGACAAATTTTCAAAAAATTGTATGTATAGATTTTTAATACCATAACAGAAAAAATGGAAAAATCTAAAATCATTAAAAACTGGACCTGGTTTGTGATATGTCCTCACAAAATCATGTTTCATTGAATGAATTTTCATTTACTTGTTTTGGTGATGAACTTATTATAGAAAGAAATTCTTAAAAATACTCTTCATGGTTCTTTTCATAGGTGGATAAAATTTAAGTAGACACATTAAATTAATTTAAAACACCGACCATAATAGCTAAAATTACGAACAGTTTATCGTCACTCTAAAGAAAGGTTCGAAATAACCCGTGATGAATGTCTGCTGATAAAAATGTAAAATGAATATGTTAATTTTTATATATACATATATATCTGCTATCCTTGTGCAAACAAATAAAAATTGTTGTATGGAGGATAGAGGTGAAGAGGATCTGATATGTTGAAAACATGCCGGCCTATTAAGGAAATATTCTCCACCTGTAGTGGTAAAGACAAATGGCTTTTACTTAATCATGAATAAGAAGCCACATCGAATTCTATATTGACAGTTATTTATTTTAAAGAAGAATCATAGCTATATATTTTTTTGGTAAAGGTTAATATATCAATTACGTGTACTTATTAACAAAGCCTTAGCTCACATAGCTACTGATAGGTACAGGCTGAGGAAAATCTTTTCAAGTACGCACCAAAACAAATTTGTGTTTTAATGTCTGGCTTTTCTATACGGTCATTTAAATATCCGAATGCAATAGCTGAAACGTAATGCCAGAAATTTCAATATTTGGTAATTTTTGGACAAATTAAAAACCCGTTGTTATAAAATTAACAAAATTCATTTAAATAAATTTAATACATTCTAAATATTTATTTAATTTATTAAGTTTAGTTTTACAATGAACGAACTTACGTAGTTTATGACACAGAATTCAAATATGTTTTGTAAATGTAACTGAAATAATCATGTCAAATATTTCAGCAGTGTTGTAAAAAATTACAATTTTTTTCTTGTAGTAATACAAACTCCCAAAGACATATTTTGTGAAAGTACGAAAACTATTTTATCCGTATATAGGAACATAATTAATGAAAACATAACATTTTATTTATAACTGTTTGTAAAATAAAAATGGTTTTATGGTGTTCATAATTTTCTTTTTCAGGTTGTATTCCCAAGACTGACCTGTGCTGACGTCTGCTCGCGGGAACTCGCCCGGCCATTGGTCGGGATCGCTGCCCCAAGCACGGGCCAATCTGCTTCGAGGTGAGACCCGAAACCCGCCAATGAGGACCTCGGAGGACGAAGCGAGCGAACACAAACACTCGGACCCTCTGATTTACCGCCGTCGTTCCTCATGTGCCTCCAGGAAGATTATGAGGTCCCGGACAGCGGGATTACTCCCTGGGAAAATGTGGGTTTCCGGCGGGTATGAGGGAACGTATATCGGGACGGGCTTGTCTTTTAAAATGTTCACACGAAATGCGATAAGTGGGCGGGAGCTCACCAATACCCACCTCCCTTCGCCCAACCGTTTCCCCACTCCTTTCCCGAACCTTTTAAGGTGACCTCCTATGAATGCTTCTTAATCCGCACGTGCGTGATCAAGTCCGTTGGTATTTTTTTTTCTTTTTACTTCCTGGAGTCCCTGCAGCAAGCAACGTGGATACTAAATGCGGAAGGGGGAGGGAGGATGGAAGGGACGAGGAGCGAGTTCTATCAAATTAACTTTGATTAATTACTATATTAACCGCGCGGTCTCTCCGCCGCTTGGGCACGCTCGCTTTCGTGAGAAAGCCCCGGCCCATAATTCAAGAAGCCGAGATGGATAACGAAGAGAGAAAAAAAAGTATGAAAAGTACACAAGATTACTAAGGCTTTAATGAGTTACAGACGTCAGTTAATTTGCCCGACTAAAACGCGCTATTCTCCTGGGGCTCTGTCGCCCATTCAGCGGAGAGTATAACTGAACGAATTATGTGTGCTTCTTCTGGAAGTGTGGAAGAACCGTAGCCAATCAGGAGTTATTTATTAATTCCCATCCCCTTGCCAGCGATGCATTACCTTTCAGTTAACTACCATTTCATCGAGAAAAAGGTCTGTAAAAGCCTATATCAGAGCAACATCAATTGTTTGTGCCTCTTTTTGCTAAAAGTGTCTACTCCAGGTAAATCAAGTCTTGTTTTATTTAGTTTACATGAATGCATCTTCATAGTGTTCTTTTATTCAAATGGATTCAGCGTATTTGTAGAATCTCTAGAATATTTTTGATAATAAATATATGATTGTGAGCTTGATACTCCGTACAGTGCAGGTAGGTAGTTAGGTAGGTTTTGCTCGTGAAAACGCCCATGTAAAATAATTAACATACGATTCTATTCGCATTTTGCAGTATTGGTCGATCGTATGGAAAATTGTTTTAGACAAAATATATAGAGTATATTTTAAAAAAAATTAAGAAATTTGAAATGGGCTTGTTGTTGTCTGCTATGAAATTAATTAATTTTTTTTCGGTCAAACTAATTTCAGTTTTCTCTTGCATTAATTATTGGTCCCTAAAAATTGTGTTAAACAATATTTTTAAATAATATTTGGAAGTCTTAGAATCATTTTGAACGGCTTTGATTCTGTTATCTTCTGAGAGAGTTACGATTATTATTTTCCTTCAACTCGTATTTCTCCACCCATTGCAGTAATAGTTAGTCGTATAAATAACAAGCTATACAAAAATTTTAGATAATTTGTAAATGGTTTATAATAATTTTGAAAAGATTTTATGCCTTGAATACTAAGGGAGTAATGAATTTTTATGGTCCTTAAAAAGTAGTCATTCCATCACTTGCAGTGACAAAAACAATAGAAAATATTTTAAATAATATTTAGAAGGTTCACAACAACTTTGAACGAATTGATTATGTGCCTACTAAGGAAGATATAAATTATTGTGTACTTATCCCCCTATTTTTTCCACACTTTGAACTTATGGTTGAATCCATCATATCTAATGGTTGATGTTCACAAGAACTTTTTAAACAAAAGTTTTAGTTCTGATCATAGGAGTTATAATAAAACAGATTGAATTTTTATAAACGAAGGGAGTTTTACGTTTTTCACTACACCTTCTGCATTTATATCCTTCTTGATCCCATTTTGCCGATTAACATTCTGATGGTTTCCATATATTTATTTCATTTTTTATTCATGAAAAAATATGTAAAAATATCAGTTATCGTGTCCATAAAATGTTACATACATATTAACTATTTTTTTTATTTTCGATGGTTTTGGGGTTTAGGTATTATGAAACCAAAAATCAGGTAAACATATTTAGGAAGTCACACCATGGCATTGACTGCAGAGACAGTCTTCCTTCGGAATCTTTATCCGAAATAACAACATCTCAGAAAAACTAAGTTAATTTAACCAACTTAATTTCAATTCATTTCACTTTTTGGCATGTTGTACCGCAACAGTCAAACTGTTCTTTCTGCTACCATCTCCCAAATTTAAAATCACACGTATTAGGGGTAGGGAAAACAACGATGTTTATTCTAAGCCAGTTGTGCTTTTGGAATATTGCTAAGTAACTGTGAAATTTGCTTTATTTTTTGGCACTAGATTAGGCTGCAAGCTATTTTACCTTTTAAATACATACAATTTGTCAATAAAATGTATAGCAAAAAGTGTTTCATCTAGTAATGCGTGACTTCGACGAACTGGACATTGCAGCAGGAGCGTAGAGTCACATGTAATGCCTTGAAATAAAGTGAATTTGTAGGTTGACATATTACCTAACATTCATAGCTAAACTTTCATTGAGTATCTCATTAAAGTTGGAATATAGTTTTGATTTCGCGGTAGATACAGAATCTTACAACTGTAATGTGTAAAACAAAGAAGTAAGTATATCATGTATTTATTCGCTGAAAATGGAATTGAACGTATTACTTGATATAATTCAAAACCACAACGCCAAGTGATTTTGATGTAAAAGTTATTCGAATTTATGTAGCATAAACTATTGATAGCAAACATTTAAAAAAAATTAAATATTAATTTAAAAAAAAATTTTTTTAACTTAATTGTATTAGCGGCTCCGCAAAATCCTTATATCCTGATCGTCTATCATCGTATTATATTCAGTGCTAGCATCTCTGATTGTCGATCATAGTCGTTCGGTTGTTTTTACTCACGATCCAAATTTCGGATATTCTACGCTAACAGAATAATTTTAATCTGCGGTGAGAAAGTATACCCACTTGTCAAACTTCTCTGAACAAAAACAGATAACAACCAACCACTTATTTCATATTTTTGAGTTCCCTCCATGATATTCTATGTTTCTGTTAATTGGCATTTAGATATTTATAGGCTACTGGTTTATCGGTAATTTACCATTTTATTATAAATTTGGGTTACGTTAAGTTAGCTACAATACTGTTAAATCATTTGAATGGTTGGTTAGGTTTGGTTAGCTGCATTAAAAAATACTGTTAGGCCTATATCGTATGACTGGCTGGCTAGATTAGGCGAGTCATATTTCAAACACTGTAAAGTTGTGTGAAATTTTGGTTATGTTGTGCAATCTGCATTTAAAATACTATAAATTTGTGTAAATGGTTTAATAGGTTAGGCTAGCCAAATTAAAAATATTAAACAACTTTAATTAGGACTTTTAGTACTAAAGAAAAAAACCTTTTTTTTTTAAATTATATTTTTAATTTATTTTAGCGGACCACCTTCTCTAAGAAATAACCATTATGTTAAATAGAGATACAAGCTGTAGGTAGAGAAGTCTAAGGTTTGTTAAGTAAGTTCAGGGAACCGGGTGGCAGAAAAAAAAGTGAGAATTTTTGAAAACTAAAAATTTAATATTAAAAGATTTGTGTAGTGATATATAAACGTGAATAATTTTTAATGATGTTTTATATTGCAAGGATGACAGAGTATTAATTTTTTAACCTTGTTTTTCTAAAGAAGTGTCTTCTTCGAAGGACGGTAAGCCAATCAAAGAAATAATTTATTTTTCCGCATTTAAAATTACCACTTTATTTTCCCGCGCAGTAGTTTCTTACTAAAGAAAGTTGTTATTTATCTAAAGAATTTTATTACATACGTTTTCATTGACGATTGGCCAAACGTGATTTGTATATGTACTTTTCTAAAAAAAAAAAAAAAAAAAAAAAAAAACAGAGCTATATTAAAAGCTGCGTAAAATTAAATACTCTCATCCTTTTGAAACCTATGTCAGACGGAAAAAGAGAAAACCATCGATAAAAAGCTTATTTAGACGTAAATAAGGTGTTTAAACAATTAATTAAACGTATCAAATGTATCTACTTTAATGAAAATTGAACTGCCATAAGATGAAACATTTGATGATAATCGCCGTTTAAAAAAAAATGTAAACACAGTTTAACGTACAGTTTTCTATACAAACTAAACATTCTATCTTCAGAGTGACGTCTCAAATTGTTAGACAGATACAGATATAGTTGTGCAAAAGCACACCGTAATAATTTCACGGTGGAATATCTGGTGTTATTTTTATTATTTTGGCGTTGATTTATATATATATATATAAATTCCGTCCGTGCTATGATTGACATTGGTTGCAATTTGATACTTTCCCGTGCATTGCGGAAGCAGCAGACGTGCGAATTGTGAAAATGTTCCGGAAGATCCGTCTCCGGTTTTTACGTTTCCGTTTCAAGACGTGCCTTTAGAGCGGTAATGATGCGGGCTGGTCACGGGAGGGGTTGTGACTTCTGCAGGGAGAACCTATCACTCCACGCCTTTCCCCGTCCCTGGCCAATGTTCGTGAGACGGTGTCAGCGCGTCTCCGTTAAGCCGCGCGCCAGTAAAACACCGCCGCGCCCATCAAGCAAAACAAGAACAAAAAAATATACGAGGACGGAGTCCAACAAAATAAAAGAAAAGAATTTTTTTTTTTAGTTTTTTTTTTTTCCCCTCGCTGGCGCTAGGACGTGTCGGGGCTCGCGATAATTTGTAAAGCGGAAATGTGAAACGCGCGAGGGTTAAGGCCCTCCTGCCCTCTCCCTCCGCAGGTACATATAGCCTTGTCCGCCGCGCCTAGTGTCGGTATAAATACCCGTCCGCCCGGCGCGAACCCACTGTCCGAGTTCAGACACACGCCTGCACTAGGAATATTCTAAAGGGATAGTTACAGCGTAATTTTTTTTTTATAAACGGAACATAGATAAACACGTAAAATTACACATATTTAAATATTTTTTGTCAATTGGATTTAAAAAAAAAAAAAAAATCTGTATCACAAAAATAGTGTTCGCATTCACACACCCCAAGTTCGGATTCTTACACAGGAATATTATGTTTTGTTTTGTTGGTAAACGTTATTCGCGAACTGTTTTCTAAAAAATATTTCCGGCGTCTAAAGGCGTCTGTAGTGTGTCAAACAGTGTATATTTTTTTGTATGTTTATATCAATGGTCTAATTTTTAGTGTAATTGCGTCATATTTTCTGTGGCGCACTCCAGTGTAGTTACCTTTACACTGAAATATTAAAGTACAGTCTTATTTATACATTTTTAAACGTTAGTTATTACTTATAAAATAACTTAATGTTGTATTGTTTTACAGTAAATGAAACTATATATAAATTACACAGATTAATTTTATTATAAGTTAAACGCTGCATGTAAAATGTATTAAGTTATATAGATGTATATTGACTCAAAATGTGTAAGTTATTTATAAAAATAATATCAAATTTACAGAATCTCCTAGAGAACAAAAAGTTCATAAACATAGAGAAAACTCATTAACAGATACATAATGCTTTAATTTGAAGATTATTTTAATTTTTTCAGGTTGAATTGGTACAATTTTTTGAGGAAAACTTTTTTTTTACTATATATGTGAAAAATATTTTGTGAAGTAGAACAATATGTACATTTATATTATTTTTGTGCAGAATAGGATAATTTTGAAGTCTATAGTTAAAGTTAATTTAATTTATACCCAAAACCAGTAATTGCCAGGTACACATATAAAGTAAAAAAAATTCAAAAGAACAAATCGTAGCAAAAGCGGACGTTCTTCATCAACACCTGGTGTCGTTGAACCGACCAAAGCGAACCGTATAGGCTACAGAACTGTGGAAGAGACAATCGTCTGATGAATGTAATTGATATGGCCGGAGATGCATTCTAGTCGTAGTAGTAAAGTCGATTCGCTCCGCACAATTGATGAACATAATGGTCGAGCAGTAAACAGCTAAAAACCACTCTTCAACACTGGCAGAGTTTCTCCATTTCTCCATCTATATCTCCCTCCCTCTCTCTCTCTCTCTCTCTCTCTCTCTTTCTCTCTCTCTCTCTCTTACCACTCAACTTCACGGTTGATTGCTTATAGTGTGGTGGAAATAAATTACAACCACGCAAATAACAGCATTGTCTTTTAATTTATTTCTAATTCCTTAGGAATTCCGACTACTCTAAGACGGTTCTAGTGTGCTTATACATCTAATATCAGAGCGCCGTTAATATAAATGAGTTTTTAATTTTTTCTGAATATAATCTAATTATGGAGATAAGAGATTAAATATTTTATCCTTAAAAAAATATTTACATCCATGAAGATATGTACTACCACATAAAAATAAATATAAATAACAAATATTTTATTAATCAAAATACTTCATAAATTATAACCAAAATAAAATATTATCATTATTAATTATTATTACAAAATGAAATAAAATTCAATGTTATGTATATTTTTAATTTTTTAATTTTAAAAATTAATTTTTGTGTGTGGTGATTGAAAATCCTTGCCAGTTTAACAGCAAAACACTGAACTACTATACTGTAATTAGCTTGAAACTCTGTTTCCTTCCTAAATAAATTAAAAATGTTGTCTATATTATAAAAATATCTATATGAACTGTCCTGATTGAATCTCGAACTATTTAGCCATGTCATTATTTTTCTTAACATTTTTTACTTCTGATGTTTCATCTTAAAATCATAGTGAACAATTTGTATTTCAATATTTGTAACTATGTACATGATAAACGTTACGAACATTTTTTTTTATTAAAATAAGGGGTTAAATATTTGTTGTCTAACTGTGTCATGCTTACTCAAAATAATTTACTTTTTCTCCTCTGTTCGTGTAATGAACGCAAACCATTGCAGCTAGGGTTAAACTAAACCATATTGTCTGGCAAAAGTAAATCACGTCAATATTCAACATTTTCCGCAGTCACATGTAGCGAAGAAAAATATCGGTAGTCTGAAATCAGTTGTTCATCAAAGCTTGTAATTATGCAAATATTTTATAAACGGACTACAGAAATGCTATAACAGTCATGCAATAGCATTCATATTGTCTATTAAAATTTAAAAAAAAAACTCATTAAATTTTAATATAATAACGTATAAAAATTTCAAAGTAAATAACACAAATTAAAAAAAATTGTTATTGACGTGTCTTCGCGAGTTGGAGTTAAATATATTACATAAACTTTGGGATATTTTCTCCGTTATTACAAAAATGCTGTTAAATGTTAGTTGACGAATAGATATATTCCATTCAGACTTGAATATATATTCTTATAGTGACAGCTGGGAAATGGGTAACATGGTTTCGGCTTTCGATAACCGTCAGAATAGTAAAAAAAAAAAGTTTAATGACATCCAAATGTCATATCACGAGACCATAACGAAATCGTTAGTAAAGTAACATGATTCCTATATTTTAATAACAGTTTAAGAGTTTTGAATCTAATTGTCTGTGCTCATGGTACAGAACGAAGTGAGACTCGTCTGTCCACTCGCCTGTGCCTTTCCAAAGGCAATCAGGTATGGTTTTGGAAGGAATACATTTCCACGCTTGTACTGAAACGAGTTTCGTTGATAATGGTGCCCTAACTGCCCAGAGTGTACACTGAGGAAGTGCTCCTAGATGCTGTGATCCCATTTGGTTCATTTATTGGGTTCATTTTCATGCAGGATAACGCACGCCCGCGTATCGCAAGAACTGTCACTGGATACTTGGAGCACGTGAGAATTACAGTTTTTGATGGTCTGCACGATCTCCCGACATGAATCCGATAGAGCGTTTGTGGAATAATTTAAGGAGACGTGTTAGGCATTGTCATCCTCCTCATATTGACATAAATCAGCATCGAATTGCTATTCGCGAAGAATGGGTTGCTGTGCCGGCAGAGCCTTTCAAAGCAAAGGAGGAACTGAATTAAACAGTTACACCATATTTGACGACGTAACCTCGCGATGAAACCAAAAACCTAACAGGCATGTGTATACCTCTACAAAAACGAAGAGGAACGTTATGTACACGGACAAGCCGAAAGACAGGATAAAAACCATGCCATCTTCTAGCAGTCGTAATGAATATTTTGGATTAAAAACTATTGTTGCATCACGTAGCGCGGAACCATTTAAATACACTCCTCTGAACAATTCTTGGTCTCGCTCGGTGAACAATCAGTGCTGATGAAAGGTGTAAGGCCGGTTTATTATTAATTTATCTTCCCATAGTTCAGTTACATATTTTAAAATAAAATACTTTGCTGGCATATATGTATTACAATTTTTACTTAACAATTTAAATAAATGCTAATGATCTGTTGTCAATGTTAATCCTTATTATATATTTTTTATTCCTTAGAAGTCTAAAAATTAATTCATTTTTGTTTAGTATTTTACTCACTATTTGCTTCAAGTTCCTCTCAAACAGCTGTAAATGTTGCTCTTTATCGCACTCTTTAATATTTTTCCTTATCTCCTATGTATTTAAATTCATAGTTAGAAAATAATATACTAATTTTTTCATTATTCTGTATTAATTTTTTGTTTACATGTTAAATTTTTGCTTTTTTATTTAATTTTGGTGTTAATCAATTGTAACACCGAAAACAATCCTCAAGATAGCATAAACTGTGTTTAATACAGTTCTCCGCATTTATAGTGTGGCAATTTATCCTTGTTTAAAAAAGTACAAAATAGAGTTCTCAGTAATACTGGGTTAGGATTCTTACCCGGGCATTTATGCTTTGTGTTATCCCAGTGTCTCCAATAGTTAAATTTATTTATTAACCGTTTCGTGAACAGATTTTTGGTATTAACTGTGCACATAACAAGCACAGTAAAAATAAATAAAATAAAGCTATTGCATATTCAATTACATTTCGCATGGTTTGAAAACAAAATGATGCTTGAATGATTAAAATTTAAAATAAGCCGCCAATTGTCAATATAAATACTCAGTATTATATCCAAGAACGTATTTCATATATGTGTAGTACAAATCTAATATTTGTTTTTGGAGTATTACAAATGATTTCTAGGCAACTGGTTTCCAGAGGAATCTTTTGTACAAGTACATAATTTTTTTGTGTATGCGTAAAAAAATCATAACAGCCTATGCGTCCGTACTCAATAGGCCGCTTGTGCCACAGCGGAGTATTGGTAGGGGCAAATTCTAACCTGTCATCCTATCACATTGCTGCCCTTCTCGTAGACCAAATACCGTCCTCTCTATCATACACATTATTTGAAACTGTATCTACATTTACATCGAGAGCGGTGAACTGGTCTCTTGAATGTGTCGCAGTTACTTAAAAAAAATAAAAATAAAAAAAATAATCAGGGGAAGGGACATTATTTCTAGATCTAATCCGATGAAATATCACCTAAATTCGAAGGGGTTTGTGAGGACTCGCTACAAAGAACATTGTTGTTTCCTGGAGAGTTAACTTTCCTACTTCGTCAGTGTTGCTTCGGTGTAGGGACGAACGATTATTGCTCTCATTTTTTAAAGTTCTGAAAAAAAAAAGAAGAAAATATTTATGATAATGTCAATGAGATGGTTCACAGTTTCTCAAAGATGTTAGTGAGAGGGGGGTAGGTGGGGCGAGGGTGGCCGTTTGAAAAAATGGCCACGCCACGAAGGACCTCTGGCATCCTCTGAAAGGTCCTCCATAGTATTTCATGTCTGCTCCTGAATGGGTGACATCTGAGTTCTTCGGAGGAAAAATGACACATGTACGTTCCGGAAGGGGGAAAAAATTCCTGCTCTCACGAATACGCCTACTGGAAACAGAATTCCGAATATTATTGTTAAATTTCTCGAGGCCATTACGGAATACGTCTGAGATTAATGACACAACTTCGTGAATGCTTACCATTTCCACATTTCCTTCCCTCTTCGCCTTTTATTTCACGAACAGGAAAGCGGTTTTGTCGGTTATCATCTGTTTGCCATCTACTTCTAGCCCGTGAACTACCATAAACTACCCAGCGTTCTTTTCGACCTCATATGACATGGGCGCGTGAAATAAGAAAATTTACTATCCGAGGGAAATATATTTACTGCATGGAAGCTGCTAGCGTATACGTGTTTATTAATTCCGAGAATCTAGACGTTTATCGTTGCGGTACTATGCTGTTTCTATGGATCTTGGTTAGTTCTGCTAAAGAGAATTTTTTTATTCCTTTTCAGGGAATTGTGTTCAGCAACCGAACTGTCCTCAAATAATATTGAGTTATAAAATGTGCTGGTTTGTAGGAAACTGGTTGTGAATATTTACGACGTGGATCGGAAACCATGGTCACACCTGTTTAAACTTTTATAATACTGTTGATGATGTTTAACTGTAAAAAATTATTTTCCATGAAGTGTTTATAAATTCAGGTTTCGCATCTGTAAGCAAAAGGGGAAAAAATCGTCAAGTTATTTTAATGTGGCTCTTTTGTGTTTATAATTTTCAAAAATATAACTTAAAACTTTTTTAGGAGGAATTTTAAATAAAAATGACACGGGAACAGTTAACACAACACTCAGTATTTATAAACATTTTATATATTGGTTTAATATATTACTCGAAATATGTTATTACATCTTAATCGATATCGTAATTATTTATAGTTTCCACATCTAATGTCCAATGAGTTATTCCATTGAACTAAAAACAAATCTTCTACTTTGACGTTTGTATAATGAGGGGATTATTGTAATGATTTTTAAATACTTAAAAAACCATAATCGTAAATAATCAAGATCGCAGGCTTTCACTCACTGAGAGAAAGGTTTGTTTGCCTCAACGAAATATTCATTTATATATGGCGAAATAAATATATTTTGTTAATTCAAACAAATATTTTGTAGTAGGAAAGATTCTGTTGACCCAAAAAATGATTTTGTCAGCTCAAATATATATTTGGTTTTGTGTAACAAATCATTTTTATTACTTACCGAGTTTGGTTAAGCTAACAAAATATTTTGTTCCGCATAGCAAATATTTGTTTCGCCATATCGTCGCCTGAGAATTGGAGTGTTCTATGTCCATTGAAGTCGGAACTGAGATATAAGCATTTGAAAGTTCAAATAACTATGAATAGCATGACATAGAACAAAATAATATTGGTCTTAAACTAAGAACAAACATTTTTATGTTCGTAGACGTGTGTGGATATAGTACAAATGAATACTAATATTAATTTTGTGTCCACAGCATAAAAAACCTAAAAAAAGTGGACATAGATATATAAACAAATATTTGTTTGATTTAAACAAACCTTTTTCTCTGTGCGGCCGTTGTATGGAGATGCTAGATTTCTAGGTTGTAGCCGCGTCGAAAGCGAAAATATCACCGACGTTTCGGTCGACAGTGCAGTGACTGCAACTTCAACCGAAACGTCCGTGATAATTTCGCCATTATTGTTACTGTTACTATTATAGTAAATAACTCTTAGATTAGAATTTTAAATACGCATGCAGCATTAATTGTGTCAACTATAAATATTTTATATGGCTTTATAAGCGATTATTTAGTATAGCCTATTTGTGTTTAGTGGAGTAAAGTTTTTTTTTATTTCCCAATAAAATTAATATTAGACTTTAAGTTTTTAACTGAACCATTTAAGCGTCCCGGAACTAATTTTCAAAAATTTTCAATGGGTTAAATTTTATATTGTTATCAAAATAGCTTGCAATAACTATTAAATCACTTTATTTCCTATTATTAAAGCTTTTAAGATCACACATGCCTAACAACTGAAGAAAAAACTGTTAAGATTATATTTTTTGTTTCAATTGAGAGGTATGCAATTTTTTAAAATGTAAGTAACAGATTTTCTTCTTCATTCGTTGATATAAATGTTCCGGTACTTAAAAATTCATTCCATGCTTACAAACTCCATTCCTAAGTCATAAACTAATTTCGTTATGGAATCGAGTTCTATAAAAATAATTTTAAAAAACAAGTTTACAGTTAGTTCATTTTATTGAAAAGCATCTGAAACACGTCTCGTAAAACGCTTGGCACAATCTTGTAAAAAAAAAAGTGTTTGTGCGCAAAATATTCCCATACATGTAGGCAAATTATGTTTTAAGTCAGAAAATGATAAGTGAAGGAGACGATTTCCTTACCGCCACGAGGTAAAATCACCTTGCAATTGAAGAAAAATAAACTTGTAGTTTAAAAAACTAAAAAAAACTCAGTTTTTTTCATTAGATGAACTAGATATTAAAAAAATTAAATTTAAATATAAGTTCTTTCCCCTACAGACAAATAATGCACCACAACTCTGTGTAATAAAAATCTTGAAGCGTTTGATATGATATGTCTTAAATATCCTATCAGTAATAACCATATGTTATGTTCAATAAGTATTTATTAACTAACAATAAATATTACTCACTGTTGAAATACTCAAACCACAAAGAAATTTTTTTAATCAATATCTAAGATCGGATTGATTATAATAAATTAGCTTTTAATTTAATTTTATATTATGTATATATTAGATGTTATCGGCTCATTTTCTACACTGATTTTTTAGTTCTGTAAATATCACCTTATCATTGAGTTACAGTGCGAAAGATTTTGCCAATAAGCTACATATACATACTGCAATGTGTAAATAGGCATTGATAATGTTCTTCCGTCGAATGAATGAACAGTGAATAACCTGTCCACCGCTCCGCAACGCGAAACATAAACCGCACGGACTTTCCTGACAGTAATTCTTTACATAATAACCATATTGCCACATATAAAAACCAACAATTAATATTCTACCACCGGGATTTATTCAAAACCTTTTTTAACTATATTATTCTTAGTTGGACTCAACATATTTACACGCTCGTGGGCTCATAATTATAACACAGTGTGTGATATAGTTATTTAAATAATAATACATGACAAAGAATTACCCTGTCAAACTAAAGCGTGAAAAGTATTATACCAGCAAAAAAATATTTAGTTACACAGCTGATACCCTACTAATATAACACTGTTAAAAAATACTGATTTACACAAGTAATTAAAATAATACGTGCTTAATGAACACCAATTTTTTGCGAAGATGGCTATTGGCGCGGTGCACAATAACCTCAAACCCCATTGTGTTGCCCTATGCCCAAGTCGGGGTGGCGTCAGGCGCAGGCGGGTCCCTACCGCCGCGACCCGCCTATCCCTGCAGCAGGGCGGGGTTCAACCTGAGCCGCACGCCGCCACGTGGAGCCCGATCCCCCCCCCCCCCTTCCCAAGTTGTCTGCACCGTCCTCAACCGTTTAGCGTCAGAATTATTTTCACAACAATGTTTCACGAAAACGTTGCATTAAAATTCGACCTTGAAATTTTACTCCCACCGATCCCAAAGAAGTCTCACTTCAAAAAAAATATTTTGAGAAAATTTTAAACTAAATAAAAAATACAAATGTGTTATCCGGATGAATGTACAGGGGAAAACCCTTTTAAAAAAAAGTAGTGACAAGAAAATTGAATAGCAAACATGGCGAGTGAGACCGAGCCTCAACAGTCCAGCACATAAATAACAAGGTCGCCGCGGGAGATCCAAAGACAGGCATTCGTCTTGACGAAGAAGCAATTTCAGCGCATGTGGAGGCCAGTGTTATAGCCGTCCCTCTGTCGTAAAAACCCATCTTCGCCCGAGCGACCGGTTCTCAGCGGCCTTGCTCGGCCCGTGTCTTGGTGCCAGAGCGAGTTATGATTAGAGGCCGGAAGAATTCGCGGATACATCCCGTGATACGCCCAAATTCCAATAGCTACACCATTTGTACTGCTTCCGCTATTGGTTCATTGCAAATAATGAGGAAGGACTGTGGGCCAATTAGAGACCTTCAGTCAAAGGAGTATCGAATCACGAGTTACCCAGTTGAGACTCATCACGAGTCAGCAGCCAATGAACAGTTGGCATTTGTCCGAGTGTGCAGAGGATCGTGGAGTCTATCCTGGAGGTCATTGAACCCGCGATTTTTCCAGTTACTACCTACGCAGTCACGCTAATTATGGTTCCGCTCTGCCATACTCATAACTCACAATCCATCAGCATCCGGTCAGTAACCAGTTATACATCATATAACTAATCATACGTAAGTTTACTGTCATTTTTAGGCCTATAAGGGTTTTTGATAACCCTCATCTTATTTCATATTTACTCTTTAACTCTATTTCACTTGTACCCTTTTTATTAATAGAATAATGTACAAGACATTTTACGTGAGTTTATGTTAAACTCTTCATTTTTTTTTTAGAATATGAGGTTAAAATAACCTGAGTTTTATTTATAGCGAAAAAAAAATAGATAAGGCATAGAATAAATTTGCTTTCAACGGGCAGTACCTACATCATTCGCTATGCATCTTTCATGCTCGCAAACATACCAGACACTAGCGAAACCTACTGCAATCTTCCCCGAGAGAGCTAAGGGCGACACTGTCTCGCTCGTCGCAAGCCTTTTCACCTTTACGCGCCAGGCACCAACCTGGAATGCAGTCTACGTGTCGGTGACGCGTCCCTACAGGGCTTAAAGTGCTGAATCTAAAATATAAAGGAGGATTATTGAATATCCTTCTTACAATACCTTGTACCGAAATTTTAATACAAAAACTAGGGGAGTATTATTCGTGGTAAGGGGAGGGGGGTTAAGAGAGTGGAATGGGAGGCAATATCCCCTCCTCCAAATCCTTAAAAAAACGTTTCCGTGGAGTCTACGTGCAACATAAGTGAAACTTCTTGCTAATTAGGTATAGACAGAGATAAATTATTTACATTTACAATCACACAATTCACTTAAAAATGAATGTTATTTATAAAGTTAATTGCACACAGTCGTTACAAAAACCGAGGAGTAGACAAACACAAACAGCTTTATTAGAATTCCGTAGCATCACTGCTGACAGTAGGCATGCACCATAAATAAACCAAGAAAACCACAAAACACAGACAATGCTGCCGGTTATAAAGAAATTTGAGATATTTATCAATTGATGCAAGTAATGCTCCATACGGTATGGACCATACCTCTTTAAATAGCTTATGTGTAGAGACCAGAAAAATTCGGGTTTCAATGAACTTTAGGAAAGACTCCAATATCCTCTACACACTCGGGAAAATGCCAACTATACATTGGCTGCTGACTTATGAGTCGTCTCGACTGGGTAACCTGTGATTCGACACTTCTATGCCCTCAGTCCTCCAGATTAACAGCCGCACTAAGGTATAATTATTTGAATTTTAGCATAACACGAAATGAACCCGCGAATTTTTCAGGTCTCTACTTATGTGGCATTTATTTTCCATAATAACAAGTGATAGTATAACTAGATTTTTTTTAAATATTTGTAAACTATTACAATAACCAATAAATTATACAAACGTCATATCAGAAGATTTGTTTAGGTACAATGGAAGACTTTTATGAAAACTAAATATGTATTTACAATAAAGTTAAAGATGTAAATATACACTTAGAGCCATAATTTAACTATATATACATATAATGCTTATAAATACTGAGTGTTGAGTTAACTGTTTTAATCAAAATATTAATCAAAATTCATCTTCAAAAGTTGTTCACTTTTTGACGTGACAATGTCTTATAAATCGATGAACGCCGGCTGCACGTACGAAAAGCATGACTCATTTGCACGTTCCGCCTGAGCCGAGCGTGCAAGCGAGAGCGCAGAACAAGCGATAGAGAGGCACGATCGGCCTAAACGTTCGGCTTGTAACGCATCTAACTGTAAATAATATTTGAAAATTAAAAAAGTATGCAATTTTTCATCACTGTTTTCTTATGACTAGAGATCCTGAAAATTCGCGGGTTCAATGACCTCCAGGATAGACTCCAATATCATCTACACACTCGGGCAAATGCCAACTGTTCATTGGCTGCTGACTTGTGAGTCGTCTCGACTGGGTGGCCTGTGATTCGACACTTCTATGAGTGAGGGTCTCTAATTCGCCCTCAGTCCTCCAGATTAACAGTGCACCAAGGACAGAAGCAGCACTATGGTATAATTATTTGAATTTTAGCTTAACACGAAATGAACCCGCGTATTTTTCGGGTCTCTACTTTGACGTTATCACGTAAAATTATCGTCCGTAAACCGACTTTACAGACAACTCCCTTTTTTAATTTTTGAAAAATTATATACATTAAAGAACCAGCTTAACTTCACTAGAGGATTTTACAAACTCCGTTGTAGAGACCGGAAAAATTCGCGAATTCATTTCGCGATAGGCTAAAATACAAATAGTTTTACCTCAGTGCTGCCTCTGCTATTGGCTCACAACTCACCTAGATGTCTCTGGGCCAATGAGAAACGCCCGACCAAAGCTTTATCGAATCACAGGCTGCTACGTTCGGACGTCTCACAAGACAGCAGCCAATGAGTTGGTGGCATTTGACCGAGTGTACGTAGAACTGTGGAGTTCATCCTATAGGTAGAGACCTGCAAAATTCGCGGATTCACTGGCCTCTAGGATAGACTCCACAGTCCTTTAAATACTCGCGGAAATGACACCTGTTCATTGGCTACTGACGCGTGAGACGTCTCAACTAGGCTGTCCGTAATTCGGCACATTCTTGGTTTAGTGTTTCACATTGGCTCACAGTTCCCCGGATAAAATGTGGGCCAATCGCAGAACCGGTACGAAGGTATAGTTGTTTCGATGCTAGCCTATCGCGAAATGAAGTGAATCCGCGAATTTTGCATGTCTCTACCTATAGGTCATTGAACCCGCGAATTTTTCCTGTCCCTACTCCGGAGCTTTGCAAGGCGTCCTCAAGGCCAGCGCAGAGCGGGCGCATCTGCCCGGTGGCTGGGATCACGGCTTCAAGAGGACTTCAACCCCACTGCGCTTCCGTGAGCGGTCTCCCGCGCTGACGGGTGCTCGTAAACCGCGGGCGCCGCGGGTCTGTCCTGCCCGGAGACCCCGCGCGAACGGCAGTATAAAGTTTTGGGGTTGTTCGGACAAGGGTCTGAGGGAGGGAGGGGGAATAGGTGCCTAATCGTGGTCCTCCCCTGCTCCCCTTTCGCAGCCACTGCCCCTCGCCGAGGTCGAAGTCTTCGGCGCCCGACCTCGGGGATCAAGGCTGTGGACTCCTCGTGTCTTGTTTTATTGCTAATCTCCCGGTGTATACTTTCCAGGGGTATCTCGTCCGCCCATCTCGGGCTTTACTGAAAACCCCGGGACACAATTTACACCTGTGCTTCCTCGGATATACACGTACATTTTATATCCTTCCCCCCACTTTTTTTTCTGCTTTTCTTTTTCCTTTCCATCCTCGACTTCCACCACTCCGCCCTTCGCCGGTGTTATACCGTTGCGCCTGTAACCTGTGTACGGCAGGTCCAGAGAATACTCCGGTAGGTTTGTTTGTTTATTTTTTACGTCGCGCCGCGCGTTATTCGGGTCGTTGGCGGGAACTGTATTTCATCAACGATCGCAGAGGATCTTGATCTAGAGCTCCGGGACTGTGGACTTTGACATGGCTCGGAAAAAAAAACAATATACCTACATCTAGTTTAGACGACACTTCTGACAAAATTTGTTTTTGTTTTCTCTCTTGGAAAGTTTTGGTGAAGTAGATGTGGCTGCGAGACCAAACTGGTATTTAACACAGCAACCTATAATGTTATGCATTAATATTTCCCTGGATATAAAAAATATATTTTTTTCATGAATTTTCGGTGTTCTTTTTAAAAATCTTACATTAAACAGCCACAATTATTCTATCAAACGTAATGTAATGTAAACGTAATCTAATATGGTAGTACATTAAAAATCGCATCGACAATACACATTGCCCATCTTCTAAGGGAGCGTTAAAGTATTACGTAACGAATTTTGGGGGGAGGGGGGTTCTTGTAAAACGTTACGATGCGTTACAGGGGTGGGAGGGGGGTTTGACCTACGCGTTACGTCACATTGTTTTTTTTTTAACCCTTCAGAACGGTCGCGTAGAGACAGATTCTTTCACGCATTTTTTAAAACTTTTTTTTCCTCAAAATTTCAAATGGAATGATAACTTAATTTTTTTTTACCTTCACAAAATTGCTTCTGCTTGCTTTACAGGATTACTGAATAATATTTTTTTAACTCCAAATGTAAAGCAAAAAAATATATATTTATCAACAGCTGTGATAGTTTTTCTCGTCACTCCAGAAAAGTAGTTAAAACAAACAAGCTCGTGGTACCTAGTCAGTTAAAAAAGGATCATGCAATTTTTCGCCACTTCTTGTGAGGTTGTCTGTTGATCTGTCGCCTCCTCTAGAAGGGTTTAAGTAGATGCCTTCCAATTTATTTTGCCCATCAGTACAATCCGACCTAAAGAACCGAGTATGTTCCAACTGTGGGATTTATTTTACACCCCACAGGAGTGTGCAAATGCACAATCGTTACATGCATGGCAAGACTGCCCAAGACCTTCGTGAAAGTCGAGTACGGCCACAGCGACTTGCTGCAAGAAGGGCAAATGAGCTTCTCTGCATTGTGCGTCGCTGTGAAACATCGTCTGATGCCGATTGGCTCGACGAAGACGAAGTTGATGCAAGCGGGTTAACAATTCCGGAACCCTCTTCGTCTGCTCTCCGGATGCCAGTAATGAAAGAATCTGAGTGGCTGGCAAACCCATGGACAGAGGAGCAGTAAAACTCAAATTGAATTGTTTTTTTTACAATCTACTTATTTTAATTATGGCTGATTTTATTTTAAATGTTTTCGTTTTCGTTCGATCGTATTCTTAAATACGATTAT
Organism: Bacillus rossius redtenbacheri; assembly: GCF_032445375.1. Taxonomy (NCBI): domain Eukaryota; kingdom Metazoa; phylum Arthropoda; class Insecta; order Phasmatodea; family Bacillidae; genus Bacillus; species Bacillus rossius. The sequence goes on along the minus strand of NC_086335.1, from coordinate 26,486,608 downwards.
ATTTTGACAAATATATTTTATTTCAGTTAGTTTTATGTTCGTAATTGCATTGCCAAAGGTAAAAATAAATTATTGGAAATAAAATTTGTTATTTCATTTTAATAGCTTGATTAGTAAAACACTAAAATAGGAGAATGCATGAGAATAACAATGGCGTATAAAGCAAAAAGTGTGTAAGGACAGGGCCAAGTCAGGAAAACGACGTAATTAAATGTATGATTGCTAAATGTATGATTGAGTAGTAAAAATTTATCAGGACAAAAAAAAACATTAGAAAGCTCTTGTTTTTAAAAACAAGAAATTTCAAATGTTAATAAATAACATTAAAGTGATTATAACAATAACAAAGGTATTTTAGTGACTTATTCCGGTACGTTACGCCACATAATTGTGACTTTTAGGTAAAAATGGTCACTTGGGGTTACGTAACTTTTTACTAGGGGGGAAGGGGGTACAGAAAAACGTTACGGCACGTTACATAGGGGGGAGGGGGGGTCAAAAATATCAAAAAATTGCGTTACATAATACTTAAACGCTCCCTAAGTACCGGAAGAATGAATATATTATAGCTTAACATTTCGTTTACATAGAGGTCATTAAAGACTATTAAGGGGTAATAAGATAACAAACGTACATTTAAATTGTTTTGATCGTAACTTCTTAATTAAAACTGCAATTTTATATTTTTTTCATCAATCTCACAAATATTTATTTATCTTTTTGAAATATTCAAAATATGTAATTTTAATTACTTCATTTTTGGTGTTTCATGATAGAATAATTTGATATTTTACTAAATCACTGCTTTCAATTCTTAGTTTAGATCAGGCTTATGTTTTAAAAACTAGCAATTGACCTGAGGGCAGCCAAATATTGATTGAAACTTGGCGCTTGAAGTAAAAAAACTCTCTTTAATCAAGGTAAAAATAATATAAGTACAATTTAACGAAAATGTAGGCAATTGGTTTCAATGGAAATAAGTTTATTAGTTACAGCGAATGATTATTAATTTTTAGTTCTCATATACGTAAATCTTATTTAACACTAGCTTTGTCTGTGACTTCATCCGTGCTAAATTAATATTCACACATGTAATAAAACACATTAATATATGGATATTGATTTCCTTTTATATATGCAATAGCGTTTTCCTATGAACACAATTTTAGTTGTACTTTCAAAAGAAAGCACAAACGATTTATACAAACTCACTAACTCGAAAAAAAATGCTACATAAACACGATCATCCATCTTTTTCTCCCAATTGACAATAAGAAACAAGAAAAAAAAAATGAAAATCTACAAAAACTCAAGTTATCGCGAGATATTTATTTATTAAACAAAAAAAAATAATTGTATTATTCTATCATATTGTATTGTATAAAGTATTTAATTAAAAATAAATTGCCAGTTTTTTTTAAATTTAACAATTTTTAAATAAAAGTTGTGATACATGATTGCTATTATATATTTTTTGCAATGATCATCATATCTTTGGAACCGTTCAGATATTACAACAAAATAAATACTTTATTAATCCCGAGTTTACTATCTAACACTTTTTTTGATTTCAAGTTAGTAAGTTGAACATTTTTTCAGTAAAATTGTCTTTTTTGTTTAGGCATAAATTTTTTTTAATAAGGTGGGTCTGATTTGGTATTAATTTTCGAACGCCAAATATATATATATATATATATATATATATATATATATATATATATAATGATTTAAAAATCACATACAGACGCGTCGTTTTGATTTATTTGTATTTAATAATTTATTCCTTCCGGGCAATTTACTTATTATGACGAATAAAGATGTCACCAAAAAAATGCTTCCGAGTCAACTTTAGTTTTACTTCTTTTTCAAAAGTATAGGCTATTCTTAGTTTTTCTATTTCTGGAAATCTTTCCAGAGCTGTTATTTAGTGCCCTGCTATCTGATTTCCGTACAGGTTGTGGATAACCCTACAGTCTTTGCACATTGAATCAATGTTGATGTAAAATCTCAAGCAATAGAAATCAATCAACAAACAGTATTGGAGAAATTTCCCATATGCGCATTTAAAATACGTCAAAGAATTTATTTACTTATTTATTATCCTCAAAAACTGTATTCTTTTGAGTAACCAACATATTATTTATATTTTTAATTAAATAGCTCAGGGCCCGTGGTGATTGAGTGCATCACTTCTATTCTGCAGAGGTGATCCGTGTTTGATTATTGGTAGGGTCACATCCACATTTCTTCGCAAGTGGGAAATGTGGAGGAAGTTGTCATAAACGTTAAAAAGTAGGTGCTCTGTGGGGAAATGCTTATAATAAGAAAAAACACAGGATAAGGCACAAAGTACTGTGAAAGGAAAACTTGAAAATCAAATACATAAAAAAATCAAAAAGAAAGATACCGTGTTATTGCCGAACATCTTAAAAACAGGAAAATAAATAATTAAAAATTACTAAACAAAACTAAATTTTTAACATAAATTAAACATTTTTGGTTTAATTCGTAACTTTTTTACATTAGTGTATCGTGAATTGTTGAACTTCTAGGAAGAAATTATTTGAATATGACTGAAAACTTGGAGGGTATGTATGGTAACGAACGAAAATAAACTAGAATGTGTTGACGAAGAGTTAGGCTAGTATCGGTGCTCGATTATAAGAAAAATACCAGAGTTCAGTTGTTTCAAGGAATTTTGAAAGCTCGTTATTTTCTATACTCAGCGAGACGTAAATTTTAGGAACTGTAAAATGTTCGGAAAGGCTTCGAATTCATGACACAAATTGTGGTATATGTATGACGTGCTATTTATGATAATATATAACTTCTGAACAAAATAGAGGCTATAGAGAGTTGCAACAACTTGGTTATAAATATATACCTATGATAAATAGCAACATATATAATGAAGATAGCCAGCTAATACCTAAATACTAGAGCTGTAGCAAACAGTATGTATTCTGTACTTAGTAACGGGTGCGCCATCTAGTAACGAGTAACGAAACGTTGCACACGGCTGCATCTCGTTACTCGCATTTTTCGTATGTTTTACGCATGCGCGCGCATATTCGATGAATTTACGTTACAAAGAAAGACGTTTGTTTATTAAGTAAAGTATAATTTGGAAATTCGTCGTCCAAGTTTTTTACTGTTTATTAAAGGTATTGTGTGTGTAGACAAAGTTTGAGATTGGAACAGAAACAACGTAAGAAAGTATTTTTTTACAAATTAGAAATATGTATGTTTTTGTTTTTTTAGTATCGCGTATTTTCATTTTTTTTTGTTCTTTAAAAAGCCGCTCTAATAAGATTTAATTGTTTCTTGGTTAACAAAAACTGTTAATTATCAAATATTGTTAATTGTTTATATTCTAATTATTATTATTTACGCGACGTCATACTGTACGCGTACGCAATACTACTCGATTCGTTGCTGCAACATAACATAGCATGTTATGCAGTATCAGAAGTAATGATTAAAGTAACGATACGATAGTAACGAGTACTAATTATTATAGTAACGAATACATACGGGTACGCTTTTTTTCGTTACTTTTACACCTCTACTAAATAACTATTTTCTAAATATAAAGCCTGAAAACACATATTTAAGACAATGGTCTGCATAAAACTTTTTTTTTTGTGAAAAATCAAATTTTGAAAATTACGTTTTTGTGATCGAGAAAATAAATCATAATACGCCAGTTATAGAAATTAAGTATTTGGCGGCCATTCTATTTAGTAAATGAAACACATAATCATGAAATGATTATATATGTTTTGTAAATCAATAATAAACTATCAGAAGAAAAATTGGTCGGAATTTATTTTTCGAATCAGAACATATGTAGGTACTATCTAATGGGCGTTTATCCACTAACAAAAATATTAAGAAACCCTTGATAGCCATCCCTTTGGACTCCAATGCCGTGACCGCATTCCTGAGGAGTGGACGCCGCTTACGGAAAGTTAAAAAAGTAATAATAATAATAATAACGTGCCAACGTAATTTTCCTGGACGACTCAACGGCACGGAACATCCTGCGAATATATGTGAGTGCAGTGTCGTACCTTATCGAACAATGACCGCGGCGTTATGGGGCCGACGCGTCAAATCGCCTCGTAATTCTTCCCCTCCACCCCCACCCCACCAACAAACTTATATCGTCCTGGTACCAGGACTCGTGTTCCCGTTCGTGGACGAAGCAAAAAAAAAAGTGGGGGGGGGGAAGAGGGTTTCCAGACTGTTGAGAGCAGTCTGGGTTGAATGTTAACGATAATACGCGGAGGAGAGCCTTCAGAATTCAAAAACCAGACGATCTCGCCGAGTCTTCATCGTCGAGGGAACCGCGTACGTCAACCACGCCCGAGCACGGCGAGCGAGTCGGACTCGGGAGGGGGAGGTATGTCGGCGGAGGGCGAGGGGGAGGTTCGAGGATCTTCGTTGGAAAGGAAGAAGCGCCCCAGGAAATACTCTTCACACGATCCACCAAGCGCAGGTCCACAACACGAATGGCAACGATACATCCTAATTGTTGACAGTTCAGATCAAACTATTGATTTTCATCTATAAATATTTAATGATGATAAATATTTAATACCGATATTTTGTCTCAATAACATCAAATTTTAAAAAAATAATTTTTTTTCGCGGTTTATATTATACAATAGTGTAGATATTTAATACTAGGTTGATTGTAATAGTTTACAATATAAATACTCCATAATAGACAATGAGAATAGTAAATAATACAAAAATGTGAAATTACTCTGTAGTATACATACATTTGATAGTAAGAAACAAATTTGTTTAAGATAATTTCATTATAAAAGCTTATATGTGTATTAAGACCTCCATATTCCATTTACTTAAATAATAAATGGTAAAATGTTGTGATGTTTCGAAAACCCAATGCATTGGAAACATCGATATTTTCAAGACGTAATTTAATTAGCCTTGCTATCATTAAAACAATGTATCGAAAAACCCGATATATCAATATGTGGAACAATTTTGCAACTCTGAAGTCTCGTGCATGACGTGAACCACACAGAATATATATTTCTTTATATTTTTTATGAAAGATTACTTTAGAAAAATTGCCAAGAAATATTTTGTAACACTACTTTAAAAAATCCTGTACATTTTTACATCTCATTGCTATGGTGGTTTTTTCATAACCGATGTTAAATCATGAAGTTAGTAATTGCAAGAGACGGGATGCTGGGACATAGGTAAAGTAAATTTTTACCCTCACCATTGCCATATTGTATACGCCCAAAACCTTGCTGGAATGGTGCTTGGCCATGTATGAGGATGGTTAGTAAGTATGGATTAGAATCTCCGATGATAAAAAAATGTCACTTTTATAATAAAAAAAGTCATTTAAACTGTTTCCACACAGCAAACACTACACTTCAGCGTTGGGCGTTTAACCAATATGGCGCAACAATTACCTAAAAAAAAAAAAACTGCTTCAAACAGCATGTAATAATAACATACATGACCACCCCCTGTGTGAAATACGGTTCGGGAAACAATACTAAATATTTGCGTTCTTGAGAATTCCGCAGTTTATAAACTGGTAGTCTGAAAAATGATAGCTGAACATTTTACGCCTTGCGATCTTGCGTTCTTGCGTTCTTGCGTAGTTTATAATTTAGGCTTAAATACCTTGCCGCACTCGAGCAGTCGCGTCTGTCTGGTCTGTCTGACAGTGTTGTCCGACCATGCGGTCTGATGGTCTTCCTGTAGCAGCGTGCCACATTCACTTGGTTCACGTGAAAATACGTAGAGGGCAGCACGGTGGACTGCTGTTGATATTTATCTTGGTTCTACTCGAGAGCTTTATACAATATAGAGATTAATGGAATGTGTGTTAATGGAATTTCCAATATATACATATATGTTAGAATTAGACAAAAAGTTAAAAATATGTTTGGGCCGAAAATCGCTAATACCGTGTTTGTTCGTAAATGTTTATTTTTGAGCGATTTCACAGTTTGTGTTCATCACGCTCCTCGTTGGCAAATTATTGTTCGTGACGTCGGATGCAGTTCGCCAGCTCTGGTCGGACGGATCCGCCACCGGCACCTGACATCACGGCACTCACCAGCTCCTCCAGGGCGCGTCAAGCGACGCCTAGCGGACATAGAGACCCTGCCGCGCGACCAGTAGCTGCAGAGCGCGGCTACTCGAAGCACCGGGGAAAACACTTGCCAGAAATACACTTTTTGAGGACCTCTGTCCCGTTCCAGGTCGTCATTTTATGTTCGAGTGTCACACTGTTAAACTTGCCCACTTTTTCAATGGCTGAACTTACACAAAATAAATATATTTATTCATACATAGCATATTTTTTTACTTAATTAGCTGCCAAAGAGGCATTTTTACCGTTTTTTGTGCAGTACGCATAAGGAGAATGATAAATTTTATTAAATCGCAATTTTTAGGTTTATATTCATTGATATTGGCTGTTATGTGGTAGGTTTTATTTAATTTCAGAAAAAAAATTCATTTTACCTAGCATTTAAAATAATCAGAACTTTTATGATTTTAAAGGCATGAATAAAATTTAAAAAAATATATGAAATAAATTTAAACAATACCTTGCAGTAGCCACTAGCTTTGCCTTTAAATCAAAACATATTTAGTTATTTATTTAATTTATTTCTCCTTATCCAGACGGCACAGTAATATTACAAATTCCACTTTGTCAGCTAATTATGCAAAAGGTATGCACCACTTATATTTATATATATATTCTTTTTTTTCGCGTTCGGTGACTTGAAATGTGGACTCGTTTAACCGTGTTAGACATAAATATGAAATAATTATATGGAAAGGCACATGCTTCCTTAAACTTTACAGATCCCGCATACCTGTGCCCACGACAGAGGAACACGCAACATCGTGCATGGTGTGAAGAAACTGGAGAAAGTAATTAATTTTACACTTTAACCTTTTTTGAAAATGGAACAGAAATACTCATGAAAAATTACAGACATTTGTAAATTTGTACATTCACATAAATACATTTGTATCACTACAAAATTGTGTTCGCAGTAACACTGGGTTAGGAGTCTTACCCGGGCATTTATCCTTTTTTGTTGACCTAGTACCTTCAGTACTTAAAATTATTTATATACCTTTTAGTAAAAAGCATAATTGCACACATAAAAATAAGCATAAAAACCAACTAAAGTCCAATTATTGAATATTAGATTATCTTTACTATGTTTTGAAAAAATATAGGAGTGCTCCAATGAAGCATCATTTAATAATAAAATTATGTGCCAGTTTTCTTAATAAATACTCAGTATTATTTCAAAAATGGTATTTCATACATGCAAATATAATATAGTAATATGGTGTGCAAAATTACAATAGGATTTCTTGTACTGTTACATAATATTTCTGGGCATCTGGTTTCCAAAGGAATCTTTTTCTGTGTGGTAACGAACCATCCCAACATTTGCCGAGAGTAATTCTGTAAGATCGTGGGAAAAAGGAAAATAGATGACTGGATCGTGATTTTAACCCGTGCCCTTCCGTACCCGCGGTCAATTTTTATTTCATGACAATTTATTGTAATTGTGCAGTGGCGATGACAGTAAGCACGCAATGTTTTACTTCTGGAAACTATCGTAAGAAATGTTAGTTTCAATTTCCGCGTAGATAATTTAAAAAATGTAAAAGCAAAAAAATGTTAACTGGACGTTTATTTATATGTATATAAAGCAATAGGTTCACTCCATATTTGCCTGCCGATTGCCTACAGAATAATAATTTTGTGTTCTACTTCACCGCTGAGATTTCTATATGTGTGGTCATTGCATTATAAATATTAAAATTCTCGCTTCTAATTGTGTATATATGCTAGTGAGGCGGGATGATAAGTGCGATGCTCGCTGGTTCTTCTAGCGCGGCATCGTCTCTATGCGCAAGTCTTCTCGTCACGCATAGGGCGCGGTATCTTACAGCGGTAGCCATAACATTATATGGCGGAGAGATTAAGATAAATATGTAATGCAAGGCTTTTGAGGGCTTTCAAGAATCTGTTCCGGGAGTTTCATGACTAAAAAAAATTATTCAGAAAACACTCGTTTTAGCTGTTTTCACTCTCCCAAAAATACAGTTAAGAAACGAAATACTAAAACAGAATTAGGTACTCATCCACTCGGAGAGTATTCTTAGATACTTTTCACAAACAGACCCCCACCGATGTCTTGAGCCGTTTTCAAATCATGTGGTGTCTTCTGAAGCTCTGCTCACTGTAAGTGAGCCGAATAAGACGGGGACGTTAATATAGTCATTATTTAAAAATTATATTTATGAAAATTACTTCGCTCTTTAAAAATACAGTAAGTATACTTCCCAAAGTACCAAACATGACGTTGAACTTCGTTTTTTTTTAACGAAGGTTTTTTTTTTTGACGTGAGAACGTCTAATAAATCGATGAACGTCGGCTGCGCGCACGAAAACGTGTCCCATTACGCACATTGTCCCGTTACGACGTGTCCTGTTACGCTCATTGTACGCTTGCGCCGCATCTATCTCTCTTCCACTCGATTGGAACAACCATCGATTTGACTTTTTCGAGGCACATTAAACTTGAAACACTCCCATTCGTTTCCTACTTTTCCTATCATCGTCCTATCCTTAACAGAATAACACACATTGGAAGAAGTTAAATAGTTTTCATTTCACTCCTTATTTTTATCCATACAAAATAGTGATAATTCAATAAAAATGATTCAATTTTATTCATAAAAGTATGCAATCATATCATCAATGTTTTGTTATGACGTTGTCACGTTAAACTATCGTCCGTAAACCGACTTTACAGACAACCATTTTTTTTTTTGCGCCTACGTAGCGCACCTAATTTCTAGTAGCTTGCCGATATCAGTGACTTGGGCCCTGCAGGCGAGACGAGAGCGGGTCTGAGTCGTCATTAACCTTCGGCGTGACCGCAGCCCGAGGAAACGACGAAATTGACGAAATTGTCCGTTCAACGACGGCTGGCCTCTCCGGCTCTCTCATGCGGGCGACCGGCCACGAAAACAACCCCCCCCCCCCCTTCCCTTCTCCCATAACACAGTTTTACGGAAGGGCACCACGCCGCACCTCCCGCGACCCTGCGGGACACGAAACCAACCCGCGATGATGCGGGCTAATGAGGTAGCCATCATTACTCACCGCTCACCTTTTACGAGCTGCACCACCATATACCCCGCTGCCCTTATAATTCACAACCCTCCTGACCCGTGACAAGAAAAAAAAAATACTACTAGTTCTTTTTTTTTATGCCCTGAAGAAGAGAACCTACTCTCTCTCTCTCTCTCTCTCTGTTTCTGTCTCTCTCCTCCGCCATACGACTATCGCTTTGTCAGTCATCGACACTTGCAGAGAGCTGCTTCAGAGCAACAGTCGGCTACAGGCCAAGAAACAGGCTGCTTAACACTTGGGAGTCCGCGTGCTCGTATTATGTGCGTTGCGCGCACCGGCCCTAGAGTATTCCAAATAATAGCAGAAGATCACATGGATACAATTGCTTGAATTGTAGCCTATCGCAATTTGAATCCGCAAATTTTTCCTGTATCCACATGTTACATACATAGAAAATATGCATGGAACGTCATATCTAAGCACAGTAGATTTACGATCATAATTCTGGAGAGGGAAATAAAATAAAAAGCAGGGCTTTCCGAAAATGCTGATTTTGAGTGCGAATCAGTCGCACATGGAGTAAAGTGGCGAAGCGACAAAAAAACCTGGGCGCTCATTCAGAGGACCAGGGTCAAGGCCACCATGATTTACGTTCTCCTTCGGCTTTCCTAAACCACTCAAGGCGATTGTCGGGGTTGTTGCAGCGCCTGGCCGAATCCTGCCCTCAGAGTGCATGCCTGTGTCGTGTTGGTGCCGTCTCTGTAGCCCCTGCTGACTGCGAGAACTTGAGCCTGAGGTTAGAAATGAAACAAAGCTGATATCGTAAAAGTCGGAGTTGTTATAATACGGGCACTCTTTAGTTTGCTTTTTTCTGTAATCCGGCAGCGTTAGAGCAGCTGGCGTATGGACTTCATTTTTTTTTACTATCTAACAGCTCTCGTTACACGGCATTTTGTAGGAGTAATGTCGTGAATAGAACGTAAGTCGCATGAAACGAAAATGTGTAATCAAGGGGCTGTCATCTGTGGCGTATGGCGCGAACCAAGGCTCATAAACCCAAAAGTAAATTTAATAGTATCCTTTTCGAAAATTAGGTCCAAAATAGTGTTTGGTATTTTTTTCAAGTATTTTTCGCTTTTATCGGAGCCGTTTCGTCATATGCACAGTTTAAAATTTCGCTCTGCAAATCGAATGATTCGATAAAAGACGTATCTGCTCCGGCAACGAAATCTAGAGGCGGGTGCGGAAACTACGTGTTATTAGCGTCCAGAAATGTAATTGAAAACACAATTTGCGTATATTTATAACGCTTGGTATTATTTTAAAGAATTATAAGTTTAATTTCGAATTCCATTTTTGTCTATTATATGTGCATTTCCAATGTGAGAACGCATGAATTTGCTCACTACCGAGGTTAGATGTCACACATCTGTAGCGAGTACTGAAAGACTGGCTCATATTTTTGTTTTCTTCGTGTAGACTTGGTCGTCTGTTGGTTCCGGCCACAGCATCGCGCCACTTCGCTGCCCGCCTTATCAGTCCGCTCAGCGTTTAGATCATGATTGTTTCAAACAGTGAAACACTTGCCATAGATCAGCTTATTATAACATTATAAATCACTTGTGTACTGTGTTAATGTAGGTGAGGCCCTTAAGGAAATAGTACCGTAAATTATTTTGCTTCCAAAATTACGTGTTTTGATTATTATTATATATACATATATATAGAAATTAGCGTTTGTTTGTATCGTAAGTGTTCCTAAACCATTCATCCTATCACTCTGTAATTTTTCACACTTGACCTTTGAAACACGAGAAGGTCACTGTCAAGGTAATATTTCTAAAAACCACCTCCACCCCCTTTCCCACTAAAACCGAATTTTTCTACTTATTGGTGAAATTTAGTACCCTTTGGGTTTATAATAAGGGGAAAATTACTTTCTTCGACTGATTAAGAAAAAAGGAGGATGTCGATTCCCTCCGCCCCCCCCCCCCCCAATTACCTTTCCACGCTTTACGGAAAACATTTGGTACTTCTTGATGAAAGTTTTTTTACATAACATTCAAAATAAGAAGAATATTACTGTTTAACATATCGTTTAGAAAACAAATGCTAGGGCACCCCCATCCCTCGTTTGCACTTCCTGAAAATAGAACTTTGGCACTACTTCATTAATTTTTTTTCACTACTTTGCATTTCAAATAAAGGGAAAATTACTGTCTTAAATTGATTCATAAAAAGCGGCAAGTCACTGTCTACATGAAAGGGGAAAAAAAAAAACATTTATCCCTCTTTCCGATCCCCGAAAAAAATTATTATAATATATATTTTTTTTTTACTTTTTGATGTAATTTTGCACACTTGGCGTAAAAATTACGAGGAGGATTACTGTCTACGTCCAATTAAAATCAATTCTCACACCCCCCCTATCTACATGGGATTTCAAAAAATCACCCCTAATTACCCTTACTACCCCTAAAACAGTATTGTGGTACTTCTTGATAAAATTTTGAAAACTTAACATTTCAGTTAAAAAAAAATAACTGTCTACATTTAATTGAAAATTTATTTCCATTAAACTATCTATATGAGATTTTGAAAAACCCACACCAATTTACCTTTCCCACCACCTAAAATATAGTAGGTACTTCTACAACTTTATAACATCTCGCTCACTTCACGTCCAAAGAGGAAGGAAATTACTGTTTATTGAATACATTATATTTTAAAAATCTACCCCATGCACCTTTCTCATCCCTTTAAGGAGAATTTTTCTCTTCTTGAAATTGTTCACACTTGGTATTGGTATTTAAAATAAAATTAAAATTACTGTTAAACCTACCCCTTTTACTGGCCATATGAATTTTAGAAATGACTTACCCCATTCCACTTTACTACACCTTAAAGTACATTTATGGCTCTCCTGGGTGAAATTTTGAACTGTTCACGTACAGAAAAAAAAAAGTTTTTTATTGTTTGGATCCAATTCAAGAAAAAAAGTTTTCTGAATAAATTAGGTTAAGAAAAAAATAACATTTCCCTTTTCTACCCCTCAGAGCATTATTTTGGCCCTTCTTGATAAAATGTTCCCCCTTTGACGCTAAAAATAATAGCTCTACTATTTAAATCTGATTTTTAACAAAACTTTAATTAAATAACTTACATGAAATTTTGGGGTACTACAAACCTCTGGCTACTACCCCCTCCTCTATCAACCCTTGAATAAAAATTTTGAAAACTCTTAATGAAATTGTGCACACTTGACATTAAAATTAAGAAGACAACAAATTACTGTCTACATAAATTTTAAAAACTTCCCTTCACCCTTTGTTCAGTCCGAGCAACTCTGGGTATTGCAACTATTTTAAAGTTATTTCATAATATTGTCACGATCCACCTTCAGAGGGGGGAGAGAATCGTAGCTCTTGACATAGAAACAACTCGCTTGGCATCAACTAGTCTTAACTTCATAAAATACTTTACTGTACCTAGGATCATAGGTTCGTCATCCCGTACAGGATGTCTGGTGAGAGCTGAACTAAGGAGATTTTGCAAAATAACATAATACTTAATTAAAATTATTTTATTCTTAAAGTCAAATACTCAACATCATTTTAAAGAACATTTAAATAGCGGGATTACAATTTAAAACAATAATCTCTTTACTTCCTTAACGATTGAACGACCTTACAAGAGAGAGAATGAGAGAACTTCACTAAACACTTCCCTAGTCCTTCCGAATACCTCAAATCATAATTAATACTTAAAATTAAAACAAAGATAAGTCCATACTCACATTTTCCGAAAAGCCTTTCTTGATCGATTACTTTAAAAAAATAACGTAGGGGCCTCTCCTGCCCTTGAAATCCCGAACGAACATTACATTTTAAAAACTATGACGCGTGACCCCTGACGAGGGCCATAGCCTCCGCCCGAAAGCTTGACGACTACATTATGACCTAACTTAAATTAAACGACTCGTGGCCTCTGGCGTCGACCATTGCCTCCGCCCGAAAGCTTGAAGATGACTACATTATGACCTAACTTAAATTAAACGACTCGTGGCCTCTGGCGTCGGCCATAGCTTCCGCCCGAAAGCTTGAATTCCTACATCACGAACGAACTAACAACTCGTGACCACAGGTGAGACGCATAGCCTCCGCCTGAGTGAGCCCCGAGTCACCACTCACTTGCGCTTAAATTCGCGCGCCCTGCCGCGCCTACCATAACAAAAGCTCGTTATTGAAGTCAAATTTACTAAACAACTAACTAGAACATCTGGGAAGGCTACCCCCCTCTACCCCGATGTGCAGGCCACACCGCGCGGCTTGTTACGACAGCGCGCCCCAGTAACTGCGGCCCGTGGCTGCGCCAGCGCGCGGCCAAACAAACAAACAAAATTCTGCAAGCCCGCAGCGCGCCGCGCCGGCCCCGTGCCCCAATTACATGGTCACGCCACTTGCGCTGACGAGTGAACAGAGCAGCCAGCCCAGAGTCCCGTCAGTAAAGTCCCCAAATTTGATTTCAACAACCCTGCAAAATTTCAACCCGCGACATAACCCTCCCCTCACAGAGCTCGAGCCCCATCGAGCTACCTCAAAATTACAAATTGTCTTTTTCCATTAAACCATAACTATAAATTCCTCATTTCACAAAAATAATAATTTTCTTAGTTCCTTGCTGTCTGAACATACATCTAGATTCTGCATAAGAGTTATTTTAAAACAACAAGTATTCATAAAATTAAATGTAAAACTTTTATCTGGTTTGTTCTCACAGGAACCTTCAGAGGCTCGAGTTCTCAATTCTAAAAAAATTGTTCTGTTAGTGAAGCTCTCTTTACAAATTAAATTACTGTTCTTAGTTTCTCAGTATTCGTTAAACAATGTGCAAATTCTTGATAATTATTATTATTTTTTTTTTTTCGGTTTCCGTTTATTACCATACTTCTTTCGTTCTTCAAAAAAAATTAAGTGTCCTTACAGTGTTTCAATTAATTAAACTCTTATCTCGTGAAGGTTGGTGCAACTCCTCGAAGTCAGTGTTGTCGAGAAGAGTAGCTCCCTGGGCTGGCCATCAGCAAACACCACTCAACTCCAACAGCTACTGGACTGGCTTCCAGGGCAGCTCACAACTTCTCCCCACATCTGCTTCGGAGTTGTGCCATCCTCATCACGAACAGATTACAATTCTGAAACATCATCAACAGGCATTACCATCACGCCTGACAAATACAAAACTAACTACTAAACTGCAATCGATGGGCAAGGATGCAAACACACAAAAAAATAAAATTAATTAATTCAACTGCTAACATAAAGTATCCCACCCTTAGCATAATCTAATCAGGCAAATAATTTGATAGGAAAAACTTAAGGAAGGGAAACATGACCTCCAATGATTTTCCCTAACTCTTGAGTCTTGATCTTCTCTATACAGCAAATAGTCCCCACGAAGTAACTGGGTTGAAGGTCAGTTCACATGACCCACCCATAACCTCTTCTACTCTTCTTTTCTTCTGGGGGCAACCACAATGCCCACCAATCTCTCTCCATGGTGCCGAACCAGCTATCCCATGAGAGTAAACAACGTAGTCAATAGAAGCGCAGAGGGGAAACACCAATCTCTGGCTTGTCGAGTCATAAAACTGCTTTATCTTCTTCTTCTTCTTCTTCTGAGTAAAAATATCTGATTAACCTTGCTTCTATTCTTCCAAACAATAAAAGTTCATCAGGTATCTTCATGAAAAAACATTCTAACTAATAATAAGTATTTTTCTTCTTCTATTCTGTTAGATGTAATAGAAGGCCATGTTAGGGAGGTTATAGGGAAAAAGAGTGGCCAATTCCCACCCCATCACCCACCTAGATCATGACTAATTAACTTTTAAACTTTCTATTTCAAACAAATAAAAAAAAACCATTTTTATTCAAATTTTTAAATTATAGCTACTTTTCCTTCATAACCTCAAAAGCAAATCAATAATTCTAAATGAAATTGTGATTTACTGCATCCTTGTTCCATCCGATCTGTTTGTTTATAACCTTTCTTGTAAAGTATAAAATTTTCAAACATTACTAATTCAAAAAAAAGTAAATTCTGGTGTCCTTCGAGTTACAATTAAATTTACTATTTCTTAGCTTGAAATAATTTAAGTTTTCAGAACTATTTCATTGTCTAATTCACAACACTTAAAAATCAACTCAAAACAACAAATCATCAAAATCAATAAGATCATCTGACCTACCTATCAGTACTGTGAACTTGAACTGTTCGTACACATTTATAATAAGCTATTGTATTTAAATTCCAACCTAAATAAGGTTTTAAAAAAAACTACTAATCCCTCTGTAAATTAAGAAAATTAACTTTAAAAATTAAACTTAAGGTATTAGTTCTTTTTGACAGCTACCACAACTCACTAGTTCCATTACATTACTATAACCTAAAAAGTTCTGTAAATAATGTTTATAACAAAAAAACTCCAGTTACTGTCTTCCATAAAAAAATAAAACTTTACATGACCTTATTAATCTCCACTTGTAAGTCCATGGCTGCCAGCTTTCTCTTCTCTTGAATCTTCAGTCTTGGCTCTTGTTTCAGTGATCTTGTATCTTGTCTCTCGAACTCTTGTCATCTTGTAAACTGGACTGCTGCTCAGCTCATCTTAAGGAATCTGTAACAGTTTCAAAAATACATGTTAATTTAAATTACATAATTCCTGTTCTTTGGTCCTAAAAAAAAATTGTATTATTAGTACACATTACCCTGAAACAACATTATTATTCATTGTTTATTACTTAAAAAAAATGCTTTACCATAAAATCCTTTTTTGTTCTTTTCATTAGGCCTATTTATTTTCCTTCTTCTTAATTAAATTCTGCTTCAAATGTTAATCCTACCTTAAGACCTACCATCTATTTATTATTCATTACCTACATTATTTATGTTACCCTAAAATTCCCATAAGTTTCTAATACTTCCTATCAAAGACATTCTCTCTAAAAAAAATTTACTTGTGACTCTTAACTTAACAAACTTAAAAAAAACTTTTACACTAGACTTAACTTATTATTCATTCTTAGTTACTAAATTTCTATATGTAAACTTTAGTACTTACAAACAAAAACTGCCTATTTCTCTCTACCTCTTAATCTCTTTCAATTATTACAATAATAATGTTACCTTGCATCTTTAAACTTTCTTCTTTTCAATTAAATTAGACATCTCATAACAATAAAAATTCTGCCTATACTCTTCTTATGGGTGTACAAACCAACAACAAAATTTCAAATTCTCAAGTTTCCTTATATTTAAATTATGCAATACAAATAACCTCTGTGGTGCCTGTACCCTTTTAGGCCTACCACCTTCTCCTCTCACATCATGACAACTCTTATTCCTCGGGGTCTGTATTCACTGTTACAAATCAAATATCTCAAAAAAATTAAAAACAAATTTATTATTTTAAGAAAACAAAAATTTACATTGACTTTACTATGGAGCCTGGAAATCTCAATGTCCCACAGCAGCTAACATGACTAAATCCCATGGAACCCCAGGTTTACATAACCTGTGCCCAAAAATTTAAGCATACCAGGCTTTCCCTGCACTGGTTTTACAGCATCACACACTATTTAGGGCCCCTGATCTGCCATCAGTCCCAAGGAGTTTTCCCACAACCCCTCTCTACACAAGCGCCTACCGCATTCCTCTCAATTGGCTATCGGTTTTACGGCATTCTTTTGGGATCCGACCATCAAGTTAGGGCTAATCGAACATTAAACCTCCATACTTCCAAACTAATGTAAATCAATTAAATTTTCTCTGTAAATTCTAAAAATCAAAAAAAATTATTCCAACATGCCAAAGAAACTTCCAAAAAAAATTCATAATCTTATCTTCAAACCATTAAAATAAAAATAAATAGATTACTCTGTTTTCTCCTTAATAACTGTAAACTGTCAACAAATATCATGTCGTAAATTTTAACTATGCTTACTGACTCTTAATCATAAAATCTCATTTGTCCTAATTAATAAACAACCGATTTCCTTAAAATCTCACTGTATCTCTCACACTCAAACTTCACTGGCTGAATATCTCAATAAATTCAAAAACAATTATCTAAACTCTTAAAGAAACTCCTCCCCAATTATTCAAATTACTTCACCTTATTTTATTTCATTACTTAAAACACCTTACTCAAAAAAAATTAATTAATTATCTAGCTATCTTCCATTATTATTTATTTACCGAACAAAACTTTCTCCTAAATTAATTTAGTAAAATTCAATTTCACATTAGGCAAGTACACTAACTCTCTACAGCAATGTTTCTCATTTCCCTCCTTCCTAACTGAATCCAATCTTACTTAACCTCCAGGGAATTTACCTCACAAAATAACCAAAAATTTCACTGTAGTGCCTATCTGCTATAGGCCCACTACACAGGGGGCTCTAACCCCACCAACAAACTTCATTGAAATGGTACCCTATCCCATACAGGATAGCCACTTCGGTACTACCATGGGGAACTCCTGCCCCAAACTACTCACAACTCTCAGGATTCTCCTGACCCTTAATTCCGTAGTCAGCCCATCTCCTATGGTCTGCGCTACAATTCCCTTTCTTCCCAGGGACACAACGCCTCACCTTAGGGTCCCTCGCCCTAATGAAAACATTAATTTTGTCTCTCTGTTCTTTTGGAGTAAATTCCCTCTATACACAAAAACTATCCTTCCCATTTTTCTCAATGCTTATCGATTTTATAGTGTACCTCCTTAATAATGTTTACAAATCCCAAAAAAATATTTTTAAAACCGAGGTAGAATTTAACTAACAAAAACATAAACAACTTACAACGAAACACTTCTAGCCTATACATCATACACTTCTTAAAATAAATTACTTACATACTGAAAGTTCCTCTTCTTCTAAAACACACTTAAATTTAAATTTATTTAACCAATAGTCTATTTTCTTATCGCTAAGTTACCGTACAGCTGATCAAAACAAGGTCACGGCCTGTCCACGTCTCCTTATGAGCCCGTGACGTCACCGAATTCCATCAGGTGCGCCAACCCTCGCTTGCGGTTCCTCCGTTCTCCGCTAGGTCTCAGCACCTCCCCGTCTCGTGTTCATTCTGCCACGTCCACTGACGTGTCGTTCTGAAACAACTCTCAACATTTTTCTAATTAAAACAAAACATCACTATAAATTCTATAACTCTCTTTTACATAAACTCTCGTTTTCTCTTTAATTCCTTTCTAACGTTTATCCTTCCCTCGACTGATTTAATTCGTACGTCTCGTCTCCTACGCGCACGAAAACAAAACAAACTTCTCTTGAAAATAATTCCTATTTACGACAAAAAACTTTATTTTAAATTATAATTCTCTTAACCTACAATCTTAAAATGAACTTCAATTAAATTAAACCACTTGCATTATCTCTAATAAGCATTTAACTTATAACGTATTCTCCTCACGTAATAATCCCCGATATAAATCTACAATAAATTCAACGACTTAAAACAACTTATCACTATAAACTTTATCCTTACAAGTATCCTCAAATAAACATCTGTTACGTCAAAAAAAAAATCTCAAAGACTTCCTCCACTATAGACTAAAATTCCGTAATCCTCTCCTCAAGTAAACTCTTAGTAACCTGCTATCAGAAGCTGAAACTAACTTAATAATAAACATAAAAATCTACCTCTCTCTCTCTCCAGAAATAGAACCTACCCGGCGCCTCACCATTTCTGTCACGATCCACCTTCAGAGGGGGGAGAGAATCGTAGCTCTTGACATAGAAACAACTCGCTTGGCATCAACTAGTCTTAACTTCATAAAATACTTTACTGTACCTAGGATCATAGGTTCGTCATCCCGTACAGGATGTCTGGTGAGAGCTGAACTAAGGAGATTTTGCAAAATAACATAATACTTAATTAAAATTATTTTATTCTTAAAGTCAAATACTCAACATCATTTTAAAGAACATTTAAATAGCGGGATTACAATTTAAAACAATAATCTCTTTACTTCCTTAACGATTGAACGACCTTACAAGAGAGAGAATGAGAGAACTTCACTAAACACTTCCCTAGTCCTTCCGAATACCTCAAATCATAATTAATACTTAAAATTAAAACAAAGATAAGTCCATACTCACATTTTCCGAAAAGCCTTTCTTGATCGATTACTTTAAAAAAATAACGTAGGGGCCTCTCCTGCCCTTGAAATCCCGAACGAACATTACATTTTAAAAACTATGACGCGTGACCCCTGACGAGGGCCATAGCCTCCGCCCGAAAGCTTGACGACTACATTATGACTAACTTAAATTAAACGACTCGTGGCCTCTGGCGTCGACCATTGCCTCCGCCCGAAAGCTTGAAGATGACTACATTATGACCTAACTTAAATTAAACGACTCGTGGCCTCTGGCGTCGGCCATAGCTTCCGCCCGAAAGCTTGAATTCCTACATCACGAACGAACTAACAACTCGTGACCACAGGTGAGACGCATAGCCTCCGCCTGAGTGAGCCCCGAGTCACCACTCACTTGCGCTTAAATTCGCGCGCCCTGCCGCGCCTACCATAACAAAAGCTCGTTATTGAAGTCAAATTTACTAAACAACTAACTAGAACATCTGGGAAGGCTACCCCCCTCTACCCCGATGTGCAGGCCACACCGCGCGGCTTGTTACGACAGCGCGCCCCAGTAACTGCGGCCCGTGGCTGCGCCAGCGCGCGGCCAAACAAACAAACAAAATTCTGCAAGCCCGCAGCGCGCCGCGCCGGCCCCGTGCCCCAATTACATGGTCACGCCACTTGCGCTGACGAGTGAACAGAGCAGCCAGCCCAGAGTCCCGTCAGTAAAGTCCCCAAATTTGATTTCAACAACCCTGCAAAATTTCAACCCGCGACAATATAACTATCGTTTATTCTTTATAAAATATTTTATAATTTTGAAACAAATTATAAATAAAATATATATTTTTAGAAACTTAAATGTCAATTATTTAAATTAACCGTTATAGAACATTAAATCGTGTTTTATACAGTTTGAAATTTATCATTTGTTCCTATGCAGAATTTCATGCTTCTAGACTCACCGGTTTAAGGTGAGCGTTGTCTAACAGTCAGTCAGTATTTGAGTTTCATTAAGTTGATATAAATACCATAAACATGTAAAATTACGGAAGCCAGATAATTCAGGATACTCCACCCTTAAGAAGTTTCCGCTGTAGATGGCAGTTGCGCGGTTTTCGCACGCCGCCCACCTCGCTTAGGGGCGAGCAAGCTATTTGCATACAAAGGCGATGCCAGGGGCGGACCTAGCCGGGTGTCGGGGGTCGGACAATTTTAAGGTCTTCATCCAATAATTGATGGCGCGACAACTGAGCGATGGCCGTCATTTTCCTCCCCTCCATCCCCCCCACTACTTCGGTCTCCTCTCCTTTCTTGCGTCTGTTCGCTTTCCCATCCCTCGACGGCTCTCTCACACGTCTGCTGTGGTCAGTGTCGGCTGATGATCTGCGGCAGTCATGAGCAATTCTTGAAACACACGACATTTCCTGGAATTTCAAAAACTTGAAACAATTATTAATCCTCTATAAACCACAGATTAATAAGTTTTCACTCATAAAAAAATTAAATTTTTTTAACTATTGTTTATTACCTCTTTACGACACAGACAAAAAAATTGCTGTACCTTTAAAAAAATATATTCCTTTGTAAAAATTTTGCCAACAAATTGTTTGTACTCGCACTATTAGGAAGATAATTTAAATTTGTAAACCACGTGGTTACGGTACAATAGAACTTCAAGCAGGAGGTGGCACGTTCGACACCCGGACAAGTTATTCTGAATTCTATATTTCCATAGTTTCTTGATCACACCCAGGCAAATGATAGAATGATTCCTTACTAATAGACAATGGTTAAGGCCTATCTCATGTTTTGTGTTTACCGTCACTAATGATCTCTCTCAAAGCTCAGTCGATGAGACCTTACCATCGTCCTACACATTTTTTTTTTTTTACTTTTATAAAATATTCCAAAATAAATAACTCCCCGTCGGGCAAGAGCGTATGCAGAATTTCGTTAGCTGGGGAGGGTGGGATAGAACTTATTTGCCACTGCTGTTTACATACTTACAAATTCTTTTTTGAAGTGATTTTTTTTTTTTTTTTTTTTTGCTGAAGATGTTACAATTTTCGAGCATTACAAAAATTCCGATCGCATGAGGATAATATTTAGGTACGTGGTGGTGGTACCGGGTGAGGAGGGTAATAGTGGTGGGGGAACCGGAAAAGGTTGAGACGGCAAGGGAGAGGTACAAAAGACGCAGCATACTTGCACACGCATGCATGCTTACACACTGGCACACTTGCACACTTGCATACTTGCGCAATAACATAATTTAGGTCACGCATACGTGCTGAGGCCACTTGCTGGGCCTCAGTCTTCCTGCAACATTTTTATATCATTTCTTTCATATTTTCATGTTTGTGTTTTAAATATTGTTCTGATATTTTTCTTGTTCTTATTTAAGCCATTCATCATTTATTTAAATATGTGTGTAGTTATTTCATATTATATTTTTGTTTTTGTGTGAGTCAGTTTCTTTTATACGCTAATACGCAATATCGATGGTGTTTGCTCGGGCGGCCACTGCGCGCGGTGTCATCGGCGGCTACCTGACGTCACGATCACCGGACGAGGGAATGGGGAGTCTACTGCCGGCGGGGCTGGAACACACGTCGTGGGACGCTTCCGCGCGGACGCGCGAGGTCTCGCCGGGTGGGCGAGCCGAATGCCTGCGGAGATGGAGAGGCGGCCCGTCACTACTTGTGCTGGGACATTGAGCACTGCGTTTGTTGAGAGCAAAAGGGAGTGATTATACTACGGATCGCCGGCACCTGCAAGGTAAAGAGGCGACTGGTAGATTTGCATTTGGCCCCCGCCCACAAGTGTTACACAATTGGGATTTGACTGAAATTCAGAAATTTGGAGACTTAAAACATTCGTGCACGAATATATATTTGACTTGAAAACGCGTGTGGCACGTGCCGTTAAGGTGCCGTGAATAGGCCTACGTTCCCCTCGTTATATTACTTTTATTTAGGAATCAGACAATGTGATAGCTAAGCCCTGATGATAATGGATTTTACCTTTACGTGAGCTGGCGTGTAGGAACTTGTTCGTTTCCGCATTGGCTCGTCTCGAATGCATGGACGCTTTTGACCTAGTTGTATTTTGGCATAGGACAGGAAATCAGCTGGTCGTTTGTGACTAACATATACGTTAAAAAATATAGACTCTATTACGTAAAATATATAATTAATTAATAAGACGCATGTTTTTCAATGATCGTATCGATAGTTTCCTCTTCTGAAAAGACTTATGTATTTTATCTACGCTTGTAACTAGGTCTTTTGGTATAAGATTTTTGATAATAACTTATATTAATAGCTACGTCTATAAGGTAAATCCGGGAGATATGACGCACCTTTTAATTTATGACTTTTAAAAATACAAAATTAATTATACCTTAACAAAAACACCAGGTAAAAAAAGTTAGTAGTTTTGTCTATTTAAAAACAAATTATAAAAATTAAATTATGATGCTAACGTAGTCAAAAGCTGAAAACATATCTCATATCATAGCTGGCCATATCTCCCATGGGCCATGAATGGGTGGGAGATATGGCTTATGGCTTAACAACGTTAAACTTATCTACTGCAATAGAAATTTATTTACCAAAATAAAATCAGATTAAAATATGACGATAATTTATTTTGAATTTTTATTTACTTTTTGCTTTACTTGTGTAACAAAATAACATTGTTCTAAATCCTGACTTATATATATATATAATACAGTCTGCTTCCTTCACTATTCTCACAAACTTCAACACAGACTTTAAAATACAAGATCTCAGGAACACATTAGCCACATAAACACCAAAACACTAATGAAATCCAAAACAGAGGATGATATGCAGAAACTGTTTTTTTCAGTTCTTCGCTTTTATTATGTTAATTTTTCTTGCACTTCTTTTTCTCTCCAATCAACCACACATGTGGCAAATTTGACCATAAAGGGTACATGTTTCATGTAGCCACCTATTACATACTGTACATTTAATCCAATCTGCTCTTGATAAATTGTCTCCATAGTTCTCAAAACATTCACAGCACTCATCTTCATTATAACTGTCAGTATCTTCACTTGAGGCATATTCCACCACTTCACTGGAAGATGAATAGTCAAGTGGATTTTTTGTAGATTGTTTCGATACACATTTACGTATATTGCGCTTCTTAGGCCTATCGAAGTCCTTTGTTGATTTCTTCTCATCCTTTGCAGCAGTACGTTTTTTCGCATCCACCCTCTACCTTTTCTTCTCTTTTATTACATTAGGACTGGTAACTAGTTGCACACGTTGTTTTCTTGCTGGTCTTTGTCCTGGAGCTCGGTTTGGTATGGGGGATACCACATGTAGCAATTTGGTTGGTGTCATATCTTGGCTTGGGATGCAGGGAGCAGGAGAAGCAGGAAAAACAGTGACTGTTGTCCTCGGTTTGAAAGCAGAATATGTGGAAGGAGATTCATTGGATGTGGAAGGACGTTCAGTAAGTTCACATATCGAATGAGATCGGGCAGTAGCAACACCTGCTCGAAGAGGTTGTGGGATACTATTTTCCTCCATAGGAATAGGATCGTCATGACCACTTTCGAAGGAAGCATTACGTTCTTTAGGAAGGCGCTGGTCAATTGGATCAGACTGTCGTAAATATGCATAATCTGGAATGGCTGAGGGGTTCAGCGGTACTATCCCTGTAGCCCTGAATCCTGAAAGATCATTTTCTACAGTAGCGGCCCGAGACCAAGCTCTCTTCAGGAGAACTCCAAAGTGGTGGCGTTCAATGCTGGTATGACTTAGCATCCAGTTATTACATGCATCTGCCCAATAGGCATTCAATGGTTTGAAGAAGCTCCGATCAAGAGGCTGGAGGTAGTGTGTCGTGTGGCTTGGCAGACACAGAATGGAAATATCATTATAAACAGCTTTTTGAAGTATATCTGGAGAGTTCATATGCGAACCGTGGCCATCCAAAAGAAGAAGACATTTACCTGCATTCTTGCGTGGAATAAAGTGGTTTTCAAGCCAGTCCATGAATATGTACTCGTCTATGTATGCAGATTTCTTCCTCATCGTTATGACTCCTCCAGGTGGCATACTTTCTTCCCAAATTGCTTTATTGTTTACCCCTTTGAAAATGCAGTAGGGTGGTAAAAATGAGCCCTCAGCATTACAACATGCCAATACTGTTACTGTTTCGCCCCTTTCCTTTGCTTTTCTTACATTAACGTTTTTACTGCCTCGCTCAGCAACAACGTGTCCTGACTCATTCGTTAATGACAAACCCGACTCATCCATGTTGTAGATGTTGCTTGGTTTACACAATAGATGATCTTTTGTCAAGGTTTTCTGCAGTAGCTCAAAGTAGGCTTTTTGTTCTTCCTCATTCATCCCTTCTGCACGATTGTTTGATATGTCTTAAGATTTTCTAACACATAAATCTGTGTTTCTCTTCATAAATTACTTGTACCAATCACAGCCTGCCAACCCCGTTTCCTGGTTGAATCTCTGTGCCTTATTCATTGAAACTGCTAAATTATATGCGATTCTTCTAAGGTTTTTCCTAGTTGGAGCGAAGCCTGCTGCCTGAAGCTTTTTTACATGGCTAGCAAGCTTCCCTTCAGCATCTTTCCCTAACAATGGAGGTTCACCAAGTTTCCCTTTTACGAAACGTCCTGTGGTTAATCTAGTGCGCAGTGTTTTCTCTGGGATATTATTTCCTCTCGCAGCTTGCCTTACTAATTTCTTTTCATCTCGTACCGCACTGATAGCCTTATCAAGGTCTTCCTGTATCCATGCTGCCCGACTGCTTTTCCTAGGTCCATAGGTCGTAGGAATTTTCAACCATTGTAACTGGAAAGAGAGAGAAAGAATATCATTACTTACCAGTCCTAATACTTTTAATAATTCGTACTTGTTTTAACAAAATTAAGAGAACTGTCTACTTTCCCACTTATAAGACAGACTATATAATAACTTCTTAGTAGCAAGCAACCCGAGTAACATAACCTAGAACTTACATAATATTGCAATTATGTACGCACTGACAAACATACAGACGAAAAGCGTGGTAGCATTGTCTCTATTACTAGCACACGGTACACAAGTATGTGGCTCACATCTGCTTAGCTGTCCGTGTAACCTTGACAGCCATAAGTTCGCTGCCGTGTCCATTACACAAATGACTAAGTGACATATCATTGTCATGAGAGCAATTTTTGTTTTAGGACGTTTTTATGCTTCGCCATATATGATTTTACTCATTATTGAGTAATAACGGTAAATAGCATCAAATTACTATTCATTTATTATGCACTGCAATAAATAATATGATGTAAATATTGCGTTTGAATGTAATTTCTGTTTTTAAATGAACATTTACGCACATGTGCACTATCTTATATTGTTTCAGCTGTACAACAAATACCAAAACATTTAATTATATGCATTATACTTTATATATTTCCATTTTAAAATCGGCTTTAAGTAGGCATCATCATAAAATTCGACTTAAAGCAACATACGAGTTACGCAGATGATACCAAAATATTTTTGAGTACGTCGGGATGTTATTGCATATAGATATACCAAAGCAAAAAATATTATTTAAATTAACACTGCGTCATATCTCCCTTTCACTAAATGCGTCGTATCTCCCAAAGCAGAGGGAGATATGACGCAACCCGTAACTGTGGTTTAAAATGGCGGAACTTGCACGAGGTGGCGTGAACACAAGGTCAGCTCAATACTCTTCCGAACCACACACCACAACTTTCTTCAAATTACATAAATAGTGGATAAAATATATTTGGGCTAGAGCACGACGAAACTTTCAGTACTTACCAATGGCGAATTCAGCAAAAAGGTGCTGTACTATTTAAAAAACAAACAGGAAATACTCGAAAACCAACACGTACACTCCCACAGACTAATGGAGACTGGTGCACGCAATGATTGGGCTCCGGCTGTTTCCCTTCTATGGAATTCTGGGAACGCGTCATATCTCCCGCCGCGTCATATCTCCCGGATTTACCTTAATTTATATTCTCTGTAAAGGTATTATTTTTTGTATTATATATTCTAACTATTTATTATTAGCTTCCATATGAGGCGTACTGTTAATTACCATATGTTGTACCATGTTGAAGGATTATCTAGTAATCCTCTATATTTGCTTTAATTTGTTTTACGTACAAGACTAGCCCTTAATGCTTTTACTTGCCTTTTACTTGCATTTTATTTTTACGCCCGGCTACGGCGGGCTACAGTGCACACACACACACTCACACACACACACAGATATATATAGGGCAAGTGTACCGAATATGAGACCCATTTTTAAAAATATTTATATTTTGTTATTAAAACCACTATTGGTAGATTTATTTATCTTATATGATATATTATGTAATGCACTTTTACTTCAAAACAGGATTGAGCACTTGTATTAATACAGAAAATAATTAAACTAAGAAATAAAAAAAATGCTAAAGTTTGTGAAAACAAAAATGTGTTCCTAATATGAGACACCCCCTACATTATGTTACAAATTCCATATTTGATATCATTTAGTCACTTTTTGCACTTTTGTTTGTTACACATAGGACACACAAAACATGGATCGGCTCCGCAATCTTCATGAGCGCACCCATAGCACTTGAGGCACTGCCGCCATTTCTCGCCAAGTTTGTCCTCTGAGAAAAGGCAGCCGCATAACAAACACTCTGCATCCATCACTTTCAGATCCATCACTTTCATTTGAACTGTCATGCAGCGAAATATTTTCGTCACTGGAGTCCTCAGAATCTACAGCGATGAATGATTTGGTAGTAATCCTTAATTTGTCCGTGTTGCGAGATCTGGTTGTGTAGGTCTAGCTTCGTTTCCTTTCTGTTTCCCAAGAACCAATTTCTTACGAGCTTCAGCCTCTTTTTTTCTTGCGACATTTTCATCCAAGCTTGTTTTGTATGGCGATGATGTGATAACATTAGCACTGCCACATCTACTGGATGTTTCTTTTGAAGGAAAATTTGGTAGTGGTGAAATATCCACAGGTCTGATAAAGGGACTAACTGCACTGCTGCAACATGGCTGATCTGTCTGCATCGAAGTTTTTCTTGGGTGGCTCTGGTCTTCTCTACAAATGGCTGTATCTGAATTCTCTTGAGCTCCATTTTCTTATCTAGTTTCTTGGCCATTTAATGATTTAGAGAAAGAACCAAATTCATAATCACGAAATATGTTTCGGTTAAATGGAAACAGGCCTGTTTTATTAAAAGAATTAACAGATATTTCCATTGTTGCTGCTCTTTGGTATGCAGCACTGAAAAGTTTAGCCACTGAAAAGTTTAGCCACTGTAAAGTTTGTAACCACATGATTTGGGTTTCGGCACAGCCAGTCTTCTACTTCTTGAGCATAAGATGTCTTGAGAGGGAACATAAAACCTACGTCCAACGGCTGCATCTTATGAGATGAGTGTGGAGGTAAGCAGACGATCGAAACGTGGCTTTCCCTGGCCTTCTCAGCAGGGCCTACATGTCTAACTATGTTCTATCACAAAATTTTAAGATATTTTATATATAATTAAACTTATTAGTTACTGTTCTTACAGCGACAGTATTATTTTAAATTTAAATCACCTAATATGAGACCCTTACTCCTAATATGAGACCCTATCTCAAATTAGGACACGTAAGTGGTCTCATATTAGGCACCTTGTCATGGCCGCTACAAAACACATCAACAAGGCTTAAATTTTAAACTGCCATAGTTCCTTATTTATACACATGGAAGCTTACTTCACTGCTCATAAGAAAGTATGAATGGATAATTAATATAAACGTACCTCTATGTTGATAATAAAGCTGCAAGATGCCACTCACAAAAACTCAAAATGAAGAAAATCGTATAAACTGTTATTCTGGATCTCGCGCGCATCAGATAAATGTCTCACTCTATCCGTGGTCGGGAAATGGAGGCTGCTAGTAGTTCCAAGAGCGGCTGATAGGTAGCAGCTCTTACTTGTCAAGATAACCAAGGGTCTCATATTAAGGCCGGGTCTCAATTTTGGTCACCTACCCTATATATATATATATATATATATATATATATATATATATATTCACACATATATGTGTGTGTGTGACCTCAGCCAAAGAGTATTGTGTTTCTCATACCTAATAATATCTTCTGTGGCACGTGGACTCCAAGCACAATCCTCTTTGTTGTTTCTTGAGCGAAATAATAATTTTTTTTTTATTTATTAAGATTTTTGGTGGAAGAACACCACTGAGTACGTTCCTGTCATCGTACCCACAGTAACTCTATCGCTTCCTTAAAATGAGAGAAAGACATTATGTGTTTTCGCATCCATACGGTCAATCGAAAATTACCTCAAGTCTTCAAAGGACAATGCAACAAAGTTTCTTATCCCTAACACCACTGCGTTCACATAGAGAAATAATTAATGTAAGAGCGTACCTATTTATTTAATGTTGTCCTTCCTTTTTAAAATTACCAACAATGACCTGTTTATAAATATTTTTAAATTATTTTTTTGGGAAATTTAACACTTTAATTGACATTTGTTAAATTGTTTAATACTTAAATTCCGATATCAACATGTCCCGCTGCGTACATTGCTTTGCACGGAGTCACCACAGACTGTAGGTGCACTTACTTGTAAGTCATCGATAGACTCGTTATTCGCCTAATTAAAATAGCACTACAAAACTGTAAATTATGCGCGCACTTGCAAGTTATAATTTGCTCGATTTTTAAGCCGCAACAATGAATCGTGAAATTTTAAATGCGAGTGCACGCACAAACGACTATAAAATCGCAACGATTACAAAAATGTTAATGGCTTGAAGACATATATATATACGCGGGCGTCGATAGCTCGAATGAGTAAAACATGATCAGGCACGCACCTATACTCATTTACCAAAACACGTTCTAATATGTGTGTACGTAATTTTTGGTCAAATAAATTGTAATAATTCGTCAAACATGCTTGTTATCATTCGGTGATATCGAAGGGGGGGAAAAATAGAAAAAAATTAGTTCATCTCAAAGTCTTTGTCTTTCTTATAAACAGGCCTTTCATTATCTTTTGGTTTGATATCGGATATAGTATATTTTGTTTGTTTGTAAATGGCACACATTAAGGATTCAAGAAAAAGTATAGCTATCTGTAAATTTGCACATTTACTTGGAAACGAACTATATATCACTACAAAATTGTGGTCCCGGTAATAATGCGTTCGTATTCTTGCCCAAGCATTTATGCCTAGCGTTGTGCTAGTAACTCCATTAGTAAAAGTTATTTGTTAACCTTTTTTGAACAGCTTTCCAACATCAATTGCGAACAAAAATATGCATACAAAACAAAAAATAATTATTATTATTTAATATTTAATTCGATTTCCTTGATTTAAAAAAAATTGCTTGAACGATACATCAATTAAACTATAATATTATGCACCAATTTTCGTAAGAAATTCTCAGTATTATCTCTAAAAACGTATTTCATATATGCAACAAGTAGTATAATTTTGAGGAAGAGCACAGGTTCAGACTGTGGTGCGTGGTGCCGGTCAATGACCGCAAACGCCATCATTAATTGTGACGTAACAGTAGCCTTTGTCGTGTCGAATTTCCTAAAAAAATACCTCACAGATTACTCAAAATTACTGAAATTCCTCAAAATTCCTAAAAAAATTCCCCTTAACTCATGGGAAAATACCCGTTTTTAGAAAAAAAAAATCCCATTTCATTTCTTTAAAAACCTCCTTAGGTTATATTTTCCTTACGAAGGCTTAACTTTCCTCTCAGAGTCTCCAGTTCCTTAAAATGCCAACAACCAACCCTCCAGGTCATGAATTTCGCCCGGAATGTAAACAAGAAAATCTTTAATTTCCAACCAAAAAATTAAAAAAAAATTCAAACATTGCTTATTTCAAATATTTAGTTACTTAATCCATTTTAGTCCGGTTTCGATTCCCGGCAAGAGTAAAAATGTAATTTATTAATAAAAAAATTTAATTTCCATTAAATTAAAATTTAATTAAAGAATTTGCTAACGTTATAACCATCATCATTGGAATCTAGAACCTTCCGTCATTTTGAATTGTGATGTAATGTCCACCATTTTGAAAATCCGTAATTTTAATGTTACAAAATAAGGGAAAATTATAACGAAATTCATTAAAAAATTTATTCAATAAATTGAAACTAAAGACTCTTTTATGTGAGTGTTTTTATTGAAATTTATTGAACAATTTTTTTATATATTTAAAATTTCCACCAATATTCTAGCATTACAAACTCGGATTTTTAACATGACGAACATGACGTTAATATTTAAAATAACGAAAGTGTCAACAATCCAAGATTTTGGGTGTGACGTTAGCAAGTTCTTTTATCGAAATTTTATTTTAATTGTAATTAAGTACTTTTTTAGTTTTTTATTAATAAATTACTTGTTTATTCTTGTCGGGAATCGAAAAAAAGACTGAAATGGATTTTTTAACCAAAAAATTTAAGTAAGCAATTTTTTAATTTTTTTAAATATTTTTACGGAATTTTTTGTTTAAAAATTTAAGATTTTTCAAGTTTACAGTCAAGTTCAAGGTCATGACCTGGTGGGTTCATTTTTGACGTTATAAGAAATTTAAGCCCCTGAGAGGAAAGTTAATCCTCCGTGAGGAAATCTAAGCTTCTCTGAGGAAAATTAAGCCTTGGGAATTTTTAGTGTCAAAAAAGTGAATATTTCCCTAAAATCTGGAATTTTTCCCTTGATTAAGGGAAAATTGTTGGTTTTGGGTTTTATTTTGAGTAAATTTTGAAGAATTTAGAGGAAATTTGACACCAAGATGGCAGCCGTGACGTCACAATCATAGATGGCGCTCGCAGTTATGGACTGGCACCACGCACCACAGCCTGAAGCCTGTGCCAGTTTCCCCCAAATCATACTATTGCAATAAAATTACCATTTAATATATTTACTAAGTACTATATTTGTTACGTGTGTTATGTTACAACTCGTATCTCTCTTCCTTCACATCCATCTTAGGCTTGTGTGAACCCCAGCTGGCATACCACCCCACCACACTTCGCTATATGTGAAGTGGCTTTCAGCTCATCTTTGAGAAAATAGACTATGGCACCAGGCTCCTCTTCAGACCACCTAGCCAGATACTAGTTCCGGCGCGAGTTTTTGAAGTGACTCTTTGCTGTAGGGGTAATAATTTTCGAGCATTACGAAAATTCTGATGGCATGCAGGGAAATTGCTAATTTTGGTGGGGCGAAAAAGAGAGGAGGGAAATAGGTACGTTGTGGGGTAACCGGCAGAGGAGACGGCACATACATTTTTGGCACACAATTGCACACACTCTTGCACACTTTTGCACACTCGCACATTTTTTCTTTCATACTTATACACTTTTGTTAAATGCACACGTTTGTGCAATTACACACTTCTGCACTTTTTTGCATACTTGCTAACTTTTAAATTCTTTGCACACTTGCTCGATTTGCTCATTTTACACACTTTTGCACACTTTATACACTTTTTCACACTTCTGCATACTCATGCACGCACTTTCAGTTATGCACAGACTCGCACTCTTGCTCACTTGCACACTTGAACACTCGCGCTCTTGCCATTTTGCGCACTCGCGCACTCGCGCTATTGTGCACTTGCATATGAGGGGTTGTTTCTTGTGGGTGGACGTCGCGCTATCCCCACTCCGGGGCCGGTGGTGCGGTCGGTGATCGCTGGAGCAGCCTTGAGCGGGCTCCACGTGGTGGCGTGCGGTTCAGGTTGAACCCCGCCATGCTGCAGGGATAGGCGGGTCGCGGCGGTAGGGACCAGCCTGCGCCTGACGCCACCCCGACTGTAGGGAGTATTTGGGCAGAGGGCAACACAACGGGGTTTGACTTGATTATTTTGCACCACGCCATGGGCCATCTTAGCAAAAAAAAATTTGTTATACCATGTAAGTAGGTTATTTTTTTTGTTTAAATCAGAATTTGTAACAGTTTTATACGAGTGTATTTTATTATTTTGGATCATATCCGTATCCTTACTATTCTCAATTATTATTTTTTGTTCAATACAAATATACTAATAATGTATCTTTATTTATACCTACTAAGCAAGAAAATTCACTTCTGTCGCTTGTTGTCTCCATGCACACATTTTTTTGTCGATCATTCTGCTCGGTTCTGGACACCGAATGTCTATATCCCAGCACAACAGTAAAGGAAGAGAAACCACGAGACAACAACACAGTTCCGCCGCTGCCTTGAAAGCCGCCATCTTTCATGACGTCACACTGCGCGAATCTACGACTGCCCTGATGAGTGGCATTTGTAAGAGCCATTCCTCTTACAAGTAAAGACAGACTTAGCACAAAAGCAGCGGAGGGCACCAGTGACCTTCTTCGCAGGGAAGGGAGACAACAAGTGAAAGGTAACTCGCTCTAAATATGGAATAGACCACTTGCTCTACGAGTCGACTCGCTCAGCGAGTAAATAGTAAAAACTCGTTCCTCGGAATTCAAAGGAACTAGTGGTGTTGATTACCCAAAGGTATCTCAAATTTCCCGCCGCCGACGAAGATAAGCTTTCACTCGTCGAGCGAGTAAGTAAGACGCAAGTTGAGTGCTAAAGGCTGGTGCAAGACTGGTTTAAGTCGCAGCGTGGCAGCAACCAGCAAGAATGGCTGGTTGGTCAAGAGCGGCGTGAATAGTGTTGGTGTCAATAAATAGGTCTCTAGTAGTTGATATCGGGCAGTGTCCTGCCCCTGGAACATGTAATCCCTGTGTCACCACAACATCGATGGTAATCGGGACCGTGCAGCAGACTTGTACTGATGCGAGGGTAAAGCAGTGTGTCGACGGTGCGAGCGAGAGGGACTTGCTTGGAGGCGCGACTGGAGAATCGCGCCGAGACCTCATCGTCATGACGAACAAGTCCATGCTGGAGTTGAAGCTGGAGTCCTGGAAGGTGCCGCCATCGAAGTCCGTGTGGAGCA
This sequence comes from Bacillus rossius redtenbacheri, assembly GCF_032445375.1. Taxonomy (NCBI): domain Eukaryota; kingdom Metazoa; phylum Arthropoda; class Insecta; order Phasmatodea; family Bacillidae; genus Bacillus; species Bacillus rossius. Next base: position 26,453,229 of record NC_086335.1, on the reverse strand, counting down.
CCGTGAGGTAACGAGTGTGCTACTCGGCGGGCGAGTAGGCGGCTGTGGTCTACCGACTAGACATCTCGGCGACAATTTTAAGGCGATTGTTGAACATTTAAACGCCACAATCTCTGTGGTGGTTCTACTCTTCACCGGGACGTGTTTGATATTTTCATAATTATTCTTTTGGTCGAAACGAACTTTACTATTGGGAGTAGAGTTTATGACATTCAAGTTTTGCCCTTGAGTACTATATAAGAACCTACATCTTATATTTTGTAATTGTAAAAAATTTATATTTTATAAGTGTTACTATTTGTGGTAATAACGGTGAGTGATGTTAGTAAATGTTTTTAGCTGTGCAGCATAAGAAAATAATGATCACCAATTACTGTTCATGTAAGTTATGTTTGTCAAAGTAGTGATTGTATAAAAGGATTGACTACGATTGAAAACCTCTGGTTTCGTATGCATTTGTAATGGTAGTTTAATCTGTGTTTACAACCATTGTCTAATTATTGTCAAATTGTAAAAATGATTTGTTGTTATTTAGAAATATATTCTGAGGATGTTAGTTTTGTTTTGTATGCTGACTATCCAGTCTTTTCTTTGATTGTTACTAGTCAGGGCCCGACAACGAGTATGCCAGTAATAAGTAAGTTTACATACTGAGAACTTCCAATATTAGAAAGGAAACATGTGCAATGTCAATAATCTAAAGTATTTTAATTAATTTTATACTTTTGTTAGTAAATTTATTTTGCTTTGATAATTCTCGTTCTATAATAATAAAAAAACCTCCATATTGTAACTCTTGGGGGACATCATATGTAATTTATTTATAATTATTCATTATTAATTCTTACCATCCAATAATATTTCACATATTTAATATATTTAATCAGATAGGGTTGTCATGTGTCCATAATTAATCATAGCTATGCATGTTGTACAAAGTTACAGTAAATTTATTTCTGTATGATAAACTATTTCTTGGCAAATGTTTTCCAATGAAATCTTTCTGTGAATGCACACGATAACGGTGTTCATGTCGTTTTACCTCGAAACGTCACAAAACAGATATCGTGGCTTCAATGAAACCTATCGCACGTGCGATTTAGCAGTCGCGGTGAGCGCATCACAAAACGTATCTGCGTCAGTTTTTTTAAGTCGTCATGACAAAAATCGCAAGTTCGTGCTTAGCCGTAAAGTGATTCATTTTAGCCTCAGGTACTAATGCTCGAAATCACGCGAGTGAAATTTGCATTACGTAGCGCTCATCGGAATCCAGGGAATGCCAAGACAAACACCCAAATAAATCACGCTTTTGCATGTTTCAGATTTTGTTTTTGTTTGCAGTTGCATTTGTAAAAGGTATTTTAGGTTGACTATATTACGTAAAAAAAAATATTTTAATTTTTGACGTGACGTCTAATAAATCGATGAACGCCGGCTGCACGCACTAAAAAGTGTCCCGTTACGCACGTTGTCCCGTTACACTGTGTCCCGTTACGCTCATTGTACGCTTGCGCCGCATCTATCTCTCTTCCACTGGATTGGAACAACCATCATTTTGACTTTTTCGAGGCACATTAAAATTGAAACACTCACATTCGTTTCCTACTTTCCCTATCAACGTCTTATCCTTAACAGAATAACACAGATTGGAAGATGTTAAACAGCAAACATGTATAAAAGTTATAGTTAAAATAATCTCTTCGTTAAAGTAATAGAGATATTTGAATTAATGAGTGCAAATAAAAGTAAATTTATCAATTAAATTGTAGATTTAATTTCACTACTTCTTTGTATCCATACAAAATAGTGATAATTCAATAAAAATTATTAAATTTTAATTCATTAAAGTATGCAATCATTTCATCAATGTTTTTTATGACGTTGCCACGTTAAACTATCGTCCGTAAACCGATTTTACAGACAACCAATTTTTTTTTTTTTTTCCTTTTGGTAGGGGAGGCTTTTTGCACTACTACATAATCGTCAATGAAATGGTTGGTTGGTTAGGTCAGTAATACTTAAAAATACTCTCAAGTCCCGTTCCATAATCCGTGGAAACGTTACAAACTTCAACCAATGAGACTGACCTTAAAGGTTTAAAAAAAATTAAAAAAATTAAAATTAATTTTGAATCATGAGAACAGCGCGCGGTAGAATTTACATAAAAAATAAACCTAAAGGTAACGTTAGAACACAATATATTCCAATACCTACTTAAAACAAAGTTTTATTCATTTAAAACTTAAATAAACATGTACAACACCGTGGCCAAACACGCCGGTGTAACGTAAACGGAAGAGCCTCTGCTAACTAATCCGTACGGGTTCGTGTCCACATGCGTGCCATTGTAGATAATCCTTCTCCGTTTACGTGTCATCGTAGAACTGGCCTAAATCGTGAAAATCCTTGCAAAAATTGCGTTTTTTATTATTATGGCCGTGAAGTGGTACCGGTCAGCGGTGGATTTCTGATACGTTCCAGCACGATCGGGGGTCAGTGAAATGTAGGATTCCCTTTCGTTCCGCGTGTACGTCCGCGGCTGCCAACACTGCGGATCGTAAATCCCGCGCGCAGGTTTTTTTTTATTCCCGTGAGGTTTCCCCGGCGCCGGCGCGCGCAGCCCGAGGAGTTGCGAACTGGGGCCCGGAGGACAGTAAAGTGCGGTGAGGAACGGCCCGGCCAGTTGGCGGCGGCGATGACTGTCGGCGCCGCCGGCCCGTTCCGCGATGTCACGGAAGCGGGGACGGATCACGTGAACTGAGTATCCGCAACGGCACGCATGCGAACATGGAGACCTGCGGATTATCTCGGCAATGCCCCGCTCTTCCGTCTACATCGCTTCGTGCGACCAATAGAAGCCGAGTATTTGGCCGCGGTGTAAGCCATTATTGTTTTTGGATTCAGCAGATCCAACGACATTTGGCTACAAGACTAACAGGCTATAAGGCTACGAGGCTACAAAGATACGAAGATACAATTCTACGAGGATACAAGGATACAAGGCTACGAGACTATAAGGCTAAATAACTACAAAGTTACAAGACCATATGATGCTACAAGGCAACATGAATACGAGGCTAACTTGCAACAAGGTTCTATTTGGCTACGAGGCTACATGGCTACAAGGTCACTTGTCTACAAGTCTACGAGTCTACAAAGCTCCAACTGGTTACAATAGCTCAATTCAGCAGAGAGATTAAATGTATATCGTGCAAAAGAACCTATTGAAAGTAGTCCCGAATCTTGCTAAGAGATGTCACATATTCTGTTGAGGTAAATATTTATTTTTTATTTTGGATTAAGAATGATTACTCACGATCGCAAGAGGAGGGCTTCTCTAGACATCAAGGATAACGAAATTTGTTTTGCAAGGCAGTGCAAAAAGAAGCTATTGTAGCCAGTTGGATAATTGTAGACTCGTAGCCTCTTTTTCTCGTAACCTTGACTCCTCGTAGCCTTGTAGTCTCGTAGCCAGTTGAAGCCTTGTAGACTCTGGCTGGTTGAAGCCTTGTAGTCTCGTAGCCTTGTAGCCTCGTAGCCTTGTAACCTCGACACCAGTTGGAGCCTTATAGATTAGTAGATTTGTAGCCAAGTGGCCTTGTAGCAATGTAGCCTCATAGTCCGTAGGAACCTTGTAGCAATTTATCCTCTTATTCATGTTGACTTGTAGCATCATAATCTTGTACCCTTGTAGTTATGTATCCTTGTAGCCTCTTACCCTTATAGCCTTGTAATCTTGTAGACTTGTAGCTTCGTATCCTTGCAGCCTTAGTCAAATATCGTTGGAGCTGTTGGAGTCAAAGACAGTTGGAGCCTTGATGTAAGCATTTTTATCAAAACATTTTTTAAAGTTTAGTTAAGACAGTGACAGGATAGTCAAGTTCGCGATGTCGGAGAGACGCATGCCGTAGGATTCGAGTGATGATAACGACGATTAAACAATTCTGCTGGCTATCGCAATATGTGAACTTAAAAAGAAATAATGTGGCCCCCAGGCCACATTTATGTTATTTATTTATTTTAGTTATTATTGATTTTACGAATTATTTCCATTTTAAATGATTTCTTTTTGTTAAATCTTATTTAATGTTATTTTGGTTAATTATTTAATTATTGTGATTTTTTTCCTTTTATAGTTTTATTCTCATTTGGTGTCTTTCTAGTTTTATTGTTATTCTATATATATATATATATCGATTGTGTTTTCATGGCCGGCTACTGGGAGCGCGGGATCGATGCACCGATGACGTCATGAGCGCTCGAGTGCCGGCGGGGGTGGACTGAACTGTGCGCCGCGGTCTGTTGGTTTTGGGAGTCGCCGCGACCGGACGTGTGTCGCGAGGCAGGGAACACGGCTTTTCGACTCTGCATCGGCCAGTCCTCACCGGGGCCTGCTGAGATGGTGCCTTGCCTTACCCAGAGGCGTCTTCAGCGGCAAGATATTCGCAATCTACGCTAAGGTAAAGAGGCGACACATAGCTTTGGCAGTAGCGGGTTGTGGATCAAGATTTATTATTAAAAAGAAGCATAGTTTGGTGAGGCGAACTTTTATATGAACTGCGTATAACGGTGCAAGCTTATGGATTAGACCTTCCCGTTCTATAAAATGGATCAATGCTCCTCGACTGGACTATGATAAAGGTGGAGTGTAGAAATTGCTGCTATGCCCTGAAGAAATTTATTATTTAAATTATGTTTACCTGCGAAATTTGCCCTCAGAACTAAAAACATTTTTAGTGCAGCCGCCTCATTGCGATTGAGTGATATTTTGCATGGCGCATTTGACTGAACTATATCTACGTATTTTCTGAAGGTCACGGTTATCAGCTGTTTGATTCTTGGAAGCAAGACCAGCAAATATTCATGATCGTGCACGTAAATAAATCCGGCTCCCAGTAGGACTCTTTTTGGACTTTTATAATTAATTGTTTTTATTATATAGTATTTTTATAGTATTTGTATTTTCTGATTATATAGGTATTTTGGATCTTTTGAAAATGGTATTAATAATAAAATTTTGAGTAGCCTTAATTCTGTTTGATTGTTGAAATGAGCCAAAGTCTTGCTGTATACGTTCGTAGTTTTTCTGCCTTTGATAGCTCGACCGCCCGGGTGCGACTTTTTGGAGCAAATTACCTTTTCTTGGTTTTCCCTGTTTTTGTATTGATAGTTACCCAGGGTGAGTCGGGGACGGGACCTCCCTTCCAATTTGACCAGAAGGCGGGTTTCAATAAGTTCATGAATTTAATTTAAAAACAAAAAAAAATTGAATAATTTCATTATTTGATAAAGCAGTTGCTTTTGAGGACGAAACCAAATTTATGGATTATTTAATGATAAATTCAACTCAGTTTGAAAGCATTCCCTTAGAATCAAATCCCAGGAACTGTCCTGCACATCCTGCCCTCTATATTCTTTCAACGATTTATTCCGCAAACATGTCTATTTTCGTTATCTTTCAATTAACTTTTCCGTCAACTTGACTTTTAAATCACAATACTGAGATAAATTAAACTTCATGAAAAGCAAACGCAGAAGTACAGCACAATTTCGCGCGAAAACAGATGTTTTGGTTTATCTGCGCATGCGCGAAATCAGCAAGCGACGTTTTAGGGAGATAAAAAAAGAGAACCAAATACCGGGTGAAGTCTCCAACATAGCGAACGGTGCGAACATTGCGAACACAGCTCGGTGTTGCCAGTGACACTGGAGCTGAAGCTGGCTATATTTTGCTAGCGTAGCGAATATCGCGAACATAGCGAAGCAAAGTTCCAGTGGTGGATCCAGGGGGGGGGGGGTGCCATAGGGGCAAGTGCTCCCCCCCTCCGGCATGAAAAACCAGTTGTCTGCTACATTGATATTGCCGACAAAAATGATTGTTACTGCAAACTGCACTGCAAGTAAAGTCTTTGTTGTATTGCATGCATTCATGAGTGTGGTAAATGTTTGTTTTCATATAGTTTGTGATGGCAACAATGTTAATGTAATCGCTAAATCGACATACAATTGTTTATGTTTAGGACAGGTAGAAGTATAAATATATTTTATAATCCTTTGTGCCATGGAGTGCCTTCCTGTACTACTTGACTATTTCACTGACCGAGGCCGGCCTGTGAGCTCTCCTAATATTGGAAGGCAGCCGTGGAATGTACTGGCGAAATGGGTTAAGGAGAAGAAGGGGTACACCACCTACGTCACTGGAGCGGGAATTCATCCCTTCCACCAGGCTACCGGCTTACACGTCTCGACACACCGCGACGGCGTGACATTGTTGAAGCGGACGGACTTGCAGCCTTGTGCGAGTGCTCTACGCCTGCGCTTCGTTTAGACATGTTATGATGTATTTATTATGTGGTTAGTTGAATTAGTTTTGGAGAGATTATGGTACGTAATTAGAATTCATATGTTTTAGATCTTTTGTTCTGTTTATGCTTACTTAGTCTTAGTTCCTCATTTAATAAAAAAAAGTTCACAGACAGGGGTTTCTAGGTACATATAAAGTAAATGAAAATTAAGTATATGTTGATAGCGCTAGTGCATGGGTGGACCTTTAACCATTTTGATACACTTTATCCATTATGTGTATTACTGGATTGTGTGACACGAAAAATCTTTTTACAGGATTTCCGAAAAAAACAAGCGGACGAACATAAATAAGATCGACTCGTACTTTCAACTGATTCCAAAAAATAGTATACGACATCAGTCACAAGACAACAACTCTCAGCATCATCATGATGAATGCCTTCATGCTGTCAGTAACAAAGGTATTAACGAAAATACAAGTTTGTTTAATTCTATTTTGTCATTCTTGGTTCTCATATGAATGTGTAAAATTGGCATTATAAAACTCAAGGCTCTGCATTGATAAAGCCAGTGAACTGTAACTGTCACACCACCATAACTTATAGTAATTATTTTCCTTTGACAGTTTAACAAAATTTACATATTAAAACAATAATTAATAATGCTGGGACGCTGTAAGAGTTTAAATTAACATTCCAATATGGCCTAACACTACTCATTTCTAAAATAAAATCAACAAATTTGTACATAATAATTTATACAAATATTATATTATTGTTTTACGACCATTTACAAGTGAAACAGTCATCTGTGAGCCTTCTACATCTAAGGTTCTTACGACAGACAACAGTGCACACAGTGAGTCCACAACCTTCGAAGCACGTTCAAAGGATGTTCTTACAGAGTCAGCACCAAATAACCTGAATGATATAGCCGATATAGGACTCCATGCTGGGAAAAAAGTAGATGATTTCACCAAGTGTCTGCTCCTTGATAAGCCATGGCATCCGACGAATGACTATTGCTACCCGTACTCAACACACTCAAAAGGTGAAGGGAAAACTGTTAGACGGTATCTTTCTAAATCGCACATTGACAAATACCATTGGCTGGTATACTCTGATGTCAGTAAAGTTTTATTTTGTAAATACTGTGCTCTTTATTGCACAAGAAAAAGTTGAACACAAAAAAAGGTGTAAAAGAAAACAGTCTTGTAACGGAGGCTCTTACAACTTTTAAAGACCTCACAGCAAATAATGGCTATTTAGAAACGCACGAAAGAAGTAACTACCACCGAATTTGTGTTGCATCAGGCAAGGATTTCCTCAGGACACAGGACATACAAAGCTCCTGAAAAAAGAAATTCTAAATCAAATTAGTTCTCAGCGACTACTGTTAGTTGAAGAAAATCGTGCCTGGCTACGCCCAATAATAGAGACAATTATATATATGGGGCGTCAAAATATCTCTTTTAGAGGTCACAGGGACGATGGAGAACTGTGTTTTGATTCCGAATCGACAGCTGTAAACAACAAAGGTAATTTTAGGGCGTTGCTTAGATTTAGAATTCAGGCAGGGGATACAAAACTAAGGGAACATTTACATAATGCTTCTTCTCGTGCTACTTACATCAGTAAGACTACACAAAATGTCCTAATTAATTTCTGTGCAGAAGAAATTTCTAATGTGATTATTGAAAGAATTAAGAATGCTAAGTACTGGTCAATCATTTTTGACGAAACAACAGACAGAGCACATTTTGAGCAAATGACACTCATAGTTAGATATGTATATAACAGCACTGTGAGGGAAGATTTCATATTCTTTGTAGATGCATTTCAATCATTGCGGAATGAACATGTAAATAATCAAGGCCAAGATGTAGTTCGAAAAGAAGTAAGATTAACAGGGAATGCTTAAGCCCGGATAGTTATTGACTACACAAAGGACTTTGGTCTTGATCTCAACTACTGTGTTGGTGTTGGTACAGATGGATGTGCAGTTATGACTTCCGAGAAATATGGTGCTGTGTCAGAAATTCTCCGGGTTGCTACGAATACCATGCATGTATCGTGCGACAATCATGCATTAAATAATTCTATCTCAAAATCATCAAAGGTTCAGAGTGTAAGATATGCTACAGCTGTTATGAAAGAAGTTATTGCTTTCTTCAGTCAGTCTGCTAATAGAAATGCTGTCTTGAAACTCATGTAGGCTCCCAACTTATACGCTTGTGTGAAACTCGCTGGGTTGAAAGGCATGATGCTGTTATCCTTTTTTTTAATGCCTTGCCAAAAATTGTAGAAGCCTTGGCAGAAATCAGCGAGTGGTCCGAATCTGAGTCTGCAAAAAAAGCTGTGCTCTACACCAACTCTGTATGCAGCACAGAATTCGTTTTTTTTTTCATTAATTAGCTTGATCTATGTACTTATGCGTACTCTGCCACTTAGTCGTCACTCACAGTCCCCTTCGCTTGATTTCAGAGGAGCCTCTGTTGCTATACAGGATACACTGGCTACACTGCGTACACTGAGACATGATAGTGAGAAATGTTTTTCAGTATTGCACAAAGATGCCACATGTACAGCTACTCAGCTAGGAGTTGACCTCACAATGCCACGCCTTGCTGCACAGAGCAAACTATGACACCAAAAGCACTGAGGAATTATACAGGAAATCCATTTACATACATAACTGACCTGGAGCAACGATTCTCACAGAATTCGTTACAATATTATGATTTGCGCTTTTTTTTTTTGCCTATTTTCATATTGAAGGATGGTGACTGTGACTTCGAGTCAAGGATAAGAGCTCTTGTTGAATGTTACAGCCCTCTTCTTCAAGAAGGTGTCCGAGATGGCAGAACTGTTGCTACTGTTCTAGATGGTGAAATGTGTATTTGGAAGTAAAAGTGTAAGAGAGAGAGAGAGAGAGCAAACAAGGCCACCCATTTCCAGAAACTGTGCTTGATGTGATTGACTCTTGCGACATTGATTTATTTCCAACTATTCGACGCTTCTTGGAAATACTTCTCACTTTGCCTGTCAGTGTTGCAAGTGCAGAGAGATCTTTCAGCAGCCTACAACTTGTTAAATCATGGCTACGAACGCGAATGACAGAGGAGAGGTTGAATGGCTTGTGTCTGTTATTTGTTCACCGTGATATAAATGTTGATGTTGAAAAAGTTCTAAAACGTTTCTCTAAAGGGGGTAAACGAAGGATCGCCCTGGATTTTATTTTGTAATGGGCATGTATTTTCCTAGGATGGTCGCCGAATAGAATCCCAATCAGTATTCAATACAATTGCTTTTTGTACTTATATTTATGTGACTAGTAGTGACTCGGTGACTGACAATGTTAGTAGGCTACTATGTACATATTAGACTCTGTAACGTGCATTAAAATGTGGAAATGAACATATTCTGTAAAATTGAAAAAAATTAATTTTGAGAATGACTTGTGTTATTGAAATTAAAACCAATAAAACATTTTAATATAATGAATTTCTTGTAGAATTATAAAATTTGGTGGTTGGATGTCATGTGTAGTGTTAGTAGATTAAATACAAATTAAGTAATTTTATTGCATATTTTCTCTAGCTACTCTGAAATACTAGAGTGCCCCCTCCGAGGTGAACCTCTGGATCCGCCACTGCACAGCGCCCTGTGCGGCCGTAGCTTTAATCATCACCTTTTGTGTCCTTCACACGCCCAGCTGCCCGCAAGGGTGGAAGTCTGGGCCCAAGTGTTTAATGAGGCACTCCTGGGTCGGGGAACAAACGGCCTGCCCCATTCTGCCGGAGCGGTCAAGTGGCAGTTGAATTTCCGTCAAAAAAAATAAAAATAATAACGAGATAATAAACACAGACCACGCATCAGTGGGAAGCTGGAATCTCGAGACATCGCGCCTCGCGCCGGTTATTGTGACAAAGCAGCGCTGTAAATTCCACGACGGCTTTTATTTTCGTTCCGGTGACCAGGCGGGCGGATATACGACGTAACTTTTCACCTTGTTTTACGGGCTTGTTCTCAACGAGATAACTGGCTGCATTTCAACTTTAACTCAGTGGCTGCGCCCCGGGCGTCATTTGCATGTTCGTGAACCCAAACACTCGCGAGTTATGTGGTTACAGTCGGTTCGTACTTAGTTCCGAGCTCGTAATTACTTAACAAGGCGGTGCCGGGTGATGTCATGTCATTGTTACGAACTAACAATATAAGTTTTGCGTACGCTAACTCAAAGGTCTAGCTTATAGGATCCCACACAAGTACACGTTTAAAGTACGACGAACGATGCGTGGTACGTGTTTTCTTACGGCATTTACTACATGTAAGTGGAATCAGTGACTTCAAATACTTAATGTCTTAATGTCTTCAAAGAGTTAAAAAAAATTAACTTGTCGAAATGGCTTCACGAGTAAGATCTCGTCAGAAACAAGTATTTTATACTTTTCTTTTGTAGATGCTTCGATTCTTCAATAATGTAGAGTGATTGTTATGACGTGCTTAAGACTGCTGGGCTTTTATTCGTCTTAGCGTCCCACATAACCTCAATTGAAGGTTGTTTTTTTTTGGGAAGGGGGGGGGGGGATTTACTAAAATACCACAACCGATGAAATTTACAGACATGTCCGGATCGTTTAAATTAACGGCACTTTTTATTATTTATAATTAATAAAAAATTACAGTAGTAGAAATAATAAAAAATACTAAATCAGAAACATACTGTCAATAACAACAAATTTAAATATGTGAAAAAGAAAAGGATTAAAATATAGATATAGAAAAAATATTACGAGAAAACAAAAGAACAAACAAACACAAATATCGGATTAGTGCTGACTGTAATTATGGCATTTTAAAATAAAATTGGAAGTAATATTAACAAACAGGTTAACAACACATTTTCAACCATAATTGAGTATTAAGACTTGGTGACGAGCTCGCCTATAACTAGGTACGTACCTTATTAACTAGAAATCAAAACAGGTTAATTAACAGTATTAGGTAGAGAAAAATTTGTTGATTGCTCATTAAAATTTTTTAACTATTCTTTTTTATATAGTTTCTTGACAATTGAAATAGGCCGACGAAAATTCGAAGAATTAAAGTTCATTCTTCCTAGAGTTGAAAGATAAAGTTGAATTGCTGAATAATTTATTTTAAGTGAAAAATGAGATGCAGTCACTGTAGACACATATACGTTACATAATCTTATAAAATAATGGTAAATAAAATTTCTGGCCTTTAATGAAGCGATGTGCTATTCTGTAAACTGTGTTTCCCTCTCTGGAACACCAAAGCCAGAAGGTGATCCATGACTCGATCCGCTATTAAATAAAATGAAAACAGGATTAACTTAAATTCTCAAAATAATTATCATGGGGTAGACTTTTACCAAAGACAAAACTTCTACTCATCCAATACTGCGGTAAAGAATTAGATGTTAAATGATAATATAAATATTAACATCAGCCCCCAAAAAAATATATAGAAGATGGTAGAAGGTAATTCCAAAAGGACAAGGTGAGTCTTTTTCATTTTGCACGAAAGAAAACATAGAGTTAAACACAAGTAGGTGGAATGAAAATAAACAAGATGGCTATAAAACTATTACTGTAACAGTGTTTCTTTTAGAAATTTGGATGTACTAGAAACGAACACAATTAATATATTATTTTATTAATTCTGGAAAAATACAAAAGGTTAGACATATATTATACATAGATAGTGAAAATATTTAGGAATAAATAAAAATAAAATTTATACTTTGCCACGAAAACGTATTTTAAAAGTATATTACAAAAAAAATAATAAAAAATATAGTAATTAATATTTAAGATTAAAGTGCCGAAATTAGAAACTGCACACTGTATCACTTGTATTACGACATCCAAATTATATACCCATGCACTACTTCAGTACAAACAGTTCCTCATATCGGCGTGAAACTCAGTCGATAGTTTTTAATTTCGATTGTAGACAAATAACAAAATGAATAGGAAGAAGTAATACACAACACTCTCAGCACACTATGTAATTCCTGTTTCACTTTGAAAACCGGTCTTTACTTAATTTATGAACAGAGCGTTGGCGGAAATTCCAGTATAATCCTTGAGTATAGTCCCTGAGTAAAAACTTTCCAGAATTTAGTCCTATATCTTTACCATTCCTTAAAAAATTTCGAAAAAAAGAAAACACTTTTATTAGTCAAATTAACCCATTTACTAAATTAAAACCTAACGATAAATATTATATTTTGTATTCTAGGTGTTTGAATCGTACGTTGTAAACTAACCTAATTTGATGTTAGAAAGGAAACTGGAGAGTGCCTTGCACATTAAATCAAACATTATAAGGTTTACCTTGCCTTGCACCTAACACGGGAGTCATTTGCGATTCGGGAACACAGAAATCCTAGGAGATTCAGCTTTTGTCTAAAACAAATTGACTCGAGAAAGTTGCACTTAATCAAAATTAAATTTAAAAACTAACAGTAATTTCATTATTACAATTATTAGTTCAATGTTTACTACCAAACTATCTATGAAAATTATACAATCGAAAAGTACATAAATAGGAAAAGAAAAGAAGATTAGAAATATGAGATTAATCCTTTTTTAAATATAAGGCTTGCATATGCTAACTCAAAGCTCTAGCCAATAGTATCCCATAAAATTAAAAGTGTGTGGTATATGTTTTCTAACGACCTTTGCTATACGTAAGAGGAATAAGTGACTTCAAAAACTTAATATCTTAAACGATTCTCTTTTAAAAAAAAAACAGATATAATTTAAAATCACAACAAATTATAGACATAATTATTTTTATTATTTTCTGATTACTAGCAAAAGTGTTTTTTTTATTTCAAAATACAATTTTCTTCAAAAATTTCTTTAATATCGGTAGCAAGGTAGAACTCGTGAAAGCACAAAGGAAGGTGGAAGAACCAGCGACAATCGCCATCGACTCCAGGATCGGTATTGCCTTGTTTCCTCTCGTACGCCGACGCTCGTATCACCGCAGAACAGGTGGCCCGAGGGAAAGTGTGGGTCTCAAACGTGTCAACGCCATCTCTGCACCCACGGAAGATGCTCTTCGCCTTGAGGAAGGTCGGTTGACGGGGTCAACTGTGCGGAGTTTAATGAAGCGCTTCCCCTAGAAGGAGCAGCGCCACTTGAACAGGGAAGCTGTGGTCGTCTCCGGGCGAACAAGTGTCAGTGCTTCTTGTGCGGCCAATGGCTTGTCTTCTGACGGCAAAGAGCAATAAACCTCCGAGCTTACTGCAGCCCTGAGGGGGCCTTTTGTTTCTGCGGTTGCTTCGCCTCGCGAATAACCTATAGTTAAGGAGCACGCATTTTGTGCGGATAGATTTAGAGACCAGCCGAGAGAAAAAAAAAAACAATGTTATATCGCCTGCAATGTAAATTTATTTTGTAAATGGAACAAAGTTTTAATGTAAAATTACAGATATTTCTAAATTTGCGCATTTACACGAAAACAACTGTACGATTACGAAGTAGTGTTCGCATTAATACTGGATTCGGATTCTTAACCGGGAATTTATGCTTTATGTTGTCCCAGCACCTCCAATAATTAAAGTTGTTTGTAAATCGTTCCATAAATAGCTCTCCTGTATTAAATGCGCAAATAATAAGCACGATACCTTAGTCAAGTTATTGAATATTCTATTATTTTTGACTTCTTAAAAATTATGCTTGAATTAAATATCAATTAAAATATAAATTTATGCGCTAATTTTTGTAAGAAATATTCAATTTTATCCCAAAAAAAAATTTCATATGTACAAAAATAATCATAGTCATGTGTTGTACAAAATTACAATATCTTACTTGTAGTAATACAAACTATTTATTTGGAATATTTTTGTAAGAGTGCAGATATTATTCTTCTGTTGTGCGCTGTGATTGGTCAGATTTATTTCAAGTACATGTCTACTGTCGGCACACCGATCACAATAACTCAGTGCGGAAACAAACGCATACTTAATGGCTCGGTAAAATAAAGCGATGGATTCTCTTGCAGACGGTCACTAATTAAAATGAAGAAACCACAATGTAATGGGCGTTGAAATTATTTCACGAAAAAAGGTCTGTAAAAATCTACGGTCGTATAACTAGCCTCAAATTTGACAGATCTCAAAAGTAGTAACGATGGTATAAGTATCCTCCTGCCACTGCGTGTCTGTCGACACGGTTTGTACACTAATTCTTGTGCACAGTAAAAAAATTGTTCACTTTCAATTTCCGAAGAACGCTGGTAAGTAGTAATATAGTTTGGTATGTACTGGCGCAGGAGTAGGAGTGTGGAGCGTGAACCGGCTCAATGACCTATGAACTCTGACGCCACTATTTTGTATGGATACAAAGAAGCAGTGAAATGAAATATACATATTTAATTGATAAATTTACTTTTATTTGCACTCATTAATTCAAATATGTTTATTACTTTAACGAAGAGATTATTTTAACTATAACTTTTATACATGTTTGCTATTTAACTGCTTCCAATATGTGTTATTCTGTTAAGGATAGGACGTTGATAGGAAAAGTAGGAAACGAATGGGACTGTTTTAAGTTTAATTTGTCTCGAAAAAGTCAAATATATGGTTGTTCCAATCGAGTGGAAGAGAGATAGATGCGGCGCAAGCGTACAATGAGCGTAACGGGATACAGAATAACGGGACAATGCGCGTAACGGGACACTTTTTCGTGCGTACAGCCGGCGTTCATCCATTTATTAGACGTTGTCACGTCAAAAATATAATTTTTTACGTCACTTTATCATTAATAATACCCACATTATGTTTCTGATGGGCTATTGTGGTTCACTTTTCGTGGGCTGACTTCACTACTACCTTACTTCTTAATGGCTGTGTTGATGTTTTTGTCATGTTGGGGATGTTACAGGGTATTGTGATTCCAGCATTATGTTTTTAGCATGTGCTGCGAAAACCATTAGAAGAGTATTTTAACATATAGATGTACAGAAAAAAAAACAATTGCCATTAACAATAGATAAAAAGAATCACATCAGTTCCAACCTGTGAACTGTGAATATAGAATATTTGTTATACGTTACTTGAGAACGATTCACGTTTGCTGTTTAAGTTTTACTTATAATTAGTTGTGAAATTAGACCTATATTTTAACTGCCTCAATGACTAAGAAACAATTTTGAAATACTGTAATAAGCTGGTTAAGTGAAAACATTTCTGAATATTAATTTATAACATCCTTGAAAATATTTTTATGTATGTTTACCAGGGGAATAGCCTATATCCGATATTATTTTTGTTCTTATACTGAAATGCTTGTTTGTCCGTAAACATATTAATAACGAGGTCAATGCAGACGGCAAAACACAAATCCACAGTAGAGCGACAATGTGAAAGGAATGAACCATGACCTACAGTAAGGAACCATCCTACCAATTTTCTAGAAAAAATCGGTGGGGCTGTATTGAGACTCACGGCCGTTGCGTTGATTTCACGTGAAACTTCTGTGTCAGCGAGTCGCTTTTAGTGTAATCGTTTAAAATAAAAACAATAAAAACGAGAAATTGACTACGTACTAAAAATTTTTAATTCAAAACACACACTAAATGGTAGCTTACTATTAATTTAAATTAATATTCGACAAAAATTCTGTCAACATTGGCCTGTGATATGATAAATGAGATACCGAAGGCATAATAAAAAAATTAATGTTTTTTGGTGAACGTACAATCTGTATTACCCAGTGTTGTCAGTTCTCTAAACACAATCACACGAATCACCGCACTATCACATCTGAGTCGTGAGCTACAGTGAACAGAAATTTTTTTCCGAACCTAAATTAAAATTAAGTGTATTTGGGAGGTCTAGGTAAGGAAGACTAAAGTGTGTCTCAGGCCGAAGCCTATATAGTTAGGAAAATGTTAAAGCAAAATTATCCAGACCTTTCCGTCAGACTTTTTCTGTTACCCATGTTTCACTGTGATTTTTAAGACGTTTCAGGTCAAAATGGTATAACACTTACCAGTCGGGAATTCAACCTACGTTCTCTGGAATATGAATATAGTGTCTTACGACTCGGTCCATAAACATCGATAGTGTATCTTTTCTTATCTTCAGATTGCCTTGTAGTGATTCCTTATTCTACAAGCGTGAGTGTACGAGTATTGCATAACAGTGCAAATACATGTTTTCAGGCTATAGTAGCCTACTCCATGTAGGCGATATCATCACATGTCTTGAAAAATTATTGACATCTAATATTATAAGTACAACTATTTAAATTACGGTCTCCAAAATTTTAATTCACGTCTTTTGAGTATATCGTGTACTAGTGCGTGTAACTACATGCGATTTTGTTTACACATTTGTCATGGGTGTAGACAGTATTTGTGGAAGGGGAGGGCAGAAGCCAGTCCCTCCTCCGGAAACACTATTACAAAGATAATGCTTGATATATATTTTTATTACTTTTAGAAATTCCTGCCATTGTAATTCTTGTAAAATAGAATTTTGTTTGTCTAAATAAATCTGGCAACCCTACATCCCCCCCCCTTTTTTTTCTACGCTCTTGACACTTATTGTTACAGATACAGGTTCCTCTTTTGAATAAGCTTCTCTGCACTAATACCTGTACCTTGTTAATAGAAGTGTAAACAAATATACACATAAAACAAACAAAATACAGATCTGTTTAAAGAAAGTCAGTATCTATGTGAATATCAACAAATTCATTGTAATTCATTAAATAAAATTTCCACTGCCAAACAACATTTTAAATAATAGGTAAATTCATTTAAGATGTAGTTTCGGACATACGCCATTACTCATAAACGGTATGTCATGACAAACCTCAGCCTGTTTGTGCCTTAAGAAGGAAATAGATCTCTTTCCCGAAACGCCGCAACTGTTCTCTTAGGAATCATATACTGAGTTAGTCTGCGCTATCATCGTTGTGGTTTTCAAAATATCTGTTTTTTTGCTCAACTGTTGCTTACGGTGTTCGTCTGTGCTGTCATCATTGTTTAATCACATCGCTGGGTTCACCTGTGCGTCTCTGTATAGCCGTTGTTTTTTTCAATTTTTATCTGTTAAGTTTTATCGCTGAGTAATTCTTTTTGTCGTTGTGCACCGTAAATGGAACAGAAATATTTATGTAAACTTATATATTTGTTAATTTATACATTTACATGAAAATAAGCGTATAACTACAAAATAGTGTTACCATTTATGCTTAGTACCTCCAATATTTATTTTTTGCGAACAGTTGTTTAAATAGCTTTCCAGTATTAGTTGCGCAATTTAAGCACGGTAAAACAAAAGAAAGCCAAAAGTAATATACAAAATTAACTTTTCTTTGGCTTTAATAAATTGCTTAAAAAATAACTTTATGCTTGTAAGCTCACACATATTTTAACGAAACACACTCTCTTAATATCTAACATTTATTTTTACTAGTCTATATTTATATATTATTATTGTGCAGCTGGACTGTATATTTATTTGCAGGAAATCAACTAAAATACTACCAGACTAGTTACACAGATAATATTTCACTGCTATAAAATTACATAATTAATGCTGAACGAACAACATAAGAACACATAAATATTTTCGTTGCCGAGGTTAGATGTTACTGCACGTACTGCACGTGTTAATGACACACGAAACTACAGTATACTAGTAGTATAACATCATGTCAGTGTTATCCGCTCTACCGCTCTGGTTCTGGGGTAGAGTGCCTGCCTTGGTACTTGTAGGACCCGGGTTCGAGCCCTGGCTCCTCCAATGCGGATTGCCCAGACAAAATGGTGGCATTTTCTCTGGTAGGAATACAATCCCTTGTAACAAGTCAGGCTACCAAAGAAACGGTGGGTGGAACAGAAAAAAACCTTCTAGTTGGCTTCCAAATGGGGAGCCCGTTTCATTTCTTGGGCTCCCCATGTTGTGGCCATTCCGGGGGATTCTCCGGGGGAACGGAGTTTTGCAATTTTTTTTAAGAGTTTAAGTTTTTAATGACGGTAGCATTATCATTCCAACATTTTATAAATAAAGCTCAAACAAATATTTAATTTTTTTTGTAGCGTGTTGTGTGTTCAACCATTTTTATCGGTATTTTTTTTCTTGAATTATTATTGACAGTTAAATTTTAGTCACAAACTATTGACAAATACCTTTGTTATGTAGTATTTTAGAAGTTTTCAACGAATAAATATTTATAGGCACACGAATATTATTCCTAAAAATTATAATTCTTGAAAATCACATCGTTTTCAATCAGGAAGATTGTCTGTAACACACACACGTATTATAGATATAGGTGTGTGTACCAGTATAACATCCAGACATAAATAAAATATTATATTTATTTCAACATTGATAGTTTCCAACACAATATTATGATTAAAAAATTATCAAATTTTTAAGGTCTCGTCAAGCAATGAGTGGTGTAATATATATATATATATATATATATATATATATATATATATATATATATATATATATGTGTGTGTGTGTGTGTGTGTGTGTGTGTGTGTTTTAATTATCTTACAAATAGACGCTTTTCAGTCAAATTTGCAAATGCAATGTCATGATGTTAGGTTTTCCGCAAAGTAGTCGTTTATCTCAACTACTCTTTAATATTTAATAAATGATATTCCATATCAAGAAAAGATGATGATGGAAAAAATAATATATAATTGGGAAATACCTTTGTGAAACTATTCAGCAAGATATTTCAGCTTCAGCTGTCTGGATCTGATTTTCAAGCTAACAAACGTCTTTAAATTACGATAGAATTTATAAATTTTAGTAAAAAAAACTAATTTAATTAATCAGAATTATCACATTGTAAGTAATGATATTAAACGCGGTGTCTTCTTTTAAGACCTTCGAGTTATATTGATTTTTTGGTTGACATTTTTCACCAACATGTAATTAACTATTAGCAACACATGATGATCTTTAGGACTTATTAAATTTAAAACTTTCTCGGCATCAAATGATTTTAATTAGAAAAGAAATGAAAGTATGCATCCTAATTAATATTAAAAAATTTCAGGCTTATAAATTACTATCCTATATAACCTATTTGCATTTTATATTTATTAGACGTTCGATCAGTGATGCACTTTTTATTACCATTTTTGTTGGTTCAGACATAATGACTCGATTTGGTTAAAGAATTCCAACTTGCAATTACAGAATAAGTGAAACTTTTAAAACCATTAGTAACTATAAAATGTGTAATTATTATAACTCCTTTTGAATAATATGGAATATTCATTGGTAAAACTTTTGCAATCTACATATTTATTTTGTATACACCATTTTAGTTTCGGTTTAAGATTTTTGTGAAAACCAAAGTACCAATTGGTTAACATGAACTTTATCTATCTGTGTGTTGTGTTGTTTCTTGTTTTGTCTCAAAGTTATTAACGTGTATCAGTCAATTTGTTTTTGTTGATATTTCATGTCATAATTCATTTATAGGCGCTGTAAGGCACAAAAAATTGAATTTTAAATTTGATCTGGCAGTTTTAATGAAGTAGGATAATATGCTACGCATAGTAGTATATTTTTATTTTATAATATAAAAAATACTAAAATTTTAGGCAGAGTTTATTTTGGAAAGATTGCAAGCCTGTGCAAAGCCCATCAACATTCGATGTACGAGCCTATGTCTCCCATAAAGCGCCTGTGCTGCTTGCCCTGTGCCAACAATCTACACTACACAAAAATATTTCCCTCACATTTCCGCATCTTAAAAACACATTTTTTAGACATTAAATAATTTATTATCTATAAATTATAAAAATTAAAAACCTTAATATCTTTTTTTGTGTTCAGTCACTCCAATAATGAAAATATTACATAAGAAAATCCTTGAATATCATTAAATAATCATATACAATTACTTCAATTATTCCAGTGTGCAAAAAGGTAATTTCTATGAAGCTAGTTACATTACAATTTTACGAGTAACGCCGCTTTCCTCATTCCATAGAATGTTTAAATATGGAATACTAGGTACCACATGTATTGTTTTTTAATCGTCGTAATAAGAATAGAGTGCTACCTATAATACATTTTTGGAAACATTTATTTCTTCTCGTCCGCGATCTGGAAGTGATTTGTTATTGCAACTGTCACCGTCAAAAGCGCTATCTGTAATTTTTAAAGTTAACCTGAAAAACAGCTAAAGGGTTGACAGCGCTACCTACCGAGTATTCTATGCACTACGTCGAGTGCAATGCTGCTGTACTCATTCCATGGAGGGTGTAAGAAAATATGGCAGAATTCCGTTCCATCCTTTGGACGTATGGCACTTTTCCGCTATGGTACTTTTCCGCTTTTTTCGAAGTTATGGTAGTCTTCCGATATGGCAGTCTTCCGTCGCCCCCTCGGTGGCTGTGATGGCAGTTCTGCGGCGGTGTTGCCAGATCGAGCATGTCTGAGCTCGTGATGCGCTAGCTTGGCTATATTTTTAAAATTGACTATTCTTAACCAAGCATTAAAGTGCCTACATAGTATTTCTAATGTAGTTAACCTTACCTAACCAATCGACCACTGTTTTAAAGTATTTTAAATGCAGCTAACCTAACCTTACAGACCCTTCTCACGATATCACAAGTTTGTTATTTAAGCCGGAATAACAATAGCTTGTCGCCTCCGTCCGGTCGATCACGTGACCTGCAGGCAATCATATGGTCCGAAAAATTTCAACCGTCCTTCCACCAAAAGTTTGGTAACTTCTTACTTTGGTAACTTCTTCACCTCCAAATGTCTGCAAAGGTTTTGTTTGAAAAATTTTATAACGTTGGAAGTTTTTGAAGTTTGTTTAATTATTTTGATGCTTACATAATTAGGACACATTTTAAAGGCTGTGTTTTGAAAAACAAAAATCGTTCGATTCACAGATATGTAAATAATTACGCACGACAACACTGAAAATGTTCAAATAAACACCAGAGTGAAAAATATTGAGTCTAATGAGTTATAGGTGCATAGCTTACATGATTGTCAAACTAATCTAATTATGTGAGACAGATTTTCTCCAAAATTAAAGTTTTCTCAACAGTTGGCAACATGTGTAAAGGAAAACAAACGGAGTATTGTAAGGCTGGTCACACAACTAAACCAAACTGTTCTCACGATTTTACGCTTCATCAAATGCACCTAACCCAAAACAAAAACCATTAAAATGATAAATTTCTTTAATTATTTTAATGACCCGTAACAAATGATTAGAAAACATATCTTAATGTAAGTAAATGCATATTTGAGTTATTTTTAGCACCAAAGTGTTACTCTGATTCAGAATAACTTTAAATTGAAATAAAAAAATTGGTTGTCTGTAAAGTCGGTTTACGGAAGATAGTTTAATGTGACAACGTCATAATAAAACATTATGAAATGATTTAATACTTTTATGAATAAAACTGAATCATTTTTATTGAATTATCCACTATTTGGTATGGATACAAAGAAGGAGTGAATGAAATCTACAATTTAATTGATAAATTGACTTATTTTCACTCATTAATTCAAATATGTTTATTACTTCAACGAAGAGATTATTTTAACTATAACTTTTGTACATGTTTGCTATTTAACTTCTTCCAATCTGTGTTATTCTGTTAAGGATAGGACGATGATAGGAAAAGTAAGAAAGGAATGGGAGTGTTTCAAGTATAATGTTCCTCGAAAAAGTCAAATCGATGGTTGTTATAATCGAGTGGAAGAGAGGTAGATGTGGCGCAAGCGTGCAATGAGCGTAACGGGACAATGTGAGTAACGGTACACTTTTAAGTGTGTTCAGCCGGCGTTCATCGATTTATTAGACGTTGTCACGTAAAAACATTTTCACTTGACTAAATTCGACATGTCTGTTCAGCTTTTGGGCTTTAGTTAAGCTTTTTTAAGTGACTTTGAATAAGACTTTCTGTGCAAGTTTTCCTTGGCGTTATGTTTTCATTGACTACGATTTAATATTTATAAATATGGTTTTTAACTTATGTAACGTTATGAAAAAGAAAGGTATATATATATTTTTTTTATTTTTACGTATTTTAAGAATGACTCATTTACTTTAAACGTGTTACATTTCAGTGAACAATTAACCATACATGTTCGACATGGCTAGAGGGGGAAGCCTTTTTTTCACAGACGAGAGAGCCAAAAACCCTAAGTTCCCCGAAGTTCATGCTCGCTTTTCTTTTTCCGTATCTTTAATTTAGCTATCATAACCAAATTAACCGTCCACAATGTTTTAAAGTATTTATGATGTATCTAACCTAACCTAATTGACCATTAGTATCCTTTTATCAACACATTTACAATGAACCAAAAAAAAACCGAAGATGCATGATCGGGGGGGGGGGGGTTGGCTCTCTCGTCTGTGAAAATAAGTTATTCCCTAGAGGGGGAGCGGTGCAGAGCAACGCACGTGGTCGAGTCGCGCGCCGCAGCAGACACGCGGTGTCTTGCAGCTCCACGGCTCGCGGCCCTGGACTGAGCACTGTCGCCGGCTGCCCTTGCGGCAAGGGCGTAGCCAGGGGGGAGGAGGGGTTTAGGGGTCAACCCCCCCCCCCTTTAGCACAAAATCATTAATTAATTTCTTATTAATCACTCAAACAAATTTTATATTAAAAATTAATAAAATATTTACCATTAAAATATTTAAATTTAAGTACCGAAAACTGATAAAATAGCACTATATTACACCTTAAAATCCAAATTTTCCCGTGGGGGGGGGGGGGCGGGGGCATGCTTCTTAACACCCCCCATACACAAATCCTGGCTACGCCACTGCCTTGCGGCACTTGGTATCCGGTGATCGGCACCTCGAGAACTGGCTCCGTCGTGAGCCACTCACAACAACGGCAAGGCTGATTCAAGCTCTCTTCGGGATTAGCTGCGACAGCACATGCTTGCATTCGCAATAAGCTATGAAGGTGCAAGCCAAATTAACTGTACGTGGCAACCTCAGTTCTACCTTTATGCGAGTTTCGATCCAGGCTTACGCCAGCTTGATTTAGGTTCACCGAGATTGCAGCGAGCTGGATGCGAGGGAACAAAAAAAAAGATTATTTGTGCTTGCAGGCATGTATGTAGGCGTGGGCTTGTTGCAAGCCTAACGTGCTATCAGAGTAACCAGGAACTTTTTTTCCGTATCTTTACTGCTGGATGATGCAAATATTACAAGTATTTAATCATACAAACTTAAATTATTCCAACTTGCAGGTGCGGCTGACATTATAGCGCCCGCTTACCTGGGCATACATACTGTGAGCAGAGCTCCTGTTACGAAAAGTATTCATGAATACTCTGATGGCGGATGGGTTGTTCTGTTGTTTTAATTTGTTTCAAAATTTATATTTTGTAAAGTGAAAATTGCTAAAATTCTTGTTTTCAGAACTATTTTTAGGCGTGAAACGCTTGGTACTGATTTTGAAAGTAGGTACTCAAAAGAGGTTTCACTATACCTTTATCTTAATTTATTTTCCATATAATGTTATCGTTATCCCTCAGATTTCGTTGTTGTCGTATGCACGACGAGAAGACTGCGCACCAGTTCGGAGCCTTGCTCTTAGAGGCGACACCGCGCTAGAAGCTCCAGCGAGTATCGCACCTATCATCCCTGTACACCGCTGGCTAGGCGTGCCAGCGCTGGAGGGCGCACCGTGGGTTGCCCACAGCCAGGGGCAAGCGGGAAAAGAGGAAAAGGGTTGAGGGGATGGGGGCCCCGTTGGCGGACTCTTAACGAAATAATTTACGCCCGTATAAATTATCACGCGTCTCGCCTTGATTCAAGTACTCCGATAAATCCTGTGTCTCGCGACCTTCGCCGGTGGCCCCAATAAACTCTCTCTCTCTCTCCCAGCTGTGTGGGTAGAAGAGGGGGGAAGGGGTGTCGCCCCCCCTCTGTGACGAGCCAAACTCACCCCCCACCCCCTCCCCGCCGAGCTGTGTGCCCGTGAGAGATTGTTCGTTTGCGGGCGCGGGCAGAATTATGGTCGCGACGGCTCGCCCGCCCGACCACTACTGTTAATCTCTCGGGGCCGCATTTTGTCCGCGGCGGGAGCGGAGACCCACAGATAGTCCTCCGCGGCGAGGGGGTAGTTTATCTCGCCGGAGTAGACACAGCCGGGTGTCGCCTCTCGCGCTGGGTTACGTCCAGACGGCGGTCGTGCAGACCTCCAGGCACAAACCGCTCCAGATTTATCAAAAAGTCACTAACTACGAATAGCATTTAAGAGACATTGCATGCTTCTACACAAGTTTCGTTCCAAGTTTTCGTCTATAACGTGTATTTTTTTGACAGTTAAATAGTCTGAAACGGGTGTTTTCACGGTCATTTTCAGGTACAGCATTGCACGTACATACTACGTGCATCTTAAATATTCCATCATGGAATGATAGAGTCGTCGCTACTAGTCTCACAGAGGCGAGTTGCCGACGCGAAGACTGCGCGCCAGTTCTGTGCCTGGTTCCTAGAGGCGAAGAGGCGTGTGCTACGCGAGCCAGTGTCGCCCTTAGCGCCCCCCGCGGTTCTATAGGGCCCGTGTGTCCAACCGGGCGGACATCTACCGAGTTATTTTCCCGAGGGGTTCCGAGCCGAGCTCGTCTGTCGACAAGTGAGGAACGTGACGGACGTTCCCGTGGTCCCGTGACATTCCTAGCTATACTGACCAGTGCATTGCGCCGCTGCTCCTTCTGGTGGTTTCGCGACCCCCAACCCTCATCACTCCTGTGTCTCCCATGACCTAGATCAGGGGTTCCCAACGTTTCGGGAACTGCGCACCATTCGACATTTTTAGAAACTTTGGTATACCACTAGGCACCAGGCCTTATTAATATTTTAGTTTGGGATATTAACCTGCTAATAACCCGCCGCTTAGATCGCCCAATTACAGGGTATTTCTGATATACCATTGAAAGAAAATTCCAATTTTTATTTTTTACTTAAGATACAGGCACATTAAAATTTTCAGGTAACATACATAAAAAATTTATTTCATAGCAAAAGTTTTTAAGAAGGATAATTTATAAAGTGGTAATGCGTAGGTCTTTTCAAATCTTAGTTTAATTTAAGTATGTTATTTTATAACTTTTCTAGTACGTTCGAAGTTATATTTTACCTTGATGAAACAAAACTTATACCTGTTTTTCATTTCATTAGATAGACAGTTTAAATTATTTGTAAAATACGCCTCTATTACATTTTAATTAAGTCTACGCCATCGTTATAATAATACTTGTATTGACTGTGGTTAAAACTATGTTTAGAATAATTAAATAATTTCACCTTATTAAAATACCTAAATTATTTTAATATATTTGATACAAACGCATCTTAATTTTAAAAAGTGGCACAGTGAATAAATTTATTAGCCACGGTATAATCTGGTGCTTAGTTTGCTTAGTATTACTTAGATAAAATATCTTTTAACTAAACAATAACCAAATTCATCCGTTTTTTTCTTTTTACAGGAAATGTGATTTTCAAAATAATTATAAAAAAACATATATTTAATTATGTTTAAATTTCTTTCCAAACACTAATTTATTTTATATAATAACTTTTTAGTTTTTTTAATATTAACCCCTATTACTATTTAAGTGGCGATATTTTGGATAACGTTGAATAATAGAAGGGAGCTGAAGGTATGTTTATTTATCATTTCAAATAAATTCAGGAAGTTGAAAAAAGTGTTGGTAGATTTGGCATGTTTATAAACCATACCACATAACTTATATCCAGCTTGATTCGCTTCAGAGATACGACTTTTATAAAAAAAAATATTGACTTTTGCATTTGTACGTGTAGTATAAAAGTTTTCTTTGCACTAAGGTCTAAGCTAATATTAAGAAGGTTTGAAATAATTCGAACTAATTTGATACTAAGGAAGTTATGAATATATTATTTTTTAATTTCAACCCGGTTTTTGCTGTAAAAGTTCGTTTTGTCAAAAACATTTTCAACCAAAATTTATAGTTTAGGATTTGTATAATAAATTATAAAGGATTTGATACTAAATATATTAAAATAGTACTTTTTCTTTCAACCCTTGTTATTCTACCCCTTACAGTAAGTTTGGTTACATAAAAATTTACTTTTTACAAAAGGTTTATACAAAAATTTAGAAATTTAAACAAAAATATCGATGGATTTGACGGTGTACATGGAACGGAATTTTCATTTATTTTTTATTCCAACTCTTGGTTTTTTTCAACCCTTTGCGGTACTGGTTGTTTCAAACAAAAGTTAAGGTTAAAATTTATAAGATTTACAAACAATTTGAACTCATTTGATGGCGTGCCAACTAAGGGAGTTATGAATTCGTGTTTGTATTTTAACCCCTCTTTATCCACTCTTTTCAACAATGGTTGGTTGTATAAAAAAAAATTTCAGCCAAAAGTTTTAGATAATACTACCTGCAGTACCTGGAATTGCCGTTCTGAATACAGGGTCATATATTGTCCGTGAGTTTAAGCAAACTGGATAGCACTATATGACAGTGTGGTGGTCATAAATAATGGACACACAATTACTGTTTGTATGTATGTCTATGACCTACGATTTTTTGTTTACCCATGGCTATCGGTTGAATGGTTTAGAAGTTGATTCGCTGCAGCGCCATCTAGTAGCGAATTACAAAAAATTGTTACCATAATAACCTTCTCCATGAACGGTCAAACGGTGTCGGAGTTTATCGACGTCATACATACATACCAACAACCAATTATATATATGTGTATATATATATATATATAATTTATATCATATAGTTTACAAACATTTTAACAGATTTTATAGTTTGCGCACTGTGAAAGTTATAATTTTTTTATCATTCAACCCCTGTTTATTCTACCCCTTGTAGTAATGGTTGGTCTTATAAAATATTTATTTAACATTAAATAAGAATGGATTTAATAGTGTACATGACACGAAAATTATGCTTTTATGAAAATTGTACCACCATTTTTTTCAACCTAGTGCAGCTCATCTTATTAAACATTGTTTTAGACACAAATGTAGATAACATTTTTAAGATTTACAAACAATTTGAAGGGTAGTTATGATTTTTGTTTGTATTTTAACCCCTCTTTATCCACTATTGGCAGCAATGGTTGGTTGTATGAAAAATTGTTTCAGACAAAAGCTTTGGATAAAAAAATTTATTTACAAACTTTTTGAACGAATTCGATGGTGTGCCTACGGAGGGAGTTATTATTTTTTTTGCCTCTTACCCTTGTTTCTCCATCCCTTGCACTTATGTTAGGACGTATAAAAATGTATTTAAAAAAAGATTCTGGCATTACTCCTACAAGTTTTATTAAGTTCAAACATATGTTATATTTTACATATTATGTCAGCTATAGTGATTTTCCAGTTTTTAAACAAATTTCCCCATATCTAACTCTTTAGTCGGATATTGACTAAGATTTTCCATTCCTTTATTTAATTATCAGTTTGGGAGTGATTTGTGAAAAATTACAACAGTTATCGTGCCCATAAAATGTGATATATAGGTATATATGTAATCTTTTGAGTTGATGTTTTAGGGGTGTACGGAGAATGAAACAAAAAATTATATAAACATTTTCGGGAATTCACACCATGGTATGGCTACAAAAGACCAATGTCAATAAAACAAACACAATTAAAAGTTTAGTGTGTGTAGTTATTTATTTTATGATGTTTTGCTTGATGTCGTGTAGGTATAAATTTGTTGCGTTGCAGTCAATTTGAAATAATTAGTTTTTTACTTATCTTGGTTAATATCTGCAGCAGTCCTCTAGTCTAATTCGAGAACACATATAGACTGACAGACGAACAAAAGCTTTTATTCTTCAAAAATAAAATATATCTTCTTGGTTTCGATTGTTATAGGTAATCGTAAAGTATATTGGGAAGATAAAAAAATTCAGTAAAATTTTTTGCCGCAACATAATACTTATGTGTACTTATATGAATACTTTGTTTAAAGACCAGTGAAGGCATTTCATAGTCATAAACGCAGAACGTGTTTTAATTGTCCATATGACAAAAAAAATTAAAATTTCTTCCTGTGAGATAAATTTGATCAACTGATCATTTAATCAATTTTTTTTATTTATTTGCAGCCCGCAAAAACGAAAAAATGAATACAAACAAATGTATTTTAAAAAATAAATTTTGAATATTCTAATGTACTCACCTTAATCTGTAGAAATTAGTGTGGATGGTCTAGAGACCAATTCTGGGATGCCAATAGAGCGACGCGTGTGCCGTGAGGGACGGTATGCGACAGAAAAATATCGCTCTTTGGTGAAAATGTGGTTTTAACTCGCATGACACAAAAAAGTTAAAATGGTTTTTTTTTTTTTTGCCTTTAAATACGCACCAAACCCACGACAATCACAAGTGTTTACAGCTACATTTTGTTGACATGTTAAAAAAAATATTACATATTAACATTTATCAAAAATTTTAAAGATTTCCGAGATAAATTCATAAAACAAAAAACTCAAAAATTTGCATTAAAGGTTAATAAATAATATCGGTGCGACAAATTCACCAGTTTAACAACATTCAAGAAACAAAATTCTGTTGCTTTATTTGGAAACGTTAAGTACAGGACGGTATAGCTAACTAATGAAAAATAATATAAATATATTTTATTAATTGTAAGAACGTGACTGGTTATGAAATAATTAGGGACTGGAAAAAGTCGTGGTTTTAATTACCTCTAGGATATACTACACAATCCTCTATGTACCCGTGAAAATTACACCTGTTCATTGGCTACTAACTCGTGACACCTGTTAACTAGGATGCTTGTGATTCGGTACTTGTTTCGTTGCGGGCTTCCCATTGGCTCAGAGTCCTTCAGGTAAACGGTGGCCCAATCACTGAATCAGCGTGAAGGCAAATGAGATTGTATTCTAGCCTATCGCGTAAGGAATCTGCGAATTTTTCCGGTCTCTAGAAATAATTTGATCCGCGACGCGTGCACCACACCGCATCCCACGCGAGTTTGTGATCACAGTCAAGGAAGTTTCATTGCGCACATGACTGAGGCGAGACAGTCAGCCGACACGCCGAGCCCCTGCGCCAATGGAATAAAGCAAAAATTACCAACCTCAATGTTATGTTTTGAGAAATTCAACCCAGAAGGTGTGAAATAGGGCTAATTATGTTTTTAAAAATAATAATTATATTTTTGAATATAATTAAGCGTGATAAATGATATAAGGTAGCAAAAGTAACATACGAAAACTATCAACAAGAAATTTTAAATTTTGCTGAATTCAACTACCAAAAGGTGAAAAAAGGGTATGTATGCTTTTAGGATTAATAATTATATCTCCCAATTAAACTAAGTAGAAAATAAATTATTGGGTACCAATAATAAACATACGATAAATACCAAAATAAATTTTTATATTTTCCGAAAATAAAAAAATTTAGGGGTACGAAATGGGTATCATTTTAAGAATAATAATTATTATATATCGGAATTGATTTAAGCATAATAAATTATATTGGCTACCAAGACGATCTGGGCTTGATTCTCGGCGGGCTCGAAAACGGATTGTAAATGTTAGTAGGAAACTTAGCGGACGTTGCTGTGGACGAAAGGTTTTCTAGGGGCACTTCTGTTTCAACCCCTCATTCATTATGGCAGATACATTCCATCATATTTAATGATCTCGATGTAACCTGCAGCCAAAATGTCTTGAGAGTTTGACTCGATGCATCCAGAAGTGTAGCAAAATATATTTCGAACTAAGTTTTCGGTACTACACTGAGCAGATTTATAACCTCAAACGGGAGACTACTATGCATGGTCGAAACTCCGTCTGACCACTGTAGAACGTATTGTTTTGTTTTTTTAACACGCAGGCCTAAATAGTTGTACCTATATAGACTATCATTCTGTTATTTTGGATATTGCGGGTAAAAGTTTATAGAGCGTTAATAAAGAGCAGTAGCATCATACCCGCTGTATTGTCAGTACTGTTTAACATTGCAACTTCGTAGCGTAGAGTCAGAGAGAGGCCCATCGCTGTAGTCAATAAACCCTGTCACGTCGATCAACCAAGCGTGAACAAGAAATACGAATGATACGGGAGAAAAGATCTGACAGGCCAGGAACAATACCATCCATCAAACAGCTATTTTTTTTCGGGCATACATATCTTTTTTTTCTTCTTGGTGGAAGGTTTTGAAGAGTTAGCCGGCTGTTCAAAAAATGCCCTTATGGGTCAAAGTCATTTCAACTGACACTTCCACGAAGAACGATATGATATTGGCCCTCATAACCTGTTCATAAAAACAGGCATTAATGCAAAAAGAAAATAAATATAGGAATCTGCATACAAGTAACAAAGGTTAAAATTCGTGGCCATATTTTAAACATAACATTGTTATCCACAGGGGGCAAAAATTAGTTCTTTTAGTTTAAATAACGTTTATATTTTATGTGTAGACTAACTGTTTCTAAGTTCATCACAAAACCACCCATCGTTTCTTTTGTACAGATTTCTTGATGGTCTACCAGCCAATGTATTCAGATGATTTAAATTTTCTGAAAGCAAAACATTTATATTGTTAGGAGATTTGACTCATTTAGGACTAATTAAGTTCCCATTAATCATACGTTAGTTTAAAAAAATACATTTTTCTGCACACACATTCGCAGTACATCACTAAAAAATATAATCTCCAGCAAAATAATATTACTTATAGTTTCGTAACCGCGGAGACGCGTCTAGATGATATGTACACAATTGAGATAAAACGATCATAGTTCCAACATAAATGAGCTGATACATAGTTTTGCTATTCAAGTTTGCAACTAGCTTCAGTATTCCTTCTAATTATGGTTTCATAACTGTACAACAGGATTGCCTCTTAATTATTAAACTTACTTAATACTATACTCCAATGTTATGCATAGTAATGTGAAAGATTTTGGACGACGTGTTTAAAATTTTATTTCGGAAATGCTTGCGATAAAAATTTCAACATAAAATATATATTTTAAGCTAATTCAATACTGACCATTGCATGGCAAATAGTGCAAAAGCCAAATGCCCATTACATTTCAGTTTTAAACATTATTTTTTTTTTCAAAAGGGAGGAATAAAAATAAGCACTCTAAAAAAACTGATACTTTTCTGACGAGGAAACGGTCACTGGGGAAAAATATCGAAATTAAACTTCTTTTTTTTTATTTCCGTGTTAGAAACGACCCAGACTTCCCAGCACCTGGGAAATGGTAATATAAGGGGGAGGGGGGAGGAGGATATGTTCTTGTGAGCTCTCCTGCTCAATAACTTTGACAAGCTGCCAACGGCTCGGCTAACGTATTAACATACTGTGACTGCGCGCTTCGGACGGTCGAGCCAGTCCGACGACGACGGCGATGGCTGGACATTCCTCCCCCAGCGGGCGACGGATCCCCCCAGGTCGCGCGGGCGAAATGGGGCTCCGCGGCGGACATCCTGCGGGCCCTAGGGGGGGGGGGACAAGGACCCCGCTGCCGGCTTCAAGTGCGAGCTATCGAACACTCGCGCCGACTGTCCCCCTCGTATGTTCGGCGGCCGCCCGCCGATCTGGTGCGCGGGGCGCGCGCTTCAAGGCCGGACGAGGAAAAATAAACCGGAAAAGTGGGTTTTAAGAGTAGGTACTACCTACTTACTTATCGGCAACCTTTACCACAGCCACCACCTACCTCCTCCCCCAAACGGGCCGAAAACATGACACGTTAACGGACGCGACCGGTCATTTAAGCGGGTACGTCTTCAAATATGTAAATTAAGTGCTGGATGAAAATAAAAGAAGAGAAGGGGGGAAAGGAGTTGTATCCTGAATTTTTTTTTCCCAATCACAGGCACAGACACATTGACTTTTTTTTACTGCTACAATGTTGCGAAATTAGTGGAGGACGTTTTCTTGAAAGTTAAGGTTCATTGGGAAATAAGTCTTCTGCCTCCCGCATAAATAGCTTAACATAAATACCACGCCTTTTAGCTTAGTGTGTACGTATTTCGTTTGCGCTACGTTATTTTAAAGCCAAGTGAAAGGATCGTAAATACAAGCCAACAACGAACCAAGATACAGGATCAAAGTTCATCGTAATTCTCAGCTTATGTACGTATAGTTTATGGTACGATGTAGCCTTTTTAGCAGCTGGATCTGTTGATAATCTATAGACGACGTGCAAGTTAGAATATCTGATACCATTGCTTTGTGTAAAGTTGATCATTAATGAAGGTAAGGATTTAAAATATTTTTTGTTAGAAATTTTGTCCGTCTGTGAATTTTTAAATAATTTCAAAAACTCAAAAGAAAGTTATAACTAGCTTTCCATGTAATAGTCCTCAAATTATCATTAAATTTTTAAAAAGATTGTTAATGAAATGAATTGAACGTATGTAGAAGTTTCTCCAGTCTCTAAAATATATTAATATAGTACATTTATATGTAGGCCCAATCTCAGCTACCAGCAATACAGAACATACAAAACTTACTCGAATGTAGTACAAAAATTGCCAGAATCACAGAAAATAAATAAATAAATATATATATATATATATCGTTTACAAGAGAAAAGAGTACTTAGCCTATATATTGTATTTGGTAACAAAATATTTAATTAAAATACTTATTTCTGTACCTATACTTTTATAGTGATTTATAATATAACACGTATAGTAACCTCTATTGGGCACGAATATTTCCATGTCTATATGTCCATTTAATATAAAATAAAATGCAGAAAATGTATTTGATGTTTATTTGATTTTAAATTTGAGGATGAAATATTTTTAATACAAAGGAAGACAAAATGTCGCAATCTTATCTTAACGCTTGAAAACTTGTAGATATTGTTTAATTTGTCAAGTGATATCAAGTATATAATTTGTAAAATTGACACAGTTGGGAAAATTTTCTTTAAAACTAGCATTAAAAACATTTTCACATTTAAATTATAAACCGTCATAATGTGTTCTTTGAAATTTATTTGCATTATGGTTAAATAGCTTGATGAGAATTCGACTTAATGCTATTTGCGTAGTGTTGATTCTAGATCGATTTTGAAGATAGACTACCTATTGCAATCGTCATCATGGTGTTACTTCCAGAAAATTTATACTTTTTTTAACTGTCACTACTCATAAATCATCAATTAATAAGTTTATGAACAAATAGGAAGTTTGGAAACTCCTGAACGATAGATTTAATGTGTTGCAGAGAAAGCAAAAATAAAATATTGTTAAGGGTAAATAAATGTCCGGAAACTCAACTCTGTAAAGTTACAGGCAAGAAAAGTAATTCCCAAATTTTAATTTCGTGTGCATCTAGGCGCATCTAGACTCCAATGAGGCGTCTGTATAGGGCTTACCAAATACGTCTAATGAGTCATTTTTCTCTTCCAAAACAATGGAAGACCAAGTAAAACCAATGTTCAACACAAGTGCGCCTTTGAAATACGGAAAATTAAAAAAAAAAAAAAACGCTCCCTGAATTACGACATACATACGAAAAATTATGAGATGACAGACCTATGGCAAAGAAAAATTATCATAGATAAAAAAATGCGGGTTAAATTAATCCACTACAATGAATGTCATTATAACGCAACAAGATCTATTCGTAAATAAAATTTGAATTAATCAAAGAATTTCCTTATATTCCATCACCGTGACCTCCATGAAAAAGTGCAATTTTTAAGTTTTTTATGTTAAATAATCAATTGCAGATTTAAAATACTTTCATGGAAATACGCCATTGCTAAGTTTAATTTTATGTCATAGAGAAACCACAAGAATGAACTAGAAGATGACTACACTTATACATAGATAACAAGTAAAAATCTGCCGATGCCAAATGTTAAACACATATACAGCACAGACAGACTTCCATGAAAGGAATTAGTCGGAATGAATATCATGGCACAGAAAAACCGTGTGCTGACAACAACGATATATTTGAAACAAGTACATAAAACAGAAACAACAGTCTTGGAGAACACAGCGAAGCACAGGCGAGTCCATCAATGAAACTAAACAAAAACAAATATTCTGGACAACACAACAATAACGGCACAGACTAACTCAGTAGGCTTCGTAAGACAAACATTTGCGACGTTTAGGGAACTGACATATGTTCCCATCATCAGGCATAACCCGACTGATGGTGTTTAAAATGTGACATCAGCGGATTACAGCTGGTTTTCTGTGTTTTTCTGTACTCATCTTTTGTTTTCATTTTTTTTATATTCTTTAGTTTTTTCTATGACATACACTTACAGCCAGCAATGGCGTATTTTGACAAGAATATTTTAAATCAAGATTCCCCATTGCAACAATCATTCAAAAAAGATGTTCCAGAGTTACTTACAAGACCAAACTAAATAACTAATTACTAATAAGCTCCAGTAATATTGTAAATTATAAACATAATATTTTCTTGAAATGATACTAAAGGGAAATTTAACCTTCTAAAGAGTAAATTAGACTAAAGAATATCCATTAACACCATTAATATATCAGCTTTGGGTGTAGGTAACGATATACACATGATTAAAATATGTACCCTTAGGATTGTATTTATGTAATAACACACAAAGTGAACGAATAGATTCAGACATCAACCTTCCCAACACTTTGAGAACGCTGAAAAATAAATTTATGTGAGTTATGTCAGAAACCCACAAAATCTAGGCTATTTATTAACGCCCTATAATTTTTTTTGCCGCAATGTCCCAAATAACAAAAAGGATGGTCGATATAAAAATATTAAGCACTTGTCTTGCTACCGTTTGAGGTTATAAAATCTTCTCAGTGCAGTGTCAAAAACTTCGTTCGAAATGTACTTTGATACA
The DNA here is from genome assembly GCF_032445375.1 of Bacillus rossius redtenbacheri. Lineage (NCBI taxonomy): Eukaryota > Metazoa > Arthropoda > Insecta > Phasmatodea > Bacillidae > Bacillus > Bacillus rossius. The sequence continues at coordinate 26,418,022 of NC_086335.1, read as the reverse complement.
CTGCTGGATGCATTGAGTAAAACTCTCAAAACATTTTCGTTAAATGGTACATCGAGATCATCAAAGATGATGGAATATAACTGACGCAATGAATGAACGTGGGTAAAACAGAAGTAGCTCGAGAAAACCCTTCGTCCACAACAACGTCCGCCACGTTTCCCACTAACGTATAAAATCCGTTTTCGGGCCCGCTGAGAATCAAAATGAATCACCTTGGCGGGAGGCGAGTACACATTAATATCGCTTTTTGATTTTTTTAAAAAAAATCTCTTTTTGCCATTTTATAGTGATGATTGTCCCTTGAGGGTAACTCAGTCTACTGTCTGATCAGCCGAGTGAGCTACGGGTTTCTTGAAGTTGATGATGCTGGGATTGGTTGGCTCAGCCTCTCTTCATACCTGAAGCTCAAAATGCTTACCCAATACCTATTTCACTATTATAAATTACAGTAAATTTACGGAATTTTAAAAGAAGAATTGAACTCAAATCAATGAAGAGAACTTCATAATTTAAAATAACTGTAGCTTTGTATGAACTAAATGTATTTTGACTTCCAGTTGCATATTTCGTTCCGGACAAAGGTAAACACAAGAAAAGTGTTCTCGCTGTAGACTGAACCAATTTTTAAATGTGTTACTGTTATACCAAGGCGAAAGCAAGTGGATACAATGTCCGTAAATTTTACGAAGATAGCCGTAAATTTATCAAGATCACTGGATAATTTGTACCAGCGTACTTCGTAGATTGGAGGTGAAAATTTTTAATCGTGTGTGTAAGGAATGTATCTCCTTCTGGGTGTGGATGAGCTTTCAACCACATCCTCTTGGAAGGTGCAGCCGGCCTGTGGTGGCTGTAAGGGCCACTATAATGGTTTGGTGCTGGCTGGAGGTGAGATCAGCCGAAGGTTCAGCGCCCTTCCCACACAGGAACACCCCGAGCTGTTAGAAAGACTGATGTTACCAAGTCCTACCTAATGGCGCACATACTGGAATCTTCTTCCTGTTTACCTCAGCAGGCGAAGATAGCTCGATAACAAGTGCCCTAGAGGTCTCTCGAGATTTGTTCACGTGGTCATCGTAATGTCTGTTTGGTCATTTAAAACAAGCGCGAGTGCCAACCTTACCAAAGCCGCTCATTTAAAGCTCGAGGACAAAGAGCCTGTCCTTCACGAGCTCTTAGCCTCCGACGTTCTTTTGTCATCCGCGAAGTAGAAAGTGGTTTATTTTCTACCGAAGAAGTTCCGGGCGAGGTTTGTGTGGCTTCACGTTTGCATGAAGTTTGTTTTTCTTCGCCTCTACACTTTTCGAAGCTGGCGTTATTATTTTTCTTTTCTCCGATAGTAAACGTGGTCGTTCAGTGTCGACAGGATAGCTCTTTCAGGGGGGTAGTGGGAGGGGAAGGAGGGATGGAAGAGTTGACGGCCGTAATCGGGACGTCAACGGCGCCGAGTTTTCTGGTCCGGAATCCCGGAGCGACCACGTGAGGAGGACCAGTCCGAGACGCTCCGGGTCCGGGCGGGTGCGAAGGAAGGTACCTCTTTCCCTGGGTGAGGGGGGGGGGGGGATAGGTTGGAGGGGGTCCCAAAATGAAATAACACTCGGAGGAGCAGACGACAGGTTACATATAGCGTTCGGGGCCCCGGCAGCGGGAGGGGGTCCAAACTCCCCCCTCCCCTCACCTTCTTCAACAAGGAGACCCAGAACAAACCCCCACCATTCCTTTTTTAAATATATATATATATTTTTTCTTGTTTGCTTTTACTGTCGTGGTGGCGGCGGTGTCGTCCTATCTCTGGGGGCCATCTGATGCGCGCGCACGCACCCGCGGGAGGTCTCCAACTAAAAACACGAAACACTTCTTCAGATTTACTTTATTGTGCGGCAGTTCTGTTTCGCTGGCCGGGCCCCCCTTCCCCCCCCCCCCTCCCACCGACAACCGCCCGGCCGGTGACGCCAGGGAGAATTCCTGTCCCACAGATATTTCCCCCGCGATAAAGAGAAATGACGCTCACATAAACTGGTACCGGCCGCCTGAAGGCCAGTAATTCTCCACTTCTCTTTGGTGTCAGGGAAAGGAGAATACGTACGTGAGGGAGGTGGGGACGAGAGGTCTGGATGGTACTTTTCAGGAGCGGATTGCGTTGAGGCGCCCTCGAAAGAGATCGCTATCTTCGCCTTTCATTTTATTTGCGAGGACGTCCGGGGTGGTTAGGGAGGGAACCTTCTGACCAGGGTGTGGATACAGCAACAACCCCTCACCTCTAACTCCTTTTCTCCGTATCTATCTTCCCTATCGCTAACAATCGCGGTTGGAATGGACTCGTTGACCTCACTTTACTGCTTGGCAAAAGAGTACAGTGTACGACGGAGGGACGTAAAAGCAATACCATGTTCTCAGCTTGCCTTGTTCGCACCGTATCCGAAATTTCCCCACTCCGTCTCCTTTTTCCCCCTTGTTTTCCCGTTCGAGGTCATTAAACACGCGTTTGTGCTGCGGGGAAACGAGGGAGAGGACAGTGGTGAATGCCCGGTGTGCGGTTTTACTCAACGGCCTTGCCTCCCTCCTCCTTTCCATCTTTTTTTTCAACCTTTCCTTTTTTCTCCACTCCAATAGGCTGCCGAACGTCCGACAACTCTGTACTACAAGACCGCTCAGTCCTGAAGCATTTGCCGTTGTGTCGTCGGCTGAGCCATCTAATGTAGAAGCGACCTATATGCCACTGCAACGGCGTGCTCATCGACAGGGATGTTGAAGAGTCCATAGCTAGAGCCACGATTATTTAGCGGGTTCATCGGGTAGCAAAGTATACTTGAAGCACTTGGTATATCTGCTTTACGTTCATGATTGGACTACAGTGCTCTTGACTCGCTCCAAGCGACAACAAGGAAAAAACCGGTTACGCAATCGCGCTTGACCCGACAAAGGATAGCACGTTTCGATCAACCAATAAGTATTCTTAAAAGTAGACTTCATTATCAATGGGCTAGTTTAATCTAGTCAGGTGTGAAATTAATTCGTGGAATAATCTTTGTTATATCCATCTGTATTTCTTATCGTTTCCAAGGCCAACTCTTACAGGTATCTATCAGCTAACATAACGCTTCCATGAATCATAGCTAACATTATGCTAGAGAAACAAATCTATAAAAGTTATAATTGGTTGGACAAAAGAAAAGTTTTGCATTTAACTTCTGACATAGTTTAAAAATGGTAAGTATGTATATCCTTACATTAAAAGTATTTAGGTTCATACGCCTAAACACTGCGATGAAAACAATAACTTCTCAATACACATAGGAGAAAACCTTTCGCCAAAAAAATTATTTTTTTTTTTACCTCGTTGTTGGGTGGGCATTTAATTCACCTAAAATTGCTTAAGCAGCAACTGAAGGTACGGTTAAACTCCGTAACCTGGTCCCTCTACACTTTAGAAACAGAAACTGTAATTGGTTCATTGTTCTAATGCCGGCGTAGCAGTAATGTTAGCAGGGGTCATAAAGGTGAAGAAGAAAGGCAAGCCAACCACTTTACCAATGTGACGTATGCCCGCAAGAAGTCTACGTAAGTGGTATAGTCTGTGTCATTTAAAGTGTCTCAGAGTTTACAGTTCTCAAAAGTAGTGGCATTTGTATCCATTCCCCAGATCTCAGTTGCAAAAAAACACATGAATTTTTTTCCGACACTAAAAACCACATAAATATAGGTGTACAAACACTGCTGAAAGAAGAGAAAAGGCAGAGGGATACGTATTATTTATGAGAACACTGTCCAATTGAGATAAGTCACATAACAACATTAAACAATGTCTTACAATGCACCATGATTGTGAGAGAAAACATACTATGCTTAGTCTACTCTTTACTGTAAACAGTAGCCTCCGTGATCCAATAAGGAAATATTTTGGGAGTGGAAATGTATAATCTTTGTTTAGTTAATAATTGAAGTTAAAATGAGAGACACCACTTCCTTTCCATTTAGAACAACAAAAAAGTGTGATTAAATTCTATGTTTGTACTTTTTAATTGATAGATTGTTGTTATAATATTTTTAATTATTCTTTTAACAAAACTCAGTACATGATGCCCCTTCCTACCATGTCCATATCAAGCTTTTAAAAAAATTGCTAATATTAACCTCTTTGCAGAGACGGTTCATCCAATTTCCAGACAAGCCTGTAGAGTTACTGGGTTTTTACTCAAGCACTGGCGGTTATTGTAGCAGCCGAATCGTTATTATCTCAATTTATAATTAAACTGTTTCGAAACTAGACGATGCCTCGCAAGGTAAAAGAAAGTATGCATAGCTCTGCCAAAAAAAAAAAAAATATATTGTGAATTCTATTTTTCTGATCACTGCCCCTATCTTCTTCTTTAATTTTTTATTATATTTACTCTCAAACAATAAACCGAGTATTTATAATATTCTTTTAACATTCAAGCCTTAGTGTTCATTACTTCTAAATACACGCCAGTAAATAAATGAGCTACAATTTGGGAGTAGTTACCTAACAAAGCGTAAAGCTTGATTATTTTTCTGAGGCACCAGTCCAATTATTACATTACAGAGTCTCTAACAAATATAAGGCTGAAGTTTTACAGGCGAATGAGCTCACGAAGTTCCCAGGCTGTTACTATAACGGCATCTGATGAAGTTTTAACCGGGAGCACGAAGGCCATGGAAATCGTTAAAGCTCTTCTATCGTTCTCGTTAATATAGAAAATGAATACTTCGTTCTGATTCAATGCATCATTAGGATTCATCGGCGGTTAAGGCATGCCGATCGTGTTCCTCGCAAGCGCGATTCTATCGCCGCGATCTAAATGAAGCGTGTTTGTCGCCGCCGATCTGCGAATCGCCGACGAAGATTGAACCGCGGCTGTTAAACAAGATGTTATTCCCCCCTCTCCCTTCTGCCACCATCCACAAAAGCACGCCACGAACCACAGCTTCACCTGGAGGGCTGGCAGCTGCGGCCGAAGGCGCCGTCGCAGCAGAACCCAGCGTGGCCGGGTCGTGATTGGCCGGCTAGATAAGCCAGTCACAGGGGTTGGGCCCCTCCACGGCTGCGCTGATCGTCACTTGTTTCTGCGCCCGCGCGCGAGCCAACTCGATCGAGGCAGCTGATTGCCAGAAGCGCGCGTCCGAATGCCAACATGGAAACTGTTGGTTCAGAACCAGCAAATGAAGCATTCATGGTTTACTGCCCCGTGAGCGTGCGTTGGAGACTGCGTCACACTTTCTGAACTGAACACGGGCGAAAGGAAGGGACTGCAAATATTTGCGGGTTCAATAACCTTGAGGACGAACCACATACTCAGGCAAAGACGTCTCCTGTTCTTTAGCTGCTTATTTGCGAGGCGTCTCAACTGGGTGACTTGTGATTCGATACTTATTTTATTTAAGGCTTAAGAAAAAGGTTAAGGTAGTGTTTTTAGGCCGGGCTGGCACAATGCAGTAAAACCGGAGTGGTCGTCAGTTTATATTCGGCGATAAGTTGTTTACATGTCAGATTATAATAACTTTTTTTCTTTCTTGAGATACCTAAATTGTGCACTCTAATAAAAGCGGTTGAAAGAATATTCAGCAAACAAAAACCGCTTCGGAAATTTTAGCAGGAGAAACGCTTCTTGTGACACTAGCCTGACGTCACACGGCTAAGCACATTGTTCTGAATTATAAACTACAATTGTTGAGGGAACCAAAACAAAACATTTTACTTACAACCTTCAGCGATTGTTTATGTAAGGACAATTATCAGCTGGGTTGGGGGTGTCATAAAACTTCTTCTTCATGTCATAGAACGTATAAAGTTTGTAGCAAGCTAGTCACCTTAAGTCTTAAATAAATCTTACTACATCCACCCGGATGTAAGTTTTGAACGACAACTTTGAAACATGTCTGATTCAAGGTTTTCACAGCAAATTTATTTGGCGATCATTAGTCAGCCTCTTTTCAAGTTCTTGGCGGCAAGAATGCGTCATACTCAACTAAGTCCAGATCGAAACAGGTTTTATTTAAGCGATATGGTAAGTTAGTGTAGCCAGTCTGATTAAATTCACTGTGTAATCCTGACGTGAGCCAGATCGATAAGTGGGTTTACATGATAAACAAAACAAAAAATTGTCTTTAAATGTAGCATTTAAGCATTAACTTATTTTGTTATTTAAGTTGATGAGATACGTAATATAATTGATAGAAAATTTTTTTTGCAGTTGTTACATGTCCAGTTTTCAAAACACTCCTTAAGTTCGCGAGGCCAGTGCTACAGACGTCTGCACCTCGGCAGTGGAAGGCGCGTGGTGGGACAACGGAAAGGCGCATTGTGAAAAAGGTTCTGGAAATTTATAGGAATTTTTTTTTATTCCTTGTGGTAAGAGATCTTTCGCTGGCTAGGTTGTCCCGGGAAGGGTGGAGGGTGTGGGTTGGGGAAGGGGGGTGGAGGGTTCTTCGACGGGCCGGCCATGAGTTACCGGATTACGTGGTCGCGACCACAATGGCCGCCCCCACCTGGGCCCGGCCTAGTAACCCGGAATAAATAGGTCCGCGCGTCGCGACACGTGTCCCTAGCCTGCGGCCGTGCATCACGCCGTGACTTACGAGTCGGGGAGGGGCAACCGCCCCCCTATCCTCTCCCCTTCTCCACAAGGCCCCTGTCACACTGTCAAACACATGCCTCCAAAGGGGACACACCACAACGCCGAAAGTACAATAACACCGAAAAACATAACGACGAATGCCAAATTGAATACAACGCCGAAATCTAGAAAACTGATGTGTACCACAACGCCGAAATACATTAACGCCGAAAAATGTCATTGCAGGACTGCCACAAAGGTTAGGTTAGGTAAGGTTATCACACAAATTCATTCAGTTGTTTTTCATTTTGCTCCTGTGCCCCCCCCCCCCCCCCCGGGTAACGACATTTTGAGGAAACAATATTTAACGAAAACTGGCTTCCCATTTTCTCCCTTCAAATAAATTTGGACTGATAACCTCAAATGTGTTTCGAATCATGTCGCACCATCAAAGTTCCTTTTTTTATTTTGAGCTATCTCAAACTCTTCAATTTTAATCTCATTTTGAAATCAAATAACGTATCACAGTGCGTAGGGGAATTATGGTATTTAATACAATTTCTTGGATCTACGCCATTGCAGTTTTGCACTGTTTGTCATGCAACATATTCAAGAACGCAAATTAAGAAACAAAAATGGAAACACAAACCCTCAGAGAACAATCCTAAGTCAGCTATGTCAAACAGTTAAACTCGAAGATTCAGCTAAACAGGTATTATGGACAGCACAACGACGAAAGAACAGACGAACACATACGAATTTAAAATCAGACACTTAATAATTCCGTGGAAGGAATTTAGTCATGAAAAAATTACCAGCCCAGATAAACACCGTGGAGTAACAACTACGAGACAGTTTCAACAATAACAGTAAATGCAGAATGACAACAAAACCTGGACAACGCAGCAAATATGCGAACACAACGATGAAGATAAACAGATATTATGGACAACACGATAATACCGACGAAAACAGTAGATTTTCTTAACAAAATAGTTGCTGTACTGTAAAATAAACATAATTCAGTACATGACCATACCCGTTTTTGCCACTGCTTTGTTTTAAAACTTTATGGCCTTTTCTGTTAAGGTTATATTTTGAAATATGTACTTTCCAGTTAGAGAAAAAAATTGCGCAAAGTTGAATGTTTTCGTCATATAAAATATTTTGCGTTACTACAATAAAAATATTCATTGAGGGTTACAGGATTCTAGTGTTTATTTTTGCAGGAAAGAAATTAGTCATGTGTACAGCTATATTCAAGAAAAAGTATTAAAAATACGATAGCGATTGCCCAGCCATGTTTAAAGTTATGGATTTTAATTTCATTATTTTTTTAGTATACCTATGAAATTTTATATTAATATTATACTAGATAAGCACTGAGTTTTATGTTACGTTGCATATTTTTTTGTCAAATTTAAGCTAGATGTTATTTGTTAATTGTAAAACGGCCGGAAAAATTTCATTATTATCATTATTGACTGACTTAGCGTACTGCATTCTTGTCACCAAAAAAAGTAATTATTTACAACATGTTATTTATAAAACCTCTGTTTTTTCAAACATAACTTCATAAAGATCTTCAACTATAAAAATATCGAAAATATTTAACACAGTGGGTGATGTTAATCCATAGATTCGAGTTTTAGTGTAAGAGTGGTTTTGCTCGTGGATGTAAGACGTTAATGAGCGTGTTAGGGCAATCCAAGACAGATGTCAAATCGACAACTACCTCTGTCTTTCTTCCCTTTCTCTTCTGGACGAACAAAACATTTGTTTTCTTAACCAGCCTATTTGTCCACTGAAGTGGACAATTTATAACTCAATGATACATAGAATTTATTATACTTTGAATGTGTAAGTCATTGTGTAAATTCTAGTCGGAATCATACTTCATGACTATGGAAAAAAAAGTTTTATAATTGTAATGAAGTATTATAATAATAATTATGACTTGAGTGCTTGCCAACAGTCATGATCTTTAATAGGTAAAAAATATTACATGATATAATTTATAATCAACACTTAATAGTACACAGAGACCTTTTTAAAAAATTCAACGCAAACTTAAAATATGATAAATCAACACTTGACAAAAGAAATTTTTTTATAAACAAACGAAACAGAAAGATTGACATTATAAATTTTAAATTAATTTTAACTACTTAAATAAAAGATAAAAATGTTCTTAAAAAAGGAAAACATAAATATTAACATTATCAATTTATAATTAACTCTAAATATTAAAATAACGATTGTAAAATATTTACATAAAATATTTATATTACTGGATAGAAATAAGGAGCTCAAATGCATTTCATTGAGATTATTGACTTCTGAAATGGATCTAACGTTGAAAACAATCATTACAAAGAAAAACATTGAATGGATAATGACAATTTTAAATTAGTTCTAGGTAACAAAGTAACAACAATAAAATATTCATATGAAATAGTTACTTAACTGCATAAAATTTCAAGCTCAAAATGTCTTTCATTGAAATAGCTATCTGACTTTATAAACGGGTCCAAATATTTTTAACAATCATTGCAATTAACTGTGCAACGTTTGGACTATTCATTTTATGTGATATTTTCCAAAAAAATTGTGATGTTCTATGTTTGAAAGTAGGAACTCAAAGCCCAATTTAGTTTTGTACTTCACTGCAGTACTAAATATTTGTTAAGCAATTTATTACAAAAACAGTATGTAACAACTTCCTCCTGGACTGCAATGTATGCGTTTTCAGGATTTCTAGGGTTATGTCATAGGTAAATTGCTATGAACTATCATTAACTACATTTTTGTTAAAACATTTATTTCAACATTTGTTTTGTATATTTTCAAGTCTATTTGAATCAGTTGTAATTAGTCTACTGATTTCCAGATAACCGAGCCACACTCTAATCTAATTCTTACTAAAGTGAAATAAAGACCAACAACAGAACCAGAAAAGGTAGCCAAATAAGTTAAATATTTATTAAACTCTAAAATTGTGTTTTTACTTGCAGTTAAATTGTCAAAATGGAGATAAAAAGAATTTTGAATCTAAAAGAATACCCAGATCACTAATGCATTGTGTTCTTTGTATCATGTTGTTTATTTCATAATTAAAATTTTTGGTATAATCTTCCGAGAATCTTATTTACCTACATTTAGTTTCACTCCATTCGTTTGACACCATTTTGTTAAATTATTTATATCTTCTTGCTTCAATTTGCAATCAATTTGTTTTATAATGGTAGTATATATTTTTAGATGATAGCATAGAGTACAGTTCTGGTATGGTTGACTACATCAACTTTTTCATTTATAAAAATTACAAATAAAAAAGGCAATAGAGTTACACCCTGAGACACTCCTAATAGTGCACTGAATGTAGAAGATAAAGTATTTCAAATTAGAACAGCTAAGGATCTTTCATTTATATTGCTGCGAAACCAATTATTGTAACAAGCGTTGAAACCTTAACTAGTTATTTATCTGTAATTAGAGAATGATTGCATGTATAAAATGCTTTACTTAAGTCAAAATATATAGCATCCACCTTATTACGAGATAAAATTTCTCCGTACTCGTAGTTAACTAACGCAAATAAATTTGTATTAGTAGTTTTACCTGATACAAAACACTGTTGACAGTCTGATATTAAATTGGATGTATGAAAAGAAATATGTTTTTATATGATTTTTTTCAAAAACTTTAGAAAAACCACACAAAAGTGTAATTTGTCTATAGTTTGCAACTAATTGTCTATCATCTTTTTTTTAATATTAGCACAACAGCTTGTTCTTATAATTTCGGATGGATTTCAAAAGACAGACTTTTATTGAAAATGTGAATTAAAACAGCTGCTAAAATCTCGTTGCAGCCCTTAATAATAAAGTTTCTCCTGTTGAATTAGTTGGCTTTGGATATTCAGTTCCCCAAAAGACCTTGTTGATGGTAATGACAGGTGGCATTAAGTTAGTTTCATATCCATGTATTTGTGGTCGCAGGTGTATATCATGCAGCTGATCATAAACTGCAGCCAAGTGTTTACCAGAGGAATGGGCTACAGCAATTGGATCGCTTAATAGTAAATTATTTTCGATGACTTCAGGAGACTTTTTGTGGAATTTCTCCCTTATTTTAACGTAGTTATAGAAGGGGAGAATATTATTTTATCATTTATATCTTCAATACATTTGTATTTATCTAGTTTAATTTTTATTTTCGCTAGTCGCCGAAAGTACGAAAACCTCTCGTAATCATATTCATTTTTTATACTGCCTAAAGAAGTGTTCTTTGCGTTTAAAAATATAAATTAGATTCTTTGAAAACCAATTTCGGTATAACGTTTTAGGTTTTTTGAGAGAGGAATATATTGTTCCACTAACGTTATCATGTTATTTGTTAACAATTTAACCATTTCATTTACATCGTCCTTAAGGTAAATAGTATCCCAATTCCATTTTTAACAAATCCTGGTATAGTGAAAGGTAATCACCTTTACTATAGTTCCTGAAGCTGAATTGATAATTAGTGTTATTACAGTAACCTTGTTACAATAAGTTTGAATGGCAATGTCAACTGGATGGGAAGTATCTTCCTTAACAAAAGGATCAGGATATTCTTGTTTGAAAATACTAGATCAAGCATATTATTAAATGTTAAAGTATTTTTCTGTTGTACTAACCCAAGCGTGTTAATTATTTCAATTAAAATTTGTCCTTTAATTTGGTTGTAGTAATGGCATATATTTTGTGTATGACCGTACTTCCATTTAAGACCTAGCACATTAAAGTCACCAACAGAGATATGTAGGGTGATATAAATATTGCCAAATTGAAATTTTTCGTAATGCCCATTATGATTCTATAACCAAATAGCATCGACTTAAGGAATATTAAAATCCATTTTTCAAGAAACATTTGATTAACTAAAGTTGTCAACAGCTCTTAATGTTCCTCCCTCAAGTTTCATTGTAGTTGCATCGTAATCATGATCCTTAGGGAAAATGTAAAAGCTATCATTAAAATAATGTGTGTTTATGAAATATTGATTAAACCAAGTTTCTGTTAAACAAATAATGGAGAAATTAAATAGTAAAACATTTTCATACAATTCACTGGATTAAGTCCTTAACCCTCTAACATTTTTATAGTATAAATTCCAGATATTATACTTTTCTGTTTTTCTGTTCCTTATTCTGAATTTACGGTGCCTCCAGCCACCTCATTAGCTGACCCTCGAGATGCTTCAGGAGTATTTTTTCTTCCAGATGGCTCGGGATTGACACTTTGAGAGGAACTGCTTGTCGGGGTTGTAACTTGAAGCAAACAATTGTTCGTTTTGGAGACGTACATAGAAAGGGGCTATTAGAAAGCCAGAAGGCCAAAAGATTGTGTTGAAAATACGATCATAATCAGATTCAGCAACTGCTATATAAAATGAAGAGTAAATATACTAACGGATTTTCAGTTTGACCACCTTTGAACTAGTAACATTAATTTGCATGTCTACGTATGACACAACATGGACATCTTGTGCAAAACCGGGAAACGAAAATTGATTTCGTGCGGGGCCTGATAGGTTTTGGAAACGGTTTTGAGCTGCACATTGTTTCGGACGTCGAGGTGAACATGTTTCTTCTGCGACACCCTGCTTGTAAGTCGCTGACCCAGATTCTCGAGGTGGTTCTTTCACGCGACCACTCACTTCAACGAAGCCATCAACGTCAGCAGCTGACTACGACGCAATGTGCCGAAAAGATGCTTTGTCTGCAGAGGAAGGCTGCCTCATAGCGTTTCCACTTGGTGCCCTAATGACGGCACTCTCCACTTGATGGTTACCGTTATTTTTCGTAGATATGCTTTTTTTTTTTGTGATTGCCAGACGAATTCCCTTTTCCTTACAATCTTACTAGACTTTTTTTTTTCCTTGACAGTATTCATGCAACCGTTATGAGAACAATGGTCACAGTTTTGCGCCTCGTGTCCTGCAGATAACACACTTTCAAACATTGCCCGCAACACAGTGATTTCCTATTTAAGGACTTTTGACTTGATTCGTTAAGAAGTCAATTTTTTTCGCACAGTACATTAAACAAGGCCTCAACTCCCATATCTAACCTGTTAGGTGACTGCTGTGTATTTTTTTTCTTCTTTTAGTGATGAGACGCCATCTGTTGGCGGCTTCATGATATAAAGAATAACTTGCCAAGATGTATAATCCTGAGAGGTCTTCGAGTTTTAGTTCTCAGAGGATATGTGTCACGTTTCAGAGAATAAAAATTGAACATGTTACTTTTTTTTTTATTAGAAGTTTCACACGCATAGGACTCACTCTTTTTTTTTTTTTACACCAAGTCGTGTTCGCGAATTTCATATGGAGACGCGTATACAGCTCGCACATTTTAAAAACTCTTTTCTTCCATTAAAAAAAACCTTTTCACACACCAAACAAATGTCAACGTTAGGAAACATGAAATACCTTTTCAGAGTATAGTTTTTTAAAAAGTTACACAGAAAAACAAATTAAGACCGACACAATTCAGTGGCATCCTGTAGTTGGTGTATACTACACACCATTATCCTACGTACACCACATCGCGATATATAATATTAAAAAAAAATAAGATTGTTAACACATTAAATGTTCACATATAAGTTCGGTTAAAATTAAAAAAGTCGCAAGAATTTATAAATTTTGACTAAAAAGGTTAAATACTGATTTCTGGATGATTTGTATTTAACTTTTTTTCTAACCACACTTACTACATAATTAAACTATTACGATTCTTCCTTACGAGATCCTTTCAAGGAACTAAGCAAACATGTAGCGTTAGCCTCTATATAGAAACAACTCGTTCTCCTGACCAATTGCTGACCAGAGTATTCCAATGATACATAAATTAAAATGAAACACTTCCCTAGTTTAGCTCCTCTAAGAGGTTCAGTGAGCACGCGGGATAAAGGTTCAATGCCCTGCCACATTCGCGCATTAGCGTCTGTCAGCTCTGTCTGACCGCGTTGTCCGATAATGCTGTCTGATACGTTTTCTGTAGCAGCGTGCCACATTATCTTGTCTGATGCGTCTGGTTCACATGAAAACACGAACAAGAGCATCACGTAGATTTATATAGATAGGTATTATGGCTTTACTCCATAGATTTATACAAACTAGAATGCCGAATTTTTTTTTTTTAATTTAATTAAGAGTGTAATATATATTTGGGCCAAACCTATTATTTTTAATACTTCATAAGTTTATAATTGTACTTATTTAGATTTTAGGTACTTCGTTTTTCGTTTCAAAACAATTTAACGGAAAACGAATTTCACAAAATGGTGCCTATAGGCTACAAGTTGAAACAAGAAAAAAATATAACTTATATATGGATGAAATTATTTTCTTGCGAGTATACGGTTTGTTTTTATAACGGTTCCCATTGGCGAATATCGTACGTGACGTCAGATGCAGATGTTGCAGTCCGGCCTGTCTGACCTTGGGAGTCAGAGTTTGCCAGCTCCGGTCGGACAGATCAGTTACGCGCGACTGTACCTTCAGCAGCTGACGTCATAGGTAGAGACCGGAAAAATTCTCGGGTTCAATGACCTACAGGATAGACTCCAATATCCTCTACACACTCGGGAAAATGCCACCTGTACATTGGCTGCTGACTTGTGAGTCGTCTCGACTAAGTGGACTGTGATCCGACACTTCTATGAGTGAGGGTCTCTAATTTGGCCACAGTCCTCCAGATTAACAGTGAACCAGTGGTAGAAGCAGCGCTAAGGTATAATTATTTGAATTTTAGCATAACACGAAATGAATCCGCGAATTTTTCAGGTCTCTAGTCATAGGTGACGTGAAGCCGTCAGATGCCGTGTCCTCGGACGAACGACGGACTCGACTGCGTGAGAGCGACAGGCCCTCTGACGCGCGACGTGGGGCAGTCAGCCAGTTTTACCAACCACTCAACGCTAAATTAAAACCTTGCACAAATTTTAAAACTATTCAAGCTGTCGTACTTCACTAAAATTTAAGAAATTAGGTTTTTGTTTGATTTTTTTTAAATTTATTAAACCCTAAAATTGTCACGGCGTTTAATTATAACTAACCGAATTTTTTTTATGAATTTTAATAACGAGTTAAAATTGTAGAAAGTAACATGGCGTGGTGCAAGTGATCGACGTGCTGGCTGCAAGGAATTTCATTCAGTAAACGGAATGTTTGCGAAATATAAGTGAATATGTGTGTTGTTCCTCACTTTCCCATTGTTAAGTCTCCATTTTCCTCATACAGAATTTAACCACATTCTGATTATTTGTTATCAACCTACTTACTGGATAGTATTTATCAGTGGTGCGAATCTGATGGCAAATGGGGGAACGCGGAAATTCTCTAGAAGTAGGAAGAGAGTTATGCTCGCGGGTGCACAAGTCATCTCTGGATAGGGTGCTTGTATGTTTTAAACATCAATCCCTCACTTAGCACGACTAATGCGTTCCTAAAAATGTTCGTGTTATTAGAAATCGCGTATTCTGAAGCATTAGTTTCCATTAATAACAAGGCTTATTTATTTAATGTGTTCAAAAATTATGTAGAAAAATATCATTTACTTAATATAAATGCATAGAATAACACTCACCGATAAATATGTCACACCATTTATCTTGATATGCCTCCCATCGAACTTTGTATGACAAATACGATACCGCGCAACGGGAGATAGTGGTTATGTACTTTATCGTCAGTCGGCTGATGGCTGACTTGCCTGCCCGGGAGTGACCTTCAACTCACGTCGCATACCTTTCCAAATCATCCTTTACTGACAGTGAAACCGATATCACAGTCCGGATGGTTACATTTTAATTTTTCAAAAAGTAAAGTGCTTATTCGCGTATCACCACCTGGTTCACACCAATCCTGTCAGGTCAATGATTTTTTTTTCATTCTTACATTCATTTAACAACCTTTTCCATGTGAATCATCCGTTCATTTTTGTTCCCGTATCTAATGTCAAATATACTCCCGCTAGTACAACCAACACACCAGACTTATATAAACTTTTCATACTTCGTATGACTGTGCGTACAGTTGACTTGCTTAAAACTAAAGTGCGACCAACATAAGTGGCCTTCATGACAATCTGCGCACCGTAATACTTCTAGATTTGTCTCAAATACTTGAACCATGATTCCACTTTGATTCCAACTGCAGGTGATTACGCACGTACAGTTACCGGTAGATTAATTGGCAGACGTTGCTTTTGTTTATGTGAATTCGCTGCCACTGGCTAGACTGAGTTCACGGCACGGTCAGACGTGCTAAGTGAGGGATTGGTGTACTGCCCATGTGTTGGTCTACATGCATGCAATAAGCAGAAAACCTTAAAGTATAAAATAAGGTTTCCATAAAACATAGTGTTGAGATTAAAAATTTTCAACCCCGTTTCACAGTCGCGTTTTGGCAAACGCTAGCGGGCTCCTGTCCTGAGGGGCTTCTTAATTCCATGTTATCTATACTTATAGTTTTTGAATAACACGCATCATTTTTTAAACTTGCGATCCACTTACTGTGAATTAAAAGCGTGAGCGTGGCTAAAACCACACTCATATTGCTCATGATTGCGATCTTGTGTCACAGTTATGATGATAAAACGCGGAGAATCGATAGCATTGAGTGTCCCCTCTGTATTTACTCCACGGAGCCTCGCTTGCGAATGACGGGGGAACGGGTTTGTGGTGACGTCGAGAAAGGCGATACTCCGCCACGACTTTACCTGAGGTGGAGGGGAGGTTTGATGGGTGGGGGTAGGATGGTCTAGGTGGGGGGTAAGGGAGGTGTAAACTCCTCCTTGACACGAGACAAGATGACGACGGGCTGGATTACCTAACCTCAAACGATATGCGTTAACTATCCTGCCCGCGAGACCGTATTGAACAGTTTCCTCTTCTCTCTCTTTCTCTTTCTCTTTCTCTTCTCCTCCTCGCTGACTCTTACGCTTCATCTCGCTCTGCGAGTTCTTGTACGAATAAAAATTTCCTTCCTTTATTTTGTCTCGCGCTTTCTTTTCCTCTCTTCCCAAAAGCGGATCTGTTTTATCGACCCCCTCCCCTCCCTTTACGAACAGCTTGTCGATCGGCGTGTTGACATCATTCCCGTCTCCCGAGCGCAAAAAAAAAAAAAAAACTCGGCCAGACTACGGGAGAAGAGAAAGGGGAGAGGGTCGGCGACGGACGGCGATTGGCCAGGGGCGAGCGCCAATCACAGCCCGTGGAGGCATCGTTCAGGGACTTTATACGGGAACAAAAAACCGCGTCGGAGTCATTAATATTCCCTCTCTCCCGGCGGATCTGGTGGGCCACTACCTCCCTCCCCCTTCCGTCTGGCCAGCCTCTTCCCCTTCGAAGGCGAATCTCTTCCCTCCCTTCGCAAAAGTTCGGTTCCTGGAGAGGGGGAAGTGGGGTGATCAACGAGGGGAAGGAGCTGCGATGCTGAACGAAAAGGGACTAGGAGAACAAAGAGAGAGAGAGAGAGAGAGAGAGAGAGAGAGAGTTTCGCAAGAACATACCAGAAAACGATCTTGAAGAGGCCCAAGCCACACCGCGCAGAGAAAAATAGACGCAATTGCTTCACATCACTAGCTTCCCTGGAGCTGAAAACATGTCCGTGCATGACCATTTAAAAGAAACAAATGTCTGCTTTAGAACCTGGGTACGGTCAAGGGATCTGACTGCAGAGTTAATGTTTTTGCAGTACTGGAAACAGCTTTTAGAATTTTCGTGAGTTTTTGTTTTGACAAATCGCCCCTTCCCCCTTCCCGCCTAAGTAATAAATGGAGAGTTTTGTATCGTATGGATTACCGCTCATTTAAATAGGGAAGCTTACATTTAACCAATTGCAGGCTCTCTTTAAAAGCCTATTCTAACGCATTTATGATGTCCTCAGTAGAATTATTTGGGTATTTCTAATACCTCAGTTCACTGTCATATAAAAATCATTTTTTTCAATAAAATCTTAAATAAATATAATAGTTATAAAAAACCTGAAATTCAATATTTTAGCGATAAAAAATTATTGAATCTTTAAACTACGAGCAGTAGTCTAGGTATATTAAAATAATATTATATCATTTTAATAAAGTTTTCGGTTTTAGTTGCATATAAAAGTTAATAAATTATAAAATTGCTTTGTGATTTCGAAATGGAGTGAAAT
Organism: Bacillus rossius redtenbacheri; assembly: GCF_032445375.1. Classification (NCBI taxonomy): domain Eukaryota; kingdom Metazoa; phylum Arthropoda; class Insecta; order Phasmatodea; family Bacillidae; genus Bacillus; species Bacillus rossius. The sequence continues at coordinate 26,400,239 of NC_086335.1, read as the reverse complement.
GGAAAAAACGTAACTCAGAATATCTAAATCTATCGTGTAATGGTGCTTGGAATGTACAGCTCTTTTGGTTTTGAATTATTTTTACAAATAAAAATAAGGTACAATTTGATAGGCAACTATGTGAGAAACAAATTCTGTAAAAAGTTAGTGATTTTTAAAGCCCAAACAATCATAAACAGCACACAAAAGCAATGATTAAAAATGAATATATATATATGTGTGTGTGTGTGTGTGTGTGTGTACAAAAAATTTCGCAAAGATATATTTCGTATTTTTATAACTGTATTATAACAATTCGCTTGAATATCTGTTTAATTTTAATTGAGCACATTTAAAAGCTTTGTTTCCAAGACCTAATTTCGCACAGTTAGCCTACGTATTCTTGAACATAAACGTTGTCAATTGACGCATTTACGATGTAAATAAATGTAAGGATTATTTTATTGTGTATTCCAATTCACAACGGTATGTGTGTGTGTGTATATATAAAACTAAGCGCCAATAGCATCCTGACGTCACATAGATACCAGTAAAAATACAACGTGATTCGTGTCCTGGGTAACTAGGACACCTCGATAACTCTACATTCTCATTGTCTCGTATTTATACAAGAAAAAATAATCGAAAAATAAAAAAATTAATTTAGGCATCAGACAAGAATAAATAAATAGGGTAAAACCGGGTGTGATGGCGCACCGGGGGAGACGGCGCAGTGGCTGTAGTTGGCACGGTGCCCGCTAGATCGCAGCTCTAGGTACCTTGGATTGTTCTTGCGTAACGCAGTTGTAATGTGCGCTTGTTTAAGCTGCGGCAGACTGTTCGATTTCGTTGAAATCTAAGGATTTTCTTGGTGAGTACTTAGTTTTAGCGTTGAATTTTCGTGTCATGTGAGATTAAAATCATAATTGATGAAATGGTTTTAATATTTGTTCTTAAACGCAACCGTATATGTTCATTTATACCTCAGTGGATAGTTATGTACGTTTTCAGACATATTGGTTTCCTGGTTCTCTAAGTGCCTCACTGCGCCATCTCACCTTGAGTTTTGGTACAGATGGCTCACTCAGTTTGCGGGTGAGATGGCGCATATTGTATTAAACCATGAAAATTTTCTTTTTGTTTATTTGAGCACGCATGCTTTGTTGTTTGACGAGTTGACCATTCATCGTAAAATTGGCTTAAATATTATACATGTATTCGTATATTGTATGTAAAAAAAACTCATAAAAATATATTCGAATGTTTAATTGTTACATGTTTAGCATGAAAAATTCTTGTAAATAAATTTTCCCAGATAAAAAAGTGGCATAAAGTTGTGATAGTCAACATTTAAGAAAGTGTATATTAAAACCAAAGTTTTCGTGTTCACGCCATTCTTTAGTTAAAATTTTAGAGAGTAGTGTGCACATTCATGTGCTGTAGTTTTTAACAAAATGGCATATTTGTTCTTTCAGGAATGAAATGGGCAGAATATACATAAGAAAAGTTGGAACACATTCTAGAGGGCAGTGGTCAGAAGAAAATCTCTGCGAAGCAGTGGCTCGTATCAAGGCTGGAGACATTAGAATAAGAGAAGCGGCGAGGTACTACAACATCCCAGAGAGCACTTTACGTCGAAGAAAAAGTTCTGGTAACGTAAAAAAACTTTCTCTCGGTCCACAAGCTAGTTTGGGAGCTGAAAATGAAAGGCGTTTGGTATCACACATTAAACGACTTGCCTCATTGGGTTTTGGACCTACCCAACGTACAGTCCGTCAGTTAGCATTTAACTTTGCTGAAAGGCTTAACGTTAACCACCGTTTCAACAAGGTAAAAGCAGAAGCTGGTTATGATTGGTTCCAATCATTTATGGAGCGAAACCCAGACATCAGTTTAAGGCAATCACAGGGCTTGTCTGTAGCACGGGCGCACGGGTTGTGCCGGGAGGAAGTTGACGAGTATTTTGCATTGTTGGAGGAAATAACGATAACGCACAGTTTATTTGACAAGCCAGGTAACATCTTCAACGTAGATGAATCAGGCATTCAACTGATCAATAAACCGGGCAAAGTTTTGGCTGCCAAAGGTTCAAAAGATGTTTTTAGTCTAACGTCTGGTGAGAAGGGGGAGACTATCACAGTGGTTGCTTGCGTTAATGCAGAAGGTAGGTTTTTGCCGCCTACAATCATTGTCAAAGGGGTTTACAAGAAGAGAGAATTTAGTGATGGGCTTCCTCCAGGTTCAGAGGTTTATATGAATTCAAAAAAAGCCTATATGAATTCGGAGTTGTTCTTGAAATGGTTCAGAGAAATGTTTTGTTCCAAGAAACCTCCTGGCACTAATTTGTTGATTTTGGATGGGCATGCCTCACACTGTAATTCAGTAGAACTGTTAGAGCTGGCTGATGAAAATAATGTAGTGTTGCTATGTCTGCCAAGTCATACTACACATGCCTTGCAGCCACTTGACAGGTCTTTTTTTGGCCCACTTAAAAAATATTATAACCGAGAAACACAGGCTGCTATGAAGTCAAAAGGTAAAGAGGGTCTCACCAAATCAAGAGTAGGCCATTTACTAGGAACAGCATGGAAAAAAGCAGCATCGGTAGAAAATATAGTTAGTGGATTTAAGGCATGTGGCATATATCCATTTAACCCAAATGCAATACCAGACTACATGTTTTCCATTTCAGATGCTGCTCAAACTGTAGAGCTTCCCAAGACAAATCTGCCTGATTCCCTTCCTACGACTTCGACTCAATTAACATCAGACAATGTTGCGCCAGCTCAGCCAGGCCCCTCTTCTCTTCCATGTGTCTCATGCCCTCTTTCAAAATGTGACAAAGCTTTAAGTAACCACTCTACACCCACTAAAATTTTGAATGATATCAGTCCATTACCCCAGATGGTAAAGCCAAAACAAATTAGAAGAAAACAATCTGCTGTGGAGCTCACCGCTCGGAAAAACGTTGAAAAGAAGAAGAAGAAGGCAACAAGACAGAAAATGAAGAATGAAACTGTGGATCAAAAAAGAAAAAAATCAGTGAACCGTAAGAGTATTCCTAAACCAAGAGACAATGTTCCTACCTACAGCGACGAATCAAGCGAAGTTGATGATCCTGTTTCAGATGATACAAATCGTTGTGCGGAGTGTTGGGAAAACTATTTTGTTACTCAAAAAAATGTAGACTGGATCAAATGCTGTAAGTGCGGGAATTGGTTGCATGAAACATGCTCAGTTTACAAAAATTTGTGCAACGATTGTGGAAGGGCTTCGGCAAGGAAGACAAATCTCAAGAAACAGAAGTAGATAGATAAGAATTCTGTGCTTCAATTTCAAAAGAAGTGATAACTTCAAAACGAACTGATCACTTATTTTTTTGAATTCAATATCTTTAATTTTACATAAATGAATGCCTGAGAATAAGTTTAAAGGTATATAAGGAATATATTCTTTCAAAATTATTAGCATAGGTCTACTTAACTACCACTACAAATTATAGGAAACTTGACTTGCATGTTATGTCATTTTAAAGTGGATAATTTTTGCAGCATTAATAATGTTAGTAAGTGTTGTTAAGGGATGTGTTTTAAATAGTACTTTGTCTACATAAAATTATTTGGATACTTTTGTTACTACTTTTAATGTCTGCGCCATCTGTCCCGCACTGCGTCAACTGTCCCATACTCCTGCGCCATCTCACCTTGATGTTCAAGGAGAGATGGCGCAAAGCAACACTTAGAAAAATGGGGCCATTTTTTATAAAAAAAATATATTTTATTAGTATCGAGGTTTTGAAGCAAAAATTAAGAGTTAGAGTTAATATATATCCATTAACATACAGCGTATTATCAAAAATAAAATTTCTATAGCATTTACTACGAAATGTGCGCCAACTAACCCTGTTTTACCCTAAATACCAAATCCTTGCAGGCTTATTTCAATTTCAGAGTTCCCTCCAGTTGAGAACATGTTTATTATCGGGTTCCACAATGAATCGCGATTCATCGGAGATCGTAACGTAGTTATCTCCATCCACGATATTCCTCCGCCTGGACTCTACGGGTTGAGCCGTGCTCTTTAGTTAGCGGTACGCACGCCACGGGCCTGCGTGCATAGAGTCCACCTGCACGAAGATGGATAAGAGTGTTTGAGATGACACCCTGATCCTGTGGCTTTTGGCAAGGCACGTTGCAGTGGCGTGGGGGCTGTCAATGGACGCTGCTTGTAGCTTACACCACTGCTGAGAACACATATACTCTGCTCTCCTTGAATATTGAAGTGAAACTTCTAATGCGACTTCCAACAAGGTTGCGTTAAACGTTTAACGCTCCTGGGGAGGGGGACTAGAAAGAGACAGCGAGAGTGAATGCGTGGCACTCGAACGCATGCGCGAGCGTTAGCAACGAGTAGCGTCCAATATTCCAACTAACTAAGTAAAGAGTAAGAAAAAAATAAAGATCCTGATAGTTTGTAGTGTCCCCATATTTGTTTCAATTTTCAATACCTTTTTTGTATATTACAATTTAAATTGCAGAAAAAAATCATGATTCATAGACACATAAATAGTGAGTGTGTGTCATTTCTCTATGTCCACGAGGTCTCGCCGCGTCAATTTTCTCCTTGAGGCGAACCCATCCGCTTAGTTAAATAAACAGCTTTTATCGTTGAATGATTTCATCATTTATTTTAGTTTGATTTGATACAATATGATTTCACTAAAATTCAATTTCTACCCCTTCTTATTTTCATTTCCCCATTACGAAGTTTCACTTCTTCCGCGCGGAGGGACTCCACGCACTATTTTTTTTTTTTTTTGACCAGTGTGTTCCACACACCAACATTCACGCCAGTAACACCACTAACGTACAGATCGCCTGCGCCTCGTCACAATCTCAGCACGTGTGACATTGTATCCAGCTAAATACAAACTTATACGACACAGCAAGAGCGAAGAGAGAAGAAAGAAGTTCTTCATTTTGTTGTGGTCGTTCTGTCCTTTGCTATTTTGAATTGCAGATGGTAGGCAGAGGCGTAATTTCAGCTTTTCAACTGGGGTGGAAAGGCGTACCGGGGGTGTAATTGGGGTGAAATTCCCCCACGTGTAAAGGTTTTCCGGGGTCTTCCCCGGAGAAATTTTTTAAAAACTTGCATTTAATTGTTAGTATTCTTACTGGTTTATAGCTATTTCCAGACTATTTTCCCCACAAATCACAAAACAATATCTTACTTTCTCTTCTTACCCTAAAAAATGCATTGTTAATTAATACCCAAAACATTCATTAGGTAGGTATCATCTACACACAACTCAAGAGTATGCCTATTTTTAATTGATTGAGTGTTTTCTGCCTGATCTTTATTCCTGTAAGTAAAAATGTCGGAAACGAAATGAAAAATTAAGAACGTGCCTTGCTTTTAAAATTATGTTTTACAATTGTTCGTAAATTATTGATATTTTAAATTCAAAATGGGGTGCTAAATACTTGTTTGGACCATTCTGGGGCAGCAAACGCCACCCCTTGGCACCCCCAAATGACGCCTAAGATGGTGGGGTAGGTGGCGGCAAAAGTGTAACAGAGCGTTATGTATTGTGTAAAGATCATAAAGCGTGGTACTGCATTGCTATTTATCACCATGTTTGTTCCAATTCCAATTGTATGGTGACACTGAGCAATTGTGTGTGACGAGATCTTGTGGCTGCTGATAGGCCTACGTCAATTACAAATTTAACATACTATTCTGAAGCCTCTTAACGCTACTAGAAACTTAATTTGAAGGTTTATGTAAGTATTACAACAAATTATTTACACGTAAACTGAAAATGTACCTGTAAATTCACCTTACAAACGCAAATTTTTCAATCATAAACTGAACCAACAAGTAACTTGCCGAAAACACAGACGGTAGCAGAAGAGTAGCCAGGCCTACCAGCGTTTGAAATTTCGCACCCATGAGTTTTTGAAGTGTAAACATCTCAACTCTCGATATACGGCATTTGTTAGGGAAAATTTCGTGAGAATGAAAATGTGTCACAACGATAGCGGACCCTCAAGTAGCAACATAAATCCGTATATAGTCACTTTCGTAAACATTAGGGGACATATCAAACGTATAAGCGAGCCAAATGAAACATTATGATAGTGAAACTATCCTGGAATATGTTTGGAAAACTAAAATAACCGTTGTAAGAAGTATTCACAAGTTTTAAAATACCTTAGAAAACTGACATTACAATGTAATAATATATATTCTCCTACTTATGGCTCAAAATGCTAAGTAGCAGAGCGGTAGAGTGCGCGCATTTTAAACTCAATAGGCATGAATTAAATCTCGTCAACGCAATTTTTTTAATTTTAAAATAATCTTATAAAATAATAATCTAATAAAATTATACCGTTGAATCAGCTCAATAAGGTAAAGGTTAGTTTTTAGGAAGATTTACAGACTTAATTCAGCCGTTTAAGCAAACAAAATTTTTCAAAGTGTTTTACAATGTTTAAGTTTATTATTTTATTAATTCCATAGAAGTATAACTTCTAACGTTTGCGGGAACTTTATAATATTAATTTTTAATTGAATTTTAACAAGATGGAGACTATTTTAATATTTTCCTTGTCGAAAATCCGGTCCAAAGGCACTTTTTTATCGGAGCCATTTCAAATAGTTTAAAATTTCCTGTTGTTTCGTGCTTCTCTGGTATCTGCGTTTTCTAGCGGTGGGAGTAGAATGAGGTGAGTGATTAGCGACCTGAGATTCTTGAAAAGCGACTGTTTTATTTATCACGCTCTGCATTATTTTAAAGAATTCTACGTTAAATTTCAAGACAGAGTTTCGTATTTTCAGTTTATTTACAACTTGAAAAACATAAGAAAACATGAATTTGCTCGTTCCCGAGGTTAGATGTTTACATTGGTAACACTGGTGGGTACTGAAAATCTCACTCGCAATTCTTTCAAGCTTTTATTTTTGTTGCATCATGTTTGGCAACTGACTCCTTCCATAAAATGTCAAATGATAGTGATACGTTATATAAATTTATAGACAGCTTGTTCCAAGGACTGTTTTTGATTGAGGTTTCTACGCATGGTGGTAAGAAGTAAGAGTGTTAGTGTATCCAATCTTTGCCATGTTAGAACTTGATGTCAAAATGAGAACGACCCACCATCTTCCTTTCCCATCTGGATAGAAAACCAATTTTCGCTTATGATGAATTTTAATGCAAATTATTCGCAGATGTGTTATCATTTACACCATGGCATTTTTACGATTCTTCCTAGCCAGTTTCTTTCAAGCTATTAAACAAACTTAGAGTATATGTACCTTTATACAGCTAATATATGTTTTGCTATCCAATTAGTAATAATAAGACTTCAACTTCAGAACAGACACCGACTCCATAGACTAATACCGCAATGGTTCCACGAGTCAGTGCATGAAGTTAGAAATAATAGTTCGGAGACGGCATGCTCTGATGATGTTGAAGTCACTTTTTAACTTCGCCATCGCCATATTTTTCCAGCTAAAACTATGCGGAAAAATGTGTTTGTTAACATCTGACGATAGTTAGTAAGTATTGATTAGAATCTCGTCGTTGAAAACCCGCCAGTTTCATAAAAAAAAATAATTCTGGACCCGCCGCATAAAATTTGCTGCCTGAATTATAAACGTTGCTTGCCACCATTGCCCGCAGATGGCAGCACGAAACAAACAGAAATTATGAACTTTTATATAAAGCTCCGATAAAAGAAAAAAAAATTGATAAATCCTAAACCTTGGCCTTGGACCTAATTGTCAACAAGGAATTTTATTCAAATACTTTCCATCTTATGAAAATCAACCAAACAGTTAATAATTTATAGTTATCGTTTACGTTAGAATTTATAATTATATGGCATTACTACATTATAAACCTCAAACATTTTAAAACACACATTTTTTTTTTGCCCAAAAGACTGAAATCAGCTGTAAATAATTACTACACACAAACCTTTATCTTATTGAGCTGATTCTACGTTTTACTATGATGTTATTAAAAAAATTTGTTGTCTGTAAAGTCGGTTTACGGACGATAGTTTAATGTGACAACGACATAACAAAACATTGATGAAATGATTGCATAGGCTACTTTTATGAATATAATTGAATCATTTTTATTGAATTATTTCTATTTTGTATGGATACAAAGAAGGAGTGAAATGAAATCTACAATTTAATTGATAAATTTACTTTTATTTGCACTCAATACAAATATGTTTATTACTTTAACGAAGAGATTATTTAAACTACAACTTTTATGCATGTTTGTTATTTAACTTCTTCCAATCTGTGTTATTCTGTTAAGGATAGGACGATGATAGGTAAAGTAGGAAACGAATGGGAGTGTTTCAAGTTTAATGTGCCCCGAAAAAGTCACATCGATGGTCGTTCCAATCGAGTGGAAGAGAGATAAATGCGGCGCAAGCGTACAATTTGCGTAACGGGTCACAGCGTAACGGGACAATGTGCGTTACGGGACACTTTTTCGTGCGTGCAGCCGGCGTTCATCGATTTATTTGACATTTTCACGTCAAAAAAAATGGGGTGTGGCTGTGTCATGGACACGGTCGTGTGTTGTACGTGAATAGGCCTACGTGTACGTAACAAGTAATATTTTCTATAAAAAATATAAAATACGCTATTTTATGTATGTTATAATTATGTTTGAACTCTTTGAAGTCGCGTTTAGACCGACATTAAATATGTTTTTTTTTTTTTTTTAACACCATATGTATACACCGTAACTATTTTACACTAATGTTTTATGTATGCTATCGATAGATTTTGACGAGAGCTGTCAAATTGAAACCTAAACGAACGTCATAGATTCTCTGAGTCAAAAGTTATACTAAATGTAAATCTCGAAACGCAGCAAAATGACCTCAAAATGGCGGCGCTTCTCCCTTCACCGCGCGCGATGCGTCACAGTCCTCACTTAGCGTAACGAATTCTTTGATCCTTTAGCTATCCAGTGGTGTAATTAAATTTTTGGAAGGAGATGATAGATATGTAGCTGCAACACCAAACTGTATCCCCCGATTTTGTTATCATTCGTTTTTTGTTAATTGCTGCCTCCCACTATGGAAGTATTTTTAAAGAAGTATTCACGTCAAAAAGCGCGCAGGGAATACTGGGCGTTTATCACCGAACAAGAGGGGATGAGTAATGCAGTCGAGATAGCGTAACTAGATCCTCGTACTCACAGTGGGTTTTGGGTACGAGGGGGAGTGTTTTTTTTTGGGGGGGGGGGGTTGGGGGTGAAGAGACGAATTTATGCCCGCGAGAGTGCGCTGCGGGCATTTGTATTCCGGCGGAGGAAGAGACGTGGCGCATCGCTTATGACGCGCGTGACGAATGTTCAACGCCGCAGCGCCTGGCTCTGTTCGAAGGTAGGTATCGCTTTACCGCTCGGCCTCCGCGGTGGTCGCAGCGCGCATTACCGCTCATTAGACGCCACCCCGGGTTGTTTATGTCGCCCTGGTGGCGCGCCGGGTCGCCGCACACACACAGAGAAAAAAAAAATTCCCTGCTTTCACAAAATATACCTTTCGGAAACCAGTTTGCCGTGATACTACTAGAATGATATTGCAACTCTGTACAACACATGGCTGTGATTATTTTTTCATATTCCAAATACTTTTATTTTTCGAGATAATACTGAATATTTATAACGAAAATTGGCCCATAAATATGTATGCTAGTTGATGTTTTCTTCAAGAATAATTTTTTTTGGAACATTAAATAATCAGAAATTATTTTGTTTTAATATGTTTATTAATGTGTGCAGTTAATACTGGGAAGCCATTAAAGGAATTATTACAGGTAGTACTCCAGTACTATGACAACACAAAGCATTAATACCTTGTATTATTGTGAACAGTATTTTGTACTGATAAAGTTGAATTTCATGTAAATGTACAAATAGAGACATATGTAATTTTAAATGAATATTTCTGTTCCAATTACAAAAAAAAACTGCAGATTGTTACCTGCGTTTACGCGTTTTATATCTGTGTATGTGTGTGAGTGTGAATTGCGTGACCTATTTCACACCTATCCGTCAGTCGGGAGTAGTGTATAAATAGTAAGTATGTCAGAGCGCTGGGTTCTGGGTGTGTTGTCGTTGTCCGCCATCTTGGATTGTGACATCACGGCGGAAGTCTTGGATGACCTTGACCTTCAAAATTTGCCCAAAATTCGTCAAAATCCGCCAAAATTTCCAGTTTTTCGGGAAATAGATAATTTCCCTTTTCCTAAAAAATGTTGTAACGGAAATGGCAACGGTGACGTCATTATTCAAAAAAGCGGAATTCAAAATGGTGGAAATTTCGAGAAATCAAAATGGCTGGATTTAAAATGGAAGATCCAAGATGGTGGTTGTGGCATCCTTATTGTCATGGTGCGGCTCAGTGCAGCTAGCTCTTATACATTTTACGTTGATTTGAGGAATTTTTAAGCTGATGGCATTTTTGAGGACTAAAACGGGAAATTTTCCCTCAAAAGCGGAATTTTTCCCTCTAAGTAGAGTAATTCTTTATGTTTCAAGTTTTTTAGATTGGAAATTTGGCGGAATTTGGTGAATTTTGTGCAAAGTTTGGCAAATTTTTGGCCATTTATGCAAATTTAAAGGTCAAAGTTAAGGTCCAAGATCAAGGTCATCCAAGATGGCCGCCTTGACGTCACAATCCAAGATGGCGGACGCTGGCTCCAGCTCCACACCCTGCACCCTGTCCCCGGACATACCTTTTATACACTGCTAAACGATGCCGTATACACGATTTTGGGGAGGACCAGTGTACGAGACATGCCATGCTTGTCCGATGAACGTGGTGGTCGGGGAAACGGCACTTGACTGTCGTGCTAAGGGCGTGGAGAGCCGGCAGTTGCCACTGTGAGGGCTGGTCGTCGGTGTCGGCGTCGGCGAAACAAGATGGCGAAGATAGTGCGGGCGCAAAGGGACTGGAGAAGAACACGTGCAATGACCGATTTGATCATTGTTCTAACTGCCGACAGCCTTTTACTGGCGACGGGCAACCTGCCGCTCTGTCCTTTCTGCAGTGAGACGCGATGCGCCAGCTCGCGATTAAGTAACGTAAAATATACCTGGCAATAACTATCATTAATATGTGCTCAACACCTTCTTCCTTTGAATATTTCAAGCACACGCATTGCTGATTGGCAGCTTGGAGGGTGGCGAGCGCTGTCACCCGCCACCAGGGGCTCATGCGGCAATGGTACACGTCCAGGTACAAACAAGCACAAACAAGCACAAACAGCTTCTGCCAGCTTGTGGACCTATCCTTTGTTAAGCAAGGAGAGAGTTCTAGTACAAGTCAGAATTTTATGTATTTAGTTTTATTATTTTGTAATTTTTTTATTTATTTAATTTTAAATTATTTTATTTCAATTTTTATTTTAAATTTTTTTCAATGATTTGCTGATGTTGATTAAGGATAAAATACTTTAGTTTTCTCCTTGTACTACTGATTATTCCTGTCAATATTTTCATAGTATTCTTCATATGCTCCTTATTATTCCTGACAAGACTTCTGATGATGTTCCCCGAGTGCTTCTGTTTATTTCTGAGAAGTCGATCTCTGCACATTATATATATTTTTTTCCTTAATGAGACACACCATTTTATTAATAGTTACAGACTTTTTGGATTTGTTTAAGTTGTTGAGATTTGTGTGAACTAAAACGGGAAATTTTCCCTCAAAACGGGAATTTTTCCTTTTAAATAGGATATTTTGTATTTTTTCAGATTTTTTGGCATAATTTTTTTCCAAAATTGGATATTTTGGCGTATTTTGACCAATTTTGGGTAAATTTTAAAAGTCAAGATCATCCAAGATGGCCACCGTAACGTCGCAATACAAGATGGCGTCGTCAATCTTCAATCCACAACCTGAAGCCTGGGCCAGGGGGGAAAAAAAACCTCTGGAGAGGCAAAACGCAGTAAGCATCAACTTTGTCGATTACAATAAAAATTCTGGTTAAAGTAAAAAAAATGTAATTTTCGCTTCATATAAAATACCACTTTAAGAAGAAACAAGATAACAATTATCATCCCGGCATAGAAATTTTTTTTTTGATGTTATTCGTAATCATGCGCTACTCATATGTATCGAGCAAGCTAGAAGTAAAACGACACTTACTGTAACTCTGCCTGGTGTTTCAGTAAGAAAGGTTGCCGAGGCAGCCCAAATTACCAATTAAAATGTTTAACTTTGAAATAATTAAATAATTTCACATATTGATTGAGTAAGCAATATATAGGGTTTTTGTTTTGTATATTATTCGGAATTTTAGTATTCAACGACATAAGTTGAGTCCAAATAAAGCGCAGTAATGTTTACTTCACTTTTGTGAACATAAACAGATTTAATATTAATTATTTTTTTACTTTTTACCATTTTTATAAATGTTTGCATGGTTCATCTATCCCACAGTCCTATGGGTGAGATGATCCACATAGTATGGGATAGATAGACCAGGAATTCTATACTCTTAGAAAATCATAGTTACCTCAACAAAATAATTCCCTTTCGTAACTATTTTTGTTTTAATAAAGCATAGCTGGGAACAGTAAAAAAAAGCTTCAATTACATCTGATAGTTAAAATTACATGTAATTACCACATCATTTGGATTCGAAATGACATATTCCTTCTTTTTAGAATTTTTTTTCCACACTAGTTACACACATTTTCATACTGACTGCAGCCTTCGTGAAGCCAATAATAACATAACACATATTTCAACCACTCGTCGCATTTTTTTTGTTTTGTTGTAATCTTCTCCACAACCAACACATTCATTTTCATTCCACTCTTCTGATATACTGTCGCCACTGTCATCATTTATAACTGGAGAGTCGTCTTCACTTTCCGATTAATGTGGCAGACTTGAATTCATTTTAGTTCTTCTTCCTTTCCTCGTATAAAAATTGGTTTTCCTGTTCTTGTGCATGTGTCCACCTCCTGTTAAGTTTGACAATTTTTTTCTTCTAATTTTGACTTCGTTCTTTTTCTTGTTTACTTTTTTCTCTTTCTGCTCTTTGTTCAATTTATTTTCTTGATATCCTGTTTGTTTTCTTTTCTCCTCCTTTAGAACTGCTACATTTTCAGGAGAGTTGAGAATTTTAGCCAGATGTGCTGGTTTACCCCTTCGTCGTACTGATTTAGCTTTCGATACCAAGGGCACTGGAGAAATATCACACAGCATTTTACTAGGTGTTAACTGTTTTGACGAAAGTTTTTATGGTTCCTTTTCAGGTGTAGCAATTTTACGTTTTTTTAAGTAAGATGTCTCACTTGGAAATCCCAAAGGACGGTGAAATATTTTTTGTTGCGGTCCCTGGAATAGATGTTTTGAGAAGTCTCAGGGAGAGGCGAGATGGTCTCTGACGAAGTTGCTGCAAGAGAACTTCGAGATATTTCTTGGAAAGACGAAACATTCTCTCCTGAATATACTAGAAGACATGTTTCAGAGTTGGTGCTACTTTCCTCAGTCGTAGGCGAGTCCATATGTTCAATTTCTGGCAGGGTCCCATCTGAAGCTAGGATCTTTCCAATGTTGTTTGTAGGAAAAGCATATTCTGGGAAAAGTAGCTTTAAATGCAGGGATGCCATTTTCAACTGATGCTGACTTGTCCCAGGCAGCACTCAGCATTTCTCCGAAATGTAGTCTTGTAAGTTTTCTTGGAGGATGGCTTGCCATGAAGTTGTTGCATACCTTAAAGTAGTATGACTTCAGTGACTTGAAGAATACCCGGTCTCATGGTTGGAGCCAATGAGTTGTGTGGCGTGGGAGACTCAGCAATATTATTCCATTGCTTTCTGCGGATTCAAGCATTTCTCTGTTGCTAGTGTGTGATGTATGGCCATCCAATGAGTAGAATTTTTCCTTGGGGTTTTCTTGGGGTGAAGTGGTTTCGAAGCCAGTCAAAAAAAATTTCGGAATTTACATAGGCTGATTTTGTGACATTTTAACAACAGATCCCGGAGGAATTCCATCATTTTACTTGTCTTTAGAGTTCTTTCCCTTGAAAATACAATATGGAGGAAGAAATGAACCATCTCCATTCACACATGCCAGAAGTGATATGGTTTCACCCCTTTTCACCAGACGTGATCAAAGATACACTCCGATAACCTTTTTCTGCAATAACTTCCCCAGGCTTATTGTTTAGTGCCAGGCCCGTTTCGTCCATATCTATACTAATATTATAAAGCTGAAGAGTTTGTTTGTTTGTTTGTTTGAACGCGCTAATTTCAGGAACCACTGGTCCGATTTGAAAAATTCTTTCAGTGTTGGATAGTACATTTATCGAGGAAGGCTATAGGCTATATAATATTATCAATAACATTAGGTATCCTTACTAAAAGTCCAATTTAGAATCAAATTCGTTGGAGGGAGTTAGATACAACATGCAGTACACGTACGAAGTGTTTGTTGACAATGCCTCAGGCGCTAGAAGTTTATTTCATATTGCCTAATAACATTGTTGCCACGCACTAGATGCCTTATCATTCTTAATTTTCCCATACAAGTAAAAAACACCCGTGTGATATTAACAACGAAGCAATCAGTACCCTCATATAGAATACATAGAGATAGTGTGAGGTATATATGTAGATATAAAGAGATAAATACAGATAGAGAGATACATAGATAGTAGTATGTTTTGGGGGCTACTGGCGCAGGGTCCAGGATATGGATTGAAGATTGTCAACGCCATCTTGGATTGTGACGTCACGGCGGCCATTTTTGACTCAAAAATTCCTCAAAATTCCTCAAAAATGACTCAAAATGTCTCAAAAAGTCCCGTTTTCAGGAAAAATTTCCCATTTTTGTCCTTAAAAATACCAGCATGTTTTCCGGAACATGTCCTGCTTTCCACACCTCCTCCCTCCCTGTACCTGCATCTCAAAGGTATAATCAGGGAACAGCTGATAGACGTGTTAGAATAGGCCTATCAAAGCTTCGACACAAACTTGTTGCCTATCTCAAGGACCCATGTTGCTTAGCTATAAAAAGCCTAAAAGCGGCTTAAGCATCCTTAACTCAAGCCACCGTTAAGCTGCTATCAGGAATTGACCTTGAAACCGAGAAGAGCGAATGTGTCAAGAACCTATATCGTAAAATGTTTGTTCGTGAGAAATGTCATAAGCAGTTTGCCAGAAAAGATAATATGAAAACGCACATGAAGACATGCAAAGGTCCTGCTGTGCGGCAGAAAGTAAAGGTTTCGGTGCAACAACGATGCATCGATGTGCATAAGAGTATGCCTGGAAATGGTACTACTGTTGCAACACCAGTATCTGGATCAGGTCTGAACCAATAGACCAATTTGGTCTAGCAGAGAATCCGCTGTGTGGGCACTGCCACACGGTGGATGATGTCAGACATGTGCTGCATGATTGTGAAAAAGTTGAGGATCTTCGTGAACAGCTGAAGTTCCACCTGGGTCTGATTGGGTGTGACTATGACCTTGCAAATGTGGTGGCGCGGAAAGAGAGTTGGGTTCTCTTCCGTGAATTTGCTCGGAGAGTCATAGTGAGACTTCAAGTGGCAGACGACACTGAGCCACTGGCTCCGTGAGCATCCTCCCTTGCAACTGTCAGCGGAGTAGTATTCAACTACTACTGAGATACTTGGATTATGTACTCCTGGATAAGGCACGCACAGGATCATTGACTACCTACTGGTTAGTCAGGGCCCTAATGGGGGACCTGGCCCCAGTAGATGGTCCTCAATTTATGGCAATACCTGGATGACTGATGGGTAGCAGGTGCTGAAGCATGTCTGGTAATTTGTATATGGGTATATAATGGATTTATAATCAATATAAAGGAATATAATCAATATATAAATTACATGTAATGGACATATAATTAATATAATGGCATATAAGGACATGTAATGGACTTATATATGTATATATATATTATGGTGTTGGTTTTGCTGGACTGTGAATGCGCCTGACTTGAACCCTTACCTGCATATAGCCCCATGTGGGGATTTCAGTCTACAGGTTCCTAAGAAGCCACTATGGGTTCCATAGTGGTGGAGGGGACATGTTTTCTGGATCTGGTAGTTTCAGTAGGAAGGGGCCCTGGACTATACAGATATGGAAGCAGACTCCCAATCTACCCTTAAAGGGCGCACATTTGGGAGGGGCGGAAGGTGGGTGCGTTGGCCTTCGGGCCTCCGAAAACATGCTGGTATTTTTAAGGACTAAAACGGGAAATTTTTCCTCAAACCGCGACTTTTTGAGTCATTTTGAGTCATTTTTGAGGAATTTTGAGGAATTTTTGAGTCAAAAATGGCCGCCGTGACGTCATAATCCAAGCTGGCGTCGACAATCTTCAATCTACACCCTGGACCCTGCGCCAGTATCCCCCAAAACATACTACTATATATATATATATATATATATATATATATATATATATATATATAGGACTATAGATGTCGATAGAGATAAATACATATTAAGAGACATGGATAGATTATTTGTATATGTGTAACTACTTCAAACATATTACAAAACAAAACTGAATGAGGCATTGCAATGCATGCCGAGCATTAGCTAGATAATGGAATCTTTTCAATATTAGTAATCCCTTATTTTTCAGTTTTTTTTCTATATTGCTTTATAGAGTCTAGATTACATACAGACCAGGTAAATAACTATAAACTGGCAGAACAACGTCTGTCGGGATCTGAAAGTGATATAAATTATATTGCACACTTGACATTCAAATTAAGAAGACAATTACTAACTACATCTGATCTCTAAACAGTTCCCCTTCACCCTGTGTTCAGCCCGGGCAACGCTGGGTACTGCAGCTAGTTGAATATATGCCCAGGCTTACCAATCAAGTGATATTCGAACATTAACTTTTGAAGCAAATCAAAATATTCCTTCACAGAAACTTTATTAATTCCCAAAGCATGAGCTACTGAAAGTCCTTCAGCTTTTCTTACAGTGAGATCTGGATGCCGAGATAAGAAAGATTTTAGCCAGTCGTAAAATGTGTGACTAAGATTCAAGCGTTCTGCCAAGTGAAAGGCCATTGATTGAACACTGTTTCTTGTTGGTGCAAATCCATGCTTTTGAAGTTTTTTTTAATGTGTTCAGTCATTTTTCTTTCATTTTCTTCACCTAATATAGATGAGGGACCAAGACTTCTCTTTGTGACATTATTGGATCGCTGTCTTTGTTTCAGCGTTGTTTTGGGCATCAGCTGCTCTACGCAGACTCTCCTCTGTCCACAAGCCTCGATTGGAAACGTTTTTGCGCTGGTAGAATGTTGGCATTTTCCTGCGGGAAAGAAAAGTACTCTGTGCATGAACTGCTAGTGTATAGTGATACAATAATTAAAAAAGTATCTAGTCTCAATATTTTAAGAATGCTTAGTAAAAATGCATTATTACAGTAGGGTTTTTTGGGATACAATTTTCGAAGCAATGCATCTAGCTTCTGCAACCATATTAAAGATAACACACCACAGTTTTGTTAGCATGATAAGTACTATATCTGCTAGTATAGGTAACTATGAACCTTTATGACAGAACGGTAATGCAACGTTATTCATTGTTATTATAATTAAAAATGTACAATTTTTGCGGGAGAATCAAAAGTTTTATTTTTAAAATAAAGATCAGACAAAACGGAAAATATTTTATTTTTATTAATTTTTGTATCTAGGCCTATTTTACTTCAATATAAAAAAAAACTAAAATACTTAAACACGGTTATTTTATTCATCCCAACCAAAAATTCTCTGTTTACCCTACAAATATACCATTTATACAATGTACACCAATAAAATAAGTGGTCCATCTATCCCTAAATGTTTGTGGTTCATCTGTCCCAAAACTATGGGAGAGATGGACCATTCTATAACTGCAATCATTTTTGGAAAACAAAGCTCCACGCACGCTACTGTGATGCAGAAGTTTCAAATTCATCTGTAACAACGTGAATATAATAAAACCCTGCATTAAAATAGTCAATACATTAAATTAATTGAATGCATTCAAAAGTTTTTCACCTACCTCGTTACAATAGACATGTTTTAGATGGAAAATGTGTTACATAACATTCCAGAAACGAAATCACGGCACTTACGCGTTCTCAATCACCAAACAAACTGGATACAGCTGCACTCTAGTGACTGGTTTATGAACTATTAGCAGTTGTCCGACTCTCCCAGTGGTCCATCTCTCCCGGAAATACCCTATGAATATATATATATGCCTATATATATACAGTCTAAATGTATACATACTTTTAAACCTCTTTTATCCTAACTAACCAAAAATCAGGTTAATCAGGGTAATATGGGTAATAAGCAAAACGAAATTTTTAATAAGCAACCTTACGGTTTATTTTAATTTTTTACAAGGTACATTTTTAAAAAACATAGTTTTTTTTAATCGTAATAAACTGTAAGAAGTTCACAAGCTATCAGAATCAGTTTTTGTTTTTGTATTTTTGTATTTTTAATTTTTTTTTATTCCAAACCACGATAAAAAAAACTAAGGTTTTTAAAAATGTACCTTGTAAAAAATTTAAATTTTTGTTTTACATAATTCCTTAATAAATAATTGCTCCACTCTTTTCTTGTGTTTCAAACATGTATGGTGTTTCAATCTAGCTCGGTGACGCAAACGCTTTGTCATTAATAGTTCAGCTGGAGCGATGTAGGACTGACTGTCCAGGACACCATGATGTTGCACAGCCGGTGTGCTGTCTTAAAACTTAAGAAATAGCATTTTATTACCATAATCCATCCATCTATATGGGAACTGTTAATTGAATCAAACTAAGAAAAAAAGTGAATGTTAGGCGTTCTTACAGTAGTAACTTTCTTGTTAACTTAGTTAAAAAAATTTATGTGAACATTAAACAAAATGTCTACAAATCTGATCCGGATTATTCGGAGATCCAGTTAAACATGGGCCGGATACGAAGTTTTACTGTGTGTGTATGTGTGTTGTGTAGGTGTGTGTGTGTGTGTGTAATTACCTTCAGCCCTCATTTCCCCCCCCCCCCCCATAAGCTACTGGTTGGTGTTACAAAAGCGTCACTAACTAAACATTTTTAGTATTACATTAAATTAAAGAATACATTTATTAAATGCAATATTTCTCACACTAAGGAAGATATGTTTTATTTTTCAGTTTGAAAAAAATCCACATTTTTAAAAATCTTTTAGTCCGATTTTAGCCATAATGAAATCGACTGGGATTTTACGTTTCCATATATTACATAGCCGTTTCGAATAAAATCGCATAAAATATTGCAGAAATTGAGTTCATAATTTGTTTACACATACATACATACACACACATAGCCTATATGTATAAACATTTTAATTCACAAAGTTTTTAGGGTTTAGGCACCAAAAAAAAAATAAACACTGTGGACAATATTTTGGAAGAGGCACCATGGTAACGACTGCGATAGGCGATCTTTCTTCGGAATACACCTCAAGTGTAAGTAACAATCTTAGAACAGGTGGAACGCGGTTTTACGCAAAAACAAAAACCAAAGATTTTGTTTGGTTTGAGTCTCCACGAATCTGATAATTTCCGTTGTAGGTAACATTAATTTGATAAATGTTCACAATTCTTTTCCTCTCATTTGAAGGCCTTTGTAATGTTTAAACCTGGTAAAGCCCCTCCGGTACTAGAATTGTCGGCCTCGCTAAACTATACATGTTTTTTCAAATAAAATAGGAATATTCGTTAAAAATTACAGATTTTTGTACATGTGTACGTTTACGTGAAGAAAACTGCATCACTACAAATAGTGTTCGGAGAAGTACATACTGTGTTCGGATTCTTACCTCTAATAGTTAAAGATATTTGTAAACCATTCCCTTGAATAGTCTTCCAGTAGATTAACTGCACACATAATAAGCATGATAAAACAAAATAAAGTCAAATTGTTGAATACTAAATAATCTTTTTCATAGTTGAAAAAATTATGCTGGAATGGAACATAAATTAAAATATAAAATTATGCTCCAATTTTCGTCGGGAATACTCAGTGTTATCTCGAAAAACATTTTTCACATATGCAAAAAATAAGCATAGGTGTGTGTTGTACGAAGTTACAAAATATTTTTTGTAGTATTACAAACTGTTTTATTATCAACTGGTTTAGTGTAATATTTTGTAAAAGAAGAGAAGAATGTTTTCAATGCGGCGACGTTTGAGAGGAGCGCCTGAAGTGGTAGGCAATTCGCAGAACTTCCCGTGTGCCATCTCGGGAGTGATTAATGGACGCTAATCCGTTGTTTAACTCGGTTGTCATTCCGGCCGGGGCCTAACCCCCAGACGCCTGTCCGCTCTCGGGAGGTCGCAGTTCACATGTAGCCCTCCCTCCCTCCCCCCCCCCTTACACAGACCCGCTCTTACTACCGCGACCTTTCCATCTGCGAGCGAGCACTTTATGCTGGCGCGTGGGGATCCCTTTCTAGAAATCTGACGATTTGCTCGAACGCTCCGTCTTGGATGAAAAAAAAAAAAAAAATTGCGTTCCCGTCGCATGCGTAAGAAGAGAAACATCGCATACTTCAAAAATCCACCCGAAAGATGAAATAAAACTTTCTATTATTCAATAAACGATAAAGCAAAAAAAGGAGGCTAACGCTGAAGGTTCCGAAATTCTAACAAAACATGGCGACGACAAACCGCCAAAGAAACTTACCATAGTTTTCTCGACGCTCTACTTTGTAAGTTATTCCCTCGGCCGCTCTCCGCCAACGAACGTTGCAATTTTTCGTTACGCTCTTCGTGACTTTCAATACATCCTGTAAATAAGTTCCACTTAAAAATAAAATAAATATATGAATTTTTATTTTTTTTTTAATTTTGGCTATCACAGAATATTCCGTCAAAGTTTAACTCGCATCGTAACGAAGAAATTTTGTATGTTACAATGAAACAGTTCTGTGAGTAAAAGAGTTTTTTTTTTTTTTTTTAAGCGAATTTGGTTTACAAGTGCTTATCATCAACTGGATACGTATTGCGGACACAGATACATCATCGCAATGCCAGTAAATGAAATTATACACAAAATGTTTTGGGTTTGGGAACAAACTTGGAACAAAATAAAAAGGAATAGGCCTATGTGAAATTGAATTAATTGCCATCGGAATTTAGAAAATAAGATGTACAGCTTGAAAACTCTTGCCCATTAACTGAAACGATTTACTTTTAATGAAGGAACCATAGAGCGATATAAATCTAAAAAAAGAAAAAATAAATGAAACACTTTGATAAATGACAGAGGTTGAAAGAATGTATGCTTAAGAATAGTAAGGAAAATATAAATTTTTTAATGAAACATGAAGATGTACTAAAAATAATTTGTTTGACATCACCACTCTGCGGCTACAATAATGTCGCAATATTTGAATGGCTGTTATTCAGTAATGGCCTTCAGTTGTTGGGTATATGGACCCTTAGCTGTTGGATTAGTGACCCTCTGCGGTTGAATGAAATGATCATCAGCTAGTGGATGGCATATAAACTAAATAAATAAAAAATAATTAAATCCATAACGAAAACTGAACAAAAATTTATATTAATACAAAGACTGAATAGTAAGTTATCCACGTACAAAAAAAAATTAGTTTCTTGATTAATAATCTTTATAGTTTAAAATTGTTAAAAAAAATATATTATTTAAGATACACGGTACAATATTTGAAACAAAATATGTTATATTTTAAAAACACAATTACATTAGACAACTACGCCAACATTTTCTAAAATATTTTTTCTTCCGCTGAGATATTTATTTAGCTTTCACAGTAAAAAAATGTGTAATTTTAATTTGACAACAGATATAGCACTATCCTTCGATTAGTGGAATTATTGTGTGATATTTAATGACTGGAAACGTTTTAAGTGTTCTTAAAAAAAACACTTCCGATCCAACAATATAAATAGGTGAAAAGTATATTTACTGAAATTTAAAAATAAAACAAATTAAAATTTAAACTTGGTATACATTTTTAAAACTCTGTTAGTCAAAACAAGGCAATAATTTCTTAATATATTCTCCTTCTACATGTTAAACGTTTCTTTTATTTTTTGAAATTTTCATTTCCATCATTAGAGATAATCACAAAAATTATTATATGAACTTACCAAGCTAGGGGTAAAAATATAATAAATAACGAGGGCTTTTGTGGAATGATAACATATATAAACTTTTATTAAAGGTTTGTAATTTTAAACCCTTTCGAATTGGTATACATTTTTTCCCTTTAATTTTAGGACATTTAACTACAAAAATTTGCCCCGCTAAACGGTTGCATAGTTCTAATTCACGCTTAATTATCTCAACAGCTACATTTGATTAATTATTCACTCTTAGTAGTTATTAAAACAATGTCCGTCCACCAGACAAACAAGTTATTGTAAAAACCCCAAAACCCAGTTCATCACACCTTCTCTGCCCAACCTGCAGTTATGGATACCACCCAGAAGTTCCTCTTGTTACAAGACGTGAGGTGGTATTCACAAAGTGTTGATTGATGTCTACACGGTAGCGGACTGCACGCACCCGATAGCTGAGATCTCATACAGTTGGTTCCACGTCTCATTAGCATTCATTGTTTCATTATTATTATTATATTTAGTATTATTATGTGGCAGCAGCAAACTATTCCTTTTTTATACTTTCTTTCACTCTATCTTTTTTTTTTCACTGCTTTATCTTTGTGCTAACTGGGCATCGCAGGAGACACGAGTATAAAAATAAGGAATTATATACTTACAAGGGTCCTTAATTAGCAGTCCATTACCAACCTACACATGATGTATTACCAGAGACGAAAATTCATAAATTACAAGCGTGAATATCGACTACTTTTGTGAGAGGCGCGGTAAGAAAAACACGGATAGTAACGTCCTCTAAAAAAAAAAACTCAACTAAAAAATAACGGATGAATGTATGAGATGACGCTGATGCTCATGGGGCTAAAGGGCACGAATGCCAGCAATAGTTTAAATGGGCTAGTAAACGTAGGGATGAATGCAACATCTCGTGGCAATTTTCTGAAGAGTATTTCGTGTTACCGTGTTCGACCGCATCAAAATAAAATGTACAGAGCATTTAAATACTTATATTAAAGTTCTTATCTTAAGAATTGGTAAAGATTATTTATTTTTCGCTATTCATTTGATTTAACTGAAATGTATTTCATTCATTGTTTTTGAGTGAAGGATAATTGTAATCATTACATATAGCTCACACGTATCTTCGTCAAGATTCTATTCTTCAAACTATCGCTGAATAAGCGACCCCGCTTAAGCCATGTTAACGATAGCCTAATCCTTGAGCAGTATTTTAAATGGTAGTAATCTATTTAATTTATGTTTGAGAAGTGGAAATAGGTAAAAAAAAGCAGTAAAATTAATTAACATTGCACTTACAAATAATATGACTTAGTTATTAATTATATTACAACTTTTTCCTCATAAAAACTTTAAATGCATGTTTATCATTC
Organism: Bacillus rossius redtenbacheri; assembly: GCF_032445375.1. NCBI lineage: Eukaryota > Metazoa > Arthropoda > Insecta > Phasmatodea > Bacillidae > Bacillus > Bacillus rossius. The sequence continues at coordinate 26,376,682 of NC_086335.1, read as the reverse complement.
TGTTTTAGTTAACTATCCATCTTCAGATACAAGACAAATTGTTTAGTGAACAGATTTTACGTTTGAAATTTAGAATATTCTAGAGTTATAAAAAGGTATCTACCTGAATAACTCAAGTGATAAGATGTAAAGAGCAATAATTCTTCGTGCTTTTTTTTTTTTACTATGAGTAATCGTTAGAGACCTGCAAAATTCGCGGATTCATTTCGTGATATGCTACAATTCAAATAATTATACCTTAGCGCTGCTTCTGCAATTGGTTCACTGTTAATCTGGAGTAATGAGGGCCAATTAGAGACCCTCACTGATAGAAGTGTTGAATCACAGACACACTCGGTCGAGACGACTCAAAAGTCAGCAGCCAATGAACAGGTGGCATTTGCCCGAGTGTGTAGAGTGTAGTAGAGTCTATCCTGGAATTCATTTAATCCGCGAATTTTGCAGGTCTCTATTAATCGTCAATTTAATTTTCTTCAAAAAATATCTGTCCTTTACTCACTTAAAAATATACCAATACATTTGTGACAATACACGCATTAATTTGCAAACATTTCTGTACATTTTTAAATTTAAAAATACAAATGTATCGTTTATGGATATTTTTTTTATATTTGCGCTTAAATTCTCGTAGATAGCTCTGTCTCTGTAGGTGATAAGAGCACAACGATAGAGATCGGGGATATCGGAGGAAGATTCGACCAAAATTCATTGTAAGTGAACATAGCAGCATTTTCCTGGAGTCATTTCAGAAAACCATATGAAAACTTAAGCAGAAAGGCCTATACGTAGAGACCGAAAAAATTCGCGGCTTCAATGACATCCAGGATAGACTCCACGATCCTCTACACACTCGGGCAAATGCCACCTGTACATTGGCTGCTGACTTGTGGGAGGTCCCGACTGGGTTGCCTGTGACTCGACACTTCTATGAGTGAGGGTCTCTAATTGGCACTCAGTCCTCCAGATAAACAGTGAACCAATTGCAGAAGCAGCACTATGGTATAATTATTTGAACTTTAGCATAACACGAAATGAATCCGCGAATTTTTCAGGTCCCTACCTATACGGTATTCAACCCCAGTTCCTCTGGAATGCGAGTCCATTGTGTCACCTACCCACGTATTGATAGAAAAGTTATATTTTTCATTGTTTCTGAGCGTCTAAACTAATGAGTAGGGGTAGCCATTCTTCGCGAAAAAAAAAACCTGAATGCCTATTAGACTGCAACAGAGTATGCCCGCGAAAGCGGTTTCTTCCTTGCGATTGGCAGCCATCTGCGCCAGAAGAGATTTACCTAGTCATCCGGACCATTCAAAACGCGTTTGCTTCTGCATTGAATTGTTATGATTGGTGTGCTGGCAGCAGACATACACTTGAAAGAAACTCGACCAATCACGAAACATAAATGATGCGGCAGTGTTTTAACTTTCAGCTCGTCTCAAAATCTTTTCGCGAAAAATAAATGTCATTGCTAATGGAATATAATTTTAACGGATGTGCCATATTACGGCCATGTTTTTTTTTTTCGCGAAGAATTCTCAACACTCATAAGTCTGCAGTAAGGTACTGGTTCTTTTCTTGTAAGCGGTGACCGTCTGCAAGAGAAGCAATTGCCTTATTTTACCAGGCTATCCAGGGCCTCTTTGCTTCCGCACTGAATGGCTGTGATTCGCGTACCAACAGATACTTAACCAATCACGAAACACAGACGACGCCACGGTGTTTTAACTCTCAGCTAGTATCGAAATATTTTCGCCAATAATACGTGCCGCTAAATTTTGATAACTCTTCTTTAACTCCGTACTCGTTGCACAGGGCTGGCTCGGATACCACTTAAAGCACAGGCTGTACTCCCGTGGGAATCCTTAGGTAAATAGAACTAATAAGGTTTGTATAATTTATTAAACTAGTTTGATAGTCGTTTCCTAATAAGCCTACCAGCTCGTCAGTCTAAAAAACATTATGGCTCCTTTAAAAATTGAAGAACTTGCTTCCCAAGGCAATGTAACTAACTGTACGTCAGTATACCTAACAAATTTTTTAAAAATATATTTTTTTACGTGACAACGTCTAATAAATCGATGAACGCCGGCTGCACGCACGAAAAAGTGTCCCGTTACGATCATTGTACGCTTGCGCCGTATCTATCTCTCTTCCACTCGATTGGCCTATGTGTCCGAGGAGGAGAAAGACAACGGCAGCACACAACTTACATCTACACGTGAACTGTTTCGTCGACTGTTTATAAAGTGAAGTGAAAAGTTAATGTGGTTTTCATTGCTTATTACAACAACAATTTCGGCAATAAAGGTTAATTATTCTTGCATTTTAAAAATCTGATTACTAGTATAATTTCAAGTATTTATTCTTTTATTATTAAAAAAAGTAGCATCTGTCGGCGAGTGCAGTAATAATAGGTTATGTTACAATTGACTAAAAATTATGGTGATTCATATAATTTGATAGATGTTTGATTACAGTTTATTTATATGAAAACCTGTACATAATTATATTTAAACTTTATAGCTAAACGCTAGTTTTTAAAATTAATTACAAGTCATCTACACATGAACTGTTTCGTTGACTGTTTATAAAGTGTAGTGAAAAGTTAATGTGGTTTTCATTGCTTATTACAACAAAAATTTCGGCAATAAAGGTTAATTATTCTTTCATTTTAAAAATCTGATTACAAGTATAATTTCAAGTATTTATTCTTTTATTATTAAAATAAAAATGATTCAATTTTATTCATAAAAGTATGCAATAATTTCATTATTGTTTTGTTATGACGTTGTCACGTTAAACTATCGTCCGTAAACCGACATTACAGACAACCAATTTTTTATAAATATATTTTTATTAACAATCAGAACTTAAAAATACAAGCAATATTTTAGTTTTGAATTTTCTTCAGTTAAATTTCACTTTTTTGGAACGATTGCTAGAACCTAAAATGTTTTAATTTTAAATTATGTAATGTGATCGTTATATCTTGCTCATGTAGGTAACAAAAGTTTAATAGTTCTTACCCAAGTGAATGACTGTAAATAATTTATGAGCCGCCAGTTCGCTTATATTGTTGCTTGGATTTCACTGTGATCCTGTACATTTAAGAACCTCACAGCGATAATAATCCTCTAGATATTGGATTGATTTAAGTATTATTTGTGGTTTAAAGTACAAATATATTTTTTCCCTGAAAAAACAGGAATTAGTTTGGAGAACTTCCGGAAAAAAAAATAGTTTGAAATAGCTGACCACCGTTGTGCACTGAGCTAAAACATCAACTAAGATTATATTCGTTGAGCGTTAGATACCCGGATAAGGCATATTTGTGGCTCTATAAATCTATATTTTAGGTAGATTTTGAAGAAATATTACTTACCACTGTGTGACCTGCGAAAAAAATTTTATGTATTATTTCGTTTCATAGTTCATAGACCCAAAAACCATCGTCAATTCAAAACTTTATATACATCACATTTTTATGGACACGATATGTTTCGTCAACCAATCGTTGATGGGTACCGTATGCCTCAAAACGCTTTCATTTCTAACCATAAATCTTTGAGGTTTCGAAAGAATGCAAACAAACGTAACCTGAAGGGAATGTATTCGTGCGGTGGAAAGAGCGATCGAAGGCAAAGAAGAAAGAAAGTGAAGGGGGGGGGGAGAGTGGAGAAAAAAAAGTCTTTTGTCTCCCCGCGAAGATGTATGCTGCCCTCCGGCGCGCACGTCATTTGTCTCTTTCCCGCCACCCGCCGCGAACCGTTCACTTCCAATCAAACCTCACCCCTTCAAGTGTGAGTGAGTTCCCCCCCCCCCCCCCAAACACGTCAACTGTATCATGAGCCGCGGACATCAGCGCTCCCCGCGGGCAGATGTTCAAACATGGGCGGTGGTAGGCGGCCAGAGATAGGAGGAGTTTACAGATGCAGCATCCACACACATTAATTTGTCATACAAGATGGTTCGTGACGAAATCGAATTAACGAAATGGGCGATGACTGGCGTTATTTGGGGCAGTACGTTTTTTTTTATCGACATGGGGTTTCGATGGAAATGCGTGAGGAGTATGCGCAAAAACTCTCGAATGCTCGCAGCATTGACCGCGTTTGCAATTCACGTGAGTGTGGCGGAATGAATGGCCGCCGAAGGTTGTGTGTTCGAACATCCGGTGTTAAAGACTGACCGACATTAAAATAGAGGCAATCATCAGTAGTATAGCTTAGCCGGTCTGGCATCGGGTTCTGACTCGAGGATTGAGGATGGGTTCAATGACAGAAACACCTCTGACGTTACGGCGGCCATCTTGGGTGACCATGGCCATGAATTGATTTTTGACTTCAGTCGCCATCTTGAGTTCCGCCATCTTGAAATCGAATGTCCTAATCCCTGAACGTTTCAATTTTTCTTACGGCCACCATATTAAAACCTAATGTCACGGCCGCCACCTTGGATCTGACGTCACAGTCACTTATTTTTATTCTGATATCATGTCCACCATCTTGGATGATATACGAGCGCTAGCTTGTTTTTTTTTTCATTCTGCCTGAGGCCGCTATCTTGGATACCATCAACTTTGTTTCTGCTTATTGTTCCTAGAGAGTCTCGGTCTCATGTTCGTAAGGTCGATGATCTTGTATCTACCAATTTCATTGTGGTCCTTATCGACATATTTAATAATTTATGAAAAAAAATATTTGAACAGAGGTGATCGAACCATGATAGCTCAGGCATCTGAGGTGGCAAACATACGTCTTTGACCGTACGGCCATAAAGACATTTAGCAGATTAAATGAGGTATATAAAAACAAACACACATATTCAGACTTGTATTTTTTTATTTGAAGAAATAATAGCATCACCTGGTAGAGGGCGTTGCTGCCATATACTTTCCAATTCTCGCCACGAAGAGCGCTAGTTAACACACATCGCCAGCTTAAGAGCGCTGCCGCTATCTTGTTTTCAGTAATCGATTCAAGGAGAGTCACGTAGTAGGTACATACACACGCCGTTTGCTAGAGGTCACCGCGACCATATTAGTTTAATTTTTACCAGCTATAATGCAGTAGTATTTATTAAAGTGGCGTTCACCATGTTAATGGCTTTCACAGCCGCCAACTTGAATATCCATATTTAGCCTATATAGATATAAGGGAAAAATTTATGAAAAAATATTTTTAATTCACCCATTAATTTACTAATTTATTCGATCGATTCATGTCCACAGTTCTAACCTTAATCGATGCAAATAAAATTTCAGTTAAATAAAACATTTTTTTTTCTATATATAGGATATGGCAAAAAAATCCTTAAAGTGGTTTAAATTCCTAATCTTCCAGCCACCGTACTTCAAACATTTTCGAAAATTTATCCAGGCAACTTTTTTTTACCACTTTTATACTACTTGATAGTTTGTGTCAATCTCTTAACTTTAGGAAAATTTCATAAAAGAGTCCTGGCTGGTAAATTATTCATACAACGCCACAGGAATTATAGGGCGTCTTTTAGTAATATTACCATTATCTAAACTGAAAGGAGACTACAAAATTTATTAATTTATGTAACTGTTGATTATGTATCGCTTTCACTTAAAAACTTGTAAATTTGTCAAATACTTTTTTCTCAAAGGATATAAAATATATTTATTACCTATATTATTTGCCAAAGAATTCCATTAACATGTTGATAGAACTACTGACGTTTTTAAAACATGAGAATTATAATTTTTTGCAATAGGAATTATTTTTATTTTTTAAACTATTTTTGAAATAAGTTATAGAAAACTAGAGATCAAAGACGATATCAGTAAGCACTAGCTCATAACACAATTCACTGGTTGCAGGAATCAAGCCAAAATTGGAACAAAATATTGAATGATAGTTAAATACGAATTGAGTACTAATCGTGAATGGATGACTATAGGTTCTATATATACATACGTACCTATTTAAGGAAATGGTTTTCTCTAGATTTCGAGAAAATTCGCGGACTCAGTTTGCGATAGGCTAAAATTCAAACAATTATATCCGTGTGATACTTTTGCTACTGGCACACGGTTTTCTGGAACACTCTGGGTCAGTGAGAATCTCTGGGCCGAAGAAGTGTTGAATCACGGGCAGGCCAGACAACTCTTGAGTCTACAGCCAATGAGCAGGAAATATTTGGTCTCGTATGTTGAGGACTGTGGAGTCCACGTTAGTAATCGAAACTGTGGATTTTTCCGCCCCCTGTGTATACAATGTGATGTCGTCATTATTTCGTGTATTATTTCCGCTTCAGGCTAGATTCAACAGATATGTATATAATCAAAAGCCACTCACTGGACTCATTATCCGATACCGAGGTAAAAGAAAATTGGACTCGCATTATTAATGATGGTCCGAATCACGTTTCTTCATCCTGATTTAGGTTCTACACGAGATCCCTAATTCACCCAGGCTCATACTCAGATGGTTTCTCACAATATGCCGTCGTCGAATTTTCCTCAGTTTCCCAAAATTTCATTTGTTTTTTGTAAAAATTCATTTTTTATGATCTCGTTTTTGACGAAACAAAAAAAAAATACATGTACTTTGTTATTATCATTGTCTTAGAGTGATCCAGAAGTGTCAATCAAGTTGAAAGAATTGTGCAAGTGCTATAGTATAATTTATGCTGAATAAAAACTCGATATCCTGGTGCCCGCAAGTCTGTCCAGATAAATTAAAAGCCCAGAGGAGCAAAATTACTAGGCGAACACCCTCCCCATTACTTAATGCACAACTTTACAAATCCCACAGTTAAAACTAAGTACATAAAATTATAAAAACTGTAAACGTTACAGTGGCCGCGTCTGTAAATATGTCTGGGCGTATTGCGTAACTTGTAAGGTTTCCAATGAATTATTTTAGCAATAGACTTGTAAAATTTTTTTCAACCTCCAGGGTAAACTCATTTATAGAAGAATGCAGGAACTCAAACGGGTCTCCCTGTTGGCCGGGTCTCGGGGATATTTCTCTTAGCCTCTGCCCCCTCCCATTCAACGGCCTTGGGAAGAGACAAGAACAATTCGCAGATTTATTTAATATAGGGCTAAAATTCAAATAGGTATACCCAAGTGCTCTATCTGCTATCGGTAGGGACAGGAAAAATTCGCGGGTTCAATTACCTCTAGGATGAACTCCACAGTTCTACGTACACTCGGTCAAATGCCACGCACTGATTGGCTGCTCTCTTGTGAGACGTCCCAACGTAGCAGCCTGTGATTCGATAAAGCTTTGGTCGGGCGTTTCTCATTGGCCCAGAGACATCCAGGTGAGTTGTGAGCCAAAAGCAGAGGCAGAACTGAGGTATAACTATTTGTATTTTATCTTATCGCGAAATGAATTCGCGAAATTTTCCGGTCTCTAGCTATCGGCTGACAACTCGCCTGAAGGACTCCAGCCCAAGGAGAAACACTTGAGCAAAGCTGTCTCAAATCACAGGCTACTCCGTTGGGACGTCTCGCCAGACAGCAGTCAATGAGTGGATGACATCTGTCCGACACTACGTAGAACAGTGGAGTCCATCCAGGAGGTCATTGAACATGCGAATTTTTCCAGACCCTAGCCAAGACTAGAGACAGGAAAAATTCACGGTTTTATTTCGTGATATAATAAAATCCAAGTAATTACACATTTATGCTCCTTCTGCTGTTGTTTCGTTTCACTGTTAATCTGTATGACTCTGAGGCTAATTAGAGACCATCCATCAAAGCACCGTCGATTCAAAAGTTATCCAGTTGAGACGCTTCAAGTGTCAGCAACCAATAAACAGGTGACGTTTGCACGAGTATGCAGAAGATCGTGGAGTATATCGGGTTGGTCGCTGAACCGGCAAATTTTTCCAGTCCCTACTAATGGCTAGGTTATTTTGTGGATTTCACTGTGTAGTAAAGTAGACTTGAATAAAACCAACATCTGCCTCACGTTGATGATTGGACTACCCACAGTTCTTTACACGCCTTTGACAATCTTGGACCAGTTGTAAACACGGATATGAAGCAAATACCCAGTCATGTTTAAACCGTCAAAGGGCGTAACCTTGTTAGATTTTATCGACCAACTAGCACACTAAAAAAGCTTGATGTTATGTATGCAAGTTAAGAACAGCCCGGAGTTCAATGTATTACGAGAACTATAGAACTACATAGAAAATCATTCAAGTTAAGTCAATGTCGTGTGTTCATTTGCTTCGGCTAAATTTAGCCTTCTCTCCAGTTCACACATGATCAGGTCAGATATATTTAAGGAGTTTGACGTTGGGATCTATTCGTTCAGTACGAGTTAAATACCTAGTGATCCAACGACTAGAGTCCATCAAGAGTAAACCTATTTTAAATCTAGATTGTCGCCACATAATTTCGCGAATGTGGCATCTGTTATACGAGAGAATCCAGAAAAATTTTGTAACAGCACGTAAAGTATTGTTTGTAATACTTTAACGGTTAGCTTGTGCTCCCTATTAGCAATAGGGTGACTACGATTTTTACAGTTTATCGTATATCTGGGTCACACATATGATGATATTTTAATTTTTTTCGTTTCTACTTTTATTTAAAGACTATCCCACCAAAAACATTCTGTAAAAAAATTAGCCAAGTCTCGATGGAGCTGCTTGTTTATCTCTAAAAATTAATGAAATCTAGACAATGTCGTGCCAAGTCTAAGGTTCCTTACTGCGATTTTTTTATTATTATAGTTAATGTTGTGTGACTTGGCCGTTGAACATTCTTTATACGTTAGTGGGTACAAGTCAATTTTGTTTACACGTAATGTTATATCTGTTTGTTAAGCGAAATAATAGCCCATACTGGTATTGGTAATTGCACGCTAGTGTATCATTTTAGTCTGTTGTTGATTGTGCAACACATGCATTCAGCATTGACAATGCTGACTTCTGCTCTCTTCTTTTTGGAGCGTCAAATCGACCACCGATCTAACATAAAATAGACGTACAGACGGACTTCTATCAATGATTAGAAGTCCGTCTATACTGGAAATAATTTTTTATACTGTTTGTTTCAGGTTCGTCTAAACGTAAGTATTATTGAAATACGCAGCTTTATCAAGCCTACTGACTGATTATTGAATCAACTACAAGACTGGTTATTGAATCAACGTTTTCCAAGTGGCAATTTTCCATCGTCAATGGGTAGCGGTTCTGGTGACAGATTGGTGCAATTGTGTCATGGAGCACCTGGTTTTGTACCCTTGTGTACCCTTCAACGGCCAAGTCACACAACATTAACTATAATAATAAAAAAATCGCAGTAAGGAACCTTAGACTTGGCACGACTTTGTCTAGATTTCATTACTTTTTAGAGATAAACAAGAAGCTCCATCGAGACTTGGCTAATTTTTTTACAGAATGTTTTTGGTGGGATTTCACTTCTTTTTGTAGAAACGTGGGCATATTGATTTATTTTATTAGATTTTCTTATTTGACACAATTTTTTTTTCTCAAGAGAATTGTTTTAATATTACAAATATTTCTTTTCTTTTTTTTCCGGTTCTGATCCTTGTACAGTGGCAACAGTTTTTAGTATTGCCCATTCGCGTTCATTATTTATTCTTTAAGACGGTTTAGACGGTTTAATTTCTGAAAGATTGGCGCGGTATTTACGCCTAAATCTCACGAAATAATAAGGGAAATCAACTAAATGCAAATAATCCCTCCTAATCCCTAGCAAACGTTTTCAAGCGCAATAGAAGAAAGTCGTAAACGATTGTAACGCGGCCGGTTGCCACTTCGCAATATAAGGTTATCGGAAAAACAAACGTAAGCGCGTTTTAAAATACAGTCAGCGCCATCTAGCGACGTGTGCGGGTATCATCGCCACTCTTAATCCAATGACATATATTTTGACCAAATTTTGAGTGAAATTATTTAATAATTTAGTGTAATATTTTATTTAATTTGTGTAATGTTCGAGTAGAATAAAGTTAACCGTTCGACTATTTCTTCTTGTAAACTTGTAAGTATAAGTATAAAAGCCAGTCTAGTCTTATCCAGAGTTTTCCTATAATTTTATTTATATGCGTATTAAAAGCAGAAGGGGAGGCATTCGCCCAGCAGTGGGAAGCAATAGGCTAGATTAAATTAGAAGATGTGTCCCACTACGCTGGATTTTTGCAACGACAGTAGATTTTTTTATGTACCAATAGTAGAAGGGGGCATTACAATATATCTAATAAAGCTGAGACAAGCTGAGGGTTCTTCATAAGATACTTCAAACCTTAGATTTTTGACTTCAAATGAAGAGGCAAACAAAGTTGAATATTTTTTGTAAAGGTGGTATGTCGATCTTTAATAGTTTGATTGGGATCTTGTGTTTTCAAATAAGGGTCACCAGTTACTCCAGATCTTCGATTATCCTAGTTTTTATAGTTTTCCCTTTATGTGGCTATTAAACCCTAACTCTGTACCAAATTTCAGCTCTCTGAGTTTATAGGAACTACTAGTTCTATTCTGATGATCATGAGTGATGAGTGAGTGAGTGAGTGTCATAAATGCGAAACTTTGCTTTAGCTTAACTTCGGAACTAAATGACCTACAGACATGAAATTTTATTTTAATTATGTGATTTTATAGCTTATTGTATGACGAAAATTTCTGCGTTCTGGTCTTATCCAGAGGTTCTCAAATAGGGGCCTGAAAATGCGGCGAAATGGTTCCAGTAAAGGATGGTACGGCAGTGTTTGCTTCGCGCTCGACTTGGCGGGGGCACTGCCATGCCCCCAGATTCCTGTAATTTTAAAAATACAGATTTTCTCATTTGTTGTTCTGACACAAATAGTTTTAACGGATATTTACTAAGTGGAATATAGTGGGTGTAAAATGTCAAGCAAGTGTTCGTTATTTTACATCCATTAGTAGAGACCTGTAAAATTCGCTATTTCAAATCCCTAAAGGATAGACTCCATGATCCTCTATGCACTCGTGCAAATTACATCTGCTGAATGGTTACAGATACATGTTGACTGGAATGATCGTGATTCGCTAATTCTTCTGTTAAAGATTTTTCATTGGCCCAGATTCCTTCAGATAAACTGTGGCCCAATCACTGAAGCAAAATAATGTCAAAAGTGTTTGGACTCTATCCTATCGCGAAATGAATCGGCGAATTTTACGGGTCTCTACATTAGTAAGTATCCGTTGAAAATATTCGTGACAGTTCAATAAATGCAAGAAAGCTATGATGTTACATTTGTATGAATAGCCCTTAACTAGCAGGTATAGTGATAAAATAAAAATTCCAACATGGTGCGTGATACCCGGTCTCAGGCGTACAGTCCCCTCCGGAATGCGCTAGTGGCAAGAGTCAAAAATACCAGAATTTTTTCCGTGTGCAATATTCTTATTAATGAGAATGAGCCTTAATGCTTCCCACGCACCCTGGTTCTACTTTCCCCCCTCCCCCTCTCTCCCTCACCGAACCATGCAAGGCCACTGCAGGTTCAGCCTCGTGCATAAATTGCCTGTGCCTAAGGTCGCGGAGCAAGCCGGACCAAATCGCTGACAATGCGGAATACTAAATACTACCGACCCGGGGGGAGATAATAACTTCTTAATATTCATCAGCGCGTTCTCTCGACCTCCTTCGCACGCAATGGGGCTCTATTTTTCTTCCCCCCCCCCCTTTTTCGCAGTCTCACTCACTCTCTCTCTCTCCACGCTATTGTCTCCACGGCGACAAGCTCTTAAATTGTTCCGATATATAATATATAACGTGTGGACGCGCCACGCAGCTTGCGTGGACTTCGCTCTGGACGGGAGTATTGTCTCTACGCGACGACCGCGGTCGCCGGCACCGCCCACGTCTCCCCAACTTCTGGAGCCGCCCTGCCGCCCTCTGATTAACGGTCGCTAATCATGTAAATTCTACCGTCTTTCCGCCGCCTCTTGCGCAGCCTCGTCTCGCGGCGCGCGGCGCGATCCGCAAGCTCGTTACTTTGTCTCCATTCCTTCGCGCTTAATTAACAAACGCCGTGATTCATGGCTGCGGTCTCCGTATCGGCGCCGTTCGCTTATGCAACGCTTCCGTCGACGCGGGGGTCGCCGCAGAAGGAGATTTATTTTTTACGTGACAACGTCTAATAAATCGATGAACGCCGGCTGCACGCACGAAAAAGTGTCCCGTTACGCACACTGTCCCGTTATGCTGTGTCCCGTTACGCTCATTGTACGCTTGCGCCGCATTTATCTCTCTTCCACTCGATTGGAACAACCACCGATTTGTCTTTTTCGAGGCGCATTAAACTTGAAACACTCCCATTCGTTTCCTACTTTTCCTATCATCGTCCTATCCTTAACAGAATAACACAGATTGAAAGAAGTTAAATAGCGAACACGTATAATAGTTATAGTTTAAATAATCTCTTCGTTAAAGTAATAAACATATTTGAATTAATGAGTGCAAATAAAAGTACATTTATCAATTAAATTGTTAATTTAATTTCACTCATTCTTTGTATCCATACAAACTAGTGATAAGTCAATAAAAATGAATCAATTTTATTCATAAAAGTATGCAATCATTTCATCAATGCTTTGTTATGACGTTGTCACGTTAAACTATCGTCCGTAAACCGACTTTACAGACAACCAATTTTTTTTTATTGATTCATTGTTTGGTTCTGTCCAGCGGAAATTGTCCAAAACAGGCTGGCACTATACACACAATACCAAAATACGAACGTAAATACAGAATCAGACACAAACAGAGTGGCAATGATGTATTATAATTTTTTTTGTTAGGTAGGGTTGCGGGGAAAAAGCGTGATGTATTCCGAAAAAAAAAAAAAAAAAAACACGATTACTGTCATGTCCGCAACGTTTCCTACTTGCGGGAATAACACGTTAATAATATTGTGCAGTATTAAAACCTCAGTTATGATTTTATCGTATTGTTTTACTTTGGTACTAAATGAAAACAATTATACAATCAATCAACTGATGTCATCAAGTACTTTTGTAAAAGCACATAAATTATTGTAATATTTTGTAAAAATTTTTGTATGGTTTGGTTTTATCAATATGTAGACTGTATATCAATATCGCGGTACAATTCAAAGCATGAATGATAATTTAGGAACTTTTCCCGAAATAGTCTTACTAATGGTAGTTCAGCATTGGTCCCACTTTCTTCCAGAGCTGTATCGATAGTTTCGTCATACCGAAGTATCCTCAGCATAACATATTTGGATTGGAACTTGCAAAATAGGGAAAATGAAATAAAATAATTTGTGGAGATCATTAGGAAAAGAGTTGAAGCTGCGTATCAATAGGACGACAATTTATCCCTCCCGTTATTACGCTGGGTGGAAATATATTAACCGATAATGGGAAAAGGGCATGTATTAGATAGATTTCGAAGAAATACTGCCTATTAGAACCGTTACCATGGTGTGACTTCCGGAAAAATTTTATAACGTTTTCGTTTCATGATCCACAGACCTCAAAACCATCGTCAACTCAAAAGTTTATACATACATATACTTATATCAAATTTTTATGGGCACGTTAACTGCCGCAATTTTGCAAAAATCAGTTACAAACTGATACAGAAAATAAAGTAAGGGAAAATTTCGTTCGGGTTCGTTAATGAGCGAAATTCGACCAAATTGGGAATCTTTGGTGAAAAATTGAAGAGTTGCTATACTCTCATAATATTAAAAAATATAAAAATTTTTTTACCGTATTATAACGCGTTGGAGAAATGCCAAAAACTTTGTCTAAATAAATTTTTCATATAAACAAATATCGCTGCAAAAGGTAGAAAAACAAGGATTGGAAGACAAAAAAAATTCATAGCCCCCTTATTAAGCACACCATTGAATCCATTCAAACTGTTTGTAAATTTTATAATTTTTATCTAAAACCTTTGTCCGAAACGATTTTTGATAAGACAAGCCATTCCTGTAAATAGTTGAAAAAAGGGGTATAATTTAAAAAAATTCAAAATATTCCGTAACAAATATGCTATTAAATGCTTTCATATTAATTGTGAAACATTTTTATACGACCAACCATTTTAACAAATGGTGGAAAAAAGCAATGGTAGAAGGACAAAATAATTGATAAGCCCCTTAGTAAGGACACTATAAAATCAGTTAATATTGTTTTGAAACATCATAAATATTATCTAAAACTTTTTAAAAAACAATTTTTGATACAACTAACCATTGCTCCTAAGGGTATCGTTATTTTTTACTGCAAAAATTCTTAACATTATGTAAAATATTGGCTAAAACAATTATCGTTGAAACGAAATATTACCGTAAAAACGAGTTGAAATAAAAAAATTCAAAACCTTTTTACCATCAAATTTATTTCAAACTATCTTAATTTTATCTTAATCCTTGGTCTAAGAAAATTTTTATACGAACACGTATTATTGAGCGGGATTAAAAATAGTGTTTAAAGGTAGCAAAAATTTCATAAGTACTTTAGTAGGCATATTCTGAATTTCACTGTAAAATATTCAATGCTGGATACATTTCGTTAAAAAAAACATTTGAAACATTTTCGCTGCGTGTAATATGAAAATAAATTTTAACGAACATTTTGGAATATTGGATATCATATAGAATGCCGTCATGTACATTAAGTTCTGAAAATGGTTCATATGTTTATAAAGGGTTTCCAAAACATTTCAGAAGAAAAAAAGGTTCGAAGTCTACCTACGCTTGTAGGCTGTGACCTAAAGAATTTGTATTGTTTTATGCCTGTATGACCCTGTTCAGTGGTCAATTAGTGCTGTAAAGTGCAGGTAAATGCAGTGATTCAAAATCTGTTAAACAAAAATTTTATTTTATTCTTATTTGAATCTTTATTTAAGGGAATGAGATACGAACTGAAAGACGCCACCTTGAATTTTAACGATTTTTTAGGCTATAGGTATACAATTTTATATATTGTAATTTAATTTTTTTTTGTTAAAGCATACCTATAATATATTCTTAATCCCTGAGGTTAGTAGTGAAAGCCTGCAACAAAAATGTTCCCTGTTTTGTAATTAGCGTTTGATTTTAATTCATTTTCAATAATTACTACAACTGTAATAATAATGCCAAATGCCACTATGAGCTCTCAGAAAATCTCTTACCACATGTTCTCGACCAGAACGAAGCCAATTTTCATCAAACGATAAAATCAGATATGGCATAAAATCCGTATAAAATAATACATCTTTCGAGTGCTCTACCTAACCTTGAACACCAAACCACTCAGTATTCCCGAAAGTAAAAAAAAAAACACAACATGCAGTTTTAAGAATGGGTGTTGATGAAGACAAATTCCCCGGAAGCATTTGCGTACCAAAAGGCGTAAACAAAAAGAAATTGAAAAGAGAATACAGCATCTTGCGTCTCAAGGTCCTACCGAAAAACTTCTTCAGTTTTTTTCCCTCTCTCTCTCTCTCTCTCTTTCTTTCTCTCTCTTCTTCGCCTTTCCCCTGGTGACCGCCACTTTTCAGCAACGACTACTCGACTCTCATTTGGGTTTCAAGGACTCCTCTTTCGCCTCGGCCACCGCGGGTGAAAAAAAAAACGACAGCTACGGGGGAACTATTTCTTTTTAGCGCAATAAAATGTTAAAAGCAAGGGTATAAAAGCTGGTAGTGTGTGTTTTCGCGACCAGCTTATGATGGCGTGGGGAGGGGGGTGGGGGGGGTGGGGGTAAGGACGGAACAGACCAGGTGCGCGGCCCGAGGTTGCGGACACTCGGAGGAAGAGAAACAGGCCCGAAAGTGCGTCTAGCCTGCCCACGCCCCTGATCACACCCGTGCCGGAGGTCTGACTGGTCCTGTGGGGGGGGGGGGGGGGGAGGGGGCAGCTCGCCTCGCCCATGCGGACGTGATGATAATGTGGCGACCCCGCGCGTGTATGTGTGGGCGCGTGTTCGGCCGCACAGAGCGTGCGATTGTTTCAGGCGCGGGGAGTGATGAAAAGAAAGAAGTTGAGTTGTTGAAAAGAATTAGCGCCGATTCCCGTCGCGAGGCTAGTGCTAAAAGGCACCGTCCTAAAGGCCGTTGTTTGCTCACACTGTCCTTCTCTCTCTCTCTCTCTCTCTCTCTCTCTCTCTCTCTCTCTCTCTCTCTCTCTCTCTCTCCCCCCCTGTTTCTCGTGTGCTCCCGCACTGTTAACAATATTCACCTTCAATTCACGAAGAACGCCGGTTACAAATTACTGAGGAATATTCATAAACTTACCGCTTTATTCGTAAATTTTATGAACAACGAGTTCACAAACTTAGAACATGAATTCAAAATAATATCCTAAATATATAAACAAAAAATAAAAAAAAAATAACTAGTTAAGTCTACTGTAAGAACTCACTTCTTTTGTCCACGTGTGCCTTTGCCTTTCTTTAGAACGAAACATACAACTCTGACGTTGAAATAAGGCGTAGTTTATACGAAGATTCAGTTATTTCATATTACGAAGAACAGGACTTGAACCCGAGACCCTCGGTACTGGGCGATGTCAATGCCAACACCTCAGTTTTTGTTCCAGTGATAGGGCTTACCTCGATGATGTCGTCCTTGGGTCGACGCTGCGGGCGGGCAGATCTCCGCTGGAACTCACGGGGGACGCACCACAACGCCGAAATACCACAACGTCGAACGTACAATAACGCCGAAAACCATAACGCTGAATGCCAAATTGACTACAACGCCGACAGCTAGAAAACTGCTGTGTACCACAACACCGAAATACATTAACGCCGAGAAATGTCATTGCAGGACTGCCACAAAGGTTAGGTTGGGTAAGGTTAGGCTTGCCTAGGTTAGCTTAGGTACACAAATTCATTCAGTTGTTTTTCATTTTGCTCATGTGCCCCCCCCTCACCCCCCCACCCCCCTGCAACAACATTTTTCGGCGTTACTGTATTTCGGCGTTGTGGTACACAGCAGTTTTCTAGCTGTCGGCGTTGCGGTCAATTTGGCATTCGGCGTTATGGTATTCGGCGTTATTTTACGTTTGGCGTTGTGGTAACGACCCGATCTCACGCAGTGGTGTTGCGGTATCTTGGAGCGTCACTGACGGTCTCTCTCGTCTCCGCAAGAACTGGCGCTTATCACACCCCTCCAGGGGCAATGGTCTTCACGAACCAGAATACTCTTTATTCCGCTCGCCGAAGCTGTGTGGAATGCACGAGCAGCTGAAGGTAACTTGCGGTGCCACGTAAACAGTCAAATGAAGGAGGACCTTCTTATTTTTAGCCTCACTCGAGCTTCGCGGATCGTCTAACCCACAGGCGAGCTGAGTGGCCCTCGCACGGAGAAGTTCAGAGGGTTGCTTCATTTCAGGGATGCGACGTAACACACATCGTACGTCGCGATGAAAAAGCTTAACGTGCTGGAGAACATCCATTAAAAACTAAAAGGATATCTGAAAAACGTTATTGTTTCATTTCCCATACATTCAAAACCAAGCCAAAAACAGTTTCCAATAAATTATTGTTCTGAACAAAAAAAAAAAACAGAATTTAAAAAAAGTTGTATAATTCGAATTAAGGGCATTTTTTTCAATGATTTTTAAAATTTCACCCTCCACCAAATTACTATATAATGTGACTGATTTTGTTTACGTAACCCTAAATGACTGTATTATTGATAACAATCAATAATAAAATCAAGCTATATATGTACTGTTAGAGGAAAATTTATTTGTAGGACAAATGCGGCAAACCATTTTAATCGGGTGAATTTAAATAGAAAACATGCAAAAAATATTACTTTGCTAACTTATCAAGTTATTTGAAAAGATTGCCACATAAAGAAAATAACTTGTTAAGCTAAAAAAGTATATTTTGATGCGTAAACCGTTTAGATCTCGGTATAAGTACGGCATTTGGTAGAAGTAACGGAAGTCGCATGGAAATGTGTGACCATGATGCTGCCATCTGAGGTGGATGACACGAAACAAAGTTAAATGAGACAAGAAGAAACTTTAAAGTTTTTACTTTTAAATTTTTTAAAGATTGGCAGTATTTTAATAAAACTCCTTGTCAAAAATCAGGCCCAAAGCAGGTGCTTAGAATTGTTTTATGTTTTTTTTATTGTAATGGAGCCGTTTCATTATAAACCTACTTTAAACTTTTGCTCTGCAAATCGAATGATTCGATAGTCAACGTAGCTGCTCCAGCAGCCAATTCTAAAGGTGGGTGTGAAAAATACATAAGTTTGGCATCAATGAATGTAACAGATAACACAATTTTCATATATGTATTACGATCGGAATTATTTTGAAGAAATCTTAGTTCAATTTCGTGTTATAGTTTCGTATTATAAGTTTATTTGCAACATGAGTTTATATATATTAGTGTGCTCGTTACCGAGGTAATATGTTTACACTTCATTGGCGACTACTGAAAGACTCGCTGAAAAGTTTTCAAACCAATCGCTAGACGAAAACTTTGTTAGTTAATATTAAATTTATTCTACGTAAGTTCTACTATCCCAAAAATGCTTCACACTTTTAACACGGCTCAGCACACAGATAATGCTGAAGCCTGTACCGTTATGGACTGTACTGCTTACACAGACTACGTACGTTCAACGGCTGTTAGGCCCTTAACATGATTAAATGCCGTCTTGAGAAAAAATTGCGAGGTCATATTGCACGCAGGTTGTATTTCACACTCCTTCCTCTGTTCGCTTGAGCCGCTGTCAATATTTCACATTGGCGGTTTCCTTTGTGAAAGTCATTTGTTTATTTTTTTTTTAGGAAACTATTATTTTTACAACCGTCTTATTTCAGAGTGAAAGGCGAGGCTAGGATAGACTTGAACCGATGGCGCGCACGGCTATAAAGTCGCACACGCGCATACGCCACTCCAGCACAGACGGTCTTAGCCGTTATTTACCCAAGTTTAATACGTGTCGTGATATGTTCGTCTGTTCGCTCGGGGCGCATGCGTGCCAGGGGCTGGCTCTCACATGAAGTCCCACAGCGAGAACAAAGCAGCAGTTTATGAGCCGCAGGTACGCCCTCTCTTCGCGCGATGTTCGTCTTTTTTCCTTCGCCGCCGCTCGCAATGTAGCTGTGCCAGGAACTCTAGAAGTTCTCTTTCTATGCGCATTCTTCCCCCGGAAGCACAACTTATAATGACCTCAAAACGTTAGGAAACGGGTTAGAAAATGAGGGGGATTAAAAACTTAACATACCTCGAGTGTGCTTTATAGATTCAACGTGTGCATCAATCCCAGTTTCACTTCTTTCGCCACATCAAGATATCCAAAAAATTATGTAATTAAGATTTTCTTCTCTATTCCATTTGTTCCTTGACTATTTTCATTTCCCATGAGTGCTCCCGATTTGTCCTCCATTGAGCAACTGTACGTAGTTGCACATTGCTATTGTTTTCTAACGCTGAATTGCAGACCCGCTCATGTTGCTCTCCATCCCAACTCTCTGGCATGTCCAAATTCATGAGTAATAAGTCGGTACCCAAGTGTTTCGAGACCACAATAATATTGTAGGTCCCGTCGTCTAAGCCTCTGTGCATACAACCATGTAACGTTTAGCGACCACACTGGACTCCACAATGTTAGTACACTCGAGGAATGGTAGTTCGCTGGCTGTCTGCTGTATTAGTCGCCATATTTGTCTGTCACTTGGTCCACGAGGGAATTTGCACGATCGATGGCTAGAGAACTGTAGAATTAATGTAATGTAATCAAATGACCGAATCACATGTAATACTGATGGAAGGTATTCAACTAATGAACAATAATTTATGTACACTGTGGAGAGTTTATTCTGCATCAGAAAATAACACGAAATGTGTAAATTTCTAATTATGAGTAGAATCGGGAAAATGTGACTGTCAGTTACAACTCAGTACACTTTGTAGCTAGATGTTTGAGCTTCTTGATCACCGCTGACTCTGATTGACGAAAGAAGTTTGTAATTTTCCAGTTATAAAAATTGACTTATAATAACTATATGGTTAACAATTGTCACCAAATTAATGTATACATGTATTAAACAGTCACTTTCCTGATTGCGCACCTGACATTCTATCATTAGAAGCCAAAAAAATTAGTATTAAATTTATCCATAACTAACATAAATTATTTAATAATTTGACGTCTCTTTATGTAATAAAAGATTTTCCATTTAACTTATTCAAAATTTAGTAATAACATTAGAAATGTTTGAAAACTAAATGCAAATGTATAAAATAAAGTATTAAAATAAAACAATTTCAGTGTACCACGTTTCTAAAATGGACTAGAAAGAATAAAAAATTTCTCCTATGCCCATGCATATTTATTAGCCGGGTCCTCTTCGTTCATGCCATTGTTGCTATGTAGAAAGAGGTGGAACAATGAAAATTCCTCTGCTTTCAACTCTTGATTCACATTTACAACATTTTCCTTAGTTATGCAAACTATTTCTCCTTTCAACAAATTCGTCATATATTGCTCGAGAACAGTTGTGCCACTACAGACGCCTGCACAGGAACAAATTGTGATGCATTTACTGGCTCTTGTTGTGATTCATTTTCATTAGAAAATCTTCATCTACCTCGATGGATGTGCCTCTAAATATTGCTGCATTGGTACAAATACTTCTTTGGATAAAGCATTGATGGCATTAACTGTAAATTGTGTCCCGGCATTGGGATGCACGATTCGGCGGATAATACGAAGGAATTCCTCAATAGTATCGCATTTAATGACACAGGATTTCCATTTTGTTCTCCGCTGTTTCACTTTGGTTCGCATGAATGTGAATGGGTGAAATAAAATTTTCTATCATTATACATACGACCATATGCACTACCAAAAACAATAAAAATTCCAACTTTACATTGGGGTAATTGTAATGTAAATGCAATCATGTAATCATGTAATTATACATGTAATCATTATGTTTGGCGAGAAATAATTTTTACCGAAGCATGGATATTTAGGAAACTAAATTCATCGTTTTACCTGTCGCATAAACTGTCATTCAGGGCACCATTTAAATCAATTTATTCAATAACAATGGCCGTGTCAAACATCAGGATGCCCTGGTGTATATCGTGTGAAGTGCGTGTTGCCACCTTTTCAGGCAATTCAAATGTAGATTTATACACTTTCGTATTAATTTCGAGGGGAACGTTTTGCCTGATAGTGCTTTGAACATACCGCGTTCTCCTTTTGTTTATGTCGATGTTCTTGTTAGTTATAATTCATGGAAATTGACTGCAATTCAGTGTTATGAAATTGCAAACTAAAAAAAAAATTGGTGGCAATCCCCCATTATATTTTTACAGTCACCCTTATTAAAACCTCATCGGCCGATTATTTTTGCTTGGTTTCAAATAGTTTCTAGTACTTCTGTAAAAGCAAATATTTTCAAAAAATTGATTTTTATGGTCACGTAACTCTGTTAGTAATAACAAGAGGCCCGAAAATTTCGCATATTCATATTGCGTCAGGCTAAAATTCACATTTTCATAGTCCTATGTACACACTTTACACCTATCTGATTCCTTATTTGATGATTTATTTTGAAGAACTTCTCTTCTTTGGTGTATGTGGATGTAATTCTGCCACTTTGCCACTCTACCACTAGTTGATAGATGACTAGCCCACAGTCTTGGAGGGAAGTGACGAGAGAGTTGTGACCTAACCAAATTAGCAATGCAAAGGTGTTCATGTTTGCAATCTCCCTTTCGACCAAGATAATCCTAGTATTTTCGGGGTCCCTAGTATTCACGTGTGAAAAAACGTTACAATCATATGCCGGATCTTGTTCGTCACTGTCGTTCGGAAAACTCAAAGCCATATTTTCTGCCTTACGCTTAGCTAATGTTAATTATTTACGTCATCTTTTGCAATTTTAATTTTCTATTAGTTTAAATTCTTTTATTCATCGCACTGGAGGCTTTTGACAACTTCAAGTAAAATATCAGGGAAGCCCACCCAAGATGTCAATCGTTTCTCTTCTAAAGACGTAATATAAAGCTATGTGTTTAAGACTGTGAGTTCATCAGTGGCGATGCACTAGGCTTGCACGCAACTGTACACTCCTGCAAAACGCACCATGAACCAGTCACTACCGCGGCGCCAGGGGATGCCAAACTAACGGCGACCAATCACGAGCGAGTGACGAGACAACGGGTTGGTCAGGTGCAGGACTGCGCTGCAGTGGCTGTTATTACGTCAGTCAAGAAGCGAACAACAGTCTTAGGTGCAGTTCAAAGGCCTTTTTGGATATGTGCATCCACGTGCACAAACATATGTAATTTAGAACTATGGGAGCTATGTCTACAGAATAGGCCTTTGTCTGACTGTTACACCAGAAGAAATTTTATAATTTGGAGACAGAAAATTTTGCTGCAAATGTAAATAGATTGCTTTATAAAAATTGTAGATTGAAAATAAATGATAATCGACATTTTCAATTAATCATTACACACTGTTTCAGTGTCTACGTTTATACTATTTTTTGTGTATTATATAATAACAAGTGCATGAAATGCGATTATATAAGATTCAAGCCATCAAGAACAAATATTTTACCATTGGTTTGAACTAATCTTCGAAAATCACATACGCTCTATAATATATTTAATTATGTTTTTGTGTGTTTCATACAGCATAAAAGTCTTTTTTAAAAAAAAATCAGAAACATAAGTCGCAGCATGAAGCAGTTTCTAAGTCTAATGTAACCATCTCTCACTACAATCTTCCCACAACTCTCTTAGATGCAACGGACCCGGGTAGGAATTCTACTCACGTTTCAGCCATCTTTTGGCGAGACCATCTACGCCTCCAATACTGGCAACCTCTCATTATAAATTAAATGCAGCTTCTTCCAGTCTGACGATTTTTTCCGCCTCCTCCCACACTAATTAGATGAACTCGGGGAAAAAGTTGCCCGCGTAAATTTTTTTTATTTCTTTTTTTTTTAATGTAACCGCCTTTTTTCAGCTCCTCGCGCTTTTCTCGTGAGCCGACCCTGGGGTTCGGGGCTACCTCCCCGCGAAACTGTTTCGTGGCAGTCGTTTTACTTCTCGCTCCGCTGAATTACTGCGCGCACCCCCGCGCCCTCATTTGCGTCCCGCAGGTGTCGGTGGGCGTGCTGACTTCGAGCCGGGGCTGGATGAGGGTTTTTTTGGGGGGGGGGGGAAGATGGGCGTATAAGAGGAGCTTTTCGGTTCCCCGAACAACGCCCGTCTTCTCCTGTTTAATGACGTAGGCGGGCAGGCGGCCCCTGACGCTTGCGCGCACACTGGCCAACCCTACTATTCAACCGACATAACGTCAGGCGCCCGAATAATCCACGTCCGCGCATCCTCTTATTTTAATTTTTTATTTCGCTGTTGTAAATATAAATTTTACGTTAGGTGTGATACATTAATACATTTCTTTCTTTTTAAGTTTTACTTCTTTAGCCGCGTTATGAAAAAATGATTAAAAGGAATTTTTACGACGCACGCGCACCACGCACCCAAATTTTCACAGGAAGATGATGGACCCGTGTGTATGGACACAAACACATGTACGCCCACTTTCATATAAATTAGGGTACGTACCAAATGCCTTGGTGTGAAGTGCTGTTAATGCCTGAGATATAGGCCACCCGCCGTATGCGACCAAAAAAAAAGTTCCATTATATATAAAAAAAACCTTTCAGTGTAATTAAAAACAACCTCTTTGAAAATCCAACTATATATATATTATTTCATTTATACAATTTCAGGTAAAACAAGTCATTATTGTATCAAGATTCTCTCAGTTATTTGCGTGTGAAGGCTACTTATTTTATGTGCGAATAGTTTCCTACACAAATCAAAGAATGTAGAAGTCTTAACTTGTTGATCAATACGTTAGGATCTTCCCATGATGCGTAATAGATCTCTTCTGTTTAGTTCTTCCTTGTATATATATTATAAACTAGCTGACCCGGCAGACTTCGTACTGCCTAATTAAATTGCAATAAAGTCCTGTCAAAATGATTTGTAATGTGACATTTTTTTGTTACTACATATTTTATAGTCGGGGCAAACAATTCTCCTGAACAGAACCGTCACTCTGGTGATAGGGTGTTGTGAATAAGAAATATAATTAAATAAAACATATAAATAAAAAGATAAATAAAAAAATTAATCTCTTTATTGTTAATCATGTGAAACATAATAATAATTATTTTCATTGTAGTGCATGAATAGATGGTAATTAGCTTGGTTTGTAGCATTTCGGTTTCTTCTACCTAAATTGATTCGTCTAATAGGAGGCATATCTATATTATAGCTGCCCGACCCGGCTTCGCACGGTTATACCAATTGAAAAAAATTAAGCCACACCTCCCATTTACGGTAATGGTAAATAAAAAAAATTCAGTGAAAATGTATTACAATGCTGTATAATGTACCGGAGAGAAAATGAATAGCACCGATGGTTTCCCGACTCGTGCACACAACGTACAACTGATGTACCCGTACTTCGCTATGGCAGTCTACAGGCAGATCACTCTTGCGCCGCTCATTATACATGCCCCTCCTTGTGGGTACGCCACTGCCAAGCGATGCCCGTTGCCATGGAGATGCAGAAGGCATGAACAATGCAAAATCCTGTTCTCATGCACACAAAGTACCCACTGTTGCCTTGTTTTAACCACCCATGGGATCTAATTTCGGAAAATGTCATCCTGTGTAACATAAGGAACATTACTGTGAAGTTACAAATCTGTAAAATATATATACTTGAAAAAAGGGCAATTTTTGATATTTAAAGTACCCGCAAAATTTCAACGGTGATGAGGACTGCACTAACAATGAAATAGTCGTTGCCATAGAGACGAATAAAGCATCAACAAAGCAACAGCCGTTGCCATGGTGATTTCCTACCAAAAACTGGAAATTTTGATATATTACGCCCCCGAAACTCCCCTTGGGATCGGATTTCCACATAATCCGTTCTTAGTGAGCGTCTACATCACAAAATGAGTAACTATGCTAAATTTCAAGTCAATCGGGTGTATAGTTTTAGAGATCTCGTGATGAGTGAGTCAGTGAGTGGTATTTCGCCGGCGCCATCTACTTAAAATGTTGGTTTGTCCTGAATTTTTCCTGAATTTTCTTTGCTATAAACCTCACGGAGCCCGAGACCTTTCCAACGACTGCAAAACCGTGGAAATCGGTTCGTGCGTTCTGGAGTTATAGCGTCAGGAAGGAAAACCCGACTTATTTTTATATAGTAGATATTTTTAATGTCACTATCGTCCCAGTGACCAACGTAAACTTTCTCATAATAATTTATTTTATCACAACGTTTTAATCTCAGGGTTTCAACACATTTTTCGATCTTGCATGCTAGGTGCTTCAGCACAGTCTTCGATTACGTCTCTAGCTTCAGAGTTACTGTCGCCATCGCCATAGAAGCCAGCGTTTTCACCTGGGTTACTCTAAGAACTCTAAATCTTTGAGGTCGGTGCTTCTTCATCGTCTAAAAGCTTCCTATTTAAGGGTCTATAACTATTTCAAACTATGTATGATCTATTTCATGTGGGCTTGAATTTATTCCCACTTTTCACTGTGATGATACTTCCATTGGTTTCAGTCTTCCTTAAACCGTCAGCATCCTTCAATTAAAGTTTTCTGTTGAGATCAGAATAACTATAAACATAATCACTTTTAAGACAAGAAAAATTATTTACATCATGCAACAAACTCTTCCTTAGTGTAGTGGCTTTATCGATGTCCTTCATCCCGTAAGTGGGCTTTGCTTTACAAGTTCTGCCGTGTATTTTAAAGCTATAAATTCTTGTGAAAAACCTGCTACACCGATCACAACTTTACATTTTGCGGAGCGGGTTTTTAACACATTCATTTTTCTCGTGACTTCTAGCATTCCTTCTCAGGACAAATTTTTTCGGGCAACCAACCAGGATAAATATTAGCTTCTGTGACTAATGCCAGATGCTTATTGAAAGTTTTAACTTGGATAAATTACTCAAATATAATTTTTAATATTTCGTCAGCGAGAGTTAATTTATCCCATTAAATAACTTGTCGCAGGTAGTTCCTATTACTGCCAACAGATGGCGCCAAATGTTGTGTTGTGGTAAATATTATTTATTTTGTATGCGTGAAGCGGGTTTCTCTCTCACGGTCGCAAGAGAAAGAGGGCTTCGCTAGACATCAAGTAGAAGGAAGTTCGTCTTGCATGGTAGTGTTACTCAGATTTTTAAAGGAATAGTATTCGAATGAGAATTTTTTTTTATTCCGCCTGGTTTAAATATTTCAAGTGCTGATAAAGTAACACGCCGAAGATTTGCCCTCAAAAGGAGGATTTTTCTCTCGAAATATGGAAAAAAAAAATTTTTTTAATTTTTTGAGATTTGTTGGCGGAATTTTTTACTTAAAACCTGGACATTTTGGCGGATTGTGACGAATTTTGACTATATTTTGAACAATTTCGAATCATTTTTAGTAACAATTTTATGTTATCTTTGAAAGATTTGTGCAATGGGAGTGCATGACTTGATGTAAGCTTTTGGACATACGCCAGAAATTGCTTAGCAATGGCGTATGTCCAAAATCATACATAAAACATTTTTATGGTCAATGTTTAAGGTGAAGGTCATCCAAGATGGTCGTCGTAATGTCTCTATTCAATATGGCGGTCAACACCTATGACACCATACCCTGAACTCTTGGCCAATGTCGGTTATTATATACTATTACATTTTATTATTTATTAGTATTGGTTTAATGAAAAGATAACTTTCTAGGGTATGTAATGTCAAATGAAAAGTTGCATTTCTAAGATGTTCGTTAATTTTTTTGTTTCTCAATTTTTTGTGTGTAGTATATAAGAGTAATTAAATCTGTGTTAATCTTAAATTATACACGATCTTTAATAAACTAAATTGTTTTAGCTTTGACACCCATTCTACCTTTTTTTGTTTTCATTTGTATTCAACTCAGTAATTTATTATTTATCTCATACTGTAAAAAAGGCTATAAATAAAATCAGCTAGTTCTAACAAATCAAAAAAATACTTAAATTACATCTATACATTAACACAGGATGGCACGATCACTCTTCCAGTGCAAAACCTCTGTTAATGTGGTAAAATTCCAGCCTTTATTTTTTAGGTGAATACTTCATTTAAAGGCCGTCATTTTACTGGAATTTCTAACAGTACTGCTTGGCTCGGGTCCATGGCTAGAGACAGGAAAAATTCGCGGGTTCAATGACCTTCAGGATAGACTCCAATATCCACTACACACTCGGGCAAATGCCAACTGTTCATTGGCTGCTGACTTGTGAGTCGTCTCGACTGGGTGGCATGTGATTCGACACGTCTATGAGTGAGGGTCTCTAATTGGCCCTCAGTCCTCCAGATTAACAGTCAACCAATGGCAGAAGCAGCTCTAAGGTATAATTATTTTAATTTTAGCATAACACGAAATGAATCCGCGAATATTTCAGGTCTCTATCTATGGCATATACATGGAAATTTTTAGAGATTTCCCCACGCCCGTATTTTTTTTTTCCCCCCACCAGTTTTCTACGATCGCGCGAGGACTCCGTTGCGCCGAAGAATTTCGACGGCTCTTCTCAGGGAACACTCCTCGCGTCATATTTCAAGGAGGGAATTGCGCCCTCCTGCTCGCCGACAGGATTACTGCGACGGTTGTTTATTTATAGACGCGCGCGCGAGGCGTCTCCGCTGTAGGGTCCCTCCGCGGACTGACAGCCCGGGGTCGTGACCTTGCGAGCAGGGAAGCCTAAGATGTACATCAAGTTCTGTCCCTGCCCGAACACGCCCGAATATTCACCTTCGAGCCAACCTCGGGATTTGTTTTATTTTTGCGCAGGAAAAATTAATTCAAATGTTAAAAGTGGTCGGTTAGGTTGGCTACATTAAAACACTTTAAAACACTATGGACGGTTTGTTAGGTTAGTATAGCTACATTAAAATATATATATAAATAAACCCGAGGTTGGCCGAAGGTGAATATTCGGGCGTGTTCGGGCAGGGACAGAACTTGATGTACATCTTAGGCTTCCCTTGCGAGCAGCTACCCGGCGACGCCGGCGTCCCGACGCACGACGTGTCACGCGAGTCTGCGCTGTTCGCAGGGCGCGGCGACGCCCGCATCACCGCCACTTGCCGCCCGGGGCGAACATGACACCGTTACAGGAACAGAGAAGCCATGGAAGCGTTCAAAAAAAAATCTATCCAAACAACACCAATGGAGAATACGGCTACTAGCTGGAAGCTGTCGGTAAAACTACAGGCCACCGCTTATGGTAGAGCAAAAAAAAAAAACGAACGACCATGAATCCAGTGCCACTATATCAGAAAGTAATATGAAAGTGAAAAAGATAAATGTGTTGAACAGCGAACCAATGAAACAACCTAGTGAAAAAGTGATTAGTGTATGTATTTTTTTTCCAATGATTTTTAGATGTTAATTTAAGATAACTCTTACCAAAACAGTATTTAATATCTTCACAAAGATTTAAAAAAAATTATTTTACCCTCAAAATTGGCCAAAATTGTCCAAAAACAAATTTCGTGCAATAAACCTAAGGTGAGTGTATCAGAAAAGGACACTGACAATAACATACAAAACTATGGAAGAGGCCAGAAATAATCCTAGAACATTGTAGTGTATTGTACTAAATGAAACATTTATGTATGTTTTTCAGAAAAACAAATTGAAACCCGAAACCGAACACTAACAGAAGGATAGAGTAGGATAGCCACACAGATGTTCAACTCCGAATGACTTACAACAACCAATGATACGAAGGTACACATTATTGGCTGGCACTCAAACCAATAGGAGGAGGTCTCTCATGACTGGCTACCTGACGAAGATTTTAGGCAAGTATATTTAGAACACTTACCATCTTAAATTAATCAGTTTATTCTTCAACCTTAAGATGCCTGCGGGAATGTAGAGAAAAACGCTCGTCATCGAAAGCCAAGCTAGCTTTGGAATAGAGCTGGATATGCTTCTGATTCTTCGGAAGATGCCCAAGTTCCAAAATTGAATGAACAGTTTCTGTGCGCTAAATGATGATGGAGTTTGAAACACAAGTGTTTTGCTTTCATTTGGACTTGAGTTATTAACGTGACGAATACAGCGCACGCCCACTTCCTGACGCCGGAGACGGCGGGGTAACAATGAGTCGTGCTTGTCCAGACACGCGCGACTTACGAGCGAGGGAGCGAGGAACGGCCGGCGCGCGGCGGAGGAGGAAGACGGTCGTACGTCACCCGCTGACGTGACGTTTCACAATGGAGGCGTGGGGGAAAAATAAAAAAAAGGAAAAATCACACAGAGCGTTCCTGCAAAGGTCGCCGCGAGCGCGCGGGTTCAAGTCCGCACCACGTCACTCCGGTCAAAGAAGCTTCCCGAAGAGCGGTCAGGGCGGCGGACGTTCTCATTCCACAATATTGTGCCCCTCCTAACCCCTTTTAACCTCCCCCAACGCCCTTCCCGGACTGACAAAGCCCTTGTCGATGGAAACACCGCGCAAAAAAGGGGGTGGTCTTTCAAAAGACACGAATTCCACCCGTCTAAAGCTTCAACATTTTCTGGCAGTGTTGAGGAAACGAATATGCTTTTGTTGGTTTTCAACGTATTGAGAAATGTTATCTTAGAAAGTAAAACATAAATATGCGACATGTGGTTTCACCGCCTGAGGTAGGGTCTACACGGATGGAACGGGGCTGACGCTCAAAGGAGCGGAATTATTTCAAACGTTAGTTTACAAGTACCACAGATCAGATGACTAAATTTGGTAGAGGGAAATAAATTATAACAAACTATAATAAATTTATTTAAAATTAGTGGGTCTTTGAACTGACTGCAAACACGAGGTTTGTGTGTGATAAGGCAGCATGATAAGTTGTTATGAGGGAATTAGGCCACAATGAGTATCCGAGGCACAGAGTATATAAGTGAACCAGAGACGACATAGAGGCGCGGTCTCTTTGATCTTGGTGAACTCGACAGCAGACAGTCGAAAAGTTGGCCGCCATGTTTGTGGCGTGTGCGCTGCTCATAGACACATGTTGAATGCTACGTTTTCCTGAAGTATGGATTATTATTCCGTAAAATTTCTACTCGGCACATAATTATATTCAATTTGCCATTACGGTTTAATGCGTGGACCATACGTAACGAATGCATTCAGTTACGATTCATGCGTAGATTGGCTAGTGGTGAAGTATTATGAGACGGTGATTTTTTGTTGTGTTAGAGCGTGTTTAATTAAGTGACGAGCCTATTTGTCCGTGTGTAACGGCGTGTTTGCATAGGCAACTTACGAAATATTTTATTTGCGTGAAATCATAGGTTATACAGCACACAACCCATGACCATATCTGCATACAAGAAAAAATAGTGGGAAGACCTATATCAAATTTGTTGCATTTGATCCTCCAGAAATATTTTAAAAAAAAATACACAAATGACGTGCACACTAATCATTCCTTTCTTTTTGTACGTACCTAAGTGAGTAAAGCATGGAAAGTATTAGGCCTAGTTCTATGACAGTAGGTAGTCAATCTGTTGCAATACATTCAAATTATATAGTAAATATCAGGAATAGCTTCTCGTGCAAAAGTCTTGAAAAAAAATCCCTGTTTTTACTAAAGAACTAACTTAATCTCATTTGGGTTAAAGTTACGTATTACGTATCCAAGTTAACCCTGGTACGATTCTGATGGCACGGTCTTGTATGTACAGCTGACCCTGTGGTACATGATGCTTATTTTTTTTTTAGCAGTGGGAGAGACACGTAGCGCTGAGGCGTAGCGCGAAACCTGATGTAATTTATCTTACAAATAATTCCTTTTTTATATCAGCTTTTGCGCTGTAAAATGCGTCGGCGCTACGCTCATCCCCACTGCTAAAAAAAAAAAGCATCATGTACCACAGGTTCAGTTGTACAGGATCATGCCATCAGGATCAAAGGTATATCTGGATACACCTGGATACGCAATACGGAACATTTACCCTCATTTGTTAATTATGATAAGGTTATATTACATTGGGATAAGGTTTATTAGGTTACAATTATGTTTGGTTAGGTTTACCTTAGGTTAGGTAACAACTGATTATGTTTCAATGTTATTAAATCATTACTCAACACTATATGTACCCACATGAAAAAAGTACATATAAATGAAAATTTTAGCCCATCACTTATGTTTTAAAGCACTCTGATGGTTTTACTCGAACACTTATAGGTCTATAAGCAGCTATTTTATTTTAAGACGCTAGGACAATTTTAATCGCGATAATTCCTATATTCGTTTACTGCATAAGTTAACAAACCCACATTACACTCTAAAATATTACTGATAATTAAGATAACAAATAGAAGAAGGAAAGTAACAGCCACATTTTGCAAGTTGTGGAATCAACATTGCAGAAATTATAGGTACTAGGTTGACACGTTATTTTTACTTACAGTATTTCATCTATAGGAAATCTGAAGAAACTTCTTTTTTCAGGTTGACCACTGTTTTTTGAACAGTTTGGTGCCGAGCACCAAGTGGCTCCAAAACGTTTACGAAACTCATTCATTTTCATAAAACTGATCTCTGCAGCATTCCAAAGTTTAAAACGCTATACTAATGCCAGAATTATACTTGCCACAAAAATGTCGGCTAGCCCTACGATGTGTCAACACGGCGAGTTCGGGTGTGCACAGCTGATTTCGCCTCTGGTTCTTATCTCCTCTGTGGCCGAGGTGCAAGCCACCAGCCAGGAGTCTGTTCCGATACCAAGTGAGACTCAGCAGACAGTGCCGGCGACATTGCTCAGTCCGGGGCCGCGAGCCTGGCTCTGGCGGGCGTCGAACCCTGGACCTGCCCTCGCCCTGGAATCAGCTCCCCAGGCAGGTGTCTGCTGCGGCGCGCGACTCGACCACGTGTGTTGCTCTGCACCGCTCCCCCTCTAGCCGTGTCGAACATGTAGAGTTAACTGTTCACTGAAATGTAACACGTTTAATGTAAACAAGTGTATTTGCAGGTTTGGAGAGACTTTATGAACATCATTTCATAGCTTTTTGTACAAGCTATTGATTGGTGGCTATACGGTCTCGCTAAATCTATCGGAAAAAAAACTTTCTATTTACTTTAAAACGTGCAACTACACTTCATTGTTTTATACCTATATTTTTCTAAATGTAAAAAAATTAATAATTTCTTATGTAAACAAATATTTTGAAAATTTTTATTTTGTTTTTCAAAATGATTTTACATATTTTAAAATAGGTACTGGGAAAAATTGGCACTGAAATAAAACCAAATGGTTTAGTATTTACAACATTTTTGATACTTAAAAATGTAGATTTTTAAATAAATGTCAAAAATTAAAAAAAAAATTGGAAGTTAAATGTATCGCAATTTTTTTTTAGTAGATACCAGTAGATATGTCATTATCTGCACTATTCACAAAATATTCATGAATTGATAACTAAAAATTAAAAAACTAAGAAAATGTTATTTTTAATAAGCCCGTGGTCTTAAACTTTTTTTAGGCATGTATCACTACGAAATAGTGTTTGCAGTAATATTGGGCTTGGATTATTACCCGGATATTCATGATTTGTGTTGTCCCATGACCTAAATTAGTTTATTCTTTATGTATGTTCGTCCATTCAAGTGGACAATATATATCTCAATGATACATGGTATTTATAGTCCATCCACGGTAACCTCCTACTTTTCTGAAGCCCTGCTTTTCACCGGATCTACTTTAATGTCACTATGTATCCTTCCGCCGTATGTAAACAAAAACATTGCCATGTGACAAATGTCAAATGGTTTGTTTACAATCACCAGCTGTCAAAACAATGTGTGTGTGTTTGTGTATGTATGTATGTATATATATATATAAGTAATTTGAATATGATCTAAGTATACATGCATATGTTCATAACATTATTTATGATACCCAATGGTAAAAATATTAAAAAATAAGTTTGTTAGCTAAAGAAATAACATATAATTTAAAGTAAATTTTTAGGAGAATATATAAATTTACAACATTTATGTAAGCAATAAATATCATCATTTAGTACAGTTCAACACAGTTTTCTGCATCTGAAAAAAAAAGTATTGTAAATTATACATATGGCTGTCCATCTAAGCAATCTGGAAAAGACTAAGGATTGAAGGTTTAATAAAATTAACAAATTCAGATGAAAACATTTAAAAATGAATTTTCTTCTTTTATTTAATAAACCCCTACCATTTTGCCGGTTAAGGCCACAAATAAAAATATGGTTGTATACATTTTCCTGAGTATACTTATTAGACAAAATCATAATTTTATGAACAGTAAAATTGTGGTGAAGAATTGACAGTAATTTCTATACCACTTATATGCATTATTTATTTGTGGCCCTGGATGGGGACTGGCTTTTTGTTTTCCAAGTAAGTTCACTGAAAAATGAAGACACACAACAAAATAAAATGTTTCACATACACCTATACGAATCCAGAAATGAAATTTAATATTCATTTCATAATACGTGTAATCTAAAGTTAATACATAAAGTTCCAGTAATCAACATACTTCATGGGAATGCATAAAAGAAAAAAAAATGTTTCAAACCCCAATACTTACAGTTGCCCAGGTGTTTATTACATACAGACCTCAATAAGAACACCCGGGTAAATCATCAAGAGGAACTGCCAGTACTTCACTGTCTCCATCTACTTGCTGTGTCGTAACCTCAAATTCTTCGCTGTCACTGTCTTCACTTGAACTATCCTCGCCGAGGTGGATGATGAGTGGAGGAATGGTGCCGCTGTCTATGTGGACTTCTCTCTCCCAGTCTGCTTGAATTAGCTTCTCCACGTGATCCACACACCTCGCCCATCTAAAAAAATTAATGTATACAGTAAAACCTCTATATAAATGACCTGTTTATAGCAAAAACCACTCTATAACAAAATATGTTTGTTTCTGTCAAAACGGCATAGTAAACAATGCATGGCATGCTCTTTATTACATACAATTTTGAACTCACTCCACAAGAAAGTATTTTTAAACACAACAAAACTCATTTAATGTGTTTTCCTCAACTATCAAAGCTATTATTTAATACTTGAAGTAACATGTTTTGTTTTATGTTATCTGAAAAAAAAAAATTATAGTGGTTTATTCAAGATATAATAAAGCTGTAAATATTATATATGTTATCAATAAAGGCTTAGAATGCATATGATAAAATATTTATTTCATAAGTTTTGTGTTTGTTTTTGGTTAAAATTTGTCCCAGACAAAAACAGTGAGATATAGCGAAAATTTAATTTTTTGAATAGTTTTGATGATTTACTGTATATGTATTTCACTATAATAACATAACTTTTGAAAATACTAATGTGCAAGAACTACATGTGTAAATACCTATTCAAGTTCGCTAGATGAAAATATTCAAAATTCTCTACGTTGAAATTTTATCTGAATATTGAAATCTGCCTACAGCACTGAACCCACCATAACTTTAAAGTCATTGACACAAGATTAAGCATAACAGAAAGTAATATCACAATTACTAATAAATACAAAACTATTTATGGAAATGAAACAATTGCAAATGGACTGCAATTACAAAAAAAAAAAAACCTTGCAAATAAGTCACCACTGTTAGATCTAGAAACTACACAGATATGTATGAATCACATGGGAATAAAATTACAAACACAAACACAAACACGAACACAAACACATACATGCAACACATTTTCAAAACGACAACTACACAAATTCAAACCACTTATTTTTACCAATTGTTTTAAAACTGTATTACTGGTATATGAATATACACAAAATGATAATCACACTATACACACACTAGCACACAAAGTTATCAAAAGGAATGGTAGGACCAGGCTGCTAGGCAACAATACTTACGTATTATGTAAAAATGTATGGTAAGGGTTTTGCTGAAGCTTGAGGAATGTTCTACAGGAAAATAAAACAATTTCTACTTCAAAAGGAATACCCCATTGGTCATGCAACATGAAAATACCTCTCTGGTGTGGAAGCATCAAGAGCCTCTTTCCAGATGGCTGCAACTGCATCATTGTCAAATCTCTTGGCCCGCCCCACGTTACTATTGTAATGGTGTTTACATTGAGCCCAAACTAGTTCGATTGCATTATAGTGGCAGTGATAGGGTGGGAGTCGTAGAATTTCGTGGCCATAGTTACGAGCCAACTCGTCTACCTCATATCTGAAAAGTGTGTTAGAACAAGGTGTATACGTAATTTTTTGCAACTATCTCACTTTTAAAGAAATGCTGTAAAAAAAAACTAAATAATATACCGTATTCGGGGCTTGTTTTGTTTAGCTATTCTCAGCAGCTCCACTTTCAACAAATTATTTTCATGTTTTATCCCATTCTTCTCCAGCCACGCGATCAGTGCAGCCTTGGTCCAGTTCGTTGTAGGTGTTTTCTCAACCTACGTTGTGCCAACATTTAACTAAATACTCAAGTAGCTGATAAGAATTCATGACAGTAGAACCCTGTTACAATTTTACTGCTTATAAAGTTTTCCTGCCTATAATGTATTATTTTTCAAGTCCAATATTTTCCCTATAAGGACAATGTATTTAATTCCTGGATATAATGTTTCACAAATTATGCGTTTCGTGCTTGTAATGTTCACTTCATAAAATTTTAGAAGACGAAAAAAATTAAAAGCCTTTGTCTATACTGTCTATGTATATGTGTATGTTAGCAGTTAACTGCCTGTTGACACCCTTGGAAAACAAATAAATTCATAAATTTTTAGCCATTCTGTGTGTTTTCAAATGTATTCACTTAAATCACATGTTCAAGTGGCAAAAGAACTGGACTTAAGCATTTCCACTGTAAACACTGTCGTGAATTATGACAATTATACAGAAATGAGACAATTTTACAGCAATGAGACAATGTGTAAGTAAAGACAAAGCAGATAGAAGCTGGAAGCACCATGATGTTAAAGAAAAATTGTTTTTGGCTTGCTACAAGCAAATTGGAGCATCAAATATATCTTTATGCAGCTTGTTGAGTCCATTGGCAATAAATCCACACTAAAAAGTACTAAATTGAATTTCCTGCTTATGTTTTTTTTTCTTGTAGCCCCTTAAAAACAAATTATAACAGGGTTCTACTGTACTTATGCAAAGCAAACATGTGTTTTGGCATATTGTCGTAATGAATTTCTAAATTTAACAAAGCATGTTAGTTTAGTGACTAGAAATTTTTTTGAAAATATTATTTTAATTTATTAAGTAGGGCAACAGAGCATTCATAAAGTGGGTCCTTTTACCAAACAAGTAATTATGTCATTTTCAAATGCTGTTTGCAATAAAAAAATTTTATTTGGTATTTCAAACCCTCTACTAAATTAGTTTGCACTACAATGTAATTCAATTACATTATATATATATATATATATATATATATATATATCTGTGTGTGTGTGTATTCAATTTCAGCTCAAACATTATAGTTTATAAAAATGTAGTGTAGGCATACTATTAAGATAACAATTATTGCTGGCAAAATGTATTAGTCTCGAATATTCGTACTTATACACAATAATAAACACATGTAAATTTTTCACATTACAATTTGAGCAATAAAAAGACACTGCTTTACCATTGCACATACCTGGGTGCTGTGATATGAAGCATTGTCCATTATGATGACACTGGGTTCCTCAAGATGCACCAACATGTCTTCAAACCACATCAAGAAAGTTTCCCCATTCATCTCGCCATGGTAGTCTGCAGTCTTCTGACCTGAAACAAAAAGTAATCCTGCTCCTGGCACAAAGCCAGTGCGCCCTCCAGCATTAACAACAATAAACCTTTTACCATCTCCAACAGTACGTCTCTTCGCAGATTGTAGACTCTTGTCCTGCCATGACTTTGATACAGTTCCTGAAAAATATATGAAATGGAAATGAAATACTTTGTATTGGACCACAGAACAAATTTTCAAATAAATTAATGCCTTGCCTCTCTGGAAAATCCATGTTTCATCAACAAATATGAAATTGGCACCTCTTTCTTTTTCTTCTTTATACTTTCTCAAGAAATCTATTCGCTGCAATACTATGTTTTCATTCTCTATCAAAGCTTTTCGTCCATCAACAGTTTTCCATGAAAATCCCATCTTCTTTAACAATTTATGAAGACTTGATCTTCCACCATAATAATCTATTTGTCTTTCCCTGATTTCTTTCAAAATGGTGTCGACTGTAACATTCAAACCTGTAAATTTATTGCATACATTAACAATACATGAAATAACAGAGGTACACAAAACTAAGCGAAACCACAACCCCGTAGAAGATAATTTAAGTGCACAATTTACATTTATTAAATAGTTTTAATAAACTTACATTTCAAAAATACTTTTAAATTAATGGTAAATATTTACTTGGGCGGTATTTCCGAAAAAAAATGTTAAAAATACGAAAATACCTTTATTTTATGCTCTTCAACTTCCTCTTTTCATTAAAATCGGCGGAGATTAGAAATTCCAAATACTTTAGGAGATATCGAATTTTTAAATTTCAGCACAAAACCAGCGCATTCCTGTGGCGTGCGTGCACCATTGTTTCTTGTTTACGTACGAGTATCTATTTTTTTTATTGGATAATGATGTCACGTTTTTGTTCGTGATAGGCCAGAATTCAAATGAACTAATACGTGATTATTTAGTTCAATTATTGTTTAAAACAGTGTTTAATTACCGCCTCCAACTTAGGTGAGTTTTTAACGTTTCTAATTTTAAAGTCTTATTTGTTATTTTGATATTGTTGCGCAAGTAATAAGTAACAAAAAAATTTACGTGAGTTGTTACTGTACATCCTTTGTTACGGGTTTGTTAGGTAAGGTCAGTTACATTATAAATAATTTAAAACTAAAGAATAATTAAAATTAATTCACATTATTTTTAATATCACCTTAGTTTGAAAGTATTTATAATGTAACTGACCTGACTTAATCGACCATTTTAGTTTTAAAATATTAAATTAAAAAATTTGATATCTCCTAAAGTATTTGGAATTTCTTATCTCCGCCGCTTTTAATGAAAAGAGGAAGTTGAAGAGCATATGATAAAGGTATTTTCGGATTTTTAACATTTATTTTCGCAAATACCGCTCAACTACATATGATGAAATTTAAAAATTCGATATCTTCTAAAGTATTTGGAATTTCTTACCTCCGCCACTTTTAATGAAAAGAGGAAGTTGAAGAGCATAAAATAAAGGTATTTTCGGATTTTTAACATTTTTTTTCGGAAATACCGCCCAAGTAAATATTTACCCATTAGTATTTCAGCATTCAATTTAGCAATCAATAAGTTACAAGCTCTACACTGTGTTGTAGGTAAATGTTTTGTATCGTGTATCCCATGTGATCCCTAGATCTTTATGCATGAACCTGTACATCCTATTGATCGTGTGGTGCATGTTTTTTTTCATTTATTCAGATCAAAGATCCTGAACATAATAAAATATTGTGGTATAGCAAGAATAATTATCATAAGTTTAATAAAACATATATATTTTCATTATTATTCAACTTTAAATCATAACTCATTACTACATCACAGGTTTTTATTTTTGGTTTTGTACAGGATTTTTAAACGTAATAAATTAGAAAAGCAAGCATCATCAATCACAGGATCAATATTTGCAGGATCATGCGATCAGGATCAATGTATCGAATCGGATACGCGATACTAAACTTTTACTGTTTTATAATTTTCTGTTACTTCATACACTAACACACAGTTTGTCTGGCTAAGTTGTGTTTTCATATGATACTTCATTACAATGAAGTAGGACTATTGTTTATAAAATAACAATACCCCTATATTTTCTAAAGGGTTAGGCGGGGCATGACACTATTTTGCAATAGAATATATATTGTACTGGACCCTGCCACACAGTACAATTTAGCCAATTAAGTATCCCAATTTTTTTTTAATAACCATGCTTGCTTAGACCACAACTCACTAATTTGTAACCAATTACTGCTAAAGCGCACAACTGGATATTATTGATACTGGAAATAGTCATTATTTAACCTTCTGATACATCATAAAAGTTGAGGTTATTTAATATGTATACTGTGTATAACGATATAAACATTACTTGTAGTTTTAGAATGTAACAATTTTCTTTCTATCTTTAACCTAACCTTAAAAGGACGTGTACGTATTTAATATGTTGCACAATATTCTATATATCAATACCATATCAATAAAGAAACCTAACAAACCACCCAAAAATGTTAAGTATTTTTAAAGGACAGATGATATCGGGAAAAAAACTGAACCGGTCAATCTGCATATGGATATATGAAATGAATACAATTAAGTAGGGCCTACCCCAGTGATATCGAAACTACTCTTCAGTATCAAATTTTTACCTTCAGCGTACATCCTGTAAATTGCATTCCTGATTGCATTTACTGTGAAATCGTCGACTGTGTCAAGTGACTTTCCTTCCTGTGGCCTTTTTTTCCTCTTTTTTCCTGGTGTTGAAACTTCTTCAATGTCTTTCTTGTAGTACCTAACCAAAAAAAAAAAACATTTGTCATAACACTTTTCCGGGGACCCGTTCACAATACGCAGTTAGGCAGTGTTCCAAATATGGCATTTTGTCACAAATATTTGCTTTGTGGTCACTAAATGGAAACATGACAGACTTTGTCCACGAAATTAATGAAGTGTTTTTTTATTTATTTTGTGATCTCCCAAACAGATGAAAAACTAATTAAATGCAAATTATAAAATCACTCCCTTATGTTATAGTTAAACCTATCATAAAGTTTATAAACATCGTTATAAACAAACGTGTATCACACCCATAAAAATACTTGAAAGTGCCTATATTGTTATTGTTAGGACCTGAGTAGGCCTAATATGATTTTAGGTTAAGTTTTCAACAGAGACGCCACATGGCGGTGTTGTCTCACACCAAAAAATATAAATTGGAAATAAAACACAAAAAACCTCGTGAGTTAAAACACAGGCCGACAATACTTAGGACACAGTCGATATTTTTTTTACGTGCATGAAAACGAAAAAAGCCTACTTACTTGAGAACAGTTGACTTTGCGATGTTGAGAAGAAACGCGGTCGTCTGCGTAACGTCACATTTCTTCAAGTCGCCTTTCCTAATTAAAAGATATAAGTTCTGAGCGACGTTAATGATGTCCATCTGACGCTGCGACGAAGTAGCTTTCCCCATCCCGGAACCAATTACCATTACAGCAATCACAAGAACCACACAAAATATCAAAACGATAACAAATTCCATCATTACAATAGTAGATAATAAATAATATAACAAAGTTAAAATACACAATATTAACACAAAATCCTGAAACACAAACTGTACGTTATTTCACGGTCAGTAATATATTAAAACACACTGCAAAATGGCGTACAGTCTGCAGACTGCTTAAAGAGCTGCTGAAAGCGGCTGAAAGAGAAAACAAACAAGTGACTATTAACATTATTAATGCGCGACCACGGTTTCGGCACGTAATATTTTTTTACCGTTAACATAACGTTTTTATTTCACCAGAGATTTAAAAAAATGTTCAAACTTAACAAATACCCAAACAAATTCTTAAATACACGCGGAAAGTCAAAAAATATATATTTTGGCTATGGAACTATTTCGTTCTAATCATTGCCAACACACCACTTCTCTCACTGTTTCATTTACACACATGCGAGATCATTAATATTAATAATATTGTACATAGATAGTTACTTTTTTTGTAAAATTTTATTTAACATCATTATACGGTAATTTAGTGTTAATGCATGTTTAATATGCATATGATGGAAAGTATTTTTGCAAACGAACCAAACATGCTGCATCCTGGTGTGTTTTTTCAAAGGTTCGTTTAAAAAAGTAGGAGGTTACCGTGGATGGACTATACCAAACCTTTAATGAGTGTTAAGGGGTACCGACATTCTAGTGTACATTATACTTTATGGCTATGAAAAAAATATTTATTTTTATTAATTAATTTAAAATAAGTAGACATTAATGATATAATTACTACGCAAAAATCTAAAAAATAGTTAAGTTACAATAAAATAATTAAAATTAGGTACCTATATCTAAGAAATTGACAAAGCGTGACTGAAAGACTTAAAGTTACTTGCAAACCGTTCCCTGAATAGTTTTCCAGTAGTAACTGCACGCATAAATAAGCATAATAAAGCAAAATAAAGTCGAATGATTAAATTTACTATGATCTTTCCCATAGTTTAAAAATAATATTCTTGAATACGACATTAATTTAACAGAAAATAATGCACCCATTTTCGTAAGGAATACTCAGTATTATTTCGAATAAAAGTATTTAATATATGCATAAATAATCATATATGTGTGTTGCACAAAGCTACAATATCTTTCTTGAAGTACAACACACTATTTCTTGGCAACTGGTTTCCAAAGGAATATTTTACGAAAGTTCAGAAAATTCTTCTCTGTGTCCGGACAGTTTCGGATGACGGAATGCTACCCATCACTCTATTTGTTAGTGTAGTATGTATTAGGATCAGCGGCGGGCGCAGGGGGGGGGGGTGGTGGTTTATACATAAGCTCCCCCGGCTTTCCTGAGATTAAGAAAACATATGCGATATCTCAGTGCTGTAAGTCCAGAATGATAAATTAACTGTTCAAACTCATTGTCAATTATATCAGGGGCTAAATACACAATACTTAAGTCGATGTTTCTTTTGCGAAAATATTTCGAGAACAACTTTGTAGCATTTTCAGTATTTCGTGGTTGGCTGTGTTTATTTCAGGTATTTTCCACTCACAGCACACCAATCATAACCCTCCAGTGAGGAAGCAAAGGCGTTCTGAATGGCTCGCCTAACTAGGCAATGGCTTCTCTTGCAGACCGCCTCCGATAATTACAAGGTAACAATTGCTATAGCGGGCATGCCTTATTGTAGTGATAAAATTTGTTTTCGCGAAAATGACATGTCCCTTAGTCCCTTTCCCCAATGACACGGTAACGGAGACGGATCACGTAAACGGA
The DNA here is from genome assembly GCF_032445375.1 of Bacillus rossius redtenbacheri. Taxonomy (NCBI): domain Eukaryota; kingdom Metazoa; phylum Arthropoda; class Insecta; order Phasmatodea; family Bacillidae; genus Bacillus; species Bacillus rossius. The sequence continues at coordinate 26,334,574 of NC_086335.1, read as the reverse complement.
GACGGATCTCCCGGAACAGAGGTCTCACAGTGGCAAGCGGACGAAGACGGAGTCGTACGGATAAGCTCGGCGATGCTGAACTCTTCTGTATGCGTTGCTCCATGCGACCGCGTGGTAGCCGTACTTGTTTGTGTTCTAAATACGTTAAAAATGGTTTCTAGTTCAAGAATAGCCAGTAGTAGCTTGGCTTCTGGGTTGTAGTCGTGTCCTTGGCAAATAATTCACAGACTTTTCGGTAGACATTGCAGTCGCCATCATCAGGGAGCAGTTGTCTACCTAGTAGGTAATTGCGACTGCAATTTCGACCGAAGCGTCGGCGAATTATTTGCCAAGGACACGGCTTCAACCCATAACCCAGCTACTTCAGACAATGGCCGTGAAAGCCTGCGAACATTATTAAGAATAGCCAGTGTTCTACTATTTCTTTGCCGGGCTACGATTTCGAAGCATAATGTTATTGGTTGCCGTGCATCGTGGAGGCAGCAGCGCGATAGTGATTGGTCTCCGGTGCGGATCGGGCCCCAGCACGTGTGACGTCGCGCGCGGACGGGCAGGGTTGAGAAGACCGTGCGACAGCGCGAGGCAGCGCCGCAGCATCCTCCGGGGGGAAAGCCGGGGTCAGCCAGAGGTCACGGGTGTGATTGCAGGGTGGCCGGGAGGTGTGAAGGCGCGGACACGGCTCCGGGGGCGGGGGAGGGAGGGGGTTGAGATGGTCACCCTGTTACACCCGGGACTGCACTTCACACGCCCCAGGTCGCGGCAGGGGAAGAAAGCGGACAAGCCGGCGGATGGAAAGGAAAAAAAAAGAAAAAAGGGCGCCCCTTCCTTGGGTGGTTTGGAAATGCTGTTCTCGTGTACCCGGTAAGTGGCCTCCATCGCTCATAACTGCTGCGACCTGGCGCGCCCTTTCTTCTTCTTCTCCTGCTTATTTCCCCCACTCCCGTCGGCCATATTGTCGTTCGGCCCACGCGTCTTCAGTGCGTCGCTTCTTCACGGGGAGGAAAAAATACACCCCCCTCCCCCTCTTCCGACTGTTTCCACATCTTTTACAAGCGCGGGCCTCATCTGCCGGCTATTGACGCAACCGCCATCAGACCAGCGTTGACAACACACCTGCTCATGGAATCAGTTTAGAACCACAGCCTCTGTGTACTATTAAGGATTGCTTTAAGCGGTTCTCCGTTAGCGGAGAAAACACACGAGAAGCTTCTGGAATCCCTCACTAGAACGATGTTTCCAGTGCATTTTTCCTCGACCTCTTGCCATCCAGGGTGGCTTCCGACCAAGCAGGTTCAGTTCGGCGCGATTTCAAGGAAGGATGTCGGACGTTACACGGCCGAATGTTCTACGGAAGTTAAGAGTAAACACATCGTGAGATTTTAATAGCTGTTGGAATGGGGCTACGGTATGTGTTATACGACGGAAAACTATCCTGCAATAACGTTAAGTCCAAAATTATTATTCGCTGGAGTCCAGACTCTGGCAAAACAGTCTCACGAAGACACATTTTGAAGAACAGAAGACAGTTTTTAATTTTTTTATGATATTAATTTTTTATCATTTTTTTTACAGACTTAAAGGGGAAACTTGCAAAATATAATATAAATATATTCACGGAAAAGCGTGAGTGGCCGTAATTTTTGTTGTTCGTTCACAAAATCTGGTTTCGTTAAAGCATAGTATATAAATTTATGAAATAATTGAAGATAATAGTTACTGGCTGCTATTTATAGTTTCCCAAAAACACTGGCGGTCAATATTATGATTAATGTGACGAGAAGAGAAAAATGTTCAAGGAAGGATAACTGGATTAATTGATTGCAGTTTTCTTTATTAGCTAACATTAAAACTACGTGTTAACATAAAATTTAAATAACTGTCCACAAATTAATCGCACTTTAATAAGTCGACTGTTAACCCTCCAAACTAAAGCTCGGATCGACAATGCTTACCTCTACTAGGCATACTCGTCTCTTACGACGCACTTCGGTCCCAACACACTGCCGCTCACTACTCACTCGTGATTTCGCTTCCGAAGCACCGGTCTTCGCACTCGTCGCTCGTCACCCGCTATCGCTCGCCAAGGGGCCATTCACCCTCTTTACTTCACTATTGCATCGCTCCGAATATTCACCGGTAGCGCCACCAGTCTGCTACACCGCTTTCACTTCACTACCGCTCGCAGGTCGGTCTCTCTTTTATACCTGCTGGTTCTTCCCGTTGAAAGCATCGCGTCGCCGAAGGTCACTGCGAGAATAATAGCGTCATAATTACGCCACCTCACGCATATGGGGCTCTGGGATTGTGCCGAACCCTCGAGGGGGACATAGAGGCACCGCTGCTAATCGGATTTACTTGTATCGGTAGGGGAGGGTCGGTCACTACCCGTGTCGGGGATGAGGAACCTCCCTTAGACCCTCCGATGGGCGGTATCGTCCTTAGCATAGTCGTAACATTTTTTTAGAATGTCTTTAAATTATAAAAATACAGTCAATAAACACTAAGTATGTAATAATCTTTCATACAACGTAAATACCTTGTTTCGATACGAACTTAGTAACGAAATTTGTTAGGGTACATTTCATATTTCTTAAATATCTTATATTTTTTTTTTATTTCCCAGTTAATTGATGTTTGAACATGAATTAACTTGATGTGATATTTTGTTAACTGTAAGCAAAGTTTTAGTTACATGATTTCAAGAGCAGTTCATTAAAGAAATCTGATACAACTGACTACTAAACTAGCGACTTCGATGTATGTTTAAAGTTGAGAAATTCACTGACAAATGAGTTTAAAAATCACTGGTGTATCAGCAAAGTTTTCTTCACAGAGAAAAGTAGAGAGGTTTATAACCCCCCCCCCCCTTCAAAAGTAGAATGTGCGTGAGCTAATAAACTAGTTTTCTTGATATTTCTGACAACCTGAAGGGAAGTATAGCCTACTACCATATCGAGACTACGTGTTCGTGGAACTTCACACTGCAGCTGCCGACGGCGACCTTCAGCAAAGGTTGATTCCAAAAAAAGCAGTTCAAAAAAAACGTGATTTGCGGTCATAAGTATGTCGCTGAGCATCGTGCCATCCTTGGATCATTCGGACGTTAAATTATATACATATATAAAAAGAATTTTTTATACATAAAGAAGTGTCTCGGAGAAGAGAGAGGTCGTCAACAAACGCGGAAACAAAAAAAAAGGAACTACAAAAACAAAAGAGCATCGGGGCGTGATGCTGATTACCCCATTACTGGAAGGAAGGGGGGAGGTGGGGTGAAGTGGGGGAGGATGCTGGATGTTTCGTCCTTTGCCGTGGACCGCTGCGGAGAGCACGTGCCCTCTGCGGGGTGAAGGGGCAGGGGGGAACAATGCTTGCCCGCCGCGCTCGCCAGATGTCATTAGCTGACGCCTCGCGAGGCCGGGTCGAAGGTGGCCGCCGATGAGGAGGTGGGCGGATCTCTGGTCCCCCCCCCCCCTCGAGGGACACGTGTGCCAGAGGACTCTTGGCGTGACTGGGGTGCCCCCTCCCCCCTTAACCACCTCCTCCCACAATCCCCTTCCCCTCCCGCGGCGGGAAGCCCAGTCCTGGAGACGAATATCCCGGGACATTTCACCGTCTCGTCTGTTGTTTCCACAAGGCACGGAAACGTAACAATTGGCAACCGATGAGATCGCATCTCAAGCGACGAAATATTAATTTAATTTTTTAAAAAAATTGGTTGCCTGTGAAGTCGGTTTACGGACGATAGTTTAACGTGACAACGTCACAACAAAACATTGATGAAATGATTGCATACTTTTTATGAATAAAAATGAATCATTTTTATTGAATTATCACTATTTTGTATGGATACAAAGAAGGAGTGAAATGAAATCTATAATTTAATTGATAAATTTGCTTTTATTGCACTCATTAATTCAAATATGTTTAATACTTTAACGAAGAAATTAATTTAACTATAAATTTTATATATGTTTGCTATTTAACTTCTTCCAATCTGTGTTATTCTGTTAAGGATAGGACGATGATAGGAAAAGTAGGCAACGAATGGGAGTGTTTCAAGTTTAATATGCCTCGAAAAAGTCAAATCGATGGTTGTTCCAATCGAGTGGAAGAGAGATAGATGCGGCGCAAGCGTACAATGAGCGTAACGAGACACAGCGCAACGGGACACGTTTTCGTGCGTGCAGCCGGCGTTCATCGATTTATTAGGCGTTGTCACGTCAAAAATAAATTATGTTTCGAAATCAAAGCTCGGTCAGAATTTCCATAAATTATAAAAATAAACAACAAAGTATTAATAGAACATTAAAAATTTCTGTACTTGAAACAATTTCTAACGTATTTTGAACACAAACAAACATCCCTACCGCCGCAGCCTAGTCGTCGGCTTCTATCGGTCGCACGGAAGAACGTAAACAGAAGAACTCAGCATTGCCGAGATAATTCGTACGTGTCCGACTCCGTCTGCGTGTCATTGCAGAAAGAATACATGTTTTACTGCAGCTCGACAGCCCCACCATAATGCACCATACGGTAGATGGCAACAGTAAGTCAAGTCGCGATAGCGGGAAAAAAAATTGCGGTAAAACAAAATGGCGGATCCAAAATGGCCGCCGCGGTCACGGTCATAATCCCCCAATATGGCCGCCATGACGTCACAATCCAAGTTGGCGGATACCGACACCGGACCCAGGACCCAGTTTCAGGAACTACTATTATATACTACTTTAACCATTCCTTGAATAGCTTTCTCGTGTTAATTGCGCACATTAATAACCACAATAAAACTAAATATAGTAAACATATTTAATATTCGATCACCTTTTATATGGTTTAAAAATATACTTGAATAGAATATAAATTAATATATAAAGTTATGCGCCAATTCTCGTAAAACATTCATAGTATTATCTCAAAAAACGTACTATAGTCATAGCCACAGCCATGTGTTGAACAAAGTTACAATATCTCTCATGCGGTATTACAAACTATTTTTTGGCAGCTTGTTTCTAAAGGAATGTTCTGTAAAAGTACAGAATTAATTTTTTCTGTGTATGCGTCCGTCCTTTATGACCATGCAGTTGCCAAGACGAAAGGCATAAAATAAAATAAAAATTAGGTATAAAACAGATGTTTAGGAGAATCTCCTACCAGAAAAATTTTGGTTCTTAGCGTTAAAGTATTATATATTAAGGTTATTTCGACACAAAATCGTGCTTGTTTCTCTAGCAAATATTTGTTGTTTAATGTTAGCAATTGTCTAGAAATTGAAATTACTAACATCAAAATTTCATCACACGAACATTTTTTAATTCAAAGTATCCGAATTAAGAGTATTTTCTCTTTTACTAAGCAAGTGCTCACAAATTAAACACACAATATGTTTTTAATAAAATCTCAAAACACTACAGTCAAAAATGTGTGTCTACGTAGCAAATAAGGCGTTAGCACGATTACAAGAAACCCCTACCCTTTTAAAAAAAAACTGTTCTGACCCACAAAATATTTCCGCTTAAATGGCAAAGCAAAAATTAAATTAATTAAACTCGCTTGTTAACCCATCCCATGAAGGGAAGTCGGCTAAGCCACTCATTTGTAGACCAAGCGAATGAGATACTTCCTTGTCAAAATAACTTAAAAACACGTGTCATGGATTACGAATTTAACTCGTTTCTCAGATTATGAATTATTTAACCGAAGCATTTCAATGTATGCCCTTTATGATAACTCAGGAGTAGGAAAAAAAATTAGCAACTTTATTAAATTTTTTATTGAAACAACAATTTAAAAAACTTATAAAAATCGTATCCAAAATAGGATGCCAGTAACGGTTCAATCACAGAAATAAAAATCAATCCTTGTCACAGTGGTAGAGGCAGCTGAAGGAACATTCTGACGTGACATTACGAACAACATAACAATATATGACCGATTTACTATTCTTGTGTTTCACCAAAACCGTTAATTTTTTTATATACAAAACGAAATACACTTAAAACAAATTGAAGTTTATCAGTTTTGTATTCATTTCTGTTGTTCGGTGTTATATTTTCGAGGGTGCTGGCCGACACCAGTTTTTGGCAGGCAATTTTAATATTATATAATATTAATAACTATATTTACTGTACATACAGAAAGTACTCGTGTTTAACCTTCTCCAGCTCGTGATTTAAATGGAAGACGTCTTCGTGGAAAATATTCCCCGTTAAAGTGGGATTGGGTCTAATCCAAAAAAAACTTCAATTCTGAGAATGCTACTACCGCAAGTTGAAACACGTTTAGCGCACTTATGTGGTATGGTTTATTATCCTCAAAATACTTTTCCTGAAGGGATAACGTTATTGGAATTAACATTGTCATGAGCCATAGACTAACACACACAAAAAATTATAGTTGTTTTGCGAAAATGTTTTCATTTTAAATGATTCACTTTTAGGTAGATTACAAAGAAATACTGTACTACCTATTGTGGTCGTTATCACAGTGCAACTTTTAGAAAAAAAATTATAGTTTTTCGCTTCGTAGCCCATAAACCCCAAAATATAGTTAACTCAAAAGTTATTATATATATATATATATACATATATATAATATATATATATATATTATATATATATATAATATATATATATATATCGTTACGACCTAAGTGTGTAGAGCTGGGTTCGTAAGAGATAGCCCAATTAAGTTTTATTACAGCGTTATTAATTACTAATATTTACATTACTAATAAATATCTTTACTTAAAAATTGTCCGATCACCAATAACTGGCACTTAAAAATGTTTATTTGCAGTCACTCAATGTCTGTCTAGTTCCACAGTTCGCACTCCTCACTGGAGGTAGGCACAACAGTGGTTCACCCCTTACCACACTCCTGTCTACACACACACACACACACACACACACACACAAACTCTTGCGCCACTGTAGTATGTCTGCTACCCCTAGATTATTTATTTTTATTTTAGCTTTGTAAGCCCGGAACTTGTTATTGAATAATTGGTATTTTTTTATGTTTAATTTAGTTTTATTTCCAATTTTTCAAATATTTTAATTGGCCATTAGAGGCGGGCCGAAAGCCATCGTGTTAGTCAGCTTTAGAAAGTTTTGTATTAATTAATTCAGATTTTTTAAAATTCTTTTACTATTATTAGTTTAATTTATTGCCTGGTTTATTTAAGTTTTACGTCGAGTATTTTGAATTGGCATTTTATACTTTATAAACGGACTTTAGTTCCTTGAGTCGCCGCTAGAATTGCAACAGCGCTCGTGCGCACAGCGAGGGAGTATTCGGATTTTCACGGCCGTGGAGGCAGGTCTGCCTGGGAGCAGTTTTTATGGCGTCAGGACGTGTATGCAGTGTGCAGTACTTATTTTTTGGCAAAGGCGTAAACTTTTAAATTTAACAAGCATGAAGCTTGGTGGATTGGACTGGGAAGTTATCAGTGGTATTGAATTTTTTTAAGAAGCTACGTGTTTGTGATGTACGAGGGCGATGCACGCCACACACCGGTCAGCTGTCCGTCCCATTTGGCCGGTTGGGCGTGACCTTCACCGCAAACGGACGTTTGCGTGAGCATTTGCAAGTTTATGCAAATATACGGTAAACGCTTTTCAGAAGAGGATATCAAGTAAGTGTCCCTTGCATGTTTTTGGCACAGGTGGTTTTTCAAGTTGACTTGTAATGTGGCGGCCGTTTCAACCTTTTGGTGAAACGTAAAATGAACTTAAAGTTATTTTTAAAGTCTACCAGTAGAAACAGGTATTCTCGTTGCGTTTAATAAGCCTTCCCAATTTTAGTGCGCACGGACTTTTTCAAATGGAATCACACGGCCGTGTACTTGAACTGGAACTTATATATTTTTTTGGGTATTCTGTAATAATAATATACCAGGCTTAATTTTAAGAAATATATCTTTAGTAGGCTTTTGTAACATGTTTATATTGCCGGAGCCGGAATTTACTTCACATGGGAGCGACCAACGTATTTATTCGTAAATTTAATATTTTAGTCTAACTTTTTCTTCAGGCCAACAAAGGTTTGAAATTCTTCTTTTTTTTTTTGGTAACGTATTAATATTTAAATTTCATGCTCAAATATTTTATAGTTGTATAAATGTACGTTCCGGGTAGGGAATATAGGAAATCTGTTGTAGTAAGTAATGATATTTATATGTAGTATGGCAACGAAGATGGACTAAATATAATCTCATCTACTATATAAGGAACTAGCTGACCCGGCAAACTTTGTTCCGCCTTAGAGGCAATAAATGTCCAATAAATCATTAAAATACTGATTTTTAATTTATATTTATTATCTTTGTTCCGCCTTAGCGGCATTAAATGGCCAATAAAGAATAATTAAAATACCTGATTTTTTATTTCTATTTATTATCTCAATAAAAAATTGAATTTAATAAAATCCAAAATCTACTCATATATTGCCTCTAAGGTGGAACAAAGTTCGCCGAGGCAGCTAGTATTTCAATAAAGCATGATTTCAGTTTTTTAAGCTGAATCGGATATTATTTTTTAAATACTGATGATTACAGTCACACAATAAAAAAAATAATACCATAAATTTTTTTCTTTGAAATCATCTTTGATACTTAAGGACATAACGCAAGCGAAGCCGCGGGTAAAATCTAGTAATACATAAGAATAAGTATAGTATATTATTATTCTACTGTATTGTATGTAAGTACAAAAATAAATTAATACCTTGAATGTCGGATTAAATCCTCGTTCTTCGATAATGTCTGCCCCAAATGAGGTCATTTGGAAACAACTATTGTATTTTTGAGTGTTTGCTAGAAAATTTCGTGATTCGGGTGTTTCGCCACGAAGCAATGAATGCAATGGCTCAGGTGGCGGAGTCAATAATGGCAATTTCACCACAATCCTGGCGTTTCTACGGAAAACTTCAATGTGCCACAAAACTCGCAAACAACGTACATTGGCCCAATGCGAACGCTAGTATGCAAGCAGTAATCAGTGCTGCAATCGTATCGAAACGCTGCTCGATTCAAATCAGTACTTGATAAGTTTCTTCTTGTGCGTCGAAAATTATTTAGTTGTTGATCTCTGAGGTTTGCTCGACGATTTCACATTGCCAACCGAGCCGTTTCATAGGCTGCCTCGCTTTGCTCTTGTGATTGAGAAGCACGAAGTCTAGCCATACATACTAACGCGGCGCTCTCCACGTGCAATTTCTTGTTCTTCCTCAGTCCTTTCATTCGCAATGTTTCGAATCCTAGTTGCATTACGGCCTTGTCGGGAAAGATTTGATCGTTTTGGTCGCGGCATGGTATTGTTAATAATAATATCGGCACGATAAGCCAATAGAAACTCGAAAAAAAAAAACACATCAACCGGTCAACTTTAACATTTTACATTTTCAAATTTTCAACCATACTTAACCATAGACAACATTACGTTGAGCTGTCAGTTGTGTTTTGTTAATTGTCAAAATTTCAACCATAGACAACATTACGTTTAGCTGTCAGTTGTGTTATGTTATTCCATGTCAGTTGCGTTTTTCTATGCCATTTTTAACAAATTAACGGCTAGACTGATGTTATGACGGATAAATTTTTCGTTTTGCTTTCAGTTGCATTTTGTTACATCACTTTTTTACGTGCTTTATATTAGCTTCACCTGTATGTTTGTTTGTTTGTTTGTATGTTTGTAACCGACTCCTTTGGGTGCGATTTTGACCCACTTTAAACGGCCAGATTTCATTCATACTTTGTATATTTATCGAGGACCGATGACAATAAACTAATTTGATAAGATTATTCCATTATTAAATTTGCAAAATAAGATTTTCGTCCATTTATATAATTTCACAATATTTAGTAGGCTTTGTTTATATCGCGCCAAAGACAAACTGAAAGAAAAAAATTCGCACATTGTAAAGAAAACCATTTCGCTCATGTGCGAACTCTTTTCTTTTCTTTGTTTATATCGCGCCAAAGACAAACTGAAAGAAAAAAATTCGCACATTGTAAAGAAAACCATTTCGCTCATGTGCGAACTCTTTTCTTTCAGTTTGTCTTTGGCGCGATATAAACAAAGTTTACTAAATATTGTGACATTTAATTAAATGAAAATTGACATTTAATTAAATGAAAATTGAGAGTGGGTTATGATTATTGTGAACAATATACTTTCTTGATTTTCTATTTTTTAGTTTGATTTTCTATATAAAGCGTGTTTTTTAGTTTTTTAAAACTATTATTTATTTTTTTCTCCTAGAACAGGATAAAACGTATCCTATGTCCGTCTCCTGGTTCTAAGCTACCTCCTTACCAATTTTCAGCCAAATCGGTTCAGCCGTTCTTGAGTTATAAATAGTGTAACTAACACGACTTTATTTTATATATATAGATTTATGTATTGCCTAATACGTTATTGTAATTGGATCAACTTATTTATGCGACGTGCTTTACGCAATGTAATGTTTTTCTCAGAACACGTCATATGTTGGGCAATGTTTATATTTTTTTTAAGGAAAATATTTAGATGCTTATCTTTATTTCTGTTGTAGTTTTTCTTAGCTGTACCAAACCGACCCTATGTCTTATTTTCAGCTGGAAATAATTTTTTAAAGCTTTTGAATTAATTTGGATGTTAACATCTTGTAATATTTTCTTTAAGTCTGCACCCATTCTGATATGTGGGTTTTTAGACGTGGTTAGTATTTTGGGCAAAACAATTTTTCTGCATTTAGATATTTTTTTCATACACGTTAGTACCCAGCTGGGGGTGGGTATTGTGACCTTTGGCTGAAAGTTATGAGCAAAGTTTACACCACTTAGTCGCACTCTCTCAATCCCGTCGCTCCGCGTCGCACCACTCTCGATGGGGTCTCTCACCTTCTTCACCGATGTCGTACTTCCCTTCATTCGCGTAACACCGAATTCTCTGAACTCGCCCGGATCTCGCTCGGAAATCCCGCAAAGGCCGGCATCGCCCTTTTATACTGGTGGGTCGTCTTTCCAGAACTGACGAGAGCGGTTGTGATGAGTCGCATCATCCCGGGCCAACCCCATGCCCGAACAGTCCAGAAAGACGGCGCTCATTCACGCCACTCCGCGCGGAATTCCCAAAGCCGCTCAGCGATAGATAAGAGTGCCGATAAAGGACGATTCATGTGGAACGGAAGGGGAGGGGGTAGCGACGACCCTTATAATCCGGCCAGAAACGCGTGGCATGCCTTAAGTCAGTGGACGGCACGTGATACTTCGCATGAAGCTAGTGGCCTGGCAGGGCAGCCATCCATCTCCGAGCCTGGCGCTTGTTGCGGTCCTATCTGTGTTTGAAACTTTATATATATATTTATATATATATATATCACAATTTTGTGAACACGATAACTGTCGCAGTTTTTCATGAATTACTTCCAAACTGATACAGAAACTCTAGTGGCGGAAAATCTCGTTCAAGATCGTTAATGCGCAATATCCGATCAAAGGGGTAGAAATGGGAAGGTTTTTTTTGAAAGACAGAAAAATCGTTGTAACTCCCATAATATGGAAAATATCCCATTCCTCGTGAGAGTAAAACCAAAAAAATATTGTCTGGAAAAACATTTGATACGACCAACCATAACTGAAAGGGGTTCAAAAAACAAGGGTTTGGAGGACAAGGTAATAAAAACCCCTTCGTAGTCATAACATCAAATTCATACTAATTGGGTAATAATCTTATAATTTTCACCTAAAACTTTTGTCTGAAACAATTTTTGATTAGACGATCCATTGTTGTAAGGGATTGAAGAAAAAATGTAGGGAAGAATTTTAAAAATTTGAATAGCTCCCTTTGTAGATACACTATCAAAACCGTTCGTATTGTTCGTAAATGTTGTTAATTATCTAAAATGTTTCCCTGAAACCATTTTTTAATATGACGAACCATTGTTGGAGGGGGTTGGAAAAATAAAAGGTATAATTTAAAAATTAATATATTCCGTACCAGGTACTATTAAATCCGTTTTATTGCTAAGCCTTAAATTATTATTTATAACTTTTGTCTAAAATAATTTTTTATATGAACAACCATTACTGCAATGGGTGGAATAAACAGGGGTTGAATTACAAAAAAATTCATAACCCCCTTCGTAGACACAACATCGAATCCGTACGAATTTTTCATTAATCTTATAAATTTTATCTCAATATTTTGTCTAGAACAATTTTTGATTAGATTAACCACTGCTGCTAAGTGTTGAAAAAGTTATTGGTTAGAATTTAAAAAAAAATCCATAACTCCCTTAGTTAGTACACTACCAAATCCGTTCAAATTGTACGTTAATCGTATAATATTTACCAATATCTTTTATTTGAAACAATTTTTGATAATACTAACCATTATTGCAAGGGGTTAAAAAATCCTTGGCTCGAAATAAGAAAATAAATAAAACTTCCCTACCATGTACTCTATCAAAAAAAAATTATTTTTGTTAATTTTTTAAATTATTTTTAAAAACTTTTATCGAAAGTAAATTTTATGTAACAAATCTTTACTGCAAGGATGGAAAAATAAAAAAATCTGATTCATTTTTAAATATATATATACATTAATATACTATATAAAATCCATTATAATTTATTTTAAAATCCCTAAACTTTATCTGAATCTTTTGCCTCAAAAATTTTTTGATGAAACGAACTATTACTGTATAAAACAGGGATTGAAATTAAAAAGAAAATACAATTTTTTCTAGTATCAAATTCGTCTGGTTTTATTAATCATCTTAATATTACTTTAAACCTTTCTCCAAAAAAATTGTTCATCCATGTATTAGTGCACGAGATGAAAAATAGTGTTTGGATGACAAAACTAATTGCAAAACTACTTTAGTAGCCATAACATGAAATTCTTTAAGACATGCATTAAGTTAAAAACATTCAAAAAATTTTCGCTGCATGGAATATGAGAAAATGTTAAAACGATCTCTTTTGAAAATTGGCGAAGATATAGGTTGTTATTTACATTAATTGTTCCAGGAGTTTATAGAAGTTTTCCAAAACATTTCCAAAAAGAAAAAAAAAAAGTACCTCGAAATATACCTACGCCTGTAGGCTGTGCCTATATGGATTTTATTTTTTATTATTTTTATTTTGAATTATTCCTTTTTCGTGATAAATTTATCTTCTTTTGATATTATTTAAATGGTTTACGAAATGTTAAATTTTTTTACTAAAGCAATGCAAGACACGCTTCAATATACGATATTTTTAACCAGTACTAAAACCGGTTTCTGGCAAACTTTACAAGCGCAGGTAAAGTAAAATATTATCATTCAAACACATTTACTAAGGGAATTTTCATTCATTTACATTTATTTAGGTAAAGAAAGTTGACATGGGCCACAATAAAGCTATACAAATATATAGAAATATACTGTCTATATTTAAAGTTTCAATAAACATTAAGATTGCATCATTTTTCAGTTTTATATTTATAACCATGTTACATCTGTAACGTTTTACTAAGACAATCTGGCAGAATATAGTTGATATGGTTGTTTTTATCTGGTTTTAGTTACAAATATTGACATAGCAAAATTTAATTTTAATAAATATAATTTAACCTAGCGTTTGTCTCTCTGAAAAAATCTAAATTTATAAACGTGAAATAATATTGTAAATTGTTCCACTATTTCGAGTTTACTTGTAACGAATGAATTCAACCTTTTTACTTAATAGTAAAAAAATTACACATTTCAAAGTAAAACAAAAACATATTTATTACACAATTTATATTCGAACCGTTTCTTTTTCATGTAACTTAATTGCTTCATTTTATGAAGATCTATATGATAAATACTAATAATCGTTGTTTTTTATTGTCAAGTTTGAGTCTTTTGGTCTTATATTTAACTTTCTTATTTTTTTCTTTTAAATATAGTATATTTCCATCTGGAACAATGATATGTATATATATATATATATATATATGAACAATGATAGAATTTTTGTAATTGTTTTATTAGTTTCCGAGTGTACCTACTTTCAAAAACAAACCCTCTTAGTATTTTTTTCTTTATGATGTTATTAGTATGTAGTATCGGCATTATTGAAACCATCTTTCCTGAAGAGAAATTTTTAATCTCGTATTTGCATGCTGCCTCGCTGAAATACTTGCATCACTTATCCGCGCAGTTCTGACTGCTGGAAACCCATTAGAGCGTTCTATGGATCTTGCCAAGTGCACTTAACTTTACTTCGATTATAAGTTATTAATATTAATGAAATCTGCCTCAACAAACTTGCGACGGTGTGGCCGAGAAGCTTTCGCCCGCGAACTATCGACTCCAGGGAGGACTACGTAATCGATCCTTCCCCCGCCTCACGGCCCTGAATCCTGCACCACTTCTTCCTGTCGGCGCAGCGCAGCGCTAGCGTCGCGGCTCTGATGACAAATGGCGGCCGGAGATGTTGGGTTTGGGTTCGCTCACCCTCCACCGCCCCCTCCCCTCTTCCCTAGCGAGAGAGGACACCACCTCGCGACGCAGTCCACGTAAATGCTTCGGCATTTGTCTCGCTCCTGCAGTTCGCTGGCGGGGGGCGAAGGGAAGAGGCGGTCACCCAGCCGACAGCTGTCCTCGCAGCACGCTACTGCACTTAGGTCCGCCCGCGACAGGTCTCCACACTCCCGCGCCCAGTCCCACCAACCCAAACAACAAGAGAAAAAATTACCGCGTATAAATACCTAAAATAACTCTCGCGGAGTCGGATTATCACTCTCCGAAATTATTTTATTCTTGTTACTATATCCCCTTACCATCGCTTGCAACACTGGAAATATTACCGCCCATTCTTGCACCTTGTCTGAAAAATCGTGGTGCCACCAAGGCGACACCTGTTCAATCGCCGCGGAGAAAAATATTCCTTTTTTTAAACTCATTCCTTTCTCCGTAGATGGCTGGCAATGGATCGTTTTTTTCCGTCTTACATACTAACTAGAAGCTGAGCTGAACCTTACTTATTTTCGTCTTTGCGTTTGGCAGATTTTCCGATAACACCGAAAGGCCAAATCAAGCGTATAGTAAAGTAATTTCATTACACCCTACGCACATAATCTGTATAGTTTGTATCGACAAATGTGAAGGAATTTTATGGCCAATTTTAATTCACAACTTGCAGCGACCACGAAGTTTGAAGCTCCAATCGGGGTTATACCACTTACATGTGTGACGATTGAAGTTTGGAAATTAGTTAAGTATGGTTATAAGTAGGGACACCTGTATTTCGCGAATACATTTCGTGTCAAGGTATTTCACAAAATACTGTAGCTTTTCTCCTGTGGTTTTTAGCTGAGGTCGGTGAGAGGTGTCGTCCCGCTCTTAACGGGGCCAAAGAGAATGTGGTCACCGTACTGCTGCACCCTCACAATTTGCCATGACTCTTAGAAAAAGATACAGTATTTTGTGAAATACCTTCACACGAAATGTATTCGCGAAATACAGGTGTCCCTAGTTATAAGGTAATCCCCAAATATATTTTACCTATAAAACCGTCGACACACAGTTCACAGTTAAATATTTTCAATGATCTTTTTAGACGTTTAACAGCAATGAGAAAAAAAATTATTTAAGGAACAGTAATTGCCAACCCACGACATTTCGAAAGTTTTAATGTACTTAGTCGCAAAAAAAAATCTTGTTTCTATTTTCCACATAACTATCCTTGCCAAACACATAACTAACTGATAAACTATGGTTTAGAATATTCTGTACAATCTGTGGCAAAATTGTAAATTACGATACTGCTCATAGTTTATATATAAATTAGAGAATGCTTCGCTCTCGAAAACACAGTCTCCATTGTACCTGATATATCTCATATTTCCTATTATGTTAATACTGTAGTTAAAGGAAATATGTATTTGCCATCGATACTTTACTGACGTTCATTATATAGTAACCAGAAAGTTGTAAGGTACCGGTACCTAAGGCAACCGTTGAAATATGATGAACATAACCAACACTGTAATTTAATAAACAAGAAACGTTTATTAAAAATTCAATTAATTTTAATACTGTGCCAATAAAAAACTATTTCTTAAATATTTACATAAATTGAAAAAATTATATTTGAAAAAAATATATAGAAAATATACACAATGACGGATTTTTAATAAAATTATAAATTTGAAAGGTATAGGTACGCATATTTAAAAATAAGGACAAATATTTTCAGAAGAGCATAACAACAAAAATTCAAAAATATCATGAAATGATTTGCAGTGTCGCAAACTTATATTTCCAAGAAGGGAAAATATTTCACCGTTTTTCGTTTAGAGCTTAACGTTCAGATTTATACATAATATTTTTTAGTAATTATAAGCACAGTTATTTGTAAGGCTTCACTTTAATTTAATGACTAAGAATTGTTCCACTTAAATAGCTGTATTTCAAATGTTACTCTATTGTTCCACTTACATTTTATATTTTATACACATCTCTATGGAGTAGGCTAATATTTGCGCTTCATGATACGCTTGTCTCCAAGATATACATATCTCTTTGGCGTTACAGAGTCAGTGAGTCAGTGATGTGCTGAACTATATGTAGGATTAATATAAACACGTGTACAAAATTAATTATTTTATTTAGTAAAATTATCGAGATGAATTTTCATTAATATGTAATAAAATAAACCGATATTCTGGATGTTTATTCTAATTTATTGTGTTTTATAACTCAGTGAGTGAAGGTTACGCTACTTAGTCCAGCTCTTCCTCCTCGTGGGTACGCCACTGTCCTTCCTCATGGGTACACCTTTCCATGCTTCGTGGCTTTTACGCTCCGATTAAATAATAATAAAAAAATAACTTTAATTATGTATGCAAATAATTGATAGAAATAAAATAATAAAAATGACTGAGTGGTTTTATAAATAGGGTGAGAAAAATTCAAATTTAATCAAATTAATATTTTTTAATTAAATACACAGTATTAAATATTAATATTAACCCGTGTATAAAATCAATTATTTAATTTAGAAAAATAATCGTAATCAATTTTAATTATTAATGAAAATCAATAAACTCACTTACTTGAAATAATAATGTAATAATTTGTAATTTGTAATGCAAATAAATAATACTTATGGGAACATAACCTCAATTATATAAATACACTTAACAATACACTTGATAAAATTTACAAACACAATTTAAATCACTAATATTCACAATAAATAAATGATTTTAATTATACGTACCAGTATTCAATATCATTCACTAAAATATGTATATGATTTAAAAGCAAATTTAATATTTTTATATGTAAGTAGCCCTTTTTCATATTATCAATTATTCGTTTCATTCTGCACGCGCATCGTATAAATTTACTGTCATTTTTTTTTTCGTTACGTGCCTAAAGAAGTATACCATAACCTCACTTACGTATAATTTATATGTCGCCCGTTTTCATCCTGTCAATATTTTTTCATGCTGCGCGTTCATTATAAAAATTCACTCTCATAATTTTTCCATAACGCGCCAGTAAAGTGTAACTTCAAAAAACATTTAATTAAATTTGAGTTTAAATATTTAATTCCTAACGTAATTTTAGTTAGCTGTAAAGCGACTAAGGAACCCGTTGAAATTTATGAATGTAACAAACACGCACGAAATATTTATTAAAAATGCAATTAATTTTAATATATTTTAATATTTTACAAGCGCATTAAATCTTTGGTGATTCAAAAATCTTCCTTGCTGTTGATTGATTCAATATATCTACACTTTCACTTGACTTGCAACTCTTGATCGTGACAAAGCGACATACAGTGTGTGTCCATTGTGTATAATTGTATGTACATTGCTTGTCCTGTGTGTGTGTTGTGTGTGTTCATTGCGTGTACTGTGTGTCCATTGCATGTACAATGCGTGTAATGTGTGTCCATTGCGTGTACTTTGTGTCCATGGCGTGTACTGTGTGTCCATTGCATGTCCATTGCGTGTAATGCGTGTCCATTGCGTGTACTGTGTGTCAATTGCGTTTTCAGTGTGTACTGAGTGTTCATTGCGTGTTCATTGCGTATACCTATTGTGTGTAAATTGCGTGTCAAAGTGTGAGGAAATATCAAGCCACTGGTATTTTTGAGTACTAAAACGAGGATGTTTCTCTCGAAACAAAGGAAAATTTGTTCAGAGTTTTTGGCGGAATGTTTTCAAAAAACTGGAGATTTTTGCAGATTTTGGTGTATTTTGGGATAATGTTGGCCAATTTTGACATTTTTGCAAATTTTAAATGTACAGGTCATAAAGATGGCCACCGTGACGTCACAATCCAAGATGGCGGTCGGCTCCTGGCTGCACAGCCAGAAGCCAGACGCAGGATGCCCTATTATATAGTGTAACCCCGGCCTCCAGCAATCTCAAAAACCTTGATCGCTACCGGGGTCTACAAAAAACCTTCCACACACACCGCCACAGGGAAGCAAAGGAAAATAATAAAAAAATCTTATATGTACCCTTCCCCTGTCTTGTGTGTATGGGATTCGAAAACGATTCTATAAGCAACAAATTGAAGTGGGATCGATGGGACGTCACATATAAAGCGAACAGACGTACGGAGTATGAATTTAATGCAATACTGTTACTGCGAGTGATGACGCCGTACAATAATAATATACATTTAGCACTGACATGAAAAATTAATAAGCGATACAGGGAATATAATCGCAACAACACCATGCGCATGGATTTGCCATAAAAAAGGAATATTATTATAAAAGTTCAAAAAGTCTGTATGGCCATTTTCACCGAACGGTATTTTCCACATCGTTTTTGCACCAAAGTATCGAGCTATATCGAGCACGCTTCAGAAGTAGTTTTAAGTTCTTGAGGGTATTAATCACATTAGCGCCAGGCGTTAAACGCAGTCACGATCGTTTTAATTAGCATTAAGTCAAATTGCAATTTTCTTTTTCCACCTTCCGTGCAGGTGAACCATCACCAGAAAATAAATAAGGGTCTCTAGTCTTACTTTCAGAGTCGCAGCAAGTCCGCCGCTGCCGTGGCACTTGACCACCCCGGGGCACCAGCGATGTCCATCGCCTCGCGTCTCTCCAACGCGGCCCGGCCGTCGAAACCTCCACGCTCGTTCAGCGTAGGCACTCGTCCCTTGCGGTCCGTCCACACCGGCGTCACATCGAGCAGTCCCCCTTCCTCGCGGTCTTCACTCGGAGTATTCCACTCGGAAATCTTCGGCTCGGCCCGAACATTACCAAAAGCGTGCAGTCTAGTGTACAAACTTAACTCTCGCTAGCTCGACAGTGCAAATTCATAAGTTCAAGTAATTAATTTTACCAATTAAATTACCAAAAAGTAAATAAAAGTAATTAAATATAACAAGAAATTGAATAAATATAAAAAAATTATATATAGTGACCAGCAAGTAATCACACACGGTCGAGGCAGTTACCAACATGGTAACAACAGGTACTACTATGGTGAATAATAATATATTTTAATTGATGTTTCATTTTAGCATAATGTTTTTAAACCATGAAAAGATAATCAAATATTCATTAATTTGACTTTATTTGTTTTATCATGCTTATTATTGTGCGCAGTTAATGCTGGAAAACTATTCAGGGAATAGTTTACAATTAACTTAAAACTATTGGTGGTGCTGGTATAACACAAAGGATAAATTCCCGGGTAAGAACCCGAACCCAGTATTATTACGAATAATTTTTTTGTGATATAGATGTTTTCATGTTAATGTACAAAACTCAAAATATCTGTAATTTTACATGGTTATTTCTGTTCCACTTACAAATAAAAACATTTGCAGTGTGGTGACCTGGACTTCGTATTCGAACAAGGGTCTTATGGGATGCGAGTTCAGCGTCTTATCGCCGCCTGACATCACTCCGTCAGAGGCTTGTTTCGACGATATCAAACTTGACTTTAAATGTGAAGCCGTGAAAACTATCAAAAGAAATAATTAAATATTAATGAAATAACTTTCAAAACCGCACAATCTCAAGTCAGTTTGGAATATTTTGAACTTGCCCGTTTTGCAGTAGGTAGTACTTACAGTTCAGTTCCAAGCGCAGAGAGATGACCAGACACAATTCAAATGCACTTGTCAATATTGTCCTTAGAGCTCTTACCTGGAACATGCGAAAAACACTGAAGCTTGTCTTCCCCCGCCATTTTGGATTTTTTTTTTTTCTAGTTTCATAATGCTTATAGGTAGGTTTGCATTCAGTTAAATAGTAGCTACTAGCGAGTTAAGACGACGCGATTAGTCAGGATCGTGGGTTTAAATCCATGTTTCTACAATAATTATTTTAACATACATAGAAATTTTGCTAAACTGTGTATAACATATATCTACTCTGTATAGATTTTGGCGCAATTAGTAGCCATTACCGATGATTGCGGTTGGAGTAAAAAAAAAAACCGGAGTTGCAGTGATCACGGCCAACGAGCTATCGATCATTGACATCGAGCGGCGGACACGCCCGATCAAGGCCGGCGGTTCGCGAATGACAAGCCATCAAGCCATCAAGCCGTCAAGTCATTTCCCCGTAAGAATTTCATTGTCCCAGAACAGAATAAATTACACTGCAAACAGATAAATGCTGAATATACCCGGCGTGAAGAAACAACAGTAAGATATACGGAGTGGTTCATAAAAGAAAGTACTCATAAATTTGCAAAATAAAATAAAAAAAATGATGACGTGACAATAGAACGTGGCGTGAGAAGGCGAACCTAAAGAAGTCTGAGGGGCGTGAAGGCGAAGGCCGGCGACCGCGATTAATAACAGGCTAGCGACTCGCTGCGTTGCGTGAGATCGTTATCCCGGTCGCCAATGGCAACGTCGCTAACAAGGGGCCCCGCGCGCTCCTGAGAGGCTCGGGTTCGTCCTGTGCCTGTGTGGCTCCGCCCACTTTCCCTCCGCCGACCAACCCAGTTCCTGGTGGTCCCCGTTCTGAGCCCGCGCTTTCCCCGTGCCTCGGCGCTTCTCTTCGTCGCGGAATAACGAACAACACTCGTTACACATCATGCAGCGATCTTTGCAAATGTACGGATACCGTCGTAAAATTACATGCAGGGCCGGATTTAGAGGTCTGGAGGCCTCGGGGCAACAGAGGAGCGGAGGCCCCCTGGCCACAAATTATTTTACAAATAAAATGAACAATTTTTTTCAGTCGAGTTTTCCAATAAATAAATAATTTATTGTGAAATCAAGTAGATTCTCTTAGTATTTAAAAAAAACATACATAAATATAATCGGAGACAAGAATTATATTAAATTAAATTTTAGTGTAAATGAATATTTCTGTTAATATTTAACAGTAATATAATCATGTATGTACAAAGTACTGTAGGTAAACGTAAAACAGCGAAAAAAAAATACCAAAGGATTTTTGGGGGCCCTCCGTTTGTTGAGGCCCCGGGGCTTTCGCCCCGATTGCCCTCCCCTAAATCCGGCCCTGATTGCATGCTCTCAGTTGACTTACGATCACTGTCAGAAATGTACGGACTTTTCAAAGAACTATTTAACTAACATAAATGAATAGTTCTTCGTAATTTAAAATGATTGAACCTTCGTAGAAACCACGCCTAATTTCGACTTCCGCGTTCTACGTTTCGTTCCAAACAAGGGTAAACACACGCGTGAACAAAAGATGTGTTATTGCTGTGTAATTAACCAATTTTAGACTGTTTTGTTAGTACCTATACCAACAGTGGCGTAGCTAAGGTGACTGGCGCCCCTGGTCAGAATTGAAAATGGCGCCCCCTCTTGCATTAAAAGAGAGGGGGGAGGGTTCAATAACCCGAAACCGTCGCGGCGGCGCCCCAGGGGCCATCCCTGCCACCCGCTTGCTACGCCACTGTAATATCAAAGATATATATATATATATATATATATATATATATATATATTTGGGATTTATGTGCTAAGTAAGTTAACCCATTATCTGTAACATTACGAAGATGCCTGGATAATTTGTAACTAGCATTCTTCGTAAATTGAAGGTGAAAATTTTTAACGGTGTTGAACATGAATTCACAATAGTCAATTTGAAGCAGTGACAAAACCTTGAAATCATTATGATGTACACAGTAAAAACATTATTATTACTTAACCTTGTTTACCCTCTTTAAAACAGAACACACATCTCGAAACGGAATCTGGCACAATTTCCACGATGATCTGATTATTTGGAAATACGGAGAACACTTAGTGTAGTTGAAATAAATAATTTGTAGAAAAGTCACTACATATTTACTGTAATTTCTAATAGTGTAACCGTAAAACCTACGAGTGGCTTTCTCGCTGAATTAATCGTGTTCGTTCGTATTTACTATGTGGATTTGTTGGTTAACATCGGTTTCAGATTTTGTTTACTGTGTAAATTCCAGGTCTATTATTCGTCCTCACTGTGATTAATTTTGGAAATGAATGATTTCAATAGGATTCTGTTACAATATATTCTGTTTATGAGCTGTGGTTATTTCTGTCTATGATTATTCATCAAGGTGTCACATAGTACAACGTTAGGCCGATAACAGTTTATATGCCAATTAACGACGGTTCTGAAACAATATTTTCAAAAAAATTAAGTGTCGTAGCTTTTAAGTTATGTGCTTTTTTATTTTAAGTTCTGAACCCCCACCCATTTTAATTTTACGAATCACTGATGTATTTTGTTTGTATCGCTTGCCCTAAAACTTGTGTTGTAATAATCGCAACGCAAGACAGAAACAAGATCAGTATAACCAAACATTTATTATTAATTAATTTCATGTTTCTATTGCAATTATTTTAGTTTCATTGCAATTGTATTTGAGTGATCCATCTCATTGACCAAAAACCAATTTACTAGTTTCCTTTGTAAGTTTTATGTAATAATTCAATATTATATGTATATAATGTATCATCGTGCAAAAATTTTCACCTGCTGACATTTCTACCTAACAAATTTAAGTATGAAACTGTTTGTTTTATGTTACGATCACTAGGAGCAGATCAGATAGTAGTATTAATGTAATTTTTTTCAAAACAGACAATATGTTTTTGTTTTAACAGTTTCGTTAGTAATGGTGATTTTCGAATATTAATTTTTGAAGTGATAGGAACATACAACTCAAAATATAGGATTTTATTTGTTGCTGCAATTACAATTTTTAGATACATATCCTTATTATTGACGTGACAAGGCATAAATAATAAATTCTCAAACTTTCCTAACCTGTTACCTTCCGCAATAAGTACCCAGGCAAGAGCAGGAAACCACTGTAATAAAAGAACTAGGCTTCATTTTACGTAATAGTTGTACCAGCCGTAAACGTTGAAGATAAATACCCCTACGCTATTAATTTAAACCTTGTGGTTTTCAGAACCATATTGCTGATTATTTTAATAAACATTAGTGGCGTATAAAATACACTTAATAGTATTAACAATCCCTACGTGTTCTTCCAATTAAAAAAAAAAATTAGTACCCTTTTTTTATTTCTGCCACGAGCTTGTTTATCGTGTGCCAATAAATAAGTGCACTTAAGAACAATCAATTTATTTGTTGCATGCTGTGAGTTAGTTACGATAATCGTTAATAATTATTCAGGTATTAGGGTCAGTTTTTGTGTTTCGCATCGGTAGCGAATTCTCGTGGAAGTTGTCTTATTTTGGAAGTGTGTCAATTCACATTTAATAATTTCACCTACTAATTCTTGAGATATTTTACATTTATATCAGTTTGAAAACTTCATATCTCCACATAATTTTAATTACATTTATTTTGTCTATGTTCCATGAAATGTGTTCAAAAAATACTTTTTAAAAATATTTTTTCGTAATTTTATGGACCTGGAAATTTTCTCATGTATACAAAACTTTCAGGACGATTTTCGTACTTGATACGAACGCAACGTGTTAGTCTGCCAGACGATACTTGAACCCTTAAAGGCAGCAAATTTCCTTGATAATAAACACTTTGGATTGCTTGCTGAATTCTCTGAGATAATTTTTTTGTGATATATAACTGAAAATATTTAATTTCAAAAATTAGCCATGCGTTACCCTGATATGCATAATAAAATATATTTGTTCAATATAATTTTATTAAAAATGTGAAAAATATCAATGATCAACGTTTAACTCTATAGTTTGCTAGACTTTAAAGAGTAAAAAAATTACACGTCATCCCCAAATTTCTTTGTTGCAGATAAAATGATTGCTATAAAAAGTTTCGATATTTAAAATAACTGTAGAAAAATGTCATTAAACTGCGTTTTATTTTATGGCAATCTTTCCAATAAGTAGGGAGGCCGGACATAGTAACTTAAAACATAATAATTAATTGAGCTGAAAAGATAATCAATTGCTGGTACTTTTTATTAACCAAGTGATTAAAGATGCGATATACATAAAATATTATTATCTTAGAGTATAAATTTACGACCAAATGTTAGATATTTTTTGGACGTAAATAAACCAGTTAAGTCAATTATTAATATTCAAGTTTTCACTGGAATACCAGTGACGCTCATATCGAAAACTTGTTTTAAAAAAATGTTTATCGTAATGACGTGCTGTATGCTGGTTATAGAAAAAAAACTGCCAAAATCCATTACATTCATAAATAAAGACATAATATGATCACCAGTAAAACAAATCTGAAAAAAAAAGTCTGAGCAGAAATAGAATAATGATGGCGAGATTTTTTTCCCTTATTGTTTTGGCCAAATTTAAAATTTTCATGCTTTACATAGTAACACTGATTGGCTTGACTAAGAAGTATGCTTTTTTTTTTTGCCAAGAATCACAATACAAAGGAGCAATTGCACTGAGGCAACTTTAAGGCAACATGTAGCATGCAGCATTGACGCACTGTTCCACTGAAGGAACACGAAGCCACAAGAAACAAGTATTCTTGCCCCATGCTGAAGTTGAGTGTTGTTCCCCGACGCATGCGTCAGCTCTCGACATGACGTAACGTGGCGAGCAGTTTCGTCGTTATCGAACAGTCAGAAGATCGGTGAGGCTTGTGAGGTGCGACGTGAACTGGAATAATGTAAAAAGATCACGTCATTTATTAAAGATTAACATAATTCATCCGAATTAAAGAAAAACCAATTGAGAGAATATAAATATATTTGAATCAAAAATTAGTTAAAGCAGTTAGCGAGTAAATACAATTGTACAATGGCTGAGGTAAAAAAAAAAAAAAAAAAAATTCAAGATTTTGCATTCAACATTTCATCGTAAGCAAAAAATTTACATCAAAAAAGAGTGGCTTATCTCCCAGCAAAATGGTTTGCATTTGAGCTTTTAAGTTTTTCAGTTTACGTTGATGTACCTAAATCAGCATTGTCGACTGCTAACAGTGATGTGGAGGACTTTGGGGTGAGTTATTTTTTAATAAGTACATACAAACTATACTATAGTGAAATAAATATTTCAAAAATCCATATTAAAGTTAGTCGTAATGGCCCTGCCAAGGCACACACACGTCTTTCATCTGATTGAAAATATATCATGAATTCCTTTCTTCCTTCTTTAGCTTAAAAAGTTGATCTTCGTGCTTTATGTGACAAAATCCTGCAGACCTGTATCGCCTAGGATAACTGCCCTCTATGATACAGGAAAAATAATTCCATCTTAACGTTTTTTGAGGACAGTGTAGTGATCGCGATGTGTTACACCTTCTCAGAAAGTTATGAAGATGAATGAATGCTGTTGTGACAATTCCAGCGTTTTCCAAAGTAATCATAAGTGGTTATCTTAATTTTATTAATACACGAAATACACTTTCTATAAACCCTAAAGTATTTTCTACTACTCTTTGAGCGCACGAATACCTATAATTGTGTATAGTCTTTGACAATTACATTTGTCGTAGTGGACGCTGAAGGTTTTCATGATGTGTTCCTGTAGAGTGAAGGCTCCATCCGTCAATATTACATAAGGGCGATAACTTATTGCGACCAGGAAGTTATTCTGGGTGTGGTAATTTTAGTTTCATTTGGCCAACTTCTTATAAAATGATGTTTCTCGAAAAACACCTCATTTGGATATCCTGCAGTGTATATAAAATTATGATTTTCCTCAGAAAAGGTCATCAAAATAGTTCTAAAAGTCCCTTTGCAGAAGAAAATCATACTGTCACTTTTTGTTTTTTATGACAAAGCTTTATCCGTCACAGGCTCCAACACAAAGCGGGTGAAACCAGGACACTCTGAAATCTACTCGTCTTCAAAACATGACGAAAAAAATTATATATAGGTATCTACATGTATGGCATCTGAAAAAAGTTAAAATAAATATATTTATCTAGTAGCTGAATTTTCGTAATTGCAGGTGGAAGAAAAAGAAAGCAGCCAAGACACTCAATACGAGGTCTCGAAAGCTACATGGAGTGAGCAATCAACGCAACAGAAATAGCTGTGAATAAAAAATGTATAAATGTGTTGCCCCTAAAAAGACACGGAGGATTTATCTCCTTCGGATCGCTAAAAGGAGTCATAAAGTATTTTTTTTATGCGTGCTAAAGAGATGATTGCTCAACATATGGAGAACATGTGACTAATTATCTTTTAAATTTAATCTCTAGAGCTCTAGCGGTGGGTAAGCTCATAATAAATAATACATTATTTGAAGCTATGAGCAAATATGATGAACCTAGTCATGCCCGTACACCTCTTTACAAATGTGAAAGTAGTAGTTGTGGCACTATTCTATCTTCTGGGACCGAGAATATGCATACTCACACTAGTGCACCCTCGAGTAGACCTCTACACATCCAAGCACTCGGAAAATTTTTCTGCCTTTACAGTTCCATGTGAATTTCTAATGAGTTACTCTGACAGATTGAGTTGCAATATTGTATTAATATACATCTTGTATAAGTATTTGTATGGTAAACCATTAAAAAATGGTTTAACATAGGTATTCATATTTTTATTGACCTTGACAACATCATGTATAACGTCGATCAAAACACTACATACCTCTGAAATAATTCGAGTAATGGTTGACTCGGATATCCGAAACAGATACATAAGTCATGGATAGCTATCACCCGTAGCCATTTATCTCAATGTCACTTATTGCTATTGCTTCCCGAAAGTTTGTATCATATTTTTTTTTATAGTAGGTAAGACTTTTTCAAGCAAGTACACAAAATCGTCTTTACTCATTCATGAAATATTTCGAAATTAATTTTCGTCAGCAATTAACATCCTGTCTGAACTATACTGAGTTTCTTGACCACCGATGTACGGTTCTCTTATCCACCAACATGGCGTTCTTCTTTTTTTTAACGATTGAAAGCTATGACCAAATAATTATCTGCCGCGACTGTTTGTAGTTTGTAAAGACACAATGCACCAAACTGAAGTTGCCAGAATGAAATCGTTCTAGTCGCATGATATAAGCATAGATCACAAAGCGCATGCGATTTGGGGAGACAAATTCCGTATGCGACGTTATTGAATTTTGTGGAACATGGTCAACACCAGGAAACCAATAGCAAGTCGTCCAGTGTTGCCTCAGTGAAAGTGCGCCTTAAAACCAAACTAGGAAAATATTTTGGTTTAACGTCTCGGTTACATGGTCTAACTATAAGGATCAATCTCAGCATTTGGTCTAAAATATTTCTGTAAACCATGGAAAAAACCGAAATCAGTATAGACTAATGGAGAGAGATTTGAACATAAGTCTTCCTGAAGTTAAAAATAAGTAACCTCATTAGATAAAACTAAAATAGCCACTACGAAATTTCGGAAATTATAACATATACACCAAGAACGTCCAGGACAAATTTACAGCAAGGAATTGTTCTAACAAGACGTTTGCTTGCTACCCGCTGGATATTAGAGAAGAAACGCACAGAGAACACACATGCGAACCGTACATAGTATTTTTTTTTTTGTAAATGGAAAAGAAATATTTACGTGAAATGAAGTATTTGTAATTTTACATTTAAATGAAAACAACTGTATCACTACAAAAGTAGTGTTCGCAATAATACTAGATCAGGATTCTTACCCGGTAATGTATGTTATGTTCGGTTCCAGTACCTTTAATAGTTAAAGTTATTTTTAAACCGTTCCCTGAATGGCTTTCTTGTATTAACTGCGTACATTTATGAGGTAATAAAACCAAATTAAATCCAATTATTGAATATTCGATTATATTTTCAATGGTTTACAATAAAATTATGCTTGAATGAACAATCAATTAATACATCAAATTATGCGCCAATTTTCGGAAGAAATACTCATTATCATCTCCGAAAACGTATTTCATGTACGCAAAAATTACCATAGCCATGTTTTGTACAAAGTTAAAATATATTTCTTTTATTATTGCAAAACTATTTCTTGGCAAATGGTTGCGAAGTTAAAGTTTACTTTTTGTAAAAAGTAGCCTACAGAAATGTTTTTTCCTGTGCAAGGTTAAACTGCAAATACCTACGTGTGGTGTTTCTTTCTTTCATCGAGGCCGGGTAATGGAGGGATGTGGGAGGCTGTGTGACTGCGCTGTCCACCCGCGAGTGAGAGAGAGATAGAGAGAGAGAGAGAGAGAGAGAGAGAGAGAGAGATCCTTCTTACCCCCTCCTCTTGCTTCGTCGTCGTGATCACTCTCCCATCCCCTCGGGGTGGCGGAACGTGTTATTTGCAGTCCGCGAAGAGCTGGAGCCGCCAGGCACGCACGAGGTGTGTGGGACTCGCACTCCCCCCACCCCTCCCCCTGTCCACGAGCCATCCCCCGGTGGATCTCCGACACACGTGACTAATGACCCCCCGGCCGGCTTCATCCCCCCCCCCCCCCCCGGAGCGCCCGCGGCGGGGAGACGCGAAACAATATGATACGTTACGTTACCGTTCCGTAATGCCGAGCCCGCTCGCGGCCACGGCCGGTCGGCTGAGAGTAGGCCGGGCGGTTTCCGAAACACCCTCGCTGCGAGTGACGGCAGCGCCTCCGACCTTGTCGGATGGCACTTGCTGCGTTATCGGGATGTCACATCCGAGCCGCGCACCGTTAGCCTCAAAGGGTTAAAAATGTTAATGGCCAAAGAGACCCCTAACAAAACCAAATGTACTACCAAATTTCGAATTTGTTTTTATTAGTAACTAGCTGCAGTACCTGGCTTTGCCCGGGCTGAACACCGGGTGATATATTGTCCGCGAGTTACAGCAAAATGGATAGCGATATGTCCAATGTGGTGGACATTAAGAAATGACACATAATTACTGTTTGTGTATCTGTGACCTATGGTTTTCTGTTTACCCATGGCGATCGGTTGAAAGGTTTAGAAGTTGATGCGCTACAGCGCCATCTAGCGGCGAGTTACAAAAAAATGGATAGCATAAAAACCTTCTCCATGATAAAAACACTTCGATGTGCCAACTTTCATGGCAATCGGTCAAACGGTGTAAGAGTTTATCGACGTCATACATGCCAACATCCAATTATATATATTCTTATATTTCGAAATTTTGGGGCTTTCACTTTTGCGGAAAGTGGATGTTCAGGACCTCGAATGGTTTGGAACACTCCATCTCGAAAGAATATATATTTGAAATTCCTGAAATTGTCAAAATTTTGGGGCTTTGTTCCCAGAGGGGGGCGGTGGGTTCGAGGACCCTGAATGGCTCGAAATCACTTAAAATCGAAATAGAAAGATTTTTAAAAAGTTTTTAACTTTTGAAATTTTGGGGCTTTAACCACCTGGGGGGGGGGGGGCGATTTTGAACTCCCCGAATGGCTCGGAAACACTCCAAATCGAAAGAGATATAAAGGAATATAAGAATGTAGGCATTTACTGTACTCCTATCTACCATAACAACAATATTGACAAATAGAAAGCGTATTACCTACCTATGAATAATTATCTAAATAAATTAATAAATAACTGTATGTTTAATAATTTACGTACATACATAATATTAAACTTCAAACTATACACACCAAGAAAAAATAAGGATGTTTGTGAAACTATTTTTCATTTGTCATAATGTTTAAAACATTTGTAGGATTTGTTTATATGTAAAACTGTGGTGGCCATATTCCGCTTATCCAAAGGAGTATAGAAATTAATAGAGATATCACTCCCTGTACACACCACAAATCTTTGAATTAATTTAAAATAAAACATAGTCCAAAATAAAACAAAAAGTATAAATAACAACTAATTTGACAAAACAATTTATTCAACTGGAATGACAATGTTAACATCCACCTGAAATTTAATAGAAGTAGGTAGGTAAGAATACATATATATATATAAAAAATTAATGAAATTAAAACATACGTAAATAAAATTATCTCACACTCAACCAAACATAATAGTAGTATGTAAATGGGCATACTAGATCTGGCGCTGGCGCGTGGAGCCGGAGCCGGTGTCCGCCATCTTGTATTGTGACGTCACGGCGGCAAAAATTCCTCAAAATTCCTCAAAAATGACTCAAAATGACTCAAAATTTCCCGTTTTCGAGGGAAAAATTCCCGTTTCGAGGAAAAATTAGGATTTCAAAAAACCACAAATGTCTTTTGCCTTAGAAAGAACACCAATTCCTAAAATTGGCTTAAGCATCCTTAACTCAAGCCTCAGTTAAGCCATTTCTAGGAATAAGGATACCTTGACCTTTGACCTTGACCCCGACGGCCATCTTGGATCCACCATCTTAGATCCGCCATTGTGTTCTCGAACATTCCGTCGATGTGTTATCCGCCATATTGGACGATGACGTCACCGTTGCAATTTTCGTTACGGCCGCCATCTTTAACTTTTTTATTATCCGATTTCAATGAAAAAAATTTTAAAATTTATTAAAAAATCCATTTAATAAAATTTTAATAAAAAATATTTAAAATATATACTTTTACGACACGGAGTTCGGAGTCCTCGGTTCGAACCCGGTGAGGCCAAAAAAAATTAAAAATGGCGACCGATTCTCCTCCCGTGGTGACTTTTGGCAGACTGACTCCCACCACTTTTCTTAAAGCATATATATATCGTCACCTAGTATGACGTCATGTCCGCCATCTTGTCTTCGATGCTGGAAGCCATCATCATCATTGTATCGTCGACGAGAGTGCGCTGACACCATGTTAGTTTAGTTCGTATCCGCTAGAGTGCAGTAATCATTTATTATTACTGTGACACCCGCCATCTTGAAATATGGCCGCCATCTTGAAAATCCGTAATTATTTAGCTAGAAATTCAGGAAAAATTCCAAAATTCATTAAATAAATCACTCATTAACTTACATATTGATTCGATCCGCTCCAGTCCTTGGTTCGATCCCTGAATGATGCAAAACATTTAATTTTATATAAAAAATAATAATTTCAATAAACCATGTTCAAAATTCTTAAAGAGACTTTAAATCCTCTACTACCATCATCCTATCAGACACCAAGACCACCATATTGGAAATTCGTAATTGTAATGCTAGAGATTCGGGAAAAAGTTCAAAATTCATTAAATAAATTTGTAATCTATATACTGATTGATTATATCGACTAAGGTCCTTGGTTCGATCCCTGGCCGATACAAAACAACTTTAATTTTAAAAAAGTACCAGAAAAGTGTCAGGTTCGAGAAATAAAACACCTCAAAGTCTTTTACAAACATAATATTTATTACACAATTTCTATCCTACTACAGAATCACTTGCGAAAGCCAACAACAATCTTATAAACATTTAGCCCTGCATAGACGTGCAACGACTACTTCTTAGCTCCAAATGGCTCCCAAAGCTCCAACAGCCTCCAAATGCTTAACACAGCTCCAAATGGCTCCAAATGCTCCAAACGGCTCCAAATGCTCCAAATGCTTGGCAGCTCCAAATGCTTCAAAAGGCTCCAAATGCTCCAACAGCTCCAAAAAAAAAAGGCTCCAAATGCTCCAATAGCCTCCAAATGCTTAACACAGCTCCAAATGGCTCCAAATGCTCCAAACGGCCTCCAAATGCTTGACAGCCTCCAAATGCTTAACACAGCTCTAAATGGCTCCAAATGCTCCAAACGGCCTCCAAATGCTTGACAGCTCCAAATGTCTCCAGCAGCTCCAAATGCTCCAACAGCCTCCAAATGCTTAACACAGCTCCAAATGGCTCCAAATGCTTGACAGCTCCAAATGCATAACACAGCTCCAAATGGCTCCAAATGCTCCAAACGGCCTCCAAATGCCTGACAGCTCCAAATATCTCCAGCAGCTCCAAATGCTCCAACAGCTCCAAAAAAAGGCTCCAAAAGCTCCAACAGCCTCCAAATGCTTAACACAGTTCCAAATGGCTCCAAATGCTCCAAACGGCCTCCAAATGCTTGACAGCTCCAAATGTTTCCAGCAGCTCCAAATGCTCCAAATGCTTGACAGCTCCAAATGCTTCAAAAGGCTCCAAATGCTCCAAATGCTCCAAACGGCCTCCAAATGGCTCCAACAGCTCCAACAGCCTCCAAATGCTTGACAGCTCCAAATGTTTCCAGCAGCTCCAAATGCTCCAAATGGCTCCAACAGCCTCCAAATGCTTAACACAGCTCTAAATGGCTCCAACAGCTCCAAAAGACTCCAAATGCTTCAAAAGGCTCCAATTGCTCCAAGAGCTCCATCTTCAATTGGTTCCAACTGATTCCTATTACTTTTATCGAACTTGGCATGATTACTAACATGTCTTTATCAGTATACATTTTGACTGGCAGTGGTAACGTTTTTTTACACCTTTAAGTTATAAGTTTTATTTAGAAATCAGATTTCGATAAATGATAGCTTCCATCTGGAAAGAAAATATATTAATTTATCTTCAAGTTTATACACATACATTTAATTTAATCCATTATTGTATGTAGCCAGCTTCCCTCAGTTCTTTGAGTATGAAGGATATTTCTTTAATGTTCGAATAGTTTCCTGCACAAAGCGATCCATGTAGTAGTCGTAGCCTGTTAACCAATATGTTAGGATCTTCCCATGAGGTATAATCAATCTCTTCTGCTGCCTTCATCATCCTTGCATGTTTATAATAAATATTATCTCTGGTGTTTATCGTTTTAACACCAACCACAAGGTCACTTTCGTCATCTTGCCAGTGATTATCACAAGCTTGATCAGGATAATTTATTTTATTACGCCGTTTCCATCGTTTTGGTCTCAAACCACCATCACAGTCTTCGCTCTTGCATGCTTTTGGTGCTTCAGTACAGTACTCAATCATGTCAGCCTCAGATGTGTCACCACAATCTTCAATCATGCCAGCTTCTGATGTGTCACCACAGTCTTCAATCATGTCAGCACCACAAACTTGATCAGGATAATTTATTTTATTACGTCGTTGCCATCGTTTTGGTCTCAGACTGCCATCACAGTCTTCGATCTTGCCTGCTTTAGGTGTTTCAGTACAGTACTCAATCATGTCAGCCTCAGATGTGTCACCACAATCTTCAATCATGCCAGCCTCAGATGATTCATCAAAGTCTTCGACCTTGTAAGCTTCAGGTGGTTCTCCATCTTTCACATTTTCATGGAGACGACTAGATATTGGAGTAAATATATTTTCATTTCTAATGTGGTTACAACTTCCTTCGTTTGTTTTAAATTTTAAATTATTATCTTGATCTAGATCAGTAATTTTAGCATTAGCTTTTTCGCCTTCGTTCCTCTTCCGCGATGTTGTAGCCCAGTCTTCGTTATCTTTATTCATCTTAATTGTACAGGTCTTGTAATGTCTATCCAAGTAATATCTTCTACCAAAGGATTTCTGACACTGACTGCAATGAAATGGTTTTTGACAAGGACCCAAATTACACTCGCTTCTCTCATGTCGTTTAGCATTCTTTCTCAAGGTAAACACCTTGCTACAGTATCTACAGTGATGACGTTTTGATACAGCAACAAATCCCGTTTCAGGATACATATTAGTTATTGAGACTAATGCCAGATGCAAACTAAGAGTTTTAAATTAGATATGTTACTTAAATAGAATTTTTTAATTATTTCATCAGCGAAAATTAATTTATCTCATTCAAAGGTACTTGTTGCAAGTAGTTCTGCTTTTCAACAACAGATGTCGCCACATGTTACTTTCAGGTAAATAATATTTAGTTCTTTTATGCGGGATGCGGGATGCTCACTAACGATCGCAAAAGAAGGATGGCTTCGCTAGACTCCAAGGAGAAGGAAGTTCGTCCATCCTGTTAGTGCTTCTTAGATTTCTCAGAGATTATTTGACTGAGTAATGATTTTTTTTTTAAATTTCCACCTGATAAAAATATTACAAGTGCTGATTTATTGGCAGAATTTCAATAATTAAATGCGACCTTGAATAAAAAATGACATGACTCATTAAGTAAAAAATTCTTCATGCAGAGATCAATTCCTCATCAGTAACCAGAAGCACTCGGAGAAAACCATCAGATGTCTAGTCAGGAATAATCAGAAGCACCCAGAGAAAACCATCAAAATATTGTCAAGAATAATCAGGAGCACACGGAGAAAACTACCATAATATTGTCAAGAATAAACGGGAGCACACGGAGAAATCCACCATAATATTGACAAGAATAATCAGGAGCACACGGAGAAAACCACCGCAAGTTTTCTTTGATATCATAAAATTTCAGGAAAAAAATAATACTAAAAATGAAAATAATTTAATAAAAAATTAAAAAAAATAAAATAAAAAAAATACATAAATATATTCTGCTAGCTTGTACTAGAACTCTATCTTTGTTCAACAATGAGAAGTTCACAAGCTAGCAGAATATATTTATGTATTTTTTTATTTTATTTTTTTTAAATTTTTTATTAATTTATTTTCATATTTAGTATTATTTTTTTCCTGAAATTTTATGATATCAAAGAAAACTTGCGGTGGTTTTCTCCGTGTGCTCCTGATTATTCTTGTCAATATTATGGTGGATTTCTCCGTGTGCTCCCGTTTATTCTTGACAATATTATGGTAGTTTTCTCCGTGTGCTCCTGATTATTCTTGACAATATTTTGATGGTTTTCTCTGGGTGCTTCTGATTATTCCTGACTAGACATCTGATGGTTTTCTCCGAGTGCTTCTGGTTACTGATGAGGAATTGATCTCTGCATGAAGAATTTTTTACTTAATGAGTCATGTCATTTTTTATTCAAGGTCGCATTTAATTATTGAAATTCTGCCAATAAATCAGCACTTGTAATATTTTTATCAGGTGGAAATTTAAAAAAAAATATCATTACTCAGTCAAATAATCTCTGAGAAATCTAAGAAGCACTAACAGGATGGACGAACTTCCTTCTCCTTGGAGTCTAGCGAAGCCATCCTTCTTTTGCGATCGTTAGTGAGCATCCCGCATCCCGCATAAAAGAACTAAATATTATTTACCTGAAAGTAACATGTGGCGACATCTGTTGTTGAAAAGCAGAACTACTTGCAACAAGTACCTTTGAATGAGATAAATTAATTTTCGCTGATGAAATAA
Source organism: Bacillus rossius redtenbacheri (assembly GCF_032445375.1). NCBI lineage: Eukaryota > Metazoa > Arthropoda > Insecta > Phasmatodea > Bacillidae > Bacillus > Bacillus rossius. Next base: position 26,299,105 of record NC_086335.1, on the reverse strand, counting down.
TTAAAAAATTCTATTTAAGTAACATATCTAATTTAAAACTCTTAGTTTGCATCTGGCATTAGTCTCAATAACTAATATGAATCCTGAAACGGGATTTGTTGCTGTATCAAAACGTCATCACTGTAGATACTGTAGCAAGGTGTTTACCTTGAGAAAGAATGCTAAACGACATGAGAGAAGCGAGTGTAATTTGGGTCCTTGTCAAAAACCATTTCATTGCAGTCAGTGTCAGAAATCCTTTGGTAGAAGATATTACTTGGATAGACATTACAAGACCTGTACAATTAAGATGAATAAAGATAACGAAGACTGGGCTACAACATCGCGGAAGAGGAACGAAGGCGAAAAAGCTAATGCTAAAATTACTGATCTAGATCAAGATAATAATTTAAAATTTAAAACAAACGAAGGAAGTTGTAACCACATTAGAAATGAAAATATATTTACTCCAATATCTAGTCGTCTCCATGAAAATGTGAAAGATGGAGAACCACCTGAAGCTTACAAGGTCGAAGACTTTGATGAATCATCTGAGGCTGGCATGATTGAAGATTGTGGTGACACATCTGAGGCTGACATGATTGAGTACTGTACTGAAGCACCAAAAGCATGCAAGAGCGAAGACTGTGATGGTGGTTTGAGACCAAAACGATGGAAACGGCGTAATAAAATAAATTATCCTGATCAAGCTTGTGATAATCACTGGCAAGATGACGAAAGTGACCTTGTGGTTGGTGTTAAAACGATAAACACCAGAGATAATATTTATTATAAACATGCAAGGATGATGAAGGCAGCAGAAGAGATTGATTATACCTCATGGGAAGATCCTAACATATTGGTTAACAGGCTACGACTACTACATGGATCGCTTTGTGCAGGAAACTATTCGAACATTAAAGAAATATCCTTCATACTCAAAGAACTGAGGGAAGCTGGCTACATACAATAATGGATTAAATTAAATGTATGTGTATAAACTTGAAGATAAATTAATATATTTTCTTTCCAGATGGAAGCTATCATTTATCGAAATCTGATTTCTAAATAAAACTTATAACTTAAAGGTGTAAAAAAACGTTACCACTGCCAGTCAAAATGTATACTGATAAAGACATGTTAGTAATCATGCCAAGTTCGATAAAAGTAATAGGAATCAGTTGGAACCAATTGAAGATGGAGCTCTTGGAGCAATTGGAGCCTTTTGAAGCATTTGGAGTCTTTTGGAGCTGTTGGAGCCATTTAGAGCTGTGTTAAGCATTTGGAGGCTGTTGGAGCCATTTGGAGCATTTGGAGCTGCTGGAAACATTTGGAGCTGTCAAGCATTTGGAGGCTGTTGGAGCTGTTGGAGCCATTTGGAGGCCGTTTGGAGCATTTGGAGCATTTGGAGCCTTTTGAAGCATTTGGAGCTGTCAAGCATTTGGAGCATTTGGAGCTGCTGGAAACATTTGGAGCTGTCAAGCATTTGGAGGCCGTTTGGAGCATTTGGAGCCATTTGGAACTGTGTTAAGCATTTGGAGGCTGTTGGAGCTTTTGGAGCCTTTTTTTGGAGCTGTTAGAGCATTTGGAGCTGCTGGAGACATTTGGAGCTGTCAGGCATTTGGAGGCCGTTTGGAGCATTTGGAGCCATTTGGAGCTGTGTTATGCATTTGGAGCTGTCAAGCATTTGGAGCCATTTGGAGCTGTGTTAAGCATTTGGAGGCTGTTGGAGCATTTGGAGCTGCTGGAGACATTTGGAGCTGTCAAGCATTTGGAGGCCGTTTGGAGCATTTGGAGCCATTTAGAGCTGTGTTAAGCATTTGGAGGCTGTCAAGCATTTGGAGGCCGTTTGGAGCATTTGGAGCCATTTGGAGCTGTGTTAAGCATTTGGAGGCTATTGGAGCATTTGGAGCCTTTTTTTGGAGCTGTTGGAGCATTTGGAGCCTTTTGAAGCATTTGGAGCTGCCAAGCATTTGGAGCATTTGGAGCCGTTTGGAGCATTTGGAGCCATTTGGAGCTGTGTTAAGCATTTGGAGGCTGTTGGAGCTTTGGGAGCCATTTGGAGCTAAGAAGTAGTCGTTGCACGTCTATGCAGGGCTAAATGTTTATAAGATTGTTGTTGGCTTTCGCAAGTGATTCTGTAGTAGGATAGAAATTGTGTAATAAATATTATGTTTGTAAAAGACTTTGAGGTGTTTTATTTCTCGAACCTGACACTTTTCTGGTACTTTTTTAAAATTAAAGTTGTTTTGTATCGGCCAGGGATCGAACCAAGGACCTTAGTCGATCTAATCAATCAGTATATAGATTACAAATTTATTTAATGAATTTTGAACTTTTTCCCGAATCTCTAGCATTACAATTACGAATTTCCAATATGGTGGTCTTGGTGTCTGATAGGATGATGGTAGTAGAGGATTTAAAGTCTCTTTAAGAATTTTGAACATGGTTTATTGAAATTATTATTTTTTATATAAAATTAAATGTTTTGCATCATTCAGGGATCGAACCAAGGACTGGAGCGGATCGAATCAATATGTAAGTTAATGAGTGATTTATTTAATGAATTTTGGAATTTTTCCTGAATTTCTAGCTAAATAATTACGGATTTTCAAGATGGCGGCCATATTTCAAGATGGCGGGTGTCACAGTAATAATAAATGATTACTGCACTCTAGCGGATACGAACTAAACTAACATGGTGTCAGCGCACTCTCGTCGACGATACAATGATGATGATGGCTTCCAGCATCGAAGACAAGATGGCGGACATGACGTCATACTAGGTGACGATATATATATGCTTTAAGAAAAGTGGTGGGAGTCAGTCTGCCAAAAGTCACCACGGGAGGAGAATCGGTCGCCATTTTTAATTTTTTTTGGCCTCACCGGGTTCGAACCGAGGACTCCGAACTCCGTGTCGTAAAAGTATATATTTTAAATATTTTTTATTAAAATTTTATTAAATGGATTTTTTAATAAATTTTAAAATTTTTTTCATTGAAATCTGATAATAAAAAAGTTAAAGATGGCGGCCGTAACGAAAATTGCAACGGTGACGTCATCGTCCAATATGGCGGATAACACATCGACGGAATGTTCGAGAACACAATGGCGGATCTAAGATGGTGGATCCAAGATGGCCGTCGGGGTCAAGGTCAAAGGTCAAGGTATCCTTATTCCTAGAAATGGCTTAACTGAGGCTTGAGTTAAGGATGCTTAAGCCAATTTTAGGAATTGGTGTTCTTTCTAAGGCAAAAGACATTTGTGGTTTTTTGAAATCCTAATTTTTCCTCGAAACGGGAATTTTTCCCTCGAAAACGGGAAATTTTGAGTCATTTTGAGTCATTTTTGAGGAATTTTGAGGAATTTTTGCCGCCGTGACGTCACAATCCAAGATGGCGGACACCGGCTCCGGCTCCACGCGCCAGCGCCAGATCTAGTATGCCCATTTACATACTACTCATAATGTTTAATATGAAATAAAGGAAAATGGCAATTACACGTAACTATTCTAATTAATAAAAAAATCAACCTTCCTGAAATAGTAAATTTCAAATTTTTGAACAATATATTACATAATTGATAAATATTTCTGGTCTTCGATCTCAGTAGCCCTAAGACTCTTGACGCTCAGCAGATAAATTATAAACACTAAACCAAACTCCTTGCAAATAAGTAGGTACTGTAAAAAAAAAATTGGTTGTCTGTAATATCAGTTTACGGATGATAGTGTAACGTGACAACGTCATAACAAAACATTGATGAAATGATTGATCCAGAAGAAAAGGAATTATCATATTCGGCCTGAGACTGAGCCGTAATAGGTTTTTGCAACCAAACTATTTAGGCATTAAAATATTATATTCTTTAAGGAAGAATTTTTTTTAATTTTTCTATCTTTTGTATGATAAAATCTACCTCTGCATACTTTTATGAATAAAATTGAATCATTTTTATTGAATTATCACTATTTTGTATGGATACAAAGGAGTGAAATGAAATGTACAATTTAATTAATAAATTTACTTTTATTTGCATTCATTATTCAAATATATTTATTACTTTTGAAATGTTACGTGCGCCGTATTTATTTTTACAAGTTCAAAAAAAAACTCATACCTGCCGGGATTCGAACCGACAACCTTATAATAAGAAACAAGCGCCGCTGACCGCGCAGCCACGAGGCCATAATAATTAATAAATGTTGTTTCAGATGTTATATATACCTTTATAAAAATTTTGTTCACGGTAGGGGAATAATATTATTTCGTTTTAATAACTTGATTTTATAACAAATACGCATCCCAAATACACCAAACTTATTTCTAAGGTGTTACAATATTTTTTAAAACATTGTGCAAAAGATCCCGGTTGTAATTTGAATTATTATGTGTAACTGTAAAACACCATTGTTGGTTCAAAACATATTTGAATATTCAACATTACTTTTAAATAACCGTACCGATTGTGCTGAAAATCGGTGGACGATCGTTAAATTACATAATATTAATAATTCAAACGACGAAAATATGATTGAAAAGTCAAATCGATGGTCGTTCCAATCGAGTGGAAGAGAGATGCCACGCATGCGTACAATCAAATATTGTAATAGGATAATATGGGAAACTCCGGCCAATTAGCATTGGCGAAGCGCGAGACACCAGACTGCAGCGCATTCTAGCGGCGTGGACTGAAGAAAGCCCCGCGTAATTCAATTTTACCTACATATTAAAGGCAACATGTTTACACAATTAAGTGCTGTTTTTACCAAAACTAGAAATTCAAACACATTTAATGCTATTATTCATACAGAACTGTTCTCAGGCTTTATTTAAAGGTATGTGTCAAAGATAGATATGTAATTATGTGCAAAATATAATCTATCAAAATAACTGAACAAGTAGTAGGCCTATGTAGTATTTAATTGGTTTTCCAGCTGTTTTATTTTTAAGGAAACAAGAACAACTAGTTTTAGTAACGGAAGTAAATTGTATGTATGAAATTAATTTCTCAACTGAAAATGTGACTGCATTTTAAACAAAAATCCTTAATTAAACCGAAAGAAACTGCTGCAAACAAATCATGTTACAAGAATGGTAAGGAATTATAATAAATAATTACTTTATGATAAGAGACAAAAATATAAAACAAAGGGGTTAAAATTGTGAATGCGCGAAACGCGAAACACTTACTGCGTTGGGTCCGCTGGAAATCTGAAAAAGACTTTGAGCAGTTAGTAACGTTGTAATTTTTGCAGCCAAACACCGCACAAATATTTCCGGCCATTCTGAATTACTGTTCACATAATAATGTGTTTATTTATTCGCAAATAGAACCATCATCTTATAGCACCAAACACACTTCAATGCCTTTTACCGCCGTTTCCAAAGCGTAGGTTCAGTCCACGCCGCCAGGTTCGCTGAACAACATGTCTCGCATTTTTTTTGTCTGTTTCCCATATTATCCTATTACAATATTTGGTACAATGAGCATGAAGAGAGATGCCACGCATGCGTACAATGAGCATGAAGAGAGATGCCACGCATGCGTACAATGAGCAAACAGGAATATCCGTAGTGGGACATCCGTAGTGGGACACTTTTTCGTGCGTGCAGCCGACGTTCATCGATTTATTAGACGTTGTCACGTCAAAAAAATATAACAATATTGACAATAGAAAAAATAAGTAGGCCCTACCAACCTATGAATAAATTTCGAAGAAATTTATAAGTTTAAGAATTTATATACCTACAATATATTAAACTTGAAACTATCCACACAATTAAAACCTAAGAATGTTAGTGAAACTATTTTTTTTATTTCTAATAATACCTAAAATACGTATGTTTCCAAAATGAAACAAATTATAAATAATGACCAATTTGACAAAAAGAAATTGTACAACTCGAATGACATTGAAAACATACACGTGAAATTTAAAAAAATTATGAGTGCCCTAGGTAGGGAGAAAAAATATATATAGAAGAAATTAAATTAAAAAATGGTTGCGTGTACTTAGGTACGCGCATGAGAAGTTATACTTCTTTGGCATCATTAAAAAATATTTTTTTTAATTGCATGCAAAAATATTGCGTGGAGTCCTTCCGCGCGGAAGAAGTGAAACTTCGTAATATGGAAATTAAAATAGAAAGGGGTAGAAATTGATTTTTAGTGAGATCATATTGTATCAAATCAAACTAAAAAAATAAAGGAAATAAATTTGTAACGATTCATAGATTGATCTTCAGAGAGAGAGAGAGAGAGAGACCTATGTCTATAAAACTTACTTTTTTATGAGTGCAGATTTTCATGAAATAAATCATGAAATCATTCAACGATAAAAGCTGTTTATTTAATCAAGCGGACGGGTTCGCCCCAAGGAGAAAATTGACGCGGCGAGACCTCGTGGACATAGAGAAATGACACACACTCACTATTTATGTGTTTATGAAAAATGTTTTTTTTTTCTGCAATTTAAATTATAATATACAAAAACGGTATTGAAAATTGAAACAAATATGGCGACACTACAAACTGTCAAGATCTTTATTTTTTTCTTACTCTCTACTTAGTTCCTTACAATAGAAAAACGTAACGTAATGGCTTGAAAGCTAATGCTCGGCAGGCATAGAGGAATGACACACAGTTTGTATATCTGTGACACACATTACATAAAATTAAGATATATTTTTTTTTAACCGTTTAAAGATTATTTTTTTAGACTAAAGATAGCCTATGTCCATCCCCAGGATATAATCTATCTCCTTGCCAAATTTCATAACGATCCGTTCAGCCGTTCAGCCGGGAAAGGGTAACAGACAGACAGACAGACAGAGTTACTTTCGCATTTATAATATTAGTATAGATTAATTTACTTCTGTGAGGTTTAGTAAGTGAGGATCCGCAGAGTTTTATAATTGATTCTCTACTGAAATTTATAAATGCGTATTTTTGGCTGAAATCTAATGTTTAACTCCTGCTCTAAACAATAGTTCTAGAACGGGCACTTAAACATAATTGTAAAAATATGTGTTGAAATAATAAAAAATTTTATTACGAAATATATTTATTTTAGGATATCATACAATCTTTAAACAAACTAGTCCCCTTTTTCAAATTAAATAAATGATCAATTAATTAGTTCTTGTAAACTTTTTTTTTGTTTATGAAATTTTCATCATTTACACCACCCATAAACTGTTATCCAACCAACTTTCAGAAACATGGAACGGAACAAAACACTTAAATTAATATTAATATTAATATTAATATTGCTGTTTAGTTATGAGTATCATTAAACCTCCTTTCTCTATTGCATATATTTGTTACCATGGTCGTGTCGCAGTTTGTGTCTCAACAAGTTGCCCTGGAGATCATATTGGTCTTCCAGCTGAATACTCATTATCCTCATAGTCGTTATCTTTAAAATATTTGTGCAATGGGAGTGCATGACTTGATGTAAGTTTTTGGACATACGCCATTGCTAAGAACTTTTTCTGTTTGAAGAAAAACTAATAAATAAAATAAATAAATAAAAATACTCAAAAAAAGACAAAAAACACACAAAATTAAGCAAACAATTGCTGTTGTCAACAAGGATATGAACACCACAAAATATTCCGAAACAGGAATATGGTCAGCAAACAAACAAAGAAAAACAAAGAAAAATGTACTAAGAGAACGAAAAAATCCCCACAAATGATGACAACACAAAAATATTGAAACCCAAAATAATTCAGCACAACAGTTGAAGCGAGACAAAAAACATGACAAAACGAAAAGACAAACAAATACAATAGTTTTACCTAAACAGAAACAAGCGACGTTTCGGGAACTGCTATCTGCTCCCGTCCTCAGGCAGAGACGCACATGGTACGGAAACACAGGTGCGACTCTTTTCCAACTTCCTCAGAGAAATATGCATACCGGGTCCATACCGGGCATTGATGTTATCTTTAAAAGATTTTTTGAGTATTTTTATTTATTTATTTTATTTATTAGTTTTTCTTCAAACAGAAAAAGTTATTAGCAATGGCGTATGTCCAAAAACTTACATCAAGTCATCCTCATAGTCGTCATTATATACTCTGAAACTTAAGAGGTGTGAGAATACCGCCTTTGACTTTGTTATTACCGGAGAAACACTGGAGCACAGAATTTTATATTGTATTTAGAATTAATAGCTAAAGCGGGGAATCAAACTAAGCTTTAGACATTTGTAAAGTAAGAAATAAAATGTTGAGGGGTAAGTATACACATATGTAGTGCATTATTTGGCTGTTGGACAAAAATTTTTAATTCAATTTTTATTTATATTATTTTTAGATCATTCAAAGCGGTTTTTTTTTTTAGTTTTTTAAACTATAAGTTTATTTTATTTTTTTAATCTCAAAATAAAATGTCGCCATTTTTGATACAGTTGTCATTACCCATTTCGTACTTTATTGTTTACCACAGCATATTAGCACTACAGCACTTCCACAGAACTGCAGACATGAATAAATTAATAAAAATTATTATTTTTGCAACGATTAAAATTATATTAAGATAGTTAAATAGTCATTTTTAACAACAAAAAATGTTTTTCCATCAATTGAAAACAATATCGTTACTAAGGCAAAATAAAGTAAAGCTTGTAAGGTCTGTATTACTAAACTATTTTATGATGTTTAACATCTTAGCTCTCGGTATACGGCATTTGTTAGGAGCAATTTCGTTAATAGAACGGAAAGTTGCATGGAACGGAAATGTGTAACGACGATGCTGCCATCGGTGACGCATGGCGCGAACCAAAGTTCACAAAGCCAAAAGGAAAACTTTAAAGTATTAACTGTTCAACGAATTTTAACAAAATTGGCAGTGCTTTGGTAAAAAAATACTTAGTCGAAAAACAGTTCCAAAACCCGGGGTTTATTATTTTTCCAAGTATTTTCCGCTTTTATGGAAGCCTTTTCATTATACACGTAGTTTAAAATATTTCGTTCTGCAATTCGAATAATTCGATCATCGACGTAGCTGCTGCTCCGGCAGCGAATACTAGAGGCAAGTGCGTAAACTACGCGTGATTGGCATCCAAAAATATACTAAGTTGAAAACATGCTTTGCGTTTACTTATAATTCTCGGCATTATTTTAAAGAACCCTTATTTAAGTTTCAATCACTAGTTTCGCATTGTAAATTTTTTGTGCTACATGGAAACACGTGAATTTGCTCGTTACCGAGGTTATATGATGCACATCTCTGGCGAGGACTGAAAGACTCGCTCACGGGGTTTTTTTGACGCCCGTGGGGCGGATTGATACCTTAGAGGCTTGGGAGGACAGAGCGGACTTCTTCCCGGCAACGCGGATCTAACCTACCTCCACCTCGCCGACGGTCGACGCGTCTATTTCTCCACCTTAGATGGTGTGAGTTGGTGGAAAGCTGGGAGAAGGGTGTTTGCTGCGGGGGAGGAGGGGGGAGGGGTGTCGGAAGTAAACGGTGCCAGGCAAGCCAGAATCACGGCCTCCGAAAACACCGTGCTGGGCCCGACGTCCTGGCGTTGTGGTCCCCGCTTCGTGCATCCAATGGGTCGTCTGTTTCCGGGGTCAGCTCAGCCTCCCACGTATCGCCGGACCCTCGCCGAAGTAAACTCCCCCCCCAACACCCCCCCCCCCCAACCCGCCACTCCCCAAACCGACTGTTGGCCGGCATTACGACACCGTTTCCCTCACAATCACATCTCTCTCTCCCTCTCTCTTTCTTCCGCACACCAACCTCTCTCTCTGTCTTGCCGCGGCCCGAAGAACTTAGCCGGTAGAACTCTACGCTGTAATTTTTTTTTTAATTGAAAAAAAATATTCATGTTAAAATTACTTATATTCGTAATATTGTACATTTACACGAAGAAAAAAACTGTACCTCCATAAAATAGTGTTCGCAATAATACTGGGTTCGGATTCTTGTCCCAGCACCTCCAGTAGTTGAAATTATTTGTGAACCGCTCCCTGAATAGCTTTCCAGTATGAAATGCGCGCATAAAAATGGTCAATAAAACCAAATAAAGTAAAATAAATTAATATTCGGTTATCTTTTCCATGGTTTAAAAAATTTATCTTGGATGAAACATTAACTAAAATATAAAGTTATGCGACAATTCTCGTAAGAAATACTCTGCATTATCTCGCATGACGTACCTATTTCAAATATGCAAAAATAACCATAGCCGTGAGTTATTTATAACTAACTTATACTTGGAAACTGGCTTCCAAAGTTAAACTTTGTAAAAGCGCAGGAATTTTTATTCTGTGTAGAGCTCTATGCTTGACTCGACTGTTCTTGTTAAGTCTGGTCTTGTCTCTCTTCTTTCTGCAGTGACTCGGAGTCGGTGACTTGTATCGTCTTCTGCTACCGCGGCCTTAATTGTACAGCTTGCCCGCGTACCGTTGTGCCGCAATGCATCACAACCAATCAGAACGTCTTACTATAAAATATCTGCATGGCAGATATTGGTGTGGCTGGTTTCATAACTACTGGGCGTTCCGCCGGTGCTACCTTCGCTGGTTGCCTATCCATCAGGGATGCCCCTCTTTCGCCAGCAGGAGACTGTAAACTGGCTACGAGTGTGGTGCTGCTGGTCATACCACAACAAAGGAATCACAAAAAATATTATCACAGCACAGACGAACACAGCGGGTTTGAAACCTATGAGATAGTTGTAACTGGAACAGTAAATACAGACTTTCAACCCCCTTGGACAGAACAATGACCAATATGTTAATCCATTGATGATACTTAACGAATAACCTGGAAAACACAACGAAAACACTGTGACGCTCATACGAATCCAGTGACGAAAACAAACAGAGGTTCTGGACGACAAAAGACGATAGTAGAAACAAACACAATCGGGTTCCTAAGACAATTCAGGTGCGACGTTTCAGGAGCTAACATCTTTTCCGGTCGTCACAAATAGTCTGCCAGAGTTTGTGTTCATGTAGCATTTCAAGAGAAAGGAAAATCAGGTTGTAGTGTTGCTGAAAACTTTCCTCTAAACCCTAACAAATTCAGTGCATTGGAATTATTTTTTGTCCAGCCCAGACATTCTGTAATGTTTTCCGTCATGCACCAGAAGAAGAAGATTTACTAAGGATAAATTTATTTTTTAACTATTTTTAAAAGTTGACTTATCAAAATAAACACTTGGTGCAAATGAGATTAGACACATGAGATTCTAAGCTGAAACAAAATTAGCGGCTTGTAGTAGCATAGAAATGAATGTCCAAGTACAGGTTGCCGTAATGCCGGCCGCCATCTTGGATTATGACGTCACGGCGGCTATTTATGGTGTGAAATTTCCCATTTTACCTCAAAAATGACCAAACAATCTTACAATGACCAGAAATATCTCTATTTCAAAAGGAAATATTCCCATTTTTAGGGATTTTTTTTAAGTAAAAATAGTTTAAAAAATTTTCCTTGAAATAGAGAAGAGTTCAGTCGTTCCATCCAGTCATTTTTGAGGGAAAAAGGGAAATTTGACACCAAAAATGGCAGCCGTGTTGTCACAATCCAAGATGGTGGCCGGCACCTCGGCACCACAGCCTGAAGCCTGTGCCTGGACAAAAAATTATATACTACTGGTTGTGTTTTAAAAACAAAAAAAAATAAAATATTGTTTCGGTAATAAAAAGGTCACAAAATAACGCTCGAAGTACAGGTACTCGAAGCTGTGACATGGGCATGGCGCCCCAGGACCGAATGCAGGTCGGAGAGGCAGTGCCAGGGCAGTGAACTGCCTGGTGAGCGGCTCCCGTCCGACTAGCCTCAGCGGGTTCGGCCACGAGGCAGGGAGCAGGGCAGCAAGACGTAGGGGGGGGGGGGGGAGCTTGTCTTCGGCAGTCCCCAGCTTTCGACTCACCTCCGACCTCCACCAGGGCTGCCGCGCAGTCGGTGAGGCGGGCCGACTTCTCTTCCGCGGCCGTGGTAAAGGTCACCAAGTGCACTGAACTCTTTGTTTTTGTACATTTAAGCAGGGGCTTAGCCAGGGGGGGGGTTAGGGGTTCAATAACTCCCCCCCCCATTAGCGCCAAATCATTAATTAATTTCTTATTAATCACTCAAACAAATTTCATATTAAAAATTAATAAAAATTTTACCATTACAATATTTAAATTTAAGTACCGAAAACTGCACCTTAAAATCCAAATTTTCCTGAGGGAGGGCCCCCGGACCCACCGCTTTAATACGGGTGGGAGGGGGGGCCATGCTTCTTAACACCCCGCATACACAAATCCTGGCTACGCCACTGCATTTAAGAGACCATTTTTTCTCCCTGGTAAACAATAAATGGTATTAAATCACAATTTGGGTTGAAGCTATCATACACTTGTTTAGGGTAATCAACATGCTTTAAATTACTTTTTTTTTAAATATAGGAAATCATAGTGTTTTTGGTACTGGATTTTTGTTTCTGCAGCCTGGTACCACTATTACGGAACAGTTTCACCGTCTCCCACAGCTCAGTTTTTTTTTTCAGTGAAAAACACGGGTAGAGAGATAGACGTTCACTACCGGAAATATTACCTCCGCCTGTGGTTTCAGAACTAAGCCAGAGGCGTGGACGATAATAGCACACCTCAGCAGCTCTCCGCTGTAAAAAATTATCATGTAAAAAATTATACAATTGTGTATTTTATTTTGTAAAATGTACCTCAGAGCAGAGTTTGCACCGATGATACCGTAATTTTACAACTCATAGGTTGCGTTATTTATATAATTGTGCGCTAGTAAAAATACTATCAACTGAAATACTGCATCTGCTATGGTTTGGTAAGTATGTCATAGCTGTTAGTGTATTTTTTACTCTGTAATGTATAAGTTTACATATGCATGCCTATGTATATTTACCACACAACTGTGAGTTAATTTTACTGCATTATTCAGTAAATTCACGTCAATTTTTACCATGTTAGTTTGTACTTCTTCCGAAAATATTTCATATTTTGTAGCTTAGTGAACAGTGTGTAATTCAGAGCGATTTTATATTTTATCTCAGTAACTCTTCTTACAATTTGAGTAAATAAGGGGAATAGCGAACCTATGGACTTATTACATTCCGAACATATGTAAATTAAATATAGTGTTGCCAGTATATATTGCAAAAACTCATCGTAAATGATGCAGTTCCTTTGGTACCTATAAGTAAATTTACTCTGACAAAATATTTTTCACTTTTACAATGTCGTATGTGTGAATCTACAAGTACAGAATATTGATAAAAAACATACACTGATTAATTTAATACTTGTTGCATGTGTAATTTAGTCTATACATCCTATTGAGTAACTTTATACTTTATTTATTGTGATAACATATGTACATTCGTGTATTTGTCCCCAAGCCTGACGCACAATTTTTTTTCCATAGAACCATATTTGTGTAAAATTACACAAATACGATTGTTTGAAAAATATACACAACAAAAATATAAACTACTAAACCTATTTATAAGATATTTTACGATTTTTTTACATTGTACGTCTGCACGTACACGTGTTTTAAGTCTACAAGCCTACAGCATCAATACTCCTCAGTGCCCGACCCGTGGAGGCATAACTGAGAAAGAAAAATGATGGATATTTTACATGTCCTACTTTGGAGAACCTAATAGGGCATGGGTTCCGAGAACCGGGAAATAGATACGCCTTTTCCAATCGCGGCATGGTTCTAACCACTCAACAGCTACCTCGCTACATCTGCACGTACAGATTGTTCCGACCTACAGCCGGCATTCTCGCGCTCCCTCCCACATGTGCGCCCTATCAGGGTAGAGTGGGAAAAATTCCAGTACGTTTTTTTACATTCCAGAGCAATATAAATTAAACAGAACTGTTAAGGGATCGCTCCCTTTTGTTTGATCGGGGAGGGTGTTAGAGCTTCGGCAACGACCAGCGGCTGGGACCACCAACCCAGCATAGTCACCGCCTCAGCCCCTTTTACCACACTCAGCTGACCAGACAGTTGGCTGTGTCCTGAGCGTCTGCACGTAGTGTGACAAGGTCATCGCTAAATCAGCTGTATGAATCCCGTGTGGGTCGGTGAAAATCTAAGATGGCGTCCAACTAAAAGCGGCAACCAATGATTTTTTTTTAATTGTTAATGTAATTTTTACGACAGTGAATGTGTGCGGCCTCCACTCCACGCAAAGCACTGAACACGCTCTGGATAGTTTACGACCCTCGAAGGTGGAGTAAATGTTTGGAATAAAACGAGCTGCTCAGTAACTAATTACATGTTCCTGCTAATTATTTTCCAGAAGTTAAAGATGTGTCGACAAAATTGATTTTATGGAGTCTTCTAATGAAGTGAAAACTATTAAATGTTTTTGTACGAATACTAAGTGTCATAGAAAAACGTTAAAAAAGGACATAATATATTTTAACTTTACCACACGGGCGACAAGCCCTAATCAGCTGATGTGAAACGTTTGACTGCTGGTTATGGCTTGCAGTTCATTTGTTTACATTTGTTATCCATTTTTCTCCATTCGGGAAGTTTGTTTATGACATCCACGCTGTTAGAATTGTCTCCCTTAGTTTTAAGAAGAACGAGGGTAACAAATTATCCAGGTATTTTAGTTAATTTATAAAATTATAATTAGTAAATTAACGTGTAATCATTTCACTTTTATTGAGCACAAATCCATGAGAATTATCTTGGTTTACCACAAAAACATTCAAAAACTGCCTACGTCAACAGAAATATCATACTTATATCGTATACGGTTGCACGTTTACCTTGTTTACAGCTAAGCACGGAACTATGAAGTTTGAATACGCCGTATTTATTTATTTAAGGTAAATCCGGGAGATATGACGCACCTTTTAATTTATGACTTTTAAAAATACAAAATTAATTATACCTTAACACAAACACCAGGTAAAAAAAGTTAGTAGTTTTGTCTATTTAAAAACAAATTATAAAAATTAAATAATGATGCTAACGTAGTCAAAAGCTGAAAACATATCTCATATCATAGCTGGCCATCCCATGGGAATGGGTGATATGGCCATGAATGGGTGGGAGATATGGCTCTTGGCTTAACAATGTTAAACTTCTCTACTGCAATAGAAATTTATTTACCAAAATAAAATCAGATTAAAATATGACGATAATTTATTTTGAATTTTTATTTACTATTTGGTTTACTTGTGTAACAAAATAACATTGTTCTAAATCCTGACTTATATATATATATATATATATATATATATATATATATATATAATACAGTCTGCTTCCTTCACTTCTCACAAACTTCAACACAGACTTTAAAATACAAGATCTCAGGAACACATTAGCCACATAAACACCAAAACACTAATGAAATCAAAAACAGAGGATGATATGCAGAAACTGTTTTTTCAGTTCTTCGCTTTTATTATGTTAATTTTCCTTGCACTTCTTTTTCTCTCCAATCTACCACACATGTGGCAAATTTGACCATAAAGGGTACATGTTTCATGTAGCCACCTATTACATACTGTACATTTAATCCAATCTGCTCTTGATAAATTGTCTCCATAGTTCTCAAAACATTCACAGCAATCATCTTCATTATAACTGTCAGTATCTTAACTTGAGGCATATTTCACCACTTCACTGGAAGATGAATAGTCAAGTGGATTTTTTGTAGATTGTTTCGATACACATTTACGTGTATTATGCTTCTTAGGCCTATCCAGGTCCATTGTTGATTTCTTCTCATCCTTTGCAGCAGTACGTTTTTTCGCATCCACCCTCTTCCTTTTCTTCTCTTTTATTACATTAGGACTGGTAACTAGTTGCGCACGTTGTTTTCTTGCTGGTCTTTGTCCTGGAGGTCGGTTTGGTATGGGGGATACCACATGTAGCAATTTGGTTGGTGTCATATCTTGGCTTGGGATGCAGGGAGCAGGAGAAGCAGGAAAAACAGTAGCTGTTGTCCTCGGTTTGAAAGCAGAATATGTGGAAGGAGATTCATTGGATGTGGAAGGACGTCCAGTAAGTTCACATATCGAATGAGATCGGGCAGTAGCAACACCTGCTCGAAGAGGTTGTGGGATACTATTTTCCTCCATAGGAATAGGATCGTCATGACCACTTTCGAAGGAAGCATTACGTTCTTTAGGAAGGCGCTGGTCAATTGGATCAGACTGTCATAAATATGCATAATCTGGAATGGCTGAGGGGTTCAGCGGTACTATACCTGTAGCCCTGAATCCTGAAAGATCATTTTCTACAGTAGCGGCCCGAGACCAAGCTCTCTTCAGGAGAACTCCAAAGTGGTGGCGTTCAATGCTGGTATGACTTAGCATCCAGTTATTACATGCATCTGCCCAATAGGCATTCAATGGTTTGAAGAAGCTCCGATTAAGAGGCTGGAGGTAGTGTGTCGTGTGGCTTGGCAGACACAGAATGGAAATATCATTATAAACAGCTTTTTGAAGTATATCTGGAGAGTTCATATGCGAACCGTGGCCATCCAAAAGAAGAAGACATTTACCTGCATTCTTGCGTGGAATAAAGTGGTTTTCAAGCCAGTCCATGAATATGTACTCGTCTATGTATGCAGATTTCTTCCTCATCGTTATGACTCCTCCAGGTGGCATACTTTCTTCCCAAATTGCTTTATTGTTTACCCCTTTGAAAATGCAGTAGGGTGGTAAAAATGAGCCCTCAGCATTACAACATGCCACAACAGTTACTGTTTCGCCCCTTTCCTTTGCTTTTCTTACATTAACGTTTTTACTGCCTCGCTCAGCAACATGTCCTGGCTCATTCGTTAATGATAAACCCGACTCATCCATGTTGTAGATGTTGCTTGGTTTACACAATAGATGATATTTTGTCAAGGTTTTCTGCAGTAGCTCAAAGTAGGCTTTAACTTCTTCCTCATTCATCCCTTCTGCACGATTGTTTGATATGTCTTAATATTTTCTAACACATAAATCTGTGTTTCTCTTCATAAATGACTTGTACCAATCACAGCCTGCCAACCCCGTTTCCTGGTTGAATCTCTGTTATTCATTGAAAGCGCTAAATTATATGCGATTCTTCTAAGGTTTTTCCTAGTTGGAGCGAAGCCTGCTGCCTGAAGCTTTTTTACATGGCTAGCAAGCTTCCCTTCAGCATCTTTCCCTAACAATGGAGGTTCACCAAGTTTCCCTTTTACGAAACGTCCTGTGGTTAATCTAGTGCGCAGTGTTTTCTCTGGGATATTATTTCCTCTCGCAGCTTGCCTTACTAATTTCTTTTCATCTCGTACCGCACTGATAGCCTTATCAAGGTCTTCCTGTATCCATGCTGCCCGACTGCTTTTCCTAGGTCCATAGGTCGTAGGCATTTTCAACCATTGGAACTGGAAAGAGAGAGAAAGAATATAATTACTTACCAGTCCTAATACTTTTAATAATTTGTACTTGTTTTAACAAAATTAAGATAACTGTCTACTTTCCCACTTATAAGACAGACTATATAATAATTTCTTAGTAGCAAGCAACCCGAGTAACGTAACCTAGAACTTACATAATATTGCAACTATGTAAGCACTGACAAACATACAGACGAAAAGCGTGGTAGCATTGTCTCTATTACTAGCACACGGTACACAAGTATGTGGCTCACATCTGCTTAGCTGTCCGTGTAACCTTGACAGCCATAAGTTCGCTGCCGTGTCCATTACACAAATGACTAAGTGACATATCATTGTCATGAGAACAATTTTTGTTTTAGGTCGTTTTTATGCTTCGCCATATATGATTTTACTCATTATTGAGTAATAACGGTAAATAGCATCAAATTACTATTCATTTATTATGCACTGCATTAAATTATATGATGTAAATATTGCGTTTGAATGTAATTTCTGTTTTTAAATTAACATTTACGCACATGTGCACTATCTTATATTGTTTCAGCTGTACAACAAATACCAAAACATTTAATTATATGCATTCTACTTTATATATTTCCATTTTAAAATCGGCTTTAAGTAGGCATCATCATAAAATTCGACTTAAAGCAACATACGAGTTACGCAGATGATACCAAAACATTTTTGAGTACGTCGGGATGTTATTGCATATAGATATACCAAAGCAAAAAATATTATTTAAATTAACACTGCGTCATATCTCCCTTTCACTAAATGCGTCGTATCTCCCAAAGCAGTGGGAGATATGACGCAACCCGTAACTGTGGTTTAAAATGGCGGAACTTGCACGAGGTGGCGTGAACACAAGGTCAGCTCAATACTCTTCCGAACCACACACCACAACTTTCTTCAAATTACATAAATAGTGGATAAAATATATTTGGGCTAGAGCACGACGAAACTTTCAGTACTTACCAATGGCGAATTCAGCAAAAAAGTGCTGTACTATTTAAAAAACAAACAGGAAATACTCGAAAACCCACACGTACACTCCCACAGACTAATGGAGACTGGTGCGCGCGATGATTGGGCGCCGGCTGTTTCCCTTCTATGGAATTCTGGGAACGCGTCATATCTCCCGCCGCGTCATATCTCCCGGATTTACCTTATATGAAATTACGAACCCGTCGTTTATTTCAGGTTTTTTTTTTTTTTTTTGCTAAAATGTCCATAACTGTATTGTATTTAAAAACAGTTCAATTGTAACCTGCAATAGCATATGCAACAGGAAATTATTTTAAATCAATCTTTTCCTTTGCAAAAATTATTCATAGGGATTACTGGGCGTCCCTCTGAGATCATTAGCGACGCCAAGATTGCCGTGTGCGAAACGACTAGTTATCGATGACTGCGGAACTGAGAACAACGGGGCTATTGCTCGGCAGAGTAATGTCGATGGTGACGAGCGAACCTGCCGAAACTCCCATCACCAGCCGCACGGCGAAGCGGCCCGCCTAGTCGAGTAGCGTAACGAGTGAAGTCAGAGCACAAGGATCAATCTTTAAGACAGGTTTTTAGGGAATATGTCCTGTTCCATGTTTTTTATATATATTTACGTTCCACGCGGTAAAACTTGCCGACTTTTAGAGTGGCTGAACTTTCATAGAACGAAAATAAAAACGTATATCGCAAACGTTTTCGCATAATTAGCTGGAAAAATTGCATTTTTAACTATTGGTGCAGTGTCGATAAGGGAAATGAAACGGAATATAAAATTGTAACTTTTTACGTTGAAGGATAATTTTACACTAGCTGATATGTGACATGGCTTTATTTATTTAAAAAAAAATTAAGTTTACCTGGCCATATCAAATCACCACAATTTTTGTGATTTTAAAAAATTTCGTTGTCTGTAAAGTCGGTTTATGGACGATAGTTTAACGTGACATCGTCATAACAAAACATTGATGAAATGATTGGATACTTTTATGAATAAAATTGAATAATTTTTATTGAATTATCACTTTTTTGTATGAATACAAGGAAGGAATGAAATGAAATCTACAATTTAATTGATAAATTTACTTTTATTTGCACTCATTAATTCAACTATGTTTATTACTCTAACGAAGAGATTAGTTTAACTATAACTTTTATACATGTTTGCTATTTAACTTCTTCCAATCTGTGTTATTCTGTTAAGGATAGGACGATGATAGGAAAAGTAGGAAACGAATGGGAGTGTTTCAAGTTTAATGTGCCTCGAAACAATCAAATCGATGGTTGTTCCAATCGAGTGGAAGAGAGATAGATCCGGCGCAAGCGTACAATGAGCGTAACGGGACACAGCGTAACGGGACAATGTGCGTAACGAGACACTTTTTCGTGCGTGCAGCCGACGTTCATCGATTTATTAGACGTTGTCACGCCAAAAACTAAATAAAATTGAATATATCTTTTACCTGAAAGTACATTAAATAATTTCAAGCAGTAGCCAACACCATTGCCATAAAACCCAAAAATGTTCAGTTATTTATTACATTTGATTTTCCTTAGATATACTGCATACAAAAGTTAAAAATTCCAATTTGCCATCAATTATACATAAACGTATACACTATATATGTTTTTATTTAGTTGAGTTTAGGCCACTCAAAAAGTCTGCAAGTTTACTATGTTAAAGTAAAAATAAAATTTTGACCTAGAATGGGACACAAACACTTAAGGCCCCTGCCTACATGGGCACACACACGGTGAGCATAGAGCTTCAGAAATAACCACGCTTTTTGATAACTGCTCAAGATATACTGATGCCTGTTTATGAGGGAGGACGAGTAGTTATTTTACCATATTCAGTTTTTAAACTTTAATTTAAAAGAGTGAGAATGGTTAAAACAAATTTTCCATAATTATTTTTTATGCGTGAAACACAAGGCAAAGATTTTTGAAAGCACTCCAGTGACTTGCATTAGGTACAGTTTTAGCTTCATTTCACCGTTGAACATTGTTACGGTTACCACACAAATCTCACTATTGCTATGTGCACGACGAGAAGACTGCGCGCTAGTCTATAGCACTGCGCTTAGGAGCCATGCCGGATTAGAAGCACCAGCGTGTGTAGCACTTATCACTCCGCCTCACCAACACAAATACACCCATTAATATCATACGCCTGTTAATGTTAACCGTCATTACTCTAAACCTAATAATGCCTATGAATACATTGCAATATGTCTATGTAGACTATTGGCAAAATCTGTTGCACTATAGCTTAATGATAAGATGATATTTGCAGAACTACAAAATCAGTTTAGAAAAATTATTGACCACATATATTCTATTCATAATATTAAATTAAAAACTATTTACTATAATCAATCTTAGCTTTGAAATTTACTAAAAAAAATATCTTATGGTTACAGTATTTCAACAGTGAGTAATATTTATTTTTAATAAATTAATATTGATTGATCAATAATTATTCATATCCTGACATGTTATTTAAAAGTGATTAACAATTATGATTCATGTAAATTATATATTTCCATTTGAAACCAATTAATAATAATTAGAAAAAGTTTGTATTCATAAATACTTTAAAAAAAATTAAAGCCGAAATTCCAGTGCTGTGTTATCTTGTTATTAATTGCATAAATTATTTTGCTGAATAATATTAAGTAATATTATAAATGTTGTTGAGAATATAATTTATTCAAATTGAGTTTTTTAAAATGTGTAAAAAAAATTTTAGTTTGTATTGTTTTCGGGCTATAGTTGGGGTCCTGAAAATCATAATATAACATTTTATGGTGTAATTATTTCTACAGTGAGTAATATAATATTGTTAATTAATCATTATAGATTGATTAATAGTTATTCATATCCTGAGCAGTTATTTTGAAATGAGTAATATTTTTTTATTTCAAGTTTATTTAGAAAAAATTTTCTTCTTCTTTCTCTCTTTTTCTCTCCCTGCCGTTTTACCCATTACGATATACTTACGAGTCAAAGTTTGAATAGCCAAACAAGTTTCACTTCTATCAGATGTACTGAGTTATATGCGCTATTTTATATTTAAGTAGTAATTATAATTTCGTACATTTAATTCCTTGTAATTTGTTTTATTTCAGTTTTAAGCATATAGTATCTTTATACTTTACTTTATAGAGTATAGTATTTTTATCTCTATGGATAAAGTACAAGCTAGAAATTAAAGTAATGTATTTGATTGTGAAAGATACGTGTGTATTTACTAAATACATCAAAAACCACTAGGTCGTTCTTGCTCATACACGAACTTAATAAAATATATTGGCCACACCTAGCTACTTACCAAATTTTATGAAAATCCAATCAAAGGTTTTGAAATGTGTCGTCAGACAAAGTCGCCGATGGCTCTAGTTGTTACTGCGAACTCGCTTCGCTCGGTCATAAATCGCGTGTCTTGTTTTTCGGTTCCGGCTTGTCGCGCGGGTTGAACACCAGCGTTCCGTATTTGACCGTCGAATCGCTTTGTCGTTCCTTCGCTCCCGTTGCGACTGCGGCATGAAGAAGGGCAGCTCTACGAGACGTGATCCTGCCGGGGACGACGGTGGCAAATGGCGCGTGGTTGCTGGTGAAGAAGGGGAGGGAGTCGTCGGACCAGTCGGACACTGCGAAGAGACTTGAAATATCGCCTGCAATATCGCGCCACGCCGATCCGTGCGTAAGCCTCCGCCACGCCACTTGTTCGCCCCGACGGTGAAGGAAAGCGACGGGAGTGGTGGTCCGTGGCGGGTTCAGCGCTGTAAAATAGTCGGTGATTCAGTCTTTTTTTTTTTTTTTTTAAGTTAAAACTCATATGGGAAGTTTTGGATAGGGAGTAATACGCATGTAAGTCGTCATCGACATGTTAACGATAACACTATATCTGTTTCTATTGGTGTGTAATTGTGTTTTTGTTCAATTTTTATTTTAAATCTTAAGTATACGATTACTGTGCAGTAAAAAGTAAGTATAAAATATATCAATATTGAATAACGAATAAAACGGAGTTTTTGTAGCAATATAACCTAAAAATTAAGAACATCATTATCAATTTTTTTAATACCTACAATTACCTTGCAATTCGTATTTCATAGTAATTTAGGAGTTATTTTACTAACGTGATAAAACAAATTTGTTGTTTGATAATATTTGTTCGTAAAAATTGCGAAAAATTTTCTATTTCTGTCGGCAGCCCTCAGGACTGCTTTTTTATTATTATTTTTTTTTGCTTCACCCTCGTCTCTTCCACGACGCTGATTTCTTTCTCCGCCGACGGCATTCCGACACTTCAGTCCACCGGCTCCTGTAGGCGACTGGCGACTCGGAACATTTCGCCGATAACTGCCCGACGCGACGGGCGTTAAGCTGGGTGCGCGGTTGACCCCGGGGGACCTCGACTGCCGCGTCCAGAGGTCAAGTGGGGCGCTGACCCGTGGGAGTCCTCCTGCTCTGCTGGAGACCACAGCGCATTTCACTGATTTTTCCAACCGAGAATGCCCCTTTAAATAAATAACTTCTTTGTTCAAGACAGATGGGGTTTTTGTAGAAACAATCCTCACCTTCACACTGTTAGAAATTACAGATTAAACAAACAAAATTTTCCAAAAAGAATTCAACTCAGATAAATGAAGAGTTTTTCGTAATTTCCAATAGCTGAGTCTTCGTAAAAATAAAACTAGGCCGTACTTCGACATCTGAGTTGCATGTTTAGTTCCAAACATACGTGGACAAAAAAAAAGTAACTTAAACTGTTTTTGCATATTTTGTTAATATACCAAGAATGTATATTTTTTTACTTCATGTTCAAAGTAAGTAAATTCAATGTCCGTAAATTTACGAAGACAATTGTAAATTTACAAAGTTTTTGGGATAATTGTAACCAGCGTTTTTCGTAATGTACAGAAAATAATTTTTAAGAGTGCAGTAGTGTTTTCTGATGTATTCAAAGTAAAAATGCACGAATATATCTGCTGTTAGACTTAGCGATGTTTATTTTCAATTAGGTATTCAAGCTTGAAGATGACTCTTTTCAGTTAGTGTTCAAATGCAAGTAAATTCCGTTCGCGTGATTTTAAGAAGATGGATGCCTTTCTAGCAGTGTTTTCTTTTAGTTACCATAACATGGGGAATTCCTTCACTTGTGATTTCACGAGCGGGTTTGCAATTGCGCAGGCTCCAACTTGTGAATATTATTGTCTTACTTTTATAATAAGTACCTCGCTCTGCCTTACGTGTCACATGCTAAGTATACGCCTGATCAAACTTTTTTTTATGGGCGTCTTCACGTTTAACTCTTTAAGTCTCACTCGAAAAAAAAAAAGAAATCTTGAAAGTACTTACTTAGGTAATGAATAAAGCTCAAGCAAAGAGGCGTCCTGCATTACAGTGCACGCTGGATCGGTGATCATAAATTGATGAACGGAGGACGCAGCTTCTAAATCCGGCCCGATCATCATGTTTCCTGTTTTCAATGATATTCCGAAGTCACTCCGCAGGCGAGTGCCGGAATTTTCCTGTACAGAAAAAAAAAATTGTTCTGTACATATGCAAAAGATTCCTTTGGGAACCATTAGCCAAGAAACATTTTGTAATACTACAATAATTATATTGTAACCTTGTACAACACATGTCATATACGAAAAAAGGTTTTTCGAGATAATATTATTTCTTACGAAAAGTGGCTCATCATTTTATAATTTATTTCACGTTTTATTCAGGCATAATTATTTTTTCAAACCACGAAAAAAAAAAATATTTAACTATGTATATGAATTTATTCTGCCGGATCATACTAATATGTGCGTATTTAACACTGGAAAGCTTTTCAGAGAACGGTTTACAAATGACTACTTGAGTACTGGGACAACAAAAAGCATAAATTTCTGGGTAAGAATCTGAACCCAGTGTTGCTGTGAACACTTTTCTGTACTTATATTGTTGTTTTCAAGAAATTGTAGAAATTTAAAAATATCTGAATTAAAGCGAATATTATTTTTACAAAAAAATTCAGTTTACTATGTATATAAAGCATATACGATTCCTTCCTTACATTCGGAGATTATTTTGATGTCTACGTACGTATGTGATACCTTAAATGAAGCAAAATTAAGCATTTTTAAATTCATCTGATAGGAATAACTTTATTTGTAACGTTTGTTTCTAGGTTTTTGTCGATTTCGTTTTTTATTTTGTATTAAGTTTGTTACATTACTTTTTATAATGAACACTACCCATTTAAAATTTGTTAGTGCATATTGCTAGGACTGAGTTTTTAAATTTTTGGAAAAAAAAATAATTTTTTATTAATGATTGCTAGATTTAAAATAAATATTTTTAGTCAAAGTTTTCATACGAACGGTTATTCCAAAATTATATGCCACGTTATTTCATGATTTCAGTACATGGCATAAATATTTAAGTAAATAAAAACCATTAAATAAGGACTTTATTAGTAGAAAATTTCATTATTATCAGTTTTATATCGTTATATCGTGAAATTATTTATAATAATGTGCCAAATTATTGAAATTATTTTATGCGTAATCCTTGTGAATACTGCTCCTTAACTACTGCGCTGTTTCGCTCCGCACGCAGACTTATTATTTTGGCAACGATGTCTGTCTGGCTGGATGTACACTCTGTTAGCTCATAAACTATGTAATAGAGAGTGTTGTCTGCAATATAAATAGTTGAGCTCTAGTGCCTACACTCCACGCTGGAACTTGTGGTATTTTCTAAAGGAATTTTTAGATATAGCTCTATTCGATGCATGTAAAGGGAAAAATATTCAACTAAATATATCGTAAATAGCTGGGTAAGTAAAACATAAAAGTATTTTTACGATTTCTTCTTAATAAATAGAATTTATTATTAGAAAAGGGCATTATGGTACCCGAATACAAAAATATTATTTTGTATTCTACATAAATTTATTTGAAATACTGTTTTTGTTAGTAGCATTTTTACATTTATTAAATTACATTCAAGACAAACAATAAAATGAGATTTCCCACTTCATGTATTAACTAAGATAAGACTTGTATGAATGTTCTATAGCCTAACGTATTATATCCAAACCAACTAATCTCTTATTATAAAGTTTGGAAGCACAGGCAGAGCTGGTTATTTTAATTCCTCGTCACTAATTTTCACTAAGAAAGTTTTAAAAAAAAAATTCCGATTGCTTTTTGGCTCTTATCAATAGGACACGGTTTTTCTTAGCACATTTTCAAGTTTAAAGGTCACTCAAGAGGATCATGATTAGAAACACTTGCGTGACTTTGAAACGCAAAACATGTTTTATAACACTAAGTAAATATGTATATACCAAGAAAATTTTAACCGAAGTATAAAATGCCCGAACTCTATCGTGATTGATATACAGGAAAAGCTCTCAAAAATTGTAGATAATGAATTAAAATGAATTTATCAACTCAGGATGTCAGATCCAGCCTTAATGCTAACATTAATGTAAAATTATGTAACCTTAAAACTTTATATGCTTAGCTATATTGGCAATTAAAAAAACCTGAAGGTGACTTTTAATATTAATAAAGTTTGCGGTGTAAAGCTATGGATGCTATAATTTCAAACTAACATGACATGTCTGTTTACCTTACAACGGAAGTTGAAGTTCTCTCGCCAATGTTATTGTTGCGTGAAAAATGTCACGGAGTCCAAGTATGTCTTTGAAAGGAAATCTAACTACAAATCTATTTTTTCTCAAACGTCAACCAGTGAACACTTGATGTTATACATCCAACAAGTGAATGTGAACATATTTTCAATTCAAATTCTTTACAGCGTACTTCTCGGTCCACGCAAGTGTCATGGTCACTCAGGACAAATGGCTTTATTTTTCTTAAGAGCGTTAATTTACATTTCTAGCAGTCCGTGGCTCTTGCGAACACACATGCACCAATGTTTATCAGCTAGCATCAGCAACTCTGTGGGATTATGGTTGGTAGCGGGATTGTTAATTATAAAATAATAATAAAGATGTGTGAGACTTTACTTCCTTGCGCATTGAATTAACCGTTACCAACTCGAACAAATGTCGTTCCAGTGATAAATACTTGCGGCATTTCCTTATTATAAGTAATGTTCTGGATCGCTAGCCTAGCAAGTAGAGAAACTTTAAAATGTGCGAGACAGAGGAGTTAAATCAGTTTCCAGAACCAGAAAATGGCATAGCTTTCATTCACGTCCTGGTTTGATTTTTGGCCCAGTAGTGGATTTTTAACTTGTGGAGCGTTTCTCCCTGCCTTCAAAATTTTTTTCAGACACAATTCACCAACTTAAGGTGAGGTCTTACACGCCTTGTATTTTTTTCCCCTTTTTTTCTTGACATTATTATTAGTTAAGCGCTATTTCTATAAGTTTCAGTCTAAAAATCTCTTGAATTTATTGTTCTATAAAAATATTTTCAAAACATCTTTACTAAGTATAACATAATTTGTGTAAAAGTAATAAAATTTAAGTTAAAGTAATAGAAATTTAAAAAATCATGCCAACTATTTAAAGCAATTGTATCATTTTTCAAGAAAGAAACAGAAACATTCAATGCATCTAAACGTATGTTTTAATAGCCTATATATGAGCTATTTTCATTACAAATGTTAGTATTTACTGCATTCGCGAAGAACTGTTTTTAAAACAAAAACTATCTGTGTATTTCACATAGTAATTAATATCTTCTTTACTTAATTTTATCAGTAATTATATGTAAATGATTTAGATTTTTACTATCAAAAAATATATGTTTTGTACTGAAAGACTCTTTTTTAAGAACGGTTAAGAATTCATTCAAAATTATTTTACTACACAACTCAAATGTTTGAAATTTTAGAAACAAAATTTTCTTGTAATAATGAAATGACCATTAATTAATGAAGGTTTATAATGTTGCCTTCAACAAGAGATATTTACAAACTTTATTTAGATAGCAATTTCTTTTAACACAGAATCTTCACGCTTAATCTGAACTGGGTCTACCTAAAGTTTGGTTAATATTCATAGCTAAAACGATTAAGAAACAAAACTTATGATGACTTGTGATTTACAACATATAACGAATATTATTGATTTTTTAATTTAGCAGTTTACTAGATAGAGCAGACATAAAAAATTTAAGTATTTTTTAGTTTAATATAAGATATTTTGCAGTATCTCCTAAAGTTGGTTATTCAAGACACCACTGTGTAATTCAAGTGAAAAATAATACAGGCCTATAAAGGCATACACCTATATAAATAATTTGTTTATATTGTTCACGCAACTAAGCCAACTGAAGTTAGACCTTTAAATTTTACAAATTAATATCTTTTATCTGAAATGTTTTTTTGGAAATTTATTTGTGTGCATTCGTTTCACACGTCAAGGTACGCCTACGTTCCGGTTTCTCACATGTTCGTGATGACGTCATAGTTACCGAGTGCTGGTGCACACTGCGTGCTGGGACAGGGCAGATAAATCCAACCATAAGAGGCGTCGGGAGACGTCGTTTAAAAAGGACGGGTCGGGAGGAGGGGGGAAGTGGCCGGGCCCTCGTGTGGAAATTAATTTCCCCGGTGCGCGCACTCGCCGTCGGTAAAAATTCCCTCAGATGCGGGCGGATAACCCCTGGAGATGCGCGGATACTTCGCTGGACCCGTGGCTCGGCGCGGCCACGTGGCAACTGCGGCGGGAGTCGATGCTATCTGATCTTCGTTCCCAGCTGACCACGGGTCTGTCCTCCTCTCTAACAGGCTGCAGATGTCGTAAACACCGAGGAAATGGTTTTTTTGCAGCCAAAAATATATTCGCTTTTGTACGATGGATAGAGGCCCGGAAATTTTGCGAGCTCATTTTGCGGCAGGCTAAGTACACACTACACTAAATCATCATATGCTAGCCTACACTTTAATTTTTTTCTAAATGGAACATAATTGTTTATGTAAAATTACACATATTTGTACATTCATATGAAAACAATTTTATCACTAGAAAATAGTGTTCACAGTATAATACTAGGTTCAGATTCTTACCAGTGCTTTATGATTTTTATTGTCCCCGTGCCTCCAATAGTTGAAGTTATTTTTTTAAAACGTTCCCTGAATATATTTTCAGTACTAACTGCGCACATAACAAGCATGATACAAAAAATAAAGTCAAATTATTGAATATCCGATTATTTTTTATGGTTAAAATTAGTATGGTTACATGAAACATCAATTTAAATGTGAAATTATGTCAATTTTGGTAAAAATTACTATCATTTCGAAAAACGTATTTTATATATGCAAAAATAACCATTGCCATTTATTATATAAAGTTACAATAAATATATTTCTTGTAGTATTACAATTTTATTTCTTGGCACATGGTTTCCAAAGAATCTTTTGTAAAAGTACAAAATAATTGTCTGTGTATTAGTTAGTTTCTTATGAATAACCTCGCCTTCTTTAGAGTGAGTGTATAAGATTCGACCACTCTACTGCTAACTGATATTTGACTGGTCCACAGTTCGAGGGGAATGTCGAGATAATTGTGATCCATCCAACAAAGCAATGCAAAGATATTCATGTTTGCAGTTTCCCTTTCAACCATAGAAATCCGAGAAATTTCCTGGTGTCTGTTGGTGAAACAAATTCCATCTTTAGCAAACAAAAATTTCGATAAAATAAATTGTTCGTGTAGAAAAATTGATTTTATACATCAGGCAAAGCAATTATTTGAACTGTCGCCTAGGTAGTATTGTAATGGCGTAGCGTACCGAAAATGAATGTCCAGTTTCCTTATATTTGAGATATCACAAAGTGGATTTTTATGAACTTCGTGTCTTCGTGGTCCATACACTTTTGGACATGCAGGTTATTTGCTATCCATGAAACTATGTGAGCTATGCAAATGGAAGAGTTTGACCAATTCTTCTGAAAGTTTCATTGACAATCATTTAATTTTGAACAATTTTTAAATTACAAATTTACTCTCCTACCTTACACGGGACTAGAACCCAGACCCCTCACATCGAACGCTAACACTCATCCAACTACGCTACGGAGGTTAGAATCCATGGAAATTTGTGCCAATAAAAATTATATCAAATGGGAATAGCACAAGTATAAATGTGTTCAACTAGTGCTTTACAAACAGTAAGAATGTGAGAATTTGTTAATGTACATACGAATTTTTGCAGATAAGTTGTTGTTGTAAATTTACTGTTACTAATATAATGCAAATTTAAAATGACGTGAGTAAAAACTATAAGTGATAGAAAAATATAACTTTAATATATATACCCTTATTATATGTGCATTTCTTCATCTACATCAAATGTGAAATTAACTACGTTTGTCATTGTTATTTAAGATTAACATACATATGATTTAAAAGAGGCTTTTAAAACAATTATGTAACACAGAAAAATTTGTGTAAAATTATACACATAGTTTTCTAAAAGCTATGCAATGTAAAATTTAATTTATTAAACATTTATGTATGTAATTTTAAAAAAAATTACAGCGTGGAAACTGTTTTAACTGTGGTTAAGAATGTTTTGTAAACGGAATATTTTGGTTGCTGGTGATTAAGTTCGTTAATTAATTAATTGTAAACCTCGTGCTTGTAGTTACTCAGTGAGAGCCTGCTAAATAGTGATTGGTTCACTTGGATGACGTGGAATGTTGTATAGGTCTGCTTAATCAGGTGCCTATTAGATGCAGCAGCATTGACCTGGGCTGAAACAATGTTGTCAAAACTATGTTGCCTTCGCTGAGTGTTTTTTCTCCTCACCAAAGATGGCACCGAGGTTCTTCTGAGGTGTGCTGGATACAAATTTAAACTGGCTTCAATTTTTTTCTTCATGAATTTGGAATTAACTGATATCATACTAAGCGGTTGTTAGTAATATTAATTTTGGCTTTGAATGAAAATTAACTTAACGGCCAACTAAAGGAAGGAGAAGTCATAAAAAAGGAAAACAAAACATTCTTAAGAATAATTGAAGCCTTGTGTGTATTGAGAAGTAGGGACTCTGGGAAGAAATTTGTCTTGTTCTCGAAAATGCATGGAAGGGACTTTAGACTTTGTGCAAAACCGCGGTGAGGGGAAACCCTACCTTTAAAAAATAATAGTAAACGGGCGAGCAGCCAAGTGTGTTTATGATGATGTTGATGATGATGATGGCAAGGGCGATGAACTTGTGACACTCTTGGATTAATGCCCATCCCTGCTTATTGATTACGGGTAATTGCGTGGGCGCGATAATTAAAAGGAACGCCGTGCCCGCCGGCGCGCTCGCCTCCCCCACAGCTCGGCGACGAGCCCTGGTCCTCCCACCGGGCACGTGCTGGGTTAGAGCTCGCGGGGAGAGACTTCGGCATGCGTCCACGCACAGAGAGAGGCGGGAGGGGATTAATGAACGGAGCGAATCGCGCTCGGTTGTGGCGTGTGGTTTGTCCGGGACGATCTGATCGGGTCGCCGGAGGTCGCTCGTCCGTCCGTCCGTCCGTCCGTCCGTCCGTGCGCCTGGACGCGGCGCGCTCCCACGACCCCGCGTGTCGCCAGCCACGGACGAGCTGTCCTCTCAGGCTCGGCCGTTGGAAACAATTCATTGCTCTTAAGGGCTCCGCCTACCCGGGCACACACACGAAGTGCAGAGCTTCAGGAAAAACAACGCGATTTCGAAACTACTCAAGATATCCGAGTGGGCTCTGCTTACGAAAAGCATTTAAGAGTTCGCTGAGGCCCGAAAAGTACTTTTGATTTCGGATTAAGTTTTTAAACTATATTTTTAGAAGAGTCAAAATGGCTAAAACGCATGTTTTCAGAGTAATTTTTAGGCGTAAAACAACCAGTACAGATTCTTGAAAGCACTTAAGGGACTTGCATTACACCTTTACCTTAATTTCTTCGCCATATAATGTTATGGTCACCGCTCAAATTTCACAGAAATCCTGTGACGACGAGAAGACTGCGCGCCAGTTCAGAGCCTTGCGCTTAGAGGCTATACCGCGCTAGAAGCACCAGCGAGCGTCGCGCTTATCATCCCCCCTCACTAACACACATACACCCCTGACGAGGCGGGCCCCTTAAACCGTGATCATTATGCCTAACGTAGTCCACCAGAAAACATACACTATTTAATTTAATACAATTTCTTGGACATGGGCCATTGCAAATTTTGCACTGTTTGTCGTGGAATAAAAAAAATTCAATATTAGAAAACATGAAATTGAAATGAAGACATGAACCCACAGCGAACAAGCCCTAATCAGCTGAGGTTGGACACGACGATGAAAACAAACAGGTATTGTGAACAACAAAACGAACGACAGCACAGCTGAACACACTCACACTTAAATGTCAGGCAGCAAATGATTCCCGTGGAAGGGAATGTAGTGATCAAACAAATAATAATGAAGCACAGACGGACATAGTTGGCTAACAACTACGAGACAATTTCAACAATAACAGTAAATGCCAACAGGCAAACCAAACATGGACAACGCAGCAAATATACAAACACAACGATGAAGATAAAAATATTATGCACAACACGAACATGGCAACACCGACGAATACAGTAGGTATGTCTTCTTTATCCTTAAGTAAGTTTTGTAAATCTAAAACACTTTTTTTTTAACAAATCTGAATTGTAAATACATGTATGGGCGTAGAAGGAGAACTTATTACTGCAAAAGGTTACTCATTACTAAACAAGTTATGTGACGATAGTGAAGAAAGCCAAGCATTCGCGAAGTCGTAAAGATATCGCAAGCTCCAGACGCAAGTGCACTCAAGGTTGAAAGTAAAAGACAAAAAGTTAAGCGAGATGCCGTAAAACTCTAATTGAATTATAGTTTACGGTGCTGGATATTAATAAGAGGCCGGCAAATTCACGTTAATTTTGGGTGAACGATTACATTTCAAATGTTTATACGCTTGATAATCCCTGTCAAAGAAGCACTGGTTTAAGAAATAGGATCTAATGCCACGCACCTAAAATTCATGTCATCTTACCGAAACATGCACAACCAGAAGAAAATGTGAAATGTGTCAGCATCCACTGAACACTTACGACCGACATGATTATGAACGCACAGTTGTTGATTCTAACGTTGCATCAGAAAGTAACTCTCTTTTTTTTAGGTCTTTAAATATAAAGCTTTTTAAGACAAGACTTTAATAGTGAAGTTGACATCATTTATTCCGATTTATTTGGGATTTAACATGTATAGACACTTGTACAGGAGAAGCGTGTGCTTAAGGCTCAACCTGAAATCCTAACACGATACCTACTTTGCATTTGTTGTTTTGTCACCAATAATTTCAACAGATATTTACTTAGTGTAATATAATAAGTGAAAAACTCACTAAAATCCTGTCTTACCACTCAAAAAACCGATCGCAACACACACGACCGAACGACTTACGAGCTGCCATCTCGAGCCCTTTCAACTCCACTTTCAACTGCAGGCCTATCACCCTCTCTAACACCACACATCCTATATGACACTTCCCCAGGTAAGATTTCCACACATAGTCTTACAGCCTCACCCTGATCGAACTCTGGGTCAGCAGTACCCGCTCCATACAAAGTCCCTCCCGTAGCTTTCGCGCGTGATAATAATTATGAACACCTATGCATGCAATATAATTGGTGAACAAAACGTCGCACGTGATAATAATAAATTATGAACGCTTGTGCGATTTTTTTCAGACCCAATACATTACAGTTAGTGAATATATCTGTTGGGAATATTAGTGACAGAATGACGAATGCAAGGGAGGTGTCATGTCAAGAGTTCAGAAAGAGCCCTTAGATGACAGCAACGACGAGTAAATGAAAGAAATCAACATGAGAGACCGAGTCTTAAGAAACGAAGGGTAGACAACATCGACTGCAGAACCGGCTTGTCCGTGCGGAAGAGAAAGTTACCTGCGTCAGCGATTTCCGCAGGGCGAGAAAAAGCCTGCGTCTCGTGTCGCAGTCGGTGAAGCAGGGGGGGGGGGGGGACTCGTATTTTGGAACTGTACCAATCACGGCAGAGAGCGGGAGGGTAGGCCATCGCGAAGCTGACACCCGGAAGCAGGGCTTCGAGCCACGCCGAACACATGGGACACCTGGGGGACATCTACCCTGACACTGTGTACACGCCGGGCGAGTGCTGCATCATCGCTGTTGACCTTCTCCGGAGACCTGAATTGCGCGCCGCTTGACGGGGACTTCTTCAGCGTGAAGGACGTCTCTCTCCCCCCATCCCACCACCACCACCGGGGGGGAGTGTTTATGGTCGGAGAGAGAGAGTGCGCGCCGGCAGGCTGACCTCCACGCTGATCGTCCTCGGGAGAAGCGAGGCTTCTTTGACTTGCGCGCGCCGTGAAGCGTGATGTGACGTTTCACCTCGTCACTCTCATCTGTATAAATAGAGATCTCGCGCGAGGGGTAAACACTGCTTCAAAACTCAACCAACAAGGACTACTGGGTCGGTAGGTTCGCCCCCCCCCCCCCCCCGCCATCACGTGACGTTTGTGGTGGGTGTCAAACTGTCAAATTAATTAGCGTGCAAAAGTGAAACTCTAATGCCCGGGAAAAAAAAGATAGATTCTCGTGATTTTCTTGTTCCGGAATTAACTCTACACATTTGGGAACAAATAAGTCGGTGACTGCTATCCATTGGCTGCTACCACATTTCACCTTTCGGCCTGATTGCATTGTGATTTGGTAATTCCAATTTTTTTTTATGTTGTTGGTGGTTTCTTGTCCTTCGATGGGTGTCAAAGCTCTGTATGGTCCAATGTGAACGCATTTCAAGGTTAAAATGGTACGCAATCCAATCCATCTTATAATAATAACAACGTGAATTTCGCAATTCTCTAACAGTGACACATGCGTTGGCCTGCAAATATTTTATTCCAAAAGGGATACGTGATAATACATTAAAGCATTAACTATAAAAGCTGGAACTCGACGCAGTACAAGCTGACTAACAAATAACTGCTTTGAGATTCAGAGATTCAAACTGTTTGAGATTAAATTATCATAACATATCTTACTTGCGGTCTATGATATATGTTCGCACACGAACTGTTCAATAGTATAGTCACAAATTATGGAAGTCCACAGTTTGCCAGTTTGCTAACCGCAAAAAGGGAACACATTCTTAAAGGTAAATTTTTCAGGATATGAAAAAAAGGTACAAAAATTTTTATGATAACAATGGGATGCCTAAACATGTTTTTCTTGTTTTTAGAGGTATCACTCAATAAGTCCTATAAGAAAAAAAGTTTTACTTTTACCTAGTCCTAATTAGAGGTAAATGGGTTTACCAAAGTTAAAATTAACAAAATGTACTGAAAATTTATATTTATTTAAGATATGAATATGTAATTACAATCTGAGTCTAAAGACCTAATAATGATAATATTTACACATTTTAGTCGTCTTTGTGAGGGTATCCTCTATACGTTGTAGGCCATGTGATGGTTTGGTTCCAAAAATCCATCTTATCCGCTGGAACGTACACCTTTGCCTTTTTTATATTTTTCATTTTTAGTTCATTGATGGCCACCTTTCCCGTATATGCATTTGTATGGGGTAGGTCAATGTTTCCTTGTGAATTTCTCAACAAAAAAGAAGATTCGGAAAAACCAGTCATTGTTTCGCTACAGACCACTTCTGAAGGGTAAGAGGAGGAAAAACTCAGCTTTTGATGTTTTGAGATACCAAAAGTTATTTTCTTATCTTTGGGGCATCATTTACTATAGGAATCTTTGATCAAGCACATTTATTTGTAGTACTTTAGGTACCAGTTTGTAAAGCCGAAGATTTGGTTGGACCTCAACAACGTCAAATTTATCTTTTATTTTAACGATATTTTTATAAACATAATAACCTTGGGCATATTGTAATTTCACTCTTATTTTCTTAATTTTTGGCGTATTATGCTGAAATCTCTGTCTTCATGCATAACAGAATGCCCTCTCATTGGGAAAATTAAAAAGATTATGTCAAATCTTTTCAGGTCACATAGTGCCATGCAATAACGAACAAGTGCATTGTTATATTCTGTCCTGAACAATGTCACACAAAATGTACAAATTCTTGATTTGGGGACTTACTTTATTTTCGATGTACCATTTTAACCAATAGCATACCTCGTTAGATCCTTTGCCACACTCTCCCTCGTGGTAGACAAAGCAAGTAATTTTATTGCTAAAAAAATCATGGACCCCAAAAACATTGACAGTGAGTTTTCTGAGATAGTACAAATCTTGCACCAGTATAGTTGGCAGAAAAATATTCGCAATGTAGTCCATACAAGTCCCAATAAACCCTTCGTGCATTAGTCTAATATTCAAATTAGCTGACAGGAGCCGCTTGTCGTTCCAATATAGTGTGCAATTTTCGTTGGGTAACTTTCCGTGTGGGCCCGTAGCTTTTCAGTAACAGAGCCTAGAATTGAATTGGCAGAATTTTTTTTCTTTTTACCTAGTTGGTCCTCTAGTGTTATATATTTAACTGTAACAGACGGCTAAGTCTGTAAAGTTGTTTAGATGAGCAGCTATAATTTTACAAAAAAAAGCATTTGGGCACACGTTATGTCGAGTTCCATTAATGAGAATATTGTAACTCACAGTAAACGCTTTGGCTTTGCTGCAGCTTCCTTCTGCTTGCTGTTGTCTGTCAATAGGCTTCAATTCCATTAGTGTTTGTAAGAAAATATCCTGTTCCATTTTTGTTTTTTAATCATGGAATCTTGTAAATTCTGTCAACATGTCTTCATCACTAAAAAATTTCCAAACATTGCCGTTGACAACTGAAACATAAGAAACAACACAACACTATTAGAAAAGCCTGGTTTGTTTGTATAAATTAGTTTAACTCTGTTTGCGGGATCTGTAACAAGTGACTTTTTGATTAATTGTGGAATTTTTTCCGAATTAATATTTTGGCAGCACACTAGCAGATGGCGTGTGTACTTCGTGACACAATTCTCCTTGTATCATCGATTACTGAAAACAAGATGGCGGCAGCGCTCTTTAGCAGGTGATGTGTGTTAACTAGCGCTCCTGGTAGAAAGTATTTAAAATAAAGATGGTGGCAACGTCCTCTAGCAGGTGATGCTATTATTTCATATAATTAAAATAATGCCAGTCTAAATGATTGTGTTATTTTATTATATATATATATAATTTAATTCTCGGTCTGGTGAATGTCTCGATAGTCGTTCGCTAAAGGCGTATGTTTTCCAATCCAGAGGTTCGAGTTGTCATGGCTCTAATCACCTCGGATCAAATGTATTTTGTAAAAAAAACAATTGAATTTAATATGTCTATAAGGACCACAATAATATTGGCAGGTAATGGAACATCGACCTTACGTGCATGAGACAGAGCGATGCCGCGCTTTCTAGGAACCAACAGCAGATATAAAGATGTTGGTATCTAGCAGAACAGAAAAACCAAAATGGGGTCGTGACCTCATCTAAGATGTAGGCCTTCAGCCGAATGACAAGATGGTGGACTTGTTGTCAGAATCTAAAAGGTTACTGTGCTGTCAGATACAAAATGGCGGTCATGATATTACAATTAAAGATGGAAGGCGTAGCGAAAATTACAACGTTCGAGGAGTGGGGCATTATAATTCCAAATGGAAGAATTCAAGATGGCGGAATCTAGAATGGCGGTATTCAAGGTCAAGGACAAGGTCAATGGTCAAAATCATACAAAATGGCTGCCATGACGTCACAATCCAAAATGGCGTTCGGCACCTAGCACCACACTCCTAATCCTGTAGCCTCTTGCCTTTCTTCTTACCAGATGTGTGTTGTTTAGCGAGCAGGACTATCAGTAGGCCCTAAACCATATCTTGCGTCACAATCAAGAATCCTGTGCTGCAGACTGCTTTCTGTACATGCAGATTTGCGCACCTGTAAGTCGTATGGCTGATGAGATGGATATGGACTGAAATTTGGTGAGCACCTTAGAAAACGGGAAATGTTTCAAGTCAGAGAATTTTCTTTCAGAGTCTTTGTTTTCCGCATAGATATTGCTTTCTTTAATACATAATTAATGGTTTTATCCAACGTACGTGCCCGTTGCAAAAACTTTTAATTACTATGTGTTTCCGTGTAATTATAAACGTGAGGGTAACTTTTCTTAATTTTAACCATTTTTGAAGTAAAATTTCTTTTTTGAGGGGTCTCTAATTTTCCAGCGTTACAAAAATTCCGATAACATGTTGGGGATTATTAGGAACGTAGAAGTAGAGGAGGGTAATAGATACCTGGTGGGGGAACCCGTAAAAGAGGAGACTGCGTGGGAGAGGTAGAACAGACGCAGCATACATTTCACACTCGCATGTTTGTACACTTGCACACTTGCATAATCGCATACTTGCGTACTTGCATGATTACACTTGCATACATGGATGCCTGCATACTTTATATTTCCACATTCGCATACTTTGTTACGGTTACCTGGTTACCCGTTATGCCGCCAGTGACGCAGACTGCCCGACAAGGCGTGGGCGCGCGAGTTTTAAGGTGAGCGGTCTTTGGTCGTGAAGCATCGGAACCGCTCGGCCACGATCGGGAGAGAGGCGACGTGGCCGGAAGTAGGGGAAGTCCGCCATCTTGTCTAGGAGTGTATAAAATTTTTGATTTTAGTCCGGGCATAAATTTAATTAAAATTAAATAGGTGCATGATTAACGTAATGAAATGAAATGGAGGTAAGTGTGATTTCATCAAGGTTGAATATATACACGTAAATATATATAAAGGTTTAATTTATACAATAAAACTGGTGTTTAAAAATCAGATATTTAATCTATTCTTAAAATTGAAACGGCTTACGATTAACAACTTAACAAAATAAAATTCTTAACAGGATTTGTTGTGAATTAAATGTTTTATACGCTTGAAAATGTATTCTGTGTTAACTTTTAAATCATTCCCTTTTAAATTTTCTTCCAAATCGTGGCAAGTTTATCAATTTTCCTAGTGTGCTACGTCTCATATTCGATTAAAAATGAATTTTTCAATACCTACCGAATTCCATTTGTTTAGCAACGTCAAATTCACCTTGAAACTTTCAACACAGACGTTTTTCCGTGCTTCCATGCTTCCTTAAAATTTTCACAAGATTTTTTCCCACAGCACTGGTGCAGAAATCAGACGATCCACACCAACATCAGGTAAACGGCTCATATTTATCAGGAAAACTGCGACACTATAAAAACAGAGATCCATTCACCATCAGGTTATAACAGAAATTGAACCGCGCGTGTGTAAGCGCGTTTAAATTGCTTTCTGTTCCCGTGACACGTGTTCGTACCTTACAGAAACCTGATGAAACCTGTTCGTGTCAAAAGAGTATTCAGTGCTCTATTTTTTCTATTAGGTACTGAATAGAAACCGAAGCAAAACAAACGAAATCGAAAACGAACAGAACCGAATGTAACAGCATATGTGTGAAACAGGCCTAAGAAAACAAATCGACAATCGTTTTAATGAACGGTGCCATGCGTGAAGCTAGCGAACGTTTCACAACAACTGATTAAAATTTCACTGAAAAAAAAACTAGATATAGCAGCACCATCGCACAAAAATGGAACCACGTTCCTAATTTTCCCAAGTGCTTTTTAAGTTGTGATTATATGTTATGATCATTTAAGTGTACAAAATGTATTCCAGGGTAGTTTCGCTACCATGAAGTTTCATTTGGCACACCAATACGTTTGGTGCGTCTCATAATATTCACGAAATTGAATATATACAAGTTAAATACACCAGACGCAGGTTCCACCATCTGGACGAAATCAACGTAAAAGTGAGCTCTGCGCTTGCGCGAAATTCGGGCAACGGATAGGTCACCGAAATCCTTTTCCTTAAAAACAAGGGACTGGCTGTGTTGTATCGTGCACTAGGAATAGGTTAGGTTAGGGTACAGGTGTACCACATCCAGCACCTAAACCCTTATTTTTGTGTTGTAATACCAACCTCGCCCACGAAGTACTGCCTGTCCAGCCACGAGTGACGGCTTTCAAACAATACCCTCAGTGCATACTGCGAAGAGAAGGGTTTAGGAACTGAAAGAACACAAAAGGTATTTAAAGATTGTGTGAAAAGATTGTAAACATAAATTCAAATTATATGTTTCATATTTTTAAAATTTTATTTCATTTTTGCAATACGCAGTATGTGGTTGTCCTAAATCGTAAATTTTCATTGCCAGGGTCACTAATTTCTTTTCGTGAATAGGATGGTGTCTCCGACGTTTTGGCATACTTGAATTTAGCCATCTTCAAGAACAAATAACAGCTGAAGTCGCGTTTTGGAACAGTATGTAATATATAAATATGCATAGGGACATTCACAGCCAA
Source organism: Bacillus rossius redtenbacheri (assembly GCF_032445375.1). Lineage (NCBI taxonomy): Eukaryota > Metazoa > Arthropoda > Insecta > Phasmatodea > Bacillidae > Bacillus > Bacillus rossius. The sequence continues at coordinate 26,259,334 of NC_086335.1, read as the reverse complement.
GCCGTGATTACTCCCTGTGGGTGGGCGTGATTCGAGGAGATTCCTGCCAATCGGAATGAGTCATCACCGTGGGCCTGGCTTCAGCCTAGAAACCTTGAAGTACCTAGTACGGTTATGTTTTTAAAGCTTGATTGTGGAAGGCGGCTGAATAACGCCTAACCAGCTCGAGGTAGGTTTTAAAGTACATAGGATGCTAGTATATGCCGGTAGCTACAGCTGATATTCCTAAGACCCATACTGGTACATTTAAATTCAAATTGCCGAGATTGAGACCCAGTTTTTTTAAGTAATTTTGGACCTGACCGCTAGATTGTAGCTTTCATAATATATTGCTAACATAGCTACACTGATTTTGAGAAGTAGTGCATAAGATAAGCTATTATCTGGCAAACAACCAGTGAAAATTAATTCCCTCTCTTTTTGGTAGCTACTTATTTTTGCGGTGTGGCATACAAGAAATTTTTGCATCTCCTATTAAATTTTATATAACTTGACTTTTTTTATTACAACACAGTATTATTTTTTTTCGTACAGTTGAAATCACTTTTACTAAACAATTAGTCGTCAAGCAGATAAATTAACATTATTAACATTTGTCAATAAACTACTTACATTAACCTAAAACTTTATATTAGAACCTCTATCCCGAGTGTTTTTGCAATTAGTTATGGGCCTACCCAACAGATAGCGTTACATGTCGCGCGAAACATGGTTTCAGTTTCCACTGAAAGAGTCACACTTCTATATCTCCTGCCTTATTCTGTGGTGGAGATTAAGAGAAGGAACAAGTAAGGTAATTTTGTATGTAGAAGTGTACGATAGTCTAATCCTACAAAATATGTGTGTAATAGCTGAGCTTGTTGCTGACAACAAAACATATGCCTGTAACATTTCAAGTGTATGCGGCATAATAAGTTGTGCATCATTATTCATACGAACATCAATTTACATTTTGTAAAGTTCAAGAAATATATGGAGGTAATAAGCCATTTTGGTAAATGACTGATGAGCTCAACTTTGTAATAGTGAAATTAAGTGTAAGGCAGGTTGTCAACTATCCAATATTCTGTGAAATTTTCAATTATTGATTAACTAAATTTACTGATGGTAAATGATCATTGGAATATTTAATTCGTCTAAACTTATTGGTGGACTTATAAATTTTGGAGAGAGATATAGAATTTTTTGATTATATGCCTAATACTAGCCATGGACATATTATTATCAAAATAATTTTTAAAGACATCAGCAAGCGCATGTGTAATATTATTTCATGGGCCAGATTATCCTTGAAAGAAATTCTTATAACACAGTTGTATTATGATCTGTACTACAAATTTTGATTAGAATATAGTAAGGAATTTCAACAATTTCTGGTTGTAATACGTTTCTTAGCTTAATGCTAAAATAAAATTACTACATTCTTCGAATATTGACATAAGTAATACCATTGATATATTTGTACATGTGTGACGAACTTCCTTATGATATGTATTAATTTGTGCATAACTGAGTATTAGATATAATATAAAACTATTCTAAGTGAATTTTGCATGTATGTTTATTGTATACCAGTTGCACTACTTATTATTTATTCTCGATCATTTAGTTTAGTCAAGTATTACAGATCACAGTAGGAAAAATAATAATTACATAAAAATAACAATATTTTACAAATAATTTTGATGGATATGAACTTGTGGTGATGTAAATATGTCTATACACACACTAGAATGGCGCACAACCCAGTGGCTCATGTTTAATATTTATAGTACACTTATCCACAAAATTTGATTTAGTACTAGGTATACCAATAGTTGTATATTACATCTGTATATAGTTTCGAATTTTAGTTAAATCCAGACGCACAGTTAATAATATTCTGCTTTCCTCTGAGTACACAGAGACTTCTGTATTTTAAATTCGCTGAACATATTTAAGCAAGTGTTAAAAACATTTACCAGAACTTTAAAATTATACTTCTTTACTCTGCGTAAATAAATTTTTCATTTTTCTCATTTAAATTATTTTATTTTAAAGTTTTAATATTAAACCTACAATAATCATAAAAACCTTAAATTTTGATTATCACTAAAATAATGAATTTAAAAATATCTAACCTTGGTAACACGCAAATTCATGTGTTCTCATCTTGAATATGAAATATAACGTAGATTTCTTAAAAAGAATTCCTATTGTGATAAACATACGCAAATTGTATTATCAACTATATTTCTTGACCCGAACCACACGTAATTTCCGCACCCACCACTATCCTAAAATTCGTTTCCAGGGAAGCTACGTTTACTATCCAATCATTTGTTTAGCATACAGAAATTTAAAACTATATAATGAAACAGCTCCGATAAATGCGAAAAAGACTTGAAAATTACTAAACCCCGGCTTTGGACCTTATTTTCGATAAGCAATTTTAATAAAAACTGCCCAGCTTGTAAAAAATTCATAAAACTGTTAGTACTACAAAGTTCCCTTTGCTTTGTGAACATTGGTTTGCGTGGTTACACATTTCCGTTCCAGGCGACTTCCATTAATTTTACTAATTTACTCTTTCCGAGAGCTAATATGTTACACATAATGAAAAACAGGTAGTTAAAGTTTTTTTTAAAACATTTATTCAATAATATTATTGATGATTATGGCTTTCGCTTTGAATTTCGAGGTAAATGTGTACCCTCGAGAACCGTGTAGTCAAATTACAGTCCGAATATTCATGTGTTAAGTCAGGCGGTCTAAACTGGGGAAGAATCCACTTGAGAGTTAGTATACCAATTTATTCGACTGTTAATTTCCGTACACAAACTGTGTTGTATAGCTGGTACCCTACACATTCTTTCACTTGTTTACGGAACCAGCGACAGATGTTTGTAGCGCGGGAAGCCTTCTTTTCACAGACGAGAGAGCCTAACGCCCGATCGTGCATCTTCGGAGTTTTTTTTTTGTTCATTGTAACTCATGATAACTAATGGTCAATTAGGTTAGGTTAGCTACATTTTAAATATTTTAAAACATTGTGGACGGTTGATTTTGTTAGGATAGCTACATTAAAGATACTGTGAAATCATGTAAACAGTTTCCTAGCCCTGGATAGCTACATATTAAAAAGTTATTTGCTAAGCAAACATAAAATGATTTTACAGTATTTTTAATGTAGCTATACTTACCTAATATAACCAACCATCCACAATGTTTTAAAGTATTTATAATGTAGCTAACCTATCCTAATCGACCGCAAAATTTAATGCCACACCGGTTTATACAATGAGATAGAACGGGGAAAAAAAGCTAATATGAACTTCGGGGAACTTCGGTTGTGGCTCTCTCGTCTGTAAATTGAAGGCTTCCCGTGTAGCGCTCCGTGGGTATTTGTGTGAGACCAAATTCGTGTTTACGTCTACTATATTTAAAACTGCTTATTGATAACATTAAAATGAAACATAATACATACTGGTGTACAAAAATTTATTATAGAAATATTTTTAAAACCAATATGTTATAGTATTTAAATAAATAACCCAATCAATAGTATGAAACTTATTTAGTTACTAATAAATTATAAAGTGGATTTTCTTTTTTGTTAGTACCAATATAACTAACACACAGACATTTATTTGGTAAATAAATATTTTGCTAGTAATTTAGTACACATAGGAATATTTAATTAAGTTGTAGTTATAAAAGTATAATTTAGTAGCTGGCAGTAAAATTGTTAACATTCAAATGTTATTTTTATAACAAGAACAGCGCGGGTTAAGTTTGCGATTTATTTGCGTTGTTTTGCAAGCTATACACTTGTTTTCACAATAAAAATTTTATGTAACCCGGTACACGATCCGTTTAGTCTTTATTTTCGCAAGTATAGTTTTGATCCCGGCGAAGTAACTACGACACTAAAAAAATGTCCGGGCATCATGGACCTCGTATACGAGGTTGCGACTAAGTGTTAGAGCACATTTATAGGATATTTCGTACGTAGAGAAGAATGATAAGTGTACGAAGGAAGATTGGATCATATTCGATGTTAGCACGTCCATGCAACTTGCCAGATTCGCCAAGGAGACACGGAATCACGTTTAGAAGCAATCGAATATGTACGTATGTATGTTTTTACATGATTCCGTTGGCGTGGTTAAAGTATATTTACGTGTAAAAAACAAAGTGTTTGGGTTATTCTGGAATACATTATAAAATTTCACAGTCAAAAATTTATGCGTTTCAAATTCTTTATCTCCAGACCTATACGAATGAATGTTGACACATGCACGCGAGGGGAGTGAACTGAACCTTGTAGTTCACTTTCCAATGCGATAAACTCATTGATCAGCGCCATAACACCCAAGCGATACTCGAAGCACGATGACAATAAATGCACGCCCGCCTACAGTCTTGCACGCACTGAAAGAAAATTTGTAACTTTTTTTGTCGATATGGACATCACAAAATTACTTTTTCGTGGTTACAATTAAATTGGCGTGGACAGTAAAACTGTTTTCAATTTTCAGTATAGTCACCTTTCCAACATTATGAATTCTAATTTTTTACAAAAGATTGCTAACTGTTTTCTTTCAGCGGCTATTGCTTTGCTGCTTCAATTAAGTACCTTAGTTAACGCACGTAATTCTTGTAGCTTACTTATCCAACCTACAAATATCCAGCACCCATTTGGTTTCCTAATAAAAATAAATTTAATTCAGTGTAATTTTTTAAAAACATTAAAATTATTAAAGAAATATATAGTGAAATTTAGCATATAATGAAATGACTATTTCTTATGAAATATTCTGCTCTAACGTAAGCGTTTATATTGTTAGGTTAACGATTCAAAAACATAAATTTGTGTTGGTAGGTCTATGCGAAAATATCCACTGGTACTTAAACGAAAAACTCTTTAAAACACCGATCAGCCAACCACAGAAATCTGTTTATATGTATTATATATATATATAATATATATTATATATTTATTATATATATAAACAGATTTCTGTGCTTGGCTGAACGGTGTTTTAAAGAGTTTTCGTTTATATATATAAGGCAACGAGCATCGCATCTAACCATGTAATGACATTGGATTTTTTTATCATGGCATAGAGACGTGAAGTTCAGGCTACGCGTTGTTTTCTTATACCAGGATAAATCCACACACTTGTACACAAATAGGCCTAAGTCAGTGTCTATTGTCCACTGGCTACTGCCACAATCTGCCATGCCGAAATGCATGTGATTGGATCATTTTTTGGATCTTGTAATGTTCTAAACGGTTTCTGGACCTTCGAGGTGTGCCAAAACTACGTATGGTCCAATGATGATGCAGACCTAGTGTGTAATGGCATACGTTCCAGCCTCTCTTCCAAATATAACACGAATTTTGCAGGTACCTTCATGAACCAAAAGAAAAAGAAAATTCAGATTTGTTTTCTCAATAAATATATAGGTGATTGGGCACCTGATGCGCTTGCCTATATTGCTTCTATGTTTCTATTAAAATAAAAATGTTAATTGCTTGAAGTAAATGACTTGTTACGCATTACCGTACGCTTTCTATGCGACGTTAAGTTATGGATCTCTTTTTTCTTCCGTTTTACTACTGGCTTGAATGTGTTTGAGTATTGCCATTTTTTAATTAATATCATACGGACAGTAGTTGAGATAGAGTACCCCTCCTCCCCCCACCCAACCGATTGGTCTGGGAAAGGCGGGTTTATTACTGCAGTAGCCAACTCCCGAGACAGCGAATACGAATTCATTATTTTTCCAACTGGTCGACACGGAAAGGTGAACGGATCTGCAATGATGAAGGAGGGAGGGAGGGAGTTGTACGATGAAATGCGCCGAGCGAACACGTAAGCTATTGGTCGCGGCGTCTTATTCGCATACAGCGAGCGCTTCGTGCGTGTAAACACTCCCCCTTTCGCGTCGAGCAATCGACTGCGCGGCTCCCGCCCAACCGGCCAGTTTATCGATTAGTCGCGCCGCGCTGGTGGGAACGACGGATAGAGAGAGAGAGAGAGAATGTCCTGGGAACTCCCTCCATAATTATACCCCTCCCCCTTGCGGGCAAAGCCTCGTACGCAACAGTTGGGTGGGGAAAAAAGGGTTTGTGAGAAGGGGGGGGGGGTGGACGCGCTACCGTTAACACTAATTCAAAAAGGGCTGGAGGCGAACAGCGAATAGCCGGCTGCCGGTTACAATGGTCGTAAAACACGTGTCCTTGCGACCTGCTCCCCGGGTCAGTTCGTGTTACTGGTCGTCGGTGGTGCCAATAAAGAAGGAAGCGATACCATCTAGCGGTTCCCCCGGCTCTCTACGTCCGCACCATCATTCCATCACCCTTTTCTTTAAAAAATAAAGGCGAGCGATTGGGAAGAACAACAGCCCCTCTGCTAACTTTGTCATGGGGACTCCGGGTGATAACTCTCGCCTTCCCCCCACTCCCACCGGGCGGTGGAAGAACGGCTGGTCCCATCTCGCTCCCAGGTTGTAACGCAGCCACGGGAATTGAAAGTCTGTCCTTCCATTGCGCGGTGTCGAGTTTCGATCGAGTCGGCGGCTATCTTTATGGGGGTCGGATCCACGAGTCTGCCCCCCCAACTCGAGAGCCGTGTCTGTTGTATCGTATCCGGCTTCCTTCGCTTTCCGAGCAGAAAAGACGTAAACTACGGTCGCCGGTTTCAGTTCCCGAAGACACGCGCTTCTTCTCTTACTTGAGCTCGCGTCATCTGCATGAGCAGATGGAGGCTTGTGCTGGTCCTCTTTGTTTGAGGCCACGTCGGGCGGAATTCCGGCATGTTGCAGCCATCTTCAAGGTCATTCTGACAACTGAAGGCCCGTTGTTCGTGCACAGTATTCATATGGGGCCATCCACAGCCAATGTGTGATTGGGAGAAGTTATTTGTCTACACCAGATGACTGGAAGAAACTAAGCATCTACTAGCAGATTTATCCTGATTGGCCAGACCCCTTCTCCAATCATGAACTCCCTCAGGGACCAATCTCAGCTCGGCTGAGACTACGCCTAGTCTACATAAATGCTGTGAATGTTGTACAGTAACCTTAAACATGTTTTGGTTCCAGCCATACGCAGGGAACCGCCTCGCACAGATGATATACGAGGGTGTTTCAATAAGTAACGCACATAATGTAAAAAAAAGTAATTAATGACAATAGGAAACAAAAATAGAAGTATTGTCCTTTTTTTACTTTCCCACATAACTCCCATGCATGTTCAGGGATTTGCCCCAACGATAGTTCAGTTTGTAAATCCCTGTCTCACAGCACTCCATCGTCTGTGAGAAGAGCTACATTCTCTCGGCACGTCTGAGCTCGAGTCAGAGGCAAACTTATCACCGCCGCGGAACTCCTTCACGGGTCCAGACAGATGGAAATCAGAGGTAAGAACTGCCATATCCGGGATGTATGGTGGATGTTCCGAAACTACCCAACCGTATTCGTCCAGTTTTTCACGAATCGGTACGGTCAATACAGTTATTTTCCGTAATTTTTCACCAACTCCGATTGGATCTCTCCAACTTTCGTTCCTTTTTTACAAAAAGGAATCTTATCACAGTTCGTTGCTCCTCCACTAAAAGTGATGACGTAATCATTCAAGCCATTTTCCGGGGACTTAAAAACATAGTTTGTACGTGGAATCACGAAATATTGCATTTTGTCCATTCAGTAGCGCCCACTTGTTTCCTTTCTAGTAAATAATTTTATTTTTCCTTTATACTAATTATTTTACTACTTAAAAATTGGCAGTGCTTTACTTATTGATATGCCTTCGAAGTTAGTAATATATATATATATACATATATATATATATATATATATAGAGAGAGAGAGAGAGAGAGCTGTGCAGAAGAAGCAACAGAGGGTTTATGAGTAACAATCAGACACGTTTTCTCGCGAAAAGTACAGTTGTTTCAGCAGATAGCTAACTAACTGATGCTGCAATCAATATAGCGCAAAGGATGCGACGAGAAAGCAAAATATCGCTTTAGAGGGAACGTGCAGTTTTCACTGGCGCGGCAAACAAAGATAAACAGTCAATTAAAAAAAATACGAACGTACCAAACGTACATCTTGCAGGTTTTTATTAAATACACATGTCCAAGTTAACTACAAATTTAAATTTCAGTTGTAAAAATCACTTTACGTAAACAAATTTCAGAGCGTGGCCGGCAGCGATCTCATTCTTTTTATCACCAGCGAATAAAATAAGGCGCGTCACTTGCAGTTTCACCAGGGCAATTCCAAGACAGATCATGAGGCATGTCCCAAACTAACAAAAGCAGCAAGCACCCTTAAGTCTCTGACCACTGTTTAGCAGATTGTGTACGGCCGAATTAATGATCGGTACCACTACACCGATGGCGTCACTGCTGACGTTATTGATACGCAAGGAGGTTCTTAACTACGCTGTTGAAAATTTCAGCATATTTTTTTAAATTTTTTAACTTAGAATACGACTCAAATAAACCAAATTTTCTTCGCAATTTAAGATAACTGGAACTTCATAGATACTTCGCTGGTTTTCGACTTCCAGATGTCCGTGTGTTCTTGTAAACGGGGTGAAAATTCATAGTACAAGGAAGAAAAGGGAGTATCGTGTAGATTTGCGGAGGTTTTTTTTATGTGTTTGTTCAGATTCTTTTGGGTTCACCTATCAAAGTGTGTTTAACTCCGTACCTGCCGATGTACGGATTTACTTGTAAGGTTACGATAGTCTCCAGATGACTGGTAGCCAGTAGCTACTCTTGGTAAATTTATGTTTAATTTATTTAACATCGTTATTATTTGCCCCAATCAATGATTTCCCTGGCATTAAATTAGGTGGCGGCAGAGTGCGCTGCTATATACCTACTGATAGACTTAAGTTCATAATATTGTCCTTGTTTTACTGTAGACCACCTAGTTATAAGCATATGTCGATTCAAAATTCATTAAATATTATGAGTGCATCAAATAAGATTTTTTTTTTTTTTTTTTAGTTGAAAATTTGCTAGTCAGTAAAGCTGGTGTTAGGGATTTTAAGAATTCCCGCCGTTATCATCCGTTTTGTCGTACATTTTTGGGATTTTCTTTTTTGAAGACACACCGGGCATGGTAAATTCTATCGACTCCCAAGACTGTGCAATCTTGATTGGATTTAGAGATGACTTGGGTCCTTCCTGCTAAGACAGGTTTTTTTTTTCCTTTTTGTTTTCACGAATCTGTGCATCAACACCACGGAGTAACACGAAGAATAAAATGAGTCACGGGATGGCCAGGGCCTCGGAGATGGCGGGCGGATATCTGGCGGGTGAAGAGGTTGGAAAGGGGGAGTGGTTCCTGCGGCGGAAGGCGACCGCCTGGTGACGGAGCGTGGGACGGCGGCGGCGGTGCTCGTTCAAGGACGGCCGCTCCACTTCGGGAACCAGATCACTCCGCCGCGCCGGGTCGCCCCGGACGTGGGCCGCGACTCTTTTCTACTCTGTCCGACACTTCATCCAGACCATCCTCTGACTCCTGTAAATTCCCACACGTAGTGCATGCCAATCTGCATACCGCATGAATGTGCCCAGGGTTTTCCCCTGTGTCTAAGCAGGTTTTACCTGGGCCCAACCTATCTCTAGTTATAGTCTAGATTTAAGAGTGAGGGGAGTTATTCATGGCGCCAATCGCTGCCGTGGCTGGCCAATCCCCTCCTAGCACATGATGCATGCGACCCTCTCCCTGCATGGCTAATCCCAGCATGACTAGGCGTATAGGCTTCGGCCTGAGACGTACCTAGGTCCCTCCCAAACCCGGACCCCTCCAAAATACACTTAGTTTTAGTTAGGTTAGAAAAAAAATCGTTCCGTTTCTGCCGGCGAGGCAGGCGCACGCGCGCCAACCCCCTCTGGGCAACCCGACACAGGCTCGTGGGCAGTCCGGGCGGGCTTTCCAGCAAGATACCAACTGTCGTACACCACACGGGAATCCTTCTTTTCACAGACGAGAGAGCCAAACCTCCGATTGTACAACTTCGGTTTTTTTTTTTTTGTTCATTGTAAATAAATATGGCGGTGTTGATAAAAGGATCCAAATGTCAATTAGGTTAGGTTAGCTACATTATAAATACTTTATAACATTGTGGACGGTTGATTTGGTTAGGATAGCTACATAAAAGATACGGAAAAAAATCATGAACTGTGGGCTCTCTCGTCTGTGAAAACTAGGCTTCCCACACCACACGAGTGGAAAACCAATATGTGAGATATTCTTTCAGTACCCGCCGGTGATGAGCGACATCTAACCTCGTAAACGAGCAAATTCATGTTGCAGATGCGCTTACAACACGAAACTCGGACACGAAATTTAACATAGAATTCTTTTTAAAAAAAATGCTGGGCGTGATTAAGTATACGAATTTTTTTTTTTTTTTGTTTTCAACTACACTACTGGACGCGAATCGCACTTAGTTTCCGCAAACGCCGCGAGAATTCGCTGCCGGAGGAGCTACGTCGACTATCGAATCATTCGATTTGCGGACCGACATTTCAAACTATGCAATGAAACTGCTCCAATAAAAGCGGAAAAGACTTGAAAAAAATATTCAACCTTGACCTTGGGCCTGATTTTTAACAATGTATTTCATTAAAACTCTGCCCATCTGGTTAAAATTCAATAAACAGTTAAAACTATACAGTTTTCCTTTGTATTTGTGAACTTTTGTTCGCGCCATGCACCACCGATGAGTATTTACAACCGCTTCTTCACTAGCGGAAATTATGACATAAAAAATGAATCGGGATTGAACCATCAAACTTCGGCTATTGAAAACATACTCTAGCAGTCTAATGTGCTTTTCAAGGTAGGTATACGTCTTTGAAGTTGGAGCTTAGCATCTTAATTGTTACAGTAAATAGGAACGGTATTTTAATTAGGACACAAGGATGCTGTGTAATGTTTAAAGTTCTACAACTGCCACAAAACCTGTTACTGTAATAATTAGGAGCAACAGCCTTATTTCTCACAAAATTGTTTTGACACGGGAGAAAAATTTTTTAATGTAAATAGGCTATATTAAATTTTCTAATTTTTAAATGTAACAATTAACCCGTGAACAAAATTGTATTAGTCCACGAATAAAAAATTTAATACTTAAGTGTCAGTGAGTTATAAATACAAAAATTTTCATCCCAGAGTAACCAGATTGATTTATGGGGAAAAACGAATTAGTTTTGGGGGAAAATAATGTCGTAAGTTACGGCAATAACGATTACTTAAAAAATGTAAAAAATTTGTAAACACACCATTCTGCTCAAGACTCATGGAAGCTGAAGTCCATCAAGTCGAAGTAATTTAAAGAAATGCCTAACAGGACTTCCGCTGTTTGCCGGAGTCCGCGCGCGTAATTGCTACTCGACGTAAGTATTTTCAATTTCCGAGCGGCGCGGGTAAGAGCTCGCCGCGGCATTAGCCTCGCACGGGGTGTCGCGGGGCACAAATCACGCGCGGGCGGCTCGCAGCGGGGGTCCTTGGGGGGGGGGGGGGGGGGGGAAGTAAGATGGGCGCGCAACTTACGAGCAGAGCTCTTGTTGTGTTTCCTTTGCGTCGTTCCGCGCGGTACCGGCCGCGGCGCTAACGAGAGAAGGACCCGCTTGTGAAATACGTTTGCGCGCCGGGCGCAAGAGTTCTTCCACTTCGGGCCCCGAGCGCTACGTGGTTAAAAATAAACCATCGATCATTCCACGAAAAAAAAAAATAAGAAAAAAAAAATTTATAGCAAGTATGGTAAATCGAAACAATGATGTCATCAGAGCTAAAACCACATTGGAATAACAAAAAAAAAAGTAACGCTTAGGCCGTTACGGAAAGTTCAACGATCAGGAACTTCAAACTTCATAACTGCAATGTTATTTGGCGCAATGTTTGTTCCACTTTTGCTCTTGTAACGTGACACCGAGTGATTGGGTGTGGCAAGATACTGTGCCTGTTGATACGTCAAATTGCACAATCGCCCGTTATTCTGAAGCCTTTAGACACTACTAGAATATAATTTTGAAAACACATATCTTACAAATAACCTTAACTTTATTGTACTAGTAATAACACTGATGCCCCTCGAATGCGAATAAGTGTATCGTATGTATTTTATCTATCAAGCTACTTGTCAAAAAAGGGCTGAAATAGATCGACAACCAGACTTTGAAGTTTGACTTCTAACTTCTTGATGCAACGTTTTTTGTCCAGATGATGGTCTACGCCATGTTTACGAAACAACCTAAACATTGGGTGAATTGTATCGTTTGTATGGTAAAAGCAGTTTTAAAGGACTTTTATTTTATGGAAGTGGCTATGTTTAACAACGTACATTACAATTCGTTCTTATTAGCCAACATCAGGCGTGATCAAGCATTATTTCCGCAATCTCCTGGGGTTTTCAAAATGGCAATGGCGAGGTGGAAAGTAACTTCAACTACGTCTCAGCATGCCGTCTCCTGACGATTCATAACTCTGTAACGGGGCGTAAGCCTGTTACGTATTTTTTTTTTCCGATTCGCCGAGCGAGTCGCCTGACTCGGGTTCAATGAACGTGCCGTGGTGAGAGAGTATGATGCAACACAACGGACCCGAGCTCAGTGAGACCTAGATCCAGCTGGAGTGTCTTTTAATATTCTCCGTCGTTTCAACCACGACCACTGGAGCAGTATACAAGACCGCCGTGCGGGCTGCCCGACACCCAGACACCAGGAGCCACGACCCGAGGTGCAGCGACGCACGACGGCGTCAGAAGTCGGGCGACGCAGAGAAAGGCGCTGGGACGCTGCTCGTCGTAGTGGGGAAACTAAGCGGACGACGCCGGTTATGGATGTCGACAGACTCACACCTGAGGGAACGAGTGTAATTTCTCGAACCACGAGTATCGTGAAAGGTCGTAGCAGCCACCTCCTGCACCTTGTTGTTTAAAGTGCCGAGACAGTTTGGTTACATGCTCGCGTTCTGGAATGAGTCACCGGCGACACCACAAGGGCTCCTTGGAGCCGTCAGGTAATGGATACACCATTTAAACGCAACCTGGAAGTATTTGGAGAGGAGCTACTATGAGAGACTGTGGTATCCCATCCCAGCATCGCCGCCACCACTCTCCCTCAACAATAAGGCACTTAACCAAGTCTACCGCACCTCTGGGACCCCTCAGCCACCCAGAGAGCCGAAGTGCATCCAGCCTCTCCTGGCTGTCCAGGCTAGCCCCGGAGCTGTGTCAGATCTTCTCAGGGCTGGGACCCCCGAGCTGCTACAAGCGATGGGAGAAGACCGACACCAATCTGATCATGATCCGACAGAAAAAAACCTCAGCGGGGATGCATTCTCTTCAAGCATCATTCCATACTACTGCCAAATTTTAGTGGTGGTAGTAGGTTTCAGACTGTTCGTTTTGACTAGAACCAACCGAATACGCAGGAGTACCTAGGCGTGCCTCGGTAACTCCCCCGACCCTTGCACCCCGGCCCCAGGGGCTGACAGCCTACAAGACACATTTGTGCCCGGCCCAGTCCTCTCCTTTTCCACTAGTCTCTGGCTCTTCGGAGCGAAGCAGGCCTCTGGGACCTGACAGCCACCAGGGCTCGGTAGTCGAACCCGCAGAGAGGTTTCAATCGGATCTGCTGTCGCCCGCAGAATCAGCCCATCACCCATGCAACTGGGGATGTTGAGGCAAGGATACGCCCGGCAGAACCCTCTTTAGTAAAACACCACCGGCAGATGATTTTAATGAGTGTCGAGATGCCGTATATTTGCATCTTACACCCTTTCCGCGGACTGTGTCTCGGCCAGCTAGCTCTAGATGTCATAATCGTGGAGAAAATACCACTTTCTAGTTTTAATAAAATAATTATATACTTTTCAATTGAATTTTTTGTAATATTTACACTACTCTACTTGAAATGTTACAAAGGATTATTTTGGAAAATTCCTTTCTGAAGGAACTTGTTTCTAATAGCATGCCTACTTACAGTAAGTTATGCCGCGCACTCTTGGCGAAGGGACCAGCAAGCCTTAAACGTGAAGCTACACTAGGAAATAATTAAAACGGTGGGACCTCCGACTTCCGACCTCCGACCTCTCACGAGGGCGCAGCTCTGTGCGCTGATGACGTCACTTGAAGTACTGCGGCGCGACCATCTGTTCCCTCCACCCTTCGTCGCATCGCAACAGCATTCTTTGGGCAGCCACTAGCATGCTGTTTTACAACACACGGTTCAGTTAAACTAAATAATTAGTTTTCTAATTTAGTAAGAGGAGTCAACACAGATACTGTAGCTGCAACAATTTACGTCTCAGGAATTCCGATAAAAATAAACCTATTTGCTGGAAGGACTAAATGCTAAATCACTGTTTTATTTGAAGACTAATTAATATCCAAAATGCGTTGCATTGCCTTATCCAATTTTGTTTTGTAATTTGTCTGAAGTAGGTAAACATAAAAAAAACAGCGCTCTATCTCTATCTATCAGTGTATACTTCTAAATCTCTCTATATCTCTATCTTCACATATATAGATACCTCTATCTCTACTTATATCTGTATCTCTCTATTTATATCTATCTCTGTCTATCTCTCTATCCCTCTCCTATATATACCTTTATATATTTCTATACATCTCTAAATATTTCTCTCTATATCTATATATCTTATTATATATTTCTCTATCACATTCTATATGCATCTTTCTACCACTCTCTATCTCTCTATATATTTTTATATCTATATCACTTTATCTTTCTCTATCGCTCTATCTTTCTTTTATATTTAATTCAATTAAATTCTGTCACACGTGCGCACTCATACACACATTTATTGAAACGATTCGCATGCCCCCTATTGTAAAACTAGTGTACTGATTCAGAAACCTTAGCGGGCATGGGCATAACAACTCACCAAACAACTCATCGCAATCAAATGAAGGTATAGAAACGCATACGGGACAAACAAACAATAATACATAATATATATATAAATAATACATAAAATAAATCTTAAAAAGGGTCCAATCATTATGTAAGTAATATAAAATAAGAATCTTCTCTTAAGTAATATTAACTAGTACTCTAATCCAATTGTGTCGTTCACAAGCAACGTGAATATACTGCGACGTATCATTTCATTGTGTTACCATATGTTACCATACACACCCATGTGTCTAGCTTTTGTTTAGATTTATTAGATTTATTAAGAAAATATTGACCAGAGCAAAGGGATCAGTGTGTCATATAACATCTCCGGAACACATTGAAAAAACAAGAACGAAAAAGAAATTATTTTTAATAAATCAGCACAGACAAGAAACAAGACAAGTTCTATCGAACAGTTCCATAGAAAACAGAAGCGACAGCGCAGAATGAGGAAACAAAGTGATAGCTCTACGAGCGCCGAAGAAATTTTGTCAGAAACATCAGATGAAGAAAATACACCATGTGGCTTCTGTGGTGTTAGATATTTGGAAGAAAAGTCACAGAGTAAAGGTGACTGGATAAGTTGCCAAAAGTGCTGCATATGGTTCCATGAAATTTGTGTTGATGCTTATGAAAAAAAAAAAAAAACAATTTCTTTGTGTTAAATGTGTTTGATGATTTTGAGAACTGTTTTAGACTTTATTATTATGTTAATACGTGCTCTATTAGGCAACAAATTACGTGATCCAAATAGCCCCTTGTGCAGTCCAAATAGCCCCATGATTTTTGGATGGTCATGTTGGAGTAGTACTGTAGTTAATAATTTTTTACCAGGAAATGACTTGACTAAAAATTTTGAAGTTGATTTCATATGATGCAAAAATTGTAACATTGATGTACGTAATTTTTTGTATTTGATCGGATACAATTTTGAATTATTATTAAGCTTTAAACTTGAAATGATTCAAATAGCCCCACCTTACCACATATATATATGTGTGTGTGTATATGTGTGTGTGTGTGTGTGTGTGTGTGTCTTAAAGTTATTACAATCTTGACCTGAAAGTGGAACTCACTGATGGACGTCTATGGAAACGCATATATTGACTGGTACAAATAAATGTAAATCGACAGAAATATAACATTAAAAAGTCTTCATATCATCCAAGAACGTATTTGCAACTATTTATTCTTTCACGTTGTTTCTTATATCATTAAATTACATTCCCGCTAGCTAAAACATCGCATACCTATTCTACATGCCAGAATTTTAACCCTTAACCCCTTTTCACAAAAAATGTTGAGTAACAGGCGATTTTCGTAAAGGCGTTTTGCCTAAACATGAATTCGTCACGGCGATTTGCCTAAAGTCATTTTGCCTACAGGCGTTTTGCCTAACGGCAAATTTCCTAACGGCGATTTGCCTAACGGCGATTTGCCTAACGGCGATTTGCCTAAAGGCGATTTGCCTAACGGCGTTTTGCCTAACGGCGATTTGCCTAACGGCGTTTTTCCTAACTCCGAATTCTTAAACGGCGTTTTGCCTAACGGCGATTTACCTAACGGCGATTTGCCTAACGGCGTTTTGCCTAAAATGTTACTATGATGACAAAACCTCGTTTTGCCTAACGGCGAATTGCCTAACGGCGTTTTGCCTAACTACGATTTGGCCAACGGCGTTTTGCCTAACGGCGTTTTGCCTAACGGCGTTTTGCCTAACGGCGTTTTGCCTAACGGCGTTTTGCCTAACGGCGTTTTGCCTAACGGCGTTTTGCCTAACGGCGATTTGCCTAACAGCGTTTTGCCTAACTCCGATTTGCTTAATGGCGTTTTGACTAAGGGCGGTTTTTCCGGTATTTCTCATCAATTAAATCATTCGTTATAAAATACTATTAAATTCCTTTTTAATAATTTTTGTGTTATCCTAAATAAGCGCATACTCTTGCTTTAATAAAAAAAACTGTTCGAAGGTTTCACTTTTGCTCACAAGAGAGCATCTTTGTGTTTTGTAGTTCTAAAATGTTATACTAGAGTTCGTAGATGCAAACAAGCTAGCAGCATTTTCTGTCGTTCTCGTTGATGGTTACAAAAACCTCCACGTGATGGCATAAACATCTGTTTTGGAACTTTTCTTTCGTCTGAAATGGTAAGTTCAAGGACGGATCTAGGAAGTTCTGTCAAGGGAGACAGCCTGACCCCGGTGCCAGGTTTGAATGGTGTGTCCGTGGTGTCGAACAAATTTTTTTTTTTCATGTTATCATTTAAAAGTTTATAACAAGTAAAATAAAACTATGTTATTTTAGCTTTCGTTTTCGTGGTTCTTATAAACTTGAACGCCTATAGGAGTATATATAGCTACACAGTGCGTAAAATCAAACGTACACTATAAATGGGTGTTAGAATGGTTTATTTGTTTAAAATTAAATTGTGAATGTTTATTGCTGGTCGGTTGGTAAGATTCCGGAAAAGGGCTTGATACGTGGCGTTGGAAAGGAAAATGGTAATTGTGGGTTGGGGGGGCTCAATTCACAATTTCTACCCACTCCTGGTGACATACTATGAGTTCTCAATAAATTTTCTTTTTATTTAGAAAGATAATTATTTAATAATTTACTCTGTTTTGAAAACCTTTTTTTGGGACGAGTAACTAATAAGTTATTGTGCTTATATTCACATGGGAAAAAAATACGAAATATATGTCGCGTTTGTTCATTTCAATTTCCTCTGATTACATGTAAACAATGGCTGTACAGACACGTCTTGTAAAGCCTGGTTCACATACATATAAGCAGATCGCGCCGACTAGACCGAGCGGGAAGATGGCAAGCCCAGTCAGAGCGCGTCTGCGTTTTCCGCTCGAGCCCCCATTTAAAGGTGACTCACGCCGATGTTATTTGCGCACCGAAAAAGCAGACTTCATTGATAGTTACCAGAACTTCATCGTTTCACACGCTCTGAAACCTATGTTTTGTGATCAGTGAAATAGAATGTAGTAAAAGTACCTTAAAATGAATAAATTATTGTAACTATATGAAATTGTCAAGTTATAATACTCGTTTCACTCAAAAATCAATTAAAAATATTTCGTTTTGAAAGCGTCTGATAAGTAGCACTAACTTTTCAAATTATTGAAATACACAAAATAAGAATATAATAGTTTTACCACCATTTCGTTTAATTTTTTTTTGTGGTATTCGACTAAATACTATACAGAAAAATATAATTTAGGTCTACGTCTTTTTTGTTGTATAGCTAACACCTCGAAAGTTTATGTACGAAGAAAAAAGTGGCCGTAAGCAGACATCTTGAATCTAAACATTAAAACTAATCTGCTTCATGTAAACGACCATATATGTCCACTCTGTCTGATTGGCGCGATCAGCGTACATGTGAGTCGGGCTTAACATCATGTTTTAGGCACTCATGTCTCTCGTATACTTGGTGTAGCTCGCACCAGCTGGAAAATTAAGAACGCTAGTAGTACGTTGACCCAAGCTATTTAAATGATACAACTTAGCAGTAGCTTGTGAACTAAGAGCGCTATTGGTGCTTTTTTATGCTCATGTTGGTATATTATGATGCGTCATATAACCTATTTAAAAAAAAGAGGTATAAAACTAGCAAGTATAACTGTATGAATGTAATCGTGTACAACACTAGAAGCGCAGCGAGTTTCATTACGCGTAAAAAAATATTCGCGAAGTTGCAAGACCATTCTATATTTTCGTGGTATTAAAATACAATCTAGTAAACTTCATAACACAGGTTGCGTTAATTCCGAACAGTAAATTTTATGATAATTTCTTCTTGTCTCTCCTCTTTTAAAACTTCAGTTGTTCCTATTAATAAGTGCAACAATTTATTGATTATCGTAGTAAGTTTGGCTGTTTCCGCACTAAGCTGCGACTGGGGGCTTATTCTAAATATATCGTTACATACATCGAGTCATCTCGACATCGAGTTCACTCGATAGGGTTTCTAACGACAAAAAATATCGAGAGCAAGAAAAATGTATTCTAAGTATGCTATCGTTACGACGACACAGACGCTCGGGTAAGTTCGGAGTTTTCGATACCCTCCCCTTCTTTACTGACACGAGAGTGGGCATGCCGTCAAAGTGGTAACAAAGCGAATGAAAAATACATATTTTATTTAAGTAATTTTAATAAAATTATATATGGGATTCACAAAGTATGTAATATTTACGTCGGAAGTGATATATTTTATGTTGAGTGTAATTTTTGCTAGTTAAAAGATAAATTGTAGTAATAAACACAGTAGTTAAAAAACTATCGCGATAAAGAATTTAAGTTAGAAAATGTGGTGACAATTCAGGCGCGGAGGTGTTTATATGTTGTTTGTGTTATAAACTACACGGCTACACGAATTACGCGAAATGGATTCCAAAAATAAAGTAAGTTCACGTAAAGGACGCATTTCTGAAAGACAGCAACAAATCATGATGGAGTTTATGAATATCATCCAGAGCTGCTACGAAATAAATGTTCGCCTATTTTCACCACAGCCAAGAAAAACCAACTCTGGGGCGAGCTTAGTGGTTTACTGAATTCGAATGGTTTGGGACCTGAGAAAAAGACAAGTGGATAAAGGTATTTATGAAATGTCTATTTAAATAATTAGTTAGGCTTAGTTTTGAAATATATTTTGTGGGGAAACTAAATACTTAGGCTCCACTTGGGTAGCCAATACTTTATGTGCGGCTGCTTCCCACACACACTTAAAATGTTGGTGTATTTATAAGCCCCACTTCTACGGAGATAAACATACATGTAACACGTTGGGCTGTGTTAAACTGTGTAGAAAAAAAAATCAATATTACTTATGTGGCTCTCCGATGGTAAATGCTGATATTAAGTAGGCCACAGTTAGGTGTTGATTAAATAGAGGTGCAAACATACATAGATATACACTAGGGTAAATGAAATTATCAATAACAGAACACAACACTCTCAAATAAAATATATAATTATTTATTACAAATGAAAAATGGATTCAAAGTTTACTCTTATTAATTATATTTGTTTGATTACTAATTATCTTCAAACAACCTAACTGGTACTTGGCATCATATATCACAAATAAATTTCAATTACCAGGAGTTATGGTGCGCACATTTAAGTTTTAACAAAAGTCTTTATTCGGGTTAGTCTGAATTCCACAGTTTTAATAAATGTTTTTAGGGATCTTATTAAATTTACCTCGGCTAGTAAGATTCGAAATGTCGTCGGTAGAGCTCAGAGCCTCTCAACCTATAGGACCTCTGAGTCGATTAAATAGTGTGTAAAACGGTTAAATTTGTATCAAAATATTATTAAAATCGTAGGTAATGTCAAATTACTTCCAAATATCAATGTTTACATATGTTTCTGACGGCAATGTGAAGGAAAAACGGGAGTTACGTGACGAGTGCATAAGTTGAGGAAGCAAATTTTTGGCACTTTTATTTACTCACGTTTTACACTCCTAAGTTATTTATCTTTTTAGATAAATCCTAATTTAGTATCTGGACTCCCTAAAGATACATAATTTCCATCCTCTATTCGGGATGCCTACTGCTAAATAGCTAATTCGTAGGATTTATTATCGCCGACGTCACGAAGTTACAGCTCTCTTAGCTGGCCATTATAGAACTCTCTTTCCTACTAGCTTCTTAAATTAAGCCAGTAAAACTTAACTTTCAAATGGCGGCCTGTGATTGGCCGAAAACCAAAATCAGTTACATAATTTCCTTAATAAAACGTGAAATCCGCACGCAACAATAGAGCGGATTACAAAATTTCACGTACAATTTAAATAAAAAATTATTAAAATAATAATTTACATTATAAAATAACGGCGTTAACTTTACCGTTTACCATTTTAAAGTTCAATTAGTCCTTAGAGGGGTCCCAACAATACACATTTCAAATAGTTCAGAAAAATCCATAGAGTCACTTTCTCATAGATACACATAAAAATAAATTACCGTTTCTGAAAATAAATAACATTAGACATAGAGCAAACAAAATAAATAAATCGTAATAAATAATAATTAATCTGTCAAAACAAATTACATTTTGCAGTACAATTTATATGTGTTGTTGTTGGTATTTTATTGAAATAAAAGTCTAATGATAGCCTAATAAAGTGGTAACAGAGCCACCGATGTACAAAGTGAGGTTATGTTGTTCAACTACGTTTAAGAACTTTGTGGTAGTTATATATGAGTGAGGTGCATTAGGGGGAAAAAAGAGACACAAATATCTCCAGAAATGTATTATCTTACTTAATGAAATTTTTGTAATTATTTAAAAAGGTGCTAATTACTAATTGTTAAATATATTTCTGGTATTTTTCAGTTTTAACAATTTGCTAATATTGGTGCACAAAAATAAGGTAAAATCTGGAGAATGGATTAACTTTGCTTCATTAAAATTACGGTAAAATTTTGTGAGAAATTGGTAAGGTTCTTTAGCTACATAAAATTATAAAATAGTGCGAATGGCTCACTATATGCTATAATGTACAAACCTTATCTTCTTAACTTTACATAAAAAAGTTTCATCACAGATATATGCAAATGTAATTTAGGGCTCCCCACCCCCACACACATGAAAAAAAAACTAACATACTATAAAACAATTTATTTGAACATAACAATTTGGTAAAAGCATAATAAAACTTAAGAAAATGTGTGGCCATAGAAGTTGAAACCGTATTACAATATGTAATCAATAATTTATTATGTAATAATTAAGCTAGTAAAATCTGTTTTCTTTTAGACAAATCATAGTCCTTGTAAGTTCACACACAACTGTCGCACTAAATCACGACTCAAGCGAAATATAACCCAAAAAATAATTTTCTTTCATTTCAAAGGGATTAGTTTTATCCCGAAGAAGTTTCCTTTCTTTGCGCATATCTACGCCTTCGTCTAATTCGACAGCTACATGTAACAAATACCGCCTCCACGCATCGCCGATTATGACAGTAACGATGTATTTATTTGTTTCGATAGCTTCATACCCTCTCATTACGAAACGATATCTTGTAACGATTTTGTACATCGAGAATGACGTCACAGAAAAACTTAGCATACGAACTTGTCGAGAACGAACGATAATCGATAGGTAACGTCAAATTCCATCGAAACTATAAACTTAGAATAAGCCCCCTCCTTGAAAAAAGCTGCGTAAAACAGTTACGCTACCTAATCTCTGAAGTCAAAGCGATTGTTTAACTCGTTTGATGCGTAATGATTGTTAATTTAATGTGTTATGTAGGGCAAACATTACGGTGGGAAATCTCATATCAAATGCATTTGCCAATTAGATTATTTTATGTTACGTAAAGAGAATTTTGGCAGAATTTCTGAATAATCGATACGAAAACATTAGCAGCTAGCAGCTAGTGGTGAAAAGGCAGGTGTCTTCATGCAATTTATTATTATATTATGACACTGCAAATATGTCTCTACATATTTTGTTCAAGTGTCCTTGCATTGAATAATTTTTCTTACTATCACACTTTAAATACAGTAAAATTTAATTATTGAATTTGTATCAATTATTATCTTAATAGTTTTATATTACTTATAAATAACTTCCAAAGGGGTTTACAAATTTACTTCTATTTTTATACAAAAATATTTGTACAAGTTGTGCATATTTTAATTTTCAAGTATCAGCAGGCACATATGTATAAACCTTATTTGGAAGAGACCAATATGATTTGAAAATGCTTTTAACATCCAAATAAAATAATCTCCTAAATTTATTTATTTCGTTAACCCTCTGTTTTGTGCTAATGTGTGAGATAGTAAGTACCTACCAAATAAATACAATACGTATGCTCACTTTTGCTTTTAATTGTAATGCTATTTGATTAGAAGTTTAGGCCAATAATCTTTGTGCACGTCTGCTAAGCGAAATCTTCTTGTAGTCCAGGCAGATAAAAAATTATAGGTATGATTCTCAGATCAATCAGTTTTTAAAAAATGTAATTATAGATGTTTAAAAGATGTTTTACGTTATTTAAAAAGATTTTTTAAGTGTAATGTAATAATAAACCCTTGCTCGATTTGTTTTCATAGGCATTTCTATCACTTTTCATTTACTCCCAGCACCTGAAATATCACACTCATTACAACGAGTAGCCCCTGATTTTTCGGGTGAAACAGTAAGGGTAGCATTTTTATTTCACAGTATAATTAGATAATAAAATGGTCAATAAAATTGTTGGTATCAACTTTCATCAAATATAATAATTAATAAACGGTGTTTAAAATTATATATATATTTTTTTTTTAAATTTATTTTCGGCACCGTAATACATCATAGCAGTAAATTTGGTTATTCAGCTCGTATGATAAAAACATTCCAGTGTTTATCGTGGTTATTCATACAACCATTAATGAAATTCCCGCCAAACTGTGTGTTAGCCAAAATTTTTGAAAAAATCCATAACTCCCAAAAAATCACCAATCGCTCAAAATACGTGAGTGTGTTGGATAGATCTTGATGTCCTGTATCACCTTGCTTCAGCATGGCACTAATTTTTTGAGCTGCCGGTAGGATATCATAGCTAAGAAGAGTGGAAAGGAGTTTAAAAAATTTTTCTCAGTAGATCTGAAATGCTATATTTTCTCATACTCATTGCTTAAAAAAGCTAACGAAATCAATGTCTCAAAACCACTTTCAAAACCCAAGAGACAGCTACGTCGCAAATAATATTTTTATGACACAGTAATTGGGAGAGAGGTGTCAATATCACATGTTACAACGATAAAAAGGATGATTATTAGTAAAAGAAAACGTTATCCGTACAACTGTATTATTTACGTACCCGAGGGACGCACCCAGTATGGGAGCGGGTCTTGGGTAAGGATGTGGGAGAGAGTGATGCCTTTGAATGTATGTCTCAACATGTTATAATTTTTTCAAGGGACCAATCAGGGAAAAAAATGTTATAAGCTATATTCTGTCTGTACTAGTGTTTTAGCTCCATCCCCAAGACGGCAGTGATGATGTACATGACGGTGGTGCGCTCATACATCGGTACAATATGGCGTCCACTTCACTGGTGTTGCCGACTTACCCTGCTGTGAAAGTGTGTCGTGTCGTGTAGTGCAGTGCAGTGCTGAGAGACGATTGCCCGGTATACCAGCCAGGATCAGGCCGAAATTGAATTACGTACGAACAGGAAAATGTCAATGGACGTGAGGTAGCACGACTGTACCGGAGAAAAGTATTAGAGCAGTATTATATTGGCTGTTCAAGAAGGATTGAGGTCTCAATCAAGAGGTAATAAAAGAATTAAATAAATGTGTATTGAATTAATAATTATGACCAGTACAACTATTTGATAAACATACACATTTTAAATTATCAACCTTAAAATTTAACTCCAATACCTTCCTTTAAAACTACAACCTTATACAAATGTACAATATTAATTACATAATTATTGTTCTATAGATAAAACGAGGAAGGAAAATAATGTATTTGCTAGTATTCACAAAGTCTCAGATGGCGAGCACAAAGATTTATGTCAACGAAGTCTATATGCAAATTAAGTGTGTGTTTACAAAACACGCCGCAACTTACAGTCCACAGGTAGTACCGTCTTTCCACTGTTTCGTATACAGACTCCCTAAGCTCCGACTTGCGCTCACAACGTTCGAGCAGGTACACTCGCAATTCACTTCGCTATCACTATGCCTGAGGTCACTTAACTGCATCAACAACAATGACACATCAGTCGAACGAACAGGTACATATTTATACCACTCGGCCGAAACTCTATAGTGTTCTGACATAATCGGGCGTTTAACCAAAACAAGCTCACCGAAATAAAATAAAAAATGATCACCGATCCTTCCTTCATGGAAGCCACCACCATACTAACCTCCCGCCACTTATGCCAAATTAAATATTACGTAAGTTGGTATGATGTAATATCCGCCATCTTGTTTCCAGATGCTGGAGGCGGTCATCTTGTTTTCGTCTGCTGGAGGCCGCCATCTTGTAAGTTTATTTAGTACCTGCTAGAGTGCAGAATTCATTTATTGTCAGGTCTCCATCTTGGACGCCATCATGAAATTTGGGCGCCATTTTGTAATTCACTAATTATTGAGCTAGAAATTCGGAAAAAATTCTAAAATTTATACAAAAATCTGCAATTAATATACTGATTTATTCGATCTCGTAGGTTTGATCCTTGATAAATTAATTTAAATAAATAATGACAGTTTCAAGAAATAAAACACCCTAAATTTTCAAATAAATAATTTTCATTACATAATTTCTACTCTACTACAAGAACACTTTCGAAAGTTAACATTATAATAAACATTTCGTTCTGCATTGGGGTGAAATGTGTAATTCTCAGCTCCAAATGGTTTATTCTAGACAGAGACCAGCCAAATCCTTTAGTGACATAGTCTTCTTCCTCCTGGCATAGTTTTTCAATACCGTGTTTAACAGCTTGCTTCACTTCATTAGAACTGTAAATAGTTGCAGCAGATGTCTTCAAGGCACATTTCTTCTCTTTATCCTCGAACGGATAAGGCTTACTATAGATACAGTCGAGCCATAAGTTATATTTTAATGGTCCGTTCGTTGCTACGTCATCAGTAAGCTGATTGATTATGTCCTGCCTTATATCATCAAGAAAATTACAAATGTCTTTGACTCACCAAGCGTATTTACATAATAGTAGTCTTTCGCCGTTCCACGAAATTCAGATTGCGCCAAGTGGAATCTTATTTGATGACTACGCAATATAAGTTTCAAGTCTGTAGTATATATGCAATAGAAGAAGTAAATCTACGTCTACCCAGGTGAACTTAGCATCATCCAAGTTTTTGGGCTGTATTTAATGAATTTAATTTAATAATAATAAAGTATTTTAACTAATATACAAAATTAATAAAGGACATACCATCGCTCGAATAAAAAACTTAACTTCATCTGAGTGAGTTCAAATTCATTAGTAAAAATAACTTTTGTATTAATAGTATGTGAAGAACTAAGAAACATAAGTTAGACGTGACAAACGAATCAAACGATAAACTGTTATTAGCGCATTCAGTTCGCTACCCGCCACGCGCTCCATGGCAGACTTAGAGAAATGATACACACTCACTTTTAGGTAGATTTAAAAGAAATGCTACCTATTTTAGCCGTAACCATGGTGCGACTTCCGGAAATTTTTTATATAGTTTTTCGTTTCATGGTTCATAGACCCCAAAACCACAGTCAACTCAAAAGTTTATATATATATATATAAAACTTTCTTGTGGGCACGATAACTGTCGTAATTTTTCTCAAATCAATTCCAAACTGATACATAAAATCTAACTGTGAAAAATTTCGGTCGAGTTCGTTAATGGGCAATATCCGACCAAAGGGGTAGAAATGTGGAAGGTTTATCAAAAAACCGATAAATGGTTCTAACTACCGTTTTTATTGAAAATATTACAACCGTTTGAACGTAATAAAACTCGTAGGAGTAATGCAAAAATCTTTCGTCTTAAAACGTTTTTGATATAACCAACCATAACTGAAAGGGGTTGAAAAAACAAGGGTTGGTGGACAAAAAATTATCATAACTCTATTTGTAGGCATAACATCGAATTTGTACAAATTATGTATTTTTTATAATTTTTATCTTAAAACTTTTGTCTAAAGATATTTTTGAATAGACGAACCATTGATTCAAGGGGTTGAAAAATAAGAGTAAAATTTAAAAAAAAACCATAACTCCCTCAGTTGGTACACTATCAAATCCGTTTAAATTGTTCGTACATTTTATAATTTTTATCTAAAACTCATGTCTGAAACAATTTTGATAAGACGAACCATTATTGCGGGGGGTTGAAGAAATAGTTACTTTGAAATCTACCTACGCCTGTAGGCTGTGCCAAAAGGGATTTTTTTTTCATGACCTATTAATTTTTGGTTGTTTGGTACCTACTACATAACCTAAAAATGACTGATGTTATTTTAATAAAAATTTTCATTTTGGATGAATGAAGGGTACCCTATGTCCTTTTCTGTACCCCTGACAACGTGTATGCAAAATTTCATGATTATCGGTTAAGAAGTTTAGGCGTGAAAAGATCACAAACAAACAAACTCACTTTCCCATTTACTATATTAAATTATTATGTATGGATTTGTTAATTAGTTACCTATTACATGTCAAAGATACAAAATTATTGAATTCGTGGAACATAGCTTAAAAAATTAAAATCAATTATGGTACGTATATGAAATAATGTATTATGAAAAATTAAATCATAAAAAATATAGACATAATTATGGATAACGTTATAATATTGGGAATTTAATCAGCTTCACTATTTTCTTAAATAGTAGAAATTATATTAGTCGCATTAACATGGAGGTGAATGTTTCAGGTGGTTTTATAGTTTTTGATTCATAACGAGCGTGAGCTAAGTAGTAAATAACCGTCGCTGCATGAGCGCAACAGCACATTGTTCTGTTTCCATTTGCACAATCACAAAAATATCTTTGAATATCTTCATAGGTGTTCGAATATGGCTCATACTCGATAAAGCAATTATATGTCTTGCTGTTGTGCCGTTGTAATGTTGGTGGCACTTGCTCAACTTATTTATTTATAATTTTGTTTTCTTTTATTTTTGGGCGAACTGGTTTCCACATGTTTTCAGTGTTTTATTTTGGTATTTGTTAATGGTAATATGTCATTTAAAGATTTAAAGGTTAATTTTGAACGAAATTGTAATAATTATAATTATGTGTAATTTAAATGTTTGAACATCAAGTTTTTTTTATTGTGTCAATGTATTTTTTTTGAATCTATTATGAATAATGTGTTTACAATTTAATTATTATGGTAAATATGTGAAGGTATATTTATCAAATTATAAGTCAATCTTTTTGTAATAGAATTAATGTATTATCGATCTTTTGATTTTCTAAAAAGTACTCTCTACGAGTGCCATGTTCAATGTCCTTCTTCGTCTTGCACTTACTAACCACAAACGGTCTTTTCCAGCACTTTGACGCCATGATGTAGTAACTCAAAAATTCGTTCTTGTGTGATTTAAAGTTTTCAAGATGCATTAAGCATCTACAACCGCACTAAGTGGTAAGTTTTGTTGTTTTATGTCTCAATAACGTAGGGTAATATTTGTAACACCGGGCGTGTTAATATTCTTTGTTATTTTATGTTAATTAGCGGATCCACGATACCGGCCACGCGGTAATCCACGATACCGGTCATGCGGTACACTTGAACCAACTTGTGCTGTGGTGTTGGGGGCCTGTCCCCGGCAGCCCGGAAGCAAAATGATGTGACCGCACCTAATTCAGGAAAGCCGACGACTATTTCATTATTTTGGCATGAACTACTAACCTTTTTTATCAACTCTACATAATGTGAAAATTTCGTGGACTTAACCTCATCGGACTTCTCGTCAAACTTTGTCTTCTCTTCTATCTTAAAGAATTTTTTTTTTGAACCAATGTAAAGTCTTATTTAAAATATGTAATTTACAAGCAACGAAACAATGTAACATGGACTAAAGATATTTTGATAAACAAAAATTTTTGTTTTGTAAGGAATTCATCATGTAATTATTAATTTGTTTTAATAGTAAAAAAAAATTTTTTTTATTCGTTTTTGTAAGGGGCCCCAGATAAGATAAAACTTAAACATAGTAAAATCAGTATCATGTAAGAAATAATTTAAAATACTAGTGATAATATAATATGGTAATATAATATGGTCAGGGTGTTGAGATTTAAAAAAATAATTTACATAAAAAATAAATTATTTATCTGAAATTGTCCTTTTTATTTAATCATTGAATAATACTCTTATAGTTTATTGTGAGTGTGCATGACCAGTCAGCCCTGTTGATACTCTAACTAACCCCTCTGCACATCGAAACACTTCATGAGCCTTGGTCCACGAGCTTTCAGCATCCGCCTGCCTTTGTTCATAACCTCAAATATTTTATGTATAGAGGTAAGGTGTGGTGCAGTAATGGTAGCAGAGCGTGGTTCTGAAGCTTGTTTTGATGTTTTAATTTATGTTTAAATAATAATTTTTGTTATGGGTTAAATATATATATATTTTTTTGAGTAAACACTTTTTTTAAGACAAGTTTTATACGTTTTTAACCTTTAAATAATTTCATATGATTTCTCTATTTACTGTTGGTTTAACCTAAAAATATTTTCTTATATGATCTTCAAGTATTATTATAACTATCTAATTTAATGGTGAACATAGTGGTGATAATCTTTTTTTATGGCAATCTATTTTTATTTGAAGTGTTTTCTTTATATGGTATTTAATGAAGTTTAATGAGATTTCTTGATTTCATATGTTGCTCTCATCACATTTTCAATCGTGAAGTGGTATTTTCAGTTTCAAAGTTTTTTTTCTTCAGTGACATTTAATTGGTAGGAGAATTAAATTTTTGCTCGTTAAAGTATGTGTCTTTCATAATTTAAACAAATTTGGTCTTTTCAGTTTCTGGCTATATTTGTATCAGTGAGGTTGGTAGTCCGGTTGTTTACACCAGTTGTGTTGTTTTTATCCAGGTTCGTTGCATGTTAGCTTCGTTAGGTTATTTAGTTTATTCCTTCAAGTGTTTTAGTTTCATTTGGGCAAATATTGTAATAGGATAATATGGGAAACAGACAAAAGAAATGCGAGACATGTTTTTGAGCGAACCTGGCGGCGTGGACTGAACCTACGCTTTGGAAACGGCGGTAAAAGGCATTGAAGTGTGTTTGGTGTGATAAGATTATGGTTCTATTTGCGAATAAATGAACTCATTATTATGTGAACAGTAATTCAGAATGGCCGGAAATATTTGTGCGGTGTTTGGCTGCAAAAATTACAACGTATATATAGTTAAGACACTTACTATAGTTTCATGCAGATATATATATATATATATATATTTCAGAATAATGCACTTTTACAAATAATTTAGACTTGTGTATACATTTATAATATTTTTCAACTGTGAAATTGTTTTTGTTATGTTTTATATTGATATAGTAAATGATGTTAACAAGACATTTTGTATTTTTACATTGACTATCTTCATATGGATAATTTTAATAATAAATATATGTCTGCTTGGAGAGCGATCAATGCCGAGATAAAAAATATAAAACATAAAAATAAAGATACACCTATATCAGTTCAATGCTTTGCAAATGTTTGTGAAAATGCTAGGCCCCAATGATCATGGTGTTGATTTGGATAATGTTTTACAACTGTTAAGTCACAAACAAAAAAATGGTACATCAATTTTTAAATGTATTGAAATAACAGTAAGTGATGTAAACAATATTTTCTTTAGTTTAAGTAATTCTCGTTCTGAGGATTATTATGGTTCTAATTAAATTATTAGGCAATTGCATGATGTATGACTAGTTCCTGTCACTTTCTTAATTAATTGGTTGTTTCAGGAAGGAGATTATCCAAGTTGTTTAAAGATATCTTTAAATTCTATAGGATGGAACATGGAATTAATGTTATTATCTTCTTATTTAAATGGATGCAAATTTTCAAAATAAAAGATAAAACATTAGGCATATTGGGCCTTAAAAAGATAGAGTACCACAAGGATTAGTCCTTGGACCATTGTTTTTTTAATCTTCTTTAATGACTTACCTGATTATGTACAAAATGGGAAATGTATTTTATATGTTGTTTACACTACCTTTATAAATAATGATAAATATCCAGATTTTTTTACATCTCACAATTTTACAAGCTTCTGATAAGTTTCATTACTGAGTTAAGATAAATAAGTTAGTTGTTAAACATGATAAAACAATTTTTTTTTCTTTAAAAACTTAACAATTAAATACTGTAAAATTTTTTGGTATTTATCTTGAGAGTAATTTAAATTTGAATTCTTACACAAATGTCCTAACAAACGTCTTTCGAAGGTAACCTATTTACTAAGAAAATTAAAATATTGTACAAATCAACAACTAGTAATTAATTCCTACTACGCTTCATTTCATACTCATCTCCTTTATGGAATTAGAGTATGGAGTAATTCAGCTGGAGCGTATGGCTTTTTCTATGGCAGTAAAAAGTAATCAAAAGTATGGTAGGAATTTCTGACAGAATGATGTAGATAGCATTTCATAAATCTAAAGATACTCATGTCGTTACCTTGTATTTTTATTTTACATTGTTTATCGTTTATTAAAAGTAATTTAGCGACATATCTTAAGAAAAAGTGTGCATGATCACAATACTAGAAATAAGAGATTTAATTTATGTTAATTGCTGACTGTTATCCAAGACTCAAATGAATTTAAATAACATAGGTGTAAAATTGTTGTAACAGGTTACAGTTAAGTATCTTTTAATAAGTTAAGATGATCTTTGGTACAGTGGTTTAAAACTTATGCATTGTATTCATTGGAAGAATGTAACAATTTAAATTTTAGTGACCTTATGTTTTTCTAAGTTATAATAATGTAATATTTTATTTGTATATATAAATGTTTCATGTACTTATATTGTAATGTGTTGGCAATTTCTATTATACTTAACGAGTTTAATGACATTAAAGTTTATGTTTATGTTGCAACCTTAAGATGAAGTATCCAATTCATATAGTGGTTGAATGAATGAAGCTAGAAATGTGTCGAATTACATAAAATTGAAGCCAGCCAAGAAGAATGCTAATACATACATCTGAAATGTGTTGATTCTTTATATCATTGTGAAGAAAATTTTTTAATTTTGTGTCACACCTGCCGGTAAAACTGTTTGGTTGCTGTAGGTACGTCGAATTTTAAGTTACAGCTAAAAAAAAATTGTAAGAATTAAATTTTTAAACTATCAAGTGTATTCTGTAATATTTCTAGAAGCAGATATTACAAATATTATGAATAATGCACTTAAAGGATTATGTTATGTAGTTACTTCTGCATTTTTAAAGTATGTAATTATGAAAATAAGGTTTGGTATAATTCTGTTATATTGAAATGTGTTTCATTAAAGTACAACAACTGTATTTCAATTTTTTATATTCAATTTGATGTCCTGTGTATTCATCCTGTAAAACCAATCTTAAAAAATATCTGATAACAAGAGATTATGCCCTAATATATCTTGATGACTAGTAATCCACAATTGAAAAAAAAAATATATAGCACAAATAAATATATAAAATTTGTGTGTGGAGGTTGTATTTTTATTTCTACAATCCCAACTTGCATGCTATTAGTGTTCCTATGGATATGAAGTTCTACATAAATGCTGACTAACCTCGCCCTCTTTAACATGCTCAACTAGTTTGAATCAAGTTAATTGTTGCATGAAAACACAGTATTTCTCGTATTGAAAATGTTATTTATTATAAAGAAATTAATTTTGTTCCATATTGTAACTGGAATGCACATTTCATATATACCAGTGGAAGTAAGTAAATTAAAAAAATTTCAGTACAGCTATTACATATGAGTGTCTGCATAACTAATATTGAAGGAATTCCCAAAATATTAAATGGAAGAAACCTGATATAACATGACATACATATTTATATACTAGACAAAGTCTAGTATGTACATGTCCACCAAGAATTTATTTCCTGTATATCAACTTTACTATATTATGTAGTGTGTGTAAATAGAAATACTTCCAACGGAGATGCACTGGTTGAGTGATAACACTCGCTTCCCAAGGTGACTGGGAATTGATTCCCAGCACAGATATTTAACTAATTGGAAACATGGTGGACGTTTGCATTGCCTGGGGTTTTACCGGGGCACTCCCATTTTATTCACCATTCTTCAGGCTGGTGGGAACAACAGGTTTATCATTTGGGTACTTACACCTTGTCTCTTGCATGGAAACTAATATCGATTTACATTTTCATTTCCTAACATGAAAAGTACTGCCGTAAAATTAATATATGCTTATAATTAGGTATAAAATTTTGTAATTATTGTAAAGTGAGCCATTTCCCTTGTATACTGGCAAGCTATGCAGAGATCACCTTCAAATTAATTGAACTTAACCTAACCTAACAATATTAAAAACAGCAGTTCCAGAATCACACTGCTTTGATGGAGAATAAAACTTATCAGCTGCAGCATCCATAGTGAACAAAAATGTGGCATGCCTTAGACTACTCTGGAATTAAGAAGGTTCTTGCTAATATACTACTGGTAGTAATTTATCTATTGCTAGACCATTTTTAATGTTAATAATAACAATGTGTTAACACTTGCAGCTAGGTTTTGTCATAATTACACTTATCCTATACCTTAAGTCTGTTTTGTTAAATAGGGTGTCAACATTTTTTGCCAATGACTATTGATGCTCAAAAGTCACTTCATATTTAACTATACAATTATGTATACAAAACTATAATAGTTATCAAAACAAATATTCTTTATTAATGTCTAGATCTTTCTTAAACAAACATGCAATGCTACACTTATAACCCCAGCCCAAAAAACATAACCTAACTCGGTGGTGACAGCATAAGAACTTTTAATGATTTTAGTTTCTATGCACTTCTATAGCCTCCCGCTGTCTCCTTCTAATAATTCTCCCAATTTCAATATCACACTATCATAAAATCTTCTAAACCTAATAAATAAATAAATATATATATATATATATATATATATATATATGTATGTTTTCGGTTTAATTAAGGATTTTTATTTAAAATGCAGTCACATTTTCAGGTGAGAAGTTAATTTCATACATACAATTTACTTCCGTTACTAAAACTAATTCTTGTTTCCTTAAAAATAAAACAGCTGGAAAACCAATTAGATACTACCTACTACTTGTTCAGTTATTTTGATAGATTATATTTTGCACATAATTACATATCTATCTTTGACACATACCTTTAAATAAAGCCTGAGAACAGTTCTGTATGAATAATAGCCTTTAAATTTGTTTGAATTTCTAATTTTGGTAAAAACAGCACTTAATTGTGTAAACATGTTGCCTTTAATATGCACGTAAAATTGAATTACGCGGGGCTTTCTTCAGTCCACGCCGCTAGAATGCGCTGCAGTCTGGTGTCTCGCGCTTCGCCAATGCTAATTGGCCTGAGTTTCCCATATTATCCTATTACAATATTTGATTTGGGCCTTTGGCTCAGTCGATCGTGGCCTGATCACCCACTGATCCTAGTCTTTGAGTCCCAAGAAACTTGCTAAATAAATTAAGGTGTGCCTAAAGTAAAGGTAATGTAATAACAGGTTTGTGCACATAAAATAAAATATAAAAAACCATGGTACCTAGTTTTAAGTTGTCGCGACAAGTCTTAATTGTTTGTATGTTAGTTTTGGGAAGTAAGTTTGGTTGTAGGGTTTTCTTAGTTTGAATTTTTATGTTCAAGTAATCATGTGGTTATTAGTTGGTATTTGGGGTATGTATTTTGGTATATTTTTTTTGGAGTCATTTGTTATCTTCATGTTTTATTTTCATCAGTTTTTTATGTCCATTTCACATAATTTAGGGTTTGGTGTAACAACTAGATTAATTTCAACACTGATATATTTTGTTTTAGTTAACCATGTAAGGTTGAGGTTATGTTTGGTAATTGTCGTTTAATTTGTCGCAAGTTTTTTTAGAGTTTTAAAATTTATATTCCTTTTAACCTATAAATTGTTGTTATAATTTCATAATTTGCATATTCTTTATTAATATAATTCTAAATGATATTTCAATTTTATAAGATTGCAGGTTTTGTTCGTGAGAGAATTGTTCGCATATTATTTCTCGTTTTCATAATATTTCCATGTTTCTGATTTTTTTTGCAGATTGCCATATGTTGAAAAGTCTGTGGTTTCTTCAGTAATATTTAATTGATGTGATGTTTGTTTACTTTTCGTGTATCACCATTTGGGGCACGTTTTTCATAATCTAACCATGATAGGTATATTTTCTTGTTTGTTGCCATCGTTTAATAAGTTCTTTTTTTAGCAAGTGGTTTTAATAATTTTAATGTTGTTTCCTTGCCCATGTTTTGTTGTAGGTCATCTTGGGTATGTATTTTATCTAATTTCTTACAAGAGACAGTTTGCCGTTTTCACTAATATGTTCATTTAAGGTGTGTTCTAGTGCTTTTCATTGCACAGTTTAATAATTGAGGTTATGGTATTGTTTTATAAGTATCTAATTTGCAGTATATTTACTTTTGAATCAAGTATTTGGGTAATATATTCTTTTTGTCTTAAATTGTGTTGGATCATCATTTAAATTTTTTCTCTTGAGCCTATTAATTTTTTTCATTTAAATTTCACTATTTTGCTTTGTTTTGTTTTAATTATTTTGTTTCAGTGAGATGCAGTAAAAGGTCAGTGGTTTTCTTGTTAGAATTTTGTCGTTTTCTCTTTTGAATCTTTTCTTTAAGCACTATTATATAGTTTTATAGTTTTGATACAATGTATGTATGTAATTTTCTATTCTGGGAGTAAGTGACTTCCAGACGATATTTGGGTTGTGTTTTAATTGTGTTGTCGACTTTGGTCAACTTTTTATTTTAGGCAGGTCCTCTGAGCCAGAGCCAGTGAGCCAGTGCCAAGTCCTGTTGAGAAGTGTTTAGGCTTCACCAGCACTTTTCATTTTTTGCAGGCCTCAGTCATTTTTTTTTTATCAAACCATATATCTGCCATGGAAGATCCAATCACTCATTTTTAATAATAATTTAAATTTAGATTAATATATTTTGTGAGTTTATTTGTTTTTAAATAATAATTAATTTATTTTGAGTGCTAGCTTTGATTCATTGCTTTTCTATTTTGTTTGTCTTGCTAGTGTCATCTTTTAAAATAACATTTGAATATATCCGTTTTGTTTTTCTTGTCTTGTCATCCAAAACATATATTTTTTTTGAAATTTCTGTTTTGTAGGTTATGTGTGTGTTAGTTCATGTGGGGATGTGGTGTGTTGTGTGTCTTGTACATCTCTCCACACGATACAGCCATTGCACATGTGTTCCACACATTACACCGTGTAGTGTCATCAACTTAATCATTTTTTCAATTTTTTTGTTTTGCAAGTTTTTTTTGGTTTTGAATTTAGATGTTCCTTCTTGTTTTAATTTGTGTACTAGGGTTGTTGCTGTATGACATCTCTCCGGTGGGGTGTCTGCTGCATGGAGTTTGCTAGGGTGGTTGCAGCTTCGGCTCGGTGTTGCTGCGACTCACCGTTACAGCCATCTCTGGTGAATTTCGTGTAGTGGAGTTCTGCTTGGTGGGATTGTCTTATAGTGACACATTCTTCATTGTAAGGTATGGTTTCAACTGATTTCTTCTCAAAAATTTTTCCTTTTAATATATTGCAGGCAGTTCTTTTTTTTTCACTTCACCTTTGCTGAATCGTAATTTTATTCATGTTATATTTTGTGTTAGTGGTCAAGCTTGCTTTTGCAGGTGCTAAATTATCTCTTGAGTGTCTAAGGTATGGGACTTAGTCATTCACCTTTGGACGACCGTTTTCTTTTTTTTATTTTCAATTTTGTGTTGTCGCTGAATAAGCATTTTAAAGATTTTTGTTTCCTTTTGTTTGGGCTCATGTTTATCTTCATGTGTTGTTTGAGCTGCAGTCTTCAGAGCGGTATCATAAGATCAGGATTTTGTGACCAGGATTTAAGAAGAGGTAAAGAATCCCCAAGTTTTTTTTTATAATAAGAAGGGGTAGAGAATCCCCAATTATGTTAATATGGAGGAGGTAGGAGAACCCCCCATTAAGCTGAATAAGTAGGAGGTAAAGAGTCCCCACTATTCTGAATAAGCCGACGGGCATTTTTTATATGAGGTATGGTCCTCTTTTATATATATAGTATGTAACTGGTTGTCCTGGGTATTTGTACCACCATTCTGTCCTGTTTGTTCTACAATCACACATAAAAAGTTTCAGTATTTTGGTAGTCTGATCTTCGATTAATTTACACTTTAGCTTTGAGATTTTTCTCTCGCAGGTATGTGAGCATCCTACGTTCAGCTAATTGATGTTGATGTCGAGACCAAGTTTTCTATGGTATTTTTTTTAATAAGAAGGGATGAGTGGTCCCCAGTTTATATAATAATTGTATGAAGAGGTGTATATTCCTCATTGAGTATTGAGTTTGTAAGGATAATATTTTGTTGTTCTCAGTATATATATATATATATATATATATATATATATATATATATAGGTTTTGTGCTCGTGTCTGTGGTGTTTGTTTCTTCAGCAGTATAATGATTTAATTTCTTGATTTCTATATCTAATACAGTCTTCGTAGTTTTGACATCATTAATTACTATGTTTCTTTTGTTTTAATGGCAACTTTTTAAAATAAAAAATATATATATATATATTTAAATTTTTAAATACATAAATATAATAAATAAAAATAAATAAATAAAATAAATAATATAATAATAATTATAATACTTAATACTTTAAGAAAGTAGCGTCTGCTTTGAGGGGGGGAGTATGTGCCGTTGTAATGTTGGTGGCACTTGCTCAACTTATTTATTTATAATTTTGTTTTCTTTTATTTTTGGGCGAACTGGTTTCCACACGTTTTCAGTGTTTTATTTTGGTATTTGTTAATGGTAATATGTCATTTAAAGATTTAAAGGTTAATTTTGAACGAAGTTGTAATAATTATAATTATGTGTAATTTAAATGTTTGAACATCAAGTTTTTTTTATTGTGTCAATGTATTTTTTTTGAATCTATTATGAATAATGTGTTTACAATTTAATTATTATGGTAAATATGTGAAGGTATATTTATCAAATTATAAGTCAATCTTTTTGTAATAGAATTAATGTATTATCGATCTTTTGATTTTCTAAAAAGTACTCTCTACGAGTGCCATGTTCAATGTCCTTCTTCGTCTTGCACTTACTGACCACAAACGGTCTTTTCCAGCACTTTGACGCCATGATGTAGTAACTCAAAAATTCGTTCTTGTGTGATTTAAAGTTTTCAAGATGCATTAAGCATCTACAACCGCACTAAGTGGTAAGTTTTGTTGTTTTATGTCTCAATAACGTAGGGTAATATTTGTAACACCGGGCGTGTTAATATTCTTTGTTATTTTATGTTAATTAGCGGATCCACGATACCGGCCACGCGGTAATCCACGATACCGGTCATGCGGTACACTTGAACCAACTTGTGCTGTGGTGTTGGGGGCCTGTCCCCGGCAGCCCGGAAGCAAAATGATGTGACCGCACCTAATTCAGGAAAGCCGACGACTATTTCATTATTTTGGCATGAACTACTAACCTTTTTTATCAACTCTACATAATGTGAAAATTTCGTGGACTTAACCTCATCGGACTTCTCGTCAAACTTTGTCTTCTCTTCTATCTTAAAGAATTTTTTTTTTGAACCAATGTAAAGTCTTATTTAAAATATGTAATTTACAAGCAACGAAACAATGTAACATGGACTAAAGATATTTTGATAAACAAAAATTTTTGTTTTGTAAGGAATTCATCATGTAATTATTAATTTGTTTTAATAGTAAAAAAAAAATTTTTTTATTCGTTTTTGTAAGGGGCCCCAGATAAGATAAAACTTAAACATAGTAAAATCAGTATCATGTAAGAAATAATTTAAAATACTAGTGATAATATAATATGGTAATATAATATGGTCAGGGTGTTGAGATTTAAAAAATAATTTACATAAAAAATAAATTATTTATCTGAAATTGTCCTTTTTATTTAATCATTGAATAATACTCCTATAGTTTATTGTGAGTGTGCATGACCAGTCAGCCCTGTTGATACTCTAACTAACCCCTCTGCACATCGAAACACTTCATGAGCCTTGGTCCACGAGCTTTCAGCATCCGCCTGCCTTTGTTCATAACCTCAAATATTTTATGAATAGAGGTAAGGTGTGGTGCACTGTTAATGTGCCTGGATAGTACCCATATTTTTATAATATTTTGGCGATCTTTTAGGAATTATAGGTTTAATTCGTTGTCAATAATTATTTCAGTTAAGATAATATACTGCTTGTGCTAATTGATAAGTGTAAGTAAATAATATTTTAAGGTCAGTTTCACTCAGTTTTGGAAAATCCATTAGGATATTTGAAGATAATTTCGTAACAGGTTTTCTACGCTGATTCAAGTTCTCATTTTTAAGCAAATCTTGCATTGCAAACTCTGCTGAGTGACAGTGAGCTTGCTTCGCGGCTCGTCGACAGTTGAAGCCCCTAGCGAGGCACGCGCCTGCTCTCAAATGGAACGGAGCTGGCAACACCGTATGACCACGTGGTCAAGCCGGCGCTCCCCCCCCCCCCCCCCCAAGGGAATGACGGGTTTATGCCTACCCAGTCAGGCATGCTGGCGACAGCAAGGATGTCTGGCTAGTCGGCTGGTAACTGGGCGCTGAAGACCATGTCGATGGTCTGCAGCTGACCACACTACACGGTACACTATTACATTGTAGATGAATAGAAGTATGGAGCTTAGGAAGATACCAACATACATTCATGTGTGTAGGCTATATATATGTGTATATGTAAATAAATATTACATACATAATATGTATTGTTTTCTCCCAGCACATATAAATAATAACGTAAATCGTTTCTGTATATAGTAATTGCTTTTAATAAAGTTTTTTGTTGTTATTATTTTTTTGTTTCCCTTACAAGAGAAATAAATGTTTAAAACGTGTATATGTTATCCCACGTGATGATGTATCAGGAACTGCTGGTGTAGTGATGGAACCGCCTGTGTCCTATAACGATAGTCTGGGTAAACTCCCTGAGAGGCGCCTACAATTTCTCATGTGGATTTTCTTTCAGTGCTTCCAATGACCTCAAATATTTGCTTCGTCAGATCGACTTAATTGTATCCCCGTCCTTTCATGCACTCTAAATTGAGAAATAATTAATAACAAACAAATTTGTAAATCACTGAAATAATGTTTTAAAATAAATTTTAAAATATTTTAGTCTACCTTTATAACAAATCTACGCCTGTAACTGCGTGCATTTAAGGACCTTCCCTAGCATTCTCTAAAATCTGTGTGTATACGATTTTTTTTCCCACGAAAGAAAAAATGCATTATCTACCATTGTCATGTTCTACTTTTTTTCATATCGCATACATTTACAGAGAGAAAAAATGGCGAAAATAGCGGTAAAGCACATTTTAAGAGCCTGGTTACTCAGTTTTCTTAAATAAAATTCAAAATATACCGCATTAAATTATTAGATTAATTCTTTGAGTTTCATAGCTTCTAATAACACTACAGTGTTACAGATCTTGTTTGCTAGTAATTCGTATAGGCGTGGTGCGTGCCGCAGCATTGAATGCATTGCCTAGGTGGGGCAACTGCACAGCTCAAATATTTAACCTTAATACTTAGCGCTGCGTGCTACGAGAAAGGCCATGACGTAAAGAAAATGACTATATAAAATGTTCTTAATTTATTTATAACTGCTCAAATATAACTAACATTCAATTACTATTAACGGAATTATTTCAAACTATAAGTATAACCGAGTAAGAGAAACCATTTCATAACAAATTAAATAGTTAATTGTTACGCAATACATTACCATCTAGTTTATGTATTCCATGTACTTTTATTGACTTACATCTATGTAGTAAAAAAAAAATTCCTGTAAGAAGAATTTTTTTTCTACTGCCAGCTTCTGTAAAACGAGATGACAAAAAATTTTAATAAATAATGCACCAAGTGTTCAAAATTAAAGCGAAAGTACAGTCTACTGCAAATGTACAAACTATAATATACTCTGCATTAACTACGAAAACAGTATTACAGTGCAAGCGGGAACTCGTAGAAATCTTGCAATGAGAATACAGACATTGTTATGACGGGGCTGTAACACATAAAAATAATAATAAATGAAATGGCATTAAAAAAAAGAAGCTCGATTCCTTGCATTTAAATAGGCACACCTATATAAATCGGTCTTAATATATAGTTATATATTCTAATAACCAACTATAATTGTATATTTTAGAAATATTGCACGTAATTTATTTGGTAATGTAACTTATCAGCTGTAATCGAACACGATTAAAGAGTTCATTACTCTATGCCCACGCCGCTAACTCCACAGCCGTCGTTGCCATTGCAACCGTTGTTTGTTTATTTACATTTTTTGACGGTAATTTTAAATACCTATTATTTTGGAGCTTAAACCTACTAAATTTTAATTTTTGTGAACTTTAACGACGTTTTTCGCTTTTATTTGCATTTTTCTGGACAGTTTAAGAATTTTAGCCCAACCAAGCTGTGTTATCTGAGCGCTGATTAGCTGCGGGGCCTTTCAACTTGGATAGCGTCGTTTGCTGAACTGTTTGGAAGAGATTGTTGAAAAAGGTACCCCATTGTGTCGGCTTGACTGCCTCTCTGCACCAAGCATTTAAATAGTGATTTAGGGCGAGTTTGTGTGACGGGACGACTGCACACTGTCACCTTATATTGGTGGTGCAGTCTGTGCATATTTTTTTTTTCGCACGTTTTCGGCCGCAGTAAGATTTCCTCAGTTTAATTCCCAGTGACGCTTCGCAGCTAAGAGGTAGGCCCTATCGTGCATGTGTTACGGTACCGAGGCTATTGACGTCGTGTACATAGTGTCTCAGATATTGCCCGCACGTGACCAAAACCATTACTAACAGTACTTAAAATTAAAAAAAAAATATATCTTTAGAACATAATTTGGGCTGTTTTCGTGTATTTAATTTTGGCATAAAACATTTGATAGGCGACCGCCCCAGTAGTCCTAGGGATTGGAGTTGAACCCTACTGACTTGAGTGAGCCGAGGATATTATTATTTATCCTGAGATTAAAAACATTTGCAATATATATGTCCATCCTACTGGCCACGTCCAGGTTTTTTTAACACTATTTTTTTTTTCAATAGGCTTCGGACTGGATTGGTTTTTCCCATTAGTTTTTAGCATTAGTAATTTGCATTCCATATTAATACTGTAATAACCTTGATTGTTTTTGCCATAATTGTATTAATTTCAGTAACCAATTTTGACAAACAATGTTTTCAATATTTTTCATGTTTTCCCACTTTGTGTCTGAGGATGAGATTTAATGTCATTTTGCATTATAAATAATTCACAATTTAATGAAATTTTAATCATTGCCAAAGAATTTATTAAACGTTACAAGAACCCTGATTGCTCTTTATTCATTTGATTGTGATGCTCTTAAAACCTTTTAGAATCCAGTAAACCTGATAAATAATTTAATTTTGTTTTATTTATTTTCATCTAATTATCACGGTGTTCAATTACTTTTGCCTAGCCTAGTTAAATGTTGGTCAGTAGTTGTTTGTTTTATTGATTAATTTATGTAATGGTAAGAGTGTTTGTTTACTAAATTTCTAAGCAGTCTTTTTGGGTATTACTGCTATTCACTGCATGTAAATAAGATTAGCAGTTTTACACAGCAAATGAAAATTTATCTCACGTGTAATACATATACTATTTACACGTGTCAGTTTCGACCGAACAGCGAACTATTTACAACTGTTATGTTCGGACATAGCAAAGCTGTACAAGACGTATGTGTAAGCTGAATTTTTTTAATTTTAATTTGCATTCATATAAAAAATTATTGACCTAGCTGTGTTTTTCTCTATGCTAGCTGTATATAACAATGTGAAGATGTAATGTTTCAATTTATAGTAGACATAATGGATACAACATATAGAAGCTCTTGCTGTGATGGTTTAATAAACCAAGTACGGTAATATGTGATTTATATTGCGCATTCGGTAGCCCGCAGTCAATATTTGGTCATAGTTCAAAATTTGAAGTGCTGCAGACAATGCTGGTGATGTTGTTATCTTGAAACAATGTAAGTTTTATTTGAGCAAAATTTAAAAAAATGTACTATATGAGACATGAGTGCAGATGTTGTGAATATGTGTAAGTGTGGAACTAAAGGAAATGTCACTGATAATACATATTTGGAGAGCTGCAGTCAACTAACCGATAGGTCGATTACCTGATGATATTTTTTCTCATCTATTATATTTTCTGTTTTTTTTTGTGTCTAACACTCAAGCGTAAAGACTTTAAATTATTAATTTACAATGTTTTTGTAATATATCCAAATAGCTTCAAAATTTGCATTGAACAAAAGTTCTGAGATTTTTTCTCTTATTACATCAATTTTTTTGTAATGTCAAATTATTTATCATGCCCTCTAAAAAAAGTGGTAATACATGAATTTCAGACTGTTTAATACACTTAAAATACAGTGTGA
The DNA here is from genome assembly GCF_032445375.1 of Bacillus rossius redtenbacheri. Classification (NCBI taxonomy): domain Eukaryota; kingdom Metazoa; phylum Arthropoda; class Insecta; order Phasmatodea; family Bacillidae; genus Bacillus; species Bacillus rossius. The sequence goes on along the minus strand of NC_086335.1, from coordinate 26,216,108 downwards.
TCATATTATTATTGGTTTGCAGACTGTTGATTGTCAATTGTAAATTGTTTGGTCATGTTGGGTATCCGCTAACAGTTGGCCAGCAAGGTCGAAATTTTTATAATTATGAAAAGAAAATTCAAAATTAAATATTTCATCAGACTCGCCTGAATGTGAAGAAGTGGTGACTTTATCATTGTATTGGACACGAGTGTATAGCCTAAATAAGGTCCTTTGCACGCCTCTGTCCAAGTTTTCCATGAATGCGGTTCGTAAATTTTTAGATATAGTTGTGGGTGTGAAAATATCGTTTAAGAGATGCCTGACTCATTTAAAGTACCACTTCGACCTATACTGATACGTATCTTCATTTCGTACTAACTTAAAATTTTTGCACTCATATTTAATACTTTCGTCAAATAAAAGCATTTTTCAAACACGTTGCAACGCAGTTCGTTTGCCTGATAGTTGACAGCATTTAAAGCACCATTTCATTTTTTCTAAAGTTTTCTTAATGCGTTTTTATGTAAGCATTAAAACTATTTTATTGTGGTGCCATAGACTTACAACCATTACATAAATTACCCGTCTGGATTCATTTCAATATTTTGAGACAATATGTATTCCACAAGTCTCCTAGGCGCCTCAGAGTACCTGAAGATGTGGCCAAAGCTACTAGCAAATTGTCCGCCGTAGGTACGGACACGTTTAACGCCAGATGAGCGCTAGAATGGGCCTACTGTACAAGATAGGCTACCTACAAATTACGTGTCTGATATACTTGGCAACGTGCGAGGGACGCAAGAGAAAGAAGGGGCGGGAGGACACGTCACGAGAGTGGGAATCCAGGTAGCAGTGGTAGCCCACACAACAAACTACAAGATCACCACTACAGATTTTGCCTCAAATAATCCCACAAAGGTTTTTTTATCGCTAGAACGTTCAACTTATTGCCGCTGTAATGTGGAATTAAATCAAACGAATATATTGCGTAATTGTGTTTATTATAAATCAATGTTAAAAATATATTTCTTGAGATATCATATAATATATTATTTGTTTTACTTTTGCTCTCCTCACCACTCAGATACGTCGAATTGACACCGAATATAAATATCTCCAATAAACACTGATATACACCTCCCACAAAACCAAATTACGTGGTACAGTTGTAAAACACTGGACCCTGGTATGATTCCCAGCCCGGGCGCAATGATTTTGGTTTTACTTTATTTTGCGTCACAGCAACTTGCCTCTGCGATTTATCCTACAAATGTGTTAAATTGTTGAATAGCAACGGCTGTAATTAAGTTATAGTCGGGTAGCTATCTAAAAGACAGCCAATAAACTCAAAGGGCGCATTACCTTGTAGTAAAGACATTCCATCTCTCTCTCCCCCCTCCCTCACTCACACATACACACACTTGCACACCATACTAGAAATCCTCGAATCCAATAAATAAAACGACCAAATATATCTTACACTGTACTTGAATCACTGTGTTATGATAGGAAGTAAACATTGCAAGTACTCGCGTCATGCCCATATTTAGAAAGTCTAACAATACATCAATGTGGAAAACTGAAATTAGTCAATGTAAAAGACACTGAAGTCAAAGATAAGTGAAATTTTTTTTTTTAACCAGAATGAGGAAATAAATTAAGATTAACACAAATATTTTGCAGCAACCATTGCTTAGTATAGGCCTGTATATTTAGTGCACGTTTTAAAACACATTTGCGAAACACTTTGATGATTAAAACGCAATAAATAAGTATTTCTTTCGTATTTTCCTAAACGCCTGAAAATATTATGTTTCTAATAAACTTTTATTGTTTGTGTAGACTACCGTTTCAAAGATTTCACCAGTATTAAGAATGTTTAAATGGAATTATATCCATCATTTAAATGGTTAATTGGCTATTGGTTCACCGAAGTGCAAGTGCCCTTGTCATAGTTTTTTTTACAAATACATGCATTTAAATGATTGATATACTTTTACCAAATATACCAATTGAAATTTCAGCGATTCTGTGATACCCAACCAACTTACCACCCTCTGTTTCCCGATACATTTTTAGATAATATTATTCATGAGAATTAATAAAGTATAAATATTACATCTTACTTTTTTTTAAACAAAAATCGACAAAATTAGACATGTTTTTCCTATTGATAAAAGTCAGTAACAAAGATTTTATTGAAATACGCCAGGAAATGACTGCGCAAGGTATATACACATAAAAAATGCCTGGTATTAAAAATACAAATGTTATTCTTAACGGAAATAGATAAATAATATGAGTGTGTTGTTTCCTGGATAACAAAATAAAATAGAAAAATTGCATATTGTAACCAGTGTGAAAATAAAAAAAGGACGGAGATTGCAACCTCCATTTGTAAAGGATGTTACTGATGATTAAAACTCTTTGGCGTACTGATTGCGAGAATCTTGGGATATGTGAAGTTTCAGTGTGTATTGATATAAAACTTACAGCAGGCTGCTCAAAACATACCTACCCCGACTATACCGTACTATATATACCTACGCTATTGTTGCATTTCTTTATTACATTTAAGTGTACCTATTTACTTGTGTACAAGGTTCAGATAATCTCCGGCGTTGTCAGTGCCGTAATATTGGCGGTAATTTCAACAACCCTTGCGACACCGTGCGATTTCCGCCGCAACTAGTACTGCTTTTGAGCAGTTTCTATCTGACGGTGGCGACATCTTGCGAAGTATGCAAGAACTAAGTCTTGCTATTGATTCTTGGTGCCATCTAATAACAAAAAAATTAATTTAATTTGGGGCGAATGGAAACATTGATTATTCCACAGCGAATTGGTTTGTATTTTGCAATACGGTTTATTTAATCAAAACTAGATTTTAAATAATAAACCTTGAGACAAATTGATTGCTTGATAAATTTGGCCAAGAATGGTGATTCTCCTGACGGCGTTTTGCCTAACGGCGAATTGCCTAACGGCGTTTTGCCTAACGGCGTTTTGCCTAACAGCGAATTGCCTAACGGCGTTTTGCCTAACGGCGAATTGCCTAACGGCGTTTTGCCTAACGGCGAATTGCCTAATGGCGTTTTGCCTAAAAGAGGAAAAAGTGTTTTGCCCAACGGCGAATTGCCTAACGGCGTTTTGCCTAACGGCGAATTTCCTAATGGCGTTTTGCCTAACGGCGTTTTGCCTAACTCCTATTTGGCCAACGGCGTTTTGCCTAACGGCGTTTTGCCTAACGGCGATTTGCCTAACGGCGTTTTGCCTAAACGGCGTTTTGCCTAAAATTAGGCAAAACGCCTTTAGGCAAAATGACACATGCCCAAAATGTTTAGTGTTTTAATATTTTATTAGTTGAAACTAAAATTTCTCTATTAAATACAATGAGTCATAAATCCATGATAAAACGCAAAGTAGTAATTTCTTGTTCATGATTATAGCTATGACACTGTACAAAATATTGTAACCGTTGAATGGCAGAATGGTTTTATTTATGATGAAAATTAAATATCGTATGTTAATTAACACAAAAAAAGATTTACTGGCGTAATATACTGAAGAGAGGGTTTCTAAATGACAAAAAAAAATGCAAGGTAAACCGGTGCGTTTTTTTTACCCGCTTGCTATGCAACCAAAGGAGTTTGTTGGGAGGGAAGGGGGCATGGTAGACGCTCTTTAGCTTAATGCCTCAACATTAAATAATTAAACTGCTAGGGCTGCAAGAAAGGATCAAAAAAGATCAGCTTGATAGAGCAGTCTTGGATAGATATGGGCTTGTTCTAGTAGACTACTTCTGGATGAGATTGAGAATGATGAAAAAAACATTCGTTGTCCTTGCTATCTGCGCCGTAATTTTTTATTCGTAAATGAAATAGAAATATTTAAGTACAATTACATATATTTGTACATTTACATGAAAACAACTGTATAACTACAAAATCGTGCTCGCAGTAATACTGGGATCTGATTCTTACTCGAGTATTTTTGCTTTGTATTGTGCGATTTGTAAACAGTTCCCTGTATAATTTTCCAGTATTAACTGCGCACATTATTTAGCATAATGAAACAAAATAATGTACATTATTGAATATTAAATGAACGTTTCCATGGTATAAAAAGTTATGTGTGAATGAAACATCAATAATAATACATAGGCCTATTTAAATTATGCGCCAGTTTTCGTAACAAATATTTAGTAATATTTAGAAAAAAGAGTTTCATATATGCAAAAAATAACTATTTACAATTTTTACAAATTAAAATATCTTTATTTTAGTATTACAAACTATTTCTTGGCAACTGGTTTCCAAAGGAACCTTTTGTAAAAGTACAGATAATTCTTTTCTTTGCTATGCGTCAATTGGCTATCGCCAACCGTCTCTCTGGGTCGCACGAGACTCGCTGTATTTTTATGTATTATTTTTTGTATGCGGGTCCTTCAGGGCGTGTCGGTTCACATGTTATCAAAACGAAAGGGATATTAAAAAGTACAAACATTTGCCTTTTAGATTGTAGCCAAATAGTAACGTGGATTTTCAGCTCGCTTTTCATTGCTTGTCGCACACAGAGAGAAATAAATATATTTTCTGTACTTTTACAAAAATTTATTTGAGAAACAGTTCCCACGAAATAGTATGTAACACTACAAGAAAGATATTATAACTTTGAACAACACATGGCTATGGTTATTTTTGAATATATATATAGAATACGTTTTTCGAGGTAATTCTGCGTATTTCTTACGAAAATTGGCGCATAATTTTATATTTTAAAGGATGTTTCATTCCAGAGTTATTTAAATAAACTACGGAAAAGATAATCGAATATTCAACCATTGACTTTATTTCGTTGGGTCATAGGCTACATATTATGAGCGCAGTTATAATGGAAAGCTATTCAGGGAACGTTTTACAAGAGGTACTGAAACAAACAAAACATAAATGTCGAGGTAAGAATCCGAATCTAGTATTACTGTGAACACTATTGCTGTGATACGGTTGTTTTCATGTACATGTACAAATTTACCAATATCTGTTATATGACATGAATACCTACTTCTGTTCCATTTGCACACAAAAAAAAATGAAAAATGTAGTGCACTTTCGAACACCCCAAACGACCATCTGCTCTAGAGCTCAGACAGCTGTAAACATTCGAGCCTCAAGATCTGTCCCCCATAATAGTTATAACAGTTTATTTTCCCGCTGGAAATACGTGTTAATCAGTTATTTTCTTTCGCTGGTTAAATGATGTACGTTTTAATAAACGAGGTGTGAACACTTCTGGGTGGGAAAAATTGTGGCATGTCTTCAGTTCATTTGTATTAATAACTTAAAAGATAAATTATGACAAAAATATTGAAATCCAAGATGTGATTGCGATACCCGGGCCAGTGCGTGGCTCGCCGAAGCTGCGGTTCAGACGCCCAGGACGTGAGGTTCTGGTGCCGCGCCGTCCTGTCTAGCCACAGTCGACGTCGAAGACGGTCTTCAATGAGCTCAGGCAACGTATTTTGGTTTCCCCCCAGGAACTGGAGGGGCAGACACGGAAGAATCACCAGGGACTGGAAAAAAAATACGCTTGTTCAATGACCTCCAGGATAGACTTAGGGATCCTTTCCATACTTGGGTGTAACGTCGCGTGTTCATTGGCTGGTGAGTTGTGAGGAGTCTCAACTGGCTTACTTGTGATTCGATACTTCTTTGATGGAAGGTCTTCAGCTGACCAAGAATCCTCCAGATAAACAGTGAACCAAAAACGAGAAGCAGCACAATTGAATTTTAGCATATCCCGAAATGAACCTGAGAATTTTTCCTGTAAGCTTATCTTAAAATTAAGATACAGCATACTAAACCTGTGACGCGCTATACGACGGTACGTACTGTGTTTATAAAAGATGAGAAACAAGACAGAAAGAGACGGAATGGCAGGACACCGACGGGTATGAGGAAAGCCCGCACACGTGATGCACTTCGGCCTTCTCTCGAAACTGCGTGAGAATCCACCTCGTTGGAGATCCACCAGCTCAAACGACGTTGCTTTGCGGCCGGGAACTGTTCGGTTACACGGTTTTTAACCAGTGGAGCTTGAGATCGTCCTCACGGGCGCTCAAGCCTGTGATCTTCCCGACACGAGCCCACGTGGTTCTCCGTGCTGGGCGATGATTTAGCGACGCTGCCCGGAGGAAGGTTATCTCGCCAAACGCCGGTCGCCGTGAATCCTGGATATTCCAGGCTTCGGGGCCCCCCGCGGGGGTGGAGGGGGGGCGTAGTGCGGGGACCACCCTGCCTCATTAGCCACCCCGGGACGCCTGCCCTCTTCAGAGAAGTCCTCCCACCCCGTCCCACCCGGGGACCTCCATCATTGCAGGGGTCCCGCGCGCGTAAATCCCAGCGAGACGCGAGAAGTGGTCTCGTCCGTGCGGGACCACCGGGTCTGGTTACCGCGCGCAGAGCTACAAGCAGAGCTCGTTTTAATTGGCCGCATCCCCCTCCATCTCCAGGTGTATAAGCACAAACACACAACCAATCCCCTGCGGCGAGGAGTGACGCAGGCGATACCGGCCCTGGACGAACGATTGCCCGTCACGAACACCACCTCCCTGCCGCTCCACCCTCCCCCCCCTGCCCCTCAACACACACACCAACGCCACCTTCGCGGTGAATCCAGGAGCCGTGGGCGATCGGGTGACGTCAGGAAAAGCACGCACGCACGCGGTGCCAGTTTCAGGGAACATTCCCTCTCGTTCCAGGCTAGTCATTTGATCCTTTGGAAAACCAAGTACCGACGTACGTAAGGCGGTAGCTACAAGTTATTATTAAACATCTTCTGTAATGCCCTGTTTCCACCAAAAGTTTTAATATAATTCATCCTATAAACAAGTTAAATTACTAACAAAATGTTTTATCAGTTCTATGAGTGGTTATTTAAGATTCTTAGAAGTTTCATGACAATTTTATACTTTAATCTGCCATGAACTGAAAGCAGGTTTTAAAGTTGCTTTCAAATTTGAATGAACTGTGTGTATGTAACCTGAGGTTCAAGCAAATCATTAATATATACTTAATTAAAAATGAATCCCCAATTTCCTAAAAATTGAAATTTCCAGTTTTTTTGCCAAAATAATTTTGTAAAAGCCTTATGGGTGATATCTCAAAACTAAAGTGTTTTTTGACGTAGAATTCATACAAACGGTTTAATCAGTACTGTAAATAATTTGATAAAGTGAAATATAAAACCGCTTTTAAAATTCATATCTATAAATTTATATATGGACTATTTATTAACAGCTAAACCTATTTTTTTGTAATGAATTCGATTCAGATTATAAAACAACACGATATAATGGAAGCAAGATTATTTATGAAATGATATCATATTTACTTACATATACATTTACATATATTCTTCAGTGAAATAAACTTATAGTTTAAAAATTAAAAAATAAAAAAACGCTTATATGGTTAAATTAACTAAAAAATTTTCTTAATGTTTATTTATCCATCAGTATTTCACAAAATTACTCCTCTCGTGTCTTCGTACATCATGGGCAAATGCAAACGACATATCGCAGTAGCTGGAAGGATGTCTAGTCGATGAAAACGAACATTTCTGCTGTAGTACCAATTTTCGTTGTACACTTAAGGTGATTAAATTCATGTTGCTAAATAGTGTGACTGAGGCATAAACAACAATAACAGTTTAGTTTATTATATAAATATATATATACAAAGAAACACAGAAACATAACTATCCATCCATTCTCAGAGTATTCGAAATGATTTCGAGATATTCACTCGAATATCTCGAGCCGTTTTGAAATTGCGTGGTTTCTTCTAAAGCTCTGAGCACCGTTATGTGTGCCCAGGTAGGCGGTGGCCTTAAACTCAGTGATTTCTCACGAGATTCTTTCCCCGGTGCAAACACTACTACACCTCAGCCAATGTTCTGGGTGACCCGCAAAAACACGTATAGGTCCATCAGCTGCCCTTAAGCTGGGTATTTATTTTTGTCGTCATTATTATGAAATTTTATGTAATCGCTTGCATGTGCTGTTCTGTCACAAGTATTGTGAAAAAGAATTTGGCTAAGTGTGATATAAAATAAAGTGTCTGTAATTGTTAATAACTTGCGCAACTTTTCACATCGAAAATATATCACACTTGAATAAAAAATCACTTGAAAACATTTATGACTTAACAACAAATGCAAGAGAGACACGATGTTAAATTTACGTCAATAACCCTTAACGAATAGTAATGATGAAAAAAAACACAACATAAAAGTGGCTTCTCGCGGTAAGCGTGTAGTAATGAATGCACGCCCACCGCAAGGCTAACAGTTCCTCTCCAAGACAAAAGCGCGCTCTTCGAACCGGCCGCAAGCTCTGCTCCGCCTCGGGGCGGTCTCTCTCTCTCTCTCTCATTCTCTCTCTCTCTCTCTCTCTCTCTCTCTCTCTCGTGTCCAAACACTCCCGCGAGGAGCGGGTGTTTGTGAATCTCAGCGCCCACGCGCCTTCTTCGGCAAACGCCCCGGTGTAAGCCCGCCAGGCGAGACGAGAGAACGAGCGAAGGACGAGAAGAACGCAGCCATTAGATACGAAGTGTCAAAACACGCGCACAATGGACCACCGGGAGTGAGGGCTCGCAGCAACAGGAGATAAATATAATAAAAATGAAATTGTGACGCGCGAAAAAGAGACGGAGCGTAAAAAAAAATTAAAAAAAATATATATAGTAGCTTCGCCAGGTGATCCAACAAAGGAGCGGCCGGAGAAATGACGAGTGACTGTGTGAGAAACATACTATTCACTATTCTAGAGTCAGGCGCCGGAATAATCCATGTACGTGCATTGTCATAGTTTTCGTTTGAAGTTATACTTCTTCAGGCGCGTTATTAAAAAATTATAAAAGTGATTTTTACGTTGCGCACGCACCATTGAACCTAATTTTCACAGGATAAAAAAAGCCAAAATATAAATAAAATTTATTTATGTGCTTTTAAATCTTATGCTTTGTTAATTGACATTGAATACTGGTCCATGTAATTAAAAACATTTATTTATTGAAAATATTAGTGATAGTAATAGTGTTTATAAATTTTTTCACGGAATTTCCAATTGTATTTGAATAAGTGAAGTTATGTTCCCGTATTTATAATTTATTTGCATTATAAATTATTACATTATTTTTAATAAATAGTCAAATTTTAAAATTTGAATAAAAATTCATTATATTTATTGATTTTCATAATAAATTAAATACTAACTCAATTAATTTACTAAATTAAATAATAAAATTTACACATTTGTCCAATTTAATATTGATAACAGATTATTTATTCAAATATTTTAATTTTTGAATTGATACTTTACCAACCGTATTTATTATATCACTTCAGTCTTCTTCTTCTTATTATTTTCTATTAATTATTGTCATACAAAATTAAAGTTAGTTTTTTACTACGCCAAGTAAGTATAACTTCTAACGAGCAATCGTAAGACCACTCAAAATTTTTTTAAACTGAAATTATTTAAAACCCAGTGAAGTGTTTTGAGATAACGGATGTAAGAAGTTAACGGAAGTAACGGAGATAACGGAAGTTGAAAATAACATACTTCCTCGAGGGCATGGTGTTAGGAAGTAGGTTGAGGGATTAGGGGGTAAATGGAGAAATAAGTATTTTGAAGTGAAATATATTTACAGCCGGTAACATAGATGGTACGTTGTTGTTTGATTCTTAACAGACTTCGTGCGAATAAAGTAAAATTATGATAAATGAAATCTCGGCCAATACGTTTTCACTGACTGGTAAATAAAATATTTCACACGTAAAGATGTGTTTATATAAGTGAAATTTACTGACTATTCAATTAAATTCACTGGATTTTGGGTGAATTGAAACCCATTTCCACAATGTAAACAATCTTTTTATCAATATATGTTCATCCGGCAATGTAAGAACGTCTTAAAGTGATGCAGTATCCTACCAGTAAAAATGTCATCAAACTCCCTACACTAATGCTACTTAACCATGTGTTAAAAATATCATAAATATGACTTGCATACTAACTTAAAAAATTGAACACGAAATGCCTAAAAATTCAAGGAATATAGAAAAATCGTTTTGTAATTGTAACACCAACTTATTATAAGTGAAAAGAAATATCTCATGCACTTGAGAGATGAAAAGCTCCAAACAGAGCACCAGAGGCAATTCTCACACAGAATGCAATCAATAAACCAATCTTAATTCAATTAAATAAGATCTTTTGTACATACACCATTGCAGTTTTGAACTCTTTGACATGAAAAAAGTTTCAAGAATGCCAAATAAGAAAAAATCAAAACGAGCCCACGGAGAACAAGTATGAATCAGCTAATATCGAACACATGGACCCAAAGATGAATCTAAACTGTTCTGTCATAGGAAACCTACTGTGTTCGTCAGTACACAGGTCGTTGTGTTGTCCATAATTGTGTTGTCCTGTTTATTTTCATGGTTGTGTTCGTATGTTTGCTGCATTTTCCAGGTTTGTTGGCATTCACTTTTCTTGCTGAAACTTTCTCGTCATTCTTAGGCCACTGTGTTCGTCTGTGCCGTTAATTTTTCATTGCTGAATTCCTTTCACTGAATTCTTATGCTGTCTGATATTTAAAGTTTAAAGTCTGTGCTGTCGTCGATGTGTTGTCCACAATACGTGTTTAGGTTCATCGTTGGGTCCATCTGTTCGATATCAGCTGACTCAGGCTTGTTCTGTGTGGGTTTATGTTTCCATTTTTATTTATTATTTTTCATTCTTGATTTTTTTCATGACAAACATAACAAAACTGCAATGGCGTATTCCTGAAAAAAATTGTAATAAATCGAAATTACTCATTACACGAATCATTTGAATAACAATCTCAATTCACGGGTTCAGGCGGAGCACTGCTGATGTAGCTATTTTATTTGTAGAGACCGGAAAAATTCGCAGATTCATTTCGCGAGATAGTCTTAAATTCCTACACGTATACCTTTAAGCTGCTCTTGCTGTTCGCTCACTGTTCGTCTATGGGTGACTCTGGGCCAATGAGAAACCCTCGACCAAAGAAGTGACCGAACCTCGGGCAATCACCAGTTGAGATGACTCGCAGGTCAGCAGCCAACGAACTGGCGCGTTATTTGCCCGATTGTACAGAGGACTGTGTAGACTATCCTGGAGGTCATCGAAACCGCGAATTTTTCAGGTCCCTAGCTACTTGTAGAGACCTGAAAAGTTCGCGGATTCATTTCTTGTTATGCTAAAATTCCAATAATTATACCTCAGTGCTGCTTCTGCCATTGGTTCACTGTTAATCTGGAGGACTAAGGGCCAATTAGAGACTCGTAGAAGTGTCTAATCACAGGCCACCCAGTCGATACGACTCACAAGTCAGCAGCCAATGAACAGTTGGCATTTGCCCGAGTGTGTAGAAGATATTGGAGTCCATCCTGGAGGTCATCGAACCCGCGAATTGTTCCGGTCCCTAGCTAATTTGCTGTGAAATGCCACCCGGCTGGAGCAGTCTCGAGTCTCGACCACTCGGGCTGTGGAAGACGGCAGGCGTCCCGGACTGCGAGCCGTCGTGGGACGTCCCCGCTGAGCCGGCGTCGCACGGCCTCGGAGCCGCGGCCGTTCAGACAACACGGCGAGGCGCGAGCTCTTTGAAGTCGCCGCCGAAAACACTTTGCCCCGATGTTTGCTCGTCCAATCAGTGCACGGGCAAGCCGGCCGGTTCGGCTGGCGGGGAAAAAAAAGGGGGGGGAGGGTTGACGAAATAGAGCGGCCGGGAGAGAGAGAGAGAGAGAGAGAGAGATGGAAGACTGGAGTGACGCGACGTGGTGCGTGCAGACGACTGCTGGATGGGCTGAGCTCGGCGTCTTGTCCACTTGGACGTAGCTGGGCCGCGCTTATAAAATTCCCAGGGAACGCAAAGACGCAATAACGCGACGCGCAACCAATGCATGGAAGTCTCTAGTTAGATTCCCGCAGATATTTTAGTATGGTGGCTACTTCATTGGGATGCGAATTGATTTATTCTTAGGGGCAGGCATTTTTCGCGAATAAATCTGAACACCTATTAGAGTGCAGCATGGTACACCAACAGCAGTGGTTTCTTCCTTGTGATTGGCGGCCGTCTGCGAGAGAAGTCGTTGCCTTGTTTGACCGAACCACTAAGGACGCGGTTGCATCTGCACGAGATTACTGTGATTAGTGTTGTAACAGTAGACATGTGCCTGAAAGAAATACACCATTTACGAAACACAGACGATTCTACAGTGTTTTAACTTTCAGCTAGTCTTGGAATCTTTTCGCGAAATATGCATGGCCCTATTTATTCCCTAAGCGAAGCCATCAGTAGTCTCAGATGAATGACCAATATGTTAGGATTCTCTCATTACGTGTAATTGATTTTTTCTGCTGGTGTAATTTTTTTTTAATATTTGTTATAAGTAATTTTAAGATCATTATCGTCCCAGTGATCATCATGAGCTTTATCAGAATAATTTATTTTATCTTAACAATTTCATCGGTGTGGTCTGAGAGTTTCATCACAGTCATAAATCATGTTAGCTTTATTTGCTTCATCACAGTCTTCGATCGAGTCAGCCTCAGAAGTGCCATCACAGTCTTTGATCATGTCAGCATCAAATGTTTTATCACAGTCTTCAATTTTGTGAGCTTCAGGTCGTTTTCTATTGTTCAAAAGTTCTTGGAGGTGATAAAAATTTTGTGTAAAAGTCCTGAGACCAAAACAATGGAAACAACAAGATAAAATTAATTATTATGATCGAGCTTATGATAATCACTGGGAAGATTTTAATCTTAAAAATATTAAATACAAAACATTCCCGAAAGATAACAACAGCAGAATAGATAGATTACGCATCATGGGACGATCCTAAAATATTGATCGATCGTCTGAGACTACTGATGGCTTCGTTTAGGGCAGGAAACTACTCGAATCTCAACGAAGTAGCCTTCGTACTCAAAGAACTGAGGGAAGCTGGCTACATACAATAATGACTTGTTTTACTTGTAATGGTTGGAGCACTTGGAACACGTGGGGCTGTGGAGCACTTGGAGAATTTGGAGCTTACGAGCTCTTGGTTCTGTTGGAGCATTGGATCACTTGGATCTGTTGGAGAGTTGAATCACTTGGAGTTGTTGGAGCACTTGCAGCAGTTGGAGCTTCTGAGCTATTGGAGCTGATGGAGCATTGGAGCTCTGTAAGCAGATAGAGAACGGGTCGCATATTGGCGAATAATACCTTTTTGTTCGGACACGCTTGGCCTATGTGATTGATTTTGTACATGAACTCTTTAAAATGTTCGCCGAGTATTCACGGAAAATACCTTTTGGCTACTGACTGGATGTGTTCGACCACCTACTGGATGTATCTGGCTACCAACTGGATGTGACTGGCCACCTACTGGACGTATCTGGTTAATCGACTTACATGTGGAAACGCTATGAGAACACATGTAAAGTCATTTAAAGGACTCGTTTCACCTTTAAAACTGTAGAAATCAGGAAAAGTTAGTACTTTGCTTGTTTTTTGTTCTTGTAGTAGAGTAGAACTTATGCAATTTTGTTTTCTTTATACTTTGTTTTAATTCTCGAACCATTCACTTCTATGGTATTTTTAATTATATTTTTTGTATCAGTTTAGGATCAATCATTATTCGAACAAGCTATTTTTATGACCGGTTTTTTTTTTAATTTTTTCCTAATTTATAGTTTAAAAAAGGTACAGAATTTCAAGATGTTTGCCAAGACAGCTGACAAGATGGCGGACGTTACGGTAATAAATTATTCCTGCACTCTAGCGGTTAAAATTAAACTAATAAGGCGACAGCGCCCTCTAGGAAACGCAAATTAGATGGCGACCTCCACCAACGATGGTGGACCCAAGATGGCTGCTATGACGTCATATTGGCTGACGTAAAATCTGTCTTAGCATTAGAGGTGGGATGACAGTCTGCCGGTGGCTTCCCTGAAGGAAGGCTCCGTCGCCATTTTTAATCGAATGACCTCGTTGGATTTTAACCGAAGACTGCATCACGTAAGTACTTTTTTATTACAATTAAATCAAATATTTTTTTTTGACGTGACAACGTCTAATAAATCGATGAACGCCGGCTGCACGCACGAAAAAGTGTCCCGTAACGCACATTGTCCCACTACGATGTATCCCGTTACGCTCATTGTACGCTTGCGCCGCATCTCTCTTCCACTCGATTGGAACAACCATCGATTTGACTTTTCAATCATGATTTCGTCGTTTGAATTATTAATATTATGTAATTTAGCGATCGTCCACCGATTTTCAGCACAATCGGTTCGGTTATTTAAAAGAAATATTTAATTTTCAAATACGTTTTTGTACGAACAATGGTGTTTTACAGCTACACATAATAATTTAAATTACACCCGGGATCTTTTGCACAATGTTTTAAAAAATATTGTAACACATAAATAAGTTTGGTGTATTTGGGATGCGTATTTGTTATAAAATCGTATTATAAAAACGAAATAATATTATTCCCCTACGGTGACGGACGCGAACCGAACGAATCGCGCAATCTAGCCTCTTCCGCGGCAACCAGTCACTCGTTAATACATATTTTCTTTTATTTATCGCGAGAGGCATTATTATTAATGAATTATAAATAAAATTTCGTGCCCGAAGCCACAATTTCATATCATTTTGAGCACCGGAAGACATAAAAACGTAAAATATTCTCGACGAATTTTAATCTGTGGTTTTCATTGCTTATTACAACAATTTCGGCAATAAAGGTTAATTATTCTTGCATTTTAAAAATCTGATTACTAGTAGATATAAATTCAAGTATTTATTCTTTTATTATTAAAAAAAGAAGCATCTGTCAGCAAGTGCAGTAATCATAGGTTGTGTTACAATTGACTAAAGAATTATGGTGATTCATATAATGTATGATAGATATTTGATTTTAGTTTATTTATATGAAAACTTGTATATTTAAACTTTATAGCTAAACGCCATTTTTTAAAATTAATTACAAGTCATTTTCACGTGAACTGTTTCGTCGACTGTTTACAAAGTGAAGTGAAAATTTAATGTGGTTTTAATTGCTTATTACAACAATTTCGGCAATAAAGGGTTATTATTCTTGCATTTTAAAAATCTGATTACTTGTATAATTTCAAGTATTTATTCTTTTATTATTAAAATTAAAATGATTCAATTTTATTCATAAAAGTATGCAATCATTTCATCCATGTTTTGTTATGACGTTGTCACGTTAAACTATCGTCCGTAAACCGACTTTACAGACAACCAATTTTTTTTAATTAAATTTTTTTTAATTTTAAAATTTTTCCCGAATTTTTTGCATAAAAAATACAGATATTCATTATGGCATTATAACGAAAAGCGCAACTTTTCAAGAATACCATTTCCCTCGAATAGGGAAATTTCTAGGAATTTTTAGGAATTTTGAGTTTAAGATGGCCGCCGTGACGTCACAATCCAAGATGCGGATAACAACACCGACACCACGCACTGGCACCATGTTCTCGGAGCACCATTCCTATACTACTGGCAACACCAGGTACTTCATCCTGTATGTGCGTATACACACACACGCACGCATACACACCAACAAACATATATATAATGTTGTCGCTGTTTCCTGTTCTCAGCTTTGCTTTAACTATGATTTAAATGCTAATTTTTCTTAAATACGAACTTTTCCCCATATTCTTCTACAGCTAAGATTTCGTACGAAACTTTTCACTCATATAAATATAATAATATTTGAAGGATTATGGTTACTGTGACCACTTCTGCTTTTCCAGAATGATTTTAATTTTACTAGAAAGTTACAATCTTTACATTTTCCCTGCATGGTTTTTTTCTTTAATTTTTTACAGTGTAATCAATTACATAAACTGTTTTATTATTAAAACCTTCTATAGTTTAGGTAAGCTAGTATCTACAAATTAATGCAGACATTCTGCAAGTATTGCTCAGACGTTTATTTAATGTAAACGCATGAGTTGCTTAAAGGTTAAGTGGCGATGAAACTATTAAAAAAAAACACTTTTCACCGAGTTGTTTGTCTTACGAAGGCCAGTTACCACACACTTAGCAAATGTCAGTCTCACTCATCTCAGCCTTGAACCGACAGCATGTCGGATCGGCGCCTGTGTGACGTCATCGCTCGAAGCTCTGCGCCGCTCTAGTCCAGAACAGTCTAGTACGGCCGATGCTCTCGTTTTACCGTGTGTGAGCTGGAGTGTTCCGCCGAAACGGAACAGCGCTCGTGTGAAACTGTATGCTTCATTTGCGCGTTTTGAACTCTTTTACCGTATGTAAGCTGAAGTATTTCGCCGAAACGGAACAGCGCTCGTGTGGCATTGTGTGTTTCATGTGCGCGTTTTGAACTCTTTTACCGTCTGTAAGCTGGAGTGTTCCGCCGAAACGTAACAAGCGCTGGTGTGAAATTGTGCGCTTCATGTGCGCGTTTTGAACTCTTTTACCGTATGTAAGCTGAAGTATTTCGCCAAAACGGAACAGCGTTCGTGTGGCATTGTGTGCTTCATGTGCGCGTTTTGAACTCTTTTACCGTGTGTGAGCTGGAGTGTTCCGCCGAAACGGAACAAGCGCTGGTGTGGCATTGTGCGCTTCACGCGCGCGAGCTGAACTCTGCCGATTGGTCACGGGCGCTGCTGACACAGCTGGGACACGTCGATCAATGTCGAGCCGTGAATATTTCATGAGACTTTTATCGACGGCGAAAAAGAAAAATAAACATTTCAAACGGATGACTCGACAAAATTTTTTTTTTAAGGTCCTTTCTCTCTCTCTCGAGGTGACACGGGCGTCAGCAGGAAAAGGCGTATCGAGTGGAGTGTTTCAATTAGCGGGAACGGTGCGCGCTCACATCGCATCGACGGCCTCGGCTGACCTCAACATACATATCCGGCGACACGGCTCTGGAAACAACCACGAAGGCAGTTCGTAAGCGACCCAGAGTCAACGCGGTGTACGCATCAGTTTTTTTCCTCTCCTCCAATCAAGCCACAGTCTTTTTCAACATTGTATTGTCCACAAAATAAAAACAGAATCCAACGAAACTTGGCACACTTCAATACGTTCTCGTTTGAAAGTAACTAAATTATTAGTATTTTTTTTAGAATTTTTTTTAATTTACTTTTTTTAAAATATTTGTTCAACCATCAAAATAAACCCTATATCACAAATTCGAGAAGTCTGCGTTTTTTTTTAAAGACTATCAAAAGAGGCATTTCAGTTTGTTATTGATATAAAAATGACTCAAAGGATTTAGATTAAATTTTGTGCATACATGAATACCACGTGTCCTAAATTATATTTTTATAATATGTTGAATAAAATATTTGTTTTGGTAAATAAAAAAAAAGACTTTGAAATAGTGTCCCTGCATTAACGTCTCGCATTTTCAGGCACGGAACACTATTTATATAAGTACTATTTTGAATCTTGTTATAAAAATTCGTATGTTGAATGCAATTTGAACACAAGTAAATTTTCTTCATTCTAAAGGATTTTTATTTATACCTTCGAAATTAAAAAGCAAAAAAAAAAAACTGCGTAAATAATATTTTAAGAAACTTATTTTATTACATAAAATAATTTTAATATTTTAACAAAGAGGTTACTAGGTATACATAAATCAGATATTTGAAGCAGCAAGACACAAGCAAAGCGAAAGAACATAAATATCGTAATCATTTCTAAGATGTCAAATTATTAAAGTTTCAGACAAACCATGTACTTGACTTCAAAGAGTTATATTGATCCCGTTAGGTAACACCAATAAATAAAGACCAGCAAATCAAATTCAGATTTTTTATGAATACAAAATACTGTTACGCATTTAAAAATTCTCCATGTAGATTCTTATAAAAAAATTGACTAACAGCTTTGAGACAAGTTAAATTACACAGACTATACCTGTTAGCCTCCATTCACTAACCCGAGTCTCCTTCGCCCATTAGGGTGGGCGGAAAGGTAGCGCCCCGGAAACCCTTTTCAACCCTCAAACATACCTAATGGGCTACTTTTTTTATCTCACTTTCGTTAGGCGCAGAGAGGGAGAAACCTTAAAGGAAGGGCAGCGCATGCGACGAACCCGAACCAAATACCTACACCAGAGACAAACACCGCACAGCTCCAGGGTTTTTTGTGTGAAAAACCTGGCGGTGTTGTCACGCCAGTCCGATAGATGGCAGACGGTATGCCCAGTATGAACAAGGTATCTGTTTAATACATGTGGTACCAACATTATGACAACAGATGTTTAATCATTGTACAGATTTATGGGGGGAATATTAACCTCCAGTGCTTCAAATTCCTTAAAGAGAATTTTATCAGATTTTACAGCAGATAAAATAATATATAATGTACAATTTATCTATAAAATAGTGTAGTCGCTCCTCTTGTCACTAGGTTATTTCTCACTCTCTCCCCTGTGTTGTTAGCACAGAGCTGTCCGGTATTGGTCTCTAGTGTGATTGGCCGAAGCGCCTAGCAGGTAGGTATACCTGCTGCTCCTCCGTCTCTCTAGGGGACACAGAAAAGAGGTTTTGGCTGGGTTCACAACTGTGTGCTCAAGATTTGACCGCCATGTTTTCGAGTCCACTGATTCACACTTCCGTGAGCGTGGGAGAGAGAGAGAGAAGTCTTGCGCATGGGAGGGGAATGAATATATTTTATTTTTGCTATGGACACATAGCGCAACAGGCAATGAAAGAACAGGAGGGTTCTTTTTTACCATATCGTGGCAAAAAGTGTTCGTGATTTTTAAAGAATTCCTTTTAAAATAAACTAATTCATTTACTTAAAAAAGTCACTAGCTATAAATGTAAATACTATTTTTTTTTTTGGAATATAAATGTTAACTACAAACTTTACAAAACCCAAATTCATTTGTGACAGATTTGTTTTTATGCATCCACACGAAAATATTTAAGGATGGGATAGAAAATATAAATAACCTTACCTGTGCTTGGTGTAGGGAAAACAAAACATTTTATCACCATGAGTCATAGATGGGCTACTGCTATGTGTTGCGAAAACCATAAACTAAGTAGAGGGTTAAGTGAACTTTTTCTTTCAACACCACGGTCATTTAGATAAGTCTGGCAAATTCCTAGCCTTTGCCTTGGCGTGTCTTGTCCGCGTAGCACACGGCGGCCTGCGGACTAACGGCACAATTAGTAATTCAGCGCATTATTAACAGTGTGTTAAATGGGCATTTCGTATAGGCCTATAATATATTATTCCTAATTCCGTCTCAATTTTGGAACTTTTTTACTAGAATACTATTTTTTTTTATTCGTTTGGGTGCTTGGTAAATGCCTTATCTGAACGAATGCTTTAAAAAAACATTCCGTATTTGTCAGTAAGCTGAAGTGGTGAGAGAAAATGCCTCGCTTTTGTATTGTGCCTGGCTGTAATAAAGGTTACAGCTTAAAACATCCAGATTTTTTTTTTCGTTTTTATACTTACTTAACGATCTCGGCCAAAAAAAATTGGCAAGCTGCAATACCAATAAAAAATTTTAAATCTTACTTACATTAAAAATATTACTGGATTAAAAATCACATTTGAAAGAATCGCACTTGCTTGAAGATTTTAATGTTTAGCAAACGATTAATCTTGATTTAAATACGCCTTTAACATTTAAAACATAATTTATTATGGGAGATCCAAGTTTGAGTTCCTCATTCTCAACACATTTGAACTTTTAACTGACAATTGCGGCAAATTTAAGCTCCTAAATAAATTAAAAATCCTAAACTGTATCCGAAGTTTAAAACTAAACAGACTTTGAAAAAAATATTCCCACTTTTATACAAAACTCTCATTTAACACAGTGTTAATGATGGGTTCCACTACTACTAGCGCCGTTAGTTGGCAGGCCGCCGCGAGCTTCACTAAGTGGACGGAGAATAAAGGTAAGTTGCCAGACCTGCC
This sequence comes from Bacillus rossius redtenbacheri, assembly GCF_032445375.1. NCBI lineage: Eukaryota > Metazoa > Arthropoda > Insecta > Phasmatodea > Bacillidae > Bacillus > Bacillus rossius. The sequence goes on along the minus strand of NC_086335.1, from coordinate 26,196,087 downwards.
ATATGACTGTAGTTAACACAAACAAACTCACCCAGGGGTACAAACCGGGAAGGTGCGGGGCTTAGAAAGAGGAAGAATAAATTAAAGCGGAAGCCTCGTCAATGTATCTATTGTTTACACTATGATACAGAGCAGAAAAGAATGAACTGGAACAATCTTAATTTTCTCTTATGTATTAGTTTCCAGGAGATTGAGGGAAGGGGGAGGATATTAAGGGTGTATAAACTCGGGTTTTATGGCAGTTAATACAGACACACAGCGAGGAGAACAACTGTGCTGACACATCCCTAAAAGAGAGAGAGAGAAATTGGCACGAGAAGACGCAAGTAGTGTGTAAATGACGGAGCTGGCGCATGCTTCAGGCTGTGGTGACTGGTGCCATCTACCATCTTGGATTCTGACGTCACGGCGGCCATTTTTGACTCAAAAATTCCTCAAAATTCCTCAAAAATTACTTAAAATTACTTAAAAATTATCGTTTTGAGGAAAATTTTCTCGCTTTCTTCCACAAAAATTAGAAAATTAGGATTTCGAAAAACCTCAAAATACTTTTGCCTTAGAAAGAACACAAAATCCTAAAAGAGGCTTAAGTTTTCATGTCTACAGCGTCCGATAAGCCTCTGGCGTCATCTATGATTATGATGTCACCGTTGCAATTTTCATTACGGCCGCCATCTTGAAAATCTTTATTATCCGATTTTAATGAAAAAAAAATTTATTTATAAAAAATTTATTAAATAAAATTTTAATAAAAATATTTATAAAACTTACCTTTACGAGTCCTCGGTTCGAACCCGACGAGTGCAAAAAATAAAATGAAAATAACAACTGATCCTTCCTCCAAGAAAGCCGCTGGCAGACTGACTCCCCCCACCACTTATGTCAAAGTATAGGCCTATATATCGTCACCTAGTTTGAAGTTATGTCCGTCATCTTGAAAATCCATAATTTTATTGCTAGAAAATCAGGAAAATTTTTAAAAATCATTAAAAAACTTAACGAATTCAATAATAAAAATTTAATAAAATATTACTTAAAACCACTGTTGCACTCATCGTTATGATCGCCATCTTGGTTTAAATAAATTTTCATGTTTTGTTACGTCCGCCATCTTTGTTTAGTACGATGTCATCGTTACACTTTACGTTACGACCGTCATATTGGATCCTATTAATGTTTCATGTTTCGTTACGGCCGCTATCTTGAAAATATGTTATTTTTAATGCTAGTAATTCCGACAAAATTCCAAAAAATATTTAAAAAATTGCCTACTTAAAATTTTTAGTAACTTAATTGTTTTCGGTCGTCGGTTCGATTCCTGGCGAGTGTAAAGCAGTAATTTATTAATATATTTAAAAAATTCTCAATAATATGTAATAAAAATGTCTTACACCACACCCAACACTTTGAATTATGTCACAACTTGTATCAATTATCGCTAAAGGCATCATCTTGAAAATCTTTATTTATTACCCGATTTTAATGAAAAATAGTTCAAAATTCACCAAAAATTTAACGTATTCGAATACTGATTGATTTAATCGATTCCCGTTCTTGGTTCGAAACCGGTAAGAGAAAAAATAAAAAATGACACATCCTTCTCCACAGAAGCTACCTAACTTTGACCTTGACCTTGACCCTGAAATTTGACCTTGACCTTGAAACTTGGCCTTGACCTTGAAATATGACCTTGACCATCATGGATCCGAAATTTTGTGTTCAGTACATGCTACCTTGAGCTACCACCTGCCAGAGGATATTGCTACCATCTTGTTTTCGTCTGCTGGAGGTCACCATCTTGTGTGTGTACTCGTCTTATAGAGTACATTACCATCATGCTAGTTTTATTCTAACCCGCTAGAGTGCAGTAATCATTTATTATTACTGAGGTGCGCGCCACCCGGATATTTGGAAGCCATCTTGGAATCGTGTAATTATTTAGCTAGATATTCGAGAAAAATTCCTAAATTCACCAAAAAAAATTACAATCAATTTACAAATTGATTCGATCAGTTCCTGTCCTTGGTTGGGTACTTGAACAGTGACAAGTGTAACTAAATATTAAATCAATTTTCGATTCTGTTTTCCATTACCTTTCGCGGAGTTTATTAATCATTAGCTCTTTAAAAATAAAACTCAAGACAATATACGATTATGTTCGACGAATTAAATACGTTGCCGATAAGCCCAACGTGAAAGTCCAGTTTTTCGATAATCTGAATAACCTATAACTCGTTCATGTACAAAGCCACACATACAAGCCAAGTGTCTCCGGACCACGAGACCGAGACATGAACAATATCAGACGTATAGGCTAGTCATTTCCGGACCTCATGAACTTCTTCGTCGTTAGCTAATTAGGTACAGTCAATTGGACCATCGTGAAATTTTTTATACATACGAAAGGACCAAGTGACCTTGAAAAATATTTTAATAAAACCAAGAGGTTTTAAACTAGTAAATATTCAGTCACTACAGATTTTACTAAGCGCAATCAACAAAAAGGAAGCACAAACAAAAAGGCAGCACATTTTGGAAGCACAAACAAAAAGGCAGCACATTTTCGAAGCACAATCAAAATGCCAGCACATTTTGGAAGCAAATCAAAAAAAAGGCAGCACATTTGGAAGCACCATCAACAAAAAGGCAGCATATTTGGAAGCACAATCAAAAAAAGAAGCACATTTTGTAAGCACAATCAGAAAGGCAGCACATTTGAAGCACCATCAACAAAAAGGCAGCACATTTTGGAAGCACAGTCGTAAAGGTAGGAGATTCGACACGTTTTCAGAGAAGGGGCGTACCGTCATTGTTCTCGGAGCTTCGAGTGTTGAGTCGGGGATTCGGATGATGCGGCACCTCGGAGGGCTACTAGAACATTCCAGGGCAGAACTTGGCAAGCATGTAAACGGAGGGAGTGACCTTGCAAGGACAGTGTGCAAATATTTATGCATCGGGGATAGAAGCATCCAGGTGTTGTATATCCGGTGGACGAGTGAATAGTGCGACGGCAGTGTGTTACACACACATAAACGGTATTTAATTAAGTGGGCTGTCCTTTCCGTATCTGTATTCCCACACTCGTAACAGCATTTACCAACACTACAAACATCCGTCGGTTACATCGCGAAATTTCATTGGCTGAAATTAAAGGCAGGTTTTTTAGTTGTGAACATATTTTTCACAGGTCGTGTGCACAGTGGTGTGCATGGCCAGCTCTGGGGAAGCTTACAACTCACGTAGTTTCGGTTCCTTGCAAGAATTTTACAAAGATTTCCGAAGTTTTGCGTTTTGGTATTAACGCCACTTCAACCGCTAAATCAGAAGTTCAAGCATGTTGAGACTGACCTAACCTAACCTAACCCTTCGATTATTATTTTTTTAATGTCAATTTTTGAGAGGAATCCGAAGTTGCACGAACGTGGTAGGGAACCGAAACTACGTGAGTTGTAGGCTACCGCCAGCCGTGAACCCAGCCTAGCGGGTGAAGGGGGAAGGACGCACCCAACAATTAGCACCGCCCCAGCCCGCTCCTCTCTGGAGGAGAGGAGTGGAGACCGAGAGGATAAAAGGGTAAGGGAGGGAGGGGGATGTGGTTATTGCATCACGTCGCTCGCCGGAATGGGCTCGTGTTAGGTCCTGGAAGCGAGACCGAATTTCTTCGTCTCCCCTCGTCACCCTCCGCGCGGGCCGCCGCAGGTGTTTGAAGAGCGGGCCACCACGAATGTTTGCGCCGGCCGTGTTATTTGCGCTGTTGACACGGCCGCTGCCCCCCCCCCCCTCATACCTGTCTCCCCGCCACGACTCCACTCCGGCCGCGTTAAGTGAACAGAGAGGGCGCGCGAGCAGGAGAAGAAAGAGCGAGTTTACCTTTTACTTTGCGGGCGGGGAACATTTTCTTTTACCGGCGCGGGGAGCGCTTCCTCACACACACACACACACCAACACACACACACACACACACACACACTCACTCACTCACGCGAGAGCATTACGAACTATTTCGCCGGCAAACATTTCAGACGAGCTTTCGAGCGAGGGGCGGGAGGAGGGAAAGAGCGTTCCCGTTACAAGGTCACGAGAGTAAAAAAATAATAATAATAAAATTTTCCGTTTCTGAGAAGCACAATTATTTCCCCGTGCGGAATATTTAAATTTCTGTACTGAAGAGACGTTTTGTTTATTCATTTTCAAGGATAAAAAGTCGAAGTGGAGCAGACATTCATGGACTGCATAGTATAATATATGCTCAAGTGTCTAGTTTATGAATACTTGACTTAATCATATACATTTTAAGGTAACTGCAGCCAGCCACCACAAGAAGCTGTTACGCCCCTGGTTACAGACGCGGAGAAACAAAATAAACTAGACGTCGCTTCGGTGAAAGTTCCCAATTGATTGTCGCGTGTCTTAACCAGTTACTTAATGTATGACTGTCACTTGCATCACTAGGAGCTTCACTGATACCACCTGATTGGCTCTCAAGCCAAAACAAATCTCCCACAGAAAATTGCACTGGGCACATTGTACGAAAACTTAAATCAGAAAGGCCAGCGGTCTGCAAAAAATCGCAAGGCAGCTTGCACCACAGTCCAAATATATCCTTTGCACCGAGACTTCAAATATTCCATCGTGTGAGAGAGTCTTTACTCATGTCATTAATTACTGCCAATGGCTGGCCAATCCCGAAAAACAAAGCACTCGATGCATGCAACCTTCTCCCTGCATGGCTAATCCCCAGCATGACTAGGTGTATAGGCTTCGGCCTGAGACGCACCTAGGTCAGTAGTGTACAAATGTTCCTCCGGAGACATGGAGTCGGAGTGAGGGACTGAGGATTGTGTCCGTCATCTTGGATTTTGACGTCCCGGCAATCATCTTAGATAACCTTAACCTTGACCTGGACCCCGACGGCCATCTTTGATCCGCCATTTTGAACTTCGACATTTTGAATGTCGCATCCACCATTTTGTTTTCTAGAACTTTCTGCCATTTTTAATTATGATGTCATCGCTTCAATTTTCGTTAAGTCAGCCATCTTTAAAATCCGTAATTATTATCAGAAAGTTTGAGATTTTTTTTAAATTTATAAAAAGTAATTAATCGAATTTTTATAAATTTTTAATCAAAAAAATACTAATATCATGGTGTCCTCGGTTTGAACCCGATGAGGGCAAATATAAAAATGGTGAACGATACTTCCTCCGTGGAAGCCACCAGCAGACTGACCTCCCACCACTAATACTAAGGTATATATATATATATATATATATATATATATATATAAATAGCCAGATAGTATGTCGTCACGACTTGTTTACAAATGCTGGAGGCCACCATCTTGTTTTCTTCTGCTAGAGGATGCTACCAACATGTTAGTTTAATTTTTATCTGCTAGAGAGTACAGTAGTCATTTATTGCCAGGATGTCTTTCATATTGGACGCCATCTTGTTAATCTATAATTCTTAAGCTAGAAATTCGGGAAAAATTCCAAAATTCAACAAAGAAAGGAGCTATTAATTAATAGATTTGTTCTTGTCTGTCCTTGGTACGATACTTGATAAATACGCAAAAAGATTATTTTAGACAATAAATACTTATTTAATAAATCATGTTCAAAATCCTAAAAGCAGCTTAATTTACACATCTAACATCCTCCAGTAAGCCGATATGGCCGCCATCTTGGAAATTTGCATTGGTTGGCATAAAAACTCGAAAAAAAATCGAAAATTCATCAAAAAAATCACTAATCAATGTGAAAAAACCTTATCACATTTGCCGCACCAACATGTCTTATAAGAGAATGTCAGAGACCTGAAGAAGGTTATAAGATGACGTCCGAATTGTTTATTACACTTGATGCACTGAAACAGTTTTCATTGTTCATTATTTTTGACAACTGCTTCTTTCATGTCTGCTCTCACTTGAAGTAGTAGTGACTGACGTACCACAGTATTTGCACCGGCGCGGCGAATGTCCACCGTTCATTGGCGTCTCCGTGGTCTATGGTGACACTTCAACTACGGAGGTCTCCTTTGTCTCTCCTGCAGTTGGAGGAGCATGCGACTCTTGCAGTGCTGGAACAGCAGGTGTGGCTATTTTCAACGGGATCTTCGTTGCTGCCGGCATCGCTGTTTTCAAGGTCTCCACTGCTGTCGACGTTACTGCCATTAGGGCCCTCGATGTTGATGGTACACCAACCATCGAGATTACTGAAGCTGTTGGCTCTGCTGTTAATGAGGTCTGCACTGTTGATGGTGAAACACCCGTTGGGACTGCTGCAGCTGTTGGCTCTGCTGCCACCAATGAGGTCTGCACTGTTGATGGCAGGCCTTCCATCCAGGTCGACAGAAATGATACCATCGAGTTCACAGGACTAGCCAGGTACTGGAGTATTATGTCAGACAGATCTAACTAGCCGATCCGCACTTAACCACAGCCAGAGGTAGACTGAGGTTCTCATCGTCTGGGCCTCACTTATATACCCCCAGTGGCTGGTACAATACTTGAGTCAAACCCAAAACCATTTTCATTTTGCTTTCACGTATCTGTCCCAGAGCAGATTTGGTAGTGTCGTTGCAAGCCATCTAGTTGTGAAATTAGTTCATTGCATTTTCTGCACTGAACCAGTATTATTTGTCCATTGTTTGGACATATATTTCTTTCAGGTCGACAGGCATTTGAAGTTGCGATTAACTTCCATCGTATGTTGACTCTCCGAGATTGCTGACGAAACATCAAGCGATAGAACAAACCTACCGATTTATTTTCGGCTGGTGAAACCACTGCTGTAACCTCTGCAAATGATGGTACAGATGATGTTGGGATGTTCATGACCATTGGCGAAGCTGTTATAAGGGTCTGCACCGTCGAAGGTAGACTGTCCATCAAAGCCGACATTGGAACAGCAACTAAATCACACGAAATTTACTGAAGAGAGCTGATCTGTACTGCACCGCGGTCAAAGGTGGACTAAGGGTACTGGAACGTGCTTATATACATAATTAATAATACTGGCGTGGCATTTTATCTTTTTTTGGATTACACTTAGCATATACATATATAGAGTGAAAAAAAAGCGGGGATATTTGTAACTAATCATAATACGCAAGATGCTATCATGATAAATAAATTAAAGGAATATCTCTTGAATTATAACATAATGTCAGGAAAATTAAATATTCAACATACCGTATGAGACCGAATCTTAATTTGTGACAGAAACTTAGGTTTCGTATACTTAATTCACGCGTTTTATTTTACGCTCGTCTATCAAACTAGCTGTCCCCTGCAGAATTAGGCAACCCTGTTGCCTAGCGTGTAGAGAGGGTAGCCTATGCACACAGTTGGCTCCCACACAGACAGAAAATGGCGTCTGCGAATTGAACTGATACAGGCATTCTACCAAAATTAAACCATGTTATGTTCATTAAAATTAAAGGGAATTGTTTACAACAAAAATGTTACAGTTTTATTTTCAGAATTAATATATTTTGCACCGACATAGACAAGTGTGAAACGAGGTTATTAAATTAGGGGTTAGGCTATATTTACAATCGCCCGTTGTTTTCACAGTGGTTTGTTAGAACTGTATGTATTCAAACTAATGAAAGGTGTATTACAACAGTTAGTACCATCAGAGGCAGTAATAGTGGGTTGTACCTAATGTCCGGTTTAAAATATAATCAGACTTAAATAATTTCAGCGCAAAATAGTGGCGATCGCCTAAACATTGCGTTAATTGTTCGATACAGTCATTACAGTAAATCACATAACTATCATACAGTTTTACACTCTGAGTTTTAATAAAGAAAAACAAATTAATAAGTCCTAATATTAAGAATATTTTGGAGTCTTTCAGTCTAGTCACTACAGGCCTTTTAAATTTTCAGAACCAAAACAAAATAAGAAATGCATACCACCCAGGTTTAATTTGTTATTTTTTAAAATAGATGAAGTTGCCGTTTAAAAATATGGCCAAAAGTGAGCTTTGAAGACGTTTTTTAAAACTTCGTGTAGGGTAAACTAAGCTTTCGCCATAAAATCCGAAACGACACAACCCATCTGTATTAAACCTCAACGGAAAACAGAACATTTTTAAAACCTCATCTCCCAAAATCGATCTCGAGTTATCCTCAAGAGTGCTCGGCCTCCACAGAGTCGAAGGTGCGTTCAGTAGAAGCTTATGGGTGGACCTTGTAGACATCCCACATGGTTCATGGTCGCGTTTAAGGTCGGGTTCCTGTGACGCGACTGCGACAGGCGACCGCGACCAGGCTACCAGGCGACAGTACTGGATAGAATGGTTCTTAACGTGTCATGTTCCTTTGAGGCGTCTGTGACGCCGACCAGCGCGCGACCAGAGGCAGTGACTGCTCCTGGAGCAGTCTAGTCGCGGTCGCGTCGACAAGTGGACGTGTGTTCTTGTGAATTATTCCTACTTGTTGTCTGAATGACACCATTATATTATTGAATGCATCAACAGAGTAATTGTTGAAACGCAATCATGTAAATTATTAAATTTAATAAATTAATTTTTATTAATTTCCATTATATTTTCAATACTTTCTGTTAACAATAACGTTACTATAATTTATTGATTGTAATTTTACTCTTGGCGCATTAAGTCTCAAAGCTAGCTTTACGTCTGATGTTATCGGGTATGGGATTCAACTGGTTGAGTTTTTCTTCAAGCCATCTTTCACTGAATCAAAGACATAGTTTAACTGTGGCACACCGAGCCGGAAGAATTCCCTTAACTTCTTGTCATTTTCAGCAAATGCCTGATAATGAGCGCAGAGAAGAAACCTTCATCAGAGGCCGTGCACTGCTGTAGAGTCACAGCATGACGACGCTCTGTGGTGGTCTCTTCCAGTATTATCTATATTTTAATTTTCTTAGCTAAACTAAAAACAAAGTGTCTTAGGGAGGAACCTAGGTGCGCCTAGTCATGCTGGGATTAGCCATGGAGCGGAAGGTCGCATGCATCGTGTGCTAGGAGGGGATTGGCCAGCCATGGCAGCGATTAAAACTTTTTAAAGAGTTGTGTCCACGTAGAATCTGCACAGGCACAGGAAAAACCCTGGGCACAGTCGTTAGGAGTGCAAATTTTCATGAATTAATTGTAGCAGAATACAGGAGACAAAGGATGGTATTGATCAAGAATTGGTTGGAGTAAAAATGAGTCAACCATGCGGGGGGGGGGGGGGGAAACTTGGACTCAATGTGCACTTTCATTTGTGGTCAAGTTATGGATTTGGATAACGAAAGCGTCCCTGGCTGTGGGTAGCTGCATTATCAACGAACCGGCTTCCTGCAGCCAGGCAAAACACTTACAAACTAGGCACTAAAATAAAAACATGTTTCACTGCGTGCACGCCATGCAGACGACACTCCTCGGGCCGGAGTCTGTTTATTTGTTTTGTTTTTGCAAGAGCGTAGATTCCTTAACACAGAGTATGTCAATAAAAAATTGTCCCAGATACCTATCAATTTTAATGGTATAAACTGTAAGCGTTGTAGAGTTTTGGTTCGAGGTCACAATTAAAGAGTAACTCAAACAGTTTTAGATAAGTTCATGCGCAAGTACTGCTTTGTTGTTTTCTCGCTAAGACTCCTGAGCGTAAAGAGTTTTGTGATCTGCAGTTCGCTAAGCGTGAATCTGTAGTTTCAGTTCAACGGGTGTTTCGTTTAATGTTCAATTGTGATCCCCCACGTGGCAAAAACATCCGCCCATAGTCGCGATGACAGAGCTCTTTTTCGCTGGCCTCCACGTTCCCCTGGCATAACGCCATGCAATTTTTTTTTCCTTTGGAGCTTTATAAAAGATCGTGTCTACGTGCCGGCGCTACCCAATGGTTAGCCAGAGTTGAGACACAGAATTGAAGAGGCAATTGCTTCCATTACTCCAGGCTTGTTAACCAAAGTACGGGAAGAATTGGACTTAAGTTTGGACGTGTGGTGTATAACTAAATGTGCTCATATTAAACTTTTGTAAAAATAAATGTTAGTTTAAATTCAATTTTATGTATGGTTGGTTGTAAATAGTCTAAATTAAAGGTTTATAATATACAATTGAAACTGGGACATTGTTTTACGGATACCACATATATTAAAGTTAAAGCTAATGGCTTAAACTAAAAGAAAGGGGACAGTGTATTCGCCCTGCAGAAGATACGCACAGCCTTTATATTACATACTCTCTTGTCCAGTGTAAGGTGAAGTACCGATTAATTGACTGCGTAGTTCGCCCTTGGTCCGCCTGGCTCGCCGCCTAAGTTACATGGCCCGGAGGTTACACTAGGCGAGTCTCGTCGCCAGCTGACCCTTTCCATGCTTGGACGTCACGCAAATGAGCAACGGAGTAAAGGACTTACGACTCTTTACAAGTCTATAGCAAAAAAAAATTTCTTCTTCCTTCCACACTGTAATTATTATTATTTTTTTTTGAAACGAAACAGATTTATTCATGTAAAATTACAGATATTTAGAAATATGTACATTTACACGAAAACAACTGTATAACTGCAAAATAGCGTTTGCAGTAATACTGCGTTCGGATTCTTACACGGGCATTTTGCTTTGTGCTGTACTAGTACCTCTCTAATAGTTAAAATTATTCGTTAACCGTTCCCTGGATAGCTTTCGAGTGTTAACTGCGCACATTAATTAGCATTATAAAACTACTTTAAGTCAAATTATTGAATATTCGATTATCTTTTCCATGGTTTAAAAAAAATTTATCTGTATGAAATAGAAAATTTTAAAACAACATGCGCCCATTTTCCTAAGAAATACTCATTATCTCGAAAAATGTGTTTCGTGTGTTCTTAAATAACCATACCCACGCTTAGTATGGGTAATGTTACGAACTATTTCTTGGAAAATTGGTTTTCCAAAGAAATCTTTTGTGAAAGTACAGAAGACTTTTTTGTTCTGTGCGGGCGCAGTTTTACACAGGATCAGGAGGTCGGCTTGCAACGCAGTTATTTGGAACTATGAAGAATACTTCTTCGTTGTAAAAAAGTTGGTAAGTTCACCGTAGCGTCTGGCAGTTGCGGTGATACCAGTCAGGGGCGACGGAGAGAATATCTGGAAACTCGCTGCAACCGGAGTGAGCCGGCAAGCTGTGGTGAGTGGCATTGTGGTTAGTGAAGTGGGGGGGGGGGGGGAGAGCCCGTGAGGAGCCGCCCCCGCCGCCACCCGGGAACAATGAGCCCCTCCGTGTTCTTTTGTTCCTCGGCGGCGGCGCGGGGCGGGTCCGCCCCCGCCAAAGCCCGCCGCCGGCCGCGAGCGAGTACTGTCTCGATCCGTGCAACGGGAACATTACAATTATCGTGGAAAATATTTATCCAAGCGCGGTATGGACATCATTTTCCCGTGTAACATCTTAGCTCTCGGTTATGGGGATTCGATGGGAGTAATTTCCGTGGATGCGACGGAAATGTGTTAAGTCATTGTGCTTCAGCATGTCGGCGAGCGCAAACATTTCCATGGCGTTTGAAAAGAAAGAGAGAGAGAGAGAGGGGAAGAAAGAGAAAGAAGACACAGCTGTTTACCGTTCGTTCCGCTTAAAGTTGTCTTGAACAGCGCGACGCATCGCCATGTGGCTTTTGTATTACGTTATAGATTCGTTGTGAAATAATATTGTATTATATATAATATATATTTAATAATTTTATAAGTGTTGTATTAAAATATGAGTTCCGTAAATTCGTATTCATTCCTGTGAGTTATTTGTATAAAGGGAGTATTAAAAAATAGTTTTGTAATTAATATAATAATGTTTAAAAATTTAGTTTCATTCCTTTTAATGCCGTGTTATTTAATTTTTTTAGTTTTTGCATAAGAATATTAACAAACTGATTATAAAAATATACGGTTTCCTTAATAATAATGTCCTCAATCGATAGTATTTTGTTCATTCTTTAATTCAAAGAGATTGGTGGATCAAAAGCAAATTACGTGTGAGAATTCAGGTGGAGTAAGCGTGCGTAATAATTATTGCAAATTGGAGAAGTAGGATCAACTCTACTCGACGAAACCGGGAGATTGCTCGTTGCCGAGGTTTAAGCATCAATGGCGAGAACTGAAAGACTCGCTCACGTTTTTATCGTGACCCCCAATACTCACGTATCACTTCTAGTACCTACCAACTTTCAAAACATACCTACTAAACCAATCATTTATAAAAAAAAACTTAAATGTCTTACGAGTTTACATTCCTGGGGCTTGACCAATATGAATAACAAGCTTTTTTTCCTGCAGTCCGAGAAAAACCCCCAGGAAATAATAGTGATCTGGAAGGAGCTGCCTTGATGGAACATCCCACGTGTAAAGATATTGCCTGGAAATAAGCTATTTCGCAACATAATTGTGTGTGAGAGAGAGGGTTTTTTTTTTTACTTTCACGCACGCGATGCTCTATAGACATGGCCGGCAGAAGCCCGACCGCAAAATGCCCGCCTGTAGGTCTAGGTACGTACATGTGTCCACTTTTGTGTTAGCCTCGTCTAACGCCTGCAGTCCATCTTTTGTGCCGCTTCTCACGCAACTTTCAGTTCATTTAGAGATCATTTCACTGCTATACTGGTTTACGTGTTTACTTTACGTGTGTGATAATCGTATTGTGATGGTGAAATGGTTACATTAGGCTTTGCTGATATTAGGGCCGAAATCGCTAAATACATGTTTCAAATTTCGGCAAAGCATCTTTTTTTTAAAACTATAAAGCCATTTTTAAAGTGGACTCCTAGAGAAGAAGTCTACTCTTCTATTAGATTGCAATAGTTACTGCAGTCTTCGTTGTAAAATGTGGTCTGTACATTTCAAAAACAAATCAAACTCGACATTTTTGGAGTTCGTTTTTCTAGTCCGCAGCGTATCATACGTAATGTACTTGAAGAAAAACCTATCAATGATGTCACAACTCTGCTGTATGTAAGTACTGAGACAGAACACTGGGCCTTCAGTTGTTAATCGCCATTGAAGTTGGCTGCAACAAGGCATTCCGAAACGTTCATTTCTTATTTCCATGCACGTAAGTAGTTGGATATTTATGACTACACACAGTACTAATATACTCCAAACTTTACTCGTAGATTTTAGTATTCGAAATGAGTTTGTGGAAGCAAATCGCAGCTGCATTTATCGTGCTAAAAGAACGTTCTGTGTTTTCGACGAGAAATAAGAAATAAGATCAGAAAGTTTGGGTTGAGAAGTGGCTGCAAATAAGATAAATATTCACACGCGTAGTTAAATAACTTCATCACAGTTGACAGTTCTGAATAATGAAAATACTATTTAAGGGTTACTGACGAGAATATGCATGAGAATTCTGCTGTTCTTAATGAGTTGGTTTGTTGTTAATACAAGAATATTTTTGTTATGTCGACAAAGTATATGGTAGATTGTACAATGACCAAAAATAGTTGATGACGCCCAAATAATTTTTTTTGCGCGTCCTTCAAAAGCACCTTTAAAAATATTGAATTTAAATTTACGAAAAACACTGGTTACCAATTATAAAGAGATATTTATAAATTTATCATTATCTTGTAAGTTTACGGGTGTTGGGTTCACTTACTTTTAATATGTATAAATCAACAATAATAATATTATTATCTTTGAAAGATTTGTGCAATGGGAGTGCATGACTTGATGTAAGTTTTTGGACATACGCCATTGCTAAAAACTTTTTCTGTTTTGTTTCTGTTTTGGTAAAACTATTGTGTTCGTTTCGTCTTTTTCGTTTTGTCGTGATTTTTTGTCTCGTCTCAACTGTTGTGCTGAATTCTTTTGGGTTCAATATTTTTGTGCTGTCATCATTTGTGGGTTTTTTTTATCGTTCGATTCTGTTTTGGAAAACTATTGTGTTTGTTTCGTCTTTTCGTTTTGTCGTGTTTTGTTTCGTTTCAACCGTTGTGCTGAATTTTTTGGGTTCAATATTTCTGTGTCGTCATTATTTGTGGGTTTTTTTCGTTCTCCTAGTACATTTTTCTTTGTTTTTCTTTGTTTTGTTGACTATATTCCTGTCACGGAATATTTTGTGGTGTTTATATCCCTGTTGACAACAGCAATTATTTGCTTAATTTTGTGTTTTTTGTCTTTTTTTGGGTTTTAGTTATATATTTCTTTATTTTTAGTTTTTAGTTTTTCTTCAACATAAAAAGTTTTTAGCAATGGCGTATGTCCAAAAACTTACATCAAGTCAATAATAATCTTATTGTACTAACAAAAAGTTGGGTTCACTTGCTTTAAATATTATTCATCAATAATAATCTTATCATATTAACAAAATATTTACAATCTCGTTGACTAATGAGAAAATACATATTTTTTCCTCGTCTGTTTACTTTGTTTAGGCTACAACGAAACACATAACTCGGCATATCGAACCCAGCAAAGTTTCTACACAGAAAAAAATTGTTTGTTTTTTACAATAGATTCTTTTTGAAAACCATTTTCCAAGAAATAGTTTGTAACACTACAAGAAAAATTATTGTACTTTTTACAATACATTTTTATGGTTATTTTTGCATATATGAAAAAATTTTGGTAACAATGCTGAATATTTCTGGTCGCGTTTACGAAAATAGGCCCATAAATTTTAAATATGGATTCTTGTTTTGTACAAGTATAAATGTTTTTAAAAATTACAAAATATAATCTAATAATTAACAATTTGTCAGAAAAACATTACAGTGTAGGAAGATCCAGCTTCGTGAGATTACGGATTACTCTTAGTTAACTTCAGGTTGGTGTGACGGTCAGTTCGCGCGCTGCTCGGTGGTAAATGAACAGAGGTGTCGTGATGCTGCCGTCACACGGCTCGGAGGCGCTTCGAGGATTCGAAAGGCAGTCGCGAGGAGCAGCGAGTATCTCGCATCTCGTCCGTCATCTCCCGCCTCGGCAGAGATCTCCGGGGATAAAACACATATGAGAAGGAAACTGCCGCGGCTTCTCTCGTCCCCGGCGAATCGTTTGTTAAAGAGACGGGCCGGCGCGACGGGTCGGGGGAGAGAGAGAGAGAGAGAGAGAGAGAGAGAGAGAGAGAGAGAGGAGAGGAGAGGCGTATCTGTCGCCGTCCAGCACGTATGCCGGACCGCGGCGCGCTCGACGGATCATCAGTCCCGTGTAGAGGGGGGGGGGGGGAGGGGCGTGACAAATTGGCGGGAAGCGAGAGAGAGGCTTTGGGAAATGCGCGCTCTCCGCCGGGCCGCTACGTTACGGCGGGTCTGACCGCGGGCTAGAGCGGCACAAGTCACAAGGCACCGGACCTGGGTACAGTTCTGCGACACACGTTAAGGCCGCGTCCACACCTGCGTGACGGGAACTCCGACACGGCGCCCGTTTGTACGCTTTCGAGATGCTTCACCTTCAATTTACGAACAACGCTGGTTTCAAACGATGCGTGACATGCCTTTTCTATCGCGTAAAAACCAATGACAAGCGCATGAGACGAAAGTCTCCGAACCGGGAGGCCTACTGTGCGGAGTTGCTGTTGCAAAAAGACCTTTTGTAAGTAAGAAATACGTCTCCGAACCTACGTTACAGTGTTCTGTGATGGATGTGTTCCCTTCTAACCCCAGTTCAGCCGATAATACGTTGTTTGTAGTTTTAAAAATATATTGCAGGGCAGAATGTATGAAACATCAAACATAGCAGCAAATCTTCGTAAATTTACCTTTATATTTGTAACTTTGGGGGTTCCGAATTCACTACCTTAAGCATGAAACCACAACAATAATCTTGGTATACCAGTAAAACTTAAAAAAAAAAATACTGGTTAATAACATTGCAAGAACAATCTTATTTCTCCTACGTGTGTGTTGACTGTGTTTACCCTGTTTACAACGAAATACATAATTTGGAAGTTCAAATACGAGGATGTTTCTACGAAGACCCAGCTATCTGAAATTGCGAGAAACTCTTCGTTTATTTGAGGTGGATTATTCGTTGAAATGTCCGTAAATTTACTGTGACCAACATCAGTGTAGCCCCGTCACGGACAGGCCAGTGTGGCGCGGATGACACCCGTGTGGCGTCGCGGCGTTTCGCCACTTACGTCAGGTCTGGACGTGCGCTCTAGCTGAGCCTCGCTTAACGGAATTCACTACTTTCTTTGCGTTCGCTCAGCGTAGTCAACATGGCCTGGACCGAAGATGCTTTGCAGTTGAGCGCTCTTTATGAAGACAGGCAATTGTTGTGGTGTGCCAGGTACCTACGACTTTCTAAAAAAATATACGTCGCAACGACACGTGGGACGCTATAGCTGCAGAAATAGGATTCGACTCCGAAGTATTTTAAGAAAAAGATTACATCTCTGTTGACAGCCCTGAGAAGGAAAAAAAAATATATATATATATATCGTTACGAAACGTAAGCAGGGCCGTGGCGCGCGCAGGTTCTGAGCTGGCTGGCGGCCCCGCACGGCCACTAATGTTACGTGGCCGCCGCAACGTGAGAAATGCCGCGCGCGCCTGGTAGATTACAAGGGTCGCCGCTCCCCCCCCCCCCTTCCCTTCGCTTACCCCGAGCGGCGCCGTTAACCTGACAACTGACAACTGGCAGCTGGGGAGTTCCGCGCGTCGCCACGCGAGCTGCCGACGCCTTTCTAGAAATTTCTGGCGTCGGGTCGGCGCGGAATGACGCGACTGGCCCCAGCCGCGCTCGCGACTTATAGAAGTAGCGCCTGGGCCTATATAAGCCAGGACGCCGGCCTCCGAGAGTGCAGTTGAGATGGGAATTGATCCGGGTGATAGTGCCGCGGGTGTGGCGGAGTTCCTGGGCGAGGAGTTCCTCGGCGAGAGAGTTTCTCGGTGATAGTTGGGTGGCGAGAGTGCCGCGGGTGCGGCGAGAGTCTCGAGCGAAGTTCCGAGCGAAGCGGTGAGTGGAGCCTCGGCGAAGGAAAGTGCGGCGGCGGCGGCGGCGGAGTGCGGCGACGGAAGTCCACGAGGGGTGCTGATGCGAGAGTAAAAACCGAGTGACTGGGGAATAAACGTTTTTTTTTTAGTGTATTTAGTTATTAGTCATTTTGAGAAGATTATTTGTTAGTGATATAAATATTGGCAATCAATAAAACAATGCAGTAATAAAATCTTTAAAAGGGCTATCCTTTACTAACTCAGTAGTTTCCCACGACGATTTATTATTTCATTTTAATAAACCGTAACAATATTATTGGAACAGGAAAGTTACGTGAATGAACATAATATTGATATTTAATTTCATCTAAACAAATACACTTCAAGCACCTGACTGGTGGAAAACATGGAACGCTCGAAGATTCGCGGCGCTAAGAGGTTGCCTATTGGTCAAGCAATCACGCGTGTCGTGAGGGCCACGTGCGTGCCCAGAACCTGTTGAGATGCGTCCACACGTGTATCAGATCACCGTACCCGTGGCGTGATCGGCCCGTGGGAAAAAGCAGATTTGTGTCGAACGCGCGTACCTACCAAAGATGATAACATGATCGGATCGGACGTGATACCGCCAAGAGCTGGTCTTTCGCCGTCACTTCAGAGGGAGGACACGTGACACTGTTAGACAGTGAGGACAGGGTGTATCCCAATCAGCGTTTTGTATCATCACGACAAGAGCCGAGTACCTGTAGAACAGTTCTATACATGAAGATAGGGCTAGTGTTTTGAAACATCCAGGAGCTTCTTAAATTTCATTTCAATTGAATCCCATGGCTTTCTCT
Source organism: Bacillus rossius redtenbacheri (assembly GCF_032445375.1). NCBI lineage: Eukaryota > Metazoa > Arthropoda > Insecta > Phasmatodea > Bacillidae > Bacillus > Bacillus rossius. The sequence goes on along the minus strand of NC_086335.1, from coordinate 26,178,382 downwards.
GTTGACAAACCCCCTTTTCATCCATCATCTTCGCGATCTTCTCGTCTTACAAGTAAATGCGTGATGTATGAAAATATAGCTGGCTGCAGCCAACTGCAGTTGGAGAGACAAGGCCACCACCGAAGCTATAGAGCGTTTCACTCTTAGATCGCAATGTGTAAGTAAACGGGCGCTTTCTCTCTCTTTCTAGCACACGCTGACTGCCGTTACCGCTGTTCTTGTCTCTTCGTACGCAGTTGCCATTTATAAAACGGATTGTAAATTGTATTTTCTGAACAAAGAGTTTTTGCATATTGTAAAACATGGAGTTTCGCATCCGGCGATGTATTTAAGGAACCGAAAAATTTTTAAAAAGAAATTAACACTCTCACTGGGAACTGTTTTGAAGTATTCAAAAATATATCACAAAAACATAACTAACAATTTTATTCAATTCAGAATTTTTTTGTTAGTAAATTCATAAATTCATGTTTTAGGACGCCACCAAATAAATATCAAGACAAAACTACTCCATGTTTCAGATACACATATCTTAAAAAGCATTTTATCAAAAACTGACACATCAAATAGTTGATATGCGGCGAAGACTTTTTGCTATTAAAAAAGGTAATTGTTGGAAGCGTAAAATATGTGCATAATGAAAAGACATTTGCCTTCCTCTTGTTTTGAAGGTCAAGTGAGCAAAATTTCATGAAGCTCGGATAAAACTGTAGATTTGTATAAAAACAAGCCAACAGAAACTGTTATTTTAATGTACACACATTAACACATACAAACTCATACACCCAATCTATCACTTTGGTTGTTTCGGTATTAATTTGTATCATAAGATATATATATATATATAGTTACCCAAAAATAAATAACTAATCCACAATCTGAAATTTATAATAAATGTTGTTTCGCAACAGGTTAAAGGAATATAATGGATAGTAAATTTCTGTATAAAGTATAGTTTTTACAATGGAATAATCTGTTTTATTTAAAAGCAAACAGTTTCTTCCAGCGGCGGGATTTGTTCCCTTAAAACTCGCCCAAATTTTGCGGCGTGGAGATTAGAAAACCACTTTTTTTACAGGAGGAATAAAATACATTACATTGCACAAAATGTTTCATCTCCTGAAGCCATAATGACGATGAAACATTTGTTCTAAGTATGATTTAACTGGCAAGCACTTGTGACAGTCATAATCACTAAGTACCACATTTTTCCTTGGAAAATAATATTTTTATACAAAGTAAGGTTTACAACCTTGTTTTGGATGAAACTTGTAGCATTATACTGAGCTCCATCCCATAGTAAATGCATGTGTGATACATTTATTATTTTGCCCATACCTCCAGAAAACCTTATATATATATATATATATATATATATATATATATATATATATATATAATATAACTAGCTACAGTACCCGGCTTTGCCCGGGCTGAACACCGGGTGATATATTGTCCGCGAGTTACAGCAAAATGGATAGCGATATGTCCAATGTGGTGGACATTAAGAAATGACACATAATTACTGTTTGTGTATCTGTGACCTATGGTTTTCTGTTTACCCATGGCGATCGGTTGAAAGGTTTAGAAGTTGATGCGCTACAGCGCCATCTAGCGGCGAGTTACAAAAAAATGGATAGCATAAAAACCTTCTTCATGATAAAAACACTTCGATGTGCCAATTTTCATGGCGATCGGTCAAACGGTGTAAGAGTTTATCGACGTCATACATGCCAACATCCAATTATATATATTCTTATATTTCGAAATTTTAGGGCTTTCACTTTTGCGGAAAGTGGATGTTCAGGACCTCGAATGGTTTGGAACACTCCATCTCGAAAGAAATTATATTTGAAATTCCTGAAATTTTCGAAATTTTGGGGCTTTGTCCCCAGAGGGGGAGTGGTGATTTTGAGGACCCTGAATGGCTGGGAAACAATAAAAATCGAAAGAGAATGATATTTGAAATTTTTTAAATTTTGGGGTTTTGACCCCTGAGGAGGGTGGGTGTGTTGCTGAGGACCCCGAATGGCTCGTAAACACTTCAAATCGAAAGAGAATAGGTTTTTGGAAATTTTGGGAATTTTTTTAATTATTGGGTCTTTGACTCCTTGTGGGGGGAGGGTAGTTTGAGGACCCCGAATGGCTTGGAAACACTCCAAATAGTAAAATAGTATTCTTAAATTTAAGAAAATTTTCGAAATTTTGGGGTTTTGCATTCCCCCTATCCCCTTACCTCAAATTTGTTGGAGAAGACGTCTTTGGGTAAACGTTCCGCCATCCCCCGGACAATTTAGTTCGTAATGACTTATTTTTAATACAATTTCCTCCAATTTTTCGAAATTTTGTGGCTTTCTCTTTTGAGGTGGAGGTTCAGGACCTCGAATGGTTCGGAACACTCCATCTCGAAAGAAATTATATTTAAATTCCTGAAATTTTCGAAATTTTGGGGCTTTGTCCCCAGAGGGGGAGGGGTTATTTTGAGGACCCTGAATAGCAGGGAAACACTAAAAATCGAAAAAGAATGATTTTTGAATTTTTCTAAATTTTGGGGCTTTGACCCCTGTGAAGGGGGAGGGGTGATTTTGAGGACCCCGAATGGCTCGTAAACACTCCAAATCGAAAGAGAATAGGTTTTAGAAGTTTTGGGAAATTTTTTTATTATTGGGTCTTTGACTCCTTGTGGGGGGAGGGTAGTTTGAGGACCCCGAATGGCTCGGAAACACTCCAAATAGTAAAAAAAGTATACTTAAATTTAAGAAATTTTTCGAAATTTTGGGGTTTTGCATTCCCCCTCTCCCTCAAAATTGGGTGGGAAGTCGACTTTGGGTAAAAGTTCCAACATGCCCCGGACACTTTAGTTCGTAATGACTTAATTTTAATACAATTTCCTCCAATTTTTCGAAATTTTGTGGTTTTCACTTTTGTGGAAGGGAGGAGGGGGTGGGTGGAGGTTCAAGACCTCGATTGTTTCGAAGCACTCCATCTCGAAAGAATAGATATTTGAAATTACTAAAATTATCGAAATTTTGGGGCTTTTTCCTAAGGGGTGGCGGGGGCTTCGAGGACCCTGAATGACTCGAAAACACTTAAAATCGAAAGAGAAAGATTTTTAAAAAAATTTCAACTTTTGAAATTTTGGGGCTTTAACCACCTGGTGGGTGGGGCGGGGGGAGGGGGTGATGTTGAGGACCCCGAATGGCTCGGAAACACTCCAAATCGAAAGAGATATAAAGGAATATAAGAATGTAGGCATTCACTGTACTCCTATCTACCATAATAACAATATTGACAAATAGAAAACCTTATTACCTACCTATGAATAATTTTCTAAATAAATTAATAAATAACTATATGTTTGAAGTTTAATATTATGTAGGTACGTAAATTCTTAAACTATACACACACAAAAAAGGATGTTTTTGAAACTATTTTTTATTTGTCATAATGTTTAAAACATTTGTAGGATTTGTTTATATGTAAAACTGTGGGGGCAATATTCCGCTTATCCAAAGGAGTATAGAAATTAATAGAGATATCACTCCCTGTACACACCACAAATCTTTGAATTAAGTAAAAAAAACATAGTCCAAAATTAAACAAAAAATATAAATAACAACTAATTTGACAAAAAAATTTAAACAACTGGAATGACAATGTTAACATCCGCCTGAAATTTAATAGAAGTAGGTAGCTAAGAATATATATAAGAAATTAAATGAAATTAAAACATACATAAATAAAATTATCTCACACTCAACCAAACATAATGTTTAATATGAAATAAAGGCAGATGGCAATTACACGTAACTATTCTAATTAATAAAAAAAATCAACTTTCCTGAAATAGTTTAATTCAAATTTTTCAACAATATATTACATAATTGATAAATATTTCTGGTCTTCGGTCTCGGCAGCCCTAAGACTCTTGACGCTCAGCAGATAAATTATAAACACTAAACCAAACTCCTTGCAAATAAGTAGGTACTGCAAAAAAATTACAATATTGACAAATCGAAAATATTAGTAGTCCCTGCCAACCTATGAATAAATTTCGAAGAAATTTATAAGTTTAAGAATTTATTTATTATTAAACTTCAAACTATCCACACAATAAAAACCTAAGAATGTTAGTGTAACTATTTTTTTTATTTGTCATAATACCTAAAATACGTATGTTTACAAAATAAAAAAACAAAGTATAAATAATGACCAATTTGACAAAAAAAATTGTACAACTCGAATGACATTGAAAACATACACGTGAAATTTAAAAGAATTGAGTGCCCTAGGTAAAGAGAAAAAAATACATATAGAAGAAATTAAATAAAAAAAATGGGTGCGTGTACTTAGGTACGCGCATGAGAAGTTATACTTCTTTGGCATCATTAAAAAATAGTTTTTAATTGCATGCAAAAATATTGCGTGGAGTCCCACCGCGCGGAAGAAGTGAAACTTCGTAATGTGGAAATGAAAATAGGAAGGGGTAGAAATTGATTTTTAGTGAAATCATATTGTATCAAATCAAACTAAAAAAAATAAAGGAAATAAATTTGTAACGATTCATAGATTGATCTTCAGAGAGAAAGAGAGAGAGAGAGAGACCTATTGAATGTCTATAAAACTTACTTTTTTATGAGAGCAGATTTTCATGAAATAAATCATGAAATCATTCAACGATAAAAGCTGTTTAACTAAGCGGACGGGTTCGCCCGAAGGAGAAAATTGACGCGGCAAGACCTCGTGGACATAGAGAAATGACACACACTCACTATTTATGTGTTTATGAAACATGATTTTTTTCTGCAATTTAAATTGTAATTTACAAAAACGGTATTGAAAATTGAAACAAATATGGCAACACTACAAACTGTCAAAATATTTATTTTTTTCTTACTCTCTACTTAGTTCCTTACAATAGAAAAACCTAACGTAATGTCTTGAAAGCTATTGCACGGCAGGCATAGAGGAATGACACTAACAGTTTGTATATCTATGACACACATTACATAAAATTAAGATATATTTTTTGAACCCGTTTAAAGATTATTTTTTTAGACAAAAGATAGCCTATGTCCATCCCCAGGATATAATCTATCTCCTTGCCAAATTTCATTACGATCCGTTCAGCCGTTCAGCCGGGAAAAGGTAACAAACAGACAGACAGACAGTTACTTTCGCATTTATAATATTAGTATTGATTTCCACCAACAAAAGAAAATAAATTCAAACCAAAACAGCGAATATAGTGCCCCCCCCCCCCCCCCCCAAATGAAATATTGCGCACGCTCCTATCCAGAAGGGCACGTAGCCAGGGGGGGTGTCCGTGGAGTCCGGACCCCTCCCTTCCACCGAAGAGACAATAAGAAAAGTACAGCCATTGAGTTGATCCAAGGTTACAGAAATATTATTTTAGAAAGATTATTGTAATCCTTAGTGGGATACAAAAATGTATTTCCTCCCCAATATTTCCGGACATGCCTCATACACAGAAGCTGCAGGAATTGTGTTTCCAAGTAGTCTGTGTTTAATGCCAGTTTGCATACATGTTGCTTTAAGCACATCTTTCATACAATCTTTCAAAGTATGTTTCATGTATTTAATAACATTAAAATATATTTATTTATGAATTGTTTTAACGAAATAAAATAATTTATTAAAAACAAAGCATTAAGAACAACTAAAAAAAAATCCCAAGTATTAAACTTTCAGTTTTATTTTTTCAAGTAAACTCATTACTTAAAATTCTACACTATGTGTAAACATTGAAGTCCTGAAATTCTACTATTCCCTTCTTTTAAAATACAAATTTCAAGAAAGCTAACTCATTATAAAAGGTATAATGTATGTGTGCACCCCTTCGTTCACAAACTCGTGAGTGCGAACGCCTGGCAGGTAGGCCGCCGGCGCGGCGTGCCTGCCGACAGGGCTGCAGTGCTTGCCGCGTGGCGAGGGACAGCCAGCTCCGCTGCTAGAGGAGCAAGGTGTCGCAGCGAGGTGTCTAGGGCCGCAGTCACACGGACAGCTCCGGCCACTTGCCGGCTTGGTGGAGCTTGTGGCTGTCCAAGAACAAACGGCGCCTGCAGTAGGCGAGCCCATCATCAACACTGTGTTACAGGAGAGTTTCCTATCAAATATATCATTTCTTACCCCGTCTCAAACTTTGAAAAAAATTTCCCATGTTATTATTTTTTTCGTGCTTTTAGGTGCTTGTTAAATGCCTATTCTGTACCAGTTCCTCAGTTTTTTTGACGTGACAACGTCTAATAAATCGATGAACACCGGCTGCACGCACGAAAAAGTGTCCCAAACGTACATTGTCCCGTTACGCTCATTTTACGCTTGCGCCGCATCTATCTCTCTTCCACTCGATTGGAACAACCATCGATTTGACTCTTTCGAGGCACATTAAACTTGAAACACTCCCATTCGTTTCCCACTTTTTGTTATGACGTTGTCACGTTAAACTATCGTCCGTAAACCGACTTTACAGACAACCAATTTTTTTAATTTGATAGTTCATTTGAAGTGATGTTTCAGGAATATGCTTTAAAACATCGCAAAGTCAGCGGCGTGGTGCAGTGGTCAAGCGCATGCCTGGCCATCTCCCGGCTCGGGTTAGATACCTACAGGTAGTATTTTTTTTTACATTTTCATTGATTACATATTTAAAATTTATATTTTAAATAAAGTAAATTTTACTCTAAATAACATAATTAATATGTTTAAAGAGGAATTGTTTTTAATGTTACAGTTTTAATTGTATTAACTGTAGAGCGTGTTTTATGATTTTATCCAAAAAAATAATAATGTAATGTAACCGTTTAAACATATTTAAATAATGTGATAAATAGTTAATTATTGTGATAAATAATGAAAATGGAAATGTAAAAAACAAAAAAGTGCCCTTAAGTATCGAACCCGAGTCAGATACTTTCCAGGCCCTGCGCTTGACCATCTATGCCACGCCCCTGAAGTAGTAATGTGTCTAAAACATATTCGTGAAACTGTTATTCAAATGAAATAACAAATTCGGGGGACAAAATTAAGGCTTTGGTACAGAACAGGCATTTACCAAGCACTTGAACGCATGAAAAAAAAAATTGGTTGTCTGTAAAGTCGGTTTACGGACGATAGTTTAACGTGACAACGTCATAACAAAACATTGATTAAATGATTGATCCAGAAGAAAAGGAAATATCAGCATCGCTAACCGCAAGCCCACGAAGCCATACTTAAGAAAATTTAGTTTCAGATGTAATATAAACATTTATAAAAATTTTGTTCACGATAGGGGAATAATATTATTTCGTTTTTATAACACGATTTGATAACAAATACGCATCCCAAATACACCAAACTTATTTATTATGTGTTACAATATTTTTTAAAACGTTTTGCGAAAGATCCTGGGTGTAATTTGAATTATTGTGTGTAACTGTAAAACACCATTGTTGGTTCAAAACGTATTTGAATTTTCAACATTACTTTTAAATAACCGTACCGATTGTGCTAAAAATCGGTGGACGATCGTTAAATTACATAATATTAATAATTCAAACGACGAAAATATGATTGAAAAGTCAAATCGATGGTTATTCCAATCGAGTGGAAGAGAGATGCCACGCATGCGTACAATGAGCGAACAGCACACATCCGTAGTGGGACATCCGTAGTGGGACACTTTTTCGTGCGTGCAGCTGGCGTTCATCGATTTATTAGACGTTGTCACGTCAAAATAATCTGGGAAAAATTGTCAAAAATTGAGACGGGGTAAGTAATAGTATCATATGTTACAGGAAACTCCCATTGAAGACGCTGTTAGTGAAGGGGACACCTGCTGCTAGCGCCGGCGGTTGGCGGGCCGCCGCGAGCTTCTCTGAGAGGACGAGACGCGCCAAGGCGAGGGATAGGGAGTGTGGCCGAGCTGAGACCGACCGCGTCAGAGGGAGCCGCCAAGAGAAGACAGTCGTGCGCCGCCCGGAGGGGGACGCACCACAACGCCGAAAAAACCTCAACGCCGAAATGCCGAATTGACCATAAAGCCGACAGCTAGAAAACTGCGGTGTACCACAACGCCGAAATAGACTAACGCCGAAAAATGTCATTGCAGGACTGCCACAAAGGTTAGGTTAGGTTAGACTAGGTTAGGTTAGACTAGGTTAGGTTAGACTAGGTTAGGTTAGACTAGGTTAGGTTAGACTAGGTTAGGTTAGGCTAGGTTAGGTTAGACTAGGTTAGGTTGGACTAGGTTAGGCTAGACTGTCAGGTTGGACTAGGTTGGACTAGGTTGGACTAGGTTGGACTAGGTTGGACTAGGTTGGACTAGGTTAGGCTAGGTTAGGATAGGCTAGGATTGGCTAGGTTAAGTTAGGTTATGTTATATTACGCTAGGTTAGGTTAGGTTAGGTTAGGTTAGGTAAGGTTAGGTTTGATTGTGGTATTTCGGCGTTAAGGTACATTTAAGAAACACACACAAATTCATTCAGTTGTTATTTCGGCGTTGTGGTACACAGCAGATTTCTAGCTGTCGGCGTTGTGGTCAATTTTGACATTCGGCGTTATGGTATTTCGGCGTTGTGGTAACGACCCGCCGCGGAGCTGCTGGCGTGTGCGGCGCCGCGTAGCCGGACCCCGGCTCACAGACTGGCGGACCGGCCGTTTGCGGGAGGACTCGAGGTGCGAATAAAATAGGACACAAGTTTTAAAGGAACGAGAAAGATAAGAAACAATAAAGAAAAACATCAACCCACAGAAAATAGCCTAAAAATAACTAATGTCGTATATTGAACCTGAACAGGTATTATGGAAAACAAAATAACAACAGCGAAGACAAACACATTTAAACTTTAATATCGTTACGAACAGTGTTCGTCTGTGCTTGAGTCGTTGTTTTGTCCGTGATACGTGTTTAGGTTCATCGTTGGGTTTATCTACTTCACATCAGCTTATTTAAGCTTGTTTCCTGTGGGTTTATTTTTACAGTTTTATTTTTTATTTTGAATTCATGAACTTTTTCCATGACAAACAGTGCAAAACTGTAAGGTCTTGTGTCCAGGAAACTGTATTAAATCGAAATTCCTCATTGCATGAATCATTTAAAGAACGGGAAAATAATTTTTTTAACATACGGTGATGATTTGATTTTCAAAATACATGTCAAGGGGAAATGTAACTATTGCAGAGCGCTTAAAAATATTAGGCCTTAAACCAAATACTTTAGAAATAGATAAGAATTACGTTTAACAATATACAGTATACTAAAACTCGTTTTTTATTACTGTAGTTATAACTGCAACAACCGATTATTAAATTAAAATATGATAAAGACAAACAGCATATGTCTTAGAGATACCTTAGTATTTAGCTGAATAATGTGCGGTTTTAAATCTGATGGTGAAAAAGTTTTTATTTGTAAAATTTTATGAAGTTTGATGGGAACTGGAAAAGGGGAGGAAAATGATTATCTGCCCCGAGCGCTAGCTGCCTGAAATCTGGACCCATAGTTACATATCACGTGTTAGCGTTATGTGCCTTGTTGCTTGTGTCAACAAACTAAGCTCAGGCCCATATTAATTGCATGTGTGATACACGTACTATTTCTTCATAGTTCCTCCTTAGATAATCCTGGAAGATTGCATCTTTTCGATGCATTATTTGTTTGGCTTCTGAGCAGTTGCAAGGATCCTTACTGAATCGTAAATGCAGTCTCTTTTCAAACGACGAGTCACTCACGTCCTTTCGTGCATCATTTTTTCCTTAGAGGAGTTCGTGCCGTTTTAGTAAACATGTAAAAAATATTCTTTTGCTTAGCCAGTCATAGCTAACGTCACATTTATATGAGTACCTAATACTGTCTAACAATTGACATGAACGGGTGAAAATCAATAAAGCGTGTAAGAATTGCCTGAAAATACAGCGTTAAAAATTTTGTGACGCAAAAAAAATAAAACAAGAGGATCGTCGATAAAGTTTGTCTTTATTGACTTACTGCACCTTTGAAATAAGAAGGATTCTATGGTTTAAGCTGTGAGTTAGACATTCTTCATATTCTGAAACAGCATTAGGGTTAAAAATTTAGACTTTGGATACCATATTTTTTTTTACTATCAGCCAACCTAATAACGCACAACAATCTTCTGATACCACAGGTTTTTTTTTTTTCAAATGGGGAGAATTTGCGTTTGTACACGCTGTTTCAATTGGCCAATATGTCTGCCAATGTGTTGTTAAGTAGGGTGAGGCCGACTGCACGCGCATGCGCACAGAGGGACTCGTGACTCATTGTTTAATTAGTCACCGCGGCCACGCCCCGACCATGCGACAACAACTACCCCCTCCCATTTCCAACACTGACCGGCTAGTGCGCATGCGCCAGATAGCGCGGTGCAGCAGCCGCGCAGAATAGCCACCCTGGACAGATGCGCAAAACGACTCGTACGCTTCCATGTCTCCAGAGACACGCCCCGTGAACGTAGCTTTACTCGAGTACAGCGATCACTCGGTTCTTTGATTATTCGATCACTCGCTTTTCCTTTGTCATCGATTCCTCAGTTATGAGGTTATGACTGATGAAGTTCCCGATATGACGATCTCTCAAAGTCGAATATCGTTGTAGCTGAACGGAACTGTGATCTTAATAGGCCTACTCTTCTCTATCCCTTATTTATAAAAGACCATCCCTGACATGTGTAGCGTAACTATATCATATACTAGCTGCAGTACCCAGCGTTGCCCGGCCTGAACACAGGGTGAAGGGGAACTGTTTAGAGATCAGATGTAGTTAGTAATTGTCTTCTTAATATGAATGTCAAGTGTGCAAAATAATTTATATCACTTTCAGATCCCGACAGACGTTGTTCTGCCAGTTTATAGTTATTTACCTGGTCGGTATGTAATCTAGACTCTATAAAACAATACAGAAAAAAAACTGAAAAATAAGGGAATACTAATATTGAAAAGATTCCATTATCTAACTAATGCTCGGCATGCATTGCAATGCCTCATTCAGTTTTGCTTTGTAATATGTTTGAAGTAGTTACACATATAAAAATAATCTATCCATGTCTCTAAATATATATTTATCTCTATCTACATCTATAGTCCTATAGTAGTATAGTTTGGCCGGTTCTGAAACGGGCGGCAGGCTGTGGATTGTGATTGTCTGTCCGCCATATTGGATTGTGACGTCACGGCGGCCATCTTGGACTCAAAAATTCCTCAAAATTGACTCAAAATGACTCAAAAATTCCCGTTTTAAGAAAAAAATTCCCGTTTTCGAGGGAAAAATTCCCGTTTCGAGGGAAAAATTCCCGTTTTAGTCCTCAAAAATCCCAGCAGCTAGAAATGTCCATATGTAGGCTTAAGCATCCATGTCTACAGCCTCAAATAAGCATCATCATGGATGATGACGTCACCGTTGCAGTTTCCGTTACGCCCGCCATCTTAAAAATCCGCAATTTTTATGTAAGAAAATCGAGGAAAAATTTTAAAAATCATTAAAAAAATTATTTAATCGAATAAATAATAAAAATCTTAAAAACCACTGTTACAGTTATCGTTACGGTCGCCATCTTGGATTATATAAATGTTGCATATTTCGTTACACCCGCCATCTTGGATCCGCCATTTTGGATGACGTCATTGTGTGTTCTCGAACATTCCGACGATGTGTTTTCCGCCATTTTGGATGACGATGTCACCGTTGCAATTTCCGTTACGGTCGACATCTTTAACTTTTTTATTTATTATCCGATTTTAATGAAACAAATTCCAAAATTCATTAAAAAATTAACTTATTTGAATTCTGTTTGATTATATCGATGTACGTCCTTGGTTCGATTCCCGGCGAGAGTAAACGGTCGATCCTTCCTCCATGAAAGCTACCTAGACTGATCTACCACCATCAATACCAAGGTATATATCGTCAACAGGTATGACGTCATGTCCGACATCTTGTCTGCATCCGCTGGAGACCACCATCTTGTTGTAGTCCGATAGAGTGTGCTGGCGACATGTTAATATAGTTGTCTTGTCACCATACTTTTGTCCTCATCTGTTGACATTGAAAATTGAATTTGGCCTTTGACATTGACCCTGAACTTCGACCTTGACCTTGGCCTTTGACCTTGACCTTGAACTTTGACCTTGACCTTGAAATTTGACCTTGACCTTGAACTTTGACCTTGACCTTGAAATTTGACCTTTACCTTGAAATTTGTCCTTGACCTTGAAATTTGACCATGACTTTGAAATTTGACTTTGTCCTTGAAATTTGACTTTGTCCTTGTCGACCAACATGGATCCAACATTTTATGTTCAGTACATGCTACCAGGAGCTACCACCTGCTGGAGTACACCATCTTGTGTGTGTACCATCTGGATGATTTTATTCTAACCCGCTAGAGTGCAGTAATAAATGATTATTACTAAGGTGCCCGCCATCTTGAAATTTGGGCGCCATATTAGAAATCCGTAATTTTTATGCTAGAAAAGCGGGAAAAATTTCAAAATTCATTTAAAAATTAACTCATTAATTTACATATTGATTCGCTGGATTTTCGTCCTTAATTTGGTCCCTAGACGATACAAATCATTTAATTTTATATAAAAAATAATAATTTTAATAAATAATGATCAAAGTCCTAAAAGAAGCATAGTTTCCAAATCAGCCATCATCCTATAAGCCAGTACGACCGTCATCTTGAATATTTGAATTTATTGATCCATAAATTTATAAAAAAAATCAATCATTAATCTACCTATAGAATCGATACTAGGTTCGATCCCTGGGTGATAAAAATCAACTTTAATCAAAAAAATTACCACAAAAGCGACAGGTTTGATAAAATAAAAAATACCACCAGATCTTTTAAAATCCTTTTTATTACATAAACTCAACACAACTACAAGTAAAAAAAACACAGACAAATTACTAAAGTACCTATTGTGGATTTCTCGATTCAAACAGTCTTCTTATTGTACGGACTAAGCGTTTTACATGACTTTAAATGTCTATCCGATCCGTTCATCACCGCAGCCAGAGACGGACGGAAGTTCATATCACTTATATATTCTCATTAGTCGGTTCAACACATGAGTCAAAACAATAACCATGTTCATTATATTTCTCGGAGCATTTTTTAAATTGACGATGTAAGCTATTGAGACGTGAAATTAGTTTATGGCACTTATTGCACTGAAATTGTATTCTTTGAACATTATTAGAACAACCGCTTCTTTCATGTCTGCGAGCATTTGAGGTGATAGTAAATGATGCGCCACAGTATTTGCACTGGTGCGAAGTACGCTCTTCATTAATTGAAGTATTCAATGCTGATGAAACTTCAGCTGATGGTGGAACAGCACATATCGAAGTCTCCTACAGTGTTGTCATCGACGTTGCCAACGGGATCTGCTCCAACATCGTCGGCGCTGACGTCATGGTTACCGCAGTCGATGGTACAACCTCCTTCGAGTTCGTCGTTAAAGTCGGTAAAGATGCCATTGAAGTCTCAAGAACAGGCAATTACACGACTTATGCACCAGAAGAAACAAACTAGGTGATCCGTACACCATCGACGGCAGTAACAAACAGAGCGTCCTGCTGCCTAGGACTCGTTTATATACATGAACCGGTTGGAATAATACGCTAGTCAAATCAAGATCAACTAACTAAAATATGAGAGTCAAAACAATATTAAAAAAAGAAGCACCATCAACAAAAAGGAAGCACATTTGGAAGCACCATCATCAAAAAGGCAGGACCATCAACGAAAAGGCAGCACATTTGGAAGCACCATCAACGAAAAGGCAGCACATTTGGAAGCACCGACAACGAAAAGGCAGCACATTTGGAAGCACCGTAAAGAAAAGGCAGCACATTTGGAAGCACCGACAACGAAAAGGCAGCGCATTTGGAAGCACCGACAACGAAAAGGCCGCACATTTGGAAGCACCAACAACGAAAAGGCAGCACATTTGGAAGCACCGACAGCGAAAAGGCAGCGCATTTGGAAGCACCGACAACGAAAAGGCAGCACATTTGGAAGCACCGTAAAGAAAAGGCAGCACATTTGGAAGCACCGACAACGAAAAGGCAGCACATTTGGAAGCACCGACAACGAAAAGGCAGCACATTTGGAAGCACCGACAACGAAAAGGCAGCACATTTGGAAGCACCGACAACGAAAAGGCAGCACATTTGGAAGCACCGACAACGAAAAGGCAGCGCATTTGGAAGCACCGACAACGAAAAGGCCGCACATTTGTCATTGGCTCCAATATTCCTTGGCTCCAATATTCATTGGCTCCATTATTCATTGGTTCCATCATTCATTGGTTCCATTATTCATTGGTTCCATCATTCATTGGTTCCATCAGTCTATTGATTACATCAGTCTAGTGACTCCATCAGTCATTGGCTCCTACAGTCATTGGCTCCAACTGTCTTTTGTCTCACCAACTCCAAATATATTTGGCTAGAATTCTACGATTCTAAGAGACTATGAGGCCACAAGGCTACGAGTCTAAAATGATCTAGCTGGTTACGAGTTATACATGGCTTGCGAGGCTACAGAGCTACGAAGCTTCTAGTACACAAGTTAACGTGACTGCGAGGATAGAGGACTACAAGTCTGCATGAGTACTTGACTACGAAGCTACTCGTCTACAAGGCTCCAGTTGCCGCATCTGTCTTCCAAGGAATTTTCTCTTTTGCTCCAACTGCTCCATCAGCATTATGTTATAAGATTACAAGGCTGCTTGCTTATGTAGCTTCAAGTCTACGAGACTACGACCCATGAGGTTACGAGACTATGCGATAACAAGTTTTCAAGGTTACGTGATCGCGAGGCTATAGGACTACGAAGCTTCCAGAACGCATGGTTACGAGACTGCATGACTAATTGACCGCGTGGATTCGAATCTTCATGTCTCTAACTGACTACAATAGCACTATTCAGTGGTGAAAGTTAATTTATCTTATGCAAAGGTACTTGCTGCAAGTAGTTCCGCTTTTCAACATCAGATGACATCACGTGTTGCTTGCAGGTAAATAATAATTATTTCTTTTATGCAGGATGAGAGATGCTCACTATCGATCGCATAAGAAGGTTAGCTACGATAGTCTCCAAGGAGAAGGAAGTTCGTCCTTCATGCTAGTGCTTCTCAGATTTCTCACGGTTCGCCATCTTGGATTGCGACGTCACGGCGGACATCTTGGATGAGTGTGACCTTGAACTTTGACAAAAACTACAGGAATGATCGCAAGCACACGGATTAACCATCAAATTATTAACAAGAATAATCGGGATCACACGGAGAAAACCACCATAATATTAACAAAAATAATCAGAAGCACACGGAGAAAAACGACACAAGTTTTCTTTGATATCATAAAATATTAGGGAAAAAAATATTTAAAAATAAAAATAAATTAATAAAAAATTAAAAATTAAATAAAAAAATACATAAATATATTCTGCTAGCTTGTGAACTTCTCAATTTTGAACAAAGATAGAGTTCTAGTACAAGCCAGAATTTTATGTGTTTTTTTATTTTATTTTTAATTTTTTATTAATTTATTTTTATTTTTAAATATTTTTTTCCCTGAAATTTTATGATATCAAAGAAAACTAGTGTCGTTTTTCTCCGTGTGCTTCTGATTATTTTTGTTAATATTATGGTGGTTTTCTCCGTGTGCTCCCGATTATTCTTGTTAATAATTTGATGGTTAATCCGTGTGCTTGCGATCATTCCTGTAGTTTTTGTCAAAGTTCAAGGTCACACTCATCCAAGATGTCCGCCGTGACGTCGCAATCCAAGATGGCGAACCGTGAGAAATCTGAGAAGCACTAGCATGAAGGACGAACTTCCTTCTCCTTGGAGACTATCGTAGCTAACCTTCTTATGCGATCGATAGTGAGCATCTCTCATCCTGCATAAAAGAAATAATTATTATTTACTTGCAAGCAACACGTGATGTCATCTGATGTTGAAAAGCGGAACTACTTGCAGCAAGTACCTTTGCATAAGATAAATTAACTTTCACCACTGAATAGTGCTATTGTAGTCAGTTAGAGACATGAAGATTCGAATCCACGCGGTCAATTAGTCATGCAGTCTCGTAACCATGCGTTCTGGAAGCTTCGTAGTCCTATAGCCTCGCGATCACGTAACCTTGAAAACTTGTAATCGCATAGTCTCGTAACCTCATGGGTCGTAGTCTCGTAGACTTGAAGCTACATAAGCAAGCAGCCTTGTAATCTTATAACATAATGCTGATGGAGCAGTTGGAGCAAAAGAGAAAATTCCTTGGAAGACAGATGCGGCAACTGGAGCCTTGTAGACGAGTAGCTTCGTAGTCAAGTACTCATGCAGACTTGTAGTCCTCTATCCTCGCAGTCACGTTAACTTGTGTACTAGAAGCTTCGTAGCTCTGTAGCCTCGCAAGCCATGTATAACTCGTAACCAGCTAGATCATTTTAGACTCGTAGCCTTGTGGCCTCATAGTCTCTTAGAATCGTAGAATTCTAGCCAAATATATTTGGAGTTGGTGAGACAAAAGACAGTTGGAGCCAATGACTGTAGGAGCCAATGACTGATGGAGTCACTAGACTGATGTAATCAATAGACTGATGGAACCAATGAATGATGGAACCAATGAATGATGGAACCAATGAATGATGGAACCAATGAATGATGGAACCAATGAATATTGGAGCCAAGGAATATTGGAGCCAATGACAAATGTGCGGCCTTTTCGTTGTCGGTGCTTCCAAATGCGCTGCCTTTTCGTTGTCGGTGCTTCCAAATGTGCTGCCTTTTCGTTGTCGGTGCTTCCAAATGTGCTGCCTTTTCGTTGTCGGTGCTTCCAAATGTGCTGCCTTTTCGTTGTCGGTGCTTCCAAATGTGCTGTCTTTCGTTGTCGGTGCTTCCAAATGTGCTACCTGTTCGTTGTCGGTGCTTCCAAATGTGCTGCCTTTTCGTTGCCGGTGCTTCCAAATGTGCTGCCTTTTCGTTGTCGGTGCTTCCAAATGTGCTGCCTTTTCGTTGTCGGTGCTTCCAAATGTGCTGCCTTTTCTTTACGGTGCTTCCAAATGTGCTGCCTTTTCGTTGTCGGTGCTTCCAAATGTGCTGTCTTTTCGTTGTCGGTGCTTCCAAATATGCAGCCTTTTCGTTGTCGGTGCTTCCAAATGTGCTGCCTTTTCGTTGATGGTGCTTCCAAATGCGCTGCCTTTTCGTTGATGGTCCTGCCTTTTTGATGATGGTGCTTCCAAATGTGCTTCCTTTTTGTTGATGGTGCTTCATTTTTTAATATTGTTTTGACTCTCATATTTTAGTTAATTGATCTTGATTTGACTAGCGTATTATTCCAACCGGTTCATGTATATAAACGAGTCCTAGACAGCAGGACGCTCTGTTTGTTACTGCCGTCGATGATGTACGGATCACCTAGTTTGTTTCTTCTGGTGCATAAGTCGTGTAATTGCCTGTTCTTGAGACTTCAATGGCATCTTTACCGACTTCAACGACGAACTCGAAGGAGGTTGTACCCTCAACTGCGGTAACCATGACGTCAGCGCCGACGATGTTGGAGCAGATCCCGTTGGCAACGTCGATGACAACACTGTAGGAGACTTCGATATGTGCTGTTCCACCATCAGCTGAAGTTTCATCAGCATTGAATACTTCAATTAATGAAGAGCGTACTTCGCACCAGTGCAAATACTGTGGCGCATCATTTACTATCACCTCAAATGCTCGCAGACATGAAAGAAGCGGTTGTTCTAATAATGTTCAAAGAATACAATTTCAGTGCAATAAGTGCCATAAACTAATTTCACGTCTCGATAGCTTACATCGTCAGTAGGGAGAGCGTGCCGACTCTGGAACATAGGCGAGGGGGGAGCGGGGTAATCCGGGGATTATCCCATTTTTTATGGTTTTTTATGCATTTTTTATGGTTTTTTATGTGCAAATCCAGTTTTTATGCGCTAATTCAGTGGCTAATCCGCTAATCCAGTGGCTAATCCGCAGTTCCGCAAATCCTCAAATCCGGAGATCCGCAAATCCGCAAATCCGCAAATCTCAAATTCGCAAATCCGCAAATCCGCAAATCCGCCATTTTGTATTTCTAGAAATTTTTACCAACTTCGAATCGTGACGTCATGATTCTATGTCGTCTGCTGGAGGCCGCCACCTTGATTTCTTCTGGCCGCCATCTTGTTTCGTCTGCTGGAGGCCGCCATCTTGATTTCTTCTGCCCGCCATCTAGTTTCGTCTGCTGGAGGCCGCCATCTTGATTTTTCCTGGTCGCCATCTTGTTTCGGCTGCTGGAGGCCGCCATCTTGTGTGACGTCATATAGTTCTGTTGGTCGCCACCAGGTAGCAGCAGGTATTATTTTATTTTAACTAAAATATTTTCAGTGCCGAGGCTGGGATTCGATCCATGGGACGTGAAAACGTCCAGGATGTCGTGGTTACGAGGCGGACGCCTTGAGCACTAGACCACGAGACCAATTGGAATATGGTGGAATAAATAATCTATATATGCTACGTACTGACGGCAAGTTTATGATAAATGGGGGAGGGTGTTTTTGCCTTCCTTAATGCATACCTAAGGCGCCACATTTGAAATTAAAATTATTATACAGCCGCCATCTTTAATTCCAGCACAGACTACCAGATGGTGCCAAATTCAAAAATTAGTTGCCAGAGGCGCCGCCATCTTGGTTCTCAAGTTGGCTGGTAGATGTCGCTAGTATCGCGCGGCAAATTCAAAAATTAGTTGCCAGAGGCGCCGCCATCTTGATTCTCAAGTTGGCTACCAGAGTGTGCCACCGTCGCCATCTTTATTTCATATTTCATCTGCCAGGGCGCAGCACCATTCGATAGATCGAATGCTAATCGATATATTTACTTTTATTTCATATTTCAGCTGCCAGGGCGCAGCACCATTCGATAGGTCGAATGCTAATCGATATATTTACTTTTATTTCATATTTCAGCTGCCAGGGCACAGCACCATTCTATAGATCGAATGCTAATCGATATATTTACTTTTATTTCATATTCTAGCTGCCAGGGCGCAGCACCATTCGATAGGTCGAATGCTAATCGATATATTTAGTAACAAGTGTTGCTACCAGAGGGCGCGATATTTAAATTTAAAAAATATTACAACCTTTAAACAATTCTCCGCCATCTTGGATTCAACAGCCCCACCATCTTGGAAGCACATGATACACCCAAGGACTCGTTCCAATACATGCACAGAGTGCACCGAAAAGATTGTTCCCTTACATGCACAGAGTGCACCATATTGAATGATCATGATATGTGTTCCTTTATATGCATCAGAAGCAGGCATAAGAAATTTTTTCTTATAGGCATACTTTAGTGTTAGCTTTCCTGTAATGCATTTAATAATAGTGTAAGCTCATTATTATTATTTAGTGATAGTGAATTTATAACTATGATGTGTAGTCTCATTCTCTTCATCTCGACGTGGCGGAAGATTCTCTGGAGTGTAAGCTGAAAAAAAAAAAAAAAAAAAACTTGTGTTTGAATTTATAGTGATATGCTGCTTTCCACATCACCTTAGAGACTATGTCTCAGGAGGTACAGCATTAGATGCGTTAACTCCTTTTTTTTATACATGGCGAGTTTCCCCGAGAGGCCTATTTTCCATGTTTAACAAGGGCGCAAGCATTATGCTTCACCGTCACTCTCTCCCAAGCCGCTGTCCACTCCATCATCTGGCTCCACTTGCTCTTGAGCCTCCATTACAGCTTCAAAGCATGCTATAATACCGTTGTAAAGGTATGTTAGAAACTCGTATTCCTCTGGAAATGCAGCGAACAAATTGATCGCGGAGACCTCTAGATGGTGTACTATCGCATCTATATTCATGCCGATGCAAGCATGAAGCGCATATTCAATGCAATCGCGCATTTCCTCAAAAGCAGCCATGTTCATTATGGAATTGTCAGAGACAGAATGAAGACTATAGTTGACCTGGTCTTGACGGAAAGATGACATGCAACAAAGTTTAACCACATTAGCATTTAAAATCAGGATAGACTCAAATTTACTTTAAATTATTAAACAGACTAGCATTTAAAGAAAACTATCAGATTCACTATCTGAACCGTGTAAATAAGATGAGTGCAATCTCTACATGTTAAACATACCGATGGTTTTATCTCCACATGCGCAGTACAGTAGTGCATGAGTTCTGTCCAACATTCTTAATGTTTTATGGGTGAAGGGGGAGGCAATGAATCGAAGTTGGTTGCCATCTACCCAGTTGGCCACTCCGAGCGGAGGAGGAGTTTGGAGTGCTGTTGTTTTCCTACAACTCGACTCGGAGCAGCAATGCTTATTGAGCGTACCAAGGTATGAGGATAGTACAAAAAAAAATAAACTGGAAAATTATAAAATAAAAAAAAAGTTAGAATCTCTTATTATGTGGGGAACTCAGGTTCAGGGATCTAGACGGTAATGTCCCCATGGAAGCGTGCTAATTCCATCATCGGAAATGCTCCGCTTGTCGTCACCTGATGACAACGCCACCTTAGTCACGCGTTCAGTACAAACAATGTGATTTCGTGAACGAAAATGATATTGAGTCCCCCAAACCCGTGAATTTGTTTGCAAGCAATCCAGATATTGCTCAAAAAGTAGCGAGCTGAGTACACTGGCCTTCACACCCTTGGCTTTAAGCGTAAAAGCACCATCGTCCATCTTGTATGCATAAAGTTTGGGGCGAAGACCAACATACTCAGTAATGATGCGTCCAGCGGCTTCATCCTTCATGACACCAGTCATGCCGTGGTTGACTGATGGAAACCTTTGAGCATTATCTGGAGCATAATTCGAAGTGTCGAATCGAGAAGCCAAATCGGGGAGAATCGAAGAATACACATCGCGACACTCGATGTGGTACAGAAGAGAATCGGTATCTGAGTAAAGCAGGTGCAGAGATGGAAAGGGAAACTTAACCTGCATATAGTTATAGTGGAAATCATAGAGATGCAATTTGGATAAATCTAAGATGGCCACACCAGTGTAAAGGGGTTTGTTGAAGGTTACCGAACCTTTGGCTAACTCAATGAGGACCAGATTCTCATCGACGATCCGCCTTGCCTTAAATGACGGACGACCTATCAACTCTGCCGCACCATATATGGTATCGTACCGCGAAACCACACGTATGTCACACTCCCTACGCGGCGACTGCAAAGATTTGCCAAAAACGGAATTATTCATTAATTTATAGAAGGATTTCTCAAAGGGGTTCGCTGCCTGAGCACGGCAATTCAGATTATACCGTACGTACGACGCCATCCAGGATTTTTGTTCAAAGCGCAAAACACGATGAACATTGTCAAGAACGGCCCCGTACGTAAGGTAGTGCTGCAGTGTTTTTGCATGTAAAACATAGTTCTTTCGCGGTTCAAGTGTCAATAAGAGCTTTGACATATTGCCGTTCACCGGTACGCCATTCACGGGTGCAAGCGGCAGGTCTGATAGCCGGTCATGACATTCACGCGGAAAGGATAGATCCACCTCTATAAAACATGAGCAGTCACCATCGGTGTCCATGGTGCTAAAGTTCCAGTTTGCATATTCGAGTTCCTGCACCCACTGGAAGTTGCCCACCGGAAGCTTACCAAGCATCGTATGACCATAGAGAGAATTTACATCGAAATAACAGATGTAGGAAGACGGCAGGCTGGAGTCATAATCGCTCATGTAAACATTGTTAGCCTTCGCATAGCGCCGACTAACGTTGGTGATCCCACCCCGAACAGCATTCTCCAAGAAAAGATAGATATCTGGATCGGTGACTAATTCCAGACACACCTCAGACTTGCTCAACAAACCGTCCCACGCAAGTGATGGGGCCGTAATGTAGTGCGCCGGATCTAAGCCATAGGACTGGCAACAAACTGAACGGAAATTCTCGAACACGTCAGCCAACAAACACGTATCCACCTTCAAATACTGCAACGCGTAATCGTTTGAAGTCTTACAGCGGAAAACATTCCACGCAGATCTAGCGTGAGCATAGTCCCCGTCACTCACGTCAGTCCCACTAAGAGCATTATGAAATGCTTCCCTAGGGGGTAGTGAGGTCGTCTGCAGTTCTGCCATACTAGTGACGAAATCGTATGGGAACACCCCTTTCCTACGAGCTAGATCAAACTGTGCATCTTCTGGAAACTGGACACGAGTGAGGCTCAGCTGAGCAGGCGAGAGATTACCTGCCAGAGTATCCAGAGATTAAGTTAGGAAGTTAAGGGAGTCAATGAATCTTAAACGCACTGTTCGAGTACCTCCTCTCGCATCATTACCGGTAATCGGTATGTACTTTGTTATGCTCTTGTAACTTTCAAGAGACGTGCCTATAACCCTGACCTCCCCGGGGTTCTCCAAAATGGAGGAACCGTCAGGTTGTGCAATATGACGTGAGACTAATGGTCTCATCAAAAAGTGGGCGTCATAATTCTGAAGATTGTGGAAAATAGCCACCAGTTGGTTCTTCTGCAGTCTAAATGCAATATTACACTTAGAATGCGCATAGCCACGAATCTCACCGGTCAGGTGGTCATGGTCCAACACTGACTTGTCACCTAGTGTCTTATTACATATATGGCAATGTGTCTGACTCGCCAACCGCGCAGCAACAGCAGGAGTCTGGGCTTTCATGGGAACGGTCTTAGCATAAATCGCGCACACCCACTTAGTCATATCAATCAAGGTAGAGACCATGTCGGCAACACAATTCTCCCCTTCAAAGTGCGCATATCTGGTAAGCGAAGCATCGTACGAACAAACTAATAAAATGCTACATGCATAAGGCACGTGCTCGTTCACCGTCGTGGTGCTGGAGGCATCGGTCTCCGGTAAACAGGTGGACATCGGTTTCAAGTAGGTCTCTGTATCGCAATAAGCGACAAAGCCCATACGTTCCTTCTTGGATACATTTGTGAACTCGAGCCATTTAGTCTCCTCAGTCGGGAATACTGACCGAACGGCCGTGTGTTGGCTGCACAAATCAGTGTGGGAGTTCAACTTGTCCACAGTATGGAAATACTGAAGACAGCGCTCGCAAACCCACTTTGTATGTTGATCACGCGAGAGTTGAGAAGAAAGCAAGCGGGACAAATTCTTAATAGTCACGAAATGGAGATGAGCGGGAGCACCAGACGCACGAATAGCCAAAATATTCACATGGCGAT
The DNA here is from genome assembly GCF_032445375.1 of Bacillus rossius redtenbacheri. Lineage (NCBI taxonomy): Eukaryota > Metazoa > Arthropoda > Insecta > Phasmatodea > Bacillidae > Bacillus > Bacillus rossius. Next base: position 26,155,133 of record NC_086335.1, on the reverse strand, counting down.
CACATCGCATAGAGGTAATGCAAATCGGCTGGATACTTGCATCAGTAGGTTTGTTAAAATCCTCGTCAATAATCGTTCCCTAATCACTCACGCAAGAATAAATGTTCACGGAAATATTATTGAGACTCTCAAAGATCTTAACCTGATGCAGTGTCATGGGGAACGTCATACCGGTCGTATCAAAAACCTCGAGAGGATTAGGATACGATCCAGTACGAGTAACCATCCCAGCCGCCGGCGTCACACCTGCCATAACGGCATACAGAAAGCACATCTCACGGTCAGTCTCGATGTTTACACAAGCTTTGCGGTTAGACAAAAATGCAGGCAACTTTGTATGCGCGGCCCCCACCGTGAATGGTCGGTATGCAGAGACATGCATGTCGAGATGTTTTACATGACTCAACATCCATCCAGACCCGCGCAAAGCAAACTCACTTACATGCTCCATAAGCACAGAAACTAATGTGAAACTGAAAATTTCTGCTAGGTCCTCACTTAACAAAACAGGGATACTTTTGGAGGCGAAGTGGAAGCTATCACTGATGGGCCCCTGCACAGGATCCTCCTTAATAAATACCGCGGCCAATGTAAGATAAATTTTGAATGGGCGGAGAACGCCACCCACTACGTCCAGAAAGGGTTCCCTGCACCTGGAGAGAAATCTATTAATGTTGGGGTCGGGCTGGGGAATATCATTCGCGATTCTGGAATCAACAAGTCAACCCTGGAATGCGGAATCTAAAGTGACGGGCTTCAGGCTAGGCAAAGAGGGAGGTGGCGTGTCTTCGATCTCTAGGTTGGATGAATCATCAGCCGACGATAAAATCACTGACTCAAATGATGATGAAGATGAAATCAATGAATCAATAGATGATTCATCGAGCTCAGACATCGAAGGCTCGCTTTCCTCAAATCTAGCACGCTTATTAGAGTATGGAGAAGACATTATTATAAAAGGAATTTTAAAAAAATAAAGAAGGATACGCTCAACAAGTTAGAACCTGAAAAATAAATAAAAGATGCTTGCTCTAATATACTGAAACCAACAGCTGTATCATCACTTATTATTTTCCATAATATGTGTAAAAATTTATATTGAAAAAATAAGTGTAAATATGAAATAATTGTATGTCATGAGAAAACTTCTTGAAATATTTATTTGTGAAGTATTTCAAGTTGTAAATAATGTAGAAATATAAAATGTTTAAGACATGTAAACAATGTGCAAGAAATTAATTATATGTCGGTATATTCTGAGAATGTAGAGAATTATTATTTACATGGAACATACTGTATTGAAAACAAATGTATATCAACTTCATATCACGCTTAATATTGTTTAAAGTATGACAAAATTTATTTAACTGTTTGCAAGCAAAGAACGAGCTCTGAATGGTTGTTGTTTTTATAAATCGCGCATAGCGTTCAGTAACAGAATGAAAGATGTATTAAAGAAATATTAAATACACGCATCCCGTTGTAAAAATAATTATGAAAACAAGTTGATTCTCAATCATTAATAAATAAGCGAAAACAGGAATAATATTCAAAGTAATATAATCGCAACAAAAAAAATAGAGTTTAGTAATTTTTTCCGTGATAATACACAATTTAAGTAATATAAATACATGGATTTAGTTATTGCTTAATTCGACCGTTTTAACGTGTTTATTTATTTAAAATAGTGGACATATTGTTAAATAAGAACTGTAAACACAGTGCGCGAACGTGTTTTAACGAAACGAATGTACTCCATCTCGTGTTGTCAGTCAGAACTGACAGGACACATACCTTATCTGGAGAAGAACGTCTCTCTGCGGAGGAGGTATCGAGGGCTGACGAGGGCTGGCTGCGATCAAATGAGGTTTCCGACCTCTGTGGCAGGTGTATATATATATATATATAAATCTGCGTCGGGCGATGACCTGAATTCTCGCGGAATCGCCTACTCTGTGTGTCGGCTTTAGATGACAGTTATAAACTGAAAATTATTAATTTAAGAAAGTTGAGTAGATTATATTTGGTAAAATCATTTAATAATATGGTGATCATGGAAAACTAGTTAAACTATATGTTTTTGTTTTAGAAAGTAGATTTTCTACCATTCACTTTTTTCAGAATTAAAATTTAATTAATGTTTTTTTTTATTATAGCTTACTGAAAACATTTTTCTGCAATCGTTGTAATGCATTACAACGATTGCAGAAACTGTCAACCAAGTCTGTGACAGCATATAGACACCTCTTAGGTGCGACGACAGTTGTCTGGAAAAACAAATTCCTTTCTCTGAAAATAGAGAGCTTCATCCACGGGCTCTCGCACGTCAACCCGCTGGTCGGCCCAGGAAGGCAGGACGTTTCAATGCTAGCTTTTATTTTATATCAGAGGAATACTTAAATCATAACAATAAATCAGAGGTTACACATTAGTTTTATTGTAGTCAACATACATTTCGTGAACGTGCGGGCGCAGAGACTGATGGATAATTTGAATACATTTTTTTTTTAAATTATACTAAACCAGAAAATTATATAATTGAAAAGAGTATTAATAAAAATACAGTAACCTACACGTTCTTTACTTAAGTTGCAAACAGTTTCGGTAATAAAATATGCATTATGCTTTTAACAATTTATTTTAAAACTTTATGCAAAACTGAAATATTACAAGAAAATCACACATAATGTTTGCATACAAACCTGAACATTCACATACAAAGAGTATTAAAGTGACGATAAAAAAAAGATTTGAATGCTAACTTGAACATTTCCTTACACACAAAGAATATTATATTTACGTATTCAGCTGAAACATTTACATACACAAAGTGACAAAAATTCAATTATACTTTGCTTAATAATTCTAGAAGTAATGAGCGCACTGCTACCCGGGCCATCTCGTCAGTTCTTTGTATGGAAGCACTAGACTCTGTTTGAACTCCGACATCTTGACTCACCGGTCCTAAATGACTGAGATCTCTGGTTCGACTCTTGCGAGAGGCAGCAGGCTTTCGCTGTCGTCTGGTGGACTTCGGTGTCGCCTCGGTGATTGGCTCAGCTACAGGTATGATGGATGTTGGCGAATCAGGGCTGATTTGAATGCATTCAGGGATAACCTGAACCGATTGGGTAGCTGTCTGGTTGAATGCGTGTGCGTAGACGTCTTCACTCGTGGCAGGCAGCACTGTATCGTGTCGAAGCATGTTAACAATACATTGTCCATAACCCGAGCAGTTAATTAATTCAAATGGTATGTCTTGAGGTCCTGGGTCGAGTATTTGTTTCGAGTGAAACATGCCGTCACAGCTTTCCGATATGTGTTTTAAATTGTCTTGACTCCACTCGCTGTAATCAACACTGCCTAGACCAGGATTTACACTCACGTATTTCTTGCTTGAATGAAAGTTAGACATCTTGCTTGGCACAGATCCTCACACCGACACAGTTTCAGCTCGACTGTCGACCCAGGAAGCGGCGATCCTATTTAAAAATATATTGCCCATCCGAATGAATAAATTGATTACGAAATTCCATAGAGTAGAGCATCTCGTAGAACAGTCCATTATCTATATCCCCATAGTTGCTTGCTTAGATGCGTCGACACCGAGAATTTGTTTTCTCGTAATAAACGACCTCTCGACAAGGAACACAAATGAATACTGCAAGGCGTGTCGTGAGGTGGGTTCCACATGCATGTAGCGGGATTATGCCGATAGTGTTTAATTCCGGTACACCATTCGGAGAAAGTACTTTCATAGTCTCTGTCACGGGATGTCTTGAGCTCATCAATAGTATAGGGAAACTTTGCCATTGGATGACTAAGATTTATTACACAGTCTTTATGCTGACAGTCGAAAACAGTCAAGAGAGTCACGGACTTGTATGGTCTATCAGCGTACCACCTCAGTCGGAAATGAGTATTTTCGCGACAAAGTTCGAAATAAACGTATCGAAGACTACTCAATCCAATATCAAATTCATAGAACTCTACATGAAATTCAACACAGTTCAGACTTGCACGTTTGTAAAGATATCTATTTTCGGTATTGTCAAACAAAGTCGAAGGCTTCATTTCTTTAGATCGTGGATCAGGAGGATAATTAAAATATCTTGTCGCTTCATCCCATGTTAAGATGCTCGGTGCCCACAATTCATCTATTACGGCATCTTCTTGGCTTTGAGTTATATCATGGAATCGCGGTGATAACATGACTGACATAGGTATTGTCTTAGCTCTCAAACTTAAGCGAATGGGGTGAATCGATAAAGTTTACACTGAAGGAAACTACATGTCTCGTAGCAAACACTGTTTTCATAAGTTGTGTAGTGAACATAACCGTCACACTTCTCCTCCCAATGCACAACTGTCTCTGGGTTCGTGCTGCGTCTCAAATCACACCTTACTGCAGAATAATCTGGTTCTGAGGTTATAGTTTCAGTAGCGGCTGCTGCCTTAAGTTCTTCTAAGGTAGTAGGAAATTTACTGTCGGGTCTCAAGTAGTGCACAACACAATCTACCTGATTGCAGGGCGTCTCAATAAAGTCCGGAGCCTCCAGATCGCAATCGGTGCTCCAGTGATGATTGAAGTTGCAGACTATGAGGTGGAACTCTCCATCTCCGGTAAGGTATGCCACACGACGAAAGCCGGGTGACACGTCTGCGTAGCGTGCCGATGGATCGAACGTCATTTTTCTTGAATATATAGTGAGTCTACGCCCGCACGACCGCGAACTGTACGCTGACTGTCGTACCCCGGGACGATGACCTCAATTTATAGCGCCTCCAGTCCAGACATGTTTACCGTTGCTTCGCTTGTTGTTGATTCCATTTCGAGCGCGTCATCCAACATTCCAGGATCGCTGTGTTCTAGCATCCAAGCCCTAAGCAATGCGACATTACGGCGAGACGATACAGGTCTTATGCTGTCACGATTTTGAGCATACATTATGTCTAATTTTTTGAAAGCCGGGCAGCCATATTCCTCTTGTGCATCCACTATGTGCATGTGTTTGAGACAGTGTTTACCCAACCATCTTTTCTGTTCGCTTCCAGCAACTATTACAGTTCCACTCAAGTGAGTTGTCAAGATGGTGGAAAGACTGTTGTAGGGAAACAATCCGTGTTCCCATTTTAAACTATGAAAATTTTTAGTGAGCCATGCATTACTTCTCCGGTATTTACGACTAATGTCTCTCCACTCAAACGGCGGTTTGAATGTTCGCGTAATTATGTTCCCCTCAGAGTCAGCGATGCTAAGTTCCTTGGTAATAAAGCCATACTGAGAGAAAAATCCTTGCAGATTAACATACTTCATGGTGGCTGAGACACGACTGAGCCTCTACTATGCTTAACTCAGTATTTTAACAGCTTTGTCTCGTGGATTATAGGAGACAAGTCTGTCGTGCAATATTATTGCAAATGCTTGTGTTAAGATCGGTAGGTTGGCTGAGCTTGTGATCTCCAACTTGCAATCTATGATATTCGAAGGTATTTTCTCAGCTTGACGGCTTACATCAAACATGAATAACGTAGCCAGTTCCTTAAACTGATGAGGGTCAAGCAAAGGTGCATTCTGCTTTCCATAGTAAGACTCTTGAAAATTTGAATACATATCATATGCGATTAAGTAAAATCCATTGTCGAAGTTTATGTCCAAATCCGTGTACGGATAACTTTCTGAATTCAAGAATAGTTTTATATTCTTTATGTTGCAGTGGTCAAACCTCGATTTATCGGCAGCCATTACATTATGTTTAGCCGATTGAAAGCCGACTATTATGTATCGTGGTTTTTCCATCGAGAAGCTTGTCTTTACTGACCAGCTGACATTTTGTGCTTGTGGCATGCTGGGATATGTTTCAACAGACCAAGATCTAAATGCTATATCTATATTTCTGCCTTTCTCCACAAGCTTAAGCAGTCGCGTGCGTTCCGCTGGAGACACTTGGATGTGTGGTACGGCCCAATCGATAGAGTTTATGGTTAAATTAACTGCTTGAGGCTGCGCACTCGCATCTACGATCGAGTTAATGTACGTATTTTCTAAAACTATAATTAACTCTTGTTTGGAGTTTAGAAGTATACGGTGATAATCCTCAGCAAAGCCGAGGAGATGGCTTAGCGGAACACAGATTTCGAAAACACCATCGGCTGTTAGAGGCAAGCTATAGTTTTCCTCGAGACACCATCCCTCCATTTTGCTGATGGCGTATTCATCACGAGTTCGTGAAAGATAATTCTTCACTGTAGATACCACTCCTAGTGATCTGGTCTGGTCTATAAGAACGCCGTTCAGTTCAAATCCTATCCGATTGATCATATGTAATACACCATTGTTTATAATCTTTGCATGGTCCGGTTTCCGTCCGTCTGCCTTTACGAGTTTTCCACGTATACGCAAAAAGGATTTTGAGATGTTTGTGTATGCATCATGATTTTGAATCACTATACGGATTTCAGAGTTGGGGGCATAGGGTCCATTTAAGTATGGTTTGTAAATATGCAGTTCAGTTTTTGAAATAGAATCCTCAAATTGAGGTGCTTGCTCGACTTCAAGAACGGTGTTCTCCATGAGGATAAACTCTAAATCCAAGTTTTTTAAGGAATCTCACGTTAACAGATGTTAGCCGCTTGATGTCTCGTCGTCTACTGGATAAGGACACACCTGAACCGTTCCATTTATGCTTAGAAAAATATTTCACTCCCATTGTTTTTTCAAATGCAGTCTTAGAGTTATTTCTTCCTTTCTTAGGTTAACTAAGCGTCCTTCCTGATCGACTATTTGAATGTCGAGCTCCGATATCGATTGAACGGTAACTGGGACATAAATGAGCGTGGTAGGTCGTTCATTTATCTTATATCCCGGAGGTACTATGGGGGAAAATTCATGAATAGTATTGTTTAATTTACCATTCAAGTATGTGTGTCCCACAGCATTGCTTGTAATTCGTATAACATTCACGGGGAATATATTTACAGGATTTGTCGATTCATGCAGCTCACCTGCTTTGTATACTTGAGAAGAAAATCCAAGCATTTCACCTAATGTATTTTTTCCACTAAAATCCACATGTATATTGTTGCTGAACATTATGCACTGTAAGGTGTTGGGGTTGCCTCGTAATAGAAATGTTGAATCTGCAGGTAGGTTCTGTTTTATGTAAGCTTCCATGTCACTTATTTCATATGCACCTGTTGGTAATTTCATTTCATGATGTTCATTGTTTGCGATGTATCGAAAAACTTGATTATTTTCATCAATGTTCGGTATCGAGTTATATGTTGTCAGATCGATCAATTCCATTGTCCACTCTCCATCCAATTGCAAGGGAGGGAAGTAGTAGGTTCTCATAATCGAGCTCTTCCCAGTTAAAATTAATGTTATTGACATTTTGTCTAGTTTACACTGCGTCTCGCGTTGTGTGTGGTCTCTCTATAAACACTCTGTCGCATATGTGGCTTATGATAACACTAATGCTTCTTATATATTGATACTAAAAATCTTAAGCATAAGTGACCGCAATTCCATGAATGCAACTTTTGTTGCCTGTCATAATTATAGGTTATGTTGCACTTGTTTAAATATCGTATCAGTTCCACTGGTGGAGGCAAGTCTCCGAAGCTATCGTTATATTCAACGTTAGGACCGGTCTTGACGTAAGCAGTCCAATACGTTCCCGGTCCTTTGGATGAGTCTAGATTCAAAATAGCACTTTCATTACGCAATGGTTTCTTAGGTAGCGAATCGCGCATGTATATTTGTCTAAAGTATGGTATTTTCAATTCTTTTATCGCCTTCATTAACTCGAGGTTTGTAAGAGCTCGCTTTGGTAAGTTTTTGATTATCGCTTCCTGCTCCCGCGATTTTTCTTTCTTCTTCTTCCTCTTCGCTTTCCCCCACCACCCGACTGTGGATAGGGGCGTAGATAAAGTCCTGAACCGTTTTTTGCTGCACGTGCTATCGCTTGCATACGTGCCTGACTCCGGACATCGGAAACAGTTTTAGCAACACCTGCAGCTCCACCAATTAAGCTGCCTAATGCAGCGAGTGCTGGAAATATAAATGGTAATAGACCACCCTTCTTCCCCAGGGCTTTCCTGACAGATTTACGGTTTCTCTTCTTTGATGATGAAAATCTTAAACCTGCACCAAGCTTACGTTTCACTCTCATAATCTTGTTAACGGTCCACGCGGATACTCTCTGTCCAAATTTAGTTTCGGGAGACTTTCTAATCTTCTCGGCCGTGTCAGCTAATATTTTATCCGCTTTATGTATTTCAGCCAAGTTATTACTATTCGCATACGCAATATCGTGAAGACGACACGCCTCGTCTAGTGCATTCACACCACGATCACCTCTTGCTAGTCTCTCGGCTAGTCTCGTGCCAGGTCCACAGAAATTGTAGCCCGGAAGATGTGCCTCGAATGGTAGCTTATTTATAACAGAATTAACTAAGCCTGAACCTCTCTTCCATCTCATACAAGACATATCAAGACACTGAGTGGTTTCACTATACGGATGACTGTTTTATAGTGTTTAGGTTTAGTATTAAGAATGGAGGTTGTTCAACAACAGCTCGCTTTACCAATTTCACTAATTGATGATGATGTGTTTAGTAAAACTGAAGAACGTCATGGATCTCTGTTACCAAATACCATACGGTGTATAGTGTCAGGTCCTTCGAATTCTGGCAAAACTTGTCTTATTCTTTCACTTCTAGAACACCCCAATGGGATACGTTTTGAGAATGTGTATTTATATAGCAAGTCCCTAGAACAACCAAAATATCAATGTTTAGCCCATGTGCTGGAAAATGTCGGGGGAGTGAAATTTTTTAAATTTCGAGAAAATGCTGATGTTTTAGACCCCAGTCAAGCCCTCCCCAACTCTGTGCTAATCTTCGATGATGTTGCTTGTGATAAACAAAGCATTGTTCAAAAGTATTATTCTATGGGGCGACACCACAAGATCGACTGTTTCTACTTGGTACAAACTTATACCCAAACCCGAAAGCAATTAGTGCGAGATAATTGTAATCTAATAATTTTGTTTAAAATGGACGATCTTAATCTAAAACATGTGTTTTCCGACCATGTCGGTACAGATATGAGCTTTGAGAGATTTAAAACTCTTTGCGGTCACTGTTGGAACAGTCCTAATGAGCATGGTTTCATTGTGATAGCTAAAGATTTTCCTCTACATAAAGGGCGTTACAGATGTGGTTTTGATCAGTTTATTGTGATAGGTTCATGAATCATGATGTCAAAGTTCGGTGGTGGTGGACTTAAACGATCGCACGACTCATGCATGACGTTTACTCGTGAAGGGGACTGCGACTTAAGCTGTAAACATTTGAAGAGAGTTGGTGATCCTAAACAAGATGGTGATGCTGCTAATAAGAAGTATGTTGACGCAGTAAGCGGGGCTTTTACACATGCTTTGCATTCGATGACTGATGGTATGACACGACAAGTTACAGATATCAACAAATCACTTACTGTAACAAGAGATGTGCAAGTGGGGATTATGGAGTTCTTGCGCAATATGGAGGCTAAAGAACAGCATTTAATTGCTCAATTAAATGAAAGTCTTTCAGGTGTGTCGACAAAGTTGGGTGATATGTGCACCTCGTTGGAGAGCAGGTTAGATTTATTCGCACAAACATTTATAGAGGAACTAAATGATGCACTAAATGCTAACATGGTTGAGATGGTATTGAAAATTAATGCTGGAATTGTACAACAGCTTTTACAAATGAATCGCAGTGTTGGTGATTTGAAGATTACTCCTGATGAATATTCTCGCGGTGTGTTGTCTAAGAAACCTTCACCTCCAAAACCAGCACCTGCAAAAACAGCATCTTCAAAACCAGCACCTCCAAAACCAACACCTCCAAAACCAGCACCTCCAAAACCAGCACCTCCAAAACCATCAAGCTCTAGACATGCCTAGATCACTCACGTATTGATGCTAGTTGTATATAAAAGGGTGATATGCTATCGCTAACTCTGCAGTCATGGCTCTTGAGGCTAGTAAGTTGGAGCGCGTCATAGAAAATGTTCGTGCAAAGTATCTACTTGCCAAACGAGCTCGTTTGGAGAGGGATGCAATTAATGAAGAAATATTCAAGTCTGTTAATTCACGTTTGGATAAACTTTGACCTACTACATCGCTCGCACAGTCTATCGATACTGTGAAGCAGGATTCTGCGGAAGAAGCTACTGTGAAACAATGTTTAGAATCAAGCGACAGTGATGACTCGAACGCTATTCCTTTAAAACATCACGGTGTTCCATATGATGATTCTTTAGGTGGAGTGCAGTCTTATTTGCAGAGCTACAGCCTTCGCTCTGGTGATGGAACCTATGGTGTATCTAAACGACATAACCGCTGGTTTTTAGGGGACACGGAAGTATTTTTTCACGATAACAATATGATTCGCGTTAAAGATGAACTAATACAACCTTCTCCTGGTTTATTTGAACTTTTATTTCGCAGAGAGCCGCATACGTACTCGGAATCGGCCCTTAAACAATATGGTAATCTACTAGAGCTTATAAATGCTTATTTCAAAAAGAATGATCCTGCAACAAATCTCTATAAAAGCACGTCACATGCGAAATTTGATATCATTAAGCAACAGTTTCCACATATTGGTTCGCAGCAACGAGGAAGTGGATTGTTACATAAAACATTGGATTTAGATCGTAAACGAGAGTTCATTTATTGGAATGATTCGAATGAGATAGTAGATCGACTCAGGTTGTTAATGGCCTCGCAGGCTTCTGGCCACACCGGACACAATAACGAAATCCTTTCGATACTTGAAGAGTTACAAGAATCAGGATACATTGCAAAATGAGCGACGCACAGCGTGGGATTGCATACGAGCTTCACCGAGGCAAACGTATTATATTTCCTCGCAGAAAGGTTTTAACATATGGACTCCATGATTTACTACAGATTGATTTGGTAGAAATGATACCATACAGTAAAGTGAACAGTGGTTACAAGTACATCCTGACTGCCATAGATGTGTACAGCAAACGTGCTTATGCAGTTCCAGTTAAACAAAAGACAGGTGTGATGGTTACTGCTGCCATGAGAAGTATTTTGAAAGAAGCAGGAAGTTTTAAAAGTATTCAAAGTGATGCGGGAACAGAATTTTATAACTCAACTTTCAGAGCTCTTATGAAAAGAAAAAATATTAATCATTATTCCACTCACAGTGAGATTAAAGCAAGTGTGGTAGAGCGGTTTAATAGATCTCTAAAATCGCTGCTTTTTCGCGAGTTTTCAGCTCAAGGAAATTATAAGTGGCTTAAAATTTTACCACAAGTTCTACGTGTCTACAATAACAGATTCCACCGCACCATTGGCATGGCTCCGAATCAAGTGAAGGATGACTCTTTGCTACAAAGTGTTTACAAATATGTAAAGACAATTGACCCTAGAAAATCTAAGGCTCGTGTGGGGGATCATGTACGCGTGTCACGAAACAAGAAAGTTTTTGAAAAGGGGTTTACACCGAATTGGTCTCACGAAGTGTTTAAAGTAACAGCTATGAGATCCAGCTTTCCGCATGTGTATAACTTGAGTGATATGGATGGAAATGAAATACAAGGTGTTTTTTATGCTTCAGAAATTCAAATTACAAAATACCCCGATACATACTTGGTAAATAAAATTCATCGAAAGCGTGGTGAAAGATTACAGGTGTCTTGGAAGGGGTTTCCCGATACCGTGAGGACATGGGTAAAGAGAAATGATATGAGAGTTTAAGATTACATATACACATTTTATTTTACCTTATTGCTTGTTCTCAATCGAAGCATATTCTATGGAATCGTTTGTGTGGGCTGTTGTTGAGATTCTATTCCTGCAATGTATTTATAATGTGTGGACTACTTCCTGAACACGACCCAACACTCTGCAGCTTGGGATCAACAAGCTGTGACGTCAGCCCGCGCTAGGCGCCTCATTGGAATGTGTAGCGCGACATCGGGGTTGTTGTCATCTTTCCGTCAAGACCCGGTCAACTATAGTCTTCATTCTGTCTCTGACAATTCCATAATGAACATGGCTGCTTTTGAGGAAATGCGCGATTGCATTGAATATGCGCTTCATGCTTGCATCGGCATGAATATAGATGCGATAGTACACCATCTAGAGGTCTCCGCGATCAATTTGTTCGCTGCATTTCCAGAGGAATACGAGTTTCTAACATACCTTTACAACGGTATTATAGCATGCTTTGAAGCTGTAATGGAGGCTCAAGAGAAAGTGGAGCCAGATGATGGAGTGGACAGCGGCTTGGGAGAGAGTGACGGTGAAGCATAATGCTTGCGCCCTTGTTAAACATGGAAAATAGGCCTCTCGGGGAAACTCGCCATGTATAAAAAAAAGGAGTTAACGCATCTAATGCTGTACCTCCTGAGACATAGTCTCTAAGGTGATGTGGAAAGCAGCATACCACTATAAATTCAAACACAAGTTTTTATTTATTTATTTATTTTTTCAGCTTACACTCCAGAGAATCTTCCGCCACGTCGAGATGAAGAGAATGAGACTACACATCATAGTTATAAATTCACTATCACTAAATAATAATAATGAGCTTACACTATTATTAAATGCATTACAGGAAAGCTAACACTAAAGTATGCCTATAAGAAAAAATTTCTTATGCCTGCTTCTGATGCATATAAAGGAACACATATCATGATCATTCAATATGGTGCACTCTGTGCATGTAAGGGAACAATCTTTTCGGTGCACTCTGTGCATGTATTGGAACGAGTCCTTGGGTGTATCATGTGCTTCCAAGATGGTGGGGCTGTTGAATCCAAGATGGCGGAGAATTGTTTAAAGGTTGTAATATTTTTTAAATTTAAATATCGCGCCCTCTGGTAGCAACACTTGTTACTAAATATATCGATTAGCATTCGACCTATCGAATGGTGCTGCGCCCTGGCAGCTGAAATATGAAATAAAAGTATGAGGCCTTACTTAAGGCGCTCGAGTTTAAAGTCGGAGATCGCAGAAGGGAGTACCAACTAAATGCAGTGAGAAGTATGGTCCCTAGGCAAAAAAGAATGACCTGGATAATAATTAAAAACATCACTGCCTGTTTACTATTTAATATTTCCGCTTGGCATCGGCTTGGTACATTGAAATACAGAACCATTTACACAAATCTGCAGAAGATCTAGATCTCGCATTAAAGAAAAGGACATCTAAAGTAATCACATATTATAAACACTATATTACGGGTAATTATACAAATATTTAGAAAGCATAAGTTTTTCCCTAACAGGTCCGTTGATTACAATCCTGGATGACGTAATTGTCTACAACTGTTGTTTAGGCACAATTCCCAATGTTTTGGTCAAACCGGACTCTCGTTTCGACGTAATTATGCGAGTCTCACATCCCGCACCACAGCAATGTGTTAAGTCTGGCTTGCAGTTTACGTAAATTCTCACGTAGCGTAAAACGGAGAAGTAGAGTTTATTTCGCCACATTACGATTCAAGAAACTAGCAAGATAATGAATTTGAGTTTATGATCGGTCAAGTCTCTCTGCTCATTGTTTTTCCTTGAAAAACCAACCCGGTGTCCGGCTGTTAATAGCGGTTGCATCGAGGCTTACTTGTAGTTGCGCAGCATGGTGGACGATAACCCGGGCTGGGCACTCGTCGATGCGTAGGTGAATGGAACAGCCTTTCCATTTTAGCAGCGGCGCAACACGCCTGCACCCGCGAGCCGAAGTCGACTCCCCCAGCCGCCAGCACCGTCTCTCCGCTCGCCAGCCGCAGACCGTCCGCAGGTTAACGCGTCACCATGACGTCATAAGGCTCAGCGCCCCGCGCGGTGTTGGCTCGCGGAAACACACACAAGCGCAGCGCCGCGAATGTCCGTAATGCTTTTGTTTTAATCAATCTTCAGGACGAAAATGAACCAAGTGCCAAACAATCTATCATAACATAAGATATAAATAATTACCAAATTAAAAGGACGTTAAAACAAACAAATAATAAAAGTAAAGTTAATGGAGGCGTGGCAAACGCCTCAATATCCCCCCCTAAAAAAAAATCTAATTTAACACCAAAAACAAAAAAAATTTAGGTAGCTACGAGCTACTATAAGGCGAGAAAACGGGGAAGCACTCAAAACACGCCATTCAAGCAACAGACCTCAAATAAAAGCAAGAAGAAGAAAAAAGCACACAGTGAGAAAAAACACGTGAAGAAAAACACTTGAGAGAGACAAAAAAAAACAATAATTAAGACCAAACAATGCTTTGTGCCACTTTTCCGTTTACTCGTTAACAAACAAGCAACATAATTCCTTACTAGGGGGTAGTAACCGTAATCCACCTCTGAGACACGTAAGGCGCAATAAGAAACCTACTCAGCAGCATAAGCCCTATACTTAAGTCGAGCAGCCACCCAAAAGAAAACAAACATTTAAAACCCCAAAAAAAATCTAACCAATAGGACGATAAAAAAAACCTAAACCTCAAGTCAAACCCGACAGTCACGAGCGAAATGCCCTAAACGCCCACACCGAAAACAGGTACCTCCCTTCTTAACTTTATTTGGCCCTCGCGAACTTTCACTACTTTTGCCCACCGCGCCTTGCATTAATTGCTTTTTGAACTGGAAACTGGTAAAACAAACGTTTTCCACCGCCACTGCCCACTCTAATAAATCTGACAACTTATGTGGTTTGTTCACGTAACACGACTCATGACGCACCTGTGGACAAACATTTTCGAGAACAAGACTAACCCATTCCACCTCAGTCTTACTCACTCCTAGTGCCTTCGCATAATCCAAAATCTCCTGCACAAAATGCAAGACGGTTTCATTTAGCTCCTGAAATCTATAAACTTTACTCATAATTAATTGCTCACGAACCCGCCGAGGACAAAGCTTATTCCACAACGCCTCCTTACAATCAACCCATGACATATGACTCTTATAACCCGCAATGACTATATCGTAAGCTAAGCCTGTGCAACGCGAAGCAACAGCCAAAATTAAATCACTCTCATTGGAAAAATAATTTGCGTTAGCTAGCTTGTCTACGGCCATGCAAAACTCTAATATATCCTCTACATTTGCTGACTGCAGTTTCGGAACATTTTCTAATGATCGCAAAGCAAACTTATTTTTTAGAAAATTTGTACTAAGCGAGCCAGACCCACTCGCTTCCGCCTGTTCCGTTTGCCACGAAACTCTTTCTCCTTTCAAATGCGCCACAAACTTCTGTCTTAAAACATCTATGCTTTCGTCCGCACTGTGCTCGACTGACGCAGCTCTTAAATTAGTCATTATCTCCTCTTTATGTAATTTATATATCCAAGCCAATGCCATACTGGTGATATAAAAAATCAATAAGTATCTTAAACACCGAAAACTACCGCGTCTGCGACTCTGACGAGCAGAGTTGCGCAGTTTTGAGGCCTTACTTAAGGCGCTCGAGTTTAAAGTCGGAGATCGCAGAAGGGAGTACCAACTAAATGCAGTGAGAAGTATGGTCCCTAGGCAAAAAAGAATGACCTGGATAATAATTAAAAACATCACTGCCTGTTTACTATTTAATATTTCCGCTTGGCATCGGCTTGGTACATTGAAATACAGAACCATTTACACAAATCTGCAGAAGATCTAGATCTCGCATTAAAGAAAAGGACATCTAAAGTAATCACATATTATAAACACTATATTACGGGTAATTATACAAATATTTAGAAAGCATAAGTTTTTCCCTAACAGGTCCGTTGATTACAATCCTGGATGACGTAATTGTCTACAACTGTTGTTTAGGCACAATTCCCAATGTTTTGGTCAAACCGGACTCTCGTTTCGACGTAATTATGCGAGTCTCACATCCCGCACCACAGCAATGTGTTAAGTCTGGCTTGCAGTTTACGTAAATTCTCACGTAGCGTAAAACGGAGAAGTAGAGTTTATTTCGCCACATTACGATTCAAGAAACTAGCAAGATAATGAATTTGAGTTTATGATCGGTCAAGTCTCTCTGCTCATTGTTTTTCCTTGAAAAACCAACCCGGTGTCCGGCTGTTAATAGCGGTTGCATCGAGGCTTACTTGTAGTTGCGCAGCATGGTGGACGATAACCCGGGCTGGGCACTCGTCGATGCGTAGGTGAATGGAACAGCCTTTCCATTTTAGCAGCGGCGCAACACGCCTGCACCCGCGAGCCGAAGTCGACTCCCCCAGCCGCCAGCACCGTCTCTCCGCTCGCCAGCCGCAGACCGTCCGCAGGTTAACGCGTCACCATGACGTCATAAGGCTCAGCGCCCCGCGCGGTGTTGGCTCGCGGAAACACACACAAGCGCAGCGCCGCGAATGTCCGTAATGCTTTTGTTTTAATCAATCTTCAGGACGAAAATGAACCAAGTGCCAAACAATCTATCATAACATAAGATATAAATAATTACCAAATTAAAAGGACGTTAAAACAAACAAATAATAAAAGTAAAGTTAATGGAGGCGTGGCAAACGCCTCAAGTAAATATATCGATTAGCATTCGATCTATCGAATGGTGCTGCGCCCTGGCAGCTGAAATATGAAATAAAAGTAAATATATCGATTAGCATTCGATCTATCGAATGGTGCTGTGCCCTGGCAGCTGAAATATGAAATAAAGATGGCGACGGTGGCACACTCTGGTAGCCAACTTGAGAATCAAGATGGTGGCTCCTCTGGCAACTAATTTTTGAATTTGCCGCGCGAATCTAGCGACATCTACCAGCCAACTTGAGAACCAAGATGGCGGCGCCTCTGGCAACTAATTTTTGAATTTGGCGCCATCTGGTAGTCTGTGTTGGAATTAAAGATGGCGGCTGTATAATAATTTTAATTTCAAATGTGGCGCCTTAGGTATGCATTAAGGAAGGCAAAAACACCCTCCCCCATTTATCATAAACTTGCCGTCAGTACGTAGCATATATAGATTATTTATTCCACCATATTCCAATTGGTCTCGTGGTCTAGTGGTCAAGGCGTCCGCCTCGTAACCATGACATCCTGGACATTTTCACGTCCCATGGATCGAATCCCAGCCTCGGCACTGAAAATATTTTAGTTAAAATAAAATAATACCTGCTCCTACCTGGTGGCGACCAACAGAACTATATGACGTCACACAAGATGGGGGCCCTTCAGCAGCCGAAACAAGATGGCGACCAGGAAAAATCAAGATGGCGGCCTCCAGCAGACGAAACAAGATGGCGGCCAGAAGAAATCAAGATGGCGGCCTCCAGTAGACGAAACAAGATGGCGGCCAGAAGAAATCAAGGTGGCGGCCTCCAGCAGACGACACAGAATCATGACGTCACGATTCGAAGTTGGTGGAAATTTCTAGAAATACAAAATGGCGGATTTGCGAATTTGCGATTTGCGGATTTGCGGATTTGCGGATTTGCGAATTTGCGAATTTGCGGATTTGCGGATTTGCGGATTTGCGGATTTGCGGATTAGCCACTGGATTAGCGCATAAAAAACTGGATTTGCACATAAAAAACCATAAAAAATGCGTAAAAAACCATAAAAAATGGGGATAATCCCCGGATTACCCCGCTCCCCCCTCGCCTAAGTTCCAGAGTCGGCACGCTCTCCCTACTATAGTCATTATAAAAAATGCTCCGAGAAATATAATGAACATGGTTATTGTTTTGACTCATGTGTTGAACCGACTAATGAGAATATATAAGTGATATGAACTTCCGTCCGTCTCTGGCTGCGGTGATGAACAGATCGGATAGACATTTAAAGTCATGTAAAACGCTTAGTCCGTACAATAAGAAGACTGTTTGAATCGAGAAATCCACAATAGGTACTTTAGTAATTTGTCTGTGTTTTTTTTACTTGTAGTTGTGTTGAGTTTATGTAATTAAAAGGATTTTAAAAGAACTGGTGGTATTTTTTATTTTATCAAACCTGTCGCTTTTGTGGTAATTTTTTTGATTAAAGTTGATTTTTATCACCCAGGGTTTCGAACCTAGTATCGATTCTATAGGTAGATTAATGATTGATTATTTTTTATAAATTTATGGATCAATAAATACAAATATTCAAGATGACGGTCGTACTGGCTTATAGGATGATGGCTGATTTGGAAACTATGCTTGTTTTAGGACTTTGATCATTAATTATTAAAATTATTATTTTTTTTAAATAAAATTAAATGATTTGTATCGTCTAGGGATCAAACCAAGGACGAAAATCCAGCGAATCAATATGTAAATTAATGAGTTAATTTTTAAATGAATTTTGAAATTTTTCCCGCATTTCTAGCATAAAAATTACGGATTTCCAATATGGCGCCCAAATTTCAAGATGGCGGGCACCTTAGTAATAATCAATTATTACTGCACTCTAGCGGGTTAGAATAAAATCATCCAGATGGAAATGTACTCTATAATACAAGTACACACACAAGATGGAGTACTCCAGCAGGTGGTAGCTCCTGGTAGCATGTACTGAACATAAAATGTTGGATCCATGTTGGTCGACAAGGAAAAGTTAAATTTCAAGGTAAAAGTCAAATTTCAATGTCAAGGTCAAGGTCAAATTTCAAGGTCAAGTTCAAGGTCAAATTTCAAGGTCAAGGTCAAATTTCAAGGTCAAGGTCAAATTTCAAGGTCAACGTCAAATTTTAAGGTCAAGGACAAATTTCAAGTTCAAGGACAAATTTCAAGTTCAAGGACAAATTTCAAGGTCAAGGACAAATTTCAAGGTCAAAGACAATTTTAAGGTCAAGGACAAAGTTCAAGGTCAAGGACAAAGTTCAAGGTCAAGGTTCAAGGTCAAGGTCAAAGTTCAAGGTCAAAGTTCAAGGTCAAGGTCAAAGGCCAAGGTAAATGTCAAAGGCCAAGGTCAATTTTCAATGTCAACAGATGAGGACAAAAGTATGGTGACAAGACAACTATATTAACATGTCGCCAGCACACTCTATCGGACTACAACAAGATGATGCTCTCCAGCGGATGAAGACAAGATGTCGGACATGACGTCATACCAGTTGACGATATATACCTTGGTATTAATGGTGGTAGATCAGTCTAGGTAGCTTTCATGGAGGAAGGATCGACCGTTTACTCTCGCCGGGAATCGAACCAAGGACGTACATCGATATAATCAAACAGAATTCAAATAAGTTAATTTATTGATGAATTTTGGAATTTTTTTCATTAAAATCGGATAATAAATAAATAAAGTTAAAGATGTCGACCGTAACGGAAATTGCAACGGTGACATCATCATCCAAAATGGCGGAAAACACATCGTCGGAATGTTCGAGAACACACAATGATGTCATCCAAAATGGCGTATCCAAGATGGCGGGTGTAACGAAATATGCAACATTTATATAATCCAAGATGGCGACCGTAACGATAACTGTAACAGTGGTTTTTAAGATTTTTATTATTTATTTGATTAAATAATTTTTTTAATGATTTTTAAAAATTTTCCCCGATTTTCTAACATAAAAATTGCGGATTTTAAAGATGGCGGTCGTAACGGAAACTCTCAACGGTGACATCATCATCCATGATGATGCTTATCTGAGGCTGTAGACATGGATGCTTAAGCCTACATATGGACATTTCTAGCTGCTGGGATTTTTGAGGACTAAAACGGGAATTTTTCCCTCGAAACGGGAATTTTTCCCTCGAAAACGGGAATTTTTTTCTTAAAACGGGAATTTATGAGTCATTTTGAGTCAATTTTGAGGAATTTTTAGGAATTTTTGAGTCCAAGGTGGCCGCCGTGACGTCACAATCCAAGATGGCGGACAAACAATCACAATCCACAGCCTGCCGCCTGTTTCAGAACCGGCCAAACTATACTACTTCCTATATATCTATATATCTCTCTATCTGTATTTCTCTCTTTATATCTACATATATACCTCACACTATCTCTATGTATTCTATATGAGGGTACTGATTGCTTCGTTGTTATTATCACACGGGTGTTTTTTACTTGTATGGGAAAATTAAGAATGATAAGGCATCTAGTGCGTGGCAACTTCTAGCGCCTGCGGCATTGTCAACACACACTTCGTACGTGTACTGCATGTTGTATCTAACCCCCTCCAACGCATTTGATTCTAAATTTGACTTTTAGTAAGGATCCTTAATGTTATTGATAATATAATATAGCCTATAGCCTTCCTCGATAATTGTACTATTCAACACTGAAAGAATTTTTCAGATCGGACCAGTGGTTCCTGAGATTAGCGCGTTCAAACAAACAAACTCTTCAGCTTTATAATATTAGTATAGATTCTCTATCTTTCAACGCGTGCATGTATTTCATAACTTAAAATAGTTTTATTCCCTAACTTGCGTTAAGCACAAATAATGTTATTTAACTGGTTTGGTACATGTATCTAATATTTATGAACCTAAGGCTAAGTTACAGCTGAAAATGATTTTTTCCCAGTCTCAGATTTATACGAAGAAATATTTTTATAATTAAGCTGCGTAAGATAGTTGGTATGAGTTAACCACTTGTAGAAACCCATTAAATGATATTCTATTTAGTGTCCACGTCTAAACGTCAGACCAAACTTTCAAATATGAATAATTTTAAAATGTTTTACAAATAACAGATAACATATATATATGGTGAAAAATTAGCTTCAAGGCACAACATATTATACTTATTCTAACATCCGTAAAAAATGGTCCTAAGTTGTGTGTCAATATTATTCCTTATTGTTTTAGATAACTTTTCTATTATTTTTAGTTTGCATCAATATTTAACTAAGTAACGTGTTTGCCTATTATATTTTCATTCCCAGGATCAAAGCTGCACACACTGCATCTAACCTTCGTTAATGCAGAGATAATACAGTAACAGGTTTTCCGAGACCAAAAAATAGCGACTACTGATAGTATTGTTACAATTTTAGTTATTCCCAAAATGAAATTCATTTCTAAACGCCAATTACTTGACATACTATCGTTATTAACTCAATCATTACATTAAAATATATAGGTACTATGTTTTGACGTAGTCCAATTTTGAATATTTAAGAATAGAAATATTTTATACCATGAAAACACTTGAACCTAAGATGTCAACATTCAGTTCATACCTTACTTTGTTAATTTTAAAGGTTTTTAAGTTGTATTACACTTGAAGGTAAGTCAGTGTTTCTCGCGTATAATTCGAGTTCGAATGGATGTGACTATCGGCTTCACACGCATCTAGTCGAGCAAGGAAAATCTTTATGTTAGGTGTATGTACATTTTGTTGAGTGTAAATCAGACTTACAGAGTTCATTTGTTCTTGTCACATTAAAATATATTGTTTGTAACTAATGTCATGTTTTACAATGTAAACAAAACCCTTATTTAATAGTCTACATCAGCATAGCTGTGAAGAGCAAAACTCGTCAAGTAAAGGAGAGCGATAAAATTACTACGCCACGCTTCGGCTACAGACCTTATTGATGCAATGTGTTTGGCGAGTTACTGCAATTTTTAATTTCAGTATTTGGTCAAAAATAAGACTTTCTATTAGTTCTTATAATTATTTAAGTTAATAAACGATCAAATGTTTTTCTTCATAAGCATGTTATATTTTAATTTCTTTTGTAAACAAAAAGAAAGCGCATCTACTCGAGACTGCAAACGCTGAGTATTCCGTGAAGGTTATTTTCGCACCCGCACAAAAAAAAAAAGGATGTTGTAACATGTGGTTTACGACCTCTTTCTCACAGTGAGGAAATAAAAATGTTTGCGCACGAGTCTAAATATTTCGAATACCATTCAACAGTGCTTAGAAAGAGACTGTAGGATGGTTTGTGGGATGTGGGGTTGTAAAGAATGGTGGGGGGGAGGATGGGCGGGGGTTTATAAACTTGTTTCTCATTGAAGAGAAGGTGTGAGTCGAGCCCGCACGCTCGAGAAGAGTGTGTGAGGTGATGTGTGTGTGTATATACATACACATTTATATTTATTTCTTAAGGAAAGGGAAGGGAAAAGTAAGTTATGTTCGTCACGAGTCGGCCGGGCGCTATTTGGAAATACAAAATAACAGATAGCGCCTACCATATGGACCCACAGGCCTGACGTGGAACGTCTAGCTGGCTGGCAATCGTGGCTGTAGAGAGTTTGCCTACACGTGTTTCGTAAATAAAAAAATACTGAACGAGTTCACAATGTGTTTTCATACAAAAAAAAAAACAACATAAGACGGCGTTGGGTACCTACTTTCAAGACATTTTACGTCTTATTAACATCAATCTGAAAGCCAAAACTGCAGTTTTAAAAGCTGCGGTATCTTATGGACACTCTGACCAAATGTCTAGGAAAGCGCCTAAGGGGTCTCCAGTGAACTATGCGCGATTAAATTATAGTCACCGCTTAAAGTCCGTAGTAGCACGCAGGTACGACTATATGATAGCACGCCCACTCCGCGCCTTGCGCGTGAAGGTGAATGGACACTTGATTCGCGTGCTAGCCTCTGTCCAAATACTAGCCACTCCGGGTTAATAATCCTCTCTCTCTCTCTCTCTCTCTCTCTCTCTCGCACATTCACACTCTCCTCGCCGGCTTCAGGGCAGGAGGCGCGCCGCTTGGGCGGTTTTCGCGCGCAACGCCCCGGGTGCTTTATGGGACCGGGTTTTGTACAATTTGTCATTGTCGCGCCTAACCTTTTTAGAAGCATAAGGAGAACTGATAATCTGAGGGGAGGTGCGAGGGAGGGAGATAATAAACTTGGTAAGTCGCCCATCTGTTTCACGGGTCCGACCAACATTACTATTACATCGTAAGGGCTGGGGGAAGGGGCGATGAATTCGAACGCGGGCGAAAACGGCACAAGTCGGCAAACATAAGCTCTTCTCATCCCCTCTTCCCTTTTTTTTCCCCCTGACTGATTTAATAAAATTGCCCAAGACGGTGCAACGTCGTGCGACTTGCACGTGTTTCGCGTTGCAGTGCGAAGACAGTAAGTAATCCCTCCGAACAACGTGGCGAGCGGTCACGTGGCGGGTTCAAGGCGCAGAGAATCCTGTGCCTAAGGCTGATGCAAAGCGAGCAGAGTTAAGCTGGGTTCACAATAAAAAAAAATTGGTTGTCTGTAAAGTCGGTTTACGGACGATAGTTTAACGTGACAACGTCATAGCAAAACATTGATGAAATTATTGCATACTTTTATGAATAAAATTGAATCATTTTTATTTTAATAATATAAGAATAAATACTTGAAATTATAGATACTAGTAATCAGATTTTTAAAATGCAAGAATAACTCACCTTTATTGCCGAAATTTTTGTTGTAATAAGCAATGAAAACCACATTACCTTTTAATTTCACTTTATAAACAGTTGACGAAACAGTTCACGTGTAGATGACTTGTAATTAATTTTAAAAACTGGCGTTTATCTATAAAGTTTTAATATAATTATGAACAAGTTTTCATATAAATAAATTGTAATCAAATATCTATCATCAATTATATGAATCACCATAATTTTTTAGTCAATTGTAGTATAACCTATTATTTCTGCACTCGCCGACAGCGTAACGGAACAATGAGCGTAACGGGACATAGCGTAACGGAGCAATGTGCGTAACAGGACACTTTTTCGTGCGTGCAGCCGGCATTCATCGATTTATTAGACGTTGTCACGTCAAAAAAATAATAACCAAGCAAGCGCGCAGTAGACCATGAACACGACGGTTCACAACTGAGATACTACTGTATGTGTTAGTTTTAGATAATAAAAATTTGCGTTGTAAATAACTTCTGTGGTTAGTGCTAATAAAATAAAAATTTAAGTAAGATTTTCTCTTAACAACTGACCAGCAACGTGTTAAAACTATTTTTTCAACTAATAAATTTTATTACTTTGTGATAGGATAAGCAAAATTTTTTGTGAAAAGACTTCTATATAACTATTTCTTTTGTTTTTACAAACATTTATAACGAAGTTTTATGATAATGTTTAAGTGTGTAATTACCCAATAAAATGCATACCTCGATCATTTCCTACGAATATATGGTAAATAAATATCAAAATATCCCAAATCCCGCCAAAATGACACACTCTGCTCCCATTGGCTGTTACGTAATTCCGTCAACAACATAAATAAAATATATTAATTTCCCTCTTGTGCACACAAACGCACACACACACACACACTCTCTCTCTCTCTCTCTCTCTTCATGAAAACGACCGTAATTTGTGTTGTGAATCATTTTGTTCGGAAACATGGTGGTAAAATCTTGTGCACACAACCTGCTGTCACGGTTTTTTTTTTTTTATTGTAGCCATTACCATGGTGCGACTTTCGGAAAATATTTACACTATTTTTCGCCGCACAGCTCATACCCCAAACCATCGTCAACTCAAAAGATTATATATATTTATATATCCATATACATCACAATTTTGTGGACGCGATAACTGTCGCCATTTTTAACAAATCACTTCCAAACTAATACATAAAATCTAGTAGTCGAAAATCTCAGTCAAGTTTGTAAATGGACAATATCCGACTAAAGGGGTATAAATGGAAAGGATTTTTTAAAAAACAGGAAAATCGTTCTAACTCCCGTAATATGTAAAATATCACATCCGTTTGAACGTATTATAACTCGTAGGAGTAATACCAAAATATTTTGTCTGAACAAGTTTTTATAGGGCCAACCATAAATGCAAGGGGTTAAAAAAATTGTTGGAGAACAAAACAAATCAAATCTCCCTTCGTAGGGACAACATCGAATTTGTACATATTATGTATAAATCTTAAAATTGTTATCTAAAACTTTTGTCTGAAACAATTTTTGATTAGACGAACCATTGCTGCAACGGGTAAAAAAAATAGGAGTAGAATTTAAAAAATGCATAACTCCCTTTGTAGGTACACTATCAAATCCGTTCGAAATTTTTATAAATCTTTTACATTTTATTTAAAATTTTGTCTGAAACAATGTTTGATAGCACGAACTATTGTTGCAGGGTTGGAAAAAGAAGGCGAGGATATTTTTAAAAAAATTCATAATTTACTTACCTTGTACACTGTTAAATCCATTCTTTTTTATTGTTAAACCTTAAATTATTATCTATACTTTTCGTCTGAAATAATTTTTTATACAACCAATCATTACTGCAAGGGGTAGAAAAAACAATATTTGAAGGACAAAAATAAATCAAAACTCCCTTCGGAGGCACAACATCGTATTCATTCAGATATTTTGTAAATCTTATAATCTTTATCTAAATTTTATCTGCAACCATTTTAGATTAGACAAACCATTGCTGCAAGTGATTGTAAAATGAAGGGTAGAATTTAAAAATAAAAATCCTACCTTTCGTAGTAGGTACACTATCAAATCCGTTCGAATCGTTTGTATATCATTTAATTTTTACCTAAAACTTCTGTCTGAAACAACTTTTGATAATACATGTCATTACTGCAAAGGGTAGAAATAACAAGGATAGAAAGACAAAATCTAATTACTTTTTTTAATAGATATACTATCGAATACATTACAATTTATTGTAAAAAGCCTAAACTTCATCTAAAGATGAAACGAACTATTACCGTAAAAACAGGGGTAGAAATTTAAAAAAAAAAACTTTAAACTTCCTTAGTATCAAATTCGTTAAAATTTATTAATAACCATTTTTATGTGATCTAAAAATTTGTCCGAAAAAAAAATTATACGGCGACGTATTAGTGCAAGTGATCAAAAATAGCTTTTGAAGATCAAAAATAATTGCATGAATACCTCATCAGGAACAATATGAAATTCGTTAAGACATTCAATGCTGGAAAAATTAAGTTAAAAACATACAAAATATTTTCGCTTTTTGGAATATGAGAAAATGTTAAATCGATATGTTTCGAATATTGGTGAACATATAGGATGTTATGTAGGCTACATTAAGTTTTTTTAAAATGTTCCAGGAGTTTGTAGTTGTTTGCGAAATATTTCCAGAAAAAAATTGGTTCTTCGAAATATACTTACGCGCGTAGGCTGTGTCGAAAGGGAAATTATTTTTTTCGCTTGTGAAAATCCGGCTTACAACCCACTAACGCGACTATTGGTGCACGGCCACTTCTTGCACTGGTTCACAAGGTGAGCGTCTCACTGAGTGACGCGCTGCTGAGTCGCAGCAGTGAGTGACTCACCAAGTGAACCAGTGGGCAGTGAGTAGGGGCAGGCATTTATCACGAAAAAAAATTCTGAACGCCCATTAGGCTGAAATATTGTATGTCCGCGTCAACTGTTTATTCCTTGTGATTGGCGGCCGCCTGCAAGTGAAGACATTGCCTTATGTGACCGGGCCATTCATGACACGTTTTTGCTTCCGCGCTTAATTGCTGTGATTGGTGTTCCAAAGGTAGACGTGTACCTGAAAGAAGCCCCACCCAATCACGAAACACAAACGATACTTCAGTGTTTCAACTCTCAGCTAGCCTCGAAAAATATTTTCGGGAAAAATAAATGACATTAATGAGTAGAGACCGAAAATATTCGCGGATTTATTTCGCGGAGGACTACAATTCAAACAATTATACCTCGGCGATCCTTCTGCTATTGGCACACGGTTTATTTGGAAGATTCTCGGGCCGGTGAGAGACTCTGGACCGAAGAAGTGTCGAATCACGGACAACCCTGTCCAGACAACTCTCGAGTCAGCAGCCAATGAGCAGGTGATATTTGCTCACGTGTGTAGAGGATTGTGGAATCTGTCCTAGAGGTCACTGAAACCAAGAATTTTTCTGGTCCTAAATGGAAACCGGTGAAAATGACCCTAGTAATGTAAAAAAATATATATTGCATACTAGAAAAACTACCAAAGTTCTTTCTAATCTATTTTACTGTCGTGACGTAGGTACAGCTACGTATTTGCACAGGATAAAATTACGTCAGTTCTGGGTCTCCCATGTAAGGGCGGAGTCCCTGTAGGTACAAACCGAACACAAATTTATTATATACCTACTTTGCTTCACAAAACTATTCCTCAGGGCTCATAAATTTTCTGCTTCAGAATATTTTTAATTTTTTTCATGAAAAAATATTATTTTAAAAGAATGATGATTAAAAATTTTATTAACCTAAAAAAATGATTATTTTGTAATCTTTGATCTGGATGTTTCATATTTTGATTATCTTTTCTCATTATGATTGTTATCTTTTACTTAACAAAAATAGATAAATTTGCCGCACGTAACTTAAAAAATAGACTAGTAGAACTCGCATAAAAAATAGCATTAGTGAGAGCCATTCCCCCTGCAGTCTTTGTGAAAATAATAAAAATTGTAACACGGAGGATAAAAGGGCATGTACTAATGTCAGCGTAAGAAATTGTATTGGCGAACTTGTGATTTAGAAAGCGTAATATTTAAGTAAAATATTGCTTGCAATTTGTGAGAAAAACTCGTGACCAATAAATACAAGTAAATATTATGAAACAAAGAAAATAAACTTAAATAGGTGGGTTAAATAAGCTGTAATTTATGTTGCCCAAATAGAAACTTTAAAAAAAAAATAATTTCGAGCAGCAAGTAATTTGTGCGCTGTTAGAAATGACAGTAAATTTACGGACTTCTCAACGAAGAAATAACCTGAAGTAAAAGAAGAGATTTTCGAAGATCCAATTGTATAAACTACGCTGGATTTCGACTTTCGAGTTGTGTTTAATTGTAAACAAAGTAAACACAAGCGTGGAAGGGGAAAAA
The DNA here is from genome assembly GCF_032445375.1 of Bacillus rossius redtenbacheri. Taxonomy (NCBI): domain Eukaryota; kingdom Metazoa; phylum Arthropoda; class Insecta; order Phasmatodea; family Bacillidae; genus Bacillus; species Bacillus rossius. The sequence continues at coordinate 26,127,380 of NC_086335.1, read as the reverse complement.
AAGAATATTTTTGCTGCATATTGAAATGATTTTGTTGTTGTTATTATTATTATAAGATTATTATTGTTGATTCATGTTCAAAATAAGCCAACAATGTACCGCAAATTTGCGAATACAAACCATACATTTACGAAGATCCGTGGATGATTTGCAACCAGAGTTGTTCAATTGAAGGTGAAGATGTGCAACAGTGTGCGTTCATGCCCGTAACGCCGTGCCTTGTGCCCTTGTTGCTCCGCCCCTCCGGCGACCTCCCCGCGGTGCCCGAGTTACTTTATTAACAACCTCTTTGTTCCGCCCGCCGGGGAATTCCCGCCTCCCCCGCCCCCGCCCAATCTCACGCTCCCACGGATTGCACCTCGCGTCTCCATCGCCAACCTCGCGTTCTTGCAACACGTGTCAGCAAGGCTCAGCATATCATAGTTAATATAATTAATTTTTCATCAGAGTGGTTTGTGGTGATTACTAAAAAAAAAATGGTTCCTAATTATAAACTGTTCTACACTTTTCTGGGTATTATCAGCTCCTGGAAACATTCGCCCAAAGTTTGCAAGTAAAAGTTATTTTTTTTACTTTCAATTAAATACCTGTTACAGTTTAAAATTATTAATTTATTTTAAATATTTTAATTATGTATTTTTTGGTCAATTTTTTTAGTATTTGCTTTGGTTGAGTGAGAATTTCTTCTCAAAACTGAAGAAACTGTTGGCTACAACCCACAAGCCAAGCTACTTTTTAACTGTGTCCTTGGCAAATAATTCACCGACGTTTCGGTTTACATTGTAGTCGCCATCATCAGGGAGCAGTTGAGTAGGTAACTGCTCCCTGATGATGGCGACTGCAATGCCGACCGAAACGTCGGTGAATTATTTGCCAAGGACACGGCTACAACCCAGAAGTCAAGCTACTTCAGACAACGGCCGTGAAAGCCTGCGAACATTATTAAACTGTTAGGTAATTTGCTTGCCGAAGGTTGGTGCTCGGTTGTACTCGGCCGGTGGTAGCCGAACGAGGCCGAGGTTGGACAGGGGGAACCTCGGAGAGGACTGTTGGGGTAAAAGATTAGAGAAAGTTACAAATGGAGCATAAACACAGTTTGTAGGTATCTCTGCTGAAGCCAGGGGACGTAAGGGGGAAGCAGGTCGCCGCCATATTGTGACACGAAGAAAATCGCATTTTCTCATAAGTGATGTATGTATGGTGGTGGAAAAGTGCATGAATATTAAACAAATAAAGACTGTTGACTCGAGAAAAATGATTGTGTACAAGAGTATGTAGTAAACTACATTTATATGTACTATAAACAAATGGCCGCCATCTTATTACGTGAACAAACTGACCACAGTGCTCAGTGCTTATGCTCCATTTGTAACTTTCTGTAATCTCTGGTTGGGGTGACCGGCGCCGCGACTGGGTCGACGTCGCGGAGCTGAGGCGCTGGGCGAGTGTGCCCGTCACGTCGGCTGGACTTCTGCGCCGAACTGCAAGGAGCGTCGAGCTGACACCGAGAGTTAACCCCTCGCGGGGCTGAGTTTCTGAACACTTTGACTTTCAGACACGTTTCATTCGATATAAAACAGTTCAGCGATGTTGCGAGAGCCGTTAAAACATGGTACGAATTACCGAATAGTAATGTAATAGTTTTGACAATACTTTTAAGTCTCGCGTGGAGATATTGAGCTGTGTTCCCAGCGGAATTAAAAAAAAAAAAGCATTTTTTTAAGTAATTGTGGTTTAACTTTGGGTTTATTTTGAGGTGAGCGAATAGGAAATGAACTTGCATTTCGTGGTGAATGAAAGGCAAAACGAACTCATCAAACAGGACTGTGATTTAAAGAACGTTATAGTATTATATGTGTTTTAATAGTAATATGTGCCGAAAAGGAAACGTAAATTTTGAACGGCATAAACTTAATAATTTTTAAAAGTAGTATGGAAATTGGGCTCCTGCTACTGGTGCCGCTGCGTGGTGTGTAATGGCGGTGTCAGCTATCTTTGATTCTGTCGTCACAGTGGCAAACTTGGATGACCTTGACCTTTTTCCCGATGGTCATTTTGGATTTCACCATCTTGGAATCTGAAATTTTGAACTATGATGTCCCATCCGCAATTATTGTCATTTTTTAGAATTCTACGGAAGGAAATATAGGTTAAGGTAATAATAGTTATCAGTGGCTGGAATCAAAGGTAAGGTGAATAGTAATACGTATCAGTGGCTGAAAGGGAAGGTTATAATGCATATAAGCGGCTAAGAAGGTAGAAAAATCTACTTGAACGAGGCAGTTTTTTTTTTCGAGTGCCATACCTGTTTAAAATATGTTGGGCATTTGGGCCTAAGAGCTTGACAAGCGATACGTACATGCACATTCCAACGTCATCACGATGACTGATGTTTCAGGACAGTTGATGTGACCGGGTCCGTATCCAAGCAGGCACTGTTTGGCTTCGCAGGTCTTCGCCTGATATTTTACCCTGCAGTTCCTTACCAGCAAAGTGTTTTTCATCGAACTACGAAACCCAGCTCGCTAGACGCTTTGCCATCTCTGCAGTTAAATCTTTTGGCAATGAAAGGATTCTGTTCGGAATGATCTCGCCAGCCACCTGGAAAACCCACCCAGTGAAAGAAAGTAACCCAGGCAATCATCCAGCCTAACCCCGTGATTCAGGGAACTCAGCCGGTGCCGTACATCCTAAATATCCTGGGATCGATTTTTACATCACTTTTGAAGGAACGTTCATGTTTCTAAGGACAAGGTGCAATCTGTGATTGGCCCATGGTCTCCGACATACATTTGCGCACATAAATGGGACCTCATCTGTCAAATAGTGTTTCAAACCAATCGATGTTCTAGACCATGTCAAATTACACTGACTGATAACCATTTTACTGAATCAATTTCAAAAAAAAAATTTTACAGGTATTTGTTTTTAACTTTTAGAAATGACCTTTCTTTTAAACTGAAATACCTACAAGCAAATGATTTTATACAAGTTTTTCATTCTTAAAGATTTTAAATATATATGTAAACTCTTTTTTTTTCAACCTGAAATGATCTACTCCTTGTAGCCTTTGTGCTTTGGCTATCACATTTTTTTTATGAATGACTCTATAATAAATTAATTTTAATATGCTACTTTTATTTCAATTTAGCTGCTTTATTTCTTCAAGGTTTCATACCTTTCTCTGAGATTTATTTAATTTCATACTTCCTGTCATTAACATTTATTATTATTTTTATTGTTTGCATTTCACTAGTGATTTCGCAACAAAAAAAAACGAAGTTAATAAATAAGTAACGAACTTAACATTACTCTCGAACTTCGTTTTGTAATCTCTGTTACTGTTTTTATTACGTCCTCAGTAATTACTAGCTACATTTCCATTTCATCATTTGTGTTTTCCTTCAAGAGATGCATCCTCAGTTACTACATACGTCTCGTGTGTCTTCTTCGTAATTATATGGTTTCCTTATAAGGAATTTTCATTTTATTTCCGCTCCAACCAACGAAGAAATTATGTCCTAACGCTGCTTCCTTTCTGATTTTTTTTTCTTGCTAGTAAACAGTTCGTTATTTCTTCTCGTTAGATTTGATGTGAGCGTTACAGCCATAAACTTAAAACACAAAACTCTGGAATGTTAATCACGATGAGCAGATCTTGCGGTAAGATCGTGTCATTAAATTTGCCCTAAGGCATTAGAAACGCAAACGTAAATGTCTATGCGCATGGAAAACTTTACTTCATTTTGACAGTCGTTCAGGAGACAGAAATGATTTGATTTTGTAAATGGCTCTAACTTTCCATCTTTCTTCAGACGGACAGCAGTGATTCGAATGTACGCTTTTATGTCCCTTCTCCCTTGATGTTCACGACATTCACGACCGGTGAAACATGTTCGAAGGAAGTCACTTGCGAGACATCTATCCTCGCGGGATTCATCGCAATAGCGTGATAATCATATAGGCTCATTTCAGAAAACAGCTGCTGAGGTTCAGCATAAATGTGTATCTGTCCTTCTTACGACTTATGAGAAGAACTGAAACCACTGGCAAGCAAGTTATGTAAAAGCAAAAATGCAGCAAAACTTTCCGGCGCAAGCGTCAAAAAAAATTGCCTCCTTTTGTCAGCATTGCTTCTCCAACCACTCGTTATATGAACAAGACCAAGAGAGATGGCGTAGCGGTAATTAGTTGGACTGGAATTTGGAATTACTGAGGTCAGCGGCGGTACAGCCAACTTTATTCGTGTTTTACATATGGTTTCTCAAAGTCATTTCATAACATTACAACAGTATAACTGTTTTGTCATAAATAACCTACCGTGTTCGTATCATCCATAATTCCTGTTTAGGTTCAATGTTGGCTCCGCCTGTACAGCTGCCCCATCAGCTGATTCAGGCTTTTTCTGTGAGGGTTTATGTTTTAATTTTTATTTCTTTTTTGAATTCTTGAGTTTCTCCCATGAAAAACAGTGCAATGGCGTATGTCCAAAACTTTTCATTAAAGCGTAAAATTCGCAATTGCATTAATAATTTAAAGAACGCATTCTGGAATGGTTCCTCAATTACTTTAACTGTCATAGTTGAGAGCAGCCAACACTAATGACTTCGTTGTATGGCGAGACGTAATGTCCTGAAAAAAAATAAACAAAAATGTAAACTTGATGGACACTAACATTTCAGAAGCTAGAATAAATATTCAGCAGTATCTCTCAATCTCAGGCACATAGACATGAAGAGCATCACACATTCAATCCACAACCAAGTTTGTTCACATAAAAATGACTGCATCGCTATTTCGTCAAAAATACAATAAAAGAAAAAATTGTGAGCGCCAGTGATGTGTTTAAATAAGCTTATAATACGAAACTCGGACACGAAATTTAACGTAGAATTATTTTGAATAATTCTAAGCGTGACAAAAAATTAACTGATAAATAAAATAGTCACTTTTCAAATACCAAAATTTCTGGATGCGAATCACACACATACTTTCTGCGTCCGTTGCTATAATTTGCTGCCTGCATCGTAAACGTTGCTTGCCACCATCACTTACAGATTGAAGCTCGTAACAAACGGAAATTTTAAATTATTAGAAACGGCTACGATAAAACCTCGGCTTTGAACCTGATTTTCGACGTGTGATTTTATTAAAATACTGCACAATAAGTTAAAATACACTAAACAATTAATACTACAAATTTTCAGCACACTTTAGAAGTTACACTTCTATGGCCTTACTAAAATGTTAACTTGAAATATTTTAAAACACTTATAATTACATTAAGTATACGTTTGTATATTTGTTTTTGCTTAAACAACGACTGAAATCAGTTTGTTATTACTTCCTGCATACAAACCTTAACCTTGTTAAGCAGATTCGACATTATTATATTATTATAATGTTTTTAAAAAGTTTAAAAAATTATTTACAGTGACAAGATTCTAACCACCTCCCTTGAGATTACCTAGCGCGCGCTCTACTGTGCTACTAAGCCTTTTGAAAACTTGGAAGGAAAATATGTATTAGAAGAAATATAATGTCAGTTTTCTTAGGTGTTTTAAAACTTGAGATTACTTTTTACTATGACTATTTCAGTTTACCAAATATACTCCAGGGTAGTGTCGCTATCATAAAGTTTCATTTGGGACCGTTATAAGTTTGGTATGTCCCATAATGTTTACGAAAGTGACTATAAACGGGTTACGTTGCTACACGTGGGTCCGCCATATTTTTTGTGGTAAATTTCCGTTCATCGACTAGCGTTCAATTTTCACGAAAATACTCCTACCAAATAGCGTATACTGAGAGCTAAAGTGTTTATACATCAAAATTTGCTATTTTTACAACTCGTAAAACAGCTAAGAAACACAGGGTTTCCTAACACGTAACGTGAAGTAATGAGAGGCACAAATTAACTGCCCTTTCATTGGTACGCATTGACTTTCCAACATTCGTCTTTTATAAAATGAGAGAACAATTATTGAGCTTGATTATCAACAGCTCTAAACATTACCTAGGAAGCATTTTGGTCGCTTGGTTATTAATAAACCATAAATGCAAAAAAATTACCACGTTCATTAAAACAAAATTGAACGAGATAAAAAAAAGTGATCAGAAACAAAATACCTGAAATTTTTTAGCCTAACGTCTTTTCGATATTACGTTTATTAGAAACGGAAGCAAGAAGCTCCCATCAGAGATGTTTGGAGGAAGGAATTTTCGGATACCTGGTTAAGGAAACATAACCCACATTTTTCTGGCTTATTGTTGGGCAATATTGTAAAATATGAATGATGATGGCCAGGAAATGATCATAACTCGGGTTCTCTGGAATACGTGTCTTACCGATGGGCCACCTTTGCTGCGCCAAATTCATTTTGCTAGGTATAATTAAAATGGCGGTCACGTAGCCGAGGACAGAACACGAACGAGCGGGTCCTGAAGGCCCCATGCGGCAGAGTTGCACTTTTGGGCTCGCTCTTCAGAGAACCTGGTCTCCCATCCTGACGTTGGGTTATCCGCTCTTCCGGACTCACTCCAGGCAAGCGATGGGATGGTTGTCTGGGGATCTCAGGCTTTCGTGGCCAATGTCTGGAGTTGCCTGGCTTGGTCCCAGCCGCGTCGAAGGCGAAGATTTCGCCGACGTTCTGGTCGACATTGTCGGCGTCATCTTCAAGGTTAGCTACACTTGGAAATACTCCTGCCTTTGAATGCTCTCGCCTGCAGCTGTAGGTTGATCAGAGACTTCGATTCTTCCGTCTGGCTGCTTGGTTTGGCCAATCGGATTCTGGGTATCTGTGGATTGATTGGACTGCTGTCCAATCAGCGGCCTCTTCTCGTCTAGTTGGCTCTTCATCCTACAAAAGGCAGATCACGTCTGATTGACCATATAGCCAAGCCAACCATAAGAAAAAGAAAGGCTCTGATAGGCCTACAGCTGCAGCCAAACTGGAAACACTCCACTCTCAAGCGAGAGAATTTCAAGGCTGGGTAATTTCCAAGAACCTCAGTAGGTAGCCACTACCCTGATGATGGCGACTGCGATTGCAACCAAAAAGTCGGTGATATATTTGTTTTCGACGCAGCTAGACCCCAGAGATTATCATTGGCTGCTGCTGACCATTGGCGAATCCTTCTCCGGTAACCCTGTTCTGTGTATAGTTGTGCGTGTTGTATCTAACGAAGTAGTTATCAGGACGTAGATTCCTCTGAGTCAACCGCAGGTTAGTAGAATGGGTTACCTCCTCCCCAAACACTTACAGGTTGCATTGAAATGGCGTATCCATTTCCTTGTGGCTCTGGGGAAGACCGTGTCATCGGTGTTTAGTTTTGCCCTCGATGGGAGTCGTATGCCGTCAAATCCGGCACGTTAAAGGTTCAACCCCACGGGAAGCGCTGTTCAGTCGATAATGACCAGGCCGTCAACGAGACGTCGAGCTCCATTGCAACGGGATGAACGGCGGAGAGACGGCGGGGTTCGAGTCCGGGGTTGACGAGGCTGGGAGGATCCGAGAGGAGGAATGTGCCCGCGAGGCTGGAGGCGAGGCGTCTGTAGTGACCGGCGGGCAGGAGAGACGTCGCATTCGGCACGCCTTGGCGGGGCGGCGAAAGAAAATAAAAACAAAACAAACACAGCCGGGTAAAAGGGAGGAGAAGGGGAGAATGGGTCGGGGGAAAAGACCAGCTTTCTCTGTCGCGGCGACTTCTGCGAAGACGCGGGAAGGAGCTGATGGATCGTCGTCCTGCCCCTGCGGGTGTTTGCGCGCGCTCTCCGGGCGGTCACGCGCGGCGCGGGAACAATGATGACGATGACTCGGGCGCTTCAGGCACGTCCGCGGGCTTGCGACCTGAGGCGCCGGTCGTCGCCTGCAGCCCGTCGCTCTTTCCACCGTCAACACCACGCATCACCACTTTACTTCATTCGTCCGTCGGAGTATCATCCTAAATAAGTGCTGCCGGAGAACTGAAGATAAAGGTGCAAGGAAGAAGTAAATATCTTATACTAGGCACTTGATTAATATAGAGGATGTCCATTAAAGAATGTCCCCAATCCAATGGGATATTAAAACATTTTAATTTAGACTATTTACAACAATTCATACATCAAATTAAAGTTGAACTAACCTAGTTTTTTACTTTCCTCTTGGAGATTTACATAGATGTTTTTCGCTATTTACGTCGTATTTCATTAGTATTTCCTCGTGAAAAATCCAGAGTCGGGATTAAATTGTTTGAATGTGAGATTTAGGAACCACAATTTTATTATAGAAACCATCTGAACGACCTATACAAACACCACAGGTCTGTTTTCTGGTATCAACTGACTGCCGCGTCCAAAAACATAAGGTAAACCCTATCCGTCCGTCCCGTCAAAAGTTGAGAGCTTGCCAAGCTTTTGAAGGACTGGCGGATGGAAGGTTGTTGGCTGAATGTCACGTGACTGACGGAATGATGCCGGACGGAGGCGATCGGCTATTGTAATTTCGTCTTGAAGCTTCGCGGAAAGGAAAACACTCCCGCCCGTTCCAGGGAACGAACTGGCCTACCGTAGCCGGAATTTTGTTTCCAGATCGACATTTATAATCACCGCATAAGCTCTCGGTATCGAAAACGACCGTAATAAATATAACACAGTCACTACATTGTAATGCGTAGGTACGATAATTTGGCCATGATAGATTTGCGATTTTGCCGGAACATATCGAACGTCAATAATAAATTGTTTAAGGAAAAAAAAACACTATTTCAAAACTGCTCAAGATATCCGATTGGGGTCTGTTTACGAAAAGCATTTAATGATGCTCTGAGGGTGGATGAGTAGCCATGTTTTCGTATTTTGTTTTTAAACAGTATTTACAGAAGAATGAATATTGCTAAACCGCGTGTATTCAGAATAATTTCTAAACATGACAAACCCGGTACAGATTCTCAAAAATACTCAAGGGACTTGCGTTGCACCTTTGTCTTCATTTATCCACCATGTAATGTTATAGTTACCACTCATCTTCCATAGTGGCCCTATATACACGACGATAAGACTGCGCGCCAGTCCATTGTCTTGCGGTTAGAGGCGATACTGCACTATAAGCACAAGGGAACGCCACACTTATCATCCCGCCCCACTAACAAGTACACCCGTGACTTGGCTGGCCCCTTAAATAGGATTACCAAAAAAAACAGCACAATTGTATTCAAATAAAGTTAAATAAGCAGATCTATAGAAAAAATTATGCATATGTAGTAAACATTAATGAATGGCTGTGTGTTAAAATATAGCTATATTGATAAATGCGTAGAATATTCGCACGGAATGCTTGACTTATTATGTTTTGTAATCGAAATCAAAAATTGTAATCTTATTTCAGGAGCTATGAAGATATAATGATCGCCATCCCAGTAAAAGATATGTTGTACGTGTTTTTTTTTTCACATCTATCAGATTTCCACTCTTTGGGATAATAAATATAGCAATATCTTAAAAATGCAAATACCTTTCTTGCCACTAGATGGCAATCCCTGTGATACTGTGGGTGGCGACCTTTTCCCGCGCGTCTCAAGCCCGCGGAGAAATAATCGATCTTCACGGTTTCCTTAGGAGTTGTTTTTCTAATTTGTTCGCGTCGGCTGCGAGTGTACGCGTCCCGGTAAGCAGAGGTTAATTGTGGTCGCTGACGCAAACCCACTACCCCCCCTCCCCCCTCCGCCCAATCAGCGAGGTTTCACGGGTGGAGAAAGTGGCGGGCGGTCGAACGATGACAAATGGTTTGTCCTGATAGCGCGCGGCGAAGAGCGACAATGCCTCGTGGACGTGTGATGTGTGTGTGTGTGTGTGTGTGTGTGTGCTTTCACTCAGGGCCCGCCTCGCCCGTCTCGACGCCTTGTCTTGTCGTGGAGTTGCTGCTCCCCTGAAGCCCCCCGCACACGAGCAGTCGGACTCGCCAATCTCGGAACTGGCGGACTCGCGATCTGGGTGGCTTCCCTTCATGTCGGACTGCGGTCTCCCGGGCCCTCAGTCCGAACTGCCGTGTGTGTGTGTGTGTGCGGGAACAGCGTTCCGCCAGTCCAAACGGTCAGTCCATCAGCTGAGTGACCTTGTTTAAACTCTTTGTTTTATTTTTCCTCTAAAGTTTCGTCCATGTTCTACGATGAAACGATTCTTCCAATAGCAACGGCAACCGCAAGACTGACAGAATGTGGGGAAGGCTTCAGTTCAGTCCATACTGTCGGTTGGGCCTGAGAAGTCCAAACACGTTGGGGGGGGGGGGGCCTTTAAGATATTACTTTAGTTTTGTCATCACTTCCATGGATAGCGTGTCTCACGCTTAGTTTGCACCCACTGTTGTGAGTTTGATACTACCCATCTTGTTAACATTACAAATCTAATTTCGTTATTTATTATTTTATGTTTTTATTATTCTCTAATTATTATATTATTATATTTTTTAATTTATCTATTTTTTATTTTTCTAATTCCATCAAATAGTTTCTATTGACAGCATACATTAATGTTATCATTTTGTTAGAAATGAAGTTATAATTTTTAAAGAAATGATACTAATAATTTAATTCTAAACTTTGTTATTATTTTAAGGGTGGAACTATTTGTAGCAGCCAGTCACTATTAGTTACAAGGTATTCCATTAAATTATGCGCTATGCTCAGACAGAGTCAGAATTATAATATTAAATAGTAAAAAAATATTTTTGACAAAAATAGTTTAAACCTAAATGGCGTATTTAAGTTGTCTCCTTAGAAATAAAAAAATAATGTTATCCTATGATGGTCCTGATGAAATATGTAGAACAATAAAATGTATTTACGAAATTCTCGTTCCAAATTTTCATTTACAAAATATGTATAATGTTTCAAATGCATTTTAAAAATGTTCTATACAATACCAGCAGAACCCGACAGACTTTGTTCTGCCAGTGTTTATTTATTTACTTCTATAAATCTTAAATGGATGGTTTGTATGTAATCTACAATTTATAAAGCGTTTGAAATGGTTTCCATTTTAAACTCATGAAATCCTAATCCCAGTCACAATCACTATTTATTGGTATTGAGAATTAAGGATAGTAAAAATCACACTTTATCAATTTTCATGGAAATCGTTTGAACTGTTTAGAAGTTGATGCGCTGCAGCGCCATCTAGTGGCGAGTTATAGCAAAATGAATAGCATAAAAACCTTCTCCACGAGAAACTACTCAGTGGTACTAAATTTCATGTTAATCGGTCAAACGTTGTCGGAGTTTATCAACGTCATAATTACCAACATCCAATTATATATATGACAGGTCACGATGAAATTTGGCACAGTGAAGAGTTTTTACCACGCTTTTGTTAGCTTCACTTGTATGTATGAATGAATGGACTATGTAATAAAATCTATCCATTCAATTTTTACCCACTTTTTGGCGTCCGAATGTGTTGAAATTTTGCATAAATTTTAAGAACCTCTGGCAATACAATATTTTTATAACTTGAGACCTTAGTGTTAAGGGGTAATGGGGAGTCAGAATGTCAAATAAACCTAATGCAATGGGTAATAACCATGCTTTTTATGTATCCATGAGGTCGGGGCATGGGAGGAATTTGCCCCGGGGTCAACTGTGCCCCTAGGGGGAGGGGATTAAAGACCCAACATTTTGAAAATTATAAAAATAAAAGCTTTTTCAACTTGGAGTTTTTCTGATCCAGAAGGTCGAGTCATGGTGGAAAATGTGCCAGGGGAGGTGTTAAAGCCCTCAAATCTTTAACGTTCCCGTGACCCGCCTTGGAAGCTGATAATAACAGTGCTAATGACAGAAATCGTGCATTGGAAAAAAGAGCTTAAATGTCCATTAAAACGCACACTGCAAACTAAGCATGAAACAAACCGTACCTGAAACTAGAATGTGCCAGTCCTTAGGGCCTCATCACAAATGAATTGATTCCATGTTCTGTTTGATGTGAAAGGCCTTTTCATGGACAGCGTGCAGGGGACAAATATCATTTTTTTATTTTTTTTTCGTCAACTGAAAATTATGAAATCACTATTCAAAATTGGGATTCCTTAGTCACTTTTTAAAAAAAAAATACGTTAACTAAAACAAAAAATACTCGACGAAAAAATTCAGTGTTTAAAACCTATTTTCACCGGAAAGCAAAGCATTGATCACACTTGTCCAGAAACCAATACCCATGCCATTGTGGGTCTGACATACATAATATCATCCAAGCCATGTGACTTTGTTAAATAAAATAGCTTTATCGAGACCGCTGCAGCTTTAAACGTTGAATTAAATGTCAGAAACACTACCCAAGGGATTTTCCTTGCACTTCGTTACATAATTTCCAGAAATGTAAATACAAGAGCTCCTCTTAGTTTCCCACGGCAGCCGGTAACGCGAGTAAAATACAGAACACCAGCGCACTCAAGTTGCGGCCGCGAATCCGTATTTGTGGGAGAGGGGGTGGAAATACTGGGGGTGAGGTGGTGAAGAATACTTCCTAGTTGAATAGAGAATCCAAAATTGGAAAAAAAAAAAAATGTAAGAGCACTTTAAAAGCTTTTCCATTTTCCATTTTCTTAAGGTCAGGTTTGGCCTGTAGTAATTTTTTTTTGTTAACTTGCGCATACAGACAAAGAGCACTTCATGTGTCTACCGGTGCTTTGTTTGTTCCCTTAGAGATATTTCCAAGTAGATGAGCACCTTAAGTAGACGACCTCGGTGGACGGTGGAAATGACTTTGGTAGGTGAGAATTGACGATAAGGACAACCTTCATGCATGCATTACATGCAGTTCTTAAGTTACAACTTTTATGTCAGTTAACATGTAGCCGCGAAAGAAATTCCTTGCACTGTTAAAGGTATGTGTGTTAGCATCATTTTTTTCTTAGCATACCAATGACAATAAGGGTGGAGGTCATGTTTAGCTGACAGTCCAAATATATATTTTGCATTGCTTTGAAAATGCCTTATAAGAGTTGATAATATAAATAAAATTAATGTATATTCAATTATAAAAATTTTTTGGGTTATTTTCATGGTGTTTTTTTAATAATAGCCATTGACGAACACAAGTATGCCAGAAAAGATTGTATAGAACTTTATAAACCCGCTTTTTTTAAAAGCAAGGCTACTCTGCAAAATTTATTAATAGAAGAGTTTTTAATAGGCAGACGTGATAAGTTAAAATTACGTGAATTTAATAACTGATGAAAAATGCATTTCCAGAAGTATTGAAATTTTGAGGGAAATTAGGTTAATTTAGCAAACTAACCTGGCTTGCCAGTAGCAGAGCATTCTCAACCATTGCCATATCACTGTCATATAACAAACTACCCAGGTGCTGACATCTAGCGCCAGTTCAAACAATAGGGATGAGTTTACCTCATAGTAGAAAAATAAGCAGATAATCGGTTTCCTAGGAAATCCACGGCCGATCAGTGAAGGAGAAACATATGTAAAAACAAGTCTGTCTTTTATTTTTTCACTTCTATACACTTGTTTGTTCTGCAGCGTTAGAAATACGATAAGACTTCTGTAACCAGATAATATTGCAGCGTAATTACACTTCTGAGGATAGTATTATTTTCAAACATTAGATTTGATGAAAAATATATCAAATAGTTATTTCTTTTAAAAATTTGCTACTGAGTGTTGACGAATTAAAAATGATTTTTTTGTTTTTTTGTTTTTTAAGGGCAATGAATTATTTTCGTTTTCATTATTATGAATAAAACTCCCTATGTAAGAGAAAAAATGGCTGACCAACGACATCACGTAATTAATTTTATAAATGATATCAACCCCAAAACTTATTATTAATTAATATATAGGTTCTGTACTATTTAACAAAGAAGTATAATGTTGCAGTCGTTAGTCAAGCAGTATTTCTGACAGAATGGAGCGCTTAAAAATATCTCCGAGCAATAAACGTGGGAATGGCCTACCAATGATCCTGTAATATCGAAGAGTAAGGAGGAGCTATGTGAAAGTGGTAAAGGTGGAGGTCGTTGCTTTTCTTCAAGAATAACGAGAGGTCAACGATCGTTAGTGTGCCTGGAATTCTTACCTTTGCACCCGAGAGAGCCGACCGGTAGGATCCAAAGATGGCCGCCAATCCAATCAAGTTTCCGTTAAATCTTCCTCTTGGCCCCTGCCCCCCCCCCCTCTACATTTTTACAAAAAACGTTCTGCGTCTAGCGTCCATTCTTTTCGTCCATCCTCGGCTACCGGGAACAGTCAACTGCCTAGTCAGTTGAACCGAACAAGCCACAGTGGTTCTAAAATGCTCGTCACCAAGACACGCCTTAAAATATTTCATTTCATGATGTAGGATTTATTTAATGATTTACACCAACACTACAATAATAGATAGTCCTACGTTAGAAGAACTTTAGTCATATCAAAGATATAATTTTCTGCAAAATATAAATGTAGAAAGAAAATATAAATTTTATAGTTCAGTTCCGAATCCATACGAAAAGAAACAAAAATAAAATGGATAAACGTTCATAATTAATTTAACTGACTCATTAGTAATGTCCAGATATATCCGCAATATTTTCGCACACCTGCATGTGTCTTCACATTTCTGGATACTACAGTATGAACTGATGAAATATATACTTATTAAAGACGTTTATTTTTGCACTTAACAATAGTGTTTATTATACACATAATCAGACCAAATATTCTTACCCTATAAGTTGTGATAGACCCAAAAATAACCATCCCATACTCCATAGAAATAATATGAAGTAAATTAAAACATAAATGTTGTGTGTGTCGCTGGTGCACTTCTATCCGCGTCAAATGATGGGTAAAACTTAGTTCGACCAATTTACAAGACCCTAAATTTAAAAAAAAAAAAAAAAAAAAAACCTACCCGATAATTCATAAACGTGGTTTATTTACTCAACATTTATCAGGGTCCACGTGTAGGTAAGATAGTATTCAAACTGGCAGCTGAATATCGACAAGACGTTTTACATTTTGACACTTTACCGGCTGAGAGAAATCAGTTGACGTCAGTTCAAAAGTGCTGGGACTGTCTGGAGTGTACTGTAGCCCACAAACCTAACACCCAGGGACCCACTTCACAAAGTTACAGGTTTGTAACTAACAAGTCAAATTTTACAAGTTTGTTTAAATAAACAGTTGCAAGTGTTTCACAGAATCCACTGTCTTAGAGATATTTTTTGATCAGGTTCTCCCCATACTGATTTAAAATAAATTAAAAAAAAAAAAATTTCGGCAGAGCTTTCGGGTGTAGGTACATTTCCAAGTGCCCATTTCTTCTGAGAGTGTTCTTGAAACTTGTATAAACATTTAGAATATTCGAATAACATAATGTACATGATATCCTATATGTTCTCCAATATTCCAAAACGGTCGCCAAACTTTTTTTTATATTCCATTAAGTGAAAATGTTTAAAATATTTTGTACTCAGTGTATCTAGCATTAAATAGCTCAGAAATAATTTCATATTATGCCTATTAAGGTAGTTATGAATTTTGTTACCTTTTAACACTAATTTTCACCCTTGGACTAATACGTGATTGAATAAAAATATGCTTTTTCCTAGGATTAAATTTATATTAAAATATTTTAAAATAAATTCAAACAAATTTGATGATAAAATCTTTGAAATTGGTTTAATATTCAACAACTATTTTTTGCGTTAGTTGGTTTTTTCCATTATAAATAGTTTTATTCAAAAGTATTAGATTAGTATTTAGAAGTTATACAATAATTTATAACGGATTTGATAATACACCAACCAAAAAGTTATAATTTTTTATTTCAATCCAGGAAATAATGGTTGGTTACATAAATATTTACTCTAAGACTAACGTTTTAGACATTATTTAAAATGTTTAAAATAAATAAGAATGGATTAGATAGTGTTCGATAGTCGATTGCCATCTTGCTTCTCTTGTCATCCGATAGAACACGTGACAAATCCAGATCGTGAGGTACCTTACTATCAGACATCGTGTGAAAAAAAAAATCATTAGCCACCATCTTGGAAAATTTTAAATATGTACCAAAAGTTCTGAAAAAATTCTAGAAATTAATATCTAGACAGTTATAAAATATATTTACCGGGTTACTTCTCATGTTCATTCAATCATTATGAGCCGCTCGCATATGGATACATCTTAAGTATCACCCAAAGAATTCAGAAAAATTATCAATTTTCGTAAAACATTACTTCATCTACTTAATAATTTTATCTATTGAATTTATTGGTTCAAATCGTGATCGGTGTAAAAATTATTTTTTTGTTTTAAAATACTTGTTAAAATTATTTCATTAACTATGGCCTTACTTAATCAAATATACCCCTACCGTAAAAACCTAACACCCCAAGTGCCACGCTTGAAGAAATAATGTACAAACCAATATTAACATACCAGACAATTTAAGACAATTAACACGCATTGGTACCAAAATCTTATTGCAGTAGTTCTTACTGTAGCCACTTGTGTGTAATGATAGTGTTACGCATTCAGAAAAATATATTTTATTACAGAGTGCAATATTTGTTTAAATTGAAGCTGCTGATATCACATAGAGTATATTCATCGATGCTGCCATGTCAGCATATTTGTTAGATTTATAATGTGGGGGAGAACTGGGTTCGTACGGGATAGTCCAATTAAGTTATATTACAGTTTTATTGATTACTAATATTTACCTCACTAATAAATAATATTACTTAAAAATGCCCAATCACCAATTACTCGCACTTGAAAATGTTTATTCTCAAATCACTCAATGTCTGCCATGTTCAGCAGTTCACACTCCTCACTGGAGCTAGTTTTTCGCCTTCTTAACTCGTGACTGTCCACACACACACACAGTCTCGCGCCACTCAGTCACCGCACTCTCACGATCCAGTCGAACTTCTCGTCGCGCCACTCTCAGGGGGAGGTCTCTCACCCTCTTAGCCGATGTCGCTCTTCCCTTCGCTCGGAATCCACTCGGCACTCGCGCGGCACTCACCGTCGTGAGACTCTGTCACCAAACAGTCGTGGAGGCCGGCGTCGCTGCTTAAGTAGTAGTGGGTCGTCTTTCCAGAACCAACGAGAGTGGCTGGGACGAGTCCCATTATCCCGGGCCGACCCGACGTCCGAACAGTCAAGAAGGGCGGCGTCAATTCACGCCACTCCACGCGGTGGTCTGCGGAATTTCCAAGGCCGCTCAGCGATAGATAACGGCGCCGAGGCATGACGTAACGCGGGGAGCGGAGGGGGGAGGGTGTAGCGAAGACCCTTGTAATCCGGCCAGGCGCGCGTGGCCTGACGTAAGGCCTTGCAGGGCCGCCAGCCAGCTCCGAACCTGCCGCGTGTCGCGGTCCTCGCGTTCGTAACAATATTTAATGAGGTTCCGTCTCCAAACGACAACGCATCGTTCAAGTCAATGCAGCTGTTGCCGTCGAGGTCGCATCTACCAATAGGGGTTGTCTTTGTCGTTGGTGCTGTAGGCGATGTTTCTGACTGCAGAAGAATCTTAAAATTGAGATGGTATGTATTCCACCGAATGTCTCAGTCGCCGATGTTAGTGAATCGACCCAATTGATCTTCTTGCTCTTGGCGATGTCCACCAAGTTTAAGCCCGCCGTTAATCGAACAACACTCGTCTTGGTCAGGGTATGTTTGACCTGACCACATTTTGTTTATTCATAATAAAAAAAACTTTGTTTTGGATGATATGTTATCACCAATGAATTATTAAAAAATCATCAGTACAAGTTATGATAGATTAAGACAAAACCATTCTATACACATGTGCCTTACTCGGGACTCGAACACGAAAGTCCTCACACCGGAAGTCATGTGACCACAGCGGCCCTTCCTTCGCCCTTTGTTGTTACGACCAACAGCAAGCCGTTCCTGGAGTCTAGTGTTGCTTTCCTAAAGACATATTTAGGAGAGTCAACTACATTTGAGTTGTTATCCTAAGAATAAGCATCATGGTTTGGGTTTTTAAAGTTATTTGTATTTCGTAACATGATATTTGTAACCACAAGACACAAAATATGTTTCTGTGTTCGAGCCAGAGTGTGGCCACTTTTGCATGATTATACATGGTGTGTGAAGCCGTTATTTCTTCAGTTAATTGTTGCGCCATATTGGTTGGACGCCAAAAACATTGGCTTAAGTGTGGGGTTTGCATTGTGGACACGGTTTTGAAAGTACTGTTTTTAACGACGGAGATTCTAATTCATACTTACTAACCATCATCAGACGCTATCAAGCACAGTTTCAGCTGTGTCTTTGGCGGAACAATATGGCGAAGTTAAGAAGTGACTTCAACTTCGTCAGAACATTCCATCTCCTGACAATCCCTAACTCCATGGTTCGCGCGGCAACTGTTTCGTGAGAGTATAATTCTAACCATGGAGTTATGAACAGTCACGAAGTGGCATGCTATGACGTAGCTGATGTCACATTTATTACCTCGCAATCACCACAATTTTACGCCTGAAATGTTGCGAAGATTATGCTTAGCCACGTCTGATAAAGTTTAGTAAGTATAACTTTAAATGTCCATCGTTAAACACGAACACTTAAATAAATAAAAGTTACATAAAACTGTTTCCACACAGAGAACACTACACTTCTGCCAACATTTTGGGCGTTGAACCAACATGACGCAGACCACGAACTGAAAAAAACAAAAGGGCTTCACGTGGCCACCTCCTGATTCTAAATTTCTGTACGAGAAGCTTAAAACAATTCAACCAAGTATTGCGGAATCGCTATTGGGCCTTTGTTACAACATCCGGGCGGTACACGTGTGTCCACATGATAACAACGGACAGATTACCCCAAGGACGTTTTCACTTTTCTCTCGGAGGGCGTGTCTTTGTACTCGTTTTCGTGCACATAAGAATGGCACTTGTGAGGTTTCCACAGTAAGTGTTACTAAACACTGGTTCGTTGAACTGTCTTTATTAGAAAAACTACTGCCAGTATAACAATATCTTCTGGTAACGAAACTGTGATCGAATAAGTCAAATCAAATATTTGTGTGTGACTTAGCCCATGGATATAAACTTATTATTTTTTTAGTATGTACACTCCCACATTTGAGTAGTCTGTCATAAAGTTCTGATAGTTAGCTTAAAAGCGTTTTTAAAACGGTTATATGTTTCCAAATTTAGTGTTACTCAATTTTTTTAATCCGTTATGCACAGTTAATTTGCAACTTGTTCTATGATCAAAGTCTTGCTACTTGACTGTAATTCATTCAGCTGTTTTTTTTTCCTGTTATGGTGCATATGTATTTTTTTTTTTTGTTTATTTTCATTTTTAAGCTTGGAAAACTATAGAATACCCTGTAAAGACTGATTGCTACAAGATTTAACGTTTGCATTCTTTTTCGGTATGATGTACTTCAATTGAAATAGTTGTTATTTTTGTTTGTAAATTATTTATTATTTGCAATGAATTAGATTATTTCGGTGGAAATCAAACAATTATATTTACTGCTTTGTTTTTTTTTTTCTACTTTAAAATTTACCCCGGCCTATATACGAGGTGTGTTCAAAACGTAACGGGAATTTTGTAATTTCGCGGGTTGTATTAGTTCGTTTTGCGTTTTTCGTTGTTGTGTTGGTGAACATATCTGTAAAGTATCTGTTCATTGTTATTCATAATGATTTTCAGTTTGTTGTTAGCTGGCAAAAAGGTTAAAATGTGTTTTGGTACCATCGGTGATAGAGTTAAATTATTTTTTTACGAAAAGTACTAGATAATTTGCATTAAATGATGTTAAAATAATGGAGCAAAGTGTAGCAATGTTTTAAAAATTTGAACTATGGTTTTTCCAAAAGGAACACTCAGCTTCAGACGAGGGCTCAGCCAGTCCGAGATGCACACGCAAGTCACGCGCCAGCAAGTCAGGCTACCCGCAGAACACCAGTGCGCCGCGGGAAGTCGCATATCAGGCGTCCTGCCTCCTGCACTCGTAGTACAAATGTTTTCCTTACTTATTGAATATTTTACGGTAGTCATTATAGTCTTGTTTTGAGAAGGTTTAGATTTTTTATTTGGCATTAATTCTTTAAGATGATATTGAGACATTAACCATGCCATCACATTTATTAAAATTTTAGTGGTTTTAATATCAAGTAATCGAACTTCAACTATTCATTGAATTTCTTGCAATTGCTCTTAATCAGTACATCACAAAATATCTTCTGTATGCTCACTACATTTCCGAAGGGCACAATGTCTAAGAGTTAAATAGATTAACATTATACTAGTAGACCAAATAACGTTGTGCAATTCGAAAGCAGGTCCTTTACATACACTTAAATAAAGTATGCCTAGGTCACGCCAATCTGAGAACTCTATTTTTTTATGTGTCTATTTATTTGCAATCTTTATTTGTGGTTGAGTAAGTATGGTTTTATTAGGTCATGCGCTTTACCTCGGATCTCTTAATCACAACTTATCAAGTAATATTTTATGACTTACGAAATCGGAAGCTCTAGACAAAATGTCTAGAACTTTACTGCTTAAATTTAATATTGCAGTTAGTACTGTAATTTTACCAAGAAGCACATATTACTTTTACTTATTACTTGTATTCGTTGGCAGTTAATTATTGGTGCAATTAAGGGACTTTTAATTTACTTAATGTGGTTATTGCTGATTAAAATAATGTAAGAGATTAAAAACATACACAATAAATCCTAAAAGTTAATCGATAATCACATATTCACAATTACCGAATGTGTGCCAGATACACCAAATTTCATCAAGAGGAGGGGGGTACAAAGCCATTTTTCTCACTGTTTGCTCTCTATTTTTTTCTTTTGTTGGTGATTTTTTTTTTTTTGCTTTTGCGGGGAGGGATATGTAATCACATATTTAAGTCATACACAGGAAAACTACGACATTTGAGCGGTAACCATAACATTACTTGGCGCAGAAATTAATATTGAGGTATAATGCTAGTCCCTTTAGTGCCTTGAAGAATCTGTACCAAATATTTAATACCTACAAATGATCCTGAAAACTCGCGTTTTGACCATTTTCACTCGTAAAAAAAAGAGTTTAAAAACTAACACGGGAACGTTGGTAACTGCTCATTCGCTCATTCTTAAACACTTTTCGTAAACAGACACCAATCTGATATCTCGAGTAGTTTTGAAATCGCGTAGATTTCCTGAAGCTACGCACATCTTAAGCTTTTTGAAATCCCAGTTTTCCCTGTGCCCGTTGGAAACTTGGCCTGCGAGAAAGTTATGGGGAAATGTGTCTGTTTTGCAAACTCTTTTGTGGTTTGATTATCTTCCTTTTTTGCGCAACGACCAGTTTGGAAACCAGTAACGAGCATGTGTCGCCCCCCGCCTGAGATAGGATCAGCGCGCAAGAAGACGAGAGAAAGCTGGGGACGTGGGTTCTGTCTGTGCTGCGAGTTCTGCGCGCGCAGAGTAATCAGGTAACAATCGAGATGCGACCCGGGGGGGGGGGAGCGGACATCGAACCTGCATCAAGGAACACGCGGGTTCGAACCCCGATTCTCCCAGCTCGGTGGTGGCTTACCGTGGTCTCCCTAAATGACACGGAAAAAAAATGCTGATATTGGATTTGCCATAGGTCGTGGAAGATTACTGCCCGAACTTACTCTGAATACATCTCATGTATGCATCCGCCCTTACGTGTCTCATTAACGAGAAGTGTAAACCAAATTTTAAATATGAAAATATACACTATTAATTGAAGTTGTTCTTCCATGTGTATGAAAGTTTAAATTATGAAAACAATTAAAAATCATATTTTCAAATAATCAATAATATAAGGGGGTTAAAATAGTTTTTATTTATTATTCGAACATATAATTATTTTAAAAATATATATTTTTACTTTGTTGAAATAGCTAAAAAATAAAATTATGTATTTTCAATTAAATATTATTTTTTACTGCTAATATTAGATGGTTTTTTCACTGCTAGCACTGATATAACACATAGAACACACATAACTATGCACAAGTGCTTAAGGAGGCGCCTCCAAGCTAACAGCGGACTGCAGTCCACTCGATAGCGACTCGGTGCTCATAAACATGAGTCCGGAGTGATGGAAGCGAACCATCGATGAGCGCGACGCGTCAGTCATCACGACCACTGAACACCCCGCAGCACCCCTTCTGGTGAACCTAGGACACTGCACTAGCATTCAGTTCCTTTGCGGAGAACCATGTGACGGTAAATCATGGGCGAACATCTGTAGGATTTCCCGGGTGGGGATAACGTTTATCATTCTCACTTCACCGTTACGATTTTTTTTTAGCGCAACCTGGCTCCCTCAGAGAGTTTTTTTTTCCTCGCTCTTTTCCACCCCTCGGGAAATACTTACGTTGAATGTAATGGCATTTTTGTACATTATTCCAGGTTTGTTTGATTTTATACTTATATTTCATTGTAAATTGTTTGTAGTTTTAATATTTCACTTTTTGTATATAATTTTTTCATATATTCTAAAATCTACAACATATAAAATCTACGATACTATTTATAAATACACCATTAATGTAATTTATTCGTGTATTAATCGGGTTTTATTCATGTATTTGTTTTAGAAGTGATTTTTATCTATTATTTATTATATTTATTTTAATAGTATTCATTTTGTAAATTGTTGTCTGATAGCTTGGATACCCGATTCTGATCTTCACAGTTGTTATCTTCCTCATTTACCTTACATGTTTGTATTGTCGGTCTGTTTGTTTTATATTTGTATTGTGCCAACCTAAGTTGGTTTAAGTCTGTTGGTTTGCACTTGATAAAAATATTAATATAAATAAGCATTGCGAATTACTTTTTGACTGTAAATGTTTGCACCTGATACATCTACTATTCGTAAAATGATCAGGTCATTGTTAATAATTAAAATTTTTACCCTACTAATACGTCAAGGTGACTTATTATAAATATTACAAAAACTTAAAAATAACGTAAGGTCTATTGTACTATAGATATTCTAAAACTCTGAATTATTTGTTTGAAAAATGATTTAAAATTTGGAAATAGTAACTTAATAATATGCTGGTTAAGAATTTTAAGAATTATTAAAGCTATATAATACCTATATTTCTGTGTCCCCTCGCCAAAAAAACTGCAAACAATCTTTAATTCTTTAAAACAATTTATGGATTATTTCCCTAAAAAAAATAGGTACATCAAAATAAAATCCTGCGTAACAATTGAATCCGAGACTTAATCTCGAGGCCTGTCCTTTGAAAGCCGACGATGAAGCAAATGCCATCCTGGTCAGGATTGCCCACGCCGCCCCTAGGTTTATCCAGCCGGTGAATATACATGCTGTTTCTAAGCCCTTCGCCCAATTTTAAATAAACATAAAAGTGAACTCATGCTGTAAAAGGGTTTTCGTGTACAAATCGACATGTAGCTTCCCACCCGGGGCAGGGTCCGCATGGATGGAATGGGGCTGACACTCACAGGAGCCGGCTGCCCCACCGCTCCGGCCAGCCTGAGGAATTCATGAGGTGGGGGAGACGGGAGTACCTCGAGAGAACCTCACCGAGAATCGAACCCAGATCGCCTTGGTAGGAGGTGAATGCTCTAAACACTTTTTTTTAAAGATGGGTGGCACATCGGCAATTTTGGATAGTCACCAGTGTGCCAATTATATTCCCCACCGCGAGTCATTGTGAAATTGTAGTTGTGGTTGTTGGTGTATTAAGACAACACAAATTACATATATGTCTGACCCGGGATTCGAACCCATAACCCCCACACCGTAGCCCGGTGCGTTGCTGACTACGCTACGGAGGTCGGCCCCACTCGACCACTGCACCTCTCAAGAGTTCTCGCGTTGCAAGCGCCGATTCGAACTCACATCTGTGAACACCGAGTTGGTGGTTCGGAGTCAAACCTGAAGTTGGATGTCTCGCTGCCTCGAGTCCCTTTGCGAAACTGAGTGAAGTAACACCCTGTCTGTCCCTTTGCATCATGACATGCAGCTTACAGTACGCCGTGCGCGTTTGCGTATCTTATGAATTTACAGGCTGTAGGACAGTTCTTGGCGCCTGGTGATATGCAAGTGGTTTGTAGGCGCACGTATTGAGAGCTGTGTGCACCTTAAAAGTTTGTTGTGTTTGTTACGTAGGGTTTTCACGTCATGCGATGATTCGAAAGGGCGTAAGGCGACGGCGCCTCCAAGATTAAAGTATGTACCGACTTGGTGCTCGTGAATCTGAGTCATGGGTGTTGGAATCGAACCCACGAACCTTGGCCAAAGTAACTACGTTTTTTTCTGACAGCTATTCAATGGACCGGTCTGGTAAGAGGTGTTTTTGTGTTACTGATGTGGGATCGAAAGTGCAAGCTCGCTGGAGCTTCTAGCGCCGTATCACTTCTTAGTGGAAGGCTTTGGACTGGTACGCTGTTTTCCCATCGTGCAAAGAGTAACCATGTATGAAACTTGAACGGTAACCATAACATTAAATTAAACATCTTTTTCAGATGTTTCAGACCTGTAAATCGATATGATAACACTCTCCTAGAAATACAGATTAAAAAAGTAATACGGAAACAGAACTACTAATACACCACAACGTATACCTAAATGATTTTTGCAATCCTGATTCATTCTGATATCTTGAGAAGTTTTCAAACCACTCAGTCTATTTTTTTCTGAAACTGGGCCCTTAAAAATACGGGCCGACTGTTCCGGACATTAGTTGATTAGTTATCCAACCGTCTGTGGATTTCCCGTTCTGGTGCGAAGCTGAGAACCGTCCTGTTGTACGGACGAACTTGTGGGAAGCCAGCCAAGCCACGGTTAAACATCCTGCAGCTGAGAGAGTGCAAGGATCGACTCGAGAGCCTCAGCCAATCAGCCGGCGCTATGCTGCGAGCATCAAAGGAACCGCCTCGCCAACCCGCTTCGTTGCTTGCCTGCGGCCCGCCGCTCGTAAAGAGAGGACGTCGAAGATAGTGGATGCGAGCCTTCGAACGTAGGACAACGACATCAATATTGAGGCAGGTCGAGGTGTCTTACCGGCTGGGCCGACACTGTGCGAAGCTCCGCCAGGAAATACATGTAAATTTTTTTGTCAAGAATACGCTCAAGATATTTTTTTTAATGTGTAGGATAACGATTGCCCGCCTACATGGCCACACATACAGTTTTCAGAGCTTCATAAGAAAAAAACAGGATTTTGATAACACCTCAAAATATCCAAGTGGTTTCTGTTTACGAAAAACATTTAAGGATAAGTTGAGGGCGTATGAGTAATTCTGTTTCCAGATTTTGTTTTAAAAATTTAATTTTAGGAGAGGGGATAAAGGCTAAAAATCGTGTTTTCGTAATCATTTTATGGACATGAAACATCCGGTACAGATTCTTGAAGGTAATCAACCTTCATTTTCATTGCGCTGCCTAGTAACTTTATTGTTACCGCTCATATATATCATAGTTGTCCTATGCACGACGAGAAGACAGCGCTCCAGTACACAGTCCAGAGCTGGGGGCGATACCACCCTAGAAGTAAGCACCAGCGAGCGTCGCACTTAACATCCCACCCCACTTACACAAACAACCCTCTATTGACGTTCTTACACCTCTCAGAAATATAATTTTTTTTATTCGAATTTACTTATTGGACAAATAAGAGTCGATGTATTCTCAATTGTTTGTAGATGCGAAAATATGTGATTCTCAAAATTAAACATTCGCAGGAGATTGCACAGCATCTTCGTCTTCGTCACCCTGCCAGAAAATTATAGGTTCGCCGTTTGACGTCCTGTAGCTACGCGGCAGTTGAGTTCCTTGCGCGTGGAGACGAAAAGATGATTAGTGTCTCGGTGTCATCCCTAGTGCATGCGCTCCTCGACCTTAAGCACTAAAAAAATGTATATACAGCCTTGAAAGAGTTAGGATGGGAACGTGAAAGGATAATGAAAACAGTCTACTAATAATTGAAACTAAGCCTTTGCTTGGTATTAAATAAAAAAAAATAACACCAAATTTGACATTAATAAAGCACCTACAAGGCCAATATTTCCGGGATAGCTAATGAGCAGCCTTAAAAAAAATAGGACGCAATAGTTTTGTGTTACTTTTTTTTACTACCACTTGTCTTCTCTCACATATTCTACAAGAGTTTGAGTCCAAATCATATCCACCATGCTACAGTAAACGTATACTGTTCTTGCTAGAGTCAAACGTAAAGATCACCACTAGAAAGGGTGCATATTTTTAACGGGTAACCGACACAAGTTGTCTCACTAGAAAGTGTGGAACTTTATTCTTAATGTATAAAATAAGCGGGAAACATTTTAACATAAAAGTTTTCCTAAAACAGAGTTTTTGTGTTATTATTACGTTTATAATCTCCGTTTAACAGTTACGATCGCCTCCGCATTAAGTGTCATTTTGATTACAGTGATGCAGGCCTTCTTGGCTTGCTCCCATCCCCTCGTAATCCACGCTCATGACCACCAGTAAACACAAGACTTGATGCTATAAAGACAGTGGATACAATGACCGTCAGTCTATACTGCCTTGTTATCTACATATTTGGATAAATGTTGTCATTTTAAATGGCTATTGTGAGATTTGTATGTCAACATTGTAGTATGTTTTTGAACATCTTTTTGGTTGAAGGTTTCTTACTGGCCCATAATCCTCCACTTAAAGTGTGAGCCCATAGAAGACACAGTTTTAGCCTATCGCAAAATGAATCCCCCAAATTGTCCCGTCTCTGTACATATGACTGTTGTTCGAGTCTCAACAGTTGTTGGAGTTGGGCCGGGCATAACACTATAGTGTGCATGGCGTGGCTTATCTCTAGCAGCGAAAAAAGGGGGGGGGTTATTTCAACAGCCGGAGAAGAACGAGAAGCAGAGTTTCCTCGGACAGGCCGCGGCGACGCGCGACTTCTAATTAACGACTCGTCCCCGAGAGTAGTCGCGAGTGTTGACATCGAGGATGTCTGTGTCCATAATGCCAGAGCTGCAATAACCATTATAACTGCTGAGTGCTAATCGTCGACTCGCCGTCCTGCGATGGTGGCGGTAGCTATTAAACATTTTACGTCGCAGGCCGTGCCAGGGAGACGCTACTGGGCGACTGCCGAGTGTCGAGTGGTTTTCGATGACGAAGGAGCTGATGAAAGGAAGCGAAGAAAGGGCGTGGGTCAGGGTAGCCGTTGTTGGGAAGCTTCGAGGCCTGGAGAGAGCTCAGAAAATTTCTGCTCGGGAGATGTGCCGAAAAGGGCGATGAACCTCGTATACGTGAACGTCGACGTCTCTCTGCTGAAGTCTTCGTCAAAGATATAGGCCTATATATAATCATTAGCACATTTTCTAGTTCCACTACAAGTTTACGAGGCTCGTTGGCAGATGTCATCAGGGTTTGAAGTACACGAGATGATTCAAAACAAAACCGACAAGGCTTAGTACGTTGTGCTGATTGGAAACTGATCGTGTTTCAAGAGAGATTCTAAGTTCGGAAATGAATGAATGGTCTGAGTGTCAAGGGAGGGTCAAAGGCTTAGAACGGTTCTGATAACATTGATGGGTTTCGTTTCAAATTTCGTAGAGAAACCGAACGAGGACATCGCATCACGCAGTAAGTTACAAGATTGCGTAATACTTAAAATTTTTCACATACTACTTTGTTTGCAGTGCCTACATCGTCAGTGCAAGATATTCAAACGTGTGTGGTTGTGTGCCCAGAGTTTCAATCTCGCTACGTTAATAGGTGCGAAAATGTCCTCCTCTGATGCTACAGGAGTATAACACACGCGTAGTTCTCCGCAGGAAATAGTCGAAGATGTTAAATCTGGTGTTCATTGAACAGGGCCCTTTTAACCAACCCATCGACGTGGATATGAGGTGTCCGGTTGGTGCCACACATCTTCATCAAAGTGCCTAAGAGCTCCGTCATGATGCAAACACATTACCTTGAGAACCCGTGGTGGCACCACATTCAACAGTTGTAGGCAAGGCATTTTTTTTAAATTTATAGTAACACCAAAAACATGAAAAATGATCGCTTTATAGTGCTCAAAAATGCTTAATTGGAAATGTTCTTTCGTGTGAAAGAGATGAGTGCTAGTCCAGGATAATTTGTTTAGTGTTGTCGGTGTAGCTCTGATTCAACCAGTGTGTTCATACAGTCAAGTGGTTCTGGACTTAATCCGAAATATTTAAAGAGGCTAATACTAACGTGTACTAAAGTAGAGTTTATATAAGGCTCTTACAGCCTTAATAAATACATGATGGTGATATTCACCCTTGAAAATCAGCTTTAGAAATATTATTGTTGGAAAATATAAAAAAAAATTAATTAAATTACACTTTCAGTGTTTTACGCTACGGTGATTTTCGGCTTAAGAACAAACTTATAATGAAATATTACGTATTTACATTTCTCACAATAATAGAGGGGTAATATCATCAGTGTAAAAATACGCGCAAGTCTTCGTAATTGTCATTAATAACACAACCTTTTACACCTATAATATTACACTAAATGAATATATGTTAAAAATTCTACTGGGGAACAGCATGCGCAATGGATAGTCCTGAAACAAAATAAATTATGAAAAAATAAAACGTCAACATGGTGAGTGGGACGGGGAGCGTCTGTCAGCACACACGCGGTGTGCAGAGCTTCCAGAAAGCCACTAGGTTTGAAAACTACTCGAGATAGCAGAGAGCTGGCTGGTCACTAAAGCATTTCACGATATAATGAGGGCGGATGAGCAGTCCTGTTTCCGTATTTCGTTTCCAAACTGTATTTTTAGGAGAGTAAAAATGGCTAAAGCGCTTGTTTTCAGGATAAATTTAAGGTATCAAACATCCGATACAGATTCTTTTAAAGCACTTTGTTAATAGTATCTCATATTTACATTATATATTTTAATAACAGCATAACTTTATATTGTTAAAGTTATGCGTGGTAAACAAATCACGTGTTTTTCAACAAGTAAGTTTTGATGTACCGATTGCTGCCAATCTTCTAGGTTTTATTATGATTTTTGTATAGCATTTCTCTTTGTTTCTCCGCCATATAGGGTTATGGTACCCACTCAGGTCTCACAGTTGTCCTATGCACGACAAAAAGACCGCGCGCCAGATCAGGACCTTGCGCTTTGAGGCGATGCTGAGCTATAAGCACCAGAGCGCGTCGCACTTATCATCCCGCCTCATTAACATAAATGCAACCCTGACTTTCAAAGATCATGACATAGCGTATTTTGACAGTATTAATAGTAGTACAGTTGTATTCATTATACCAACAATTTTTCGGCACTAAATTCTTATGACTCAACAGTGGAAACTATTAGTACCAGCCAGTCACAATTAACATCACGGATTCCAGTAAATTGTAAACTTTGCTCTAACGAAGCTAAAGATGAAATTCAAACAATATAAAATTGTATAAAATAAAAACTGTTAAACCAAGATGGAGTCTCTAGGTCCCTATCTTTCCCAATTATAGATTTTTGTGGATCAAAAATTGTGAGACCAAATTTATCGCTTTTTAAGTTTAATTAAAACAAGTAGGTTTTTAAGTTTGTTCTAGTAATTTTTTTCTTCAAATTTTCGTAATCTTATATGTATTACTTATTGAGAACTTGCTGGAGTATACTCAAATGTTTCATGTCCCAAATAAATTTTTAAGTCTACTTATTTCGCATTTTTCTGTTAGAAGATGACGATAGGTTACACGAAACATAATTTGCAGATAACAGTCTAATTAACAAAGCCCATGAAAGTTTTTATTTTTTCTCAAATTTTTGCCCTCATAGTATATTAAGATTGCACTTCTTTTTATGTAATGTAAATAATATTTTTGGTTTAAAACGATCAGCGGTAAATTTTTAAATGAAATATATTTGCTGGTATGAATTCATTTGTCAATTCTCTGCAGATAGATGCTTGCACTAATTGGCTTTTCTTTTACTGCGGCATTTTTTTATTGAAACTGATCCATCCATTCCGTTACTAGCAAAATGCAATAAATTTTTCAATCTCGTCACAAAAGTGCAGTATTATAAATCTGACTTGCAACATCGTAAAAGAAAATATATTTTACCAAAAGTAAGCTGAACTTTAACACAGTATACCCGCGTATTATCGACAAGAAAAGAAGCACCTGAGGGTATCTGTAGTACCTACGTAATTTACTTAGGTCGTCAGAAATTATAGACATAAAGGTTCGCGACATTACGTTTCATTAAACGTTCCTCGCAATTTTTTCAGTCCACTTAATCAGCTCTTGCGTACAAGTCACCAGGCCAAGTTTATGCCAACTTCACGAACGACGGAAGAAAGATGAAAATATATTTTTAAGGTTTTTTTTTTGTACTATTTTCGGGTGTTTCGTTTCCACCTACGTTTACATTTCTCCGTGCTTCACTCCCAACTTAGCTCACCTCATCCATCCTCCAATATAATGTTGCACTAAAAAAAGAGCACGTGTAATTCAGTACACGCGATAGAAGTGAAACATCTTTGACAATATTCAAACCTCGACTCGTGTAAGTATATCGTAAGGGGTAAAACAGTAGAGAGATAAAAATCGAAAAGACTATTTTCTAAATAAGCATGAATTAACAAAATTATTATTCATTTCAAAATAACAGCTCAGGATATCAATAATTATTTATCAAATAATATTAATTAATTTACATTAAATATTACTCACTGTTGAAATACACCATAAAGAAAATTTGTTTATTAAATATCAAAGAAAGGATTAATTATTATAAATTCTTTTTCAAATTTATTTTATATTATTTATAGGTTATATGTAATAGAGCATTCTAATAGACTGATTTTGTAGACCTGGAAATATCACCTTATATTTGAGTTATAGTGCAACAGATTCTGCCAATAGGCTACATAGACATACTGCAATGATTTCATAGGCATTGATAATGTTCTGCCGTCGAATGAATGAACAATGAGTTACATGTCCGCCGCTCCACGACGCGAAAATAAAACGGCACGGACCTTCTACATAGTAAGTCTTTACATTATAACCATATTGCCACAAAGTTAAAATAAAAACAAATAATTATTCCACGCACGGGATTAGTTTAAACTTTTTTTAGCTATCATATTCTTTGTTGGATTTAACGTATTTACACTCGTGGGCTCATAATTAAAATGCTGTGTGTGATTTAGTTAATCAAATAATAATTCCTGACAAATAATTACCCTGTTGAACCAAAGAGTGAAAAGCATTATACAAAAAAAAATATTATACATCTGAAACAATACTCATACAACACTAACAATACTGATTTGCACAAGTAATTAAAATAATACGTACACTATTTCTTGCGCATATGGCACTTGCGCGATGCACAATAACCTCAAACCCCGCTGTGTTTCCCTCTGCCCATATACTCCCTAAAGTCTGGATGGCGTCAGGCGCAGGCGGCTCCCTACCGCCGCGACCCGCCTATCCCTGCAGCATGGCGGGGTTCAACCTGAGCCGCACGCCGCCACGTGGAGCCCGCTCAAAGGAGTGAGGCCCGACCAGTTCTCTGCACCGTCCACAACCTATTCGCGTCTGAAATCGTTTCACTACAACGTTTCACGAAAACGTTGAATTAAATTGCGGCCTTGAAATTTTGCTCCCATCGCGGCCAATGAAGTTTCACTCCAATACATTACTGGCGTAAGAATCTAAATTATGTTCTCAATCCCCTCCAGGCTGTTAATATCTTTATCGAAGGCGTACGTAAGGGATGGAGGTTGATGAGTGGGATCACATCTCCCCTTCAGAAATAATTTTAAAAAAATGTGTCATCCCCTCATCCCCACCAACAAATTAAAAGAATTTGAAAACAAGCAGTGGGGAAAGTGGTTCAATTCCACACACACACACACACACATACACCTCCTTCAAGGAAATGAAATGCTTTGTGCGATCCTGAGCTTCACCTTAGAAGTAAACGAACATGAGTTGGAATTGGGAAATGTTACAGAGAGTATAAAGCAAATAGTTATTTTCAAGTTTTCTAACTTTCCCATCAAGTTCCACATAAGTGTGGCTACCGAGAAGAAACTTATGTTTAATTTCTTCCAAATGGACAATCAATTTTTCAACGGCCACAGACTACATAACTTTGCAGCCGAACTATTTGTCTTGTTCACCTAAAGCTTTGGGCTAGGCTCATATAACTTCCGCTAAATGATTTAGAAGCTTTTTAGATTAATTTGTTGCAATATTATGGTTCTATTTAAAACAAATGTTTTGGACAAAATAAGCAATAAAAATAATTGTCCGGTTTGGACTTACTCGTTTGGCTCTGAGGTGCATATATAAGGACAACCATAAGCTAGTTTAGAAGTACAATGTCTTACAATATTCTGTAAATGGATTATTCTCTTGCTGTTGATGAAATTTGTGTTCTGAAGCCTTGTTAATATTTTACTTAACAGTTTTGTTGGCTTTTATCTAGTTATGCTCCTCTGTGATAACTACATACACTTGTTCATGGAATAGAGTTGCCTTCTCCATAGTACATAGTACACAACAGCCTTCATCAATCTTGTCCGTGTTTGTACTGCACCAGGAGAAAACAATTTGAGAATATTCGCCTTTTTATTTAATTCGACCATTCCTTAAACTAACGCAAGCCTTTGTTAGCCGCTTGCAACGAAAAACATGTTCAAGTTGCAAAGACCACCCGTTTCGGACGTACAGTACCGTCGTAAATGGCATATTCCAGGAGCACAAGATAACTTCATGCGCTGCGAACGACCAATTTCCACCCGGAGGAATCTTCACCGTAGCTTTCTTGGTCACGAAGTTTGGACGCTAGGCGCGCAGTTCCTAGTTCTAAACAACACCAGCTGCAAAGGTTCCAGGATCTCTATTACGTGGTTCTCCACACTAAATCAAGCGTAATCACGCTGCGGGTTTTTCAAACACCCGAGCGTGAAGTAAAAAACAGCTTTTATCGCAGAATTAAGTGCCGCTTTTTTTTTCAGGAGCGTTGTGGGAAATGCGATGATGGCATGCGGCAGAAAGTGAACAATCGTTCCCGAAGGGAAAGGAAACCGACTGTACCTCACCAGCGGTAAAGGGTGGGAGGGGTGATGGGGGAATGACTCTCTCGGGGGGAGGAGTCAGGGTCCCTGTAAGCTGCCAGTCACGAGCGAAGGGGGCGTGGCTTGGGCAACCCCGAACAAGTGACACTCCGGGCCGACGCTTCAGAGCCCGTGACGAAACAAAAGCTAACCGCGAGCGCGGCTCTGTATCTCCTCTCTCCGGCCGTCTCGCAGTCTTCTCGCTCGGAGCTGGAGACGAACGACGAGGATCGCAGGTTCAACGCCTGGCGCCTCGGGGTCGCTATCGGCTCTGCAGCTCCGGCTCGAAGCGTCCTCCCCCTCCCCTCCTCTAGTCATTCTGTGGAGGGGGCGCCGCGCATGCGCGGACACAGATCGCATCGCGGTGCGGCGAATCGCCGTGTAATGTCCCCCCCCCTCCCCACCACGTCGAGAGCTCAGCTTCGCGCATGCGTGTTCGCGAGGCCGTTCCAATAGCGGTGACTCGGCGACCACTCGCCCTTCTCCCCTTGCCTTTCAATATCAATAAACATCAAACAATTAACTGTTTATTACTGGAGTATTAGAACAATGTGAACTTTCCGATAAATTTATTTTTACTCGCAGTCATTTGCGGTTTTCCCGACTAAAACCAAATTTGTCTTGTTTAAAAAAAAAGTCTCTTACGATCACGCTGATTTTGTATATATGTATATTTTTGTATATCTTAAAACTAATTTTAAAAAAAAAATCACCTAGATAATCTCATTTTTACACCGTTTTAATAACTTCCACTGGGAAAAACTAAAGATTATATTGTTGCGAACGTTGGAGGAAAGACCGCGACGCGCGCTAGGTTCCTGAGCGGCCTGGCGGCTCCGCGCGGCTAACTGACGTCACGCGCGAAACCTCACATCCCTGCCCCCGCGCCCTCCTTCCCCGGCGCTGCCATCTATCCCTTGATTCCGCGGTCTTACTGAGGTCGCCGTGTGGAGTGGCGTGAACAAGCGCTGCTGTTCTGGATGCTTCTAGCGTCGGGTCAGCCCGTCACAACCTCTCCAGTCCATTCCAGAAAGACGACAAACAGGAATAAAAGTGGCGACGCTGGCCTCCGCGGGAGTTCCAACAGGCGATTTAAGTGAAGGTGACCTGTGGACTTGGCAGATTTTTAGTGATTTGTGAGCAGACATTAAGTGTGGTGGTTTAATTAGAAATGTTCATATTAGTAACATATAAAACTGTATTCAATTAACTGGGCTATCCTGACGAACCTGGTTTTCTCACATGCATCAATATAAAAGCTGGAACAACGTGGCTTAAGTGTCCTCTATTGTAATATAGATTCATTCTCAAAACCTCATTGACACAGGCAGCTTCCTCGAGCTATTAAGTTGCAACTAAAAGTCTGCTCTCACTGGACTCACGGAGTAAAACACTTAGCTTAGTCAAAGAGTAGGTACACTTACAGCTACTTGTATTCTTGTGAATTCAATAATTTTCAGGTTTTTAATGCCTGAAAGTTTTACTTGCAAGAAGTTTAACACCTTTGAACGAATTCGTCATATTTAGTTGAACTTGTATTTCCTCGTTTAGCAGTTACTTTAACATCATCCTTGAAATAAGGTATAATGTCATCTCGACTCTTGAGTTTCTCTCCCCCCCCCCCCCCCCCCCGTGTGAAAAGGTCCCCAACTTGGTGTCAACTTTTCCTGAGTTTGCTTGTTGATCACTAAACCTTTTCACTGTGCTTCGTAGCCAATTCAACTTGATGGTAAAAGGATTCAGGAGAAACAAACGTATAAACGTATTACCTGGTTCGAAGTATAAAAATGCCAAAGATCTACAGAAATCTGTTGGGAATAATTTAGAAGATACATCAAAAAGGTACGAAAATGAAAAGTCCTGTTTTGTTCTGAGCAATTTTCCAGCCAAATGCAGAGTTGCTTTACATCTCTGAAATGATAAAAAATTGATTTAATGCATTTAAGATGCCTTCTTTTTTTATTCCAAATATTGCCTCGTGCCACAAGACTGGAAGAGGTATAGCCTTTTGTTTGGTACCAATAGGTACAAAACTTTCATTAAATACTACCGTTCTTCGAGTAAACACGACTTCTTTGAAGGAATCCATTCGTGGAACATAACCATTTCTGTAGATCAGCACAAAAGTTTAAGGTGTCAGTGAAAGTCTGCAGCTTGGAGTTCTCTTTTTATACAGTTCTCTTAGATTTTCAGTCTTTTCAATGTGGCACTTCAAACAAATGCAAGTCTTACAGTCTTCTGGTGATCAATTTTCCTGAGTGTGGTCTTTGTCACGTTTCTTAAACATAACGCACATGACCGAGTTTCGTAAACGATATGTTCAGCTCATTAACATATTTTTAAAGTTAAAGTTAAAGTTATACAGATCGTGAGAACAGTCACAAGATGGTCACATAATTTGGGAAGTATCGTCGATTTGGCGCATATTCCCTTCTGTAGTTGGCATTGCTTGGGTTGTAACTCTCTATATGATTTATAATAATGGTCCTGTCAGTTTCTTAGAATTAGGGTGTTTTACTCGTTTGTCAGTCGAACATGACGTCATACCAGTCATTGTATCATTGTCAACAGATGTTAAAGTGCTATAAAGAACTGAGTTATTTTCTTTAGAAAACCCATGAATTATAATATCTGTTCGGCAAAAAGATTGTAAATAAAAACTAGGATCAGGTTCCTAATAGGAAACTTACGGTAGGTAAACTCAAAATATAGTATATTTTGAAGTTATAGCCCGTTACTTTTGGGTTGAATTTCATTAAAAGAATCACACTGATGAAATTACCTGAAGTATTGTATGTACGAAATAAAAATATATCGTTAATCTGCTTGAAGAAAACGATAATTAACACTTCCTAATGGAACAACTCAAAAAAATAGAGCTACTGAACTGCTGCACTCGGTGTTACACATTAGAGAAACAATGGCGTTTACAAAAATGACATGTTTGATGAAAGAAGGCCCTAACTCCATGCAATCACGCAGCAGTGTCTTACGTAGGAAGGCCCTAATTCCTTGATAGCGCGATTAACTTTAAGAATGAAGGCTCTCAGTACAAAACTTTGTGGATGTAGGGTATTTTTAGTATTTGCATGTTACATGAGGTCTTCTTTTATCGAAAATGACCTCAAACTGGAGTTACGGCCAATATAAATGTCAATACAACTCATCGCTTTATTGGAGTTAGGGCTTTATAATGTAGTGATCGGATGTATTTTTTAAGACCGATTCGGAAACACTATAAAAAATTTTTGGAAATAAGTTGGACTTAGGGCCTTTTAAATTACCAGGGCAGAAATATTATTTTAGTCGGTGATTATAAACTGCAAGATGCAACTTATGTACCCAATGTGTAGAGAGGGCTTTGACTCTACACCCACGTGCATAAGCTATTAACAAGTGTAACTTATAACACAGACCCCGCAGACCCGTCGTTGAAAAACTGTAAAGGAGAAAATGCGTATAATTTATATGGCAAAGTTTACATTAATTTGCGTAGTAGTAAACAAGGCCTTTAAATATGAACGATAGAACCCTCTCGTTTATTAACAGCAACGCACGTGTCAGCGGGAAGATTTTAAGGCAGTTGACAGTTCTCGAAGGTGGGCGGAAAAGTCTGTGTCATGTCAAGACATGTACTTGGTCGCGGGCAGGCCTGCGTCTGATGTGTGTCAGCCTGCCCGACTGGCGACTCAATGGGCCGGCAGCTGTCTCGCGCGCTCGCTACGAGCATCCCTGGAACTGGAACTGTTAGTTTTTTTTATACTTTATTTGTGGTTGGGGGAGGGGGGGAGGTTTATTCGCACAGGTCCGTGCAGTAGCTGAAAATTTCAAGGCAAATCGCAGCAAAAAATATAATGATAGTAGCTAAAGTTGAGAAAAGAACAAGACGTCAAACGAAGGTGTGGTTTGCCCGAGATTTAGTGCAACTGAAAAAAAAACTTCTGCGGGCAGTGCGGTGCATGGAGAAGCAGCACGAACGTGTTGGTGGCAAGAGGCAAGCCAGCGACCACATGATCCTCACGCGGCGAGGGTTGACGTGCGAAGGGCACGTAGATCAGCTTACGGAATTTCCATATTTATTTAAATGAAAAATTGATTTTTTTTAACTGCTGTTTCATGTCGGTTGACGTGAAACATGTCCTCTATTTATGGAGCATAGAGTATGGGGAACTTAAATTAAGAGTAGTGTAGCTCGACATATTTTTTTTATTCAGGGAAAGATTAAATGTAGTTGTAAAACTAATTAACTTTGATAGTAAGATATTGCAGAAATGTTTGTTAATTAACTAAGAGTGAAATAGTATCTATCATAAGGTTGTTATACATTTGATGTTCTATTATCACTGCACGAATACGAAATTAATTGTTTATGTGTGTGTATATATATAACAAAAGAGTTATATTAAATTATACACACATATTGGCGTGCCCCAGTTTTGTGGAAGAGGGGGTTCGAAGTTAGTTATAAGAATATATTTCGGCTAAACCTGTATCTGGGGATTGCAGCGGAGAGGCCGGGGGTTTTTTCCGAACATATTTTAAAACGATGATGCTTCAAAAATAATTTTCAGGATATCTGACAACCCATCAGTACTTCTTTGAAACGTGAAATTCTTAGATAAAATTTTCCTCTCACTAAAGACCTTAACACTACGTGCAACTGCTTGTTTATTGACACGGCTACTCTCTCATTTTGAATATTTAATTGCCGAAAATAGAGCCATACTTGACTCATTAAAGCTGGTAAATGAGTTGCACTATTACTGAGAAAAGTTGTGATTCCGGAGGAGCCTCCTTGTAACCACCTTTCCCTCCCTGACTTCGCACATGTGCATACATGTGCATGTGCTGTGCGCTGGTTGCTGGTCGCTGGTTGCTGGTTGCTGGTTCAGTTGACTAACTCTAAACGGCCAACAGCTCCCGCAGGCCGCGGCGACACGTCTGGCCGCCGCGAGATCAGTCCGAACTGTCAGTTCGGACTAGGGACTGGAAAAATTCGTTGTTTCAATGACCACTAGGATAGACTTCACGATTCTCTATTTACTCGGGCAACTATCACCTGCTCATTGGCTACCGACTCGGGACACCTGTTTACTGCGATTCTTATGATTCGATACTTTTTTTTTTTTAGTGTTTGCCATTGGCTCAGAGTCCTTCAGGTAAATTGCGGTCCAATCATAGGCGTGCGCAGGACTTCAGTATTGGTGGTGCCAGATTACACAACAGCCCTGTCATTCACGGACCCCGAGTCTAAAGTGGGAAAAATTTGGATTTGAAAGCGCAAAATGGTGCTATTTAAGGTGTTTCCGAACAAAAACATTAAATACACAGATGTAAAAATTTTAACATTTTTTTATGACAAATTATGGCTTTGAACGTTATAATCACCAGGAAAAGTTCTAAACTATTTACAGTTTTAAGCTTTGTTGAGCCATAAAGTAAATTGCACATATTGTTTGCACGGAATTCATGCTGGTGGCTTTGAAAAACCGTACTTACATGTTTTCTGAAGATGCCAAATAAATGCTAGAAAAAAACATTCTCAAATGTTAATTTTTAAAATCAACAAATCAAGGGAGTTTTTGTAACATACCTTAAATATGTAAAATATTAAAATAATAAAAATACACAAATAAGAGTGGGCAAAAGTTTTAACTTTTGGAATACAACTAAAATGTTTTGTCGGCGACTGCATATAAGTAATCGAGTAAGCCTATCCTTTTAACTAACTAAACTCTCTCTCTTTTTTTAAATAAACCCTGGCGGACGGCGGCTATTATTCCGTGCGCCTGCCGAGTGGAGTGAACAATGGACACCGAGCGCGCATTCTATGTAATTCGAGGAGAACTATGAGAAGTATTTACATTTCGGAAGTTTCGTAGCCGCGGCCCGCGTGTACAACACAAGTAATTGCAACTGGCTTGTTACCGTGTGTATAGTTAGTTCGATTGATAATTGATATACTGATAGTGTTATGAGCACATATCTGTAACTCCACACGATTGGAAAACATATTTTTTTTCGAAATAATGCGGATTTTTGTAAGTATGTATTATTTCTGCTTGTAAAAAACAAAATAACGTTAACCCTAATGGTGGTGCCAAGGCACCTGTGGCACCTACCGTGCGCACGCCTATGGGTCCAATCACTGACGCAGCATTAAGCTAAACGAGTTTGGATTCCAGCCTGTCTCGAAAGGAATCCGCGAATTTTTCCGGTCTCTAGTTCGGATTTATCAGTCGGAACTGTGCAGTCAGAACTGCCGTGTGTGAGCAAGGACGGTGAACCGATTAGTCGGAACTGACGGACTGACGAACTGATGGCTTCTCATCAAACCGGACCGTGGGCAACAGCGTCTCGCCAGTCCAAACTGTCAGTTCAAACAAACAGCCTGTCCGTCCATCAGCTGAGTGTCGTGACAAAAATCTTTGTTTTTACTCTTTGGCGGCTTTGCTATCCCCCCCCCCCCAAATTAAATTTTTTTTCCCAACTGAAATTGCAACATCCAAAGTTCCATATTCTACGGTGAAACGATACGTCTAACAGCAACAGCAATCACTAGACTGATCTCGTATGGGAGAAGCCTTGTATACAGTAGCTTGGAAATTGACGATATGTTGTCGTAACCGATGAGGTGTGGTCGAACTCCCGCTTTGTGGCTTGTCGTTAGAATTTGGGAACACCACAACGAGGCCCACAGGCGGGAGAACCCAGCATCGCTACCGCCGAACCGAAGTCGTCGACATGGTGGACACACGTGTTGCAGCATAAACAAACACACACATATATGTATATACAATGTCCATATATATCCATTGTTAACAGTAATGCCCTTGTTGACAGTGTTGTCATTGTTCAGAGTTATGCAAATTGTTGACAATGGTGGCAGTGTTGATTGTGTATTTATTTTCGGCAGTACTGCCATTGTTGAGAGTTTTTCCATTGTTGAAAGTTTTAAAAATTGTTGAATACATATACACACTATATATATATTCCAATTTGTGAAAAATGGGGGGCGCGCTAGTCGTATTGGTATGCCAACTGAAAATTTATAGTAGTAAACTATTCTCGAATACATATTGTAAATCTAAATAGTCGTTGGAAGGAGAAATAACAACTTTTAAAATACGTTAGAAGTCTAGCATCATTCTACTTATAAAAACAATCTAATGATAGTTCGTATTGTGCTCCTATAGTACAGTGTCAGAGCGTGCGCATTCAAATTCGATGCATTTATTTTTGATTTTGATCAAATCCCGTCATTGGAAAAAAGTTTAAATTTTTTTATATAAATAAATATTGCATTATAAATTTTTTCTTTAAGCAAAATTGATATATTTTTGTGTATCGAATTTCTGCAAAAACATTTTAATACCTAGTTCAGTCTGCAGGTTTAGTTATTTTATACTACTGTATGTAGCTTATATTTACTTACAAAGTTAAAATTGTGCGACTCTCTACTTATTCACTCTGAGCTTTACCCTTTTTTTCCCCTTTTTTTTTTTTGCGCTGTACCATTGGGGTCTATGATGTTCTTGTTCAGACTTGCCCTACCAGCTGTTATGAAGTTTCACTTAAAAATCTTTAGCAGCTTTCTTCAAAAAATTGTTTGTATTGCAGATAGTGTGTACTGTCTAATCTAAATTAAATTTTGTATCTGTGGTTAAGTGGGTTATACTCATTATTCAAGAACGAAAGTTTCGTTCGTAATTATAACTCATCCCAGGGAAATGGAAAAAATGTGGAGGGAGGAGAAGTGTCCATGGGCTATATTTCGTTAAAACAATTAGGGAGGGACCTCGCAAATGTGAAAATTGGTCTTAGAATAAGTTTTGCAACTTGTATGGATTGTGGATTGTGCTCAGCTATGGTGTGAGTCTTCAATGACATAGTATACATTGTAAGATTCCACTGCGCAAGGTGTACCAATAAAAGTCTTGAAAATCCAGTTCAGTGAATGTTACATTAAGACGATATACTAGTACATAATATGCCTTGCATTGTATATATTTTAGTATGCATTGCATAATAATATGCTTAGCATATACCTGTTACGAATATGCAATACGTATAAAGCATATAAATATGCTAGGCATATTATTATATTAAATATACAACCATATATCTAAACGCATTCATTGAGCTGGATTTTCAAGACTTCTGATGGTTTTCTCCTAGTGCTACTGATTTTTCTTGGCAAGACTTCTGTTGGTGTTCTCCGTGTGCTCCTGAATATTCTTGTCCTTATTTTTTTTTCTCAGTGTGCTCCTGATTATTCCTGTCAATATTGTGTTGGTTTTCTCCTTGTGCTTCAGGTTATTTCTGCCAAGATTTCTTGTGTTCTCCGTGTACTCCAGATTATTCCTGAAAAAACAATTCCTGCAAGTAATTTTTTTTTCATAATGAGACAAGAAAATTTATTAAGTTTCGCTTACTTAGTGAATTCCTGTTACCAAATCAGCACTTACAATATATTTTTATTTTTTATTTTGTGGAATACAAACGAAGAGATTCATTACTGAGCCGATTACTATGTCTTGTGACAGCTGAGAACATTATCATGCTATACAAAGTTCCTTCTACTTGATGTCTAGCGAAGCCCTCCTTCCCTGGCGATCGTAAGAGAGCATCCCACATCTTACATTAAAAAAATATATATATAGATCTATGCAACACGTGGCGTCATCTGATGTGAAAAAGCAGAACAACTTGGCCATGAGTCTTTCAAAATGTCAAATTAACTCTCCCTGATGAAATATTAAAAATTCTATTTAAGTAAATGTTCAAATTTAAAACTCTCAGTTTGCATCTGGTATTAGTTCTCGAAGCTAACATGGATCCAGGTTCGTTGCCTGTAACTGTATCAAAAGGACACCGCTGTAGTTACTGCAGCAAGGAGTTTGTCTTGAGAAAGAATGCTAAACAACACGAGAAGAATGACTGTGTTAAAAACCTACTACGCAAAAATGATAAATTCTGTTCGGTGTAGTAAGTCGTTTACGCGAAGAGAGAGCTGATGTAGACACGGAAGAACCTGTGAAGCTGAGCCCACTTACAAGATAACGGACATCGATGGAGCTACTATTCTAAAGAATAATGTGCTGCATGACGACAACAATTTTCCTTATCTTGAAAATTATTATGTTCATAGCTTCCTGATCTCGACAAAGAAATTAAATTGAAGTAAGTTGATGATTTAAGGAAGACTGAAGAATATGAAAGTATCGTTAGTATAAAAAGTGATAATACTTTCAATCCCATGTCAAGTAGATCCTCCGTACTTTGGACAAATGATGGACTCTTGAAGGAAGCTTGTAGACGATGAAGAAGCTTTGGTGTCATCGATTTCGAATTCTTACAATTAATCCTGGTGAAGATGCTGACTTCTACGACGATGGCGACAGTGACTTTGAAGCTGGTGACAAGATCAGACACTGTGATCAAGCACCTAAATCTGACAATATCGAAGACTGTGATGAGGCCGTGAGACCAAAAGATAGAAACAACATGAGAAAATAAATAATTATTATCAAGCTTATGATAATCATTGGGATGATAGTGATTTAAAAATATTAATAACAAACATTCCAGAAAGATGACAGCAGCAGAAGAGAGAGATTACACATCATGGGAAGATCCTAACAAATTGGTCGATCGTCTGAGACTACTTATGGCTTCGCTTA
Organism: Bacillus rossius redtenbacheri; assembly: GCF_032445375.1. Classification (NCBI taxonomy): domain Eukaryota; kingdom Metazoa; phylum Arthropoda; class Insecta; order Phasmatodea; family Bacillidae; genus Bacillus; species Bacillus rossius. The sequence goes on along the minus strand of NC_086335.1, from coordinate 26,084,596 downwards.
AGGCAGGAAACTACTCCCACCTCAATTAAGTAGCCACCATACTCGAAGAACTGAGGGAAACTAGATACATACAATGATGACTTGTTTAACCTGCATTTGTAAAAAAATTTAAAAAAAAATTATCTTGAATTCAAAATATAATTGTTTTGTTTCTCGAAATCTGTTTTGTAACTAAGACTGAGTTCTCGTACTACAGCTTCCTCTTTTTGAATGTTCATCTAAATGTGTTTCTTTTTTCTTATTGTGCTTACATATATGCTTCCTTTTTTTGAGAGTGTTTTTAAATGTGCTTCCTTTTCTAAATGTGCTTCCAAATTTGCTTTCTTTTTTAATGTGCTTCCTTTTTTTTAATGTGTATCGACAAGACTGTAGTCAGGTCATGATTGACTTCGTGGTTCTGAGATGCCTTGTCTTAACGTTTGACATTGCACATGATATGTTTAAATGTTCGTCGAGTATCGTCGAAAAATATCTCTTGGTTCGGAGAAGCTTGGCCTATGCGCATAAGGTTGTAAATGACCTAGCCTCATGGTTTGAAGACACTTTTTCTGTACTCCTAACACTGAACATGGCCTGTTTATTGTGTTCGTCAAAATATACCACGTGGTTCCTATTCGCTTGTCCTGTATAAAGATTGGTTGATAATTATTATTATTCGTGGCGACGTCTTTTTTTTTTTTTGTGGCATATGGTAAGGGTTCTACTCTGGTATAAGCACAACGAAATTTTTCGGGGCGAAAATGTTACTTCGGTAGGCTAGTGTTCTGCTACCATTCTGTTTTTCGTACGTTGAAGCAATTCAAACAAGTACTTACTTTTCTTGTACTGGGTTATGATTTCAACCATGTTTTGCGTGCCTGAGCTGGACTGCCTCCCGACGCTTCTGCTAGCTTGCAACTCTCGCGTGCGGGGTCAATGTTCATTTGCAGATGCCGGTAGACGTGTCTCGTTCAGCCAGCGCCTGCCTCTAGCCTTGATAAAATTTTAAACTTTGTGGTTAACGAGACTGAATTTTGGTATTTTGACTAGTTGTACGTGAATACTTTTCACTTCACGTGTATTGGCGAAGTTATTTTCTACGCAAGGCAAAAATAAATACAGAGTTGGCGGCTGAGTATCGATCATATGGTCCCAAGATGAAGGCCGTAACAAAAAATTCAACGATGATGTCATGCACATTCAAGATGTGGACGTAACGAAAAGTGCAACGTTCGGTGATTGGGACATTCGATTTCAAGATGGTGGAATTCAAGACGGCGATCGTAAAGAAAATTTAATCGTTGGCATAGTTATAATCTTGGCTTATGGCTTGAAGTTTTTGATTTTTAAGGACTCTTAAGTCGCTTTTAGGACTGTAACTTTTGATGAATTTTGGCAAATTTTGAGTCATTTTTGGCAATTTTTGGCAATTAAGGTCAGAATTCGAGGTCAAATCCAAGATGGCGGCCAGGGTCGATGATCTGCACCCCGCACTCCATCTTTAATCCTGTGCCAAAATCCCCATTTATATACTACTGACTGGCGTGCTGTTATAAATACGGTTCGTAAAGTATAAATTCAATTAAATTAAATTACTTTTAAACTAAATATTTTTGCATTCAAATAATTAATAGAGATATAATAACTAATAAACTGGAGAAATATTATAAATGCGGTTGGTAAATTAGAAATTTAAAAAAAATTAGAACTCAGTATTCAATATTAATACAAACATGTGTATAAAATTATTTATTTAATTTAGTTAAATAATTGAGATTAGTTTTAATTTTAAAAGCATTCAATAAATATGATGTAAATTTAGTCTAATTAATTTAATTATTTATTACAAATTAATTTTATAATTTTAATGCAAATAAATTATACATACGGGATCATAATTTCACAAACACTATCTCCTAAATTAGGTGCCTGCATAGCACAAAGGAATCTATGCAAGGAGCTGACTATATCCGATTTATTAGTCTCATAAACTGTGGGGGAGAAAATATTTTGCGCATGTAAAATAAACTTCAATATAAACACTTGTTTCAATTAAATGTAAGTTTTTGTATGGTGTTACTTTTTTCATCTAACACAAAAAGTAAACCAAAATTCGTCAAAAAGCTATTATAGTGATGATTATAGTGATATGTGTATGGAACAGTGCAGCCAGAAAATCTTAAGCTGAGAAAAAAAATTGGCCCTTGTTTCTGAAGAAGATTACGGCCTGGATGATGGAAACTGTTCTGTGACACTTAAGTTTATGAGACACCAGTACCGTATATTTTCTAAATACAGCATGTCCATAAAATAATGTCCGTGTTATCAATTTTAATGATATCCAGTGCAACCGTTGTAGGGTTTTGGTTCAAGGTCACGAATAAATAGTAACTTAGTTTTAGATAATCGCATGCGCGAGTACTGCTTTGTTGTTTTACTCGCATACAGTGCCACCTACGAAAAATGGTGACTCTTGAGCGTAAAGCAGTTTGTGTTCTGCAATTCGCTAAGCGTGAATCTTTAATTTCAGTTCAACGTGTGTTTCGTTTAATGTTTAATTGTGATCCCCCATGTGGCAAAAACATCCGTCGATGGTCGCGATGACAGAGCTCTTTTTCGCTGGCCTCCACGTTCACCTGACTTAACGCCATGTGATTTTTTTTTCCTTTGGGGCTTTATAAAGGATCGTGTCTACGTTCCGCCGCTACCTAATGACTTTCTAGAGTTGAGACACAGAACTGTAGAAGATATTGCTTCCATTAAATACGGAAATGTTAACCAAAATGTGCGAAGAATTGGACTTATGTTGGATGCGTGCCGTATAACTAAAGGTGCACATATTAAAAATTATCAAGAAAAACTAGGTTAGTTAACTTTCAAATTGATGTATGATTTGTTGTTGATGGTCTAAATTAAACTATTACAATATACCATTAAAACGAGGACATTCTTTTATTGACATTCTGTATACATTACTAACTATACTGTCTTGAGGTAAAAAATTATGTGATCCAAGTGGAAAAGTTGAATTAATAAAATCAAGTATTTTTCACGAAAATATTTCTATGTTAGCTGAAAGTTAACACACTGTAGCATCGCCTGTGTTTCGTGAAATAGCGAGTTACTTTCGGGTGCATGTCTACCGCCAGCAAACCAATCACAGTAATTCAGTACGGAAGCAAACGCTTCCTGAGTGGCTCGGGCAAATATGGCAGTGGCTTCTCTCGCTAACAGCCACCAATTACAAAGAAGAAACCTTTGTTTGACGCGGGCATACCTTATTGCAGTCGAATGAGCTTTCAGGTTTTTTTATGTGAAACATCTTAACTATCGGCATACTGCATTTGGTGGGAGTAATTTCGTGAACGCGACGGAAGTCAAGGAACGGAAATGTGCAACTACGGTGCTGCCATATTTCGTGGATGACGTGAATCGAAGTTCACAAGGACAAAGGGAAACTTTATAGTAATAACTAGAGACCTGAAAAATTCGCGGGTTCATTTCGTGTTATGCTAAAATGCAAATAAATATACCTTCTTGCGGCTTCTGCCTTTGGTTCACTGTTAATCGGAGGACTGAGGGCCAATTAGAGACCCTCACACATTGAAGTGTCGAATCACAGGTTACCCAGTCGAGACGACTCACAAGTCAGCAGCCAATGTACAGTTGGCATTTTCCCGAGTGTGTAGAGGATATTGGAGTCTATCCTGAAGTTCATTGAACCCGCGAATTTTTCAGGTCTCTACTTATTGCAGTCAAATGAGCGTTCAGATTTTTTATGTGAAACATCTTAACTATCGGCATACTGCATTTGGTGGGAGTATTTTCGTGAACGCGACGGAAGTCAAGGAACGGAAATGTGATACTACGGTGCTGCCATCTTTAGTGGATGACGTGAATCAAAGTTCACAAGGACAAAGGGAAACTTTATAGTAGGCCTAATAACCGTTAAATGCATTTAAACAATATTTTAATAACATTTATTGTCTAAAACCAGGTCCTGAGCAGGGATTTGGAATTTTTTTTTTCAAGTTTTTTTCACTTATATCGGAGCCGTTTCATTATATAGTTCAAAATTTCTGCCTGCAAATGGAATTATTTGATAGTCGACGTAGCTGCTCCGGCAGCGAATTCTAGCGGCGAGTGTGTTAACTATGAGTTATTCGCGTCCATACATGTAGTTGATGACACAGTATGCGTATATTTTTCACGCTCAGCATTATTTTAAAGAATTCTATGTGAAATTTCGGGTCAGAATTTCATAAGTACATATGTTTGCAACATTATAACATATGAATTTGCTCTTTATTGGGGTTATATGCTGCACATCTCCGGCGAGAAATAAAGACTCGCACACCATTTTTTTTGTAACTTAGTAGTTGTTGACTATTTTGTACGATTGACAAAATGTTACTGTTGACTACAAACGTAATTAGTATAGTGATGATGATACGGTGCGGAGGATTACTTTATGCTTGTGTCCGTGCGTGGTGACCCCATAGGTAACGCCGAACACCACAGTGGGGAAAGGCGCGGCATACCTGGGGTGATTCTGCAGTGGTTTCCCTCTGCCTTCTGCAGTTTGTATGTGAAGAGACAACATAACACCAGTCCTGGGCTCGGGAAGGAATTTCTCCGCAGTGAAGAATCCACCAAGCAATAAAAAGAATATTCACAGTAATATTTCCACAGTAATTTTTATGTGCTGATTCTGATTTTGTATTTTGTTCCAAAAATAAATATGACCATTTATTTTGATTCGAAACTTTTTGGTTTACATTTTACGCTATTGCTGGCTCACACTGTAAGTCATAATCAGACAAAAGAAAATCCCAATCGGCACAGCCTACATCCGTAGGTATATTTCGAAGTATGCATATGTATATTTCTTCTGGAAAGGTTCTGAAACTTGTATTAACTCTGGTACTTAAGAACTTAATATACATAAGATCATTTACGTTCTCCGATATTCCAAAATCATCAATTCCATACAGCGAAAAAATTTCGAATGTTTTTTACTCAGTGCATCCAGCATTGAATAGCTTAAAAAGAATTTAAAATTATGCCTACAATTTGACCTTAAAATACTATTTTCATGTGTTGCGCTTTTAATTGGTAGTAAATAAAATTTACTTTGAACCAAGGGTTAAGATAATATTAAGATGGTTTAAAATGCATTGTAATTAATTTGATAAGGCAGGTTTGCTATTTTTTTTTATTTCAACACCTATTTTTACGGTAATAGTTCGACTTATCAAAAATTTTAACAGCCAAAGATTTTAAGATAATGTTTAGAAGTTTTGCAATAAATTATGGCGGATTTGATATTATACCTATTAAAAAAGTTATGGTTTTTTTTATTTCTACTCGGTATTTTCACTTCATACAGTAATGGTTGATTGCATAAAAGATTAGACAAAATATTTAGACAATATTTAGAAAGTTGAAATTAAATAAGAACGAATTCAATAGTTTACATGGTATGGAAGTTTTATTTTTATGTTGTTTTTTTTATTTCAACCCCTGGTTTTTTCAACCCCTTGCAGTAATGGTTCTTCTTATCAAAAATTGTTTCAGACCAAAGTTTTAGATAATTTTTAAAAAATTTACGATTTATAGTTATAGATTTTATAGTTTATCTAATAAGGAAGTTATGAAATTTTTTTAACTCCAACCCCTGTTCATTTCACCGTTAGCAGCAAGGGTTGGTTGTATCATAAATTGTTTCTGACGAAGGTTTTAGTTAATATGAGGTTTACAAACAATTTGAACGGATTTCATAGTCTACTTACTAAGGAAGTAATCCAATTTTTTGTGCTTCAACCTCTGTTATTTTCCACTCCTTGCAGTAATGGTTGGTCACATAAAAATTATTTCGGGTAAAAGTTGTAGATAATATTTAATGGTTTCCCAATAAATAATAACGGATTTATTAGCGTACATGGTAAGGAACATACGATTTTTTTTTATTTCTACCCCTTTTTCAACAGCTTTCAGGAATGTTTTGCCTCGTAAAAAATTGTTTCAAAAAAGTTCTAGATAAAAATTATAAGGTATACAGACAATTTGAACGGGTCTGATGGTTTGCTTACTGAGGGAGTTATGAATTTTTCTTTTCATTTAGACCTTGTTCCACCCTTTGCAGCAATAGACGATTGTATAAAAATTTTATTTAGACAAAAGGTTTTGGTATTACTCCTAAAAGTTATAATAAGTTCAAACGGATGTGGAATTTTTCATATTATGGTAGTAATAGCGATATATCTGTTTTTCAAAAAAATTTCCAAAAAAATATATATAATTAATATTTCCCATTGCAAGAATCATTCAAAGAACAAATCCATTAATTTTTATTTTTTTATTGCTGAATAGAGCCAATATCTTTATATAACATGGCTATTATTGAAACTGGTATGTACCTTTTGGTATCGGTCTCCCTTATCAACTTTGTCCTCATTTATTTTTTTGCCTGTTTTGGAGTAGTTAAGCAGAGTTGGTTGACGGCCTGAAGTTCCGCCACCCCGCAACAAAACATAATTTTATAATGTAGTAGCTGGATGGAAAAGTTAATAACTACATAATAAACTTCGTGGGAAAAGAATGATTTGGTTACTCACTGAGCCTAACTTATCGTCGAAATCACTTCACAGACATATTGTGCCCCTAAGCTTTCATGGCCTAACGCAAGATGCAATCCAATAAGTTGCTTCAAATGATCTCGAAAAATCACGGAGAACGTGAAAGAAGAATCCATTCTGGGAATCGAACCCAGGTTTCTTTTTTCACTCTTTTTTATGTTTGACTGAGAGCGTGAAATTTAATATCACGAGCGAACAAAACATTTGGCTTGTTATTGAAATGCAGTGGTTTTATTTGACTGAAATATTTTTGAACAAATTTAGATATTAGGAATATAACACTCATGCCTTACATGGGACTTAATCATTGATACCCTCGCTTCAAAAGTCGGCTTGAATCAACCTGCGCTACGGATGTTGACTTCCATCTATCTCTGTTAATAACTTTTGATTATGTGGGAACAAAGTTAATGGCATGACCCACACTAACAGGAAGGTGATCACTTAAGTTAATTTTCCTTCCGGAAATAGTCTAGAAATGTGTATGGCCTATTAGTTCATTGCTAATTGGTCACCCTAAGAACTAGAAACGTATATTTATTTTGAAAATTTGTTTTGTTTTAATGTTCATCAACATATTTTTACATAATAAGCTAATCTTAAAACCAGATTATAGGCTGTTTTTTCAATAAATTAATTTGTATGACAAAATATATTGTAATAATTACATCAGTTTATTAGGAAGAGAAGCCACCATGTCAAAGATATTTACTTCATTAGAAAATACGAATGTGCAAAAATGTTTTTTTTTCACGAGTAAAAGATTTAAACTTACTCTTTTAGAAATTTTGGCAAATCTTCCTATATATTTAGCCAGAACCTTTAAGACCTAAGCATTACTAAATATTTATTATATTCTAGTCATAATGATAGCATTAGGTTACTTTGTGAAATATAAGAAAAATTTAAATTAATAATAAATATTTAAACAAAGTTAAATTAAGCCCATGGAATTCTCAAAATGTTAATAAGCCTAAGACTAATTTATTCGTGATAAATTTGTGTCACTGAATTACAAAAATTAAATAACGATTGTTTGTGGAAATGGTTTATTATATTTGTTCGGAAAATATCTTAAACTGTCAATCATTTCAAAAACATTCTTGAATAGAAGAATGTGTGGATTATTTTAAAGACATCAAATGATTTTGTTTTACTGGTAATTTTTCACTGCAGATAAAACAAAGGTAACCATAAGTACACCAAATGCCACAAAACACTTCAATATTTTTCTACATGATTCTTACAAGATTGTACATTTTTGTTTATACAGATTTCCAATAAAATTCTTTACATTAAAAAATAGTCTTTCAAGTATACCATAGTCTTTAATAAATTATATTTTCACGTTTTATAATGCAGTATTAAAAACAAATACATTTGAACACTACATCGATGTTCGAATGATATAGATAAATAATAAATTTATTTTACATAATGCACTTGATGACCATAGAACAATTTTCTTCTTTGTTTGTTAGTTATTATATAGCATACACATTATGATTTGTAACGTTGCCTTTCATTTATAACGAAATTACACACGAATGTATCTTACTTATAAAATATCGTTTTGACCAGTATGTTTTATTGAATAATCTACTTAAATACTTTTTAGGCTTGAATAAACGCTTCGGTTTTACAAGGAATTCATTACAAATGATATAAAAATCTACATAAAAAATCTACCCACCTTTGAACAGTCGATTGCGTTAGTTATTCAAAATATGTTATTAAACAATTATACCACTTTCCTTTTAAATATTTTTTTTGTATTTCCTTGAACAGTTATATAGTAAATTAATCATTAGTTTAGTTAGTTAAAATTAAGTTCTATAGTATATTCAAAAACATTTTGTTAGATGGCAAATTTTAAAATACTGTTGTATCTGGAAACGCAGAAAGGTTACTGTTTCGATATTCAGTTCAAATCCGGTAAATGTGGCGGACGTTGCTAAGGGCCGATGGATCTTTTTATCGGTTTCAACATTTATCCCCATCCGTAAATTTAGTCAGCCTATCAGAGAAGTGTTCCATAAATTACCTGACTGTAAAACTAATGATTAAAACTGTACCATAATTTTCAATAAAATTCAATCCATGCTCCTAAAAGAGTTTTTAATCGTTCCTAATTGATAACAAGCAGTATGGTTGTAAGATAACTCATGAATTTATTTAATTGAAATTTTTTTTGTTTATTTAGTTACTATAGGTACATTAAGTAAAAACTGGCGAAATTTGGTTAGATTTTAAAAACCGCTAACACCAATTAAAAAAACATAGATTAAAACATTGATGTTAACGCAGTTTAATATCGAACCATACAAACTTTGGGATGATTTATTTCTGAAGAATTTTTAATGGTTATTGCAAACTATTTATTCTCGTTGTTTCACTTTCTGCGCTGTTAAATATTTCCGTAAATATATGGTAAAGTTTTACGGGAATGAACCGTAAAATTACGGAATATCTAGAAAATATTTCTCACATTTCAGAAATCGAAAATATTTCGAATGTTTTCAACTCAATTCATCCAGCATTGAATAGCTTACAACTAAATTCACATTATGCTTTTGAGTTGACGATGGTTTTGTGGTCTATGGACAATGAAACAAAAAACTATATAAATTTTTTCCGAATGTCACGCTATGGTAATCTTTCTTAGAAATCTACCCAAAACCAGATCTGATCTTCGTACTTTTTCAATACGAAACTTTATGCAATTTTTCTGTCTTCGGTAGGTGAGTACGACTATTGCCGAATTTGCACGAGAAGCGATCCTACGACGATGATGCTTGAAGATGCTCACTCCTAATGAAGTCTAAATAATAACAGTAGTTATTTGCAACTAAATATTGAAGTACAAAATGGTGCGCTTATAACCGGCATTAGATTAACGCACATTACAAATCTATAAATGCAACAGGAAACTGCAACTGTTTGAATTCACAATTACGTAAGGTCTGACATTTCAACTACTGTGTATGTGAGAGTTCTAAAGGTATGGTTAAGACTACCTACTAACGCTTTTGTTCTATTTTTTAAAACCTTAGGTTTTTACTTATTATTTTTTACGGTACACATTTTTCAAGCTTTAATTGCTTAACGCACAACTGACAAAAAGCGCTGGAAAAGCTGTTGTTACCTACTGTAAACCTATGAAATAGATTAATAATATTAAAAATAAGGGTCCTTGATTCTGTGAAGAAATACAAATTTTTTTTTTCCACTGTACATTTTGTTCATTTTTCATAAATAAATCTGTAAACGTTTGCAAAACTGTTTGGAAACAGTGCACTATTTGGGAAAGATCACGTGAACATTGTTCTATGGTCTTAAGCGAGATGTACTTACATATATACACAATGGTGACAAAAAGGATAGCAAGTAACTAAAGCAAGAGTCATACATAATTTAATGTTTGCTTGTAGTCAGGGGCGCAACAACAGATGGGGGGGGGGCAAGGATATCTCCCCCCCCTTCTAAAACCTTGAAGTGGTGGCAAACGGGGGCAAATAAAGTGCAGTGTAATCAATTTTTGTATAATAAAACTGCTTAAATAGCACCATTTTCCACTTTGAAATACAAATTTTCCCGGGGGAGGAAACCCCGGACCCCCCGCTTCAATATGGGGGATCCATGATTCTTTATAAAAAAGTATATTGCCCCCCCCCCCCCTTTTTGGAAATTTAGTTGTTGCGCCCCTGCTTGTAGTCGACGTGAACTGGCCGGTTCGAAACTGGAATACTGTTGATGGGGGAAACACACGCGGATAGCATCACAATGCTCACAGACGACCTGGCACTGAAGTCACTCCAGCGATGCAGTACGGTACATGGGCACAGCGCGGGCACGAGAGTGTCACTACCTGGGGTGCAGCGCCACGCTGAGGTCCAGCGGGCGGCGGTCCTCGGGCTCGGCCGGCCGGGCGCCGCGCACGGACAGGTCCATGGGCTGCTCCTGCACCGGGCCCAGCGCGCGCAGCACGGCCACAGGGCCCTCCTCGCCCGAGGAGTCCTCCTCGCGGCGGGGCCCGGGCGAGTCGGGCGGCGAGGTCGAGGAGGTCGAGGAGCCGCAGGACGAGGGCAGGCGCTGCGCCTGCGCGAAGGGCAGCACGCCCTGCGGGAACGCGCCCTGCAGGAAGGGCGCCGGCAGGAAGGGCAAGGACAGCGGCCCCGCGGGGTGGCCGGGGTGGTGGTGGGGGTGGTGCAAGGGGAGCAGGCTGCTCCTGGCGGCCCACAGCGCCGCGGCGGCCTCGCCGTAGCTGTGCTGCAGCAGGGGCAGCTGGCGGTGCGGGGAGGCGACCCGCGCCTTCGCCTCCACGTCGGGCTTGTCCCACCCGGCCAGGCCCTTGCCCTTGGGCTGCTGCTGCTGCTGCTGCTGCCTGAGCGCCGCGGGCTGCCCCGGGTGCTGCTGCTGCGAGTACACCTGCTGCTGGTGCTGCTGCTGCTGCTGCTGCTCCTGCAGCAGGCAGTGTATCTTGAACCAGTTGGAGCGGCGGCCGTAGCGGGAGCCGCTCTTGGACATGCCCACCAGCAGGCACTTGCGCAGCCGACACGCCTTGCACGACGTGCGGTTCTTCTTGTTGATCACGCACTCGCCGTTGTTCTTGCACTCCGTGATCGAGCCCAGGTTGTTGTACGTCCGCCCGAAGAACGACTGCAACATCAGGGGTCAAGTTTTAGCATTGCCACAATGCGAGACTCGTCGGATACACCTCTCACTACGTGTCCTTATTCTAGAGATATGTATTTTTGAAGTTGTACTTTTTTTGGACGCGTTTTGGAAAAATTATGAGAATGAATTTTTACGATGTGCGCGCATCATGTAAAAAAATTTTACAGGACGAAAAAATATATAAATAAAAATTATAAATCTGATAATTTAGTGATTGATATTTAATACTGGTCCATATCATTGAAAACATATATTTAGTGTGATTATTAGAGATAGAAATTGTGTTTTTAATCTTTCTTAAGTATATTTTCAAGTGTTTTTATATAAGTGAAGTTAAGTAATGCTTATTTAAGCACGTTATGAAAAAAAAGATGGAAATGGATTTTTACGATGCATACGTAGTAGCATGCAACAAATATTGACAAAATGAAAAAAATGTTACATAAAAATAAAAATTGTATATGTGCTTTTAAATCAAATAATTTGGTTATTGATATTGAATACTGGTCCTTATAATTTAAAAGACATTTATTAATTGTAGGTATATATTAGTGATATATTTTGTGTTTATTAACTTCTTCAAGTGTATTTTCAAATGCAATTTTATAATTGAGGTTATGCTTCCGTATGAATATTTTTTCCCCTATAAATTATTACATAATTGTTTTAATAAACAGTTAAAATTAATAAAATACAACAAACATTCAGATTATTTAATTAATTTTAAGTATTATTTAAAATTCATCTCAATTAGTTTAATAAATTAAATAATTAATATTATACTTGTGTTTATATTAATATTGAATACCTACTGATTTTTTATTTTAATTTTTTTATTTTATTAAATTTATACTTTACCAAATGTATTTATAATATCACCCCAGTCCTTTGATTATTTTATTTCTACTAATTATTTGCATATTAAACTTTATTTTAATAAACCAAGTAAGTATATCTTCTAACGCGCGAACATAAGTACACGCGCACATTTTTTTTTTAATATTCAACCGTATTAAAATAAACAGTGTCGGTTTGTTAGCAACATTATTACTAGTGATTTCGTATTATTTTATCTTTTTAGTTTTGTTAATCAAAGATATTTATCAAAAGCATATAATTGTGATATTTTTATTTCTATATTTCATACATTTTGTTCATTATTTTAAGAGATTTTTACTCAGTGTGAATAATGTTAGAACATATTGTTGTGTTTGGCTGGCCATAAATTGTTGCATTTCAAATAACATTCATACAATGTTAACAGACCACTCAACACTATGTTTCAATTTTTGTTTTAAGTGTTTTAAAGACGCACTTTGTTCAATTTCACACACATAGGCGTAAAGTCTACTAATATTACAGAAAGTATTGTTTGCACAGCCCTTTTTTTGTCATTTTTTCTTTCAAACTTTGTCTACAATGTAGTAACGTGTCTCGTAAGTATGTTATATTTGTACTTGTGTTATTTGATAATTTAATATTATGTTTTTACACACGAAACGCGTAAATTTTGGTGTGCGTTCACTAGAAAAAAAATGAGTAAATTATAAATCTAACTAGTAATAAAAATAAAACACGAAAGTAGAGAAACACACTGTTCAACTGTCTCAATTAAAAAACCAATCATGTGTGACATTTTATTCAGTAAATAATAACATTGTAACAAACAAAACTTCAATTTAATAAGCGAAAAACATAAGTAGGCTAAATATGAAGTTGTTTAGGTATATAAGCTAGTAAATTAAATAATAACAGGGTTTTTTTTAACAAACGCATTTTTTTCATAACATTTCTATGATTAAAGAATTTTAATTTTAAAACTTCTTAATGAGATTTAATCAGACTAGGTAAACTGAGCTATTTTTTATCAAACACTGAAGAAATATGAAATAAATACCATATTTTATACCTATCAGTTAAATAACGCAAACCAAGATATTTTAAACTCACATATTTGTTTCCATTGTGTATACAAGTGTGTTGAAAATATTTTTAATAAAAATTACATTTAGATAAAAAAAATGCATATATACGCGGTTAAAATAAGTGTTTTGTTCAGTATGCTTCATTATCTGCCGCTACAAATGTTTGTTGAATTATTCAACGTATTAGCCAAAGATTATAGTCAGTTAGATTTCGGTACGATGGATGTTTTGTAATATTCACTACGAGGATTGTGTACAGTGAACACGACATATCGACTAACGTGGCGACGTGTTAACAATTTAGCAGTGTTCGGAACAGTAGGAATGAATCTCAGCACAAACTTTTAGGGAATGAAACTGAAAGAGTTAGGAGCAGTTGTTTGCGCTCGGCTGCAGCCGACAGCGACTTGAATGAGGACTCCGCGGCGAAGACTTCGAGTCGCGCACGTTGGCACCACTGCTGTCGATGATTTAGGCTCGCCCGCGCATTCCACGACGCCACTCATGGCTTCTGTGTCGAGGGTCGCCATGACTTGCAGCCTCCGACGAGAGGTTTCGGCCACGTTTCGGCTGTTCCCTTCATCTCTGTGTCTTTCTGCGTCCGTCTCTCTCTCTCTCTCTCTCTCTCTCTCTCTCTCGTCCCCCGCCCACACGGGGCGCACAGCAAAGACTAGACGGTCCCCGATCTCTGTACTTTTACAAAAACATTCCTTCCTTTGGAAACCAGTTGCCAAGAAATAGTTTGTAATACTACAATTAATATATTGCAACTTTGAACAACACATGGCTATGATTTTTTTTTTGCATAAATGAAATACGTTTCTCAGAATAATACTAGTATTTCTTCCGAAAAATGACGCATAATTTTATTTTTTAATTGATGCTTTATTTAAGCATAATTTTTATTAAACCATTGAAAATATAATCGAATATTAAATAAATGTACTTTATTTTGTTTTATTATCCGTATTAATTTGTGCCGTTAATTCTGTAAAGCCATTACAAATAAATTTAACTTTTGGAGGTACTGCGACAACAGAATGCATAAATGCTCTGGCCAAAATCCAAACCCAGTATTACTGCGAACACTATTTTGTTTCTTCCTAGCACATCAAACGTTTAAACAGCCGCATTGGAAAATTTCGTGTAGAAGCGTTGTTGGTGGTGGTTTTCAGTCCTAATAGTTTAAGTGAACGGCGCGCAATTGAGTTTGGTGGAATGAGTGGATGTTGAAAACGTCCTGTAAATGCACTGATATTATCCTGCAATACTGTACAAATACTTTTGAAATAAAGTGTATAGCTGTCAAAGCCAATGTTTTATCATTCTATACGATTCGCAGTTCTGAAGTTCTCCGTACCTTTAAGTTAACAATGGCGAACATGGACATTGTTGAAATTATTCTTTTTTTTTCAGTGAAACAGGCCCAGATAATTTTTAGTATGAATTTTTGGCTTGGTGTTTCTTATAAAATTTACCCGAAATTAAATTCATTGATAGTTTAAGGTTTCCAAACTATTTTTTTTTCAACTTATTTTATATTTATATGAAAAATTTGTCGCTTGATGACAGTTAATGTTAGGTGACATCTCCCGGCTTACTTTTTTGTGCATGTTCTAGTCAAAGTGTTAATTTCGTAACCACATATTTATTTTTAAAATATGAAAATGTAAACAAGGCACATTAAAATTTCAAAGTAATCCTATATTCTTTCTCTTTTCACGCATTTTTTTTTCTGCCTCGCGCATCTGTGCATGATCACGTGACGTATGAAGCAACTCTAACCGCCAACCACGGTAATGAAGCACGGACTGACCCCTGTATCATTATCGAGCCAAGATGAATACAATGAAGATTATTCTTAATGTTCTCTTGTTTTAATGCAGCTAAGATTCAGCACATTGGGCACTTACGACAGAGAGATGAATTCATAAAGGAGGGCATTCCTGAATGACGAAGCCAAACCACAGTTCCAACACATTTTTCAAACAATGATGAGATGAGGAGGCATAAATTACTCGCGGCACCCATTCATAATGTACTTCTTTTTTTTTTTTTTTTTTGGCGTGGCTGAATGCTTTCTCAGAAAGCAGGCGTGTGGAATTAGCGAATAATCGCGTACTTGTTCTGGGCCCGTGGTTATGTGGCTGCCTGGGTGGAGTTCACTAATTTAAAAAATAAAGAAAATCAACTGAGAACAACTCAAGTGAGAAACCCCATTAACAAGTTTTGTGATGTATGGTTTTGAGTACGCTATATGTCATGGTAATACTTAACATATAACTAACAAAGTAGAGTTTATAAGCTTTACTAATCGAAATTAGCTGTTTAATTTATGGAAACAAATTTATTAATTCCAATATGATATTTACAATTTATTATTATTATTTGTGTACAATGTTTTTTAATGGAACATAAATATTCAGGTAAAATTGAAAATATTTGTAAATTTGTACATTCACATAAAAACTACTCTATCACTACAAAATAGTGTTCGCAGTAGTACCGTGATCGGATTCTTACCCAGGCATTTATGCTTTGTCCCAGCACCTGCAATAGTTAAAGTTATTTGTAAACGGTTCCCTCGATAGCTTTTAAGTATTAACTGCGCACATTAATAAGCATGATACGACAAAATAAAGTCCAACTATTGGATATTTGATTATCTCCTCCATGGTTTGAAAAAAAAAATGCCTAATAAAACCCAATTAAAATATAAACATGCGCCAATTATTGTACGAAATACTCAGTATTGTATCCGAAAGTAGGTATTATGGACAGAAATGTAGGAATGGCGGTCCGAGCACAGGAGTTGGAGTGAGATGTAGGTGGCGGCTTCTGCTGCCTTGGAACCTGCACCTCCGATGACATCACGGCGACCATCTTTAATTATGAAATCACCGTTGCACTTTTCTTCACGGTCGTCATATTGAATTCTGACATCACGGCGGCTATCTTGGATGATCTTGTCCTTTGACCTTGATGTTAACATTTGATCTTTGACCTTAACATTTGACATTTGACGTTTCCCTTTACCTTTGACCTTGAAATACATTGACCTTGAACCTTGACCTTTGGAATTGACCTTTGACCACAACGACCTTTACCTTTGGCCTTGAATTTCGCCATATTGACATCAAGCGCGCCAATCCCGGAATGCTGTGGTCACCATCTTCAATTCTGACGTCATGTTCGTCATCTTGTTTCGTCTGCTGGAGGCCGCCATCTTGGATTCAGACATTACCACCAAACGTGTTTTTTTCTGTTCCGCTGGATGCCGCCATCTTGGATTCTGTCATCTATGTTTCTGCTGTTTGAACCTAGAGAGCGCCAACATAGCTCTGTCCATTGCACATAAAGTCGATGTTCCATTACCTGCTAAGGTTTTTGTGGTCATTATCGGCACAATAAATTTAATTTTTTTTTTCACAAAATACACAGGATGCGCTGTTATTCAAACCATAACAGCTAGGACCCATGGGCTGGAAAACATACTCATATGACCGCACGGCCATCGTAACATTTACCCGATCGAGAATTAATGAAGGTATATAGAAAAATAAAACACATTCAATTTTTTTTATTTGAAGGATTGATAGTATCACCTGCTAAAAGACGTTGACGCCATCTTTATTTTCAATACTTGTTAATAGGAGCAGTAGTTAACACACATCACCTGCTAGAGAGACAGTCGCCATCTTATTATTAGTAATCGATACCAGGAGAGCTAATCCCACGTAGCACACACGTCTGCCAGTGCGTTGCCATCATATTAGTTTAAGTTTTCCCCGCTAGAGTGAAGTATTACCAGACAGTTAACTGTTGCAACATCCACCATATTGTCAGTCATATTGACCGCCATTTGGAAAATATGTCATTATTAATCTATAAATTCAGAAGAAGAAAAAATTCATCAAAAAATTGCCTATTACTAAACTGATTGATTCAATCACCTCGGTTCGATTCTTTATCAGTGGTAAGAGTAACTAATGCTTCAAATAAATTTTAAATTTTGTTTTTACATTATCTGTTGTGGAGTTTATTCGTTATTCTCTCTACCAAAAACGAGTCTATAAAAGACACCAGTTCTACAAAAGAAAAAAAAAACGTTGTCGCTGTGCCTACAATTAAATTCTAATTTTTCGATACTTGTATACATTCCAACCAGATCTTGTACAATGTTAGGCGTATAGACCAAGCGACTTCGAAACAAGAAGTATTTTTCGATGATACTCGCCGAAAATCTTAAACAGGCCATGTCCAATGTCATACGTTTAGACCAAGCATATCCGAAACATGAGGTCATTCATGTTCCGACTACAGACTTGATGATGTACTTACATTCTAAAAAAGAAGCGCATTTAAAAAAGGAAGCACATTCTAAAGAACAAACTACGATAAGGAAGTACAATCTAAAATACAAACAACGAAAAGGAAGCATATTTCGAAGCACAATAAAAGAAGACAGCAAAATTGGAAGTACAAAATCAAAAACGAAGCACATTTAGAAGCAAGATCAAAAAAGAAAGCACAATTGCAAGCATGATCTAAAAAGAAGCACATTCGGAAGCAAGACCAAAAAAGGATGGACAAACAACGAAAAGGAAGCACATTTGTAAGCACAATGAACGATAAAAATCAGATTTGTTAGCACAATCAACGAAAAGAAAGCAGATATGTCAGCAAAATCAACGAAAAGAAAGCACAATCTGAAGCACAATTAGAAGCTCAATTGAAAAAGGAAACACAAATGTAAGCACAATCTTAACCACAATCAAAAAAGAAAAATGTAAGCACAATCAGCGAAAAGGAATAACAAATCGAAGCACAATCAGAGAAAAGGAATAACAAATGGAAGCAAAATCAACGAAAATGAATCACAAACGGAAGCTCAATAAAACAAGAAAACACAATCGGAAGCACAATAAAAAGGAAGTAGAAATGGAACCACAATAAAAAACAAATAAAAAGAACACAATCAGAAGCATAATCAAAAATAAGAAGCACATCCATCTAGTTACACAATTAAAAAAGGAAGCACATTTGGAAGCACATTCAGAAAAAGGAAGCAAGCACATTTGGAAGAACTTTAAAAAAAATGAGCTGTATTACAAGAACTCAGTCTTACTTAGAATCAGAAATCAAGGAATAAAACAATATTTAGAAAGCCAAAATATAATTTATTTTTTAATGCAGGTTAAACAAGTCATTATTGTATGTAGCCAGGTCTCTCAGTTATTTGAGTATGAAAGCTACTTCGTTGAGGTGCGAGTAGTTTCCTGCCCTAAGCGAAGCCATCAGTAGTCTCAAATGATCGACCAATACCGCAGCTTTAGGTTCTTCATTACAGTGTTTTGTCTTATCACCAGCTTCAAAATCACTTTCGCCATCATTGTAGAGGTCAGCATCTTTACCAGCATAACTGTAATAATTCTATATCGATGACGTCGAAGTTTCTTCAACGTCTACAAGCTTCCTGGAGGATCTACTTTAGATGGGCTTGAATGTATTCTCTCTTTTCGTGGTAATGATACTTTCATATTCTTCAGTCTTTCTTAAATCATCAACGTACTTCAATTTAAATTCTTTGTCGAGATCAGGAAGCTATGAACATAATCATTTTCAAAATAAGGAAAAATGTTGTCGACATGCAGCACTTTCTTCTTCAGAATAGTAGCTGCATCTTTGTTCTGTATCTTGTAAGTGGACTCGGCTTTACAAGTTTTTCCGTGTCTTTATCAGCTCTCTCTTCTCTAAAACTAACCAATTACATATTAAAGCCAATAGTGTGATATCACTTGTGTTCGCCATTTCGTTTTTAATAACATCATGTTTTGTTTCTTGCTTCTTCTCTTTTATTATCAAGCAGAAACCGTTTTCAATTATAAACTTACTGGAAATGACATCACACCGTTTGCAAAAAAAAAAAAATCAACTTCATACGTTGGGCTCAAAAATAAGCTTTTCTCTTGAAACACAAAACATTCAATTGTTGCTCATGGATCGCCAACCTCTACAGTTACTAGGTGAAAGTAATTTTGTATAAACGTTTTAGCGCAGAAACCTCATAACACTATGGCTTACTTTTTAACTGCAATAAATAATAGTTTTTATGATCATCTAAAGCTTAAAATAATGGGATGACAGATGTGTCATGTGCGCCTACATGTACAGAAGTTGAATTCATTCTTAACTCAAAACAGAAAAATAAATAGTGACTTTTGTTGTTTCTGAAAACCTCCGATTCATATTTACATTAATCACATATAAATTAGTAGAATTTTAAATGATTTATTTTCACGAAATTAAAAAATATGTACATCGCATACATGTTGCATAATTAACTGCCAAGGTTACATTTTTTTATTGTTTATGGGTTGAGTATATAATAAGATTAACGTACTACATAACTCGAACTTTTTATGTTTATAGACGATGGTTCTGGCTACTTCGTGAAATGGTTAGAATTTCTATTTCAAAAACTTATCTTATTTTTCGTGGCTGTCAAAATTCTCACATATTTGAGAATTCCGAAAGGCCAGGTAAATTTAAAAAAACATTTTTTGAAAGAAATTCCAACTATTTTTTTTAAATAACCGGTATGTGTGCAGTTAAACTTTAAAAGTTTAACTTCTTTAATGCTTTTAATTCTCCTTATTTGCACGGTCCAAAAACGTTAAAATGTATCTTTGGCATATAATTATGCTAAAAGTATGCGACCTCAAAAATTTCTTGGAATTGAACCAATGAAAATCTTTACATGGTTACTAGTGTTTAACTTAAATATAAAATAGACCTGGAATGGGAGGCACCCCCATTTATAGCCATGAAAAAAAAAATTCCTCTTTAAAATTACGCTGTAGTCTTGGGATTAACACCATTAATAAATCACAATTCTTCGAAACTCTAATACAATTTTAGTTAAGCTGAGTGGTTAAAGTGCGTGATATCACAGTCAAAATACCCCTAATTTTAGTTATGTTACCGGGTAATTGATTTTTTTAAATTCTTGCCACTAAATATTTAATTTTAAACACTCCAATGCAAGCATAACGCACGTTGGCTGTTTTTCTATAACTTTTATTACCGGAGATATTTCTTGCAACCGGTCGAGAAACTGCCGTTAAAAGAAACCCCTCTAAGAAGTGTAATGACAGCCACGTACGTTTGTACGTTACGTGAGGTCGAGAGTTACCCTCTGAAATGGAGAAGAACTAATTAGCACGCTCGAGCGAAGAGAAGGATCTCAGTGCGGAGCATCGCAAGGGCAGAGGGGGAGTTAGTTCTCGGGACGTAACCTCAGACATTTGCATCGTATCCGCCTTCGACTGAGCGACCAGCGTGCCTCGGCTGATTGGCCGTCCGTCGTTAACTGCGCATGCGCGTAACGACTGCGAAGCGCATGCGCGGACTTTGCGCTCGCTTTTCTGCCCCCTCCCCCCTTGCTTTCCCCATCTTCCCGGCCACAGAGATTGGCTCGGGACGCGATAAATGCGAAATGCACATAAATGACGAATGCTCATTTCAAGTAGCTGTTTTGCGATGCGAATGCACTTTAATGGCATGCCGCAGTGCGCCTACTGTAGTTAACTGGAAAATTAATACAACTACTTGAGGAGTGATTTTACGATCCATGTTCGGTAATGAACTTTTCCGAGGATTAATATCTTCAATGAAATTACCTACCATTGCTTATCTCATTACATTACTACTATGACCTATATATATTATATATATATACATATATAATAATTTGAAAATGAAGTCCACCGAAATTGGCAGCATTGCCACATAATTGCAAACAATTATCGAGAATATAATAGTATAATTCACACGGTCCTTTATTGATTGGCGTAGTGAAGTAGGAAGGTGTGGGAGTGAATCATTATAAGCTAGAAAAATAACAACATCCATATACAAATACATGACTAGATTCCTTCCGCTGAATATTTGGTTCCGTCTGGCATTTTCAGTTTAGGCTTGTTCTGTGTGGTTTTATGTTTTCATTTTTTATTTTATTTTCCCTCCGTGAATTTTTTCCGTGACACTGCAAAATTTTATCAAATCAAAATTCCCGATTGCAAGAACCATTTCAAGAACTTATTTTTTTAACGCGCAACATATCTTCAAGGTCTGGAATTATGTCTCGTGGTCAAGCACTGCATGATTCCAAGTCTGCGCTAGCCTCGGTGGCTTATCAACAGAAGCGAGGCAGTGCAAAGGGGTTTACCCTCCTGTTCTTTGTTAACCCGGCGCTCTTAGCCGTCAGACCTTGCCACCCAGGGGCCCTCGCGGGCGTGGGTACGGGTACGCCGTATCAGTGGCGTATCCAGGATTTGTGTATGGGGGGTGTTAAGAAGCATGCCCCCCCCCCCTCCTCCCCCGGGAAAATTTGGATTTTAAGGTGTAAAATAGTGCTATTTTATTAGTTTTCGGTGCTTAAATTTAAATATTGTAATGGTAAAAATTTTATTCATTTTAATATGAAATTTGTTTGAGTGATGAATAAGATATTAATTAAAGATTTGGTGCTAAGGGGGGGGGGTTGAACCCCTAACCCCCCCCCCTGGCTACGCCCCTGCGCCGTATACGGGAATCGGGAAAGCCGTCAGAGTTGGCTATGATGAGAGTCTGAGTCAAACCAACCCAGCATCATCACCCCCCGTCCCCCCCGGCATCACTCAGCTAACCAGACAGTTGACTGTGTCCTCAGTCCTTAGACCTCATCAGCACTGCTGGCGCCTGCACTGGAGCTGTGCAAACCAAATCTTTGACAAGCATCAACGATTGTGAGTGAACAAATAAGAACCATCGCCACTCGCTGGTTTTTCTTCAGTAAGTCTCGAAGTTGTGCAGTGAAGTTGGCGAAATGTGGCAGAAATGTCTTTAAGTTAACTAACACATCCAAGGGCTCTTTGCAGAGTTTTTCCTTATTGGTAGGAATATGTATGGCTTTTACGGCTTGGATACTCTGCCTCGAGAACACGTGTTTTTTTTTTGTTTTTTTTATCTATCATTGTAGTCTATTATTATAACTTTCTTACAGAAAGATTTGCTTTTACAATGTTAACCCTAGTCACATCGCACTGGGACTCCTCAGTCACCCAGGGAACCCGTGGTCCGGTGGAGGACTATCCGACCTCTCCACCTCTGCTAGCTGTCCAGGCTATAGTAACCGGAGCTGTGTCGTCGACTCATCATCGGGAATCTGCTCCCGGAGATCGCAGCATCAGTGACACTTATTCCCTGCATTCCCTGTGCATAGCTACAGGCTCTCAGGACACCTGTTTCTTCATGATCACTCATGAAGAGTCTATATCAATCACACGGTTTTTTATTCCCTGCGTCATGCGGACGTGGATCTTACGAAGGAGGGGGTCCACTATAACCATTACACAATTTTTTATGAGTACGTTTTCTTTATAGTTGAATTTAAAAAAAAAGTTTGCCATTTCAGGGAACAGTAAATTTTGAGAACTCCGTTTACAGAAAACTGTACGTTTTATATTTTGGTTTGTATTTAATTGTTTTTAACACCTTGTTCTTAACTCAGTTCTTCGATGATTTTTGTTAAAACAAGTCGAAATCACGTATATATTAATGTTATTAATACATGAAAAAATTTCAAGATTTTATTAAATTAGTGCCACGCGTGCAAACGGACGTTGAAATAAACTACTTGAAAAAAAACAATAACTCCTGCCGTTTCTGTGTATAAGGCATGTCGGGCTATAAGGCGAGGAAATACGTTATTGTAACCAACTTAGGATTTGAAAAAAAAACCTTCCAAAATAATTTCTTTCTAACATTATATAGCTGTAATTTTCTTATTCAGTCTTGGGTTTTTTTTTTTTTAATCCGGGAAGGGAGACACCCCCCCCCCCCTCCTCCTGCGGCTATGATTTGGAGCAAAATACGTCATAAAAATGTAGGTCCTATTTCCAGAATCGCCAGAGTAGTACGACAAACTGTAAATGTCTTACAATTAACATCGCATTGCATATGTGCATGAAAGAATACATTGTTTGCCAAAGGACTGCACTAGCAAGTATCATGCTTGCCGCTACAGTGATTAGAAACATCCGTCCGCAGTCACGCAGAACGACACATGCGCTGTGTGTGGAATCAGACGGAAACAAACATGGATATATTTGTGAGCTTGATAAATTATTTCGGGTACCAATAAACACCATTCAAAAACTCCCAACAAAATTTTTATAATTCAACTTCTAAAGAGTGTAAAAGGGGTAGTATGTTTTAAAATGTAATCTTTTTATCTCCTAATTTAATTAAGCGAAATTAATAATTTTGGATTCCAAAAATAAAGACAAAAATCTTACAAGAACAATGTTTATTAATTTTGTGAAATTCAACCATTAATGCGTGAAAAAGGGGTAAGTGTGTTTTAAATTTAATAATTATCAGTAGTATGTAAATGACGGTCCGAGATCAGGCGCCAGGCGGTGGTGCTTGGTGCCGACCGCCATCTTGGATTGTGACGTCACGGCGGCCATCTTGGATGGTTGTGACCTTGACCTTTGACCTTGACCTTGAATTTGATCCTCAAAAATCGCCAAAATCCGCCAAAATTGGGCAAAATTTGCCCAAAATTCCTCAAAAATCGCCAAAATTTCCATTTCTGTGGAAAAAAGTTCCGCCAAAAAATCTCAAAAAATTCCACAAATTAAAAATTTCTCATTTCGAGGGAAAAATTTCCCGTTTCGAGGGAAAAATTCCCGTTTTTAGTCCTTAAAAATCCCAGCGGCTGAAAATTCCTAAAACTGGCTTAAGCATCCTTAACTCAAGCCTCAGTTAAGCCATTTCTAGGAATAAGGATACCATGGCCGCCATCTTGAATTATGACGTCATCGTTGCAATTTCCGTTACGGCCGCCATCTTTAAATTTATTTTCCGATTTTAATGAAAAAAAATTTAAAATTCATAAAACAAATTAAATAATAAAATTTTTAATAAAATATTTAAAAAACAAACATTTACGACACGGAGCTCGGAGTCCTCGGTTCGAACCCGACGAGTGCAAAAAAAAATAAAAATGGCGACCGATCCTTCCCCCGAGGTGGCTGCAGGCATACTGACTCCCACCACTTTTTATCATCATCTAGTATGACGTCATGGCCGCCATCTTGTCTTCGATGCTGGAAGCCATCATCATTGTATCGTCGGCTAGAGTGCGCCGATGACATGTTAGTTTAATTCGTATCCGCAAGAGTGCAGTAATCATTTATTACTGTGACATCCGCCATCTTGTCATTTGGCCGCCATCTTGAAAATCCGTAATTATTTAGCTAGAAATTCGGGAAAAGTTCCAAAATTCATTAAATAAATCACTCATTAATTTACATATTGATTCGATCGATTCCCATCCTCGGTTCGATACCCGATCGTTGCAATAATGTTTAATCTTATGTAAAAAAAATAATTTAAATAAACCATGTTCAACATTCTTAAAGAGACTTTAAATCCTCTACTACCATCATCCTATCAGACACCAAGACCACCATATTGGAAATTCGTAATTGTAATGCTAGAGATTCGGGAAAAAGTTCAAAATTCATTAAATAAATTTGTAATCTATATACTGATTGATTAGATCGACTAAGGTCCTTGACACGATCCCTGGCCGATACAAAACAACTTTAATTTTAAAAAAGTACCAGAAAAGTGTAAGGTTCGAGAAATAAAACACCTCAAAGTCTTTTACAAACATAATATTTATTACACAATTTCTATCCTACTACAGAATCACTTGCGAAAGCCAACAACAATCTTATAAACATTTAGCCCTGCATAGACGTGCAACGACTACTTCTTAGCTCCAAATGGCTCCCAAAGCTCCAACAGCCTCCAAATGCTTAACACAGCTCCAAATGGCTCCAAATGCTCCAAACGGCTCCAAATGCTCCAAATGTCTCCAGCAGCTCCAAATGCTTGACAGCTCCTAATGCTTCAAAAGGCTCCAAATGCTCCAACAGCTCCAAAAAAAGGCTCCAAATGCTCCAATAGCCTCCAAATGCTTAACACAGCTCCAAATGGCTCCAAATTCTCCAAACGGCCTCCAAATGCTTGACAGCCTCCGAATGCTTAACACAGCTCTAAATGGCTCCAAATGCTCCAAACGGCCTCCAAATGCTTGACAGCTCCAAATGTCTCCAGCAGCTCCAAATGCTCCAACAGCTCCAAAAAAAGGCTCCAAATGCTCCAACAGCCTCCAAATGCTTAACACAGCTCCAAATGGCTCCAAATGCTTGACAGCTCCAAATGCATAACACAGCTCCAAATGGCTCCAAATGCTCCAAACGGCCTCCAAATGCTTGACAGCTCCAAATGTGACCAGCAGCTCCAAATGCTCCAACAGCTCCAAAAAAAGGCTCCAAAAGCTCCAACAGCCTCCAAATGCTTAACACAGTTCCAAATGGCTCCAAATGCTCCAAACGGCCTCCAAATTCTTGACAGCTCCAAATGTTTCCAGCAGCTCCAAATGCTCCAAATGCTTGACAGCTCCAAATGCTTCAAAAGGCTCCAAATGCTCCAAACGGCCTCCATTTGGCTCCAACAGCTCCAACAGCCTCCAAATGCTTGACAGCTCCAAATGTTTCCAGCAGCTCCAAATGCTCCAAATGGCTCCAACAGCCTCCAAATGCTTAACACAGCTCTAAATGTCTCCAACAGCTCCAAAAGACTCCAAATGCTTCAAAAGGCTCCAATTGCTCCAAGAGCTCCATCTTCAATTGGTTCCAACTGATTCCTATTACTTTTATCGAACTTGGCATGATTACTAACATGTCTTTATCAGTATACATTTTGACTGGCAGTGGTAACGTTTTTTTACACCTTTAAGTTATAAGTTTTATTTAGAAATCAGATTTCGATAAATGATAGCTTCCATCTGGAAAGAAAATATATTAATTTATCTTCAGGTTTATACACATACATTTAATTTAATACATTATTGTATGTAGCCAGCTTCCCTCAGTTCTTTGAGTATGAAGGATATTTCTTTAATGTTCGAATAGTTTCCTGCACAAAGCGATCCATGTAGTAGTCGTAGCCTGTTAACCAATATGTTAGGATCTTCCCATGAGGTATAATCAATCTCTTCTGCTGCCTTCATCATCCTTGCATGTTTATAATAAATATTATCTCTGGTGTTTATCGTTTTAACACCAACCACAAGGTCACTTTCGTCATCTTGCCAGTGATTATCACAAGCTTGATCAGGATAATTTATTTTATTACGCCGTTTCCATCGTTTTGGTCTCAAACCACCATCACAGTCTTCGCTCTTGCATGCTTTTGGTGCTTCAGTACAGTACTCAATCATGTCAGCCTCAGATGTGTCACCACAATCTTCAATCATGCCAGCTTCTGATGTGTCACCACAGTCTTCAATCATGTCAGCACCACAAACTTGATCAGGATAATTTATTTTATTACGTCGTTTCCATCGTTTTGGTCTCAGACTGCCATCACAGTCTTCGATCTTGCCTGCTTTAGGTGTTTCAGTACAGTACTCAATCATGTCAGCCTCAGATGTGTCACCACAATCTTCAATCATGCCAGCCTCAGATGATTCATCAAAGTCTTCGACCTTGTAAGCTTCAGGTGGTTCTCCATCTTTCACATTTTCATGGAGACGACTAGATATTGGAGTAAATATATTTTCATTTCTAATGTGGTTACAACTTCCTTCGTTTGTTTTAAATTTTAAATTATTATCTTGATCTAGATCAGTAATTTTAGCATTAGCTTTTTCGCCTTCGTTCTTCTTCCGCGATGTTGTAGCCCAGTCTTCGTTATCTTTATTCATCTTAATTGTACAGGTCTTGTAATGTCTATCCAAGTAATATCTTCTACCAAAGGATTTCTGACACTGACTGCAATGAAATGGTTTTTGACAAGGACCCAAATTACACTCGCTTCTCTCATGTCGTTTAGCATTCTTTCTCAAGGTAAACACCTTGCTACAGTATCTACAGTGATGACGTTTTGATACAGCAACAAACCCCGTTTCAGGATTCATATTAGTTATTGAGACTAATGCCAGATGCAAACTAAGAGTTTTAAATTAGATATATTACTTAAATAGAATTTTTTAATTATTTCATCAGCGAGAATTAATTTATCTCATTCAAAGGTACTTGTTGCAAGTAGTTCTGCTTTTCAACAACAGATGTCGCCACATGTTACTTGCAGGTAAATAATATTTAGTTCTTTTATGCGGGATGCGGGATGCTCACTAACGATCGCAAAAGAAGGATGGCTTAGCTAGACTCCAAAGAGAAGGAAGTTCGTCCATCCTGTTAGTGCTTCTTAGATTTCTCAGAGATTATTTGACTGAGTAATGATATTTTTTTTTAAATTTCCACCTGATAAAAATATTACAAGTGCTGATTTATTGGCAGAATTTCAATAATTAAATGCGACCTTGAATAAAAAATGACATGACTCATTAAGTAAAAAATTCTTCATGCAGAGATCAATTCCTCATCAG
The DNA here is from genome assembly GCF_032445375.1 of Bacillus rossius redtenbacheri. Lineage (NCBI taxonomy): Eukaryota > Metazoa > Arthropoda > Insecta > Phasmatodea > Bacillidae > Bacillus > Bacillus rossius. The sequence goes on along the minus strand of NC_086335.1, from coordinate 26,056,865 downwards.
TAACCAGAAGCACTCGGAGAAAACCATCAGATGTCTAGTCAGGAATAATCAGAAGCACCCAGAGAAAACCATCAAAATATTGTCAAGAATAATCAGGAGCACACGGAGAAAACTACCATAATATTGTCAACAATAAACGGGAGCACACGGAGAAATCCACCATAATATTGACAAGAATAATTAGGAGCACACGGAGAAAACCACCGCAAGTTTTCTTTGATATCATAAAATTTCAGGAAAAAAATAATACTAAAAATAAAAATAAATTAATAAAAAATTAAAAAAAATAAAATAAAAAAAATACATAAAATTCTGGCTTGTACTAGAACTCTATCTTTGTTCAACAATGAGAAGTTCACAAGCTAGCAGAATATATTTATGTATTTTTTTTATTTTATTTTTTTTAATTTTTTATTAATTTATTTTTATTTTTAGTATTATTTTTTTCCTGAAATTTTATGATATCAAAGAAAACTTGCGGTGGTTTTCTCCGTGTGCTCCTGATTATTCTTGTCAATATTATGGCGGATTTCTCCGTGTGCTCCCGTTTATTGTTGACAATATTATGGTAGTTTTCTCCGTGTGCTCCTGATTATTCTTGACAATATTTTGATGGTTTTCTCTGGGTGCTTCTGATTATTCCTGACTAGACATCTGATGGTTTTCTCCGAGTGCTTCTGGTTACTGATGAGGAATTGATCTCTGCATGAAGAATTTTTTACTTAATGAGTCATGTCATTTTTTATTCAAGGTCGCATTTAATTATTGAAATTCTGCCAATAAATCAGCACTTGTAATATTTTTATCAGGTGGAAATTTAAAAAAAAATATCATTACTCAGTCAAATAATCTCTGAGAAATCTAAGAAGCACTAACAGGATGGACGAACTTCCTTCTCTTTGGAGTCTAGCTAAGCCATCCTTCTTTTGCGATCGTTAGTGAGCATCCCGCATCCCGCATAAAAGAACTAAATATTATTTACCTGCAAGTAACATGTGGCGACATCTGTTGTTGAAAAGCAGAACTACTTGCAACAAGTACCTTTGAATGAGATAAATTAATTCTCGCTGATGAAATAATTAAAAAATTCTATTTAAGTAATATATCTAATTTAAAACTCTTAGTTTGCATCTGGCATTAGTCTCAATAACTAATATGAATCCTGAAACGGGATTTGTTGCTGTATCAAAATGTCATCACTGTAGATACTGTAGCAAGGTGTTTACCTTGAGAAAGAATGCTAAACGACATGAGAGAAGCGAGTGTAATTTGGGTCCTTGTCAAAAACCATTTCATTGCAGTCAGTGTCAGAAATCCTTTGGTAGAAGATATTACTTGGATAGACATTACAAGACCTGTACAATTAAGATGAATAAAGATAACGAAGACTGGGCTACAACATCGCGGAAGAAGAACGAAGGCGAAAAAGCTAATGCTAAAATTACTGATCTAGATCAAGATAATAATTTAAAATTTAAAACAAACGAAGGAAGTTGTAACCACATTAGAAATGAAAATATATTTACTCCAATATCTAGTCGTCTCCATGAAAATGTGAAAGATGGAGAACCACCTGAAGCTTACAAGGTCGAAGACTTTGATGAATCATCTGAGGCTGGCATGATTGAAGATTGTGGTGACACATCTGAGGCTGACATGATTGAGTACTGTACTGAAACACCTAAAGCAGGCAAGATCGAAGACTGTGATGGCAGTCTGAGACCAAAACGATGGAAACGACGTAATAAAATAAATTATCCTGATCAAGTTTGTGGTGCTGACATGATTGAAGACTGTGGTGACACATCATAAGCTGGCATGATTGAAGATTGTGGTGACACATCTGAGGCTGACATGATTGAGTACTGTACTGAAGCACCAAAAGCATGCAAGAGCGAAGACTGTGATGGTGGTTTGAGACCAAAACGATGGAAACGGCGTAATAAAATAAATTATCCTGATCAAGCTTGTGATAATCACTGGCAAGATGACGAAAGTGACCTTGTGGTTGGTGTTAAAACGATAAACACCAGAGATAATATTTATTATAAACATGCAAGGATGATGAAGGCAGCAGAAGAGATTGATTATACCTCATGGGAAGATCCTAACATATTGGTTAACAGGCTACGACTACTACATGGATCGCTTTGTGCAGGAAACTATTCGAACATTAAAGAAATATCCTTCATACTCAAAGAACTGAGGGAAGCTGGCTACATACAATAATGTATTAAATTAAATGTATGTGTATAAACTTGAAGATAAATTAATATATTTTCTTTCCAGATGGAAGCTATCATTTATCGAAATCTGATTTCTAAATAAAACTTATAACTTAAAGGTGTAAAAAAACGTTACCACTGCCAGTCAAAATGTATACTGATAAAGACATGTTAGTAATCATGCCAAGTTCGATAAAAGTAATAGGAATCAGTTGGAACCAATTGAAGATGGAGCTCTTGGAGCAATTGGAGCCTTTTGAAGCATTTGGAGTCTTTTGGAGCTGTTGGAGCCATTTAGAGCTGTGTTAAGCATTTGGAGGCTGTTGGAGCCATTTGGAGCATTTGGAGCTGCTGGAAACATTTGGAGCTGTCAAGCATTTGGAGGCTGTTGGAGCTTTTGGAGCCAAATGGAGGCCGTTTGGAGCATTTGGAGTTATTTGGAACTGTGTTAAGCATTTGGAGGCTTTTGGAGCTTTTGGAGCCTTTTTTTGGAGCTGTTGGAGCATTTGGAGCTGCTGGAGACATTTGGAGCTGTCAAGCATTTGGAGGCCGTTTGGAGCATTTGGAGCCATTTGGAGCTGTGTTATGCATTTGGAGCTGTCAAGCATTTGGAGCCATTTGGAGCTGTGTTAAGCATTTGGAGGCTGTTGGAGCATTTGGAGCCTTTTTTTGGAGCTGTTGGAGCATTTGGAGCTGCTGGAGACATTTGGAGCTGTCAAGCATTTGGAGGCCGTTTGGAGCATTTGGAGCCATTTAGAGCTGTGTTAAGCATTCGGAGGCTGTCAAGCATTTGGAGGTCGTTTGGAGAATTTGGAGCCATTTGGAGCTGTGTTAAGCATTTGGAGGCTATTGGAGCATTTGGAGCCTTTTTTTGGAGCTGTTGGAGCATTTGGAGCCTTTTGAAGCATTAGGAGCTGTCAAGCAATTGGAGCTGCTGGAGACATTTGGAGCATTTGGAGCCGTTTGGAGCATTTGGAGCCATTTGGAGCTGTGTTAAGCGTTTGGAGGCTGTTGGAGCTTTGGGAGCCATTTGGAGCTAAGAAGTAGTCGTTGCACGTCTATGCAGGGCTAAATGTTTATAAGATTGTTGTTGGCTTTCGCAAGTGATTCTGTAGTAGGATAGAAATTGTGTAATAAATATTATGTTTGTAAAAGACTTTGAGGTGTTTTATTTCTCGAACCTTACACTTTTCTGGTACTTTTTTAAAATTAAAGTTGTTTTGTATCGGCCAGGGATCGTGTCAAGGACCTTAGTCGATCTAATCAATCAGTATATAGATTACAAATTTATTTAATGAATTTTGAACTTTTTCCCGAATCTCTAGCATTACAATTACGAATTTCCAATATGGTGGTCTTGGTGTCTGATAGGATGATGGTAGTAGAGGATTTAAAGTCTCTTTAAGAATGTTGAACATGGTTTATTTAAATTATTTTTTTTACATAAGATTAAACATTATTGCAACGATCGGGTATCGAACTGAGGACGGGAATCGATCGAATCAATATGTAAATTAATGAGTGATTTATTTAATGAATTTTGGAACTTTTCCCGAATTTCTAGCTAAATAATTACGGATTTTCAAGATGGCGGCCAAATGACAAGATGGCGGATGTCACAGTAATAAATGATTACTGCACTCTTGCGGATACGAATTAAACTAACATGTCATCGGCGCACTCTAGCCGACGATACAATGATGATGGCTTTCAGCATCGAAGACAAGATGGCGGCCATGACGTCATACTAGATGATGATAAAAAGTGGTGGGAGTCAGTATGCCTGCAGCCACCTCGGGGGAAGGATCGGTCGCCATTTTTATTTTTTTTTGCACTCGTCGGGTTCGAACCGAGGACTCCGAGCTCCGTGTCGTAAATGTTTGTTTTTTAAATATTTTATTAAAAATTTTATTATTTAATTTGTTTTATGAATTTTAAATTTTTTTTCATTAAAATCGGATAATAAATTTAAAGATGGCGGCCGTAACGGAAATTGCAACGATGACGTCATAATTCAAGATGGCGGCCATGGTATCCTTATTCCTAGAAATGGCTTAACTGAGGCTTGAGTTAAGGATGCTTAAGCCAGTTTTAGGAATTTTCAGCCGCTGGGATTTTTAAGGACTAAAAACGGGAATTTTTCCCTCGAAACGGGAAATTTTTCCCTCGAAATGAGAAATTTTTAATTTGTGGAATTTTTTGAGATTTTTTGGCGGAACTTTTTTCCACAGAAATGGAAATTTTGGCGATTTTTGAGGAATTTTGGGCAAATTTTGCCCGATTTTGGCGGATTTTGGCGATTTTTGAGGATCAAATTCAAGGTCAAGGTCAAAGGTCAAGGTCACAACCATCCAAGATGGCCGCCGTGACGTCACAATCCAAGATGGCGGTCGGCACCAAGCACCACCGCCTGGCGCCTGATCTCGGACCGTCATTTACATACTACTATTATCTTTCCGAATTTAATTCATTTTAATGAATTATATGGGGTACCAATAATTAACTTAAAACCTCAACTTTTATACTAAGCGAAATTCAACCCCTAGGGGGTGAAAAAGGGTTAAGTATGTTTTAAAGATTAATAATTATAACTCTGTATTTAAATAAAGGATGAATGGTTTCGGTACCAATAATTAACATAAAAACCTACTACAAATTTTTTTATCTTTTGTAAAATTAAACTCCTAAGAGGTAAAAAAGATGTAATTATGGTTTAAAAATTAATAATTTTATCTACGAATTATTTTACTGTAATGAATGACTTTGGTTACCAATAATGAACATACGAAAACTTACAAAAAAAAATTATGTATTGCGAAATTCAGCACCTTAGGGTTAAAAAGGGGTAATTTTTATTAAAGATTAAAACCTAGAACTCCGTATTTAATTAAGCGTAATGAATGATTTTTGGTACTAATAAAGATCATACAAAAACTTCCAACCAAAAGTTTTGTATTTTCGTAATTCAACCCCTAAGGGTTGAATAAGGGTTAAGTATGTTTTAATGTTTAATAATTATAACTGCGTATTTAATTAAGCGTAATGAATTATTTTGGGACCATTAATTACTATACAAAAAACTTCCAACCTACATTTTTGTATTTTCTAAATTTAACTCTTAAAAGCAAAAAAGGGGTATATATATTTTAAAATTTAATATTTATATATCTGAATTTCATTAAGCGTAATGAATGATTTTGAGTACCTACTACAAATAAACATTCGAAAACCTACAAGAACCTTTTTTTTTATATTATGAGAAATACAAACTCTTAAGGGGTGAAAAAAGAACAATTATTTTATAAAAATAATAATTTTATCGTCAAAAATAATTAAGAGTTATTAATTATTTTGGGTACCAAATATTACCCTACAAAAACTTCCAAACAAAGGTTTTTTTTTTTTTTTTTGTATTTTCGAAATCAACACCTAAGGGATGAGTAAGGGGTAAGTATGTTTTAAATATTAATAATTATAACTCCATATTTAATTAATTGCAATATATTGTGTTGGGTACCAATAATGAGCATACAAAATTTTAACACACAATTTTTGTATTTTCGAAATTCAACCCCTAAGGCGTGAAAAAAGGCTAAGTATATTTTTAAAATTAATAATTTTTTTCCAAATTTAATTAAATGGAATCAATTATATTGGGTACCAATATTAGACACACACCAAACACAATTTTCACATTTTGCAAAATTCGACAATTAAGGTGTGAAAAAGAACTAAGTATTTTTTGAAGTAGGCCTATATATGTCTCATAACTTAAATGAAATGAAAAGGAGGTAAGAGTGATTTTATCAAGGTAAAACATTTTTCCGAACACTCTGAAACAGAAGTTTTAAAATCAGATGGTTAATCTATACTAAAAAAAAAAAAAAAAAAGATATACGCATATCTACATCAACAATATCATTTTTAAGCAGTTATGTTATGAAATAAATACTTTATGCATCTGACAATTTATTTTGTCTATTTATTCAGTATAAATGTTTTGAATTCAACACATAACTTTTATTTAATGGTAAGAGATTAGCAATATTCAGAAATTGTGCTAGCGAAGCCGTGGGTTTTTAGCTAGTGCGTAATAAATACGTTGTGAAATAATATTGTATAATGTATAATATAAATTATATAAATTTATGAGTGTTATATTAAAATACGCGTTGTTTTAATACATAGTTTGTGATACGATGGTTTGAATGTTACACATCACTGTCGAGTACTGAAAGATTTGAACACATTTTTTTGAAGTTATACATCTTAAGAAGCGTTACGGAAAAATTATGAGAGTGAATTTTTACAATACGCGCTTACCATGCAACGAAATTTTCACAGTAAGTTGGCGGACCCACGTTTGTAATCATAAACCCATATACAGTCACTTTCATAAAAATTGGGGGACATAAAAAACGTATTGGTGTACCAAATGAATCTTTATGATAGTGACACTATCGTGGAATATATTTTGTAAACTAAAATTGCCGTAGTAAAGAATTATTTCAAGTTTTAAAAATTCTTAGAATATCAGTATTACGACAATTATAATGCATATTCTTTATAATGCAATGGTTAAAGTGCGCGGTTAATAATCTAAAGAAACGTGGTTAAAAACTCGGAAGTGGAATTATTTTTTTATTACTTCTTTAAATTATATATTACTTGACTATACAAATTGTACTTTAAGCCTATATGAATGCATTTTATTTGTTTTTATTTATTTGGACGATACATTATTCAACTATTATTTAATAAATAATTAAAATTAACAAATTATAATAAATATTCAGCATATTTATATTGATTTTCATTATTAAATAAAATTTATTTCGATTATTTTACTTAATTAAATCGCTAAATTTTATACATATGTTTCTACTAATACTGAATACTGCGTATAAATTAATTCAGTTTTGCTACAGTAACCTTCATAATAGTTCAGTTTATTAAATAAAAATTGGTTGTCTGTAAAGTTGGTTTACGGACGATAGTTTAACGTGACAACGTCATAACAAAACATTGATGAAATTATTGCATACTTTTATGAATAAAATTGAATCATTTTTATTGAATTATCACTATTTTGTATGGATACAAAGAAGCAGTGAAATGAAATCTACAATTTACTTGATAAATTTACTTTTATTTGCACTCCTTAATTCTAATATGTTTATTACTTTAACGATGAGATTATTTAAACTATAACTTTTATACATGTTTGCTATTTAACTTCTTCCAATCTGTGTTATTCTGTTAAGGATAGGATGATGATAGGAAAAGTAGGAAACGAATGGGAGTGTTTCAAGTTTAATGTGCCTCGAAAAAGTCAAATCGATGGTTGTTCTAATCGAGTGGAAGAGAGATAGATGCGGCACAAGCGTACGCAAACGTACAATGAGCGTAACGGGATACAGCGTTACGGTACAATGTGCGTAACGGGACACTTTTTCGTACGTGCAGCCGGCGTTCATCGATTTATTAGACGTTGTCACGTCAAAAGAGAAGTATAACTTTTAACGCGCGCACAAAAGTACAAACACCTCGTAAGTAATTTTTTCGATGAACTCCGCAGGCCTGATTTGTACGCAGCGTGGTGAGCTCGGCTTGTCCGCGACGAAGCCCCCCGCGTAACTCGCAGGACGGTAATAACGGCGCTGCCCCGTCATTACAGGCCCGTCGCTCCCGACACCGCCGTCCGCCTGCCTTCCCACCCTTCCCCGGTCATAGCGTGGTAACCCCTGCTTCCCTGTTCGCAAGCAGCGGCTCGTTTAGCGTCGGCAATACCGCGCTCCCTGGGGGTTCATTCTAAGTTTCTCGGAAAAGAGTTCCCGATCGTGATGCCACGATTATCGGAAGCTTTCTACAATTATGGTATTCTAAGTTACTTTCATCAACTCGGAACCTTTCGATTCTCGGAAGCCAACGATCGGTATGTTTCGAGTATACAATTGCTGTCGAAAAACCTTTGCCGATCGGGAATTAGCAGCCAGTTGAAATCATGGCGGATGCACGATTTATGTGTACACAATTAGTTAAACATTGTCGAAAATAGTACATTTTTGGGCATGATCTATTTTTATGATATTTTACGTAGGTGTCAATTGTGTTTAATATTTTGTAAAAGGAAATGTTTTCCCAGTAGCATTGAATATGTATGTTTTTGGGGTGCTATTAAAGTAGTTGACCTAACAGTCACGAGAGGGCAGCAGGGCTGCGGGTGTGCGATGCAGTAGCACGCGCTGCGACGAGTAGGACTACTACAACACTTAATCAGAATTAAGTTTCTCGTCCATTACCGTTTCCCGAGTGGTAACAGAAATTACTGAAAATATTTGTACATTTATTATGTATAAAATATTGATCCATTACGTTTACGTTACGCCTCGGAGGGTTGGCAGGCTAGTCTCGCGAGGGCGGTATCTGCTTCGGCGAGGGACGTCTTATTTTCACAGACGAGAGAGCCAAAACCCGAAGTTAATGCTTTTATTCCGTATCTTTTATGTAGCTATCCTAACCAAATAAACCGTCCACAATGTTTTAAAGTATTTATAATGTATCTAACCTAACCTAATTGACCATTACTATCCCTTTATCAACACCGCCATATTTATTTACAATGAACAAAAAAAAACCGAAGATGCACGATCGGGCGTTTGGCTCTCTCGTCTGTGAAACGAAGGATTCCCCTTCGGCGAGGCGCCTCTTCAGCCGATGCGCGGGAAAACCATCACGTGCCAGCGGCATCCATCACATTTGATGGCGGGGAAGTTAAGATAAAGATCTAGTGCAAGGCCTTCGGGTTGCTTTCAAGAATCTCTACCGTTAGCTTCAAATCTAAACATTATTCTGTTAAGCTGTTTTAACTCTCCTACAAGTACTGCTTTAAAAAACTACTCATTCGCCCCCCAGCGCTTTCCTAAATGTAAACAGACACCTCTCGGATATCTCGAGCCGTTTTCAAGTCGCGTGGTTCATCTGAAGTTCGACACAACCTGTGCGTGTGTGTGTGTGTGTGTGTGTGTGTGTGTGTGTCGAGTCCCAGGTCTCACATGCATTGTAGGTACGATTATTTCAGGTATACTCCTGCAAAACCATCACGAAAGCTCTCTTGCGCATTATGACTCGTCTCAAATTTCCTCAACAGATATATATTATATAATAACTGGAAAAAAAAGTCATGAAGTGTTCAAGACTATGATCACTTGCGTAACCTTTTGCAATTCGTATTTTTTTTTTTAATATATCGTGGCACGAATTTTTTTGTGACATGACAGCAGATGAAAACGAGCTTTCGGAATAAACTGATGGGAAAATCCCTTGGTTAACGGCAACAAGGAAATGAAATAACTAACCCATCGTGCATTAATTACGAGAATACAAAAACAATAAATCTGAACGGCTTGACAGAATTCGATGACAGAATTTGTCGGCTAGATATTTTCATTGCAGAGACTAGAATATAGTCAATACAGTGTATATTTAAACAATTGCAAACTGTTTTTCATTAAATTAGGGTTTGAAACCAAAAAATTAAGCAAATATAAAATATCATTCGACTGTAAAATTATTAAAATCACACAAGAAATACTTTGTAGTAACAATATCTCAGAACGAAACATATATTACAATTTTAAACTCAATTTAACTTATTAAAATATTTTATCATGCAATTGAAAAGCAAATCACTGAAAAGTAAACCAAACCGTGTCGGAACATGTTTATCTTGGCTGCTTATTATTTTGTCTTAATCTGATAGCGGAATGATAGGATAGATTCAAGCATATTTAACACAACAATTCGGTGTAAATAAATCTAAAATACACTATTCATCTGTTTACATTGAAGTAACAGTTTAGTTTTGATATGGTGCGAACTTCTGCTCATTATAATGTGAATACACGAATAAAATAAACCATTAACTTCAAACAATTGAAAATTTTGAACCTCACATAAGATAAGATATAAAAATCTGCATAAGATATAAAAAAATCCTTGATAAAATGAATGAACTTAACTTCCTATAGTATTAAGTTATGAATAGCACAACAACTAATGGAAATGAAAGTAAAATGTTAATCGTTACAGGATTTTCTGATAAATTCCTGTAAATTCCACCATACAATTCCAAATGTTTTTGGTAACAAAAAGTAAATTATTTTTTATGATGTTTGAGTTTTAAAAATAAAGAGACAAAGTTTTAAAAAATACTGTGACAATTATTGTTTGGAATCAGAAATACATATTCGGAAACCGTTATAAAACAGGCTTACCTTAATCTTTAAGTGCCAAAATTGTATTTTAATTTTATGAAATTTGTGGTTTTACAAAGTATTTTTGCCCTTAAACAACACTATTTTATGCCACAATTAAGTTCATAAGATCTCAACCTGTATTATATTTTGTTATGACAACAAAATTAATTTGTAGTGACCACAAAAATTTTCATTTTTGAAAAAAAATTTTGTGCTCGCTAAAAATCATTTCTTCGTAACTTCAAAAAAACAGCGTGAGTCGAAATTCAACAAAAAAAACTTCGGCTGCAGGTTCATCACAAAAAGATAAGTTGAAAAAATCTCACGACTCATGGTCTAAATTGCTTTGCAAGTCTGGTATTGAAGTTAGTTATGAACGATTATTTGCAATACAAACAACTATTCATCTCCCACTTAAAAGACGTACTATAGCCTTGGGAAGTACTTTCATCCAAAAGTTTGTAGGTCGAATTCTGACTCAAGCTATGTAAGTGTACTCGCACAAAAATGGATGTCTGGTATCAGACCCGTGACTTTCCGGAACACCCTAAATCATATGAATGTAAATACAAGCAGCCATGGAAAAGTCATTGCAGTTCCTTTCTTCATAATGTTATATACTTCTAAAATGCACAAACACTAGTATCCGGAGGAAAAAACGTATTTAAAGTTATGTGGGAGAAAATAAATTAGTTGAGAGCTAATACGGATTAAATTCAGTTACAGTTCAGCTAACTGTACGAGAACGTTGTTTACCTAACACTGGGAACAAATTATCCAGAAATCTTCGTATATTAAATGTATGAATGTATTCGTAAATTTAGGGGCACTGAATAATTTAAATTGAACATGAATTCCAATAAATATCTTGGTGGGTGAATCAAACTCTCAATAACATTTATTTAGTCTAAGCCAAAAAAATATACGTAAACTATTGTTCCTTCCATGTGGGTGGTACCCTGTTCACAACATAACTCTGAACTCGGAAGCCGGGATAAGGCGTAAAAAGGGCGTATCCAACGCTAAACATAAAATAAATGATTGGAGCACTTTTCGAAATCCAACTTCTTTAATGGGGTTGGAGTGGTCGTGGTGTCATACAATAATAAACAATACTGAACAAAAAGAAGAACAAAATTTCTTAAAATAATTTTTGGGCAACAGTTTTTGAGGATTATTTACAAATTTTATAACTACAGCTCCTTGCCCCTTGCTTGCGTAAACCCAGTGAATGGTTTATCACAATGGCGGCTACCAAAATTTGGTCTGGGGAGGGAGAATCTGAATAAAAAAAAATTGAAAAATAAATAAATATTTGAACGAGTGTAGGTAATCAAAAACACTTACATTACTATTAACACTAACACAATGATATATGAGCATTCAGTAGTAGCTGTAGTAGTAGTAGCAGTAATAGTAGTAGTAGAAGCAACATTGGTAGTAGTATCAGTTGTATTATTCGCAGTTGTAGTTATAGTAGTAGTATCAGTAGCCGTAGGCGACGCTGCTTCCAACACAGTTGGTAACAGCACACCATGCATCACCCAAAATGAATACTGCGTATCCTTCCCCTTACTGCTTAGCATAGCTAACCCAGTTAACCTGTTTTTACCAGTTGCGCTATGTATCTTTTTCTGTTTTATTTTATTTTCCACTTAGTAAAAGGGGGAGCATCTACCCCCTTCTGAGTACGCCCTTTTGGCGTAGGTTCTAAGAATATTGTTTTATCTGGTAGTATGAAGAACACTGTACTTTTACTCTTGTTCTCAAGTTTAAAAAAAAACTATCAAAAGCGTAAAAGTACAATTGCTATGATTTGGTAAATATGTCATAGCTGTTGGCGTATTTTACTTTGTGATGTATAAATTTATATATGCATGCAAGTTTATATTTAAAACAAATATCAGCTAATTTTACTGCGTCATTGATTAAATGTGCAATAGCAATGAACATGTCAATATATACTACTGCCAAAAATATTAATCGTTCTTGTAGATCATATCTGTTAATGAACAGTTTGTACTTTAGATCGCTTTTATATCTTTTTTCTCCTTAAGTAAACACTTCTAAGAATTTCAGCGTCTTAGCGGATTATAAAACTCACTTCCTAAAATTTGTTAGTCTAGCGTTATAACCTCTCATCCATCATACACCCTAATAAATCATTGTGAAATGGGAATACCAATTTTGAAAAAAAAACAAATGTAAGTTAAAAGGGTTTTGTCGGTATAAATTGCAAAATATTTTTTTTTTTTTTTTGCAATTACTTAGTAGTTGTAAATGTAGCCTGACAAATATTTTGCACGCATGTGTGTGCCTGCACGTTACAGTTTACCTCCAAAAAAGACAGATCTTTTTGAAAGTGTGATATCAATTATAAATACATCCAAATGTTTTATTTAACACGTTATTTATTGTAATAACATATGTTCATTCGTGTATTTTTTTTTACCGAAGCCTGTAGCACTATTTTTTATTAAACATTTGTGTAAGATTACGCCGACTACTATACTAGATTTTTTCCTTCAAAATAACATGAAAATAATGTAAAATTACTGGAACTTCGTATATGTGATTTTACTAACTATTATTTTTGACGTGACAATTTCTAATAAATCGATGAACGCCGGCTGCACGCACGAAAAAGTGTCCCGTAACGCACATTGTCCCGTTACGCTGTGTTCCGTTACGTTCATTGTACGCTTGCGCCGCATCTATCTCTCATCCACTCGATTGGAATAACCATCGATTTGACTTTTTCGAGGCACATTAAACTTGAAGCACTCCCATTCGTTTCCTACTTTTCCTATCATCGTCCTATCCTTAACAGAATAACACAGATTGGAAGAAGTTAAATAGCAAACATGTATAAAAGTTATATTTAAAATAATCTCTTCGTTAAAGTAATAAACATATTTGAATTAATGAGTGCAAATAAAAGTAAATTTATCAATTAAATTGTAGATTCCATTTCACTCCTTCTTTGTATCCATACAAAATAGTGATAATTCAATAAAAATGATTCAATTTTATTCATAAAAGTATGCAATAATTTCATCAATGTTTTGTTATGACGTTGTCACGTTAAACTATCATCCGTTAACCGAATTTACAGAATACCAATATTATTATTATTTTGCAGGACTCACCTTGCAGCCCTCGCACGTGAACGCTCCGAAGTGGAAGCCAGCGGCCGGTTCCCCGCACACTCGACACAGCTGGTTCATCTGCGCAACACAGGACAAGGGCTTCAGGCCTGTCACACTGTTCAGCTTTCGCTTCCTACACCTTATAATTCAGGTCAACGTCAAAACTTTAAAATGATAATGAAGTATAGCATGGCTTCTGGGTTGTAGCCGCGTCCAGGGCGAATATATCACAGCCGCCATCCTAGTTACCTCCTGAGGTGACTTAGTGCTCAGTCACTGAACAGCTGAATTAACCTCAGTAGGTAAACTCTACCCTGATGATGACGACTGCGATTTCGATAGAATCGTCGGTGATACATTCGCCTTTGGACGCAGCTGCAACCCAGAAGCCAAGCTGCTTCAAACAATGGCCGCGAAAGCTTGCCATCTTTATTGAGATGAAAATATTTGTATTAAACTTTTCTGGTGGAAATTAATTATTAATTGGAATTAATCTTAAAATACACAATCAACATATTTTTTGATTAATTTAAAAAAAAATCCAGAATTCTATAAAACATTCTCTGCAGTTAAAGTATTTTTTAACAAGTGGGTTCGTATTTTTTTTTATTTGTACGAAGCTAGCAAGACTACAGTTACATGTTTTAAAAATCGTGATTAGTAAATTACGTAAGTAAATAGCAATTAAGATTAAAAAATATTATTGCCTTTGTTTCGTTTCGATTAAAATTTTTCCTTAAAAAGCCAATAAATTGTATTTTTAAAAAGATTTATTTTAGATGATAAGTAATTAAAACCGGAGTATTAGAGCCAAATACTATTACGCAAATCTTCTAGTCGTCTTTAACTTTCAGTATAACCTGTATGTTGTGTCAAATAAAGTTGCAGGGTCAAATTAAATTAAATTATAAGATATATTGTTTTCAAATATTGTCATAAATTAACTGTTATTTAAGGTCTATTACTGTGAATTTCTTACCGATAACTCTCTTGAGTTTTATTTTTGGTGGGAAATATCATCTCCATCCAACAATCATCAAGAGCTTGTTAACATTATTCTCATTTACAAAAAAAATTCAACTTTTTAAATCACTGATTACTGTTATGTTAATGAAGTACTCAACAATAGTACGCAGTAGCTAATAAGTATCAGTGATGGCGCTCAAGTGAGAGTCAGGCTCTGGCCACTCCAGTTTCTGCTCGTTGGTTCCTTGGCGGCAAACCCACAGCAATCAAAATTTATGGGGAAAAAATTCAATCGGTATTGAAACATAATACTGCAACCACTTCAGCACAATCATAACACGAAGCTGTGAATACTACCACAACACAGTGGGAGTTTAACTGTAAAACTATAAAAACCTGTTCCAAACTTATTCACTACGGAACTTTACTCAATTTTTTGTTTACCCAGATTTCACAGATTGGCCGAAGTTTACGCAGTTTCAAATTTAGAGAGTAAAAATCAAGTTTACACCGGTTCAGTTTAAATTTGTTTGACTGCATGCAGTTTCCGCGGTTTTAACCGTGGAGATGGCATAAGTCTATTTCTACCTCATAAACGCAATATTGCCAAATCTAAAACATTGTGGAAATGGTGCTTGACCATGCCTTTTGATGGTTCATAAATACGGTTAGTAATTTCCGTCAATAGCAATAATTTACATCCTGGCATAAATAAAAGACAAGACTCCAGTCGAAAGTCTATTCGGTGTGTACAGGAAAAACTGGCATGGTAAAAGAACATACCAGCAACCTACGAACAACCATAGAAAAACACTCCATATAAACCAGCTATGCATTGATTTCAACTTAATTGATTCCACAGCAAACATCCCCCAATACAAGAAAAGATACATCGAGAAGCAATAGAAATATTAAAACACCTACCAAACATAATAAGGAAGAGGATGGATAAAAATTGATATATGGGAACCACTCTTCAGAAATCATCATAAACCAAGCTCTGCATCACACCAAAGCAGGGACGTGGGAACAGGGGGGGGGGGGGGCAGCAGGGGCGAGTCTCTCCCGTGCTGTTATGCTGGGGGGGGGGGGGCGAGAGTAGCATTTCGCCCCCCTCCTTTTCCCAGAATAAATGTTTGGTCCTAGTAGTATTTTTCTCAACCAGTAGTTACAAACGTTGCATTGGTGATCTCATTGATTAGAAAATCAAATTTATTTTTGTCAATATATAGTAAAATGATTGCAAATTCCTAGATGGTATTTTATTTAAATTGTACTACATCTACTGTCAGAGTAGTATTTAATACATACTACGTCATCAAATTCTTGGAATGGTATATTTAATATTTTGGTTCGGAAACTCATTAAATAGCACTATTTTTCATCTAAAATTCCCCCCGCTCTAGGACTGAGGTAAGTGTGATACATCTTTTCGCCCCCCCCCCCCCCCCCACTCATGAAAACGTTCCGACGTCCCTGTACCAAAGATAGGTAGTCTCTGATTGGCCAAACATCCCAGCCCACCAGAAGAGAAGAGGCCAAGTCTATATGATTACCTGGTATGTGAAGACGTTTATTTCTTCAGCTCATGGTATGCGCCATGTTGTAGGACGCCCAAAATATTGGCTGAAGTGTAGTGTTTGCATTGTAGGAAAAAAATTTAATGGCTGCATTTTATGGAAGTGACTGTGTTTAACTACGGAGATTCTAATCCAAAAGTTACTAACCAGCATCAGCCGTTGTCCGCGATGTTTCGAGCGTTACAATGTGGCTATGGCGATATAAAGAGCGACTACGTCAGAGCATGTCTTCTCCTGAGGTCATGCCACAGCGGGACGGTGCTAACTGCTGCTCGCGGTCCGTGGCTAGCCCCGTGGCTGGTACCGACTTGTTCGCGAGCTACAGCAAAGCTGTGCTGGTGAGCTCCATCATGTTCAATCAAATAAACAGCACAGTGGGTGTAGTTAAATACCAAAAAAGACTAGTGCCGTCATTTCTGGTCTGTGTTTACGTCCTCACGCTTTTAAACCGGCAATACTAGTCTTAATTGAATCCTTACTAATATTATAAATGCGAAAGTAACTCTGTCTGTCTGTCTGTTTGTCTGTTTGTTTGTCTGTTTGTTTGTCTGTTTGTTTGTTACCTTTTCCCGGCTGAACGGCTGAACGGAACGTAATGAAATTTGGCAAGGAGATAGATTATATCCTGGGGATGGACATAGGCTATCTTTTGTCTAAAAAAAATAAATTTTAAACGGGTTAAAAAAATATATCTTAATTTTATGTAATGTGTGTCATAGATATACAAACTGTTAGTGTCATTCCTCTATGTCTGCCGAGCAATAGCTTTCAAGCCATTACGTTACGTTTTGCTATTGTAAGGAACTAAGTAGAGAGTAAGGAAAAAAAATATCTTGACAGTTTGTAGTGTCGCCATATTTGTTTCAATTTTTAATCGTTACAAATTTATTTCCTTTATTATTTTAGTTTGATTTGATACAATATGATTTCACTAAAAATCAATTTCTACCCCTTCCTATTTTCATTTCCACATTACAAAGTTTCAATTCTTCCACGCGGAGGGACTCCACGCAATATTTTTGCATGCAATTAAAAACTATTTTTTAATGATGCCAAAGAAGTATAACTTCTCATGCGCGTACCTAAGTACACGCGCCCATTTTTTTATTTAATTTCTTCTATATATATTTTTTCTCTATACCTAGGGCACTCATAATTCTTTTAAATTTCACGTTTATGTTTTCAATGTCATTCGAGTTGTACAATTTTTTTATCAAATTGGTCATTATTTATACTTTGTTTCATTTTGGAAACATACGTATTTTAGGTAGGTATTATGACAAATATAAAAAATTAGTTTCACTAACATTCTTAGGTTTTTATTGTGTGGATAGTTTCAAGTTTAATATTATGTAGGTACATAAATTCTTAAACTTATAAATTTCTTCGAAATTTATTCATAGGTTGGTAGGGCCTACTAATATTTTCTATTTGTCAATATTGTTATTTTTTTTACATTACCTACTTATTTGCAAGGAGTTTGATTTAGTGTTTATAATTTATCTGCTGAGCGTCAAGAGTCTTAGGGCTGCTGAGACCGAAGACCAGAAATATTTATCAATTATGTAATATATTGTTGAAAAATTTGAATTTTACTATTTCAGGAAAGTTGATTTTTTTATTAATTAAAATAGTTACGTGCAATTTACATCTTCCTTTATTTCATATTAAACATTATGTTTGGTTGAGTGTGAGTTAATTTTATTTATGTATGTTTTAATTTCATTTAATTTCTTATATATATATTCTTACCTACCTACTTATATTAAATTTCAGGTGGATGTTAACATTGTCATTCCAGTTGTATAATTTATTTTGTCAAATTAGTTGTTATTTATACTTTTTGTTTCATTTCGGACTATGTTTTTTTTTTTACTTAATTCAAAGATTTGTGGTGTGTACAGGGAGTGATATCTCTATTAATTTCTATACTCCTTTGTATAAGCGGAATATTGCCACCACAGTTTTACATATAAACAAATCTTACAAATGTTTTAAACATTATGACAAATAAAAAATAGTTTCACAAACATCCTTAGTTTTTTTTGGTGTGTATAGTTTGAAGTTTAATATTATGTATGTACGTAAATTCTTAAACATAGAGTTATTTATTAATTTATTTAGATAGTTATTCATAGGTAGGTAATAAGCTTTCTATTTGTCAATATTGTTTTATGGTAGATAGGAGTACAGTAAATGCCTACATTCTTATATTCCTTTATATCTCTTTCTATTTGGAGTGTTTCCGAGCCATTCGGGGTCCTCAACGTCAACCCCCCCCCCCCCCCCAGGTGGTTAAAGCCCCAAAATTTCGAAAGTTTTAAAAATTTGAAAAATCTATCTCTTTCGATTTTAAGTGTTTTCGAGCCATTCAGGGTCCTCGAACCCCCCGCCCCCCTCTGGGAACAAAGCCCCAAAATTTCGAAAATTTCAGGAATTTCAAATATCTATTCTTTCGAGATGGAGTGTTCCAAACCATTAGAGGTCCTGAACATCCACTTTCCGCAAAAGTGAAAGCCCCAAAATTTCGAAATATAAGAATATATATAAATTGGATGTTGGCATGTATGTCGTCGATAAACTCTTACACCGTTTTACCGATCGCCATGAAAGTTGGCACATCGAAGTGTTTTTATCATGGAGAAGGTTTTTATGCTAACCATTGTTTTTTGTAACTCGCCGCTAGATGACGCTGTAGCGCATCAACTTCTAAACCTTTCAACCAATCGCCATGGGTAAACAGAAAACCATAGGTCACAGATGCACAAACAGTAATTATGTGTCATTTCTTAATGTCCACCACACTGGACATATCGCTATCCATTTTGCTGTAACTCGCGGACAATATATAACCCGGTGTTCAGCCCGGGCAAAGCCGGGTACTGCAGCTAGTATATGCATATAATCGTTTGTTAAGTTTTCGGCTCAATAAATCACGGGTTGTATAGAAAACCTAAACAGGGCATTTTTCCATGTCATTAAACGTACTATTTATATTCATTCTCGATGAATATTTATTGCGTTCATAAAATTTGTTTATACTCACGTATATTTAACCTTTAGCTTTAACCTCAACTACTAGGGAAAAATGCCATTCCATTTCGCCTGCGTATAACCAGTTAGAATGCGTTTGCGCGTATTCCAAAAGACGACGAATCACGTGCTTATTACTGAGCTGCAGCTGTCAGTCTGCCACCTTCAAGATTAAAGCTGGCCATCCCATCTCGACGGTCGCGTCACAGCAGGCCGGAGTGACGTCACGTGTGACGCTGGCCAATCAGATTTCCAAACGGGAAGATGCACGTACACGAGGACCGCCTTATTGTAGCAGAATCGTTTCAATGTGGTGACTAATAAATATAATTAGGCCGGCTTGCACATTCGTGACTTGAGGCGAAGTGGAGGGGGACGTACCACAACGCCGAAAACCATAACGCCGAAATGCCAAATTGACCACAACGCCGACAGATAGAAAACTGCTGTGTACCACAACGCCGAATTACCACAACGCCTAAATACATTAACCCCGAAAAAATGTCATTGCAGGACTGCCACAAAGGTTAGGTTAGGTAAGGTTAGCACACAAATTCAATCAGTTGTTTTTTATTTTGCTCCTGTGCCCCCCCCCCCCCTCTCCACGCAGCAACATTTTTCGGCGCTACTGTATTTCGGCGTTGTGGTACACAGCAATTTTCTAGCTGTCGGCGTTGCGGTCAATTTGGCATTCGGAGTTATGGTATTCGGCGTTGTGGTAACGACCCGAAGTGGAGCATTCTTCCAATTGATTAACCTGCCAGGATTTTGCTCGAACTTCACTCGCCCGACTCTGCACGCAGCCCTTGTTGCATGATCACGACCTGCTGTGTGATCCTCCTCAAAGGAAGCGGAAGTGAGCCGTGTCACGTGGGGTTGATCCGTCCGCGTCGCGGCGTGGCGTTCCAGCCCGTCTCCGTCTCTTACGGACAGCGAGGCCGTGAGTCGAGCAAGTTGTGCTTTCGAGGAGAATACCTACGTATTCCGTCCAAGTATTTTCACCTTAATCCAAGTGTCTTCGTAAGTGAATGGCTATCTTCGTGCATTCACTGTTATATGACTTTGAACATAAACTCACATAAACCATATTAGATAATTAACTTAAACTTCAAAAGCATTTTTAAATCTTCCTCAAAAATAAATACTTCTGTTCGTTCTACATGATTGTTTACCTTGATTACAATTAACACAGAACCGGAAGACGAAATAAATCTAAGTAGTTTCTAAGGAGAGCCAGTTATCTACAGCTATAAAGAACCCTTCGTTTATTTCAAGTGAAAATATCGTTGTAAATACCGTAATATTAGTGTAAATTTAACATTTCATTTTTTCAAAAATGAAACTGAACGCTTAAATGTGCTACGAATGTTAATTATTTAGAGTTAAAGTAAAACTACAGTTCCTAAAAAAAAACTATGAATTTTCTTCAAAAAAAATTTATTTCGAGTCTTGCAGCGATTCGTAAACATTTCAAATAATAGAACGCAGTTGATGATTATTTTAGAATTCGTCGGAAATATAGGTATACATCAACTTTATATTTTCTAGGTACTGCTTATTTAAATATATCCCAAATAAATAAAGACGGTAGATTTTCTCTCTGTTTCAGCATATCCGCGTCAAACATTTTGAGAGGAACTAAGTTAAATGTACAATTATAAGCGATTTATTTGAACTCAACAATTATTTGTAAGCCGAAGTAATATATATAAAACATAGTTAGATACCTTTTAATGAAGAAATATTAGTATTGCAAAATACGGTGAACCATATCACTGCAAATAATTTAATCACTCGCAAAAATTTTGTTTTTGAAAGCAATTAGTTTCTTGAAAACATTGTATGACCTAAACTTACGTGGGGCGTTCAGAAAGTAAGTTTCGTAATTTTTTGTTACACGGAAACTTTACTGCCCAAAACAAATACACCGTGGCATCATAGAGTATACACCTTGCACTACCTATTTTTAAACATAGTCACCACCGAAATCGAGACATTTGTCGTAGCGTGCACAATCAGTTTGAAGAAACTATTCTGGTGATACTCTGTGCCCTGCGATGCAAGGAATTGTCTCCATCTCTGCATTGTTTTGGAAGTGATGTCCCAAGAATGTAGCTTTCAATACAGGGATAACAGCAACGACTTCCAATGGCAACAACGTTGTCATCACACGTCTGTTTTCCATCGTGATTTGTACTCGAATAACATCGGGCACGCCGGTCTGCTGCTGCTACGCTCTCTTCTTCGGCGCTCTGCGCATGCGTCATTCCTCCTCCGCTGACGCTACTCCCGTCGTTGAACCAGCAACGGGTGTGGATATTTATGGCGATTGTTTTTTTCACCTGGTGTACGGTGTACCACCTGCAATTTAAAAAAAAATGGCGAAACTTACTTTCGGAACGTCCCTCGTACATACTTGAACACAAGTAAAATTTTTTACTATATTGCACCGTGAGCTAGGTCAGAAGGGACGCTTGTCATATTTCTGCAAAGACATTTTGTATACAAAACAAAATAATCTTGAAAATTTACAAGGAAGGTTGCCCACAGTTTTTTATCTATTATTTGGTTTAGTGTTACTTAAATACGAGTTATTTTAACCGTGCAGCTTTGTTAGGGCACCGAATATTTATTGAAACCTATTCGTATGCTGTTAAACATTTACTACAGTTATAAGTATTGTAAGTATGGGCGATTTATGCATTTGTATACAGATGCAAATTATAAACCTCCGTAAAAATAATTAACTTATGACTTTGTCAATTAATTAATTAAATACGTTAAATGGCTTTACGTTTCGGAGTAATGTTTTTATTATAAGTCTCAAATAATGTATATGACTCCTAAAATTGGAATTTATAATATTAATTATAACCCGTCATTTTTAAAGGAATGACAATTAAAGGCATCTTATATTTATGACTAGCTACTAAACAGCGGATTCGCTGACGTGATTTAAGGTTTTTGCTAATATTTCACGAATATAATATAAATAAGTGATTATTATAACATATTTTACTAAATAGACAGAATAAAATGTCAGGCGAATGTAATTTTTAATTCATAACAAAACCGTTTAAGATTTATATTTTCTATAGTGTTATAATAGCGTTAAGTTTTTTTTTAAATTTTTTTATACAGTTTAAACACCCGAATTCATAACTCCCATTTTAGTGTATTCAAGGATAAATTTAAACTTGATGAAATCACACTAAACGTTTTTCATTTAATGAGGTAGCCAGGTTAAAACTTTGTGGAACACGTTCCTATTTCGTTTTAATTAAAATTATGGCATCGTTTACCCTTACTCTTTTATTTATTTTATTATAGCTGTGCTCAGAATAATTAAACATTTTAACCTAATTACAGATACCTAAATTAATTTAAGATATTTGAAACAACGGCATCTTAATTTGAAATGTAAAATACAAGTATCTAAATTTGCTATCTTACGTACAACTTGATTATAAGTTATGGTTAGCATTCATTAAACAATTTTACCGACATTTTCATAGCGCCTATATTCCCACAGTGATGCCCACGTGATGGCGATATCATTTAAACAAATAAAAAACAAACTCATTCCGTTTTTATTAACACATTTGTGTAATCCAAAATATTTTTAATAGGCTTAAATTTACATCAATTAAAGATTATCTTGTCAAAAAAATTGGTTGTCTGTAAAGTCGGTTTACGGACGATAGTTTAACGTGACGTCATAACAACACATTGATGAAATGATTGCAATCTTTTATGAATAAAATTGAATATTTTTTATTGAATTATCACTATTTTGTATGGATAGGCCTACAAAGAAGGAGTGAAATGAAATCTACAATTTAATTGATAAATTTACTTTTATTTGCACTCATTAATTCAAATATGTTTATTACTTTAACGAAGAGATTATTTTAACTATAACTTTTATACATGTTTGCTATTTAACTTCTTACAATCTGTGTTATTCTGTTAAGGATAGGACGATGATAGGAAAAGTAGGAAACGAATGGGAGTGTTTCAAGTTTAATGTGCCTCGAAAAAGTCAAATCGATGGTTGTTTCAATCGAGTGGAAGAGAGATAGATGCGGCGCAAGCGGTCAATGAGCGTAACGGGACACAGCGTAACGGGACTATGTGCGTTACGGGACACTTTTTCGTGCGTGCAGCCGGCGTTCATCGATTTATTAGACGTTGTCACGTCAAAAATAAACATAAGTTTTAAAAGACATAAGAAAACTGGCATTACAATTATTATTATTATTATATTCTCCTTCTAAATCCATAAGTGGTGTACTAGCACAGAGGTAGAGCCCACGCTTGTAAACTTGAAAAGGCAAGATTCAAAGGTCGTTGGAAATTTTTTTAGTTTTTCAATAACATTATAATATAATAATAATGATATTTAATCAGCTCAGTAAGGTTAAGTTTTGTTTGCAGGAACTATTTACAGACTGATTCCAATCGTATAAGCTAAAACAAATATACAAACATATACTTAGTGTTATAGTTTGTGTTTTAAATTGTTTCAGGTAAATATTAAAGAAATGCCATAGAAGTATAACTTCAAAGTGTGCGAAACTTACAGTATTAGATGTTTATACAGAATTTTAACAAAATGGGCAGTATTTTAATCAAATTCATTGTCGAAAATCAGGTCCAAAGCAGGGGTTGCGTGGGTTTTGTTTCAAACAGTTAAATATTTCCGCTTGTTTCGTGCTTCCTTTTTTATATCTGCGTTGGACGGTGGCAAGCAACGTTTACGATTCAGGCAGTGAATTCTAGCGGCGGGCGCAGGAAGTATTTGTGTGAATCACGTCCAGAAATTTTAAGAATTTGAAAAGCGGCTACCTTATTTATCAGTTTATTTATCACTCTCAGCATTCTTTTAAAAAATTATAAGTTAAAATAATGTCCGAGTTTCGTATTACAAGTTTTTTTCAATATTAACAACATGAGAACACATGAGTTCGCTCGTTACCGAGGATAGATGAATACACATCACTCGCGAGTACTGAAAGTCTAGCTCACATTTTTGTTCCGGTGGAGGAAGATTTATAAATCCAGTGTGGTATATAGCCATATATTCTTTCACCAGAGACTTCCCACTCTTTCAAAATTTCGTTAAAAAAAATTTTTATCCAGGCAAATTGTTTATTGCTAAACTTTTACTTAATAAACATAAGTTTTTCAATAATGACTTTCTTTAAACGATTATGTTTGGAATATGAACACGTTTATAGTGTGAATACAGACCTAATGATAAATTTCAGGATTCAAAAATATACTTAGCTTTATTATTCAGAGAAAGCTACTTCAAAACATGCTGAATATAAGTTTAATTAATTGTTTTAATACATCTGATATTGCTTGGATTCACCCAACTGCGCAATAAAATTTCTATTATTAAATTTACTTTTGATGTTTTAACTAACCCAGTTAAATTTGGCGTGGCAGGAATAAGGTTCCAGACTACAACCAACACACTGGTGAATTAAAAGTTCAGGAATGCTACAATATTACTTTCATTAACAGATTAAGTTAAAAATAATGTTATGTATTACCAAAAAAAAAATTCAGTAATAGCATATAATAAATATTTGTGATAATTTTTACCCTTGTAATTTATATAATGATTCTAATAATTTTCAAAGAGCTATTAATTTACGAAAATTGGTATCAGGTAAATTTATCTTAAGCACTAAGTAATACAATAATATATATATAGTATTCAAAAGCGACACGTGATTAAATAAAAGATACTTTTGATTTATATTTGATAGCAAATTTTAAAACTAAACTACAGGCGGAACATACAATGTAATTTATATTGATTGTATCTGTTCAATGGGAAGTAAAGAAATATTTTTATCAATAATTTATTTTATTTAAAATCAAATATACTTTAATTAAATGGAATTTAATGAACAAAAATAGGTTTTGTGTAATACTTTTTTTTTCATTACAGTCTAAAAGTTTTTTGTACATGTGATGGTTTAAGATTACAATATTAGAGAACGAAACCTTATAAATAACAAAAATATTTAAATTTTTGGACACTAAGTAAACTGAAAATGAATATTTTTTTAATGTTTGATTTAATACTTTGCAATGTTGTAATAAATAAACCTGACTCGTATTGTAAGAGAACAGTGGAATATTTATATTTAGAAAATATTTTCTACGTTCTTTGAGTAAATAATTATATGGATTAAAGTGTTGACTTTCTTAGTTATCCTGACATTTATAATGAACGTATATCACACAAAGTTTCTAGAACTTACATATAGGTTTTTTATTATTTTGCTCAGTTTTCCTTGTACTTAAAGGAAAAAATGAACGCAACTTTTTTATATTTTTTTGTTTTTATTTAATACTATTACATAATATCAAACAAAAAAAATATAAATGATTTTATATTAAATTATGACAGTTCGCATCATATTTAAACCTTTTTATTTAGGCTCATAATGATGTATTTATTTATATAAGATAAATACCACTCACTGACTGACTCATTCATCAAGAACTATAAGACCCACAAACTTAAAATTTGACAAGCATATTCCTTTTACTTCGTAGAAATATGCTATGAAAGGATTTTTCCAAAAATCAGTTCCCAAGTGGGATTTCGGGGCACTAAAAAATCAAAATTCCTATTTTTCTTGTATATGCCCTACAGACTTGAAACTTGGCAGTGATGTTCCTTATGTTACATACACATCAAATGGGAATGTTGTTTTCCGAAAATCAGCTCCCAAGGAAGTTGCAGGGGCGTTAAAAAAAAACTATATTTCCGTTTCCAACAATAATTTCTCAAAATTTTGCGGGAGGTGTTAAAGATCAAAATTTCCATTTTTTCAAGTGTATGTTCTACATTAAACTCGGCAGTAACGTTCCTGATATTACATACACAACAAATGAGAATGTGGTTTTTCGAAAATCAGCACCCAGGAAGGGTTGAAGGGGGTCAAAAATACAATTTTCCCGTTTTTCAACAATAAATTCTACAAAATTTTGCCGGAGGCATTAAAGATCAAAATTTCCGAGTTTCTCAAGTATGTTTTCTACAGACTTGACACTCACCAATGATATTCCTTATATTAGCCTACGTACACATTATCTGAAAAATAGGGTTCCCGAAAATCAGCTCTTAAGGGTGTTTTAGTCCGTACAAAGTTGAGTACTTCAGCTAGTACATTTATATAGGTCTAACAGCACATTAATGTATTTCATTAGATGATTTTATATTTTTCAGATACGTCCATGTTTTGAAAAATGTGTATAACAGTTTTATAGATCATTTGAACCCTTGGGATGAATTTATTGAGCACCTTTTCTTAACTTCAGCCATATTAAAGCCACTCCAAGTCTGATTCAATAAAGCGGTACTTAAGGACGTAAGAAATATGATTCCGGCACCACGCGAAACAAACAGAAATTTACACACGGAACCAAAAATTTGGCATGGGTGTGATGCATATAGTTGTGATGTGGCAATATGAAGACAGTTAAAATTTTCGCTTCGTATGTTTACGAAGGCTAGCAATGAGAATATTTTTGACGTGACAACGTCTAATAAATCTATGAACGCCGACTGCACGCACGAGTGTCCCGTTACGCACATTTTTCCGTTACGCTCATTGTTCCGTTACGCTCTGTCCCGTTACGCTCATTGTTCCGTTACGCTTATTCTGTTACGCTGTCGGCGAGTGCCGTAATAATAGGTTATGTTACAATTGACTAAAAAATTATGGTGATTCATATAATTGATGATAGATATTTGATTACAGTTTATTTATATGAAAACTTGTTCATAATTATGTTTAAACTTTATATCTAAACGCCAGTTTTTAAAATTAATTACAAGTCATCTACACGTGAACTGTTTCGTCGACTGTTTATAAAGTAAAGTGAAAAGTTAATGTGGTTTTCATTGCTTATTACAACAACAATTTCGGCAATAAAGGTTAATTATTCTTGCATTTTAGAAATCTGATTACTAGTATAATTTCAAGTATTTATTCTTTTATTATTAAAATAAAAATGAGTCAATTTTATTCATAAAAGTATGCAATCATTCCATCAATGTTTTTTATGACGTTGTCACGTTAAACTATCGGCCGTAAACCGACTTTACAGACAACCAATTTTTCTTCTATCACATGTACTGCATTGCACGCGCTCTTTTTACAGTAAAACAGTTTCAAACTGCCGTGTTTGCCTTTAACCATCATTGAAAAGGCGATTTGGTTTCCCCTCGATCTAAATTTTACTGAAGACGAGCCTGCCGTAACGCAAATGAAATTGAATTTTTCGTAATTTATGTTCGAGTGGGAAAAAGAGAGCTGGTGGGACGTGGACGAGAAAGTCTGTGTTCGGGACACAACTGAGAAGGGCGCGGCTCTTGGGACTTCGTGGGACGTCGGTCCGCGGCGCTAACGGCGCGACGAGCTCTGGTATTACCGAACAAACAGTCTCTGCTCTTAAACGCGCTGTTAGCAGTACTAACAGCTAGAGATGGCAAGACCGCTCCGCGCGCAACGGCCGAAAACTGCTTCGGCACACATTCTCTCTCTCTCTCCTCGCGCGCACACACACACGCGCGCGCACTCACACCTACGCACACGGGCCCACGCTAGCGGGCTGAGAATGAAAATTCGCTCTGCGCACACGTGCGACCACACACACACACACACGCACACAATACACACATCTCAACGGCCACGCCCACTCTTTGTGTGGCGACGACTGAAAGTCGCGTTGAAGTTTAGGAAGCAGCGCATATACAGAGTGTCCGCAAATTACGGGGCATTAGTTCAATGCTTTTTCAGGAAAGCCCATCAGACAAGCAACTTCTGTTTAGGTACGTACATCTCGGGAAGCAAAACAAAGCAAAGTTACAGGCTCAAACAGTAGCGTGCGAATTTGAATTTGGCGGACTACAGCGCACTGCTCCATTGGCTGACTCAGGCTGGGCTCGACATGACGCGACATGACGCGATGTGACACGACACGGCGCGACACGTACTGTGCCTCGCAACAGCTTTAACGCCATATTGACGTGACAACGTCTAATAAATCAATGAAATCCGGCTGCACGCACGAAAAAGTGTCCCGCTACGCACATTGTCCCGTTTCGCTGTGTCCCGTTACGCTCATTTTATATTTCTCTTTGCTAACCTGAACCTCCTAGCATTGCGACCGAGTCCGTGGCGTAATTTTGTTTTCATGCATTTCAATGTAACATTTTCATTGCTCTTTGCTAACCCGTTCCTCCTAGAATTGCTGCAGAGTCCGTGGCACAAATATATTATGTTTGACTGCATTTTGGTGTTGGGTAAGCTATTTTCCTTCACATCATCCTTGAAACACTCCCATTCGTTTACTACTTTTCCTGTCGTTCTATCCTTCACAGATATTTTATTTTAAAACTTAATTTGAGAATAATTATATATAATAATATATATAATATATATATAATATATATAATATATATATAATATATATAATATATAATATATAATAAAAATATATTTTTCAAAAAAAAACTTGTGTTATTTCTGGTTGGTATATGTCGTTTATACATCTTAATTTAGAAATATAATATTTCAGTGACAAAAAAAAAGTAATAACCACTGAATCATATTTTTGTCCTAAAAAAATTAATTAAATGTTTTTAAAAATAAACTCATAATAATGTATTGTATAAAATGTATAATTATTTCAAATGTAGCTGTTATTAATTTGTTAAGAATTGTATAATGTTCTATATGAAATGTATATACTATTTTCTATACATATAGTTACAAGAAAATTATTTTTTGCTCTAACTTAATGATGTACATTACTGATTTGAAGAAAATTCACATAATAACACAGATTGGAAGAAGTTAAATAGCAAACATGTAGGTATAAAAGTTATAGTAAAAATAATCTCTTAGTTAAAGTAATAAACATATTTGAATTAATGAGTGCAAATAAAAGTAAATTTATCAATAAAATTGTATATTTCATTTCACTCCTTTTTATCCATACAAAATAGTGATAATTCATTAAAAATGATTCAATTTTATTCATAAAAGTATGCAATCATTTCATCAATGTTTTGTTATGACGTTTTCGCGTTAAACTATCGTCCGTAAACCGACTTTACAGACAACCAATTTTTTTTGACGTGACAATGTCTAATAAATCGATGAACGCCGCCTACACGCACGAAAAAGTGTCCCGTAACGCACATTGTCCCACTACGGATGTCCCACTACAGATGTGTCCTGTTATGCTCATTGTACGCATGCGTGGAATCTGTCTTCCACTCGATTGGAACAACCATCGATTTGACTTTTCAATCGTATCTTCGTTTTTTGAATTATTAATATTATGTAATTTAACGATCGTCCACCTATTTTCAGCATAATCGGTACGGTTATTAATTTCCCGCCTACCACTATAAGAAATAAATATGGCGGACTACATACGTTTTTAAAGCTTCCACAACACAAAACAAAATTTTTATAAATATTATAACATCTTAAACAGTTGTTTCCAATATGACCTCGAGGCTGTACGGTTAGCATCGCTGACTGCCACTTCAAAGATTGACGGATCGAATCCCAGCCGAAGCGATATCTTCATTTTTGTACTTGTAAAAATAAATACGGGGCGCACGACACTTCCAAAGTAATAAAAATCTATTTTAATTAATGAAAGCAAATAAAAGTTAAATCATCAATTAAATTGTAGATTTCATTTCACTCCTTTGTATCCATACAAAATAGTGATATTTCAATAAAAATTATTCAATTTTATTTATAAAAGTATGCAGAGGTAGATTTTATCATACAAAAGATGGAAAAATTTTAAAAAAAATTCTTCCTCGAAGAATATAATATTTTTAATGCCTAAATGGTTTGGTTGCAAAAACCTATTACGGCTCAGTCTCAGGCCGAACATGATATTTCATTTTCTTCTGGATCAATCATTTCATCAATGTTTTGTTAAGACGTTGTCACGTTAAACTATCGTCCGTAAACCGACTTTACAGACAACCAATTTTTAGTGATGGGGTTTTTTGTTTTTTCGAATTTTTTATTACGTTATTTCTTCCCACATTCTTTAAAATGAAATTGTCTTCGTGATACTCCTTCAAAGATAGATTGAAAAAATTATATCTTTCCTGTATTAAACATACTAATAGATCAGCATCCAGCTCAATACTGAGGAAAGTTCAATTAAAATACTTTACAAGTGAATATATGCTCAAATTAAATTAACATTGGGAACAGGCTTTAACTAGTCAGCCATAGGTAGTCGGCTATGAACACACTACTGCATACCGTTGTTGACAAAAAAATGTTTATACTCGTGCATGCGCAGAACACTAAAGCCATCAGACAGTCTTCGCGCGAACAAGTCGGAGCAGACATTCGATGTTGTCGCCTCGTGTCTGATCGCGCCGCGTCTGACTGTGTGTGCATTGCTCTTATGTAAATACATGGAGTCAACTACTGCCAGACAAAGTGTCACGTCGTGTTCGTGTCGCACCTCATTCCGTGTGCACCCGGCCTAACTCATAACGTCTGCGCTCGGCCTAATTCTAAACGTCTGCTCCCAGCCTAACTCCTAACGTCTGAGCCCAGCCTAACTTCTAACGTCTGCGTCCGGCCTAACTCCTAACGTCTGCTCCCGGCCTAACTCCTAACGTCTGCTCCCGGCCTAACTTCTAACGTCTGCTCCCGGCCTAACTTCTAACGTCTGCGCCCGGCCTAACTTCTAACGTCTGCGCCCGGCCTAACTTCTAACGTCTGAGTCCGGCCTAACTCCTAACGTCACGAAGTTTATTTTCTAAGATGTTTAACTTTTTTAGCCACGTAAATACATAAGGAAACTAATTTGTAGTAAAAACACTGTCTGCTTCGGAGTTGTGCTTTTAACTCTGACTTCCACAGTGCTGAATTTTTTATCCAAAAACGTTTAAAACGACAAAAAATTTACATAAGCCGTAACATTTTTTTTTTCACCTGGAGAATATAAACTAAAATTGCAAACTATGGAGCGCTTGTGAGCGGCATTCTTCTTACGACAGGAACGAGTGCCTGGCCAATACTTTCCGCAGTCATTTTGCATTATTCATGAAGATTATTTAAGTCCATGTTAAAAAGATTTTTATTCAAGCCACCGTTATCTTTACTTAATAAATTTCTTGTGGTAACCATTCTTGGATGAATATTTTACAGATAAGACATATTTGAAGGTTTTAAAACATTTTGCTGTAAGAACTAAACTGAGGCCCCTTAAGAAAACATTTTTAACATATCAAAATACAAGATCCTTCCCTGTGTTTAAAATACCTTGTTGTGGTAAACGTACTCATTGTTTTCTTAGGCGTCTTAAATCAAAGATCTGCAGTTTTTTGTTGTTGTTTTTTTTCGCACCACATAAACTGTATATGAAGGAATTCAAAACTTGCCGGAAAAATTATTGGTGAAAAAAGGACGAGAACTTTTAAAGCGGGTGTTCTAGTATTTCTGGGTATTTTTTTTTTGTGGTTGTCATATAGTTGTATCTAAAGAAAAAAATTAACAAATTAAGTGAATTAAAGTACGCAGTTATATCCTTCGACCTTGTGTACTTCACTTGGCGAATCCGGGTGGGCTCAGTGTCTGTCTGGCCTCTTCACTCTGCATCAGCCAGCGGAACAGGTGTTTGGTTTAACGTTTTTCGAAATATTAATTTTTTTTTTTGGAAAGGCAATGTTTTACTCAAATTAGTAGTTTTAATACTACGTCATTTTCACGAATACGGCAAATTACTTAATGATTCTGCAATTTTTTTAGTAATGATCGATAGTATTTTTGTTGAAACTTCTTTATAAACATGTTTAAATATTTTTTGTTTAATATATTAATACCAGTAAAATATAAATATTAAATAATCTAACATTATATATAATGTAACCTACGAAAAATTTTAAAAATTGCAATGTGGCTTTAACTGCAAGTCCATGAGAAGTACCTACACAGATTCGTTTACTTGCATGTCAGCATGCTTCACCTAGAGTTCAAAAGTCCACGTGATGTAAATTCCAGGGACAAGTAAATGGCTTACAAGTATATACTTGAGGTGAATTCGGACACGGCCTTAGCCTTGAAGAAGCAGCAAGTCTTAAGGCTCTGCCACACTGTCAAATATTTGTCTCCAATATATTTTACAATAGAGTGGGAGGAATAGTATTGGATGATAAATAGCTTCCGATTTTCTCCATCAAATACATTTGGACAGTTAACCACAAATATATTTTTAATTATACCATACAAACATAGTTTATTTTTAGTCTGAGCTATCTCAAAAATTTAAATTTTAATCTCATTTTGAAATTAAATAATGCACCACAGTGCTGGAAATGATTTTTTTAACTTCTTATGTTTTTTTTTTTATTTTAAAATATTTCAAACACACATAATTTTAATATACAATAATGTTGGTTGCATAATAAAATAAAAGTTTAGTGAGTTTTTAAAGTTATAGAAACAATTTTTCTTTTTAGTAATGCAATTATTTCTCATACAACATTGATACTAAAATTATTTTTAGTTATTTATCATTTACAACCACTTTAACTGCCCATGTCTCATGTGTTCTTCCCCCACTTTAAAAGTTCGTTGTGAAGGAGATGGATGTCATTCACGTTTTCGCTAATTGCATCCAACGTCCGACATTATTTTATAACCTGTCCTGCGTGCAAAATATCTTATGGAAAATCAAGTCATTCAAATTGTGAAGGCAACATGGCTGCGCTAGTAACGTTGGGCGACGTCATAGCCCTCCGGCCTTATTTGCCACAACGTAGTGGAAGGTGCTGGAAGCGGAAGATTGGCAATGCGGCAGGGCTTCGAGGGGCTGTGAGACAGCACGCCCAGCGGGAGAACTGCGTCCGTCACAAGCGCTGTGCCGCTGACGTCCGTCACAAGCGCTGTGCCGCTGACGTCCGTCACAAGCGCTGTGCCGCTGACGTCCGTCACAAGCGCTGTGCCGCTGACGTCCGTCACAAGCGCTGTGCCGCTGACGTCCGTCACAAGCGCTGTGCAGCTGACGTCCGGCACCAGCGCTGTGCCGCTGACGTCCGGCACCAGCGCTGTGCCGCTGACGTCCGGCACAAGCGCTGTGCAGCTGACGTCCGGCACCAGCGCTGTGCCGCTGACGTCCGTCACAAGCGCTGTGCCGCTGACGTCCGGCACCAGCGCTGTGCCGCTGACGTCCGTCACAAGCGCTGTGCCGCTGACGTCAGTCACAAGCGCTGTGCCGCTGACGTCCGTCACAAGCGCTGTGCCGCTGACGTCCGTCACAAGCGCTGTGCAGCTGACGTCCGGCACCAGCGCTGTGCAGCTGACGTCCGGCACCAGCGCTGTGCAGCTGACGTCCGGCACCAGCGCTGTGCCGCTGACGTCCGGCACCAGCGCTGTGCCGCTGACGTCCGGCACCAGCGCTGTGCAGCTGACGTCCGGCACCAGCGCTGTGCCGCTGACGTCCGGCACCAGCGCTGTGCAGCTGACGTCCGGCACCAGCGCTGTGCCGCTGACGTCCGGCACCAGCGCTGTGCAGCTGACGTCCGGCACCAGCGCTGTGCAGCTGACGTCCGGCACAAGCGCTGTGCCGCTGACGTCCGGCACCAGCGCTGTGCAGCTGACGTCCGTCACAAGCGCTGTGCCGCTGACGTCAGTCACAAGCGCTGTGCCGCTGACGTCCGTCACAAGCGCTGTGCCGCTGACGTCCGTCACAAGCGCTGTGCAGCTGACGTCCGGCACCAGCGCTGTGCAGCTGTCTCCGCGACAACTGTTCCCCGGTGGTCCGGTCCGGACGGAAATCATACCGCTCGCTGTCTCAGCTCATTTATTCATAGAGGCACGTAATATTCGCTAAAATCTATTTAGTAGAGTCAAGATTTTATTATGGTATAAAATAGCAAAATTCGTCGTTAAAAGAAGTCGATTTCGTCTTTTTCGTCATAAAAAATTTTAACACATTAGAAATAAGTACATATCAGGCACAGATA
The DNA here is from genome assembly GCF_032445375.1 of Bacillus rossius redtenbacheri. Lineage (NCBI taxonomy): Eukaryota > Metazoa > Arthropoda > Insecta > Phasmatodea > Bacillidae > Bacillus > Bacillus rossius. Next base: position 26,022,602 of record NC_086335.1, on the reverse strand, counting down.
CATTGATATCTACTGTTTCAGAAATATGTGGAAAACATTTAAAATGTGTACATTAAACATATGTTGATGAATTTTAAAAAAAATTGCAACTTAACAGTCACTAATCTAATATATATACTTATATATCTGCAATGTTAAAAGCCTAAAATCGTTATACATGCATGTACTTTTTCTTGTAATGTATCTTGTAAGTCTTTACCATGATTGTAAGGTGACAGCTAGAGTCTGATTTTATACTTTAGTTTGAAAAATTATAGATTGAAACTAAATATTTTTTTTTTACTTCATACAACATTTTGAGTTTTTAAAATAAAAATTCAAACTAAATTTTTATGCAATGTGTTGTATATTTTTATAGCTATAATGAGATAATTGAGGTGAATTTCGCTGCATTTCGGTTTTATGCGGTGTCATTGACTTCCATTGCAGTGTTTGGCGGTGTATTGACTTGATTTCCCTGTTATTTCGGTTTTATCGTTTTTCACCATATAATCTTGCATCTTCCCATTAGACTGCGAGAAGGTATGTCCACGCCAGCGGTTTCTTCCTTGTGGTTGGTTTATCTCTGCAAGAAAAGGTGTTGCATTATTTGACCGGGCTATTCAGGACGCGTTTGCTTCACCACAGAGATGCTGTGATTCGTGGACCGACACGTGCATGAAAGAAACTCAACCAATAATTCAAACACAGACGATGATACAGTGTTTTTATCACGCAACTAGTCTAGAAATCTTTCCATGAAAAATTCATGCCCATAATTATCCTCAATGAAAACAAAGGAAGACTTAACTTAAGTCCATCTTCAGGTCAGGGGAGTACGCACGTTTATGAAACAAAATAATATTGAAGGTATATAACAATTATTCTGATGATTATAGATTATTGCAATCAATTATTCGTAGGTCTTAAACAATTCCTTATTTTACATTTGTATAAAATTCATAGTGCCACAAAATATGTTAGAGGATTGTACCTTAAAATTACTCCCTAAAAATTTATTTCTTTCAGAAACAGACTTTGATAAAACATTTTCTACTCGTTAGAGCACATCACTTAGTCATCAGTCGCACATTTGCAGCAAATCAAGGAAACAGTCCTGCGGCTTTCCGTAGTACTAGGGATTAAATATATAGGCACATACGTTGGAATATTTATTTTGGTTACATGCTCATTACAGTGAATTTGGTGTAAGTATGAATAACTTTTAGCATAGGCCTATTTCTTTTTTTTTTAAATTGGGTTGTCTGTAAAGTCGGTTTACGGACGATAGTTTAACGTGACAACGTCATAACAATACATTGATGAAATGATTGCATACTTTTATGAATAAAATTGAATCATTTTTATTTTAATAATAAAAGAATAAATACTTGAAATTATACTAGTAATCAGATTTTTAAAATTCAAGAATAATTAAACTTTATTGCCGAAATTGTTGTTGTAATAAGCAATGAAAACCACATTTTTTCACTTCACTTTATAAACAGTCGACGAAACAGTTCACGTGTAGATGACTTGTAATTAATTTTAAAAACTGGCGTTTAGCTATAAAGTTGAAATATAATTATGAACAAGTTTTCATATAAATAAACTATAATCAAATATTTATCATCAATTATATGAATCACCATAATTGTTTAGTCAATTGTAACATAACCTATTATTACAGATGCTATTTTTTAATAATAAAATAATAAATACTTGAAGTTATACTAGTAATCAGATTTTTAAAATGCAAGAATAATTAACCTTTATTGCCGAAATTTTTGTTGCAATGAAAACCACATTAACTTTTCACTTCACTTTATAAACAGTCGACGAAACAGTTCACGTGTAGATGTAAGTTGTGTGCTGCCGCTGTCTTTATTCTCCTCGGACGCATAGGCCAATCGAGTGGAAGAGAGATAGATACAGCGCAAGCGTACAATGAGCGTAACGGGACACAGAGTAACGTAACAATGTGAGTAACGGGACACCGCGTAACGGAACAATGTGCGTAACGGGACACTTTTTCGTTCGTGCAGCCGGCGTTCATCGATTTATTAGACGTTGTCACGTCAAAATCACTCTTTCATGCGAGTACACCATGTCATTAGGCTCATGTCAATGTTAACGATGGCGTTTATTGGAAGGGTACATAACCTTTTTTCTCAATAATGTGTCGAGTTATTTACAGGTGTTTTAGCAACATTCCTTCTTTGACAGCTGAATATTGTGAAACAGAAATCATAACAAAAACAGATTCATGTAGCGCCAGAATAGCTTATCGTATATCAATATATATGGTGTTAATTTCATAAGAATATTCAGCTGTCAAAGTCAGAATAATTTTCACTGCAGCTCGGGTCAATAAAAGTGACAATTCCGGAAAAGTTTATTAGATTTCGAATTAAATAGACGAAGGAAAATGAAGTTTTTTACGTTGCACCAAAATAAAGAGAGACGTTTGGATACAGACCCTCAATAGTGAAGTCGGTGCGGAATTTCGTTTGACCTCAATTCGTGCTAATTTTGATTTTAAGCCCTGGCGGAGTTTTGGGATCGAATTCTAAGCATTTTTTATTAATTATTTTTTGTCATTTTCTTTTTGTATTTTTGTACTGCATGACTTCTCCAAAATTCCATGAACAAATTTGTACTCGAAAAATATCTAATGTATTCAAATAACTAAACTCACCGCGCTTTATTCATCACTCCCATAAAGCCATAAAGAACTTACAGTAAATATGTTAAAATCTAGTTTGCATAAGGAGCAGGGTTCCGATGACGTTTCCGAAATGTTAATGCATGTATTTAAAAATACGTCTGATTTAAATTGTGCGCAGAGATAGATATAAATGGTTTGGAATTGAACTAGTGTAACTATACATTTAGTAGCTGATGCTAGCTGCAAGTTATTTTTAATAAATTATTCTTTAAACTTGTATAACAATTTATTTAAATTTTGAGCAGATTTCGTAAAGGTATTTTATAAGTTTATGAACTGTGTTTTATTTGGTTATTTGTTCGTTAGTAATTTCGTGAACAATTTTATTTCAGTGAAGTATAAAGTAAAAAAAACTAGTGATAGTCCTATCAATGTTTTTGTTCAGTGTATATATTTTGATATGTTAGTATGGCACGCCAAATATGAACTCTCTACTTTGAACACTCATTTGACATCTGCAGAGCTAATATGAGCATAAATAATTTTGTGATGACAGAGAACAGAAAATACTAAGAAAATTTTTCTGCTGCAATAACAGAGCTGCCACATGCGTCGTAGCTCTAAATGCTTTAATAATTCGCCTTATTAAGAAATAATGTTTGTAAAAAATGTTACTAAAAAATTATTTCGTTTTATTCTGCGTTTTCTTTAAAATAACTGTGCGTTTTGTTTCGCTTAACTTTTCACTTCTACAAATATATGCCCTAGTATTATATATTTAATGCAGAATATTACTTTTTTTAACTGACTTTTTTTTCAAGAAATCAGATAATTATTTTCAATAACTATACTGTCTTACGTTTAATGGCAACATGAATGTCATAGCACTATTCTGTGAAGAAAAATTTGTATTCTATACTCGCTTCGATCGCTATAGAAACTAATGATTAGCCAGTTAGAATGAGATAATAATTTTTTTTTACTAGACATATATAAGGGTTGGTTTCTTCCTGCTGATAATTAAAGTCTTCATGAGCTTGCCTCCTGAAATATCATCTGTGAATACTCTTTTTGCGTATTCACTTTTTTTATAACATATTTTATTTGTTCTTCTGTTTAATTTAAAAAGCTTGAATTAAAAATATTTTAGTATGCCAAAAATTAAACTATTGAATTTAAATTTTAGTTTTATTTCCTAGTGTTTGAGTGTTTGATAAAGGCAAATACTTAAACCATAATCAGCACAGATTCACTTCTAAAACAAACCAAAAATTATATAGTTTTGAAAATCCTTCCGTAAATTCAACCAATTTGTTTGATACAAAACTTAGGCCTACAATTAAGTTAATGCCATACCATCAAAAAAATTCTTTGTTTACTTCAGTCATTTTGTTTGAAAGTATTAATAGTTTTTATATAAGTCATGCGTTAAATGAATTGACTTATTAGTATTATCTCTAACAAACTGGATTTTAAATTTGGCCTCTTGCTTTTATATCTCACATAAAACTATGTATTTCATTACAATTACTGTGCTTGGTTTCCTACTGCGCCGCAATTATGTAAAATGGATTGATATATTTCCGCTGGCCTTTATAATGAATGATAACGACAGACCTAATCAAAACTTACTTTTTTTCAGCGATTTCGCCAACTACATATCTTTTTGACCCGGCCATACAAAGCCTTAACTCTATACAAACACACGCCTTATTAAAAAATAACTTTCATAAATTTTAACTGGTTTGCATAATATAAATTACAGAGAGATATAAATAAACTTTCTGGCTTCCTCGACACTGGATCTATGCCTACGATCACTTAAAGCAGTTTCTTCTAAAACAGGGTCTTATTAATTAATTTTAATTTTTTGTGCTCCCACAATTATATCCATAAACCTAACATTGAGAAAGAATTAAGTAAAACTTTTGATAAAATAAAAACAACTCTATCTGTCAGAACTTTGTGTTCTGTGGATGATCACCATATGTTTTTCAAAATATTTAAACTTTTCCTCAGATTCTTTTCTAAAAAAAAAATAATAAAAGGAAAGTTATTTTGAACAGCTGATTAAGCTCAAATTTCATTAGCTAAAAGTGGGCAGCAAGATTTTTATTAATTTTTGTTTGCAGATGTCACAGTGAACCTATTGCCATTTTCAGCTACTGAATGAATGAATTACTATGAATTAAATAAGTATGGAAATAATAACATTTTTATGTTAGGTTATTACAAATAACTTTATCTTTATAAAAATTAATGAGAATATTTATAATGCTGTTTCCTACTCTGATAAACAATTTAAAGCAACGGGTTAACATCCATTACAGAAATTTGCTGGCTTATATGTTGTTTAATTTTTGCCGTGAGCATTATCGGCCAAAATTCTTCATGTTGATTGGTTTAACTTTCGAAAGCTACAGGTGAGTACGTATGTAGAGAAAACAATTTTTTTTAATTGATAATATATTTTATTTATTATTCTATTTTATCTTATTTTAAATATTTTTCTGGCTAATATTTATTTTAACAGCATTACCTATAATTTAAAAAACTATATACTTGCATAATTTTTATAAAAAGAAATTTTTCCATGCGAAAACAGTGTGAAAGTCAGTTACGTGAGTGTAAAATTTTTAAAACATAATATGTAATATGTAAAATATTTGGCTATAAATTAGTGTACAATTAAAATAGATGCATGCTATGGATCTAGCTACTTAACTTATATACTGGTCGATTAATATTGTTTTGCATAGTGTAACTTAATGGCAAGAAACTATAATGTATATTTTCTCTTATCCTTGGGAATTACCGAAATAAAATCATTTATAATTTTCTGCTTAAAAAACATTATGAGTCAGTACAAATTCTTAAACCTCCACCACCACTATAATCCCTTCATAAGGTCGAATGTTGTTTACGATAGCTCTTGAGGAATTTCTACTACCACAATTACTGGGAAAATTTCATGCTAGTTCAAAAATAGTTTGTGCATTATATTCCCACTTATATGTATAACATCAACTTAAATTTATAACATCGTCATTCGATCAAAATTACTATACTTCTTAGTTAGTGGGATAAATGGAGTACGGATTAAAACGATTAATTTCTAAGAAAACGGATCATTCTTCACAATGCTATTTCAGTAGAGCTGCTGTTACCTGTTTCTTAACTGCCACTTTTTAACTTAGTGGTCCCGAATTGACAAGGCTTACGGCATTCACTTCTTTGTCAAAAAAGTTGAGGTACACGAAAAATGAAACACAAAATCCTGGCTTCAAGCCAAATAAAACTGCTTATATCGTAGCACTCCAGTGAATTACAGGTATTTTTTTCAGTGAAAATTGTTGGCCTATTCCCACTCCTGATAGATGATTTTGCTTATATTATTAAATAAGCAGTTAATCAATCTCTATATGCAGAAACTTTAAAAAAACTTGTTTAAAATATCGATAACTCAAAAAAATTGTTACTGAAATTTTATTCAAAATTATTTATTCAGTTATAAGACCATTTTAGTGGATCTAATAATCGTAATAATAACACCTCCACTTCAACGTATTTAAGCACCGTAAAAATGCGCGAATTGATTTATTGGCTGGTAGAATTCCTGCCCTTTAGTTTATACTGTGTTACGTATGCCAAATAACCATACTTTATACAAAATGCAATAAGTCAGTAAAGTTAAACTCATAAGTCATATTGTTCATGACGTAAACCAATTTTAAAGTTTGTTATACATAGTGACAATTGCTATTTTGACAGCGATACAAATATTCATAGAATAAAAATCTAGGCTGCAGTCCAATTTTGTCACGATATTTATTCTGAATTAGTGGTGGCAAAATTTCGCACAAATACTTTTACTCATAATGCCAGAAGTTGTTTCCCTTATCCAAACATCCATTGCTACAAAACATTTTTTTTTCCTTTTTATACACAAATGGCCTTGTTAACGAACTTCATATCCGATTAATTAAAAGCCAAGCGAATAGAATGCAAGAAACTTATCAGTGACTGACCTTAACCGCAAATTATATTTCCTTAAATATATGTTTTAGGGTTTTTAATCACATCTTTTGTTAGTACAAACATCAACAAAACCGTAACTACCAGGCGTCATGTAAATAAAGTAAAATAAAATACCTTCATCACAGTTAATCCAACTTCCGCAACTTTGAGGAAAAAAATCACGTGTTCATTCTGCAGAGTGTAAAACTGTATAAAATGAAACAGATCGTGAAACACTGTTGAATGTTAAAGGGCTGCGACACCCAGAACTGTGAGAAATGAAACGCAGAATAACGCGCCGGGAAATCAGGCGGTTCCAATAACATCGGTGTTAGCGCACAGCCGCACACTTCGGGGTAGTCTCGCCGTGTCTTCCTCTGAATGGGGAGTAAGTATCTGTCACTCATGCGGTTCGCTTAGCACGATCGTCCTTCGACGTGCGCGGAACTTCCATCTTGTCCTAAGGCAGCCACGTGTGAGTTAACCATGGTATGAGGACTTTTAGGCAGAGAAAAATCGCCTCGGCTAATAAGTGAATGCATAAATGAGGGAGGGGCCAAACATCAGCACACGCGCACTTGGCAGCGGGTCCCACGGCCCTTGCGGGCGAGGGGGCAGGCAGGGAGGGGGGGAGGGCAGACTCACCACGTCTGTGGACGCCGACGGGGCGGACGTCGTCGCGGCGTGTCCCCACCACCGCCCCGCTGCCGCAGCTTCGCCGCCGTCCATGGGATAGCCGCCGCTAGGAGGAGGTCCAGATCCGCCGGCCGCAGCATCACTGCTGCACCGCGGGGCGCCGCCGTGGGACTCGAAGCCAGGACGCCGCGGTCACGCCCCCCGCCCGCCCCCCCGGTCCCGAGGGCGCTCACGCACGCACGCACCGCGTCCGGAAGGCGAAGAGGAACGCCACGCACTCCTTTCCCGCCCGCGGCGATCTCCGGCGGATCCGCGGCGACCGCCTCCTCCTCCCCTTCAAGGTCGCCGACGACGCCCGTCGACGGGCCGATGCGGCGCGCTCCCTCTCCGGCCCTCGCGACGTCTCCGGCTATCCTCCGGGCGCGAGCATCTTCCGGGGACTCCCCCTTCCTCCTGCGCGGCTGCTCGCGCGCGTGTGAGTGTGTCCGTGAGGTGAAGAAGGCGCTCCATCCTCCTCCACCTGGTGCGATGTTGTTCCACGCATTCCCCGTCCCCCTCCCCTCCTCTCCCGACCGCGTTCCCCCTCTCCCGGTCCCGCCGCGCCCCTCACGCTCCACCACCACAGTCCGTCAGCTGGTCCAGATGATGATGCTGCGAGGACCTCCTCCCCCGCTGGGAACGGTACAGCCGTATCTTCTCCGTCCCTCCTCTCGGGAGGTGGGGGGGGGGGAGAGCTTCGCGCGCTCTGCCGCTAGAGCGCAGCACGCTCAGGGATCGCGTCGGACCATTCTGCAACACTGGAGACTTCAACGGACGATCCAGACGAGTACCCCGTTCCGCGCCTGGAACATCCAGAGAGTTCACGAGCAGAAAAATAAATGTTATTAGGAGTAAACATGTACTTTAGCAGTAAATTATTTGTTTATATGAAATAGTCTACTATATATTAAATAGATATTTCTTTTCCACTACATTGTCGTAAATTTTATGAATCGTCATTTATTACTTTTACACTATAATTGTTTAGCAAAATTTTATTTTATTGGTCACAAGATAGAACCTGTGAAGTATAAACAGAGAATAGAGATAAGATTTAAAATTAATTTCACTGAATCTGAAATATAACTTATTTATTCGCATAGGGGATTAAATAACTCAGACACAAATCTGACAAATAAATATTTGAGTTATATATTGCTTCTGACGTGATTTTCAACTAACATTAATTTTTTTCGGTAACATTATGATTGTTTATTAAGATTTTATTTTCAAGTTTATGCATTGCATAAATAAAAATAATCTACTCTCACAAAAATTAAATTGATATAAAACTAATTATTAAAAAAACAGTTTGAAACCTCAGAAAATTTAATGCAAAGCTTTTTGGGATTAATTGGTATGTTCATACGAATTTAATATTATTATTTGCAACAAATACATTTTAATAGCCTGTGTGAATTTTTCTCAAACAGTTATACATAATACTATTATTGATCTAGTATCAAAATCTTATTCATTAATGAAATATGCATTAATCTCATTTCTAACACAACAGGGACGAAACTTTGTCACATTTTTTTATAGTTGCTCGCCTCGGAAAATATCTAGCTGTCATTTGCACATGATCACACTTGTAGCTTGCAGATTTTCTACGTAAATTGAAAGAAGTGATTTTCGACTTGATGCCCGTCCGTTGGGTTCTTCGTTGGCAGGAAATAACCCTGCACACTAGCGAGTGATACGTGCTGTGACTCAACCTCGTTTTAAGGCACAGTCTCAAACGCCAATTTGGCTATCCCATTTTTTTTTTGTCATTAGTATAATGTAAGGGAATTTGCTGTAAACGTACCCAGATAGCTATCTTGCATTTGTTTTTGGGTTATTAATAAACGTTATTATTGATCTGTTGAAGGTCACGACAACGATCATAATTCTGAACAACTGTACGTATGACTTTTCACACACTGTTAGAATTTTTACGCATCAATTCACGAAAATCGCTGGTCAAAATTATCCAGGGATCTTCGTGAATTTACTGTCATCTTTGTAAATTAATGGATACTGAGCTCACTTATTGTAGACACGAATCCAAAAGAATGTTCTTGGCATATTAAAAAAATATATATATTCAAAAAACGGGTGAAGTCTACAGCAATAGCAAAAAAAAACTCTTCTTTTGTCCATGTGTGTGTTTACCTTTATCTAGAACGAAACACGCCATTCGGAAGTCGAAATACGGCGTAGAGTCTACGAAGATTCAATTATTTGAAATTAATAATAACTCTTTTTTAGTTTGAGTAGGCTATAATTGTTCGTTAGAAAGTTACGTAAATTTACTGTAATTTCTGACAGTGTAGCTATCATAAAATGCTAAGTTAATATATGTTGAGAAAACTTGAGACGAAACATAAATTTGAAGAGCGCCATTCTAAGCCCGAAAAAAAAAAGTAATGACAAGAAAAAGAATTTACGAGTTTTCCCTGTGAGAACAAACCTTAAGTGATTCGATTACTTAGGGCTTTGAAGTCACGTCGACATCGAATCATCTGAGTCACTAGAGAAAGTGAATGGTAGTGATGTCAGCATGGAAGCACTGATGGAATGAATGAGAAGGGGGGGGGGAAGTATTACCCCGAGAAAAGCCATCCGCTCAAGTCAACGTCCGCCACGTTTTCCACTTGCGAAAAAGACTCGTTTGATCCTTCTTCACCCTGCGTCACAGGAATCGAACCCGGATCACCTGGGTGCGAGCCGACTCGTATTGTCGTCATTGCCGTGATGCGACTTCCGGTACATTTACACACAGAAAAAAAATTCTGTACTTTTACAAAAGATTCCTTTGGAAACCAGTTGCCAAGAAATGGTTTGTAAGACTACAAAAATATATTGTAACTTTGTACAACACATGGCTATGGTTATTTTTGCATAAATGAAATACGTTTTTCGAGATAATGCTGAGAATTTCTTACGAGAATTTCTCGCATAATTTTATATTTTGATTGATGTTTCGCTGAGTAATAATTTTTCAAACCATGGAAAAGCTAATTGAAAATTAAATAATTGCATTTTATGTCGTTTTATTATGCTTATCATGTACGTAGTTAATACTGGAAATCTATTCAGGGAACAGTTTATAAATAACTTTTACTATTGGAGGTACTGGGACAACACAAAACATGAATGACCGGGAATAATCCGAACCCAGTATACAATATTTTGTAGTGGTACGGTTGTTTACACGTAACTGTACAAATCTACAAACATCTGTAATTTTATAATAAAATTGTTGTTCCATTTACAAAAAAAAAGTACAGTATATTTATTTTATCATTTCATGGTCCCTAAGAACCCAAAACCATCGTCGACTCATAGGTTTATATGTTTACACAGAGAAAGCTCTACCTAGTAAAGTGTCACACAAGAGTGAGGCCTATTTCTACGACTATACCTCACAGAGTTTCAAAAGGGTCCGTACAATAATAACAATTTTGAATCAGCTCAATAAAGTTAAGGTTCGTTTTAAGTAATTATATACAGAATTATTTCAGTCGTATATGCAAAAATTAAATATTCATACACATACTTACGTTATAATAAATGTTTTGAAATATTTTAGATTATTATTTTAGTAATACTATAGTAGTATAACTTCTATCGTGTGGGTAAACTTTATAGTATTAACTGTTTAGTGAATTTTAAAATATGTACAGTATTTTAATAAAATTCCTTGTCGAAAATCACGTTCAAAGCCAGGGTTTAGGATATTTACAAGTCCTTTTCGGTTTCATCGGAGCCGTTTCTAATAGTTTAAAATTTCGTGTGTTTCGCCATTATTTTTCTTTTTCACATAAACGTGTAGTTATTTTGTGTGAAGTCTTACCCTACACCGTCGAATCAGTCAGAGAGTTTTAATAAGCTACAAGCCAATAAATAAAGAATATTTATCTTTATTTATTTCACAGTCTATATTTTATTTACATAATGTGTGCAAAAGTAAAGTTTAAATAACTTGACAATGTTTTATTACAGACCTGAAAAGAAAATTGTTGATCAATAAATTTTAATATTTTTTTTTCCATAAGGGATTATTGTATATTGAAGTGTATAATGTAAATAAGTATCGCAGTAAGTTCTAAAACATCCAGTTTTCTGTATACGTCATTTATAGTTGTACTATTTGAATATCAAGTTTAATACTTGCGGAACACACGAAATTACCTGGCTTTATTTAAGTCAAATCAAAATGTCTGACACTGATGGTCTCCAAGAATTTCAGACATAACCACCGGAAAAATTTTCCGCACTGTTTTGTCAAAGGCGGAGTGTCATTAATTGTACCTGAAGACGACCGCAAAAATGTCACTTCTGGTGTCACCCAAGAAAATTGGCACGACAATGGCCTGATACTGAATGTTACTTTGATTTTCCGCGAGATACAATTGGTGCTCACACGCAAAGTCATTGAAACCGTAAATATATTTCAGAGTTTCTCTTTTTTTAAATTTAAAATGCTTTGAGACTTTGCACTAATTTGTCTCAAAACTCACTGCTGTAACTGCAATAGTTTCGTTCGCAATAATTATTTGTAATGTTATGAATCATTTATGTAACACTCCGTATAGTAACAGCTATCAGATGGTTCTTTATCGCCTAGGCTCTCAAGTTTAAAGTCTGTTGTCTAATTCATGTTGATCGAAATTTGCTCATAACTTTTATCGTACTAGTCTAACCCAACAAAACTGATTACATCTCAACGCACATAATAAGTTTTTTTATTAATTTTTTTAGTCTAGGCAATTTGGAAGGCTGTCATTGCGATAGCTGTAAAAAGTAATTGCCACAGAAATTAACTTGGTTTGTCTTTAAGTACGCCGTATTTATAACGAAGAATTTAGCTAGAAATGTCAATTAACAGTTATTGTTTTACGATGTGGTGTTATTGCTTAGAAGAGATTTCATATTTTATTTTAGTATTTTTTTTTTCCTTGTCTCACTATTTATTTTACGATTGCTTATATAACACGATAAATCTTTTAACTGTTTAGGGTTTTTTGTCTGTAAGAAATCTAAGCGACATATTAACCACTTTCTTAAAGTAATACTTCAATTATTTATGTGTTTATGCCTGTTTGCAATCGAATGTTTAGCGTCCACGGTCTGAAGTACAACTAAAATTCTGCGAAAACGAAAGTATTAACTTATGATTGGATAAAATATTATAACTTATAGTTCACGGTACGAAGAATGAAAAAACTTATCTCAGTTGAGGTAACCTACAAAAATTTCAAAAATCACACTTCACAGTTCAACGCTTCGGAATTCAGAACAGATTAAAAGAACCAGAGACAAAACGGCAAAGTTCCAGCCTGTGTACATATGTATATAGGATGTATCGTAACTCTGAACAGAAATTCCAATAAATGTTGCTGAACACATGGCTGCGTATTCCCTTACCTAAGCTTCAAATTCTTAACGCAAGATGACGTTCCCAATAAATGTTTCCTCGCGGAGTTTCTGTTTCGTTCAGATCACACATGATATGGGTTAAGTTCCTATGCAGAGCTACCGGGCCAACTTAATGATTGAAAAAAAATGAATAAATTAATGAATTGGAGCTTAAGTCTCGGTCTCACAAACCATGTCAACTATTTCATTTTCTCGTCTTTACTCATAGTTAATGGCTGTTTCTGAGATTTTAACTCGATACCTCCCTTGTATTTGTTGTGCTGTCACCAATATGTGCAACAGATATTCACCAAGTGTATTATAATTGGTGTAAAAATTTACGGAAGTGTTCGTAATTATTATCTCTTGCTCAACTTTTTCATCCATTATATTTACAATTAGTGAATATCTTTTCCAAGTATTTGTAGCAGAACAAAAAAAATGCAAGACAGTTATCGAGTTGGATTGAAAGATTGAGAGAAATAGCCCTTAACTTATAGTCATGACGAGAAAACTCAACAATCAACACGTCGTGCGAGAACGGGCCATGACGTCAGGGTCCTGCGATGCGATGAGATAACAATGAAGCAGTGAGTGAATGCGTTGGTAGGGTAGACGGGAGCACCACGATAAGAGCCGCTGTTGGACGGAAGTTTCAGCCGCATTGCGCACTAGCGGCACATCCCGTGATTCGCTCTGCCGGCAACGGAAGACGGGTCGCCTTGGAGGCGGGCGAGTGATCTGAACGCACGATCACCGCATAGCTCCAACTGTCAAAACGTGAACCGCGAACAGAAAAACTAACTAAACCAGTCGGAGAACAGGGATGGTGAGAGACCTCAATTACAGATTGAAGGGTTTATGGCCAAATAAATGCATAGGTCTACGGTTGATTGAAATAAATATTTTGTAATGGGAAAGATCTGTCACAAATATTGTCAACAAATATTCGCTAAGTGTGAATATAATGGGTGTAAAATGTTGCGCAAGAGATAATAATTACGAACACTTGCATGAATTTTCACACCCATTATAATACACTTAGTTTATATCTGTTGAACATATTGGTGACAGCACAACTACAAGGGAAGTATCGTGTTAAATTCTTAGGAATAGCCATTAAATGAAAGTAATGACGAGAAAATTAAATAATCAACATGGCCTGTGAGACACAGACTTAAGCCCCGATTCATTCATTTATTCTTTTTTTTTTCAATCATTAAGTTGGTCCGGTAGTTCTGCATAGGAACTTAAACCATACCATGAGTGGTCTGATCGAAGCAGAAACTCCGCGAAGAAACATTTTCTGGAAACGTCATCTTGCGTTAAGTATTTGAAGCTTAGGTAAGGGAATACGCAGCCATACATATGTTCAGCAACATTTATTGGAATTTCTGTTCAGAGTTACGATACAGTCTATACATGTCACAGGCTGTAACTTTGCCGTGTCAACTCAACTATATATATATATAATTTAAGGGTACAAAATAAATTTTATTACACATAAAATTTGGCATGGCTGGCCAAATCTTTTGTTGTATCAGGTAAATATTTGTTTATTTGTTTGTCCCAAACAAACTTTTTTTTTTTTTCTTTTTGCACTTCTCACTAATCCTGAGTCAGACGCACGTTCGTTGACTTTCAGATTATGCTGGTGTTCTAAAAGTAGAATTTATGATACACAAATAAATTTCTCCCGAAAATTCTTTCTTTATAATTTCTTTGGGAAGGGAACTCAAGTTATTTCGACGAATATGTTTTATTGTTATCTTAAAGCATAAGTTAATTAACAGCATCATTTCAAAAATCATCTGATAGATTATTGGTAATTCGAAATTAAACTCTGATTGTTTCAATAAAGCTTTTCCAACTTACCAACAATCTTTTTATTTTCCAAATTACGTGAGTTTTTTTCTGCCAATTGGTTTGATTTATCGTATATGTGTAGGTGTATGACATCAAAATAAATATATGTAGTTTATCGGTTGCCCGTTAAATCACAGTTGAAATTGACAGTAAATATTATTGTACATAATTATGCTACTTAAAATGCGCAACTATATAAATTTTTACAATTTCAATGTTTTTCCATTTTTTTTTATTATTTTACATTAATTTAAACAACGTTATTACTGCTGAGCATTCATTATTTTTCAAAGCGCTGTGAGTAAGTGGTTCGTAAGAAAGTTTTTAAATTCAACTGAAATTTGACTTGACAACATTGATTAAAACAGAAATTAAATTAATAATGAATATAAATTAGATACCTGCGCCTGAGTGTTAGGCAATTGGCGACGCGAATAAGCGCCGCAAGTTGTTCACCTCGCAGGCGGTTAGCTGACGTTTACGAGCTATGCTGGAATAACAATAGCGTGTCAGACGCGACGCAATGAACGCGACGCTAATAAAATAGTTTACTAGCCAGTCTAGTTCAACAGATCTGTGATGTCAGTGTGAAAAAAAAAATCGTTAAAAAATATTTTTTATTTCGATTGCGTCACTAGTACGACGTTATTAAATGCGTGTCTGAATTTGGTTTTCTTATAATGGTTCGACTGATAAATTGATGATATAATTACTGTTCGTATATTTTTTAAGGTTCAGTCTGCTATATTTATATGCGAACTATTTTTAATACCTACACAGTTGAGCGAACTTTGAATTGGTAGTAAACATATTTCTCTAAAACATGTCGACTTAAAATACTTGTAATATTAATTACTGCTCACATGTGGTGCATATGTAGTGATTATAAACATGTTATATATAATCATACTTTAAAACTTGTACGATGAACCCAAAGATATACGGAAAATCATATTATTATACGGTTATGTGACCTATCGGTTATAGTCATATTTTTCCGATGATCGAACATTAATTTAAATATTATGTTGTTATGATACCATGTCAACATCAACATTAAGGCAAAAATGAACATAAAATTTGTGTCATGTGTTGCCTCAAGGACTGAACTAGCCAATCGTACACGGAATTTCATTTTTGCTTGTTCTCGTACAAAATTACTGTCAGTAGAATCAATAAAAATCAGTGTTTATTTAGCATGCGTATTATTTATTTCGTTTAATGTACCACATTAAAAACACTTTTGTTAAGCTCATTGTTTAATTATTAATTTTTTATTATAGTTGTATATATTGTAAGCTATATAGTTTGGTTGTAGCTTTAATAAAAATAATTTCATGTTTACAATATTTCTGTTAAAAGCATACCTGGTTTGTCGTTGTGATTTAAATATTGGACACAGCGGCAAAAGATACATAAAAATTGTTAGCAATTCTTTTAGTACTCACCAATGATATGTATACATCCAACCTCGGTAACGAGCAAATGCATATGTTCTCATGTTGTTCATGTTGAAAACAAACTTATAATACGAAATTCGGACACAAAATTTAACGTAGAAATCTTTAGAATAGTGCCGCGTATGAAAAATAATCTGTTAAATAAAATATTTCAAATACCAAAATACATACACACACTTTCTGCGCCCGCCGCTATAATTCGCTGCCTGAATCGTAAACGTTGCTTGCCGACATTAAACCCAGAAGCAGCTGAGGATGAGCGAAATGGTTATTTTCCAATACCAGTTGAGTTATGGTTCGGGTTGAATAACTGGTTATTTATATGGTTAACTTTTTCAGTTATTGGGCATGAATGTCTATTTTTAATCTTTCACTGTTCCAATTGTAACGAGCGACTAAAAAAAATCATTACAGCCATCAAAATTATAGCGTAATTTTAACACTAACACTGTAATTTTTTTGTCATTCAAGATAAAAAAATATGTTGTTGCTGTTGCCGTTCTATTTATATATAATTTGACACAAGTGCCTTATTTATTTACATAATTACGAAGAAATTTCTACTGACTGAATGAATGTCACATATTATATAATTTAGTTCATATTCCGCTTAAATTTGTCGTGCAGACGCTATAAAATATTATTAAAATAGTGTCAATCTTGTTAAAATTCACTAAACCGTTAATACTATAAAATTTCCGCACACGTTAGAAGTTGAGCTTCTAACGCATTACTAAAAAAATTTTAAAAAATTGGTTGTCTGTAAAGTCAGTTTACGGACGATAGTTTAACGTGCAACGTCATAACAAAACATTGATGAAATGATTGCATACTTTTATGGATAAAATTGAATCATTTTTATTGAATTATCACTATTTTGTATGGATACAAAGAAGGAGTGAAATGAAATTCGAACATTTTCAGAAAGAAAGGTTTATACAGTGGCTGAATAAAATTAGAGCAATAAAAAAAATAGAAGAAAATGAAAAAGATCCACAGAATTACACAATGAAACTTTAATTTTGCAATTCATTATGTAGTCAAGCCAGGTTTAACTATGTATTTTCAAGACGAAAATAAGAATGTTCCAAACCATGTTCGGAGCGTGCCCCGGCGGGCCATGTTCCACCGCTCCTGTCGCAGGACTCGCACGAAGTCCTGCAGTCACCGGCGCTGTGACGTCCTTCAGGAAGTGTATAGCTTGCAGGATTAACCACGCCGCAGCTATGAAAAGTGTTGTCTTAGTGCAGTCAATATCGCGAGATGTGCGTGCATTTGTTTTTCCACCGTCGTTCAGGATTCCGGTAACGGCTTTACAACGTTGCTCTTTAATTATGGAAAATAAACTGTTTTTTTCATCGTCAAAAAGGCTCCTATTTTGTAATAGTAGTATGTGACTTTTTTTTCATTTTTTGAGTGTATAAACCTAACAGTTTTTATTTGGTGGCTCGGATATTGTCCTCTGTTTGCCTGTTTGCTGTAATTCGTGAAGGATGGTTCCGTAAAAAGTGTAAGTCCCCCGTCGTTCCTCCGCCAGTCGATATGCATAATATTTGGAAAGACTCATCACGTTCTATTTTACACACTTCTCCCACCAAAAGACTACCGAAGGAAATTTCTGTTTCCGTTCTCACCATCTTTGCCATTGTTCTGTGAAGTCAGCTGTCACTTCTGTATTTTTTAACAGTTCCGTGTTGAGACGCCACGTGCCTCGCCCATACCGTGTATCCTCGGAAAAATTTTCATACGTGAGTATTACCGTACAATGACCACAGATACCTACTGGTACTACCTCCTATCGATGTATTTTATTTAAAAATGCCGTGTTTTGATGTAAAAGCGGTCAATCCGTTGGCGTCGTAAAAAAATTGTCTGTTTATCCTGCCGGCAGTTATATCGCTCATTTCCAATCGAGTTATCAATGTTGAGAGAGCTGCGTTTGTTGGATACACGATACCCTGGTGGTCATCTGCTTGAGTTATTCCATTGAAATCACCACCAAAAACTATCTGTCTGCAAGTGGTTACAATACGGTGTCTGATTTAGTTAATCAAATAATAATTCGTGACAAGTAATTATCCTGTAAAACTAAAGCGCGAAAAGCATTATATTAACAAAAAAATATTTTGTTACACAACTAAAACAATGCTCATATAACACTGTTTAACAATGATTATTTACACAAGTAATTAAAAGAACTTGAATGAACACAATTTTCTTGCGAATATGACCCGTGGCGCGGTTCACAACAATAATCTCGAACCCCGCTGTGTTGCCCTCTGCCCAAACACTCCCTTACTAGATGCCATCAAGTCTGGTGGCGTCAAGCGCAGGCGGGTTCCTACCGCCGCAACCCGCCTATCCCTGCAGCATGGCAGGGTTCAACCTGAGCCGCACGCCGCCACGTGGAGCCCGCTCAAGGGAGTGAGGTCCGACGAGTTCTCTGCACCGTCCGCAACCTATTCTCCGTCCTTTTTACGTCAGCAAATGTTTCACGAAGACGTTGCATTAAAGTTCGGTCTTTAAATTTGACTCCCATAGCGCTCAAAGAAGTTTCACTTTAAAATATATAGTTCCGAACACTTATCTTGTGCGCGCGAGGAAGACAGTAGCTGGTTGGCCACCCCTGGTCGGCTCCCAGTGTTCGCGGCCCGTGTAATTGGCCGCAGCTTGTTGAGAAGGGGGAGGGAGGGCCCGCTGCGGTGCTCGAGTTACCCCGGCGAGGCCTCGTTACCAGCGGGTCGCGGGTGCGCTGATGGTAATCTACAGGACGGGGGCGGCCGCGGCTGAACGGCGCTGCAGCCGCGACGGACGTGAGTCAGATGCGCGGTGCATCATGGGACTCCTTAAGGCCCTCGTCTGCCCGCACACGCACGCGGCGCGCAGAGCTTCAGAAAAAGCATTTAGGAATGCGCTGAGGGCGGATGGGTAGTTATGTTCCCGGGTTTCGTTTTTAAACTATTTAGCGGAGTGAAGAATACTGCTAAAAACGTGTGTTTCAGTATCTTTATTTTTTTGCTTAATGCACTTGCATTACACCTTTATCTTCATTTATTTGCCATATAATATTATGGTTGAAATATTATATCTGTCCTATGCACGACGAGAAGAATTGCGCTTAGACACGACATCGCACCAGAATCTCCAGCGAACGTCACCCTTATCGTCCCGCCTCACTTACATAAATTCACCCAAAACTAGGCGAACCCTTAAATGCGTGGCCTCGCCAGTCATCCTGGATTTCCGGTTGTTTGCTTATTGCAATTGTATCCTCTCGTGTTAAACACTCGAGGGGAACAAGGAATAGGAATGGAACAGAGTGTGGCGAAATGTCATCTAAAGGTATTACAACTCTATGGTAACAACACATTTATTATCGCTTATACATGAAATTATTCCTTACAACTTCATTTATGACAAAAATGTAAACAGTTGATATTTGCGGCGTGGCTCTGATGCAAAAGTCTGCGAACAGAAACGTTTAGGAATTATTGCAACGTGAGACACGTGAATGCAGCTTAACAAATTCACTTCACAATTGCCCGTGCTCTCATACTTGGCACCGCGCTTGGCGCTGGGTACACCGTCAAAACAAAAGCTAAGTTACAAGCAATTAACGTACATAAATTTCCAGAGTGCAAATGAAAGTATATAACAAGACTCCTCGACTTATTCAATATTATGCGACACACCTCTGTCAATGCGCAAGTTAGCAAACATCACCATAATCATTAATATCATTTAACTAAAATGCTATTTATACACAACATGACTAATACAAAAAGGACCACTATACATGTTTTCATGAGGGTACGCAGACCTCTAATTATTCATATAACAGGTCGTCAACTTAGATTGCTCTTGTCGACACGTATTTCTGCGGGAAAGTTATTATTCGTCGATGCAGGGGTTACCATTGACTATCTCCCCAAACTATCGTAGCTGGAGAAATGCTCGTCGGTGTGGGGACTGGCATTATTCTTCACGTGTCGCTGCCGGGATTCGCACCTAAGTGTTGTGTGTCCAGTCAGATGTAAAGTCTTTCATCGGGACTCACAAGCTCACACCGCCGTCTCCAAGCCTTGCCTCCGTCACCACTGCCCTCTTCTCACTCTAAGTTTTCTACCCACTCGGTGTATAGGTGTCTACGACGAAACAGTACTTTACCAAGTGGTAGCTTCTTCCGACGGGCAGCGTGACGGCAGACCGGCGAGACGTGTTGACGGTGTAGCTTCCTTCGGCAGGAAAGGCCAGCAGGGCCTCCGGCTGGTGTCGCTGGTGGTCGCGACGAGTCTCCTCCTTCAGCGCAAAATGGGCCCCCTTTTATACTCTGTGAACTGCTAGTATCGAACATGGCAGATTGTTCTCGGTCGGGGCAACCGGAACAGGCGCCTTCACCGATGTCCGGTTGGCAGCCCGCCAAAACGAGCGTCCCCGAGGACTCCCGAGCGGCTCCGAACGTCATGCGCGCAGCGCGCGAACAATCTGTTTGTGCTGGTTGCATCGGCGCGCAGTTAGGCGCCGCGCGACACATCTTGATGTGCGTATGCGGAGCACACGCAACACAATATTTTACTGGAGAGGGAAAAAAAATACTCAGGAATTCTTTGTACAGAGAAAAGGTCTTTAATCGGGGATTATATGTCTCGGCACATTCTGTAATTCGGCACCACTTATCTAGTAGCTCACGTTTGGAATTGACCTGAGGAATTTCCCGGCTGGTGACCTTGACCACAAGGTCGCGTTACCGCGCTGCCAGTCTTTTTAGATGGTTCATAGTTAATAATTACTGTGGGTTTCCATTTCAGTACTCTGCTCATTTTTATTTTTTGACGTGACGTCTAATAAATCGATGATCGCCGGCTGTACGGACGAAAAAGTGTCCCGTTGCGCACATTGTCCCGTTACGCTGTGTCCCGTTACGCTCATTGTTCATGTTCATTTTTTTTATTAATTTTATCAACATTTCTATTAGCTAGGCACGGTGCTTCCCTGGCATGTGTTGTTATGTCACTAATATGCTCAACAGATATCCACTAATTAAATTATAAAATATGTAAAAATTTATGTAAATAAGAACATTAGTGTAACTGTTATGGTGAACCATAAACGATGTTCATTAAAGATTGTCCCAATTTCAATTATGTATTAAAATCATTTAATTTAGACTTTTTACAGCAAATAATACATAAAAATAAAGGAAACTAACTTCTTATTTTGCAAAAGTTCTAAATTCTTCCCACACTTTGGTTAACACGTCAGAAATAATGTAAGCAATAGACTGTTCAATTTTGTTTCTCTACTCTAGCAAATAATTAGTGAGCGGTGGAACGTAGACACGATATTTTATAAAGCACCGAAGGGAAAAATTCGCATGGCGTTATGTCAAATGAACATGGAGGCCAACGAAAAAGATGAATGTCGGCTCGACCATTACGACCAATCCATCCGTCAGGGACTTCGACGTTATACCACACTACTAAAAAGAGATTCCAATGGGGAGGGGCTCCATCCTGTTGCCAAATAAAGTTTACAGGTTCACCCTAAACTAATTGGGGAATGAGCCATTCTTGCACTCTGCATGCAATAAGAAAAAAAAAGCAGTATTCTCTCATGCGCTTATTTAAAACTGTTTATGTGACTCTTTAATTGTGACTTTGAACCAACACTTTTCAATGCTTACAGTTGATACTATTATATTATATAACTGGGGCATTATTTTATGGACATACTGTATTACACCATGTGAGTGTATGTTTAAAGTATTTATGAGAACAAAAAAATTTGAAAAAGGTTATTAAAATTTCTGTTTTAGCTGTTAAATAATATTAAAGGCGAAAAAAAATACATATTTCAACATGGCGAATAAGACCTAGCCTTTAGGTTAGCTCGCACTTCTTTACTTGTACATGATTCAGGGATGAATATCACTTGGACGTCGCCGTCCCTAAAGTGATGATGGGTGAGAAGATGAGGATTAAACCTTACGAAATGCACAGAGAGTATCTTAAGAAAACCCCACCTGCTCACAGAAACGTCTGCCATGTTTCCCACTCGCGAACTATCCAGACTTGACCCGGCCGAGAAGTGACGTGTTTGCCTCGATGGGAGGCGTGGATTCTTGGAGTGCGTGATGAAGTCAACTCATGCAGGAAAACATTTTCTCTCGTTCACAAAAGATTCCTTTGGATACCAATGCCAAGGAACAGTTTTTTTTATACTACAATAAAGATATTGTATCTTTGTAAAACACACGGCTATGGTAATTTTTGCATATTTGAAATACGTTCCTCGAGACAATACTGAGTATTTCTTGCGAAAAATTGGCGCATAATTTTATATTTTAATTGATGTTTCATTCAAGCATGAATTTTTAAGCCATGGATAAGATAATCGAGTATTCAGTAATTAACCTTATTTTGTTTTATTATTCTTATTACGTGCGCAGTTTATACATTCGGGGAACGGTTTACAAATAACTTTTGGGGGGCAATGGGACGACACGAAGCATAAATGCCCGGGTAATAATCCGAACCCAGTATTATTGCGAACAAAATTGTGTAGTGATATAGTTGTTTTCATGTAAATTTAAAAATTTATACATATCTGTAGTTTTACATGAATATTGCTGTTCCATTTACAAAAAACAATCAATGCAATCGCATAGGGAAAAAATGGTTCGCTCTGAAAACACTTATTTTGTGTTAAGTCAACCTCATACAGCTCCGTGACGATATAAAAAAAAACAATAATTTACCATTCCAAAAAATTATATTCTCGCTTATTCATCAAAATACAAAAATATACTTACATTCCTTTCGCTTCATAAGCCAAAGTTTTCATAAATATAAACATTCTTAAGAGTTGACTGTAAGCTTTCGCAGCCATTGTTGATGGAATCAGTCCAGAAACCGGGAACTGTTTTTTACTATCTGCCATCTGCTCGGACGAAACGTTTTCAAAAGTCGTAGACCATGTTACAGGTCTGTCAGACATAACGAACCAAGAAATATCTGAAAACTGAGCCATAAATTGTCATATTCTCCTGGCTCAACTTTAGGCTTAGTATAATTTAAATAAATATTTTAAGTATTTTTTCTGTAGCCTGTTACAGCCTATCAAAATTTTATCCCAGTATTGTACTCTCCTACTTAATTTTTTTCTCCGGCCGTTTCATCCACGGGCTCCCACACCACTCAGGTCCTGATTAAGCATCGTCTCATGTCTCCCCGCTCCTCGGCACGTACGCGAGTGAAATTTCGCACCCCTTCAGTGCTCTGCGCACGTCCTGCCACACGCTACCTTTGCTTCCGTCAGCCCTTTTAGGCACACCCGTAGCTCAAGCTACAGTTGACCGAAGCAACTTTGGTCAGGTTCGCCGGCACAGGTTGTCCCGACACGCCTCGGGAGTCCTCCTTTCCCACTACGCAGCACTACCCCCCCCCCCCTTTTCTCTTTCCCCTCTATCCATTCCAGAGCCTTCCATCTGGACAAACTCCCTCCCTCCCTCCTGGTCTCTATAACGGACCCCAGGCCGGCGAATGGACAGCTTGCGCCATCTCCCGACGGCACGGCGAACTAAATTACCTTCTCTTAGGCGTCGGAGTGAGCACTCTGGCGGCCGCGACCATACTTAATCTAAGTTCCTTTCCTTCCCGACAGAGCTCGCACCAAGAGGGCTCCATATGGAACAAGCTTTCGCTAGTTCCCCCCCCCCCCCCCCGCGGGACTCTTGCATACCAACACAGTCAGTTCCTGTTGTCCCCAACAGAGCGCTCTGCTTTGCACCTCTGAGGCCTTTAAGTTAGACAATGAGCCCTCTTCATATCTTTTTTTTTTTTTGGAGGGCGGAGCAAGTACTCCGCCGGGCTGATTCTAGTCAATCAGCGACCACTTCTCCCACTCCCTAAGACTCCGGGCATCTCGCTCGAACTTAACTTCATGTCACCCAGAAGAGCGGGAGATTCTTCCTTCGGCGGTCACCACGATAGCATCTCGTGCCGGAGCTGCATCGCCCGCGCCGTTTACGTATTCACCGCCGCAATCTAGTTAAGAGATGTAATCTCTCAAGTTCAGGAGTGTTCCCTAACTTTTTTTTATTCTTTATTCTTCTGGTTGGCTTTTGCCATTAGTAGCCAAGTAGTAACTTCTCATTATGTTTCGCGACGGTTCATCGCGACTACTCGCGCCGCCTCCCTTCACTTAACTTCACTTCACTTCACTTCAACCCCAGATCGGTAAGTGGAAAAGTCAACGTCCTGTTTGACAATTGTTGCCTCCCCGTTATCCTTTTGCCCTAACTTAATTAGTTTACTATTCTTGACCACTGAATTCCCTTTTGGTTCCAGTGGGGTTCAAGACTTGAGTCAAGAAATGTTTCAAGACTCGAGTGAAGTTTCCTTTCAAGACTTAGTCTGCCAAATTTACGCCGATCATTCGGAGATTGAAGCCCTGCCCAGAACCTCCTAATTATGCTCCGCCAGTGAACAGTCCGCTATGAAACATTTTGAATATGTACTCCAGCACCAATCAGAGCAATTAATGTTTTTTTTATAACTATCAATTGTATTAATGTTAAAACTATTATGGTTATTTTCATAGTCTCATTTATGAAATGTATCATAAAATTGTAACTAATGACTTCAAATGGCCCGGGCCCCCCTTTAAAATAATTAATTATTGATTCAAATAATGGTAATTTTGTAATTTCAAAGAAAATCAAAATAATATAATGCAGATCTTAACTAACAATAAAAAGGGTAAATTTTAAGCAAACATATTTGTTTTTCACTTCAAATACGATCCTCCTTCCTAGTTCCCTTTGTGAGAACTAACTAATATTTTTGGTTGCTCCCTTGTGTCCTCTGAGTGTACAGTAGTTACTGTTTCGCCCACTTGATACAGCTTCCAGTATTTTCAAAACCATAGATAAAGTTTCTTTAACTACACAAGGGGCACAAAACCAAGACAAAATTAATTTTGAAAGAGCTAAATATGAAGAGGGAAAATATATTTCAGTGGGATTAGATTTAAAAAAAACTCCAGCGCAATATATATGAAATACTTATGTCTAAATATTTGCATGATTTTCAGTACCACAACCAATTCTACGAAAAATTTGAAGTGGCAACAAGTCTGTAAAAAAAACCTGATGAAGTGTTTCATGATGTTGTAAAAGTTATTGTGACTGCCAAAACCAAGTAGCTCGGGTAGACTGATGGACAGTTGTAGTTTCCAACTGAATAGTTTTAACTTTAAAATTAAGTAATTAATCCTAATTATCTTATTTACATACTTTCAAAATAATTTACATCTCAAAATTGCAACGAAGTTTAAGTTTTAAAATTCAAATCGTGACGTATTACAAAGTATAAAAACTTAAATAAAATGCTAGACCTGTATTTTGTACAAAATACATAAACATACAAATTTGTGCATAAAAAGATAGTTTTCAGTAAACTACCACTGTCTTCTAGGTGTATGATGTTAGTGGTCCAAAGTACACCAGGGTGTAATTAGTAGCACATTCTGGTATTGTATCATTGATAGAGACCGGAAAAATTCGCGGGTTCAATGACCTTCAGGATAGACTCCAATATCCTCTACACACTCGGGCAAATGCCAACTGTACATTGGCTGCTGACTTGTGAGTCGTCTCGACTGGGTAACCTGTGATTCGACACTTCAATGAGTGAGGGTCTCTAATTGGCCCTCAGTCCTCCGATTAACAGTGAACCAATGGCGGAAGCCGCACTAAGGTATATTTATTTGCATTTTAGCATAACACGAAATGAACCCGCGAATTTTTCAGGTCTCTAATCATTGATCACATAGCAATTAAAATAAAACTACTTTCACATAACTGATTAGTATTTAACTTCTCAACAATTCTATAGTTCTATAGTTGGGCTATCAGACTATATTTAAAAAAGTTATGATCCCAGTTACCACACTCTCCTCAGTGGCCTGTGAATATATCTTCACAGCCGTTTCCATATGACTTTTTAAATAAAAAAAATATTATTGTATCATGAATTCAAAACAATTCAACATGATAATAGGTTTCGCAGTGAAAACGAAATTAAAGCTCATTTGATAATATTATGTGTATTTTGAAAATTCAAGAATCAAATTAATATGGAACAATGTTACAAAAAATAAATTTTAAATAACTACACTGATTTTTTTTCTATACATAATCTTCAACATTAGAGTTGAACTTCAATTGTGAAAATCTTCAAGTTACTATAAAAAATCACAGAAAAAATAAGTTTGTTGAAATTATAAATATTGGATAAATTACAAAAACATTGCATTAATGGTAAACTAAAAAAAAAACTGTGCTCAAACAGCCGTCTGCAGAGTCTAAAGAGCCACACCGGAAGGACATCATCACCCTTAGAGGAATCTTTGTGCGTGCCAGCTGAGTCCCGCTGGCACCCAACAAACCATCACTTTCTCAGCCCCGACCTGACTTAGAAGATGGGACAATGGCAGTATATAGTGTAGCGTAAAGTGAGCGACAAACTATTCCTGCATTAAATTTTCCTTTTAGTTTCATGTTTTACTAGTAGTATGTAAATGGGCATACTAGATCAGGCTTCAGGCTGTGGTGCCGGTGCCGGTGTCCGCCATCTTGGATTTGTGACGTCACGGCGGCAAAAATTCCTCAAAATTCCTCAAAAATGACTCAAAATGACTCAAAATTTCCCGTTTTAAGAAAAAATTTCCCGTTTTAAGAAAAAATTTCCCGTTTTCGAGGGAAAAATTCCCGTTTCGAGGGAAAATTTCCCGTTTTAGTCCTTAAAAATCCCAACGGCTAGAAATGTCCTGATAGAGGCTTAAGCATCCTTAACTCAAGCCTCAGTTAAGCCTCTATCAGGATGTGACCTTGACCTTTGACCTTGACCCCGACGGCCATCTTGGATCCACCATCTTGGATGACGTCATTTCGTTTTCTCGAACATTCCGGCATTGTGTTATCGGCCATTTTGAATTATGACGTCACCGTTGCAATTTCCGTTACGGCCGCCATCTTTAAATTTATTATCCGATTTTAATGAAAAAATATTTTAAAATTATAAAAAAATTAAATAAAAAATTTTTAATAACATATTTAAAAAACAAACATTTACAACACGGAGCTCGGAGTCCTCGGTTCGAACCCGGTGAGGGCAAAAAAAAAACTAAAAATTACATCCGATCCTTCCCTCGTGGAGGGCGCTGGCATACTGACTCCCACCACTTTTTTCAAAGCATATATATTCACCTAGTAGGACGTCATGTCCGCCATCTTGTCTTCGATGCTGGAAGCCATCATCATTGTATCGTCGGCTAGAGTGCGCTGACGCCATGTTAGTTTAACTCTTACCCGCTAGAGTGCAGTAATCATTTATTACTAAGGTGCCCGCCATCTTTAAATTTGGCCGCCATCTTGAAAATCCGTAATTATTTAGCTAGAAATTCGGGAAAAGTTCCAAAATTTATTAAATAAATTTGCAATCAATATACTGATTGACCCGGTCAGTTCCTATCCTTGGTTCGACCCCTGGCCGATACAAAACAATTAAATATAACATCAATTTAACATAATAGTAACAGGTTCGAGGAATTAAACACCGCAAGTTCTTTTACAAACAGAATATTTATTACATAATTTCTATTCTACTACAGGATCACTTACGAAAGCTAGCAAATTTATAATCAATCATTTAGTTCCGCATCGGTGTGAAATGACTTATTCTTAGCTCCAATCGGTTTATACTAGACAGAGTCCAACCAGATCCTTTACTGACATAGTTCTCCTCTTCTTGACAGAGTTTCTGGATACCGTGTTTAACAGTTTGCTTCACATCGTTAGAACTGTAAATTACTGCAGCCGATGTCTTGAATGCACACTTTTTCACTTTGTCATCTAACGGATACGGCTTTCCATATAGACAGTCCAACCACAAGTTATATTTTAATGGTCCGTTTGTTGCTAAGTCATCAGTAAGCTGATTGATTATGTCCTGTCTGATATCATCAAGAAAAGTACAAATGTCTTTCGACTCACCGAACGTATTTAGATAATAGTAGTCTTTCAACGTTCCACGAAATGCAGTCTGCGCCAAGTAGAAGCCATTATCGTTCACTTGTAATGCGCCGAACACAGTCTTAGGTTTAGGTCCATGTTCAGTCGTCATAGCAATCGGTTGCTGCACATCGGTTTTCTTGCTTGTACGCTCACGAGCCTTCAACCTAAACCGAGGAGTCGAAATTTCTGCAGGTAGTTCAGCAGTAGGCACACGGACTTCACCTTTACAGTTTTTCGCATGCCGTCGCAAATTATCAATTCGAGTAAACCATTCATGACACTCATCACATCGAAACTTCATGCGAGATGGATTCTTCGTGCATTTGCTCCGCTCATGTCTTCGTGCATCATGGGGAAATGTGAACGACATATCACAGTAGCTGCAAGGATACCGTGCCGATGTAGACGAACCTTTCAGACCCGATCCAGATATGGACGTTGCAACAGTAGTACCATTTCCAGGCATACTCTTATGATCATCGACGCATCGCTGTTGCACCGAAACCTTTACTTTCTACCGAACAGAAGGACCATTACATGTCTTCATGTGCGTTTTCATATTATCTTTTCTGGCAAACTGCTTATGACATTTCTCACAATCAAACATTTTACGATATAGGTTCTTGGCACATTCTCTATTCTCATGTCGTCGAGCATTGCTGTTGTTTGAGAAAATCTTGTCGCAGTAACAGCACCGATGTTCGTTAGTTGTTGTCGATTCGGCATCCATTGAAGTCTCCATTAAAGACGAACCAGCGTTCGTCGAGTTTCCCTGTGCAGCCAGCACTAGCAGCATTAAAGTCTCTTCTGCTGGCGGTACCACGTCTCTTGAAGTCTCCTCCAGTGTTGACATCGACGTTGCCAACGGAATCTGCTCCACCATCGTCGACGCTGACGTCATGGTTCCCGCGGTCGATGGTACAACCTCCATCGAGTTCGTCGTTAAAGTCGGTAAAGATGCCATCGAGTTCGCAAGAACAGATAATTACGTGATTAATGCACCAGATGAAACAAACTAGGTGATCCTTACACCGACGACGTCAGTAACAAACTGAGCATCCTGTTGTCTAGGACTCGCTTATATACATGCACCGTATGGAATAATACGCTAGTCAAATCAAGAACCATTTACAATAATACTAGAGTCAAAACAACATTAAAAATAGAAGAACCATCAAAGAAAATACAGCACATTTGGAAGCACCGGCAACGAAAAGGCAGCACATTTGGAAGCACCGACAACGAAAAGGCAGCACATTTGGAAGCACCGACAACGAAAAGGCAGCACATTTTGGACGCACCGACAACGAAAAGGCAGCACATTCGGAAGCACCGACAACGAAAAGGCAGCACATTTGGCGGCACCGACTACGAAAAGGCAGCACATTTGGAAGCACCGACAACGAAACGGCAGCACATTTGGAAGCACCGACAACGAAAAGGCAGCACATTTGGAAGCACCGACAACGAAAAGGCAGCACATTTGGAAGCACCGACAACGAAACGGCAGCACATTTGGAAGCACCGACAACGAAAAGGCAGCACATTTGGAAGCACCGACAACGAAAAGGCAGCACATTTTGGACGCACCGACAACGAAAAGGCAGCACATTTGGAAGCACCGACAACGAAAAGGCAGCACATTTTGGACGCACCGACAACGAAAAGGCAGCACATTTGGAAGCACCGACAACGAAAAGGCAGCACATTTGGAAGCACCGACTACGAAAAGGCAGCACATTTGGAAGCACCGACAACGAAAAGGCAGCACATTTGGAAGCACCGACAACGAAAAGGCAGCACATTTGGAAGCACCGACTACGAAAAGACAGCACATTTGGCAGCACCGACAACGAAAAGGCAGCACATTTGGAAGCACCGACTACGAAAAGGCAGCACATTTGGAAGCACCGACAACGAAAAGGCAGCACATTTGGAAGCACCGACAACGAAAAGGCAGCAAATTTGGAAGCACCATCATCGAAAAGGCAGCACATTTGGAAGCTCCATCAACAAAAAAAAAGGCTAAAAGGAAGCACAAGTTACGAGATCTAAGTCTTAGTTAGAAATCAGAATACAAAAATAAAAACATTAAATTCTTATAATTTAAATTATTTATTTTATTGCTTTACATTATACAAATGCAAGTAAAAAAAGCCATTATTGTATGTAGCCAGCATTCCTCAGTTCCTTGAGTATGAAGGATATTTCTTTGATGCACGAATTGTTTCCTGCACAAAGCGAACCATGTAGAAGTCTTAGCCGGTCAACCAATATGTTTGGATCTTTCCATGAAGTGTAATCATTCTCTTCTACCACCATCTTCCTTGCACCTTTATAATAAATATTATGATCTCTGGTGTCTTCCGTTTTACCACCAACCTCAGGGTAACTTTCATGTTTGAGATGGTGATCATCACAAGCTTGATCAGATTTATTTAATATATCACGTCGTTTCCATCGTTTCGGTCTCAGGACACCGCCACATTCTTCGATCTTGGCAGCTTTAGGTGCTTCATCATAGTCTATGTCTTTGTCAACAGCCTCAGAGTCACTGTAACAATCACCGCAGAAGGAATCGTCTTCACCCAATTTACCGTAATAATTCGATGTTGATGATGTTGAAGTGTCTTCATCGTCTTCATGCTTCCTTTTTAGGAGTCCATCATTTTTACAAAGTAGGAAAGATCTACTTGAATTCGGCTGGAATATATTCTCACTTTTCACGTTAAGGATTCTTCCATTGTCTTCATTCGTCCGTAAATCATCAACCTTCTTCAATTTAAGTTCTTTGTCGAGATCGGAAGAGCCAAGAAAATTATTGTCGTAATGCAGATCACTCTTCCTTAGGCTAGTAGATTCATCGTTGTCCTCTAGCTTGTACGCAGGCTTGGCGCTACAAGTTCTGCCATGTCTTTTTAGGCTCTCTCTCCGCGTAAACGACTTGCTACATCGAACACAACTTATCATATTGCGCAGTGGATTTTTAACACAGTCATTCTTCTCGTGTTGTCTTTTATTCTTTCTCAAGATAAACTCTTTACTGCAAAACTTACACCTATGTTCTTTCGATACAGCGTCAGATCCCAAATCGGAATTCATATTAGTTACTGAGACTAATGCCAGATACCAATTGAGTGTTTTAAATTAGATTCAATACTTAAATAGAAATTTTTTCATATTTCATCAGCGAGAATTAATATATCTCATGCAAAAGTACTTTATGCATGTAGTTCTGCTTTTCAACAACAGATGTCGCCACATGTTGCTTGCAGGTAAATAATATTTAGTTCTTTTATGCGGGATGCGGGATGCTCACTTACGATCGCAAAAGAAGGATGGCTTCGCTAGACTCCAAGGAAAAGGAAGTTCGTCTTGCATGTTGGTGCTCCACAGATGTCTCATGGCGTAATATTAACTTGACTGAGTAATGATATTTGTTAATTCCACCTGATAAAAATATTGCAAGTTTTGATTTAGTAGCAGAAATTATCGAATTAAATGTAACTCCAAATAAAATAACATGTCTCATTAGACCAAAAAAAATTCCATGCAGAGAGCGGTTTCTCAGAATAGTCAGAAACACTTGAAGAAACCACAGGAATGATTGCAAGAACACGGGAAAAACCATCAAAATATTGTCAAGAATAATCAGGAGCACACTGAGAAAACCACCATAATATTAACAATAATAATCGGAAGCACACGGAGAAAACCATCATAATATTGACCAGATTAATCGGAAGCACACAGAGAAAACCACCACATGTTTTCTTTGATATCATAAAATTACAAGAAAAAATATTTAAAAATAAAAATAAATTAATAAAAAAATAAAAAATAAATGCATAAACAGTTTCTGCTAGCTTGTAAACTTATCATTGTTGAGCAAAGATAGAGTTCTTGCACAAGCCAGAAATTTATGCATTTTTTTTTTATTAATTTATTTTTATTTTTAAATATTTTTTCTTGTAATTTTATGATATCAAAGAAAACATGTGGTGGTTTTCTCTGTGTGCTTCCGATTAATCTGGTCAATATTATGATGGTTTTCTCCGTGTGCTTCCGATTATTATTGTTAATATTATGGTGGTTTTCTCAGTGTGCTCCTGATTATTCTTGACAATATTTTGATGGTTTTTCCCGTGTTCTTGCAATCATTCCTGTGGTTTCTTCAAGTGTTTCTGACTATTCTGAGAAACCGCTCTCTGCATGGATTTTTTTTGGTCTAATGAGACATGTCATTTTATTTGGAGTTACATTTAATTCGATAATTTCTGCTACTAAATCAAAACTTGCAATATTTTTATCAGGTGGAATTAACAAATATCATTACTCAGTCAAGTTAATATTACGCCATGAGACATCTGTGGAGCACCAACATGCAAGACGAACTTCCTTTTCCTTGGAGTCTAGCGAAGCCATCCTTCTTTTGCGATCGTAAGTGAGCATCCCGCATCCCGCATAAAAGAACTAAATATTATTTACCTGCAAGCAACATGTGGCGACATCTGTTGTTGAAAAGCAGAACTACATGCATAAAGTACTTTTGCATGAGATATATTAATTCTCGCTGATGAAATATGAAAAAATTTCTATTTAAGTATTGAATCTAATTTAAAACACTCAATTGGTATCTGGCATTAGTCTCAGTAACTAATATGAATTCCGATTTGGGATCTGACGCTGTATCGAAAGAACATAGGTGTAAGTTTTGCAGTAAAGAGTTTATCTTGAGAAAGAATAAAAGACAACACGAGAAGAATGACTGTGTTAAAAATCCACTGCGCAATATGATAAGTTGTGTTCGATGTAGCAAGTCGTTTACGCGGAGAGAGAGCCTAAAAAGACATGGCAGAACTTGTAGCGCCAAGCCTGCGTACAAGCTAGAGGACAACGATGAATCTACTAGCCTAAGGAAGAGTGATCTGCATTACGACAATAATTTTCTTGGCTCTTCCGATCTCGACAAAGAACTTAAATTGAAGAAGGTTGATGATTTACGGACGAATGAAGACAATGGAAGAATCCTTAACGTGAAAAGTGAGAATATATTCCAGCCGAATTCAAGTAGATCTTTCCTACTTTGTAAAAATGATGGACTCCTAAAAAGGAAGCATGAAGACGATGAAGACACTTCAACATCATCAACATCGAATTATTACGGTAAATTGGGTGAAGACGATTCCTTCTACGGTGATTGTTACAGTGACTCTGAGGCTGTTGACAAAGACATAGACTATGATGAAGCACCTAAAGCTGCCAAGATCGAAGAATGTGGCGGTGTCCTGAGACCGAAACGATGGAAACGACGTGATATATTAAATAAATCTGATCAAGCTTGTGATGATCACCGTCTCAAACATGAAAGTTACCCTGAGGTTGGTGGTAAAACGGAAGACACCAGAGATCATAATATTTATTATAAAGGTGCAAGGAAGATGGTGGTAGAAGAGAATGATTACACTTCATGGAAAGATCCAAACATATTGGTTGACCGGCTAAGACTTCTACATGGTTCGCTTTGTGCAGGAAACTATTCGTGCATCAAAGAAATATCCTTCATACTCAAGGAACTGAGGAATGCTGGCTACATACAATAATGGCTTTTTTTACTTGCATTTGTATAATGTAAAGCAATAAAATAAATAATTTAAATTATAAGAATTTAATGTTTTTATTTTTGTATTCTGATTTCTAACTAAGACTTAGATCTCGTAACTTGTGCTTCCTTTTAGCCTTTTTTTTGTTGATGGAGCTTCCAAATGTGCTGCCTTTTCGATGATGGTGCTTCCAAATTTGCTGCCTTTTCGTTGTCGGTGCTTCCAAATGTGCTGCCTTTTCGTTGTCGGTGCTTCCAAATGTGCTGCCTTTTCGTAGTCGGTGCTTCCAAATGTGCTGCCTTTTCGTTGTCGGTGCTGCCAAATGTGCTGCCTTTTCGTAGTCGGTGCTTCCAAATGTGCTGCCTTTTCGTTGTCGGTGCTTCCAAATGTGCTGCCTTTTCGTTGTCGGTGCTTCCAAATGTGCTGCCTTTTCGTAGTCGGTGCTTCCAAATGTGCTGCCTTTTCGTTGTCGGTGCTTCCAAATGTGCTGCCTTTTCGTTGTCGGTGCGTCCAAAATGTGCTGCCTTTTCGTTGTCGGTGCTTCCAAATGTGCTGCCTTTTCGTTGTCGGTGCGTCCAAAATGTGCTGCCTTTTCGTTGTCGGTGCTTCCAAATGTGCTGCCTTTTCGTTGTCGGTGCTTCCAAATGTGCTGCCGTTTCGTTGTCGGTGCTTCCAAATGTGCTGCCTTTTCGTTGTCGGTGCTTCCAAATGTGCTGCCTTTTCGTTGTCGGTGCTTCCAAATGTGCTGCCGTTTCGTTGTCGGTGCTTCCAAATGTGCTGCCTTTTCGTAGTCGGTGCCGCCAAATGTGCTGCCTTTTCGTTGTCGGTGCTTCCGAATGTGCTGCCTTTTCGTTGTCGGTGCGTCCAAAATGTGCTGCCTTTTCGTTGTCGGTGCTTCCAAATGTGCTGCCTTTTCGTTGTCGGTGCTTCCAAATGTGCTGCCTTTTCGTTGCCGGTGCTTCCAAATGTGCTGTATTTTCTTTGATGGTTCTTCTATTTTTAATGTTGTTTTGACTCTAGTATTATTGTAAATGGTTCTTGATTTGACTAGCGTATTATTCCATACGGTGCATGTATATAAGCGAGTCCTAGACAACAGGATGCTCAGTTTGTTACTGACGTCGTCGGTGTAAGGATCACCTAGTTTGTTTCATCTGGTGCATTAATCACGTAATTATCTGTTCTTGCGAACTCGATGGCATCTTTACCGACTTTAACGACGAACTCGATGGAGGTTGTACCATCGACCGCGGGAACCATGACGTCAGCGTCGACGATGGTGGAGCAGATTCCGTTGGCAACGTCGATGTCAACACTGGAGGAGACTTCAACAGACGTGGTATTGCCAGCAGAAGAGACTTTAATGCTGCTAGTGCTGGCTGCACAGGGAAACTCGACGAACGCTGGTTCGTCTTTAATGGAGACTTCAATGGATGCCGAATCGACAACAACTAACGAACATCGGTGCTGTTACTGCGACAAGATTTTCTCAAACAACAGCAATGCTCGACGACATGAGAATAGAGAATGTGCCAAGAACCTATATCGTAAAATGTTTGATTGTGAGAAATGTCATAAGCAGTTTGCCAGAAAAGATAATATGAAAACGCACATGAAGACATGTAATGGTCCTTCTGTTCGGTAGAAAGTAAAGGTTTCGGTGCAACAGCGATGCGTCGATGTTCATAAGAGTATGCCTGGAAATGGTACTACTGTTGCAACGTCCATATCTGGATCGGGTCTGAAAGGTTCGTCTACATCGGCACGGTATCCTTGCAGCTACTGTGATATGTCGTTCACATTTTCCCATGATGCACGAAGACATGAGCGGAGCAAATGCACGAAGAATCCATCTCGCATGAAGTTTCGATGTGATGAGTGTCATG
This sequence comes from Bacillus rossius redtenbacheri, assembly GCF_032445375.1. Classification (NCBI taxonomy): domain Eukaryota; kingdom Metazoa; phylum Arthropoda; class Insecta; order Phasmatodea; family Bacillidae; genus Bacillus; species Bacillus rossius. The sequence goes on along the minus strand of NC_086335.1, from coordinate 25,986,966 downwards.
AATGGTTTACTCGAATTGATAATTTGCGACGGCATGCGAAAAACTGTAAAGGTGAAGTCCGTGTGCCTACTGCTGAACTACCTGCAGAAATTTCGACTCCTCGGTTTAGGTTGAAGGCTCGTGAGCGTACAAGCAAGAAAACCGATGTGCAGCAACCGATTGCTATGACGACTGAACATGGACCTAAACCTAAGACTGTGTTCGGCGCATTACAAGTGAACGATAATGGCTTCTACTTGGCGCAGACTGCATTTCGTGGAACGTTGAAAGACTACTATTATCTAAATACGTTCGGTGAGTCGAAAGACATTTGTACTTTTCTTGATGATATCAGACAGGACATAATCAATCAGCTTACTGATGACGTAGCAACAAACGGACCATTAAAATATAACTTGTGGTTGGACTGTCTATATGGAAAGCCGTATCCGTTAGATGACAAAGTGAAAAAGTGTGCATTCAAGACATCGGCTGCAGTAATTTACAGTTCTAACGATGTGAAGCAAACTGTTAAACACGGTATCCAGAAACTCTGTCAAGAAGAGGAGAACTATGTCAGTAAAGGATCTGGTTGGACTCTGTCTAGTATAAACCGATTGGAGCTAAGAATAAGTCATTTCACACCGATGCGGAACTAAATGATTGATTATAAATTTGCTAGCTTTCGTAAGTGATCCTGTAGTAGAATAGAAATTATGTAATAAATATTCTGTTTGTAAAAGAACTTGCGGTGTTTAATTCCTCGAACTTGTTACTATTATGTTAAATTGATGTTATATTTAATTGTTTTGTATCGGCCAGGGGTCGAACCAAGGATAGGAACTGACCGGGTCAATCAGTATATTGATTGCAAATTTATTTAATAAATTTTGGAACTTTTCCCGAATTTCTAGCTAAATAATTACGGATTTTCAAGATGGCGGCCAAATTTAAAGATGGCGGGCACCTTAGTAATAAATGATTACTGCACTCTAGCGGGTAAGAGTTAAACTAACATGGCGTCAGCGCACTCTAGCCGACGATACAATGATGATGGCTTCCAGCATCGAAGACAAGATGGCGGACATGACGTCCTACTAGGTGAATATATATGCTTTGAAAAAAGTGGTGGGAGTCAGTATGCCAGCGCCCTCCACGAGGGAAGGATCGGATGTAATTTTTAGTTTTTTTTTTGCCCTCACCGGGTTCGAACCGAGGACTCCGAGCTCCGTGTTGTAAATGTTTGTTTTTTAAATATGTTATTAAAAATTTTTTATTTAATTTTTTTATAATTTTAAAATATTTTTTCATTAAAATCGGATAATAAATTTAAAGATGGCGGCCGTAACGGAAATTGCAACGGTGACGTCATAATTCAAAATGGCCGATAACACAATGCCGGAATGTTCGAGAAAACGAAATGACGTCATCCAAGATGGTGGATCCAAGATGGCCGTCGGGGTCAAGGTCAAAGGTCAAGGTCACATCCTGATAGAGGCTTAACTGAGGCTTGAGTTAAGGATGCTTAAGCCTCTATCAGGACATTTCTAGCCGTTGGGATTTTTAAGGACTAAAACGGGAAATTTTCCCTCGAAACGGGAATTTTTCCCTCGAAAACGGGAAATTTTTTCTTAAAACGGGAAATTTTGAGTCATTTTGAGTCATTTTTGAGGAATTTTGAGGAATTTTTGCCGCCGTGACATCACAAATCCAAGATGGCGGACACCGGCACCGGCAGCACAGCCTGAAGCCTGATCTAGTATGCCCATTTACATACTACTTTTACTTGACGTTTTATTGCATTTATTTTTATTATTTTGTATTTGTACATAAAATAGTGCCTCTTGTTATGTAGGTATATGTTTCATCATTGCCCGAGTTCAGAGGTTTAAACATTGATGCAAGCTTTTAAGCATACGAGTTACAAGGTTGGCAGCTTGCCAGCAATCACCATCTGGCCATGGAAGAAGACAGCTGTGTCGCTCGAGAGGGGACATACCCTGGTCATTCCGAGATTTCGTGAGAGTTCACATTGGTTTCTCAATTGCATTACGTTTTAGTTAGGCAGCAATTGTTTTTTACCCTCAAGTTAAAGACACTACATATTTGGCTTCATGTTGTTCAGACTTTGTTGAGAAAGTACCAATTAAGTTTGCAAATATTTTGTGATTGGTTATTAGATGTTTAGATATAGTTTCGTGGGTAACGAAGAGGCGCCTTCGAAGAGCACCGTGTTTCTATAAATAAATAAGGCACTAGTCTTCAGCACTCATGTTAACATTCGCAGTGTGTCTGGTGGCCTACAGCCAGGACTCATTTGTGGACGTAAATTTAGGCATTACCGGTAGACTACCACTGGGCATTGTGTTAGTTTCGCGCATGCCTGTCACACAAAAGCTGTTTTGCCAATTCAGAAGTTCCCACGACCTGAGCCGACCTTTCCCTCGTGTTCTTCCATGAGCTAGTGCACAGCATTCCTCCTCCATAACTAGCAGCTAGTACCCAATAATTTCAACTCCTTTTTATTTTCCCATTCTTCAAACCTCAACAGCATTATAAACCTTATTTCACCCATCTGAAGGACAGTGATGTGACACATTTCTCATGTATAGCATGCCTGAGAGCATTATTAGGAATAAACGTGCCTTATTCTTATCCCTTTCTGCTGTCACGAGTACCGACACACAAAGGTATCAAGAAAGTTGCATTGGACCAAACACATCATGACCTGCTCTTCTCCGGACTTTTCCCTAAGCTTGTCTAATAGCATATTTAGAGAGGGGCACAGGGGCATGTGCAACCCTCACCCAGAAGGAAAATATGCATTGGATAATATGACTTATGAAGTAATAAACCGGTATTATACTAGGTCCAAACTACCGGTGCCCCATCCAGAAGTCAATCCTAGATCCACTTTTGTCTAGTACCCTCCCCTGGTCATTTAATTAGCTAGAAAGACTTAGTTTCAAAACAAACCTTCAATGGTTAAAGCTAAATTATTTCGCTGTGGCTATTTTAATATTAAATAATTTCCTATAAATTAATATTTTGATGCTAACCATCGGTGCTCCTCCAATCCGCACAGAGTGCTATGGCACATCACCATCTCACCATAGCGAGCGTACCTGCGTGTCCGATCCGAACATGTCTTAGCACAGTGCAGGGCAAGCGAGTGCAATGCTACGAACACAAACCTCCGACGGCATATCGATCATCGCCCGAGCTACAATCGAATAGTGTTGTTGCTCCTCATGATATTATTATACTTCTCATTTATGCTGTCATAATTTAAACTAGACAATTACTAGACAGTGTTTATATTCTATTAATTTTGGTTTAATTAATATTTTTTGTCTAGCACGACCAGGCTGAAAATAAGGCTTGATTATTCCTTTTGCACATGGCATCATTTCCTGGGAACCAAGCTGGAGAGAGCACCCGGTCAGTTCGTTTCCACCCGTCATGCAGACCAGGCATGTACTGGTCACTGAAATCACTAAAATAGCATAAGTTTCCAAATCCTTCTGCTTCAGGCCCTGCAGTAGTCTGCATGGCCAGCCTGAACTTACCGGCCATGTAACATAAATAAATATGTATACCCACATACAGTGGCGGATCCAGGATTTTGGTTTGGGAGGGGCTTGACCCAGCTGAAGCTAGGCTTTATCAAGGCAAACACTAAAACAATAGTGGACCCAGATGTTTTTGGAGGGGGCTTGAGCCCCTTAGCCCCCCCTCTGGATCCGCTACTGCCCACATAGGAGACAATTGGGTTAAACATAATTTTGCATTTTTGTCTGGGTGCTGGATGCGGCTCGACTTCAAATAATGTCCGCTAGACATTTGCAGCTTCGCTCACATTGGGCCACCAGTTAGGCAATATGTGTAACAAACTTTCTTTTCAATTTGACGTCATACCTCCTATGATAGTAAAGACCGGTCTCCACCCGCTAGTACCAGTCCCCGCTGGTGGACTGCACCCTTCCATCACATCTGCATGAGTCAAATTAATGATTGGACAACTAAGTAAGTAAGTGTGTCATGCCATGTGTTAGGCACCTGTATGAGTACCAGTGTATTTAATACATAAATAGTTTAGCTCCAGGAAATGCAGTAGCCCACAAGTGACGAACAGTCTCTGGTTTGACTGGTGATTACCATATAGATAATATGCACATATTTAGACCTGTCAGTCGTTTCTCAAGTAGATAATTTAACTAGTAAAATTTAAGATGTTTGGATGTTAAATTTTATATAAAGTATTTATTTATGCTTTATGGATGTGGCACGCTAGAGTGCTGTCCCTCCCCTCTCCCGCCGCTACCCTCTGTCAGCAGTCTTCAGGAGTTCGCGGTACAAGGTGAACGTGGTCATCAAATGTGGAAACTGTAATGCTTACCTCACTGAGTTCTCCATGCCGGTAAATCTTATTAATCAACCGATTCCATCGATACTTAATTCACCATGAATACCTGGACCAGTTTGCGGTGCAGGACGCGACCCTCCCGCCGTAACTTCTCCATCGACACGCGACTAAACTATGGAGTTTTAAAAAAAGTACAGGCCCGACTGATTTGAATTGCAATCTTTCTATAGCAGGACTGCCAACAGAGGGTGTAGACGAGTAATGTGAAGTACAACATGTTTTAACAGTGTTTCCAGCATACCGACTTAGGCTTAGTAGGTACCTGCCTATCGGCTCGTGTGAATAAAACTATGCCTGCCAAAAAATTTGTTTTATTCCTACTTAGGAATCAACTACCTA